>NC_133465.1:57826095-59163595 GCF_048565385.1 Saimiri boliviensis
CTTGCCATCTTGATGGCTATTTCCAGCAGCTGGCGTGGAGTAGGTGCTCAAGAAAGCACACAGTCAATGCGGAATAAAGACAAGGCATTGTCCCCATTTTATGGAAAAGGAAATGAAGTGCAGAGGGTTGGGATGGTTTGCTCAAGGTCGCACTGGGTCAGCCGGGGCTCAAAGCCACGTCTTCAGTTGCCCACAGCCAGCGTGGCTTGCACTACATAGAATAAATGGTGCTCTTTGTAGAGGGCCAACCCTCTACATTTTGGGAAAGCCAGCATCCCTGCCAACCACTGCAGCTCTCTGCCCAGGTCTTGCTCCAGCCCTGGCCCACCCTGGGCAGTGCTCCAAGACTTCTCTCCTCATCTTCCTCCCTCCAAGGAGGCTGACTCATCTGAATTCCAAACAAAGCTCCTGGACTCTGGTTCTGCTCAGAGCTGGCCACCAACACACCCTGTGATTGCCGTGGCAGTTTCCTGGGATAAAAGGCATCTCCCCGTCTCCAGAGTGGAGAGCCGAGCCCGGCCAACAGCCTGGGAAAGAATGCCCAATGTACGTACCAAGGTGTTGCCCTCCGATGGAAGAGTCTGCATCATGAAATGGTCTTCTCTTCACAAGACATTTTTCTGGAAAGCCTCAGGTCCTGAAAGGGAGTCGCTTAGGCAGTCAGAAAGAATTTTTTGGTTTTTTTTTCCCCCCTTTTCTTTTTTTAACCTTCTGCTTCTGACTCTGCCAGTCTGTGCCTCTCTCTCACCCCTGGAGCTTTCTTTTCAATACTGGTCATTCGTGGAGTTGGTTCTGCCCTTTCCGCTTGTGACTGGTAGGAGAGCTGAGCCGCCTCCCTCTAATGAGGGGCCCTCCAGGCCGTGCTGCCCTCATTTTTGATACCTGGGGAGTGGATGTACAGGCAAGGGCCAATTGGATCAGAAAGGCCCCACTGAACAGACATCACAGCCGAGCTCAAAGAGCGCAGGAAGTAGAACAAAGAACAAAAACATTTACAGAAGTGCTCCAGTGTAAGGGGAAAAAGTACTAGCAACTCTAACAAGGTCAATGGTGAGGGAAAAAATTTTTTTGAAAGGAATTGCTGAGGGAAAGAAAAAAAGAGAAACCTCAAAAAGGGGCTGAGGACTCCGAGTGGGTCCTGCTGGCTGGCTCCTGGGACGTCTTCCTTGATATCTTCCCATGAAGCACTGTTTCTACAAGACTTCAATACATTGGAAAAGTTTATGCAACGGGCCAGGAGGAGGGTTAGAAGTTGTGAGTCACTGTCATCAGCCCTGTGTGTGTTTGCTTCCTGTGGGACCACATAAATGGAGGCTTTCTGGTTCTTTGGCATGTGTTGGGGTGGGTTGGGGTGGGGGTGTTTGGACAGCCTATTTTAAGGGAGTGTGGGGTACTGGGCCCCCATGACTCCTAAGAACGGAACAAATGAGCTGACTTCGCCTTGTGCTTGGTCCTCAACGTCAGAAACTAGCAGGAGGATTTTAGGCACTAAGGCTTCAGTTCCATGACTTGAGGCAAGTTTTCTTCTTTCTTTCTTTCTTTCTTTTTTTTTTTTTTTTTTTTTTGAGATGGAGTCTTGCTTTGTCCCTCAGGCTGGAGTGCAGTGGTGCGATCTTGACTCACTGCAACCTCCGCCTCCCGGGTTCAAGCAATTTCCCTGCCTCAGCCTCCAGAGTAGCGGGGACTACAGGCGCACACCCTCATGTTTGGCTAATTGTTTTGTGTTATAGTAGAGATGGGGTTTTACCATGTTGGCCAGATGGTCTCCATCTCCTGACCTCGTGATCCACCTGCCTTGGACTCTCAAAGTGCTGGGATTACAGGCATGAGCCACCATGCCCGGCTGGCTATAACTCTTTTATAGCTCCATATATAGCTATAGCTCTTTTTTCCTATTATTATTTATCACCAGTAATGGGAATGTTGAAATAGAACTTCCTAGATCTTCGGCTTGTTAGCTAAAAGAATGGGCTCTTATAAAGCCTCTTTCCCAGAGATTTTTTGTTGTTGTTTTTTAGGTTTGGGATACATGTGCAGAACATGCAGGTTTATTATGTAGGCATACGTGTGCCACGGTGATTTGCTGTGCCTATCAACCCAACTCTGGGTTTTAAGCCCTGCATGCATTAGGTATTTGTCCTAATACTCTCCCTTCCCTTGCCCGCCATCCCCCAACAAGCCCCGGTGTGTGATGTTCCCCTTCCTTCCAAGGAGATTTTTAATGGAACAGACAGCCATCTGTCACAGGTGCGTTGCTAAATTTTATCTCATTTTGTGGATTACCTGTAGGCAAATGTTTAAATCTTGCTTCCCCATGTGAACCAGCAAGTTTTAGGGTTGTTTCTTCTTGCCCTCCATTATGTGGACTTTATCATGCAATTCATTTCAACATCATCCTACCAAAATATTTGGAAAGCAGAGCTTCCACGTGCATAATTATATAAAGGATATGTATTTCTGTCACACACACCATATAATGCACTGACTTTAAACTTACTTATTGTTTATTGTTGGTTGTCCCTGTCCACCTACCAGAATATAAGTCCACAAGGATGGGATGTTTTTTAAAATACAGTTTTTTTTTATTTTTGAAGAGCCTTAGATTTACAGAAAAGTTGCAAAGATAATAAAGTCTCCATCACCCCACATCCAGTGTCTCCCATTATTAACTTATTACATTAGTATGGTGCATTTGTCACAACTAAATAATTGACACCGGGGCCAGGTGTGGTGGCTCACGCCTGTAATCGCAACACTTTGGGACAGGCGTCGCCAAACTATGGCCCGCGGGCCGCATGCGGCCCCCTGAGGCCATTTATCCGGCCCCCCGCTGCACTTCAGGAAGGGGCACCTCTTTCATTGGTGGTCAGTGAGAGGAGCACAGTATGTGGCAGCCCTCCAACGGTCTGAGGGACAGTGAACTGGTCCCCTGTGTAAAAAGTCTGGGGACGCCTGCTTTGGGAGGCCAAGGTGGGTGGTGTCATTTGAGGTCAGGAGTTCAAGACCAGCCTGGCCAACATGGCAAAACCCTGTCTCTACTAAAAATACAAAAATTAGCCCAGCGTGGTGGTGCATGTCTGTAATCTCAGCTACTTGGGAGGCTGACACATGAGAGTTGCTTTAACTAGGGAGGCGGAGGTTGCAATGAGCTGAGATCACACCACTGCACTCCAGCCTGGGCAACAGAGCAAGATTGTGTCTCAAAAAAAGAAAGAAAAAGAGAGAGAAAGAAAGAAAGAAAAGAAAGAAAGAAAGAAGAGAGAAAGAAAAAAAGAAGGAAGAAAGAAAGAAAAAGAAAGAAAGAAAGAAGAAAGAAAGAAAGAAAGAAAGAAAAAGAGAAAGAAAGAAAGAAAGAAAGGAAGGGAGGAAGGGAACAAAGGAAGGAAGGAAAGAAATGATATGAATGTACTGCTATTAACTAACCTGCAGAAGTTATTTGGACTTTGCTAACTTTTCCTCCATGTACTTTTTCTCTTCCAGGGTCCCTTCCAGGATCTTACATTATCTTTAATTGTCATATGCCCTTGTGTTCCTGTGATATGTGAGAGTTTCTCAGACTTTCCTTGTTTTTGGTAATGACAGTTTTCAGGAGAACTGGCCAGGTATTTTGAAGAATGTCCTTCAGGAGGGAGTTTATCTGATGTTTTTCACTTGGTTAGGAGTTATGGGTTTTTGGAAGGAAGAGCATAGAAATAAAGTGCTACTCTCATCCTTTATAGCAAAGGTCATGTTATCAACACAACTTATCACTAAGGATATTAACCTTGATGTGCCAGCTGAGGTAATGTTTGCCAGGTTTTGCCACTATAAAGTTACATTTCCCCGGCTTTTCTGTAGCTTACCCTTTGGAAGCAAGTCGGTAAGCACAGTCATTGTGGGCTGAATGTGTTTTCCCAAAATTTATATTATGAAGTCCCAATCTCCAGTTTCTCAGAATGTGACCATATTTAAGATAAAGTTCACAAAGAGATAATTAAGTTAAAATGAGGTCTTTAAGGTGAACACTAATCCAATATGACTGGTCTTATTTTAAGAAGAAATTTGAACCTGACACGCACGTGCACAGAGAAAAGACCACATGAAGACACAAGAAGATGATAGCCAAGCCAAGGTGAGAGGCCTCAGAAGAAACCAAACTTGCTGACATTTTCGTTGGACTTCCAGACTCCAGAACTATGAGAAAAGAAATCTCTGTTGTTTAAGCCTTTCAGATTGTGGGATTTTGTCATGGCAGCTTCAGAAATACAATAGCCCATCCTCATTGATGGTGGTGCACTCACGTAAATTATTTAAAATTTTTCTGTATGGAGGATTTATCTCCTTTCTCTCATTCAATTTTATTTATTTATTTATTTATTTATTTATTTATTTACTTATTTATTTATTTACTGAGATGGAGTCTTGCTCTGTCGCCCAGGCTAAAGTGCAGTGGCATGATCTCAGCTCACTGCAACCTCTACCTCCTGGGTCCAAGTGATTCTCCTGCCTCAGACTCCTGAGTAGCTGGGATTACAGGTGTCTGCCACCATGGCTGGTTAATTTTTGTATTTTTAATAGAGACAGAGTTTCACCATCTTGGCCAGGCTGGTCTCGAACTCTTGACCTCATGATCCATCGTGATCCACCCGCGTTGGCCTCCCAAAGTGCTGGGATTACAGCCATGAGACACCATGCCCAGCCTACTTAAGTTTTTCTTTACTTTTTTTTTTTTAGGATCAGGAATACATGTGCAGGTTTGTTAGATAGGTAAATTGCATGTCACAGGGGTTTGGTGTGCATATTATTTCATCCCCCGGGCAATAAGCATAGTATCTGATAGGTAGCTGTTTTATCTTCTCCCTTCTCCCACCTTTCATCCTCAAGTAGGCCTCCATGACTTTTGTACACTTCTTTGTGTCACTGTGTACTCAATGTTTAGTTCCCACTTGTAGGTGAGAACATGTGATATTTGATTTTCTGTTCCTGCATTAGTTTGCTTAGGATAATAGCCTCCAGCTCCATCCACATTGCTGCAAAGGCCATGATCTCATTCTTTTTTATGGCTGCACAGTATTCCACAGTGTAAATGTACCGCATTTTCTTTATTCAGTCTACCATTGATGGGCATTTAGGTTGATTCCATGTCACTATTATGAATAGTGCTATGGTGAATATATGTATGATTGTATCTTTATGGTTGAATAATTCATATTCCCTTGGGCTACATACCCCATAATGAGATTGCTGGGTTGAATGGTAATTTCTTTTTTAAGTTCTTTGAAAAATTACCACATTGCTCTCCACAGTGGCTGAACCAATTTATATTCACACCAGCAGCGTATAAGCATTCCCTTTTCCCTGTAATCTTGCCAGCGTTTGTTAGTTTTGGGCTTTTTATAATAGCCATTCTGACTGGTATGAGATGGTATCTCACTGTGGTCTTGATTTGCATTTCTCTAATAATTATCAATGTTGAGCATTTTTCATATATTTGTTAGCCATGTATATATCTTCTTTTGAAAGGTGTCTGTTCACATCCTTTGCCCGCTTTTAGTGTGATTGTTTTTGCTTGTTTATTTGTTTAAGTTCCTTATAGATTCTGGATATTAGACCTTCGTCAAATATAGTATTTGGAAATATTTCCTCTCATTCTGTAGGTGTCTAGTCTCCTCTCTCTCTCTCTTTTTTTTTTTTTTTTTTTTTTTTTTTTTTGCTGTGTAGAGGCTCTTTAGGTCAAATTTTTCAATTTTTGTCAATTGCTTTTGGCGTCTTTGTCGTGAAGTCTTTGTCAGGGTCTATGTTCAGAATGGTATTTCCTAAGTTATCTTCCAGAACTTTTATAGTTTTACGTTTTACATTTAAGTTTTTAAGCCATCTTGAGTTGCTTTTTATTTATGGTGTAAGGAAGGGGTTCAGTTTCAATCTTCTACATATGGCTAGTGAGTTATCCCAGCCCACTTATTGAATATGGAGACCCTTTCCCATTGCTTGTTTCTTTCAGCTTTATTGATGGTAGTAGATGCACAGCTTTATTTATGGGCTGTCTATGCTGTTCCATTGGTGTATATATCTGTTTTTATACCAGTACCATGCTGTTTTGGTTACTGAAGCTTTGTAGTATAGTTTGAAGTCAGCTTTGTTCTTTTTATTTAGGATTGCTTTGGTTATTCAGGCTCTTTTTTGGTTCCATATAAATTTTAAAATAGTTTTTTCTAACTCTGTGAAGAAAGTAATGGATAGCCTAATAGGAATAGCATTGAATCTATACATTGCTTTGGGCAATATGGCCATTTTAACATATTGGTTCTTCCTATCTATGAGCATGGAATGTTTCTTCATTTGTTTGTATCATTTCTGATTTATTTGAGCAGTGTCCCTATTCAATTATTTATGCAATCATTTTTATATCAATATGGACTCATGAATATTTATTTTATACCCTAGATTGTAACCCAATACTGTTATTTATCTTGTTACTCGGTTTTAGCTATTGTGATCTTTTTCTGGTTGACACCTATGTTATTGATGCACCCCCATGGTTTTGTTCCTTGAGGATTTTTCTACTTTCTGACACTATAAGATGCTACAAGCACATCTTGCATATTCTGTGCCCAATGCCCAGAAACAGCCATTTCTCCAAGGAGTCCTGATTCCTTGTATTAGAGAATGGTATTAGGAACCAAGATCTGGGCTCCAGGTGTGATTATTTCTACTGGGTTGTTATTGCTCACGGGCCCATGGAGGTAGAATTTTTGTCTGTCCTGTGACTCTCAAGCACTACAATACTTGTCACATAGCAGTTGCCCAATCTGTCTATGTTGAATAAATTAATGACTAAATAATGTTCAGAACAACTCTGTAAAAGTGGTGTTTTATTATTATCTTTTTAATAAATAAAGTAATGGGGTCAGGATGAATAAGAAGCTTGGTGGTCATACAGGTAGAAATGGCAGAGCAGAGATTCAAAATTTGTCTGACTTCAAAGCCACTGATGTTTTATTATCTGCCAGTTTGAACTATCTGCTTGACTATTCTTTTTGTTTAATGTGGTCATCTGAAGATATTTTTAAAATAGTGTAACTCTCCATTTTTTTGTAGTGATGTAATCTAGCAGGATGAAAGAGCTTGGATCGTAAGATCAGACAGACCTGGAAGAAATCTGAACTCTGTCTCTTACTAGCTGTGTGATCCTGAGCAAGTTGACTTATGAATATTTTCTTTTGCCTCAATTTTCTTAACTATAATATGTAGACAGTAACAGTATCAGCCACAAAAATTAGTTGCAAACATGAAAAACAATATCTATGATCTAAAGACTCTGACTTTCCCCACCAAAGGCATTTGCTACCCATCACATACTTCTTCTAAGGGGTAAATATTGTGACTTCCCTAAGTCTAAAGAAAGCTCTTGTTTCCCCACTGCTGGATACAAGGAAAGAAGGTATATGCATAAACAGGAAAAAAAATTTAAGAAAATAATGTTTAACCTAACTAACTGCAAAGGCCATAATTCTCCATGGTAGTGGATCCCAACCTATTAGTTGCAGACATCTAGGGGTGGTGGGGTTACTTCAACTTATGCATATTTGCAGGAGCTCCAGGCACTATGGATAGGCTATATAAATACTGTCTTGTACATATATTCCATCCTGCTTTTTGAATTATAGGTAGATGATATTATGATTAATAAAGTGTAATTCACTTTTTTTAAAAAAAAAGTATAGAATTTGTGGTATAGCAGACTGCTCATAAGTAGTAGTTATTGTTATTTTACTTAGTAGCAGGGACGTTAACTAGATTTATTACAGTCCTTTATAGCCCTGGATGCCTGACTCTGGCCCAACATGCAATTTATACCCAACTAATCAACTTTAAAAAATATGTTAATAATTTGAATAGGTTTTATGTAGAGTCTTTAAGAATTTTCTGTGTGGAAAATTGTATCTTTGTCAATACTATTTGTTCTCTATCAAGCTTTATGTCTCTTTTATTTTTCTTGTCTTATTTCATTGGCTAGAATCACCTGTACAATGTTGAATAGACACATGAAACAGCTATAGGGACCATAATTATATCATTTCTGAGTTTAAAGGGAAGCTTGTAATGTTTCTACATTAGGTATAAAATTTATTAAAGTTATTGGATGAGGGAATTCTTTTATATTACTGATTTGTTGGGTGGTAAATTTATTGAATATTTTATTTTACATATACTAAGATGATAATATGATTGTCATTTTAAAATCTGCTACTGTGTTGAATCACATACCTAGATTTTCTTTTCTTTTCTTTTCTTTTCTTTTCTTTTTTTTTTTTTTTGAGACAAAGTCTCATTCTGTTGCCCAGGCTGGAGTGCAGTGGAACAGTCTCGGCTCGCTGCAGCCTCTGCCTCCCAGGTTCAGGTAGCCTCTCAAGTAGCTAGGATTACAGGCACACATCACGACACCTGGCTAATATTTCATATTTTTAGTAAAGAGAGGGTTTCACCATGTTGGCCAGGCTGATCTGATCTTGAACTCCTGATCTCAAGTGATCCATCCGCCTTGGCCTCACAAAATGCTGAGACTACAGATGTGAGCCACCATGCCTGGCCAAACATACCTAGATTTTCTAATGTTAATTAGAAACATATTCCTAGGATACTTTCTATACAAGTTAGGCTTACAACTTGGTCTTTATTTTTTAAATAAACAAATATATATATATATATATATGTATATACACACATATTTATTATATATATTACACATATATACTAGCATATCAAATTCAGATATATATATATATATATATATATACTCTCCATAGCAATTCTTCTTTATTCTTTTATGTTTTAAGAAATGTCTTTTTGGAACCTTTTGAAGTATAGTTGGCATACATTAAATTGCACATATTAACAATCACACATATGTGCAATATGTTAAGTCTTGCCATATGTGTACATCTGGAAAATCATCACTACAATCAAGATAATGAACAGATCCATCACTCTCAAAAGTTTTCTCATGCTCCATCATATTTTATCCTTTCTTCCTCTCTGCCCCTTCCCCTCTTCCTGATGGTTTTCAGGCAATCATGATCAGCTTTCTGTCACCATAAATTAGTTTGCAATTTCTACAATTTTAGACACATAAAATAATTTAATACTCTTTTTTTGTTTGAATTTTCACTCCACATAATGTAAATATGTTGTGCATCAGTTATTCATTTCTTTTTATTGTTGAGTGGTATTCCATTGTATGAATATATCAAGGACATTTACGTTGTTTTCAGCTTTGGGCTATCACAAATAAAGTTGCTTGACCTTTTTGGCTGGATGATTTAAAAACAAATAAAATTAAAAAACAAAATAAAGTTGCTGTAGACATTCATGCAAAAGCCTTGTAGAGCATATGGTATCATTTCTTTTCAGTAAATACCTAAGAGTAAAATAGTTGGATCATGTGGTAACTAAGTATTTAAATTTTTAAGAAACTGAGGCCAAGCATGGTGGCTCATGCCTGTGATCCCAACACTTTGGAGGCCAAGATGGGAGAATTGCTTGAGCCTAGGAGTTTGAGATCAGCCTGGGCAACATAATGAGACCCCATCTCTATAATTTTTTTTTAAATAGCTGGACATGGTGACACATGCCTGTAGTTCCAGCTATTCGGGGGGCTGAGGTGGGAGGATCACTTGGGCCCAGGGTGTCAAGGCTGCAGGGAGCCTTTGTCATGCCACTGCATTCCAGCCTGGGTGACAGAGTGAGACAAACAAGAAAAGAAAGAAAGAAAAAGAAAGAAAGAAAGAAAAGAAAAGAAGAAAGAGAGAGAGGGAGGGAGGGAGGGAAGGAGGGTGAAAGAGAGAAAAAAGAAAGAAAGAACAAAACAAAGAAAGGAAGAGAAGGAAGGAGAGAGAGAAAAAAAGAAAGAAGAAAGGAAAAGGGAGAAAGAAAGAGAGAGAGAGAAGGAGAGAAAGAACAAAGGAGGAAGGAAGGAAGAAAGGAAGGAAGAAAGGAAGGTCAATGATCCATTTAAAGTTAATTTGTTTTCACATGATATAAGGTATGGTTCAAAGTTTATTTATTCATTTTTGATGTCCAAAGTTCACTATAATTGATGACTAACTTTATTTCTTTTTATTGTCCCTTTTTATTGCCCAGTTTTATTCATGTTCAATCTTTTCCAATATGTCCAATTCATTTTATTGATACGCAATTGCACCATTTATTGAGAAGACTTCTCTCTCCACTGAATTTATGTCCAGTTCATTTTACTGATACTCAATTGTTTCAGCACTATTTGTTGAGAAGATTCTTCTCTCTCCACCAAAATGCATTTGCACTTTTAAAAAAAGTCAGTTGTTTAGATTCTAGGTATGCATGGGTCTATTTCTGTACTCTCTGTTCTGTTCTGTAGATCTGTTTGTCTGTATACCAATATCACACCGTCTTGATTACTATAGCTTTATAGTAAGTTTTGAGAATGAGCTGTGAGTTCTGTGGGAGGCTGTATGTATCTGTGAAGAAGAAATTCAAGTGCTAACTTAGGTGCCAATTGAGGCACTCTAACTAATGTAAGAAACAGCATAGGGCCATGGTAAGTGAGAGCCAGTAGGGTCCTTACAATGCATCATTATTTCACTTCATTATTAACTGAGTGTTTACTACATTTTAGATTCTATGCTACGCACTGGGGATAAGTGAGTATATAAAATCAGACAATATCCTTGTTTTCATTGTGTTTAGACTTTAGGAAGAAAGAGAGGGACTAATCAAATAATCACACTAAAATGTGTAATTACAATCTGAAATCAGCGTTATAAAGGAAATGAATAGGCTTTTAGGAAGGAAACAATTCTTTCTTGTGAAAGTAATTGTTCACCTAATTCATGAATGGGAGTTTACTAGGAGAAGGAGGGGAAGGTAAGAGGATACTGTATCAGAGACTGCTAGCCTTCCTCAATGTCTGGTGTATCTATTGCTTCCTCTATAGTACTAGAGGATTTTTAACATATTTCAGTTTTAACTAAACTTTTGACACATTTTCAACAAATCTTAGTTGTGTATACGGTTGTTCAGAATGAAAATGATATTTCCCAGCCTCCTTTGCAGGGAGTGAGGCCATGTGATTAAATTCTGAGCAATCAGATACAGGTGGAAATCTGCATGCAACTTCCAGGAAGTGTCTTTAAGAGGAGCCAAAGTGCCTTTTGACTTGGCTTTTCAACTTTCTGCTAGCTGAACCTAGACGTGATTGCTGAAACTGAGTAGCCATATTAGCCACAAGGTAGAAACTGTGTGTTGAGAACAGTGCCACAACAAGAAGGAGCTTGGGTCCTTGATTGTTTTGAAACTGGTAGATCAGCTTTGGATCACCTACTTAGAGAGAAATTAACTCCTATATCGTTTTACATGTTGGTTGTTTTTTTTTTTTCTTTAAAGATTTTTCTCTCTATGCAGCTGAATTTAATCCTAAATATGCTAACTAATTTAATCCTAAGTAATACCATGCCCTACCTATGAGCACAAAGTCCCAATGGTGAGAAGAAATTGGATACATACAGGGAATGGAGGGGAGAGTACCGCTGAAGTGCAAAGCCTAGCTCTTTCCTCTCTCATTTATGGACAAATCAATCAAGAGCCAAAGAAATAATTAATTTAGCTCAGACTGGAGCTGTGGGGACTGCTATCCAACCACAGTGGCCGTTATTCAGAGCCTGCCTATACAGTGTCTGCCACCATGCTACATGCCTGACAGTTATTTGCTTCTTGAGTTCACCCAGCAACACTGAGACATAAGCATGATCGTGTGCCACTTAACAATGAGGATCTATTATGAGAAATGCTTCGTTAGGTGATTTCATCATTATGAAAGCATCATAGAGTACTCTCACACAAATGCAGATGGTATAGCCTACCACACACCGAGGCTGTATGGCATAGCCTATGGCTCCTACGTTACAAATCTGCATAACATGTGACTGTACAGAATACTGTAGGCGATGGTAACACAATGGCAAGTATTGGTGTAGCTAAACATAGAAAAGGTACAACAAAAATACAGTATAAAAGACTAAAAATGATACACCTGGTTAGGATACTTGCCATGAATGGAGGTGGTGGGAGCAAAAGTCGCTCTGGCTGTCAGTGAATGGTGAGTGAATGTCAGGGCCTAGGACGTTTCTATACATGGCCATAGACTTATAAACACTGTACTCTTAGGCAACACTAAATATTTAAAAATTTCTTTCTTCAATAATAATTGACCTTAGCTTACTGTAACTTGTGCTCAGTGGGTCTGAGAAGGAAAGAGACAGTTTAAAAGCTGATTATTCCTCATTTTATTACTGCTCAATCCAACCCCAAAGAGTAGCAATAGACAAAGGCAGCCTTTTTTTTTTTGCTTTTGTTTTCTGGATTTTTTTCTTAAAATTAGTTGTAATGCTATGCATTTGAGGTCAACATGCTGCCAGCCTCCTAGACCTGAGAGATACATGTTTGGGATGCAGGTGTGAAGGGGGAAGGGAGGTTTGGGTACAAATCAAAATAATGCATTTCTGCACATAATATACATGGAAGTGGGAAGACAGCAGGAAAACTTAATCCTGAGCGGTGACTTGCCCCTGCTTGCAGCTCTGCCTGGCATGAGAAAATGCTGGGATGTCAGAATGACCTGCACTCTCTGGGACATGCTGCTCTGAAAATCAAGCAAAGCCAGGCAGGCCCAAGAATGTCGCCAATGAAGATTGATTTTGGGGTGGGTATAAATGTATTATTTAGACAAGCAGTGTATCCCCTTTCTGGAATTATTTGCTCACTTACCTACTTACAATGTGGGGAGCATGGATACCATACCAGACACTCTGTTAGGCACTGAGGATATCAAACAAACAAGAAGAGTCTCAAATTCGTTTTGGGGAAGAGAGATAGATAAATGACATCACCATACGGGCTGCTGAGAGTCATGAGGGCAACTCAAGGCCCTAAGGGACCTCTTGGGAAAGAAAAGCCTGTACAATTTGCCAGATTGGGAACTTCTACTGGATGCTGCTGCAGCAGCAAGTTTAGAGGCTTGTCTTTAAGGCCTCGCTGCTTGTCACTCCTTCCTGTGCTTGGTCAAGGCAGGTGAGAAAGTGTGTGTATTACCATGTGGTCCACTCTTGGCTATCTGGGCCCAGATGAGGGGAGCAGAATTATAACCAGGGAATGTGACCCTCTGATATAGTTTGGCTCTGTGTCCCCACCAAAATCTCATCTCAAATTGTAATCTCCATTGTGCCAACAACCCATGTGTCAAGGGAGAGACTTGGTGGTTCCTGTGAGAATGAGGGAGTTCTCATGGTTTTGTAAGTGTTGGACAGTTCCTCCTTCACACACTCTCTCTCACCTGCCTCCTTGTAAGACGTGCCTGCTTCCCCATCTGCCACAATTGTAAGTTTCCTGAGGCCTCCACAGCCATGCAGAACTGTGAGTCACTTAAACCTCTTTGCTGTATAAATTATCCAGTCTCAGGCATTTCTTCATAGCAGTGTGAAAACTGACCAGTACGCCCTTCAAATCTGCTGTGTTTGACTGTGGCAGGTATTTTGGAATTCAGGAAGTCTGATCGGCTCCTCTTACTCCTGCTGTCTACTTTATCTCAAGTGGAGGCTGTAACCTGAGGCAAATCCTCATAAATAACAACAGAAACTGTCTCTGACTTGGAAAATGAGCCGGAATCACAGCCACTCTGCAGTGGGAAAGCAGGGTGGGTGGACAGAAGTAGCAGGCAGTTATGAAAATGCTTCTGTTGGAAAGAATTTGCTGCAACCACTCTGTCTTTAGGTGACTCAACTCAAGAGTCACATCCTAGGATTGGCCTGGTCTATGCCATGTGACCACACATTGCCCTTGATAAGAGAAATAATCTGCCTCAAAGAAATGAGGCTGCTTTTCCAAAAGCAGGGGGCAGAGATTCTGTACAGCTACAGCAATTACCAGGATGCTCTGGGCAAGTCACTCCCTTTCCTCAGTTTCCTACCCATAGAGTAAGGACAATAATACCACTTATTTTCTGGGGTAACAAGAGGTTAAGGGGAAAAATTAGTGACATGCTTAGAACAAGTCTGGCATGCAGTCAGTGTGTTCATTTCTGTTGCTGCTGTGATGCATCACTATAAATGTAATGGCTTGAAAAAGCACACATTTATTAATTTACTGTTCTGGAGGTCAAATGTCCTAAAATAAAGGTACAACAGATCTGTGTTCCTTCTGGAAGCTCTGTGGGAGAATCCATTTTCATGTCTTTTTCAACATCCAGAGGCCACCTGCACTTCTTGGTGCATAACCTCTTCCTTGCGTTGCTCTGACCTCTGCTTCTATTGTGTTACTACCTTCTCTGATTCTGACCTTCCTATTTCTCTCCTATGAAGACTGTGATTACAGTGCGTCCACTGAGTTTATCCAGGAAACTCTCCGCATCTTAAAATCCTTAATTCAAACACATCGGCAAAGTTCCTTTTGCCACGTAGGGTAACATATTCACTGGTTCCAAGTGTTAGGATGTGAACATATTTGGAGGGTGTTATTCCGCCTAACTTGTAAGTATTCAGTGAAGACAAAACTGTATTGATGGCCTTTGTGTTTTAGATTGATGCAAAATGCAGGGCTAGGATTTACCCTTTCTAAAAACTTCCCTTGCACAAGACAAAAAGGTTTCCAATGGCCTCTCGTAGAAAAGCAGTAAGGAAAGTAGAATGAATATACAGTTCTAACATCAGTAAAGCTAGTGATTGAGCTAACAGTGTTACTGTATGTCAGCAGAGTCCAAGGTAAGATTTGCTGCAGTCAAAATGTAACCCAGTTGTATACCCATGTCATGGCAACCTTATCCACAATAGCCAAAACCTGGAAGTAACACAAGTGTCCATCAACAGATAAACGAATAGATAAAATATGGTACACACAGTGGAATATTATGCATCCTTAGAAAGGAAGGGGATTCTGACACATGTGATTGTACCATGACACTCCAGCCTGAGCAACATGGCTGAACCTTGAGGACATTATGCTAAGTGAAATAAGCAAGGACAAATATTGTATAATCCCACTTGTATGAGGTCCCTAGAATAGTCAAATTCATCTAGAGAGTGAATGGTAGCTGCCCAGGGCTGGGAGAGTAGGGAATGGGAAATCGCTGTGTGTTGAGTACAGAGTTTAAGTTTGGGAAGATGATGAGTTCTGGAGATGGACAGGGTGATGGCTGCACAATGATGTGAATGTACTCAACCCCACTCTATAATTAAAAATGGTTAAAATGGCCAGACACGGTGGCTCACGCCTGTATTCCCAACACTTTGGGAGGCCGAGGCAGGCAGATCAACTGAGGTCAGGAGTTCAAGACCAGCCTGATCAGCATGGAGAAACCGTGTCTCTACTAAAAAAATGAAATAAAAAATTAGCTGGGCATAGTGGCACATGCCTGTAATTCTAGCTACTCAGGAGGCTGAGTCGAGAGAAGGGCTTGAACCTGAGAGGTGGTGGTTGCAGTGAGCTGCGATTGCACCATGGCACTCCAGCCTGGGCAACCAGAGCAAAACTCCATCTCAAAAAAAAAGAAAGAAGAAAGAAAGAAAGAAAATGATTAAAATGCTACATTTTGTGTTATATGCATTGTACCACAATTTCCAAAAATTAACTAAAGGAAAGAAAGAAAACGAACATGAGTAATTCTGCTCTAGCTAATGGAGAGCTGAGCTCACTCTTAAAGGAGGGTTGTTTACCAAGCAGAGCTGACGAGAGTGGTCCAGACAGAGGCATCGGCAGAGGCAAAGGTGGGTGTCTGGTTGAGACCTCATTCAGAGGTTGGTATGGTTTCCGGCTGTGGGAGTGGAACTCTGGGGTGGCCGGTGGGAGAGTGGAGGGAGGCTGGTGGGTGGCTCCTGGGCCTTGTCCCCTTCCCAGCTGCGCAGTTCTAAAGCTCTCACTGTGTCAGCCTGTGGTGGGCTGAGGATGTCAGAGTTACTTGGTCGCTCTTCCCAGAGTCAGTCCGTCCCATTCCCACCCCAGGATCAAAGCGAGCTTCCCTCCACAGGAACCCTTTGTTTATTTCCTCGATTTCCTGGTGACCTAGTTTCGAGTTCCTGCTCTGTATTCCTACTATCCCAACACCCCTTCATCCCACTCCTGTGGTGCTGGAAGGAAAAGACTCCGACCTTCCAGCCCAGATGGTGGCCCCTGGGCTGCTCCCAGCTCCTCGTGCTGGTGAGAGCCTGGCGAGGCCTCTGCTCCCTATCAGGCCTTGCCCTGTGACTGCGGGAGATTCCCCAAGGACCAGTAGGCACGACTGTCCCTTTGTTCTTCAAGCCCCTGGAAGCAGGGTTTCTCCCAGAGCCTGAGGAGTCAGCCCCAAGCTCTGTCTTCACCCCTTAAAAAAAAAAAAAGCTTATTTTTTTTCTAATTATAAGCAATGTACACATGCTCACTGAGAAATTCAGATGTTACAGAACATCAAAAATCTATTTTAAAAATTATTCGTCATACCCTACCCAGGGAGGTGAACTCTTAGCATTTTACATATATTCTCTCTCAACCAACTTATCTCCAAGTTTATGTGGGGATGTATTTTATTTTTTACATAAGAGTTAATACCTGGATTGATTTATTTTCTTATCCATATATTTATACATATATCATACTTATTAATAATATAAGTAATAAATATTACATGATATAATATGTGTTCAAGTGTGCAAATTTTGTCTTTTTTTTCAGTTAGTAAATTACAAACATTTTTCTTGTCATGAACTACTCTTCTACAATATCCATTTAAATGACTATAATATTTCATCATATCGTTCAGTTTCTTAAACTGGAGTCCACAGTGCCCTGAGGACTTATAAGGTTTCATAAGTTCACTCTGGTCATTTTTTACATTCTCACTTTTTTGGAAGGCCAAGGCAGGAGGATCACCTGAGATCAGGATCACCTGAGATCATGTTGACCAGCCTGGCCAACATGGTGAAGCCCCATCTCTACTAAAAATACAAAATTAGCCAGGCATGGTGGTGCATGCCTGTAATTCCAGATACTTGGGAGGCTGAGATAAGGGAATCACTTGAACCCGGGAGGCGAAGGTTGCAGTGAGCCAAGATTGTGCCACTGCACTCCAGCCTGGATGACAAGAGTGAAACTCCATCTCAAAATAAATAAATTCTCATATTTTAAAAGAGATAAGTAGTAGTTACAAAGAGAAAGAATTAGGGAAGAGCCTCCCAGAGAAGGTAGAGAGCCCATGCAATGGTGTTGAGTGGAACAGGTTTTAGACATTTAGAATGGTCTGTTGAGCAGGGTCAGAGAGCATCTTGCCTGATGGGGATTGGTGGAAAATGAGTTTATTTTGACAGAACAGGAGCCATGTCAGGCTTTCCACTTCCTTTCTGCTGCACTGACAGGCACTGAGGCATTTTTGTGGCAGGATGTGGGCCATTTGCTTCTTTTTAATAGAATTGAGAGCATTGACCATTGAGTCTTGTAAAGCATTGTCAGATTTATTCATTCATTCCTTTACCAAGAATTTATGGAGAATGTATCAGCTGTCTATTATTGTGCAACAGATTACCCCCAAAATTTAGCAACAACAATAAACAAGTATTATCTTTTATAATTTATACGAATCAGGAATTCAAGAGCAGTTTAGTTGGGTGGTCCCAGCTCAGGGTCCTCCATGAGATCATAGTCAAAAGGTCAACTGGTGCTATGGTTGTCTGAAGGCTTGATTCAGTCTGGAGGATCCACTTCCAAGGGACTCATTCACTCACATGTTGGCAGGAGATTTTGGTTCCTTGTCACGTGGCCTCTCCATAGGGTTGCTTGAGCATCCTCACACCATGGCAACTGGGTTCTCCTACAGCAAGTGATTTAAGAAAGAGCAATGAGGAAGCAGCAATATTTTTTACAACCTTGCCTGAGTAGTCACTGTCATTCCTGCAATATCCTGTTCACTCATGGGCCAGCCTTATTCAGGCTGGCCCTATTCAGTGTGGGAGGGATATGCACATGGGTGTGGGTCTCAGAAAACAAGAATGATTAGGGACTGTCTTGGAGGCTGGCTATCACAGAGTGGTGAGCAAGGCCAAGTACTAAGGACGGAAATTGAATTAGATGTTCTTGCACTCGGGAAAGTTGCTGTGTGGTTGCTGCACAGTTTTGATGACACTCAAGCTCCAGTTGGAGGTCACCTTAAAGATACAGACAAAAAGGATTGGTCTCAGCCTAAAGGCCCCCCTCTGCTCACTGTGAGCCAGCATCACCACACTGCCAACCACGGCTCATGAGCAGAACCCTCGTGAGCAAAACTAAGGACCAGACTCACGGTCTGCAACAAATTTGGGCCCATTTTGTTCAGCCACAGGACAGTCAATGTGAAGCGATTTGAAGTAAAAGAGGACCAGGAGGTCAGGCCCTAGCTAAGGTTCCCTTCCTTACCTAGAAGTTATCTCACTTTCTGTTCTGATAGGTGCTTTTAACACTTCCTAGAGCAGCCTTAGACCTACAGGAGCATAGGAAAAGACTCCGAACTCCAAAGATTCTATTCCTCCATTGGCAATACAGCTAGAGCTAGTGCTCGACTTACAACCATGGTGGGGACCGCGGAACGGTCGTGACACGATTTGGTCGTAAGTTGAGTAGGCTACATGTACAGTTGAAATGGTGCACGCGGAGATGGTAGTGCTGCCGGAAGCTGGTCCGCACTGTCGTACGCCCAGCTGGGCACCGTTTGCGCTGCCAGACGCGGAGCAGTCGTGGCTAGCGATTGTGGTCGTAAAGTCGAATGGTCCTAAGTCGCACCGGTCGTAAGTCGATCAATACCTGTAGTAACATATCCATTTCCTCCCCTCATTGAAAGACAATTGATGTCCCATGCTTTGTTTTGAGTTAGGCTTAAGGGCATAGGTTCTGTCCTTCCTTGGTTCCTTCCTTGATCCTTCCTTCCTTCTTTCTTTCCTTTTCTTGTCTCTTCTCTTCTCTTCTTTCTTTTTCTTTCCTTCTTTTCTTTTCTTTCTTTTTCTCTGGGTCTTGCTCTGTTGCCCAGACTGGGAACAGCTCACTGCAGCCTTGACCCCCAGGCTCAAACTCCCACCTCAACTTCCCTAATTGCTGGGACTACAGGGATGAGCCACCACATCCAGCTAATTTTTATTTGTGTGTTTAATTTTTGAAGATGGGGTCTCCCTATGTTGCCCACACTGGTCTCAAACTACTGGCCTCAAGCCATCCTCCAACCTTGGCCTCCCGAAGTGCTGGGATTACTGGCATAAGCTACCACACCTGTCCCAGATTTCTCCTGTTTCAGACCTTGGGAGTGGAAAAAAATTCTCATAACTTGTTGAGAAAATCACAACTATCAAAGTAGGAAATCACTGAACTTCAGTAAGACAGAAGGGAAAGGCAGCAGAGAGAGCCAAGGTCTCTGCTGATGTGTAAGAAATGAAACCGTGTGGATGCCACATCAGCTCTAGTCCCAGGAAGCCTTGCCTCAACAGAATAAGATCCAAACCTCCAAGAGAAAGCATCTATCTGGTGGACCTTGGTGTGATGGCACACGGACTCTGCAGTTAACACTGCTCCATCACCCTTTCTGGACACTGGTTGGTGGAAGGTGAAGGGGCTCATTGAACTGTGATGGTGTCCCCGCAGAGTGACCCTAACCTTGTGGGCAGTTGCTTGCTTCATCTCCACTCAGTAGTGGCTTAGCAATGTTTTGCAGGAGATCAAGGATGGAATTGACATGGCAATGAGTTCAGGCAGAATCTGTGCCTGTGGAATGAATTCAGGCCCAATCTGGTGGACAGTTGAATCTTGGCAGCCTCTGCCTCCCTCATCATGCCAGTTGGACTTCAGAGAAGAGAAACGACTATGAAAGGGATTGGAAACTGGCTTCCACAGACGAACTGAGAAGGCTCCAGTTTCTCCCCAGGGGCACTTCTGGACCTGCATTTTGGCAAGAAGATGCCAAAGGAACCACAGAGAATAGCAGTCTGTAACATGGAAAGAATATATATAATGAAGCATGAGTCTGAAAACCAATCCACCTGGAGGAAAAAAATACATGGAAACCAGAATGGATGTGTTCAAAGACCCATCCCTGAGGCTCTTGAGAGGTCCATGTCTGAAAACCATGATCATGACCACCAAGGCCATTTTTAATGCCACCAAAATGGGGATGATTTTGAGCATGAACGTGATTCCAAAGTCAAGTTTTCTGTGGCATGTCCAAACTGAGCCTTGATGATTATGAAAAAAACTTGGGTCATGAGACCTGGTTCAGGTTCTGAATCTGTCTTTTACCAGTTATTTGACTCCAGACAAGTCACTTTTCCTTTCTGAGAATCAAATTCCTAATGTATGCTACAAAGAGGTTGAACTGTTCATCCATGAGGTTTCTGGTTTAAGAACTCAAGGAGACATTGTTCTAGAACCATAGCTCAATTGGTGATACACAGTTGAGTGAATTGGAAGACAGTTATAAGGAGATCCAGAATTTCCACCACCTTACTAAAAATTCAGTGGAACATTTCCCTTTATCCTGCCGCAGGACTGATGTGCCATCTTCAGCCGACTCTAATTTGCATGATTTATTCTTTTGAGACTATGGTTTGCAGTGACGCTCAGATTTAGATTTCCTCTAAAACCACACAGTCATTGCCCTTCCCTTCCCATAACTTTCTTTTCTCTCTCTCTCTCTTTTTTTTTGTTTTTCTTTTCTTTTCTTATTTTTTTTAAGATAGGGTTTTACGGCCGGGCGCGGTGGCTCAAGCCTGTAATCCCAGCACTTTGGGAGGCCGAGGCGGGTGGATCACGAGGTCGAGAGATCGAGACCATCCTGGTCAACATGGTGAAACCCCGTCTCTACTAAAAATACTAAAAATTAGCTGGGCATGGTGGCGTGTGCCTGTAATCCCAGCTACTCAGGAGGCTGAGGCAGGAGAATTGCCTGAACCCAGGAGGCGGAGGTTGCGGTGAGCCGAGATCGCGCCATTGCACTCCAGCCTGGGCAACAAGAGCGAAACTCCGTCTCAAAAAAAAAAAAAAAAAAAAGATAGGGTTTTACTCTGTCACACAGGCTACAGTGGCATGGTTTTGATAATCTTGGCTCACTGCAACCTCTTCCTTCCAAGTTGAAGCTGTCCTCCTACTTCAGCCTCCCAAGTAGCTGGAACTATATGAATGTATCATCACATTTGGCTAATTTTTGTATTTCTTTAAAAAAATTGGGTTTCACCATGTTGCCCAGTGTGGTCTCGAACTCTTAGACTCAAGCCATCCACCCATCTTGGCCTCCCAAAGTGCTAGGATTACAGACATGAGCCATCATGCCCGGCTTCCTTCCCCCATAAGTTTCTTTAATGTATTATTCCCTACCAGCCCTGTCTGTCACGGGTTTATTGTGTGCCTATTTATTTTCAGCAATGACTAGGAGAGCCCTCCACCCCACCTGGACTCTTTCTGCATTCCATCTCAGGTGTGTCCATCATTGCTATAATGGTCACCCATTCCCTCCACCCTATCCCTGGCCAAAGGTTACCCATCCACTGCTTCCACATCTTTATCTTTAGGGGTAGGGTGGTTGGGTGCCAACTTCATCCTTGGCAGCCCTTCCCCTAACCAAACACATGTTTGAAGGGTGTGTGAATGTTGAACTGAACTCTGGCTCTGTGTACAATTTCCACCTTGGCATTAGCCTAATCCCTCATCTATGAGACAACTCTCTAAAATGTTGAAACCCAGCTAGATGTGGTGGCTCAGGCCTGCAATTCCAGCACTTTGGGAGGCTGATTTTCTAAGAGATCTTGTTAAATGATCACAAGGTGGATTATGAGGTCAAGGGATCAAGACCATCCGGGCCAACACAGTGAAACCCCATCTTTACTAAAAATACCAAAATCAGCTGGGTGTGGTGGTGCATGCCTGTAGTCCCAGCTACTTGAGAGGCTGAGGCAGGAGAATTGCTTGAACCCGGGAGGCAGAGGTTGCAATGAGCCAAGATCGCACCACTGCACTCCAGCCTGGGTGGACAGAGCAAAACTCTACCTTAAAAATAAATAAATAAATAAATAAATAAATAAATAAATAAATAAATAAATAAATGAAGCAGAATGTTGAAATCCAGTGTTAATGTATCTCTGAGGCTTCCCTTCTCCAAAGGAAGGAGACTTAGCGTCTTTAGCTGTCCTTAATTTGAATACTTTCTAATCTCTTCACCCTCCTGGTTGAAATCCTCCAAATGTGTTCCAGTTTCTCCATGTTCCTCCCCAAAGCTTCCCAGAACTGAAGGCAAGGCTCCAGATGCTGTTGGCCTGAGGAGTCCAAGATTTGCTCCTCTTGCTGCAGTCTAAGATCGCCTTTGCTTTTTGGCAACCACATCACACCGTTGCCTCATATTGATTTGCAGGCAACTAAAACTTGACAGCATTTGTTTTTTCTTAACATGTGCCCTCGTTAAGCCATTCTGTACTTGTACCACTAATTGTTTGGGGACCTAAGTCCATGATCTAACATTTGACTATCCAAGGGTTCCTTCTCGTGCAGCTCAGCTCCTTCCCTAGTCTGTTAGGGTTATTCAAAATCCCGAATGGGTCATCCAGCTGTCCTTCTGGCTTTGGGTCAACAGCCAATTTGATTCGCACGCTTTCTAGAACTTAATCCAAGCCGTTGATAAAAGTGTTGAATAGAACCTGACCAATGACAACAGCCCTGTGCTACTAGAAAGCTTTCTTGGGGTCAGAAGCCACACACTGATGATCTGATTGCTAAATGTGGCCTGCAGATGTGTTTTGTTTGGCCTTCATAATGTTTTCTTTTTTAAAAAAAAAAACTTTGAATTAGTGGCCAACATCTGGACTTCTAGCTTTCCTTGGAAGATCAAAGATGTCTCAACACTGAGTCCACAATCCAATAACAGGAACAGCAATGTGCGGTTGTGTAGGTTGTAGACTGCACATTCCACCCGGACATGTGTAGTGACCATCGCCACTAGGCAAGACATGGCTTTCTATTTTGCCTCAGTCCCCACACTATTCCTTGTTACCAAACACCTGACCACTTGCACTCATTGATGATACCTGTCTTACTCCTGAAGGTATTGTGTTAGTAGCTCACTCCCTATTTATTAGCACCTTTTGGGTATAAGTTCTCAACCAGTGATAAATCCACTTAACTGTACCATCTCCCAAGGCATATAGTCTCCCCTAGATTTTTTTTTTTTTTTTTTTTTTTTTTTGAGACAGAGTCTTGCTCTGTCACCCAGGCTAGATTGCAGTGGCTCAATCTTGGCTCACTGTAACTTCTGTCTCCCAGGTTCAAGTGATTCTCTTGCCTCAGCCTCCTGAGTAGCTGGGACTACAGGTGCTTGCCACCTCACCCAGCTAATTTTTGTTTGTTTGTTTTAGCAGAGATGGGTTTCACTATCTTGGCCAGGCTGGTCTTAAACGCCTGACCTTGTGATCCACCTGCCTCGGCCTCCCAAAGTGCTGGGATTACAGACGTGAGCCACTACACCCGGCCTCCCCTGGATTTCATAAGAGATCTTGTTAAATGTTGCATAAAACTCAGTTATCAGGGTTCACTGCATCTCCTTGACTTACATATTATTAAGACCATGGAAGATAAAACTGTGACTAGCCTGGCCTGTCTTGATTTGGAGAGCTATGCTGACTCTTAACTATCACTATTTACCTTTCTAAAATCATAGAAACTATCCTTTAAAGCATTGTTTTTAGGACTATCTAGAATTTAACCTGGGACTGGTCATTAATACGTCAAGCAAGCATGCATAAAAACACTGTCTTCTCTTTTACAGCAATTAGGAGTGCATTTTACCCATGTTTGGTTGTCAGATGTATTTATTGTTATTTGTGATGTTTGGTTTGGCATTATTTTAGCAAGTCTTCTTGAGATCTCTAGCGTAGAACCATCCAGTCAAGAGAGTTAATCCAACTGGAGTCAGTAACTATTTCAGGTTGGGCTTTAATTCCTTTTTACCATTGTCAGCTCTACTCCAGTCTGTCTGATTATTCTCTTCCCAGACAGAGAATAAAAGCAAGAGGAGATGAAGAACTTCCTATTCTTTTTTCCATCATAAATTCTCTAACATTAGCTGCAGAAGGTCGGTCTACCACGTTCTTGGTCATCTTCTTGCTTTAGTTACCACTTTAAAAAAGAAAAGCCTTTCATACTGCCATAAGGGAGAGAGGTGGATATCCACCAGCAATGTATCTTTTACCTTTCATGGTGTAGGGTTTTACCTGGGAAGGACTGCTTGCCAAGGACTACGTTTCCCAGCTGTCTTTGCACCTAGAGAGGTCATGTGACTAGATCTCTCCAGTGAAATGCTAGAAGTGATAAGTGTCACTTCTGGGCTAAACAGCTTAGGATGTGAGTGATCTTCTCCTCTTCCCATACTCCTGCTTCTGTGGGCTAACAGCAAAGGACTCTCTGGCCTTGGAGGAAAGTGGAGACACAAGGTGGAAAGAGTGTGGATCCCTGCATCACCACATGGAAGGCCTCCTGCTGATAAAAATTCCCCTCACTGAACGGTTACATGAATGAAGCTGCAATTGTAATATGCCTGCTGAACTGTGCTTTGTTGATTTCAGTGGCTAGTGTTGCTCTAATTAATATTCACCCTAAGTATTTTTCAGAAGTCTCAGCTGCCTGATGTTATTCTTCTAATTCTAAACTGCTTGTTCACAATTAGAATCTTTGTTCTTGGTTATGTGACCTTTTCATCTTTTGTTATACGAATCCTTTAGAATGCAAGCTTTCTGGACATTCCCTTTACATTTAGTTCCTTCAGTCATAGCCCCCTGCTCATCTTCATTGGGAACATTTCAAACTGCACGGTCACAACCACATTTTTACAAGCTTTCGACGCTCTTGAGGCTTATTTTCATGAGAGTGACTGCCATAGAATTGAGTCCAACATTCCAGAACCACCCCCTCCTTAACATCCCACGGCCTCTGGACACCTCACAGTGCAATGATATGGATGATATCAGAGACTGTATGTTAGTTAAGATAGCACTAGATGCTCAGTAACCTCCAAAATGTATAAGGAATCATGCAAAATAGATGTTTGTTTGTTATTTATTTACATGAAGTCAAAACAAGTTGGCCTAGTTGGTGACTTGGTGGCAGGCGTTCCTCAAATGAACATTCAGAGATGCAGTCTCCTTTTCCCAGGTATTGTCACGGACAGGCTTCGTGCTACCACACCCCCACACCAGCAAAAGGATCTAGGAAAGGGAGAAAATGGCTAGCTACTCCGCCTCTGCCACAGACTCTAAGGTTCCTTCTACTTTGAAGACCATTTTCATAGGAATTAACTCATGTTTTTATTTTCTTTATCCAGTGCCTCTGGATATATTTGTTGAGCACCCACTATGTGCTCAAGAAGACATGAGTCGTCTTCTGCGCTTCCTCTTTGTCCCTGCAAACATTTGTGGGTGCTTCTCTGTCCACAGGTTTGTCTCCCACTTAGGCATCCCTGCTCTGTGGGCTGAGGAGCGCTCACTCTTGCTCTGCTACCTGCACAGTGACTTAACCCATCCCTTGGGCTAAGCAGTTTCAACTTCCAAATCACCACGGAATCTTTCCCTACAGATCTGTGCTATTGCCAGGCATTGCACAAGCCACAAGGGATATAACAGTAAACAGGAGGGACTCTACGTTCAATATCATCCTGTAAGGTAGGCAGGGCACATATTTTTATTTCGATTTGAAAACTGAGTCAGTAGAGACCAGAGAGGCAAAGGGGTTGTGCAGAGTTATGCCTGCAGTCACCAGTAGAGGAGGGCAAGGGTGCAGGTCTCCTGACTGAGGCCAGACTTTGCATTGCAGTGGTAACTGCAAGCAGCACATGCCTGAGTTTACTTTTATGCTTCCTGATTATCTGTACAAGGTAGTCCAAGTCTGCAGGTCTGACCTCAGAAAGAGACCGGACTTTGGGGAAGAAACTCTTTAACGAATGTCAAAGCTTGGGATCTCGTCCTTGATAGTCATCCTCTTGGCTTCTCTCCTTGAGAATGGTGGAATTTGTGAGTGGAGACTCTCTGTCTGGGGCCTCCCACATGGTAACTACACCTCATGGTTTGGCCCCAAAGCTGAGGATGTTCCAGTCTGCTGAATTTCTCCTCCCAGACATTTATGCTGTGGATATGTCGGCATCCTCCTGAGCAAAGCCCCAAATATTTGTCTCTCAGGTGACCACCTTGCCTAATGCACTTTGGTTCGGCTTCTAAGTAGCATGGCTACAAAAGGGGTGCTCGCTACAGAAGTCCCAGCCACTGCCCGGTTCTGCCTGGCCCAACATTGCCAGCCACACATGGGGTCTGCTCGGGAGCCAGCCTCAGGAGATGCTCTCATCTGGGGATGTCTCAGACTATTTCAGAGCAGAGAAAGGCAGGGCTCCATGTTATAAAATAACTCTAGACCGGGAGCAGTGGCTCATGCCTATAATCCCAGCACATTGGGAGGCCAAGGCAGGCAGATCACCTGAGGTCAGGAGTTCAAAACCAGCCTGTCCAACAGGGTGAAACCCTGTCTCTACTAAAAAATACAAAAAATTAGCCAGGTGTGGTGGTGGGTGCCTGTAATCCCAGCTACTCCAGAGGCTGAGGCAGGAGAATCACTCAAACCCAGGAGGTGGAGGTTTCAGTGAGCTGAGATCGTGCCACTGTACTTCAGCCTGGGTGACAGAGTGAGACTCCATCTCAAAAAAATAAATAAAAATAATAAAATAAAATAACCCTAGATGTGGAGGAATGGGGCCAAAGGATTTGCTAAAAGTGAGGCCTGCCGGGCGGATGACCTGAGGTCAGGAGTTTGAGACCAGCGTGGCCAACAGTGTGAAATGCTGCCTCGACTAAAAATACAAAAAATTAGCCAGACATGGTGGCAGGCACCTATAATCCCAGCTACTTGGAAGACGGAGGTAGGAGAATTGCTTGAACCCAGGAGGTGGACATTGCAGTGAGCTGAGATCACGCCACTGCACTACAGCCTGGATGATAAGAGCAAAATTTTGTCTCAAAAAAAAAAAAAAAAAGTGAGACCTGCAAGACTCATATGTACCAAGTGGATTAAAATCAATTGGACCAAAAGTCTGAAGTTTATAAATATGTTTTTTTCTTACTACACCACATACATTATGTTTATTTTTTAAAAAATGGGGGAAAATAAAGGAAATAAAAATCTATCATCTTATCATCTGCATCATTTGCATATAATTACTCTTTTTTTTTTTGAGACGGAGTTTCGCTCTTGTTACCCAGGCTGGAGTGCAATGGCACGATCTCGGCTCACCACAACCTCCGCCTCCTGGGTTCAGGCAATTCTCCTGCCTCAGCCTCCTGAGTAGCTGGGATTACAGGCATGCACCACCATGCCCAGCTAATTTTTTGTATTTTTAGTAGAGACGGGGTTTCACCATGTTGACCAGGATGGTCTCGATCTCTTGACCTTGTGATCCACCCACCTCGGCCTCCCAAAGTGCTGGGATTACAGGCTTGAGCCACCGCACCCGGCCGCATATCATTACTCTTAACATTTTTTTCTCTGCTATGGATTGAACTGTGTCCTTCTGTAACTTCCTGTGTTGAAGCCGTAATCCCAATATGTCTGTATTTGAAGATAGAGTTTTAGAGGTAGCTAAGGTTAAATGAAGTCATAAGAATAGGGTCCTAATCTGGTAGGATTGGTGGCCTTACGAGAAGAGGAAGAGAAAAAGATCTCTCTATTAAGCATACACATACACTGAGAAAGACCGTGTCAGCACAGAGAGGGAGGGTGACTAGAAACCATGAAGAAAGCCCTCAACAGGAAATCAATTAGCTTCACTTTGATCTTGGACTTTCCAACTTCTGAAACCATGAGCAAATGATTTCTGTTGTGTAAGCCATCCAGTCTATGGCACTTTATCGTAGAAGCCTGAGCAGACTAATGCAGTCTCTATATCCTTCTTTCTCTGCGAATGTTTTTATTTCGTACATATGAAATCTGACTATATATTATTTTGTAAGTTGCTTTTTATCTTAATTGCATGGTATGCGTTGTATGCTATGTCATTAATTATTCTTTCCTATGTCGTATGTAATGGTTACAAGATGTTTAATATTGACTATTCTTTGTTGTAGACCTACTACAAATTACGTAAGCAATATTCTATGTTTTGGATATTTAGGTGAATTCAAATGTATCACTCCTATAAATAGTGCTATAGGGAACATCAAGCTAAATCTTTGTGTGTATGTAGGCTTCTTTTAGAATAAATTGCTAGGTGCATTGAAAAGTGTGCATATTTTTAGGGCTGTTTATATGTTGGTTTACGTGCCCTCCAGAGAGATAGCACCTGCTTACTCTCCCACTCTGAGTTTCTGAGAGTGCCTATTTCCCTACATCTGTGCCCACTTTGAGTTTTACCTTTTTTTAATTAGAAAGGTAGAATCGCATTCATGAGCACTTCTCTGCTCACATGTCTGTCTTACCTTGGAGATCCCCTGGCTGGACTGATAAGAGCTTGTTCCTGCTCTGCTACCCATGCAGTGACCTGGCCCATCCCTTGGCAGTGAGTTATCAGTCACCATGGGATTCTTTGTCCATGAGTTTATCCTATTGTCCTTATCTGAGGCCTCTTGTGAGACTTTCTGGAGCATTCTTTTGTACACCAGCCATGGCTTCCTTCTAAGATTTGGAGTCCCATTCAAAGGAGCACACAGAGGTGAACTGTAAGTTTAGAGAAGTTCTTATGTTTCCGGAAAAGAGTTTAAAATAAAATCTAAGATGAATTAGTAATCTCCAAACAAAAATGGGTCATGGTATAATACTGCTTTAATAGGCTGGGCGCAGTGGCTCAGACCTGTAATCCCAGCACTTTAGGAGGCTGAGGTGGGTGGATCACCTGAGGTCAGGAGTTCGAGATCAACCTGGCCAACATGCTGAAACCCTGTCTCTACTAAAAATACAAAAATTAGCCAGGCGTGGTGGCAGGTGCCTGTAATCTCAGCTTCTCGGGAGCCTGAGGCAGGAGAATCGCTTGAACCCAGGACACAGAGGTTGCAGTGAGCTAGGATTGCACCATTGTACTCCAGCCTGGGCAACAAGAGTGAAACTCCATTTTGAAAATAAATAAATAAGTAAATACTGCTCTAATATAGATATAGATAGTTACAGATGATAGACACAGACAAAGACATAGGTACAGACATATAGATATAGATACAATCTTGATTCTACACTTACTAGCTATGTAGCCTCAATTATGTTACCTAACATTGCCTCAATTTTCTCATTGTAATAATTACAAAGTCTCATACACTTGACATAAGTATTAAACGCACTGATATGTATTAAATGTTTAAAACAGTACCTGATACATAATAAATACTTGGTAAATAAACTCTGTTGTTGCTTTTATAAGACATGGAGAACATTTCTTCCTGGCTGTTGCATCAAAACAATGGGAGTCTTTGGCAAATAATATAAAAACTTCTTAGAAAAAAATAAAAAGCTACACTGTGTGGGAAATATTATCTTGGTATCCACTTAGACAACAAAGCATTTAAATAGGACGGTTTTTGTAGGAGATAAAGTACGAGGTATCCAAGCACGGAAGAGTTTTGGGGCATAAAGGAATTTATGAGCAGGCAGAATCTCATTACCGTGAATATCAAGCAGTCTGATGATGAAATTAAGCCATTGATGCTCAATGTCACTTCATCTTCAAAGGTAAGGCCAGGGACCTCCTGTCTAGGGCCATCTTTCCAGCGGAAGAGTTGGTTGCTCTGAGTGCAGTATCTTGTGTCACTTCCTATCTCTGGTCATGTTCATTGCCAAGGGCTGGCCGAGCCAGGGAGAAGGGTCAGTTTCGTGACCCTGGAAAACAGCAAAGTTAATTGTCCTTCTAAAAACTCTAGGCTTTGCAACCAACTCCACTACCTGGACTTGATCAAAGAGAGCAACATCCGGAAATCCGGAACATGGACTCTGGAGTCTGAGTGCCCAGGTTCAAATCCTCATTCTGCAACTCACTTAGCTCTGAGTCTCAGCTTGTTCACTTATAAAATGGAGTCTATAAAAGAACCTGTCACGTAGAGTTGTTGTCATAATTAAATATGCTAATCTGTGTCAAGTACTTAGAACAGAGGTCAGCGCAGAGTAAATGCTCAATATATATGGAGTGGATTAAGAGCTGTCTCAGGCCAAGGGATGAATTTGGTGGCTCCCCCAAGGTTCTTCCAGTCCAGGTCCCCTATGCCATATTTCCTACAAGGAGGTTGCAGCAAGGTCTCTTCCACCCCCTCCCTTTCCTAATCTTTTGCCCAGAGTACCTACTCCCACGAGCGCAATGGAGCTGATGCCCCGAGATTATGCTGAGAGCTTCGTGGCTGTGGGTAGCAAGCTCCTACGCCCTCCTGTGCTCCCAATCAAACACTAGGGTCTTGAGAAAGAAAACCAGACTGTCCCCAAAGAGGAGGTAAAAACAAAAACCAATGTGTGGTGTGTGCTGGAAGAAACTAAACCTGAGAATGTGAGTAAATGAGTGTGTTTCTTGTCCCAGAGACGCCAGCTGAAGAGGGTGGGATCCCAATTAAACATCTCTTCTCCCCCTCTTATTAATAACAGTACCATCTCCGTCAAAGAAAGGGAGAGAGAGGAGAAAAGGGACCAGCAGCCTCACTCCCTCAAAAAGAAAGAAATCCAGATTTCAAACACTCAGACTTATTTTTCTTTCAAAAGGCAACTTCAGAAACCTGTCCACCCCTCCATCAAAGAGTGGAGCTGTTTGAAGCAGCCCCCTCCCCAAGCCTACCTGCTGATTATTCAGGAAAATATTATATTGACATGACTCTTTAGAATATCAAGGATTTGCAGTGTTTGGGCCCAACCCTGTGACTATCTTGCATCCACACATGATTAAAAATTTAGATGGCTAACTTTGAAACAATCAAATGCATTAGAATCTTCATAATGAGCTGCTATCTGAACTAAAGCACAGCAAACTTCAGAAAAGTGCTTCTGTGGAAATTCCATCGTCTTTGATCCGGTAAAGTCACGGCAGGGTGGATTTATTTCAAGTTTATTTTTTGGCATACTGGTCCTCCCGAAATATTGGGAGATATCTTTCTTAGCAAGATGTGGGAGAAAACAATGGTGCCGTCTCTTTCATTTATCTGCAATTTGACAGGAGTGCAGTTTATTAACTTGAAAAGAGGCAGAGACATTATCTGAAGCCTGAAGACTCTAGTGGAGATCGCCTCCCTTTTGTACCAGTGGGAGCTGGCGACATTTTGAACCTGCTCACCATTAAATGCCTTCCTGAGTGGTGGAAGAGTCTTTAAAAAGAAAGCCGACGCATTTATGATGTAAATTCGTTATTTTGACAGTCTTTGAAATCTGTCATATTCACATCTGATTTAATGCCTTGCAAAAAAAAGTCCCTTTTCTTTTAAAACACTTTTAAGATTTTCAAAGCCATTTTCATGTAGCAAACTATTGTTATACCTAACACATCTTGAAAATATTTTAGCAAAGGAACTTACAGGATTCTGTTTTAAGTCATGTCGAGTTTTAAAACATGGCAGTCTTCAAATAAGCTTCGACCAGGATATCTCTTTTTGATTAATGAAAAGCTGTTCTTGATTTTCATATATACAATTAGCCAGCACAGATGTGCTTATCAGCGTAGGCAGTCATTGAGTATACAAGTCGTTGGCCTTATGAGCAACTGCATATGTTGTTGTATATTTTAGGTAACTGAATCTCCTAGACCATTGAATATAGAGGTCTCCTATCAACCATCTAGCTGTCCAGACATAACTGAAGTTCTAGAGCAGAGTTTCTCAACCAGAGGAAATTTTGCCTCCCAGGAGAAACACAGCAATGTCTAGAGACACAACATTTGGTTGTCACAGTGAGAGAGAGGTGCTATGGCACCCAGAGGGAAGGAGCCAGGGATGCTGCCAACTCCTTAGGACGAATGGGGCAGCCTCTTTTTTGTTTTGTTTTGTTTTGTTTTGAGACAGGGTCTTCCTCTGTCGCCCAGGCTAGAGTGCAATGGCGCGATCTTGGCTCATTGCAACCTCCACCCCCTGGGTTCAAGCGATTCTCCTGCCTCAGCCTCCTGAGTAGCTGGGATTAAAGGCACCTGCCACCATGCCCAGCTAATTTTTGTATTTTCAGTAGAAACAAGTTTTTGCCATGTTGTCCAGGATGGTCTTGATCTCTTGACCTCGTGATCCGCTCGCCTCAGCCTCTCAAAGTGCTGGGATTACAGGTATGAGCCACCACATCCAGCCAGGTCAGCCTCTTGCAACAAAGAATTGTCCATCCCAAAATGCCAATAGTGGCAGGCCACAGAGGCAGTTGGTAAGGGTCTCACCCTGCAGCCTGTGCACCAGGCTAGCAGTTACCAAACTTGTGAAGCATGTGAACACCTTGGGCTGAGTTTTTATTTATTATTTATTTATTTATTTTTCACTAGTTTTGGGGGAACAGGTGGTGTTTGGTTACAGGGATAAATCATTTAGTAGTAATTTCTGAGATTTTGGTGCACTCATTACATGAGCAGTGTGCTGTTCTCAATGTGTAATCTGTTATCCCTCACCCCCCTCCCACCCTTCCCCTGAGTCCCTAAAGTCCATTATATGATTCGTATGCCTTTGCGTCCCTACTTAAAAGGGAGAACGTACAATATTTGTTTTTTTATACCTGAGTTAGTTCACTTAGACTAATGATCTCCAACTCCACCCAGGTTGCTGCAAATGCCATTATTTTGTTCCTTTTAATGGTTGAGTAGTATTCCATGGTGTTTATATATCTCACACACAACGTCTTCATCCATTCATTGGCTGATGGACATTCAGGCTGGTTCCACGCTTTTGCAGTTGTGAACTGTGTTGCTATAAACCTGCATTCCAAGTGTCCTTTTCATACAACTTCTTCTCCTCTGGGTAGACACGCCGTAGTGAGATTGCTGGATCAAATGGTAGTTGTACTTTTTGTCTTTTAAGGACTCTGTACTGTTTTCCGTATTGATTGTACTAGTTAGCATTCCTACCAGCAGAGTAAAGGGGTTCACTTATCACCACATCCACACCAACATCTATTACTCTTTTTCTATTTTTAAATGATGGCCTTTCTTGTGGGAGTAAGGTGGTATCTCATTGCGGTTTTAATTTGCATACCCCTGATAATTAGTGATATGCATTGGAGCCATTTTTCCATACATTCCTTGGACATTTGCATATCTTCTTTTGAGAATTGTCTATTCATGTCGTTTGCCTGGGCTGCTTTTCAACAAATAGAGATTCTCAGACCCCATTCCAAACCTACTAAAACAGATCCTCTAGGGAGGAAGCTGTAGGAATCGTCATCATTCAGATGTTCCTGGGTAATTCTGCTATGGTTAATCCACAAATGAGTGTCTGGGGGCCATCACAATAAACCGTAGGCATCTTTTCTTTTTGAGAAAGAGTCTCTGCCTTCCTTGGAATTATTAACTTTTATTTTTTAAACAGGTCTAATAAGCTTGCCTGTTGCTTTCTGCGTCCAGGATATTCAGATGGTGCTTAAAGTCATCACTTAGGGCTGGGCAGGAGAAGGGGACCCAGACAGGGCACCATCACAGAATAACAAAAAAAGGGAACTGCAAAGGAGAAGCAGCAGACAGAGGTCAAGGGTAGGAGGAAAGCAGAAAAGTGGCAGAGGAGTGTCACAGGCAGGAGCAATGTCAACCCCGGCTGGGTATGCTTCTGTCATACAATTGCGTGTGCAGAGGGATAGCGAAAATACTTAGCCAGTGGTAAGACAAAGGCCAATCAGAGCAGACGTAGGCCCTAGCAACAGGTTCAGAGACCCAGAGACCCTCTGCTGCGTCAGCCATTCACTCTTAGGTGTCTGAAATGTGGGGAAGTCCAGGAGGTCCTGGAAGAGGGAGCAAGTAGTTGGGAAAGGCACTCAGGAAACGAGAAGCTGTGGCTGGTTATCAACCGTGAGCCCAGTATTTCAATATTTTCACCCCAGTGCTAGGATGTCCCACGGGATCACAGCCCTGCATATATGGCACTGGGGCCACTGGTCAGCTAGTTCTAGAACAGTATTATAAAAAATCTAGTCTTGGGCTGGGTGTGGTGGTCCATACCTGTAATCTCAGCACTTTGGGAGGAGGAGGTGGGCGGATCACCTGAGGTCGGGAGTTCTGGACCAACCTGGCTTATATGGCAAACCCTGTCTCTATTAAAAATACAAAAATTGGTCCGGTGTAGTGGCACTGTAGTCCCAGCTACTTGGAAGGCTGAGGCACAAGAATTGTTTGAACCCAGGAAGCGGAGGTTTCAGTGAGCCAAGATGGCGCCACTGCACTCTAGCCTGGGCAACAGAGCGGGATTCTGTCTCAAAAAAAAGAAAGAAAGAAAGAAAGAAACAGAAAAAAGTCTTGATCACTTTAGAAGCCCCTGGAGTCTTATTAAAAATCCAATTCACTAGGTCTCAACCTAGACTATGCAGATAAGACCCTGTGGCAGTATCACCCTGAGAATCTGCATTTTCACAAGCTCTTTGGGGGATTTGAACACCTGATGAAATTTGAGAAATACCATGTAGAGGAAAAGTGATAACCATTTCTGAAATCAAAAGACTTTCTGAATGTGAAGGTGGGGGCACTCACGGTGTCTGCAGGGTGGGTCTTGGGGGGTGGGAGACAGGGGTTTGGGTTCATTTCAAATCACATTTTTTTTCCCAACACAGTCTTCAATCCAAACAAACCTCAGGTTCACTAATCCCTATTACCGAGTGGATTTTAGCTGGATCCGCACTTCTTTATCAGTTGGCAAGACATTTTCATCTCATACAGAGGTCTTCCTGCAGTTACTTCAAAGTGGCAAAGCCAAGAACGTTGGGAAGGAGTTTCAGAGAGTGTTTACAGATGCCTTATCGCTCTGGGGGCAGGGAGGGAGAGTCAGGGAGTTTGGGTAAAGGAGCAAAATTCTCCAAAGCAGTTCAGAGCTAGCTAATCTGGTGAGGCTATCAAACAGTAGCTTAAAAGATCTCTCCTACAAAGAGGGAAATTAAGTTTTCTGGCTTGTCAATCACCCAGGATCTAGGTCAGTGTCTTCAAGTACACAGAATTGCCCTTTATGGGGTGTTAATTACAGGATCTGGAAGCAGATACGTGAGGGTGTAGACACACACACAAGCACATGTATCATCTCATACGTGGATATTTATGTATGTGAGTGGGTGTCCGTATAATTAGGGGAATAAAATGTCTTTCCTCCAACTACAGCGGAGAGCGAAAACGGAGACCATTATCTCTATTTCTGAGTTGAAATGAGGGTGGGAGGAGAGGGAGGGGGATTGGTTTTACCAAGTCACCCTCTAATTCCTTTAATCACCTGACATGAGAAAGGGACAGACATACACGCTTTTCGTTTCTCACCTAGAAATACTCCATTCTTCCCAATGTTTCTTCCTGGAGAAGGAATGTTGAATGTTTTCAGAGACTCAGGAAAACTAGCTGGAAGGTCAGCAGGTGGAGCGCAGAGTCACAGAGAGGAAGCAACTGGGGATGTTTGCAGTTTACCCCTCTTCGGTCCCAAGGGGAGGGTGTGGCTCAGGATGGAGTTCCCCATGGTCTGACCTTCTGCTTGGCGTAAGTGAGGCCTGACTGCTAGAAAAAAAAAAAAAAAAAAAAAAAGTTTGGAACTTGGCCTAATAGACTTGAGCCCCGTTCAGAATATAAACCACCGTAACAGTGCATGGGAGAAAGAAAATGGCCCTGTGTTTGCATAATCCATGGGGTATTTCCTTTGCAGAAGGCATATTTAATCATATTTAAGTATAGGTTTGTTGTGGCAGGGAAACAGTCGCTGCCATCGTCCATTTTCCCACAGAAGGGCTTGGCTCTCCCAGCATCAGCAACCAAGCAGCAGAGGGTTTCCCCGGCCCTCCGCCTTCCCAGGGAAGCGAGGCTGTGCGTTCAGCCACAATGGGGGCCTTTCTCCTCTGATAATCACAGGGCTCTGTCCTCACTATTTTTGAACATTAGGGTTTCTCAGGATTCTCATCCTTTTCGATTCTCTTTTAACTGTCTTTATTTTCTGATGGCGTTATTTTGGAAGATGAATCGCTCCTGGTTAAAGAAGGCTGGAGCTGCTTAGACCTTGCAGGATCTGTGTGTTGTTAGCCCCGAGGAGAGACTTTCTGAGAGGGCAGTCAGCATAACTACGGTGTGAACTCCGCAGCCAGACAACTTCAGTTGGAATGCTGGCTGCGCCTTGACTCCCTCTCTCTGTGGCCTCCAGGAAGTTGTTTAACTTGCTTTGTGCCTCAGTTTCCTCATTGTAAAGCGGGGATAATCATAGTGTCTGCCTTACAGGGTTGTTTGAGGACAAGACCAGAGTCAATGCTTGAGTGCTTAGCAGAGTACCTGGTACAGGGAAACGTCTGTAGACTGTCAGCTACCATGATTTTTCTGCTTCTTGCCTCTTGCCCTCGATAACTCCATGTAAGGGATTTAATCACCTTCTGAGCTGACCTATTGTGTAGTGTGGGACAAGAACTCACAACTGGGGGCTGAAACAGAGGCTGAAACTGCAGCTGCTGTTGGGAAGGTGGACTGTTTGGGGATTTGTCTACCCAGAGGAGCCCTCGTGGCAGTGGAGGGCTGCTTCAAGAGGGAGCTCCGGGGCATGTGAAGTCAGTGCTGACCCCTCTGCACCGTGCCTGCAGTGGGCCTTATCATTTTGCTGCATGTAAGCAGGCTGAGCCCCATCCCAACGGGCTCCATGTGGTCTGTTTGTGCCCTGTGTCAGCTGCCTACCAGGCGTAGCAAAGTGTCAGTACCGGTGCTACGAGTTTGCTTTTCTGCTCTGCGCTAAGATGCATAGGCCTCCTCCCTGACACTCCTGATGGGTCTCCGGCTTCAATTCCAACCCATCCCTCAACACCAGAGCCATCTATTTAGATCATGAATCAGACCATCCTGCTCCCTGCTAGGATCTCACCAATAAAATAAAACTCTGACACCTTCCTAAGACTTGCGAAGGCCCCGTTGATGTGGCCATTTGGGCCTGAGCTCATTTCTCTGATGCCACGCTGGGCCAGGTTGGGGTCCTTCGACTTGCCAGACTCATTCCTGCCTCCAGACCTTTGTCCTTGCAGTAGCCTCCACCAGGATTTTGCTTCTCCTAGCTCCTTTTCCTCCTTCATGTCTCAGCCCAAATGTCACCTCCTCATTGGGGCCCCTGTGGATCACCTGACCCAAAGTGGACCCTCCCCTGCCAGGTACTGCCCCCTTCACTCTGTGAATTTACCACAATCTCTAAGGACCCAACCCACACTAGACTGGAAGCTCTCCAAGGTCTTGGTCTGCATTTGACACAACGCTTTTCCCCAATGCCTGGGATGAGATGTGGCACACCCTGGCAATGGAAATATACATTTTTTTAAAATCAATGGATAAAATGCTGCCCTTTGTCTCTTTCATGGGAGCTCTTTGAAGTGCCTTTGACTCAAGATGAAGACTTTGGGCAGATTTGAGGAACTGCTTGGCTACTTATCAGCGCTAGGACCTTCTGTAAGTTACATAAACATGTTGGGCCTCAATGTCTTCATCTAAAAAATGGGGACAATCTCAACCTATCTTTTTTTTGTTTGTTTGTTTTTTGTTTTTGAGATAGAGTCTCATGCTGCCATCCAGGCTGGAGCACAGTGGCACGATTTCAGCTCACTGCAACCTCCACTTCCCAGGTTCAAGAGATTTTCCTGCCTCAGTCACCTGAGTAACTGGGATTACAGGCAGGTGCCACCATACTCGACTAAGTTTTTATTTTATTTTATTTTATTTTATTTTATTTAGCAGAAATGGGGTTTCACCATGTTGTTCAGGCTGGTTTTGAACTCCTGACCTCAGGTGATCCGCCTGCCTTGACCTCCCAAAGTGCAGGGATTATAGGTGTGAATCACCGTGCCCAGCCAATCTCAGCCTGTTTTAAGTGGTTTGGGGCAAAATGAGCATGGAGCCCAGTCTAGAAGGAATGCTCAGCAAATGGTGAGTGCTATGGTGGCCTTTGTCACTGCTGTTATTAAGGGACAGGGGAGGCAGATTGCCCAAGGCATCTCTTCAACCCAAATGCCAACTGTCATCCACTCAGCTTTTGACACAGGTCTGAATGTGAACTTTTTCCCAGAAGGGGAACCCCAGTCACCCGTCTGCCTACATCAGCCTCAATATAAGTTGGTTTATAGGCTGAGGGCAGAAGGGCTCCCAGAAAAGTAAAAGCAAACTCATTTAAGACTAAGAGAAGGATGAGATTGTCCAGGTCAGGCATAGACCACCTCAGGAAAGTCAGACACCTTGACTCCCCAGAGACACCAAAATACGCTCGAGTTCCAACCTACCAGTTGACATCTGTAAGGTGGGCAATCTGAGAGTATGAGGAGCCCAGGGACGGAGTAGACAGTAGTGGCAGAGCAGGGGCTGAGCAGTGACGTCATGCGGATTCAGGATGAAGGGCATCTACTTTTCAGTCCTGCCCTTGGCCTGCAGTCATCACTGCCCCCAGGCGGAGAGATCCAGGAGCCCCTGGTCTGCCCACTCTCCCCACCTCTAATGCCTCCACTTGTCCCTGGAGTCTTTCGCCAGCTTGCCTCGAGAAGCAGCCTGCGGGGTGCCAAGGTCAACTCGACTGTGTCCCAGACTAAATCCTCTTGTTCTGCCAGGCCTTGGTTCCTCCCTCTCCCGGCCTAATCACTGTTATCATCTGCTGTGTCAGGCAGTTATTGCTGGGATTAAAGAGCTCAGAGTTGGAAAAATACTTTGAACTGCATGCATGAAAGGGTTCGAAGAAGAGTGTGGGAAAAGAGTGAGAAAATTAACTATGGGGATAAAGTGCCACTTCTCCGTGTTGCAAGGAAAGTCGCTTTACTTCTCTGAACTCCCATCACCTTTTAATTCAGTAAAGGCCTTTCTGCCATACCACCTTTTCGTCCCTCCCTCTCCCTGCCCGCCCCAATACATAGGATGGGATAACTCGTACTGACCCCCAGTCACATGGAATTGCTTTGGGCTAAAGAAGTCAGTTTCAATAGCCTTTTCCATGACTTGTAGACAGGGGCCATCAGGGAATCAAAGATCACTCCATCATTCACTTAACAGGTGCAGATGAGCAGGACACCTAGAGAAGGATGAGGATCACTGGGAAGAGGAAGGTGAACAAATAAGAAGGCCACTGAGATTTCACTAAGTAGAGAGGCAGGTGTGATCAATTTTCTCTTGCTGGGTACACCCCAACGTCCTTTCAGCTGGGCTTGAGCCAGACCAGAAGGCACAGGGGTCTTTGCCCTGTACCTGGTATCCTAAGGACCTAGAACTGACTCTGCCAGGTATCCTAGGGACCACCCTTCTTAGAAGGGTGTTTCCTTCGTTTGCCTTCTTGATGCCTCGGGTATAAGAGTACAGAGTGGGGAGAAGTCTGGAGCACATTGGGCTTTCTTGAACAACAGGTACATATTTGAGCTCATGGTTTTCCTGCAGAGCTCTGGTCAAGTCCACCTTACTGGGGTGGGGAGTGAGAGGTGAGGGTGAGAGGGAGGGAGAGAGGCAGGGAGGGGCACGGGGCTGGAAGGGACACGTCAGCTGCAGCGGAGCTGGTGGAAAATGCTTATTTCTGATTCTCGAAAAGCTGTGACTACCTTACTGTCAGTGTTCTCTTTTCTTCTGAAGCCCAAAGCAGTTGGATTGCAAATGACAAGAACTCAGGGCCTGGGGAGAGATTTTGAGGGTGTTTCTTCGTGGATTAATAAAAACCTCCAAAAGAAAATGCTTAAAAGCTTAAACACTCGCTGATGACCCAGATGGGATTTTTATATCTACACCAGTGCCAGAGGCAGATGCGGACCGTGCCTAATTGTCTGAAAACAATTCTTCCTGGAATCGCTCTAAAATTCAGTCTTCTTTTAGCATTCCAGTGGGGGTGGGAGTCTTGGGAGAGAGGATAGAAGAAGGCAGTAAGAAAAGGGAGTGTGGAAGGCAAGATAAAATCATTTTTTTTGAGACTCTCTTTTAAAAGGGCACCCTCTGCAATTAAAACTGTGGAGCAAATTCATTTGGACATACAGCTGCTTTCATGTTTCAAGTATGAGATTACAACCATTCTTCTTTCCCTGTTCTGTTTCCTGGACAGTTAGTAGGTACATAGGTAGATAAGTAGATAGATAGATAGATAGATAGATAGATAGATAGATAGACAGACAGACAGACAGACAGACAGATAGTTGGATAGATAGATAGATAGATGATAGATAGATAGATAGATAGATAGATAGATAGATAGATAGATAGACAGATTTTTCCCTCACTTTTGGACCATTTGAGTAGATTGCACATACATTGTGGTCCTTGACCTCTTAATATTCTGATGTGCATTTCCTAAGAGCAAGGGTATTCTCTTATAAGCCATAGTACATTACTGAATTTAAGAAATTTCCATTAAGGCAATGCTTTTTCTAACCCACAGTTCATATTCCAGTTTCATCAGCTATCCCCAAAATGTGTCCATTATAACAATTCTTGTTTTCTGGTTCATAATCTATCCAGAATCACATAAAGTAAGGATGATCTTTAGGCCTTAAATGAACCATTGAACCCCATCAATGTCCGTGCTGTGTGTTTTATGTACTCTCCACTGGGTTTCAGAAAAGATTTCAAACAGCATACAAAAAAGACATAAATATATAATAAGATAAAATACAAACAAAAAATATCAGATGAAAGAAATTAAACAGAGAGGATAAGAGAAAAGAGAAGTTGAAGCTGGGATGAGATCATTTCATGAGGACGTACTACGAAGTCTTTTATGTTTGTTGCTTTAAGTAAGCCATGCTTTCGCCTCTAAGCTTCCTAGTGGCCAAAGCAAGGAAGGAAACAAGCATGGGTAGGCAGGACAATGGAATGGTCCCAGGTCGGGAGTTCTATCTTGTGAGATAGCTTTTGTTTTAATTAGTGTCTATAGTTCATAACTGCAATACAAACTCTCTTCTCAGCTTCTCCAAACTCATGTGTCCCTGACCTCTGGGCTAAAGGGAGACAGAAGGTAGAATAAACCGCTTGGTAAATGGTAGTTCACACACACTGGAGTATGCATTGGGTGATTGCTTCTCTCCCTCACTGGAGGGCTGGACCTCATTTGTTTTGCTCCTCAGTGTCTCTCTAGGACCTGGAAAAGAGGTCTCCAACCTCTGTGGCCTGTTTCTGCACAGCAGGAGTTAATTCACTGGTGAGCAAACAAAGCTTCACCTGAATTGAGAGCCGCTCCCCATTGCTCTGATTACCACCTGAGCTCCGCCTCCTGTCAGATCAGCAGCAGCACTAAATTCTCATAGGAGCACAAACCCTATCGTGAATTGTGCATGTGAAAGATCTAGGTTGCCTGCTTCTTATGAGAATCTAATGCCTGATGATCTGTCACTGTCTCCCATCATCCCCAGATGAGACCAACCAGTTGCAGAAAAACAAGCTCAGGTCTCCCACTGATTCTACATGATGGTGAGTTGTGTAATCAGTTCATTAGCTATTACAATACAATCATAGATGTAATGTGCACCATAAACGTAATGCACTTGAATCATCCCAAAACCACCCCCCTCCCAACCCCAGTCTGGGGAAAAAATGTCTTCCATGAAACAAATGACTGGTGACAGATAGGATGGGGCACTGGCCTAGCATGGAGTGGGTGCCCAAGAGGTTTTCTTCTGAATAAATGAATGTCTCCAGGAAGCAGCCTCTCCCCCTCCACACATGTCCCATTGTGTGTCAGCCCTTTCTCCGAGTGAAGTCTACAAATCCCGAAGGAGCCAAACAGTTTCTCTGCTCCAATGTGGACTCCCAACTCTCAGAGGACAGCCGGGCAGCCGGTGGACACTCCATAGCACTTGGGGTGGGAACAGAGTCTGCTGTTGGCCAGGGAGGTGAGGACACACGCCCACCTGCACTGTGTGTTGCAGTTGCACAAAAGAGCCATCTGGGCCACACCCGGCTGGAAGGGGGGCCGGGTGGTGCCAGTGTTCCTTGTGAGCGCTGGGCAGCACTTTGCCTGGCCCCACCACGCTCCTCCCCTGCAGTGCTCACACCCTCCAGAAGCGCCACGTGGCATTAGGGCTCCTGCTCCTGACCAGATACTGGACTCCCAAGGGTGCACCACCACCGACCACACTGTCCCCTGGCACCTTGGGGTCGCTTGGGGAGCATTCAGCTTGGACCCTTGTGCCTGGTCTTCCTCTACTGCCCCCTCTTCCCGCCCCGGCCCTCCTCCGACACCCCCACCACCCCCTCCCCGTCCCCCATCTCACACTTGAGGCTGGCTCTAGCTTCTTGGGATTCAGTCAGAGCCTCCAACACATCTTTTATTAATATTAATTCTAAAAAGAATTTTTTCAATGCTATTTACCATCTGTTTTTTCCCTTGGCTGAAAATAATTGGAGATGAAATGCCTGCTGCTTGGTCCCCTGCACAGTCTCAGAAGAAACAATGGAGGCAGACAGCAACTGTATTTCTTTTTCCCCAAGCAAAATAAGCTGGAATAAACTCTCCGTGCTGGGTTGCAGAAGTTGTAGTAAATCAAGCAGGTCTCAAATCCCCGGGTTCCTTATCTTCCACACATTCAGAGCCCTTTGCATTTTGGGACCCAGAAATTCTCTGGGTCAGCAGGGTGGGAGGGGGAGCTCTTTGATTTTGATTAGCCAAGTTCACTAATTTTTCTCTGTCCTAATGACATCTGGCACATTTGATGTTCCACTCAAGTTTGCACCATCTGTAAATATAAATAGTCTGGTCTTGATTCCATTAGAGTCCCATGAATGGAACAAAAATATTCCAAACTGACTCTGTCCTGTCACGGGTTCAACAAGATCGGGCTCCTGCTTTGGAGAAGGGAAGGGGATGCAATGTGGGTTCCTCCTTCCCACAGAGCCAGATCTTTTCGCTTCCTGACCGATGGGCTCTGAGCCTCCCCAGATGCCCTCACGATCATGTAAAGCCATGTGGTCATTATTGGAAGGGACCTTATGGAGGGACACTTGGCAGATAAAAAGCCGAAGCCAGAGTGGACCACTGCAGGTCAACCCAACTGGGTCAGCAGCAGAGGCAGGAGGAGAACCTGAGCGCTCTTTCTGAGGGGAGGCGTCTGGGGGCCACTCCCTCCCCAGGAAGCAGCAGCCTGGAGCCAGAGTTCCCCTGGGGATGCCACTGCCCTAGTCACTCGGGGCACCAGTGGGCGCCTTGCTGATTGATGCTGAGCCCTCATTTTGCCAACTTGTCCAGCCCCACTGCCCTTGTGCCCACCAGTGGGCATGAAGGGTTCAAAATTTGCAGCAGAGCAAGCCGCTGTCCACCCGTGGGCTCAGCACGGGTCTGCGGAACTGCACTCAGTTCTCACAGGCACTCACTGACTTTGCCTCCATCCCACTATATGCTTTGCCTCCTGCCGGCTCATTTTGTGTCTACTCCTATGTGTCCAGGCTGCACTTACTCAATCTTCAGTCTCTCCCTCTCCATCTTTCTTTCCTCTCCCTCCCTCTCTCTCTCCTTCTTTCTCTTTCTCTCTTTCAATCTCTCTCCAATTTCTCTCCCTATCAATTTCCAAGAAAAAAACTAAGATCCTTTTAACCTAGATGTTATGATCTGAAGGTTTATGTACCCCGCTCCAAATCCATGTGTCGAAATCCTGACTCCACAGTGATGGTTTTAGGAGGTGGGGCCTTTGGGAGGTAATTGGGTCACGACAGTGGAGCCTTGTGATGGGGTTAGTGCCGCAAGAAGAGACAGAGAGAGACACATCCTCTCTCTCTGCCCTGTGTGAGGATGCAGCCAGGAGAAGACTGTCTGCAAAGCTGGAAAGGCACCCTTGCCGGACACCAGGTCTGCTGGAGCCTCGATCTCGGACTTTCCAGCCTCCAGAGTCATGACAAATAAATGTCTGTTGTTTCAGCCACCCAATCTGTGGGATTTGTTGTTGTTGTTATTATAAGCAGCCTAACAGACTAAGACCTAGTTCTCCTGTACACGTCTCAGCTTTAGGAAAAATCTGCTCTTGGTAGAGTGACCTGAAATTTGACCCAAGAATGGCCGTGAACTCTGGCTGTGTCACCCCAGCTGAGCTTGGTCTCAGGTCTCCTGTTCCCCACTCCATCCACAATAGCCTCAGACAGCATCTGGACGTCACCGAATTTCCTCCCTAAACCCCAAGCTCATTCTCCACTCTGCCTTCAGTTCCTCTACTGAGAGACTTTGAAAACCCTGGCCCTATGGGAATTCTCCTACCCAGCAAAGCTATCTGGGGGTTCCTTGCCAGGCAGCCCTAACGCCAGCCAACCTTTCTCTAAGAATGGCTTCCAGGACACAATGCTAAATAAACAACTGTGAGATACTGGGTGCCATGGATTGAAGATGTATGTCTCCCGCAATATTAATATGTTGATGTCCTAATTCCCAGTGTGTCTGTATTTGAAGATGGGGCCTCCAAGGAAGTAATTAAGGTGGGGCTCTGATCCAGTATGATTAGCGTGCTTATAAGAAGAGACATGAGAGTGCGCTTTTTCTCTCTGTCTCTCTCTCCCTCTCTCTCTCCTCTCTTTCTCTCTGTGTATTAATGAAAGGTGATGTGGGGATACAGTGAGAAGACAGGGGAAGGCCTTGTCCAAACCTGGTCCAAGGGGAAAGCCTTCACCAGACACCAATCCTACTAGATCTTGATCTTGAATGTCCAGCCTCCAGAACTGGGAGAAAATTAATTTCTGGGGCCAGACAGGGTGACTCACACCTGTAATCCCAGCCCTTTGGGAGGCTGGATCACCTGGGATCAGGAGTTCAAGACCAGTCTGACCAACATGATGTAACCCTGTCTTTACTGAAAATACGAAAAAAATTAGCCAGGTGTGGTGGTGCATGCCTGTGCTCCCAGCTACTCAGGAGGCTGAGGCAGGAGAATTGCTTGAAACTGAGAGGTGGAGGTTGCAGTGAGCTGAGATCACATTGTTGCATTTCCAGCCTGGGCAACAAAGCAAGACTCTGTCTCACAAAAAAAAAAAAAAAAAAAAAAAAAAAAAGAAAAGAAAAGAAAAGAAAAAGAAAGAAAGAAAATAAATTTCTGTTGCTGAGGCTACCCAGCCTATCGCATTTTGCTATGGCAGCCTGAGCGGGCTAATACACTACGGTAAGCCAAATCAACAGGTTTCGACTCAGTCATTCATTCATCACTTGTTTGGTCAATAACTATTTGCTGAGCTCCTCCTGAAATTAAGGGCGGGGCGGGGCTGAGTCCACCCGGCATCCTCTGCTCCTTCCACACGCTGATGTTCTCTGTGGTTCTCAGAGAATGGGCTATAATATGCATGGTCGCCACTCTTTTATCTGACCAAAGAATACTTTTGTTGAGGAGCAATGCATCACAATGGGCCCTCGGAGAAACACTCAAATAATGCTTTGATCCAATAGATGGATTCTTTAGGTTGTGTTTTACCACAGCTGTTATTTGATGCAGCAGAACTGGGCACTCATACTGGGTAGAGCGTCAGGCTGAACACTGGGAAGTTTGAAAAGCAAAGAAAAGATATGGAGTCGGGAGAAAGTGCAGCGTATTTTAGAGGGCAGGAACCTTGAATGTAGCGGACCTGGGTTCAAGGATTGGGCCATCACTTTGATGATTGGTGTAGCTTCTGCTTAGTTACCTCTCTGTGCTTCTCTTTCTTCCCATGTAAAATAAGACTATCTTGAAATGTTACCCAGCCTTGAAATAAAGTAGATATAAAATACTTGGTACTCATATAGGTGTTAGTCATCACTGTGGTATGCAAAGACTTTTCCCTTCATGGGCAGAAATCAGAGCACATTGCATATCCTCTGGTCCAAGATCCTTGAGCAAATCCCACAACCCCCTCCCGATGCCACTTTCCCACCCAGAAACAAGCTTCCTCCCGGGAACCTGGATCCTGATGATCTTTGGGGGGCCTCTTAGAGCCCTGGACACCGAGAACTGCTCTCTCCTGTAGACTCCATCTCCTACCTTGCCCTGGAGAGCTGGAGCTGGACCGTGGAACTTAATCATCTATTTCTATTAATTCAGTGGTGACTGTGCCCCTGTCCTGAAGTAGAGGTCTAGTTCTGAAGGCCTTCATCCACACTTTTTCTAGCATGGTGATGGCCAGCATGTTCTTCTGTCATCTGAAGGAATTTTCTTATAGTTCAAGATGCACTGACCCCCCTGAGGAGCCCATTAGGCTTTTTCAGACTTGCATTTATTCATAATTTTAAAATTATTTCTTTTTGAGACAGGGTCTGTCTCTGTCGCCCAGGCTGGAGTGCAGTGGTGTGATTTCAGCTCACTGCAACCTCTGTCTCCTGGGTTCAAGCAATTCTTGTGCCTCAGCCTCCCAAGTAGCTGGGATTACAGTCATGCACCACCACGCCTGGCTAATTGTCTTATTTTTGGTAGAGACGGGGTTTTGCCATGTTGGCCAGGCTGGTCTTGAACTCCTGACCTCAAGTGATCCACCCGACTCAGCCTCCCCAAGTGCTGGGATTACAGGTATGAGCCACCTCGCCTGGCTGCAGACTTGCATTTTAAGAGTTCCTTGCCAACACCGTTGTCCCTGATTGCTTTGTAATTGAAAGGGTCTTCCTGCCTGCATTTCAGTTCCCTATTAAATAAAACTCCATGTCTCTGTGTTAGGGGATGGAGAGGCCTGTGCTTGCTGAGCTGCAGGATGGAAATATAGCCTGTGTCAGCGAGGGTTTGAACTCCCAGGCACGCGTTGCCCACTGTTTGTGTTTCTTTCTCTCCCCTCTATTCTACAGGGACATTGGAAGGAGCGCTGGGCTCTGGATAACAAGAAAGGGATATAACTCTTTCTACCACCAGCTCTCTGTGTGGCAGTGGGTAAGTGACTAAGACCCTGCAAGTCTATGTTTCTTCTTTTTAAAAGGTGGTTAATAATAGGTTATTTTGAGGATTGCCCAGTGTATCCATTTGTAAGGGACTGCTGTAATAAAGTACCATGGTCTCGGGGGCTTCAACAACAGAAATTTATTATCTTGCATTTCTGGAAGCTGGAAGTCCAAGATCGAGGTGTTGGCAGGGTTGGTTTCTTCTGAGGTCTCTCTCCGTGGCTCAGCTGGCTGTCTTCTCCCTGTCTTTTATTTATTGATTTATTTATTTATTATTTTTTTTCTGAGATAAGGTTTGGCTCTGTCACCCAGGCTGGAGAGCAGAGGCATGCTCTTGGCTTCTTGCAACCTCCACTTCTGAGGCTCAAGCAATTCTCCAGCTGCAGCCTCCTGAGTAGCTGGGACTACAGGTATGAGCCGCCAATGCCTGGCTGACTTGTGTATTTTTAGTAGATATGGGGTTTCACTGTGTTGGTCAGACTGATCTTGAACTCCGGACCTCAAGTGGTGCACCACCACGGCCTCCTAAAGTGCTGGGTTTACTGGCGTGAGCCACTGCATCCGGCTGCCACCCTCTGCTGTCAGATGATCTTTACTCTGTGGGTATCTGTGTCCCAACCTCCTTTTCTTATAAAGACACCAGTCACAGTAAATTAGGGCCTGCTCTAATGACCTCCTTTTAACTTAATTACCTCTCCAGTGACTGTATTTCCAAATGCAGTCACAACTTCAAGTACTGGGGGTTAGGACTTCAACAGGTATATTTTGGGGTGGGAAGAAGCGACACACAATTGAGCCCATAACACGTGAGGTAACAGGGCAAGTGGTGATATTTACATTGTATGGGGGGGGCACACTGCTCAACCTGAACCTGGTGACAGCTCAATGCCTTCAGTCCTGTAAGGAGTTTTGTTGTTAACAATCACCTGCAAATTTCACGCTGTACTACATGAGATGAGGATGTTTTTTAAAGGACCCTTGTAGGCTGGGCTTGGTAGCTCATGCCTGTAATCCCAGCACTTTGGGAGGCTGAAGTAGGAGGATAGCTTGAGGCCAGGAGTTCCAGATTAGCCTGGCCAGCATAGCAAGACCTCAACTCTACAAAAAATAAATTTAAAAAATTAGCCAAGTGTGATGGCAAGCACCTGTGTTCTCAGCTGTTTGGGAAGCCAAGGTGGGAGGATCGCTTGAGCCCGTAAGTTCAAGACTGCAGCAAGCCATGATCACCACTACATTCCAGCTTTGGTGACAGAGTGAAACTCTAAGATCCTGTCTCAAAAAAAAAAAAAAAAAAAAAAAAAAAAAAATGACACCCATAAAGAACACTTGCTGGGCCTCTCCTTCTTCATCTGAAAGGCAGGGACAGTCATGGGACTTTCATGACAATGAAATTAGATAACCACGCCAAGCACTTAGAAAGCTGGGAGCGGTTGGGCGCAGTGGCTTACGCCTGTAATCCCCACACTTTGGGAGGCCCAGCCAGCAGATCACAAGATCAGGAGTTTGAGACCATCCTGGTCAATATAGTGAAACCCCATCTCTATTAAAAATACAAACATTAGCCAGGCGTGGTGGTGGGTGCCTGTAGTCCCAGCTACTCTGGAGGCTGAGGCAGGAGAATCACTTGAACCCGGGAGGCAGAAGTTACAGTGAGCCAACGTGGCACCTCTGCACTCCAGCCTGGGTGACAGAGCAAGCCTCTGTCTCAAAAAAAAAAAAAAAAAAAAAAAAAGAAAGAAAGAAAAGAAAAGAGAAAAGAAAGAAAGAAAGCAAGCTGGGGCTTAAGTTCATGATCAAAGTGAGTGATTGATTATTGCTTCCAGTTGACCCTGCAGGTGAAGACTGCAACTGGCAGGAAAAGCGAGGCTAACGTGAGGTCTGTGTGGTTCATCTCTGAATGTGGGGGTTTCACACTCTCCCTGGCTTTTTCCAGGCAAAGCACTTCCAATTCCTTTAACCTCTCTTTACAGCGCCCAGTTTCCAGCTCTTTGATCATTTTTGTGTTCTCCTACCTGGACATACTCCAGCCTCTCTAAGCCCTTTTAGGAGGGAGTGACAGAGACTCGACTCAGCTGTCTAATGAGGGGCTAACACGAGACCCGAGAAGGGGGATGATTTGGGGGCCGCAGCATGTCATGGGCCTTTTATGTGTGCGGAATCCAGGCAGCTTTGAAGAAGGCAAGGCGCTCTGTTGACTGCGACCAGATGCCCTGGATTTTCCAAAACGGGCTCTTCAGAGATGGCTCAGATTTCAAATATTCTATTTGATTGTCCCCATAAACCCGTAAAACGTCCCAGAACTTCTAACTTTTCTGCTTTCCCCCTGCAGACCCCCAGAGTGCTTCTCACACATGGACGTGACACCAAAATGTTCCCTTAGCCTGGCAGGGGGCAGATGACATCCTGATGTGGGGAGGTCACACGATGGCAGTCCTGGAATGGGAAGGTTGTTGTGACTTCAGAGATCCTTCCATTATGCAAACCAGAAGCTGTAGCTCATGCCAGACCACTGCATTCAGATTTCGTATGCAGAAAATGGGATCCCAGAGACGATCTCGCTCATGTGCCCCTGGCCCGGGGACTTTGATCCTTACCAGGTCTTTTTCTCCTAAGCCTATGCCTGACACCAAACCTTAGCTCAAGGTCAGTCACCTCGTAGGGGCTCACCTGGTAGTTGCTGATCAATCCGAAGCCAGTCCTGTCTTCATTCTAAACATATGGTGGCTGCTTTTAGCCCTAAATATATCACCTTATAATTGCACTATTGAATTTCATCTTGTTTTTGTAGAGCCGTGTTTTCAATTTGTCATGGTTGTTTTGAATTTTATTCTCGGCTCTCTGAGTGTGAGCCACCCCACCAAATTTAGTATCATGTGAAGATCTGATGAACACAAGCCCATCCTTTTGTCGTTAAGTCATTAGTAAGATAGGTCCCAGTAGTGAATCCCCAGAGGCGTGGCTTGCTTTCAAGTGGATGCCTCATCAATGATTACGCAATAAAGACTGAGCTTTCTGTTGGGCTGTAGACACGTACGTTCATTGTAGAACATTCACAAAGTACAGATAAGCATAAGAAGGAAATAAAAATAATTGGTAATCCTACCATGCAGACACAAATGCTGTCCTTTAGCATGGATCCTTCTTGTTGAATAAATATATACATTTATCGGTATAGATTAAGCGGCATGCATTGTACTGTGACATGCTTATTTGCAAACCTATGACCCCAGAGCTAGTTATTCACACTTGGCTGCCACAAAGACTTTCTGAAATCAAAAGTTCTTATATCTAATGAGAGTGTTTAGATTGATTCTTAAGGTTCTGTATCCTCAGGTTCAACCAACCACAGATAGAAAATATTTTTTATTTATTTTATTTATTTTTTATTTTTGAGACAGAGTCTCGCTCTGTCATCAGGCTGGAGTGCAGTGGCGCAATCTCAGCTCACTGCAATCTCCACCTCCTGGATTCAAGCCATTCTCCTGCCTCAGCCTTCCGAGTAGCTGGGATTACAGGCACGCACCACCATGCCTGGCTAATTTTTTGTATCTTTAGTAGAGATGGGATTTCAACATGTTGGTCAGGACGGTCTTGAACTCTTAACCTAGTGATCTGCTCGCCTTGGCCTCCCAAAGTGCTGGGATTACAGATGTGAGCCACTGTGCCCAGCTGAAAATATTTTTAAAATTCAAAATAACAATACAATAATAAAACAAAATTTTTAAATGATATGCCGGGCACAGTGGCTCACACCTGTAATCTCAGCACTTTGGGAGGCTGTAGGGGGCAGATTACGAGGCCAGGAGTTGGAGATCAGCCTGGCCAATATGGTGAAACCCCATCTCTATTAAAAATACAAAAATCAGCCAGATGTGGTGGCGCATGCCTGTAGTGGCAACTACTCGGGAGGCTGAGGCAGAAGAATTGCTTGAACCCGGGAGGTGGAGGTTGCAGTGAGCCGAGATCATGCCACTGCAGTCCAGCCTGGGCAACAGAGTGAGATTCTGTCTCAAAGAAAATTCAAACAAACAAAACGCTGGGCGTGGTGGCTCACGCCTGTAATCCAAACACTTTGGAGGCCAAGGTGGGCAGATCACCTGAGGTCTGGAGTTCAAGACCAGCCTGACCAACATGGTGAAACCCCGTCTTTAAAATAAACAAATAAATAATAATTAAAAATTTAAAAATTTAAAAAAACATAACAACTAGCTACATAGCATTTATATTGTATTAGGCATTATAAGTAATCTAGAATTGATTTAAAGTATACGAGAGGATGTGTGTAGGTTATGTACAAATACTACACCATTTTATACACGGGACTTGGGCATCTGCATATTTTAGCATACATGGCGAGTCCTGGAACCTATTTCCCATGGATACTGAGGAACAGCTGTGTTGGTAATCCCAGCTGTATTCCATGAATATCAGCTCCATCAGAAGTTCCAGGAAAACAGGGCAGTATGGTTTATTCCTTTAAAAAATGCTTTTCACTATCCTGGTGTCTAGGAAAGTCACAATGTGTGTAGACATATTAAATGCTCTGAAAAGTCTTGCAATGTAAAAATCTATTAATTTTTAAAGTCACAATGTGTGTAGATATATGAAAGACTATGAGAAGGCTGAGCACAGTGGCTCACACCTGTAATCCTAGCACTTTGGGAGGCCGAGGTGGGTGGATCACTTGAGGTCAAAAGTTTGAGACCAGCCTGGGCAACATAGTAAAATCCTGTCTCTACTAAAAATACAAAAATTATCTGGAGATTACTTGAACCCAGAAAGTGGAGGTTGCAGTGAGTCAGCATCGTACCACTGCACTCCAGCCTGGCCAACAAAGCAAGACTACGTCTCAAAAAAAAGAGAAAAGAAAGGAGAAAGAAAGAAAGATAAAATAAAGCTGTAATTAAAAAAAAAAAAAATCGATGTGATTTGCTTTTCTAACTCAACATTCCCCAAATGTAATAATCCATAAGATCCTGTTTCTAAAAGCACCTATGACTATTCCTTTGAGAAACGTTTGGAGAAATGCTGTCATAGATTATATCATGACATCAAGATGAAGAGTAATAGTAATTTTTTAAAGTATTTAAACTCAGGAGACCTGATCCCTCCTTTGCTCCTAATAAGCTTATGACCTTGAATAAGTTTCTTTTATCTGGGTCTTGATTTAGCCAAATTGTCAGATTCCCCTTGTAACCCCAACCTGCCCCTTAAGTAAAGATGAATGTAAGTGATTTGGCTCGGAAGTGTGGTGTTTACATCATTTGGTTGTTCCCTCCCATTTCACAGTAATAGTCCTCATTTATTTAGCTCTTCACACATACGAACTCATTGGATCCTTACAATGCCCTCATGGTGGGTAGCAGGCACTGTAGGACTTAAAGTCGCTTGCCCTCCAGCCACATAACCAGTTATAGGCTTAGTATTTCTTTAGCTTAGGGACCAAGAGCAGAGGCTCTTACCACAGCAGGGCTCCTGCTCTTTGTCCTTAAGCTACAATACCCTGTGTCCCTTGGATGGTTGGTATTCAATTCCAGCATCTTCTCGAGGAAGGCTAAGCCTGCTGGCCATTGGCTAACCGACTGGTCTGCTCCCTTTGCCTTCATCAAAGCTGAGCAATCATTTGCTGCTTTCCATCCTTGGGGACCCCCTTGTCCTCTGTGGTGCCACTAAAATAATAGCTCCACCCTGACCTGTGCCAGTCTCTTAGGGACCCTTTGGGTAACATCACCACAGATCCTGTTGTGAATAGATCTGGCTTCCAAGTTTTCCAGTTGCTTTTTATTTTTTATTTTTTGCTATACAGTCTTGCTCTGTCTCTCAGGCTGGGGTACAGTGGCGTGAACTCAGCTCACTGCAACCTCTGCCTCCCGGGTTCAAGAGATTCTCCTGCCACAGTCTCCTGAGTAGCTGGGATTACAGCCGGGAGCCACCTTGCCCAGCTAATTTTGGTATTTTTAGTAGAGATGGGGTTTCACCATGTTGGCCATGCTAGTCTTGAACTCCTGACTTCAAATGATCTGCTCACCTCAGCCTCCCAAAATGCTGGGATTACAGACATGAGCCACTGTACCCTGCCTCCCGCTGCTTCTTTAAGGGGGTTTAGGAGTGGGTAAGTGGGGCAGGAGCACACGCCGCACATCAAGTAACAAATCAATCTGCCCTAAGCGGTTTGAACGTCGAGTCGAATTAATTAGAAATAATTCAGATCTATTGAGTGCTTACTAGGTGGCAGGCACTGTTCATGTGGCCTCTCTCACTTAAATAGTCCAGCACCTCTGTGTGATAGTACTGTCTCAATCATAGATGAGTGAGCGGCAGCAGAGAGGGTATGTCACTTTCCCGAAGCCCCGCAGCCTGTAAGAGTTAGAACTTCAATGCAAACCCAGCCCGTCCTCCAGCAGCTGTGCACTGAACTCCTCTGTAAATTCTGCCTGTCCTGGGGCCTTTTCCTCCCTCCCCGCTTCTCCCCACCATTCCCCAGCACCTCTTCCTTTTTTTTTTTTTTTTGAGGCAGAGTCTTGCTCTGTTGCCCAGGCTGGAGTACAACGGAGCAATCTCAGCTCACCACAACCTCTGCCTCCCAGATTCAAGCGTTTCTCCTGCCTCAGCCTCCTGAGTAGCGCGCATTACCACACCTGGGTAATTTTTGTATTTTTAGTAGAGACAGGGTTTGACCATGATGGCCAGGATGGTCTCGATCTCTTGACCTCGTGATCTGCCCCCTTCAGCCTCCTAGAGTGCTGGAATTACAGGCGTGAGCCACCGCGCCTGGCCAGCTCCTCTTCCACTTTGCAGACCTGCACCCGCCCTTCCCTCCATCCCTTCACACTGTGTCCTGCCTTCCTAGTCTTCGCTCCTCTCCCAACCCCTAAAATGCCCTTTCCTGTTTCCTCCTAAGAAGGCAGTGCCTGGGGAACCCCCAGAGCCTCCCTGAGCCACCTGGAGGGTTAAGAGCTGAAGGCCTCTCTCCATCTGCGCTGATTCGCGTCCTCGAACAGTGTGTGATGGAGACATCTACTGGCTGCTCTGAGAACTGGCCCCTGAAAACCCAGGAACCTGGCTCAGGGCCCCATTCCACCGAGAGCCTGGTGAGCAGAGCCACTTGGTAGAGTTTCCTGTGGGTTCTTCCCTGCTCTTAAGCCAAGCTGGACGGGTCCCTTAAAAAGGCCTGGGAGGACCTGTGTCTTCCCCCTGTCCTGCCCTGAGCACAGAGGCAAAAGGGAAGGAGTAATTTTGACAGCAAAGCCCCAGCCCCCCTGCAAAGCTGAACCCAGCTTGGCAAAGTTGCCAGGAAGGCTGGAGGCAGGGCCATTCACAGCCAAATAAACCGAGGGTGGCTTTTCTGTAATGCAAATATAAGTAGCCGCTTAGGGCAGGTTGATTTGTTATTTGATGTGGGGTGTGTGGTTCTGGAAGGCCCACCCTCCTGGGCATGTGGTCTCTCCTCCCTCCCTTTGAATCGGTTTACAACTCCTCATCCAGGGCTGGCAGCGCTTGATGCCCAGAAATGAGGCCCCCATTCTGGTTAATTGCCGTCATTTGCTTGTTCAAATAATGAGCGGCAAGGTGGATGAAGAAGAGGGGACAGCTGCTTCCTGGGAAATCACAAACCTAAAAGACTGCAAAGGACATTGTTCCTAGGATGTTCTGCCAGAGAGTGGGAGCCACCACGGCCAGCAAGGCACCCACCAGCGGAGGGAAGGACATGGGGGCTGGGCCCGGCCATGCATAGTTATGGAGGACAGCTGTTTCTGCCAGAACCAACTCCCATTCGATTCGTTTTTCTGAATGAGGGCCCTATCCCCATTAAACCAACCAAGAAATATGTCTGAATCCACCAATGTGGCCTGTACAGTGTGGAGGTTTTAGAGAACAGCAAGAAACTTAGGTATGATCACCATCTCTCTTCAATGTGGGAAGGTGATCCCTCACTTTAAAACATACACTCTAGGCTGGGTGCAGTGGTGCATGCCTGTAATCCCAGCTACTCAGGAGGCTGAGGAAGGAGAATCTCTTGAACTCAGGAGGCGGAGGTTGCGGTGAGCCGAGATCACCCCATTGCACTCCTAGTTTTTTGCAACAAGAGCAAAAAACTAGGTCTCAAAAAAAAAAAAAAAAAAGAAAAGAAAAGAAAGAAACAACAATGAAAGCCACTCTCTGGTTATTCCAGTGAGTAGATTCATGTAAGGCAAGTACTTTACAAACTTAATAAGCAGTGTTTACAGAAGACCTAAAACACACAGAAGTCTTTCATACATTCGAAGAGTGAAGAAGATCTGAAGAAATGAAAAACCTTGGCCAGGTGTAGTGGCTCAGGCCTGTAATCCCAGAGCTTTCAGAGGCTGAGAGAGGAGGATCACTTGAGCCCAGGAGTTTGAGGCCAGCCTGGACAACACAGTGAGACCCTGTCTCTACAAAAATATTTTTAAAATAGCTGGGCATGGTTGCTCACACGTATAGTCCCAGCTACCTGGGAGGCTAAGAGGGAGGAATGCAGCAATGCACCATGGTCACTCCACTGCACTCCAGCCTGGGCAACAGATTGAGACCTTATCTCTTAAAAAAAAATTAATGAAGTTGCAAAGCTAAGGAGTGATACAGTCTGTTAAGATCAGTTTGATACCAGAGTGTCCTCGAGGCAATTGGATGAATGTTCCCAATTAATTGATGCAGACAGGTTCTAAACATGAGAAAGGTCACCATGGAAACTCTGAAGGCTTCTGGGAAGAAGAGGGATTAAGAAGGGTCCCAGCCCGTAAATAGGTTTTGATGAGCAGAAATAAGGAGGGCAGGATGCCAAGTGAGGAAGAGGCGGACAGTGCAAGGAAGTGGACCCATTTGGCTGGAACAGGAAGTAAAGCCCGTGAGGATGATGGCCTCTCAAAGGGAGATTGTGGCCAGTTTGCAATGGGCTTTGAAGCTCCAGTTAATGCGTCAGGGCTTCCTCCTCTGGGTGTCGTGAGGGAGGCATCCAGCATTGTTAAAGAGAAGTTAATAGGATCAGAGCAATGCGTCTGGTAGTTTGCAGGAGGAGGAGAGGAGAGTCAGGAACAGTGGTTGAGAAACTGATGGAGCGGTGCCAGGGTGCCAAAAACAGCAGGACCACGTGACCAGATGGCACAAAATGCAGATGCCCATGGGGCAGGGGCGTGGTGTTACCAGTTATTGTGAAGGAGCAGGCTTACCGAATCCTTCTTCCTTAGTGGTTTTGATGGGGTGAAGTTTCAAACGCCATCTTTTCAAAGACCATCTTTTTAAAGATCATCTGAGGATGGTCATAAAAAAATCTCAATTTAGGAGCTGGGCACCATGGCTCACGCCTGTAATCCCAGCACTTTGGGAGGCTGAGGCGGCCAGATCACCTGAGGTCAGGAGTTCCAGACCAGCCTCGCCAACATGGCGAAACCCTGTATCTAGTAAAAATACAAAAAGTAGCCGGGCTGGGTGGCACACGCCTATAATCCCAGCCACTCAGGAGGCTGAGGCAGGAGAATCACTCGAACCCGAGAGGTGTAGGTTGCAGTGAGCCAAGATCGCGCCACTGCACTCCAGCCTGGGTGATAAGAGTGAAACTTTATCTCAAAGAAACAAATAAGTAAATAAAATAAAATAAAAATCTCAATTTACGGTGCCAAGATGCAGCAGCAGATTTTCTAGAAACTAGGGAGGGGAAAGGCTACGGGAAGACAGAGGCAGCCCCAGGTAACTGACTCCCAGTGCTGCCTAAAGGACTGGGTGTCAGTGGAGCTGACCAACTCCGCGCTGTCCAGCCAAGCTCTAATGCAAGGAACGTGCGTGGTGTTTAGCCTTCTGGGGGCCATATTCAAAAAAGTTCTAAAAGGAAGCAGGTGAAGTGATGTTATATTTTAATTAGCACGACGTATCCTAAATATTCTCATTTTAACATGTAATCAATGTTTAAAACTTGTTATTGAGATCTTTTACAATTTTTTGAACTAACTCTTTGAAATCTGGTGTATAATTTATACCTAAGAATACATCTCAGTTTGGACCAGGCACATTTCAAGTGCTCAAAAGTCTCATGTGGGCTAGGCATGGTGGCTCATGCCTGTAATCCCAGCACTTTGGAAGATAGGCAGATCACCTGAAGTCAGGAGTTTGAGACCAGCTTGGCCAACATGGTAAAATCACGTCTCTACTAAAAATACAAAAACTAGATAGGCGTGGTGGCAGGTGGGTGCCTGTAATCCCAGCTACTTGGGAGGCTGAGGTGGGAGAATCGCTTGAACACGGGAGGTGGTAGTTGCAGTGAGCTGAGATCTTACCACTGCATTTTAGCCTGGGCGACAGAGCGAGACTTAGCCTGGGCAACAGAACGAGACTCCGTCTCAAAAAAAAAAAAAAAAAAAAAAAAAGATCTCATGTGGCTCGTGGTAGCCATATAAGACAACACTGAGCTGCTCTCTACAGTATTGTTTCTCAGCCCCAGGTGATTTGGCTCCTCCCGGGGGCATTTGGCAATGTTTAGGGACAGTTTTGGTTGCACAGCTTGGGATGAGGGGTGGCGTCTTATGGGTAGAGACCAGAAATGCTGCTAAATATTTTACAATGCATGGGACAGTTCCCTACAATAAAGGATGATCTGGCCCCAAATGTCCATAGACGTGAGTCAGAGCTCCACATAACGCCGGGGGAAGTGAGTGCCCCACGCCATGTGGTCAGCGAGATGCCACTCAGACACTCCCGCTGGAACCCAGGCCTCGCCTCAGACAGGGCAAGTTTCCAGGCGCCAGTGTCAGAACTTCCTGGTACTTTGTGATATGGCATGGACTACACCCTGAGCCACGCAGATAAGACAGATTGTATTTGTCATGATTTTAGTCCTGCAATTACCCTCACTCTACCCCACCCAAACCTCAGCACTGCAATTGTCATACAGTGTAGTTGCCATGCAGGACAACTGTTCAGTGAAGAATGATGTGAACAGTACCCCCTACAGTTGTGCAGTGCACAACCTATGCAACTGTACCTACCAGCTTCACTCCCAGGAACCAGGGTATCATGCCTCATCATCACAGCAGACTTTCCTAGTCTTCTTCTTGGCAATGCCCATGTTTAGAAGCCACAAAGGAGTAGAACAATTGATGGTCACGTATGTGCTAGTAGAAGCCTCTCACAACCTTTCTTTCCTTTGTTCCTTCCTTCCCTTCCTCGAAGTGTTTATTGTAGTGCAAGGTTGTGAGCTAATGAGGGGTTTGGGCTAGGCCTCTGAGCAGATAAGGGCAGAAAGATCTTTGCTGGTTGCAACATCTCTGCAGGAAATCAAGATAAACTTCTATTGTAAACAGCAAAGTGTTTTCAGTAGAACCAGCTCAGTTGATGTTAACAGGTGACCCGATTAAAAACAATCCATCATCAAAAAATAAGGGCAGTCCTGAGATCAAGCAAAGCACGTTGATAGCATGGTGACTATGAGCACTCGCTCTGAAGCCAGGCTTCTTGGATTAGAACCCAGGCTTCTCTGCTTGTTAACTGTATTGCCTTAGACAAATTACTTAACAGCTCTGTGCCTCAGTTTCTCTGTTTGTGAAATGGGATCATAATTCCTACCTCAGAGGGTTGTAGTGGGAATGTTAACACATTAACACATGTAAAGTTCTTAGAATCCTGTTTGCCATAGAGTGTCTAATAACTAATACCTTACAACTTAAACAGGTGGTTGTTTGTTGTTGTTTTTTCCACTGCAGAACTTCTCAGAGCCTTTGATGTGCTTATGAGCATTGCAACCCGCCCTCTAAGTGAGGAGCAGGGCAAAGTATGTATGATTCCTAATCTTATTTGGCCACTGTTTTGGACTGGGCCCTCTAGAAAGCAAAGCCTGAAAATAAAGATGAAAGGCTCGCACTTTATTCGTGAGATACAAGCCCAGAGCAGCAAGATGAAGAAAGGGAAGAGACATCAAATTGAAATGGGAAGCGATGCCACAGTGCTGCCTGTACAATGAGGCTGCCCAGCGGGTGTGCTGGCTGAGCCTAAGGGTTTCTCCCGAATACCTAGAGGAGGCAAGGCACTCCAGAGTTTCCCCACTAAAGGAAGAGGGAAAGTATGTGTCCAGCTCCTTCCTGGGTCCCGTTGGTCAAATTTCCCTCCGCAAGGAACGGACTTCCTCTGGTTGTATCATCTGGCTCCTTTGCAGCCACTCCGAAATCTATACCTGAAGGTATGAGCATCCGTTGAAGTCTAAAAGAGAAAGAGTGAGCCAGTGAGGTGGGACACCACCCCACAGGGAAGAAGAAACGGGTGGTGAAAGGGAATCTGAGCAGACACACGGGTTCGTGCTCACGTCTACATCAACCACGGAACCATTCAGAGGAAATCTTTCCCTAGTAGATGCCCTGGAAAATATGCTTAGATCTGCCTGGAATGGCTCAGAGACCCATATTCATGACCCCTCATCCTCCAGGAACTTGCAACTGGGAATGCGAGGAGGGGCGGATGGCAAGCAAACGCAACGTCGCTACAGTATGAAAAAATGCGATGTGTTTCTGGGGAATCTGACCTGGTCTGGGGAGGTCAGGAGGCGATGTCTGGTGTGGTGAGGCTGGGAGATCAGCAGGATGTGAGGCGGTAGAGTGAAGGCAGAGTGCACATGGAATTGGGTGGTGGCGAGGGTGTGTCCATGCTGGGATTGTGGGATGAGTGTCTTAGTTTCCTGTGAGTTTCCTAGGACTGTTACAACAAAGGATCACAAACTGGCTGGCGTCAAACAACAGAAAGTTCTTCTTTCTCAGCTCTGGAGTTTAGAAGTCTGAAATCCAGGTACTGGCAGCGGCCGTGCTCTCGTTGAAGACTCCAGGGGAGGAGACCGCTTTGCTTCACCCTAAACTCTCATGGTTGTGGACAACCCTTGCCATTCCTTGGCTTGTGGCGGCATCACTCCAAGCTGTGCCTCCATCTTCACATGGTCTTCTCCTCCCCATGTACATCTTCTTATAAGGACACTGGTCATATTGGGTCAAGGGCCTACCCTTCTCCAGTAGAACCTCATCTTAGCCAATGAATGTCTGCAAAGACCCTATTTCCCAATAAGGTCACGTTCTGAGTTTTCTGGGAAGGACATGAATTCTGGGGGGACACTATTCCACCCCAGTACACAGGTGGATAGCTGGAGCAAAGGCCTGGAAGAAGAAAGAGAAAGTGAGACCAAAGAAGGGGGTCAGTGAGTCTGGAATACCTCTTGAGGGCAGAAGCAGCCAAAAGGAGGCTGTAGAGGAAGCCAGCCTGGTCCCCAAGAGCTTTGAAAGCCACTGGATTATATTGAGCAGGGCAGGTGCTCTCACCAGATCTGTGCCACCATGTGGCATATGGTTTGGAGGAATCCAAGTTGGGCGAGCTAACCTGGGAAGGCTCCAGGATGCATCTGAGAAAATAGCTGTTTTGGCCAAGCAATGAATTGGCAGGGAAAGTGGGATGGACACTCCAAGTGAGCATGAAGGATCCAGAGCCGGGAACGAGTTGTATGTGGACTCCATAAACAAGCTTTCAGCTTCACTCTAATGGAGGTGTCATGGTGGAGACGGGAGCAATGCAAAATGGACTCCAAGATCCAGAATGGGGGCAGCCTCTCATTGTCTGAGCACAGACCCAGCCAGCGGGCAGATGACTCTGCTGGCCTGTGGGGTCGGCCAATTGCCTCTGAAGTTGGACCGAGCATGCACTGAGCCACAGTCCTGGGCTCTTGACTCTGGACATCCTTTGAAGGGCTCTAACATCTCATGACAACTTCTGGAACCCTTCCTAGGGATGGATTTTCTGAGACAAAGCCACAGAGGAACTGCTGCTTCTTGTCCCTGGTGAGTGGCTGAAGCCTTCCAGCCCATCCTGCCCTCTGCCCCTCCTTCTCTGGCGCTCCACTAACCACAGAGGTGGGAAAGCTTAAGATAGCTCTGCTGGAGAATGCTGGGGTCAGGAACTCCGGGAAGGAATGTCAAATATGAGAGGGTTCTGCTGACACGATTTAAGATGTGGGTGGCTGGAAGCTGCAGGGGATTTTTGATTAAAAGAGTTTCCAGAGATACTTCTTCAAGGTCAGTGACAGGAGGGTCCAGGCACATCTCATGCCTCCTGCCAAGAATTCCAGAGGCCAAGACCCTCTTCTGGGAGCCGAGATTGGAGAGTTTCCCATGGAGCCCCCTGATGGGGACAAATTCCGTCTTTACCCATATTTTCCTCCTCTAGAAGTCAAAGCTGAAGGAGACCCCAGCTTGGGATGATAGAAACCAGACAGGCGCTGAGACAGCCAGACATGGGTTTGTGTTCCAGCTCCCCTACTTACCAACTGTATAATCTTAGGCAACTGACTTAACCTCTCTGAGCCTGTTTCTTCACCTATGAAAGTAGATTTGGAGATCAAACCAAGGAACTGTATACAGAGCATGGCATATATGCTAGATGCCCACTGCCACTTCCCTTGTGGTCTCAGCTGGTCCGGCATCCAGCAAAGCTACCCTCTGCTGTAGTTCAGTCTTACTGATCAACTGCTGAGCCATTTCTTCAAAAGATAGCTAATGGGGCAGGATTATACATGTGGATCTCACTACCAACTGGAACAGACCAGTCAGGTTTCATTCATTCATTCATCCATCCATTCATTCGCGTAACAAAGAGTTATTGGAAACTACTCTCTGCCAGTCACTGTCGTGAGCACTAGGGATGCAACAATAAGCCAAACAGATTCCCACTGAGCTTGCACTCTAGTGGAGACAGAAATAAATAATCATGTGTGTGTGCATGTGTGTGTGTGCGTGTGTAAGTCAATTAATGATAAGTGCCACATAAATAAATAAAGCAGTACATCGAGCCAGAAGTGCTGGGAAGGAGCACACAGAAGAAGGGAGGTAGTGTTTTAAATAGAAATGTCAGTGAAGGTTTTGAATCAGATGACCTTTAAAGAGAGTCCAGAACAAAGTGAGCAGCAAATGCAGGGAAGAGCAGGCCATGCAGAATGAACTACAAAATGAAGTTCTCGGGCAGAGGCAGGGAGCAGGCGTGAGGTCAAGGCAGCTAAAATGCCGAGAAAAGATGAGTGAGGGTGGGATGCAGTCAGAAAGATGGGTGCGCGTAGGATGAGACCGTAAATGAAAGAGCTTGTTGACCATGGTAGGGACTATGCATTTTATTCACAATGAGATGGGAGCCATCTTAGCAATCATATTTTTTTCATGACTAATATTAACTGGACTCTTACTAGGTACCAGGCATGGGGCTAAGCCTTCTACACACATTTAACTCTTACAAGAAACCCCACAAGGTGCACGCCATTACTGTCCTCATTTTACAGATGCGGAAGCTCGAGTGTAGAAAGCTGGAGTTGATTGTCCAAGACTCGGCCCAGAAGCCCCTGACTCTAAATCCTTTTACCTTTCCTACAGTGCTTCCAACTGTCCAACTTACTTCACTGCTATCAGAAGAAGGCCAGGTACAGCAAACATATGAAAAAAAAAAAAAAAAAAGCTCAGCATCGCTGACCACTAAAGAAATGCAAATCAAAACTGCAACGGGATACCATCTCACACCAGTCAGAATGGCTGTTACTAAAAAGTGAGCAAATAGCAGATACTGGCAAGGTTGTGGAGAAAAAGGAACACTCAAACACTGTTGGTGGGGGTGTAAAGTAGTTTAGCCATTGTGGAAGACAGTGTTGCAATTCTTCAAAAACTTAAGGACAGAAATACCATTCGATCCAGCAATCCCACTATTGAACATATACTCAAAGGATTATAAATCATTCTATCATCAAGACCCAGGTATGCTCATGTTCATTATAGAACCTATTCACAATAGCAAAGACATGGAATCAACCTAAATGCCCATCAATGGTAAATTGGATAAAGAAAATGTCATACATATACATCATGGAATACCATGCAGCCATAAAAAAGAATGAGATTATATCCTTTGCAGGAACATTGATGAAGCTGGAGGCCATTATTCTCAGCAAACTAACACAGGAACAAAAAAACAAATACTGTGTGTTCTCACTTGTAAGTGGGAGCTAATTATGAGAACACATGGACACACAGAAGGGAAAAACCCACAATGGAGCCTTTTGGAGGGTGAAGAGTAGAAGGAAGAAGATGATTGGAAAAACAACTAATGGGTACTAGGTTTAGTACCTGGGTGGTGAAATAATCTGTGCAAGAAACCCCCATGACATAAGTTTACCTACATAACAAACCTATACATGTACACCAAACTTGAAATAAAAGTTAAATTTTTTTTTTTTAAAAAAGCAGTCATGGGCCAGGCGCGGTGGCTCACATCTGTAAGTTATTACAACGCTTTGGGAGGCCAAGGCGGGCAGATCACCTGAGGTCAGAAGTTCAAGTCCGGCCTGATCAACACGGAGAAACCCTGTCTCTACTAAAAATAAAGAATTAGCCCGATGTGGTGGCACAGGCCTGTAATCCCAGCTACTCGGGAGGCTGAGGCAGAAGAATCGCTTAAACCTGGGGGGCAGAGGTGGCAGTGAGCCGAGATCGTGCCATCACACTCCAGCCTGGGCAACAGGAGCGAAACTCTGTCTCAAAAATAAATAAAATTTTAAAACGGTCATGTAAAAACTCGCATGAAGACAGAGGCAGAGGCTATAGTGAGCATCTACAAGCTAATGAATGCCAAGGGTTTCCAGCAGCCACCAGAAGTTTGGAGAGAGTCATGGAACGGCTTCTGTCAGACTCTCCAGAAGAAGCCTACCCTGCCAACACCTTGGCTTTGGACTTCCGGCCTCCAGAACTGTGAGCAAGTAAATTCCTATTGCCTCAAGCTACCCACATGATGGTAATTTGTTACGGTGGCCCTAGGAAACGAATATAGATTTGGGTAAAGTAATGGGACCAGTTCTCTATTTAGAGTCAGACAACTGGCTCTGTACCTCCTAGCTGGGCATCTTTGCACAACTTTGTTACTGTCACCCAGGCCCTCAGTGTCCTCTCTGTAAAATGGGTGCACTATCACCTGGCTCTGAGGGTTGCAGTGAGAATGAGATGAAGTCTGAGACAGTGCACACAAAGCGTCTGGCAGAGCCGCCAGAGCTCCTGCTATGTAGAGGCCGTGTGTGTGGGAACAAGACGATGCGCTGCAAGTTTCAGTGCCTGGACAGCACTTAAGACAGAGGTCGGAGGTACTGATTCCTGGACATTTGCTACCAAAGGCTCCAGCATGTTGTTGGCAAGGTGGCTTCTCTCTGACATCATCTCCTGAAGAGGGAGAGTCCAGGTCCTGGGCCAGGCAGAAGTCACCTCGCCATTTGGAGAGTGAGTCAAGGAGCCCTGGCACTTGGATATTGAGTCATTACTTCCTGCCAGGAGTCTGGGTATGTGGGGAAGGCAGCCTATGCCAAGGGAGTCTTTGGGCTTCAAAGCCAAAGAAAAGGCCATTAAGTTTATGGTGGAATCAGCCAGGAAACCGTAAACCTAGAACGTTGACCCTGTACAGTAGATTCTTTTAGCACGACCTCAGAACACACTGAATAGTCTGGTCCCTGGTTCCAAAATTGTCTCTTAAAAATAAATGTAAAGTCTAGACAAAGTCACTTTGACCTTTCTGTCACTTCTGGGTCTTCATATGTCACCAGGTTGAGGTGCCTGCTCAGTAATAAACCAAGATATTTCCTGTCCTGTATCTCTAACCCAAATCCTTCCCCACCCTGGATCTGGCATCCATTAAGCCCCTCCGAAGTGAGGAAACCAGGGAAGGAAACTAGAGACGGCATACTGCACAGCCCACCAAAGTGAGCCAGGCATGACTGTGGCTTGGCCTCCCACAATGCCTTGCATTCACCTGAGTTCCCAGTCTCAATTGGTGAAATTAAACTTAAGCAATAAGAAGGTTGCCTTGTGGGCCATGAATCAGGCATGAACAAGATCATTTCACAAGAATAAAGGGAACTACTAATCAGGAGGACATAACAATTCTAAAATATTTGCTCCTAATAACAGAGCTTCAAAATAGGTAAAGCAAAATCTAACGGAACTGCAAGGAGAAATAGACAAATTACCACTGGATCCAGAGACTTTAATACTCCCCTTTCAATAATTGATAAATCATGTAGACAGAAAATCAGAAAAGACACAGTAAACTTGAACAGCACGATTAACCCAACTTGACCAAATTAACCAGAAATAAACCGAGTGTCTATCAAAAGATGAATGAATAAACTAATTGTGGCATTTGCAAACAGCAGAATACTATTCAGCAATAAAAAGAAATAAACTATTGATCACTCAATGACATAGATGAATCTCAAAATGCTTAGCGAAAGAAGTGAACCAAAAAAGAGTACATATGATATGAATCCACTTAAACCAAACTCCACAAAATGCAAACTAATGGAGAACAGATCAGTGGTTGCCTGGGGAGAAGGGTGTTGGAGAGATAGGGAGGGATTAGCAAGAAGCGTGAGGAAACTTTGTAGGAGACGAACCTGTTCACTATCTTGGCTATAGTGATGGTTTTATGGATATAGACTTATGTCAAAATTTGTCAAATTACACACTTTATGTGTGGTTTATTTTATGTCAATTATACCTAAATAAAGTTATTTTTTAAAATGTCTTAAGACTGTCCAGAAGACAGGGGAGAAAGCTTCCACTTGGAAACCTTGTTTTGGAGGTTAGACAACCTGCCTGGTACCCAAACTCACGTATTCTCCTCCTGAGATATTGGAGATATTGATGGAATCATTAGATACATAGTTTGGCATTCTTGGTTTAGAGTCAGGATCTCTAGGAGACAGAGAAAAAGTACCAACCGTCCCCAGTAAAAATCTCTTCCATGAAGGGAATGTACGTACTTTGCAAACAACTACACAGATTTTACTGGAACAGAGTGACATAGAGTTCTCATTCTGGCCAGGACTGGGCTTTGGGTACTCTTAGCATCTGTAGTTACAACACTCAATTCCCCAAGTGTCTGTACCCATGTGGGTCTATGTTAGGTCTGAAAACCTGCTGCAGGAAAAGCTTTGTATTAGTCCATTCTCACATTGCGATAAAGAAATACTTGAGACTGGATAATTTATAAACAAAAGAGGTTTAATTGACTCACAGTTCCGCGTGGCTAGGGAGGTCTCAGGAAACTTACAATCATGGTGGAAGGCAAAGGGGAAGCAAGACACCTTCTTCACACGGTGGTAGGAAGGAGAATGAACGCAGGGGGAGCTACTGAACACAAAACCATCCTGTCTCTTAAGCGCTCACTATCATGAGAACAGCATAGGGGGAATCGTCCCCATGACTCAATTCCCTCCACCTGGCCTCTCCCTTGACACTTGGGGATTATAGGGATTGAAACTCATGATGAGATTTTGGGTGGGGACATAGTCAAGCCACATCAAGTTTCTTTAACACAATCATCACTCAGTCACTCGCAGGCATATGTGTTCAACTTTGGGTGGTTGTGTTGGGGAGGACTGTGGGTTATCCAAGAAAAAAAAAAATCAGTCATTTGGGGAGCAGTTTGGCCAGAGGGTGTCAGATTCAGTCACAGGACCTGAAGATCAGGGATGAGGGCAGTTCTGAGCAGAGTAATTCAGTTGGGTAACCTGGTACACATGTGAACCCTCCAGAAGAAAAAGGGTTTTTTTGTGTGAATTGAAAAACTCATTCCATTGACACCAAAGCCTACGCTTTTAATGATACATCAGATTGATTTCCTAGACCCGAGTCTGAAAACCACTCACCACAGGACAAATCTGTTCCACTGCCCGTTTTTGTAAATAAAGTTTTATTGGAATACAGCCCCATCCATTCATTGACACATGCTCTGTGGTGGCTTTAGTGCTGCAATAGCAGGATTTCACAGTTGTGTGATTGCAATGGAGACCATAAGGCCTGTAAAGCCTGAAATATTTACTCTCTGGTCCTTTAAGAAAAAGTGTGCTGAGGCCTGGCCTTGTGTGTCAGGCCTTATTATAATGTGAATACCTCATTTAACTGGTGAGTTATTTAAAAGACCCAAATACAGAAACAAAATGTGGTATAGACGTACAACCAGATATTAGTCTTAAAAAGAAATTCTGTTTTAAAAAAGGAAGAAATTCCTACAACTTAGGTAAACCTTGAGAACATAACACTGAGTGAAATAAGCCAGTCACCAAAAAGACAAATACTGTATGATTCCACTCATATGGGGTACTTAGAACAGTCAAATTCAGAGAAAGAAAAAAAATTGTGTTGCAAGGGGTTGAGGAGCAGGGAATGAAGAATGAATATTTATTATTATTACTATTATTATTATTTTGAAATGGTGCTTCGCTCTGTTGCCCAGGTTAGAGTGCATTGGCATAATCTCAGCTAACTGCAACCTCCACTTTCTGGGTTCAAGAGATTCTCATGCCTCAGCCTCCCAAGTAGCTGAGATTACAGGCACATAACCACCACACCCAGCTACTTGTTGGATTTTTAATAGAGTCGGGGTTTTGCCATGTGAGCCAGGCTGGCCTCGAACTCCTGACCTCAAGTGATTTACCAAGCTTGGCCTCCCAAAGTGCTGGGATTGTAGGTGTGAGCCACTGTGCCTGGCCAAGAGTGAATGTTTAATGGGTACAAAGTTTCAGTTTGTAATGTGAAAAAGAGTCCTATCACTCTTCATCTCTGCCCTTCAACCCGGCATCCCTACCATACCCCATCCCGGCTCCACCAGGAAGGGGGTCTGATCACAGCCAAATCTTTTAGAGTTTATAGGCCACATGGATGGCTGCACAGAAATATGAATGCACTTAACGCCAATGAACTGTACACTTAAAAATGGTTAAGATGGCAAATTTTACAGTATGTGTATTTTACTATGATTTTTTTTTGAAAAAAGAAATAGAAACAGATATGTGATGAAGTAGAAAGTAATTTTTCACAAACTTTTTTTTTTTTTTTTTTTTTTTGAGACAGAGTCTTGCTCTGCCGCCCAGGCTGGAGTGTAGTGGTGCGATTTTGGCTCACTGCAACCTCCGCCTCCCAGGTTCAAGTGATGCATCTGCCTCAGCCTCCTGAGTAGCTGGGATTCCAAGAGCCCGCCACCACATCGGGCTAATTTTTATATTTTTAGTTAAGACAGGTTTCACCATGTTGACCAGGCTGGTCTTGAACTCCTGACCTCAAGCGATCTGCCCACCCCAGCCTCCCAAAATGCTAGGATTATGGGCGTAAGCCACTGCACCTGGACTCATAAATTTTTTTTCTTTTTAGATAAAATATAACATCTCAAAGAATTTTCAGACATCTTCCCTTGCCTCCGCTGTTAAGGACACGCAGGTTCTGCTGCTGGGAAGCACTGCAAATATCGTACCAAGTGGTGGCCTTTCCAGGTGCTTGGAAGGTGTTGCTCAATTGCCTTCCTCTTTGATACAGGTGAGCCCCGTCAGTTCACAGTGCAAATAAAGGCCATTAAGCCCAAGAGGCATCAAGGTGGGAGGATGGTTGCCCGTGCCATCCTGGGAGAAGGAGAAGGTTGCTGGATACAGTTGGCAGCGGCTCTCGAGGGGAGACATCAGCTCCAGGTCTGGCATCCCCCACCAACCACACCAGCAGGAGCGTCTGTTGGGAGAAGCAAAACAGATACCAGAAGTAGATGTGAAAAGGCTTTTAGAAATTTAAAGCATCTGATGGTGACTGGCTATTCCCTCACCCTCCAGGGGGCCCATCTGTTTTTGCAGGTGGTACAGCAGTGCAAGCATGGGCGGAAGGCTGCTGGCCAGGCCCCGGCTCTGTGACCTGCTGGTTTTGTGACCTCCGGCAGGGCATGCCATGGATCTGAGCCTGTTTCCTCGTGGGTAAATGGGCATAGGATACCTCACGGCATGGCCAGGACTAATGAATGCAGTGTTGCATGAAGCGCCCGAGTGCTCTGCCAAAGCTGGACCCTGTGTTATCACCCTCCTACGTGGGCACAAGTCCTCATGCACCAGCCAACCTGTGGGCAACAAGGAAGGTAGCAGATCCCTTCCCCCAAGGCCGCTCCAGAGACTGGCCTCTCGGACCTCAAACACGAGGGGGGCTCTTTACTGTGAGGGTGGTCTGAGGAAGGTTAGCAGACACCTGCTAGGGTGCCAGAGAGGCTAGCATCTGTGTAAACCTGCCCCCGTCTTGTGCCCACAGGCCTGCCGGAGTGCTGAATGAAGCCATCATGAGGAACCCCACTGTTCAGCCGACTTCTAAGTAAAACGGAGCTGGGTGGCACCGCCTGAGGCGTCATTGATTATTGTGACAAGCAGATCTGCGGGCTGAGTCGTGGAGCCAACGCCACACATTCATCTGGACTGAGTCTTCTGTGCTGGGGGGACTGTGGCCCGTAAAAGGGCTTCTGAAGGACAAGACACCCTCCTCCTGGCCTCTTGAGGGACTGCACCCAACACAACCCAGCTCCCTGTCTGCAGGATGACCCGAGACTCCACGGGGGCCTTTGAAAGTGGCTTTGCCTGGGGGCAGAGAACAGAGTCTGCTGAAGTCTTGTAGCGTTTATGGTGGTATTGCCCTCTGATAAAATCTATACTCGTGAGATGTGGCTGTGATTGGATGCCTTCCTGTTGGAACTGGGATGGGGAAGGTAGGGAGGCTAGGTTGGATGCAAGACACGGAGGCTTGGCTTCATGCTTTTGCATCAGGAAATGCAGATTTTCTGGTCTTCTTAGGAAGCCTCATGTTGACCCTCATAACCAAAACAGAAGTTAAAACCTAGAAATGAAAACGGTCAAGTTTCTGTGGAGGTTTTAAAAAATTAAATAAAGGGTGAAAACAAAAGATAAAATAAAGTCGACGGCTCTGGGCTAAGTCTTCTCATCTGACTCTCAATCCAGTCGGCGCATTTAGGAGAGGACATTCACTTTTCTCTTCTTTCTAAATGTGGTTGAATTGTCAAATGACACTTTGTTGAAAATATTAAAACCTAGAGGTCATGCCAAACCCAGCTTGAAAGCGAGGAGACATTCTTTCGTCTTAGCACGAGTGCATATTTGGAATCGTAAATGCAAATTCTTTGGAGACAGACTCCCCTTCCTGGCCGGCGAGTACAGACAGAACATTTGAAAGCAGGTCTCGCTTTAATTTTTGACAAGTGTTAGGAAGAGATACTCTTCGCAGCTTGAGAGAGAGGGGAAATGAAAGCCAGCTTGTGGGTTAGAGGCGGTGGGGGGCGGGGGAGGGTGATGAGAGAAGGATTGGCTTCTGGAAGAAGCGTCTGACTCAGTTTCCGCCCCTGCTGAGGGCTCTCTCTGATGATAAGGATGGGGTGCCAGGGAGGTCACTTAGGGAAGTCAGGTGACACCTTGCAATGGTGGAGATACCTACGAGTCTGGCAAGCTATCCAACTTATTCTAGGGGAGGTGAGGAAGCAGCAGAAGCTTGGGTGCCTGGAAACTCATTGTAGTTACCTGGCTTAGAAGATCCAACCAGCTCGGATTTTTATGGCTCAGCTGCATTTTCATGGGGCTCATGGAAGTTGCCCTCAGACAAAATCTACACCTGAGAGATTTGGCTGTGATCAGATTCCCCTGTTATTGAGCTTGAGTGAAGGAGTGAAGGGGATGTAATTTGCCCCTTTAGCCTTTCCCTACTGGTGCTTTCTCGTGTATAAACACCGAGCTCTCGCCACCCTGGGAAGACAAGGTGAAGGAAAAAGCAAGGCACTAACGTGAACTGGGCATGTACCATGTGCCTGGAATTTGACATTGAGTCTTCCCACCAACCAATGTTATAAATGAGGAAACTGAGATCCAAGGGGCTGGGTAACTTGCCTGAGGTCTCCCAGTGAGCAAAGGACAGAACCAAAATTCAACACAACACTGCCAGCCACTGCAGCTCATATCCTTTTTTCTGTACTATGCTACCTACATGTATAGGAGAATATGAGACACCCATCGACTGGATGAGAGTTGTTTCGCTCTTGTTACCCAGGCTGGAGTGCAATGGCGCGATCTCGGCTCACCGCAACCTCTGCCTCCTGGGCTCAGGCAATTCTCCTGCCTCAGCCTCCTGGGTAGGTGGGATTACAGGCACGTGCCACCATGCCCAGCTAATTTTTCGTATTTTTAGTAGAGACGGGGTTTCACCATGTTGACCAGGATGGTCTCGATCTCTTGACCTCGTGATCCACCCGCCTTGGCCTCCCAAAGTGCTGGGATTATAGGCGTGAGCCACCGCGCCCGGCCTACTTGTTTATTTTCTAAAAGTTTTAGCTTTTATATTTAGGGCTTTGATCTACTTTGGGTTAATTTTTTTATATGGTGTGTGAGGTCAGAGTCCATCGTCATTCTTTTGCATATGGAAATCCAGTCGACCCCACCATTTGATGAAAAGACTATTCTTTCCCTCATTGAATTGTTTTGGCATCTTTGTCTAAAATCAGTTGAATTGGGTTTATTTCTGGGTTCTCAATTCTATTCCAATAATCCATAGATAGGTCCTTGTGCCGGTACCACACAATCTTGAGTACTACAGCTCTGAAATTGGAAAAGGGTGAGCCTTCCAAATTTGTTTTACTTTTTCAAAATTGTTTTGGCCATTCTGGGTCCCTTGCATTTCCGTAGGAATTATTGGACCAGCTTGTCAATTCCTGAAAAAGGAAAGCTGGGATTTTGACCCCATGACATTTTAGCTTTGAAAAGGGAAGGGAAGAAAAGCTGTGAGCAGATAAGGGAACTTTCTTAGCACACTGATAACGGGAACAGGACAATGTCTGTTCTTCAGGCCAATTGTCTTACACTGACTGATAAAAGCTGATATGGCTGTGACCTTACAAATGACAGCAAAATGACACAGTTTTCTATCCAAATCTGTACAATAAAGAAGCATTTTCTATTTGCCTATCTTATTCCACAGCCACTTGCGAAGGAATGAGCTGATTTGCATCAAATTTAATCTATGACTAAGAGTGTCAAGATGCACCATAAGTTTGATTTGGCACACCATCTTGAAATTAAATGGCATATCTTCTGTGATTTTTTTTTTTTTTTTTTTTTTTTTTTTTTTTTTTTTGTGAGATAGAGTCTTGCTCTGCCACCCAGGCTGGAGTGCAGTGGCGCAATCTTGGCTCACTGCAACCTCCGCCTCCTGGGTTCAAGCAATTCTCCTTTCTCAGCCTCCCGAGTAGCTGGGATTACAGGTGCCCACCACCATGCCCGGTTATTTTTGTATTTTTAGTAGAGACAGAGCTTCACCATGTTGGTCAGGCTGGTCTTGAACTCCTAACCTCAAGCGATCTGCCCACCTTGGCCTCCCAAAGTGCTGGGATTACAGGCATGAGCCCCACGCTCGGCCTCTTTAGTGATATTTAACCAAAGTCATTGAAATTGATGAAGGTTATGAAGGTACAATTATACCAAATTAGATCACTAAATAATGAAATAATTAATTATGTATGAATATTCATAGATGTGGGTCTCAGTTTTCTCACTGGAAACAGAGATTTTTCTCGAGTCTCTTTCAGTTCTGAAGGTCTACTGTTTCAGTAAATAGCCAAGTTAGAGTGAACTAATGCCTCCTTCACGTCTTGGGTCTTAGTGCCTGAGCCATCACCTTCCCTTGGAGTTCTTCTTGAATGGGGTGTCTTGTAACTGCACAATGGGCTCACCTTGCCCACTGCCTAGACAGAGCCGATTTATCAAGACAGGGCAATTGCAACAGAAAGAGTAATTCAGGCAGAGCCAGCTGTGCGGGAGACGGGAGTTTTATTGCTCAAATCAGTCTCCCCAAGCATTAGGGGATCAGGGTTTCTAAGGACAACTTGGACAACTTGGTGGGTGGCGGGGGAGCCAGTGAACCAGGAGTGCTGATTGGTTAGGTAGGAGATGAATCACAGAGAACTGAAGCTGTCCTTTTGCACTCAGTCCGTTCCTGGGTGGGGGCCACAAGATCAGATGCACCAGTTTATCCGTCTGGGTGGTGCCTCCTGAGTGCAGGGTCTGCAAAATGTCTCCGGCACTGATCTTAGAAGCAGTTTAGGGAGAGTCAGAATCTTGTAGCCTCCAGCCGCATGACTCCTAAACCGTAATTTCGAATCAGCTGTTAGTCTGTCAAAGGCAGTTTAGTCCCCAGGCAAGAAGGAGGTGTTTTTTTTTGTTGTTGTTTTTTGTTTTTTGTTTTTTGAGACAGAGTCTTGCTCTGTCACCCAGGCTGGAGTACAGTGGCACCATCTCAGCTCACTGCAACTTTCGCCTCCCAGGTTCAAGTGATTATCCCGCCCCAGCCTCCTGAGTAGCTGGGATTACAGGTGTGCACCACCACACCTGGATAGTTTTTTACATTTTTGGTAGAGATGGGGGTTCACCAAGTTATCCAGGCTGGTCTCGAACTCTCAACCTCATGTGATCTGCCAGCCTCGGTCTCCAAAAGTGCTGGGATTACAGGCATGAGCCACTGCACTTGTAGATTTCCAGTCCTGGTTACCAATAGTACCTCAAACTCCTGACCTCATGGCTGCCTTTATCGAGTTGGGCTGGAGGGTTTTTTTGTTTTTTGTAAAACTGTAACTGTAAACTAAGTTCCTCCCAAAGTTAGTTCAGCCTATGCCCAGGAAGGAACAGGGACAGCTTAAAGGTTAGAAGCAAGATGGAGTCAGTTAGGTTAGCTCTCTTTCACTGGCTCAGTCATAATTTTGCAAAGGCGATTTCAGTCTCACAGCTTCTTCTTGGCTGAACACAGTGATGAAAGGGGATGTGACTTGCTTGACTATATCCTGCTGCTTTATGAAGTTCTTTAGAGATAAAAGAATAAATGTCCATAAGGAAAGGGAGATCTCACCATCAGCAACTCTTGAGCTGCTCTTATACATCTTCAGGTTATTTCAATTCAGGGGAGGCTCATATTGTAGTGGCACCAATACTGAGTTTTCTTGGGATTTCGTAAGTCCTAAGTCACTCACCAGTCTGCTGGATCCAGGCCCATATGAATCTTTCTCAAGTTCTAGGGTTCTTTAGATTCAGAACAATGCCAAGCAAGCATGTTCTGACCCTACACTGTAGAAACTTTTAGTCTACACCAGAGGAAGGGAATGAATTTATCTTACATACTAACTCCCATATATTGGTAGTGGCTTCTTGGAGTATTGTGTTGAAAGCGATTCTGAGCTTGAGTTTTAGGTTCAGCAGGAAAAGAAGTATCACAATGGAACAGGTAAAGGGTAAGGACCTGGAGGCATACATTTCACACATTTGCTGTCTTTTCGTTACATGCAATAGCAAATTCCCCAATCTGTGAACTCTCAAGTAACTGCAACGACTGTCCATTTGTCTTTCTACCAAGCATTATCATAGAATGAATAAGTAATGTCTTGCACATATATATGCAGTGATTTTTCAAACACAAGTAGATACAATAATAAAATGAAAGCTTACTTCAAAAAATTATTAAATTTAGAATGGATTTCTTTCATCCTATATTTTCTTTGTCCACAGGTAAGGTAAGTCCACCTAACAATCTGCAGGGATCCACAAGAACTATTGAATAGTTTTGAAGTGTTCTCGTCCTGCGAAATGTGGGGAACTGCTGCTTTGTAGCTTTCCATGGGCAAAGGCTGAAAGACAAACAAAGGCATCAGATGTGCTCATATCATCATTATTTGACAAGAATCATATGAGTTGCTTGTATTGTGTCCTGACAACATGGTTTTTTCAGCAGCCAGGTAAGCCCATCTTATCTGTCTTGGGAAGAAAGTCTTTTTTTTTTTTTTTCTTTTTCTTTTTCTTTTTTCTTTTTTTTTTTTTTTTTTTTTTTTTTGAGACAGAGTTTTGCTCTTGTCACCCAAGCAAGAGTGCAATTGCATGATCTCGGCTCACTGCAACCTCTGCCTCCCAGATTCCAGTGATTCTCCTGCCTCCGCCCCCCAATAGCTGAGATTACAGGCACGCACCACCATGCCTGGCTAATTTTCGTATCATTAGTAGAGATGGGGTTTCACCATGTTGGCCAGGCTGGTCTCAAGCTCACGACCTTAGGTGATCCACCAGCCTCGGCCTCCCAAAGTGCTGGGATTACAGGCGTGAGCCACTGTGCCTAGCCAGGAAGGAAGTCTTAGTGCAGCAAGTTAGCTCTATCCTAGGCTAATGGATCTTCAGGGATGAAGGAATGATCCTGACTCCAATCTCCCCCCGGTTCTGATCTCATAGAATGTCAGAACCACGGACCTTTTGAAATATCTACCTTCGTGGTTCTAAACAGTGCTGTTAGTGGCAGATTTCTTTTTTCCACAAAATATTACCCAAAACTCGAAATATAAAACAAATCAAAGTGTAGTCATTACATTTGAGTGAAGGATGAAAGTCCAGCCTCCTCCTCTTGGGCACCTCCAGGGTACACCATGGCAACGCCTGCAGATTTCCAGTCCTGGGTACCAACAGTATCTCAAACCCCTGACCTCATGGCTGCCTTTGTCAAGTGGGGTAAGGAAACTAAGACCCAAACCCTCAGCCCCAAACCTCCAACCACATCTTCTTCAGCAGTCCTGACAAGGCCCAGGCAAGTCAAAGATTGTTCTCCTCTTTCCAAACTGATAAGCTAAAAACAGCTGCGATGATGCATGTATGTTCGAATTGTTGTGACACCCAAGAAGGTGACAGCCGTAATCTGGAAGGCTCACTGCAATGCTGATCATGAATCTTTTCAAGCTTTCAGAGTTTGTCTCTATCTTAAAAATAATAAAGTTGGCTCACACCTGTAATCTCAGCACTTTGGGAGGCTGAAGCAGGCAGATCACGAGGTCAGGAGTTCAAGACCAGGCTGGCCAACATAGTGAAACTCTGTCTCTACTAAAAATACCAAAAAAAAAAAAAAAAAAAAAAAAAAAAACCTGAACATGGTGGCAGAGGCCTGTAATCTCAGCTACTCCGGAGGGTGAGGCAGGAGAATTGCTTAAACCTGGCAGGTGGAGGTTGCAGTGAGCCGAGATCTCACCATTGCACTCGAGTCTGGCGACAAGAGTGAAACTCCGTCTCAAAATGATAATAATAATAAAATTAGAAAAAAGATCCCCAAATGCAGGCATCTGTGTGTCATTTATATCTTGTATCTTTAAGTGTAAAAACTGCCCAGAGTCCACCTCTGCCCCCGTCCCCCCTCTTTCCCCTCTCCCCCCTTTTCCCACCGCTGTGTTTTTCCCTTGTGCTGGGTTTCAGTCAGCCTCGCCTGGGTCCCGCCCCTGTGGTTTGGGCCCGCCGCAGCCCACAGAGCAGTGAGGGCCTGACTCCATTCCATGCCACCCCCTGCTCAGTTCCTTGGCAGAGATTTGAAACGTTTCTATTTAAATGACATTTGAACAAACGCGGAGGGGTTCAGTTGCACTTCAATCAAATTCCGTGGGATCCAGTTGGGAGCCGGGTCCCCGTGGACAGGGCGCATGGAGTTCCCCCTGTTTTCTGATTTGAATTGCTTTGTTCTCGTTCCAGGAAGGGGGAAAGAGGGGGATGCATTTGGCCTAAAATGAAACATTTCCCTTTTAAGTCAAAACTTGAACATGGCTTGGAGGAGAGAGTTTAAGCTCCATAATCCCCGGTCCTGAGCAAAGCAGTAACATGCCTGCAATTTCCTTTTTGGAAGAGAGAAGTCAAGGAAACAGCCATTGGGCAGAGCATCCTGGAACCCTCCGTGAGCCTGGTCGGAGCAGACGTTTCACAGGCTCCTGGGGCCACTGCAAGGCAGCTGGACCTGTTTTCTCTCAGTGCCCACACAGATATGTGCTGGGGTTCAACTGTTGAGAAAAGAAAGAAAACCACGGGGCAGCTCTTCGGTCCCCACCCCCCAATCTTTTCCCCTTTCCGTGCCTGGGTTGGGCCAGCCCTCTGAGGTAACCACCACACCAGCTACTTCTGGTCTTGGCTGAACGTGCTGTCCTGGAACCCATGCGTTCTGCCCGCAGCCTCTTCTGTCCTTGTCCACTGGTCATCACAGATCGCTGAGTAATAGAATCACCAGGAGAGTGAAGAGGACATCAGGTCAAATCCGTAGGGCTCCCCAGGTTTCGATTTTCTCATCCCAGACATGAGAAGACCGAATCAGATAACACTCTAAGATATCAGCCCTTTTGAAAATTGCTTAAATCATCAAGTAATAGCACTGGAAGAGATGTAAGCAAGTACCTAGATTAGATTTTCTTATTTTGCAGATGAAAAGAGGACACCTGGCTGAACTCTGGCCTCCAGGAGAGGAAGTGTGTTTTGCGAGTTTGACCTTGACCTAGTGCTTCAAACCCTCTCTCTCAGAAGTCATGTATCTAGCACTTATTTAAAATAACTCAACAGATATTTGTTAAATTAATGGGCAAAGGTAGAGGTGGATGGATGAGTGGATAGATGGATGGATGGATGGAAACTCTATCGGACTAACAAATGTTTTCTACCCTGTCCAGAGTTCTGTATCGGCTATAATCTAAATGTCTGTGTCTCCTCCAGAATTCATATGTTGAAACCTAATCACCAATGTGTATTAGTAAGTGGAGCCTTAAAGGTTATTAAATCATGAGGGAAGTGCTGTCGTGAATAGAGCTAGTCTCTCTCTATATATATATATATAGAGAGAGAGAGAGATAGAGAGAGAGAGAGATGTATATATATGTGGACAACAGGGAAAGGACAATCTCTTCAATAAATGTCACTGGGAAACTGGATATTCACATGCAGAAGAATAAAATTAGACTTTTATCTCATACCATATGCAAAAATGAACTCAAAATGAATTAAAGACTTAAACAAAAGACTCGAAACTGTAAAATGACTAAAATAAAACACAAGGGAAGTATTCATAACATTGGTCTAAGTGATGATTTTTTTGATATGATCCCAAAGCACAGGAAACAAATTCAAAAACAGACAAATGGGGTTACATCAAACTAAAAAATTTCTGCACAGCCAAGGAAATAATCAATAGAGTGAAGAGACAACCTACAGAATGGGAGACAATTGCAAATTATACATCTGATAAGGGGTTAATATTCAAAATCTATAAGGAATGCAAACAACTCAATAGCTAGAAAATAAATAACCCAACGAAAAAAAATAGACACAGGACCTGAATAGATATTTCTCAAAAGAAGACATCCAAATGATCAACAGGAATTTGAAAAATGCTCAACATCACTAATAATCAGAGAAATGCAAATTAAATCCACTGTAAGATATTGCCTTACATTTACTAATATAGCTATTATCAAAAAGACAAAGATAACAAGCATTGGTGGTGAAAATGTGGAGAGAAGAGAACCAATCTATGTTAGCTCAGTCATTATGGAAAACAGTATGGAAGTTTCTAAAGAAATTAAAAATAGAACCACCATACAATCCAGCAATCCCCCTACTGGATATACATACAAAGGAAAACAGATCAGTGTGTCAAAGACATATCTGCTCTCCCATATTCATTGCAGCATTAGTCACAATAGCCTAGATATGGAATCAACTGAAGTGTTCATCAGTGGATGAATGGACAAAACAAATGTGGTGCATACACAATGAATTAAAGACTTAAACAGTTCTATATTCAGCCTTTAAAAATAAGGAAATTCTGCCATTTGTAACAACATGAATGAACCTGGAGGACATTAGGCTTAGTGAAATAAGTAAGGCACAGAAAGACAAGTAGTACAAGATCTCACTTGCATATGGAATCTGAAAAATCGAACTTATAGAAACAAAGAAAAGAATTGCAATTTACAGAGGCTGGGGATTAAGGAGAATTTGGGAGATATTGGTCAAAGGGTACAAAATTTCGTTGAATAGGAGAAATAGTTTCAGGAGATCTGTTTTATAACATGGTGATGATAGTTAACAAAAATGTATGTTTTAGGTATTCTCACCATAAAAAAAGAAATAAGCACATGAGGTAATATAAATGTTAAGTAACTCAATTCAGCCATTCCACAATGTATACATATTTCAAAATATAATTGTGTACATAAAAAATATGTATAGTTTTTATTTGTTGACTAAAAATAAATAAAAGAATTTCTGGCATGAATGAATAAATGAATACAATAGGGATGAGTTTGAATCCCAGCTCTACCGTTTATAGAATGTAAACTGCAGAAGCCACTGAAATGTTCTGGCATTCAATATTCTCTTTAAAATGAAAAGAACAAAATATTAGTCCATTTTGTGTTGCCATAAAGGAGGACTGGAGATTGAGTAATTTATAAAGAAAAGCAGTTTATTTGGCTCATGATTCTGATGGCTGTAAAGTTCAAAAGTGGGCATCTGCCTCTACGGAAAGCCTCAGGCTGCTTCTGCTAATGACAAAAGGCAAATGGGAGCTGGTGTATGCACAGATTATGTGGTGAGAGAGGAAGCAAGAGAGAGGGGAGAGGTGCCAGCTCTTTAACAACCAGCTCTCATGGGAACTAATGTAGTGAGAACTCACTCCTCCTCCCCCAGGGAGGGAATTCATTTATGTATGAGGGATCTGCACCCATGAACCAAACACCTCCTATTCAGCTCTGCCTTTAACACTGGGGATCAAATTTCAACATGAGGTTTGGAAGGGACAAACATCCAATCCTTAGCACATGTGAAGCTGACACAGCTGGCTGACATGAAGCAACCATCTTGGCTGGCCAGTGGCCCTCTAAGTAGCTTGGTGCAAGAGCTCTGTTCATAGAGTGCCCTACGACGGCTGTCCAATCTGATTCTTGACTGAAAAGTAAGGCCTGCAGACAAAGAGAGATATTAATGGAGTAGGAGAGGCCACGGAAAGACACATGGAGTGAAGCTATTATGCAGATGCTATAAAAACTGAGACTGTGGAAACCTTAATGTGGCAGAATCTGGGAAGTGGGAAGAAAGAAAGTCTAGTACTGCTTTGTCAATAAATGACACCGTCTGCTCAGAAGACAAGCATATAACCAGGTCACTCTGTTAAGTGACTGAAGTTGCTGTTAAAATACCAATACTCAGGTTATGAGATGTTCCAGTTCTTTGTGGAGCTTGGCTCTGAGGCTGCTGAGATATTTCCGCTCTCTCTAGGTTCCCTGTATATCATAATATGCCCTTGTTCCATACAACATAAAAGAACCTATCATACACTACACTCTGTTCTCTCTCTAACATTTACGCTTTTAGGGTAGGCAACTAATGTCTTAGTCAATAGAAACTGTGACATTGACATTTTATGCATTAGTGAAAAATCTAATGGATACATGTTATTTTGAGGAAGAAAACATCAAAAAACATACCACACAAACCACGGTGTCCAAAAAAACCAACAATGGGAATCACAATTCTACCATCCGCAAAAGACTACAGTAATTATTCTTTAATTACTCTCTGCAAAGGCTTGAACAGGACTTCAGAAACAGGATCTCCAATTGGCAAATAAACCCACGAAAAAGTATTCAGGTACTCAACTTTACTAAAGCAATGACACACCATAATATACCCATCGAAATAGAAAACCAAGTGTTGGCAAAGATGTAAAGAAATTGGAAACTCTTACACACTTCTAGTTGGATGTAACTTGATACAGTCATTTTGGAAATCTTTTATGGCATCTACCAAAGTAGAACATACATATACCCTGTGACTGAGCAATTCTGCTCCTAGGTATGTGCCCAAAAGAAATGCATATGATGTGCACCAAACAACATGAAAATAAATAAATAAATAAGTGATGAATGCCAGTAAGCATTGATTGTTGATGACTGGGTAAATGGTGAATAGGTAAATAATACATGGGTTGAAGAATGGGTAAATTTTACTGTATATACTCACATATGATAAATATACAAAAAGCTATATGTCAATGGACACAAACTTTACATCAACATCAGGGATAAATCTCATTAACATACCATAGTTGTTGCCTTTATTGAGGGGAAAGTTACTGGATGAGGGCATGTGAGAACTTCTGAATTTCTTGGAATGCCAGTTTCTTGATTGGGAGGTAGTTACCTGAGTGTGTTCGCTTTGTGAAAATTCATTAAGCTGTATCCTGGTTTGCTGTGTGCTCTTCTCCATCAAACATCAGTGGAAATGTACCTTAAAAAATACTGCTGCCAAACATGGTGGCTTATGCCTGCAATCCCAGCATTTTGGGAGACTGAGGCAGGAGGATCACTTGTGCTCATGACTTCAAAACCAGCCTAGGTAACATAGTGAGACCCCCTTCCCTATAAAAAATTTAAAAACTAGCCTGGTATGGTGGCACACACCTGTAGACACAACTACACAGGAGGCTGAAGTGGAAGAATCGCTTCAGGAGAAGAGGTTGAGGCTGCAGTGAGCTGGGATCACATCACTGCACTCTAGCCTAGGTGGCAGAGTGAGACCCCGTCTCAAAAATAAATAAATAAATATTGCTTAGTTCAGAAATAATACTAAGTAGATCAATGTTGATGTGATTCATGTACCTTTGTCTCTTAGTAACAGTTCAGTTATTAGAATAACTTACAAAAGTGATCCTTTTATTGTTGTATCAACATACATCATCATGGCAAATTTTTCTTTTTTACTATAAAGAGCATTGTGTCCCAGGCCCCACACTGGCCAGCCCTTTTTATGGGCTCTTCTGTTTCTCGGCAAGCCTAGCTCTGCTCAGCACCTGGGCTCTCTTGCAGTCTCTAATCCCATCCCCAGTTGCCTTGGCTAATTTTGTGTTTAGCAGAAAATGTTCCCCTGATGGACAATGGAGTGAGCTGGAAAGGGCATAGGATGTGAATTCAGATAGACCTGGACTATTACCACATTTCTGCCACTTGGGCTAAGCTGCTTCACTTCTCTGAGCCTCAAATTTCCTTTCTGTAAATTGCAGGAATGATAGTACCTACCCCATAGGGGAGTTGTGAGGAATGAATGGGATAATAGGAAGGGGCCAGCCCCATGCTTGACATATTAAGCTTCCTTAATAAATGTAAGCTGGTGTTGCTCTTGTTGTTGAAGGAGAGAGAGGAGGAGAAATATTTTTTTAAAAAATAATTTCGGCCGGGCGCGGTGGCTCAAGCCTGTAATCCCAGCACTTTGGGAGGCCGAGGCGGGTGGATCACAAGGTCGAGAGATCGAGGCCATCCTGGTCAACATGGTGAAACCCCGTCTCTACTAAAAATACAAAAAACTAGCCGGGCGTGGTGGCGCGTGCCTGTAATCCCAGCTACTTAGGAGGCTGAGGCAGGAGAATTGCCTGAGCCCGGGAGGCGGAGGTTGCAGTGAGCCGAGATCGTGCCATTGCACTCCAGCCTGGGTAACAAGAACGAAACTCCGTCTCAAAAAAAAAAAAAAAAAATTTCAACTTTTGTTTTAGATTCAGGGAATGTGCAAGTTTGTTACATGGTTCTATCGTGTGATGCTGAGGTTTGGGGTACAAACGACCCCATCACCCAGGTAGTGAGCATAGTACAAAATAGGTGGTTTTTCAGCTCTTTTTTTCTCCCTCTCTCTCCCGTCTAGTGGTTCCCAGTGTCTATTATTCCCATGTTATGTCCATAAGTACCCAATGCTTAAATCCCACTTACGAGTGAGAACATGTGGTATTTGGTTTTCTGTTCCTGCGTTAATTCACTTAGGATAATGGTCTCCAACTGCAACCATGTTGCTGCAAAGGACATGATTTCATTCTTTTTTATGGGTACATAGTATTCTGTGGTGTATATGTACCACATTTTCTTTATCCAATCTACTGCTGATGGGCATCTGCGTTGATTCCATGTCTTTGCTATGGTGAATAGTGCTGTGATGAACATGTGAGTGCATGTGTCCTTCCGGTAAAACTATTTGTTTTCCTTTGGAAATATATCCAGTAATGGGATTATTGGGTTGAATGGTAGTTCTAAGTTCTCTGAGAAATCTCCAAACTGTTTTCCACAGTAGCTGAATGAATTTATATTCCTAATAGTGTATAAGTGTTCCCTTTAAGAGAAAGATTTTAAATATAACTTTTTTTTCCTAAGCCGTTGCTGCTATGAATGCATACCATACTGCTATTGTTGGTCTACATATAATTTGAATTTTTGGAAACTTCAGCTGTGCTATCCACTTTGGAAAAATGTTCCAGTTTACCATGTTGAGGTGGCATTGTACAGAAATTAACGGCCATATCGCACTAGAAAAGTTAAACTTAATTTTTTTTTCCATTTGTACAAGGGTAACACACTGTATTAAATATGTAAAATCCCATCTTCATGAGTTTGATCACAGAAACTAATGAAGTACTCTTTAAATTTTTTTAAAAAAACTTTTTCAACTACAAAATTAATGTTTTATTGCAAAAAAAAAAAACCATGAAACTCACAGGAAAGCAGTAAGAAGGAAATAGAAATCACTGAGTGATAACCACGGAATCACGGAATCATCATTTTGTGGTATTTCCTTTTACCCTTTTCCTGTGCACAAGCAGTGGGCATAAATCCCCGTCCACAGCTTTAGGTAGGCAAGAAATAGATCTTTATTTCTTCTAGCTCAGCTTGATTTCTGTTATGGTTCTTGATTCCTGCAGGCAGGAATTCAGTATCTCCAGTTCAATCTCCCTTCTTGGAATAGGAGGGGGAGAAAACAGGGGGCAAAGAGGTGTGGTCCGCGGGTGGATGCTAGATCCCAGGGCCAGGTCACCTCGCCTGGCCTCCAGCTCCTCCCCCTCTTCTTATACTCCTCCGACTTTTCCACTGCCTACCATTTTATTTCCTTTCCCTGAGGCAAACAGCTCCAAAGAGCTGAACTTTAATACAGAGGATGGGGGTAGGGAGGAGCTTCCACAAAGGGTAAAAGGAAATGTAGACACAAAAATATCCCTTCATATTTTAAAAATATGATCTACACACACGCACACACACACACGCACGCACGCACACACGCATCAGTATAATGCAGCTTTGTAGTCTAATTTTCCCACTTAGCAATGTATTGTGGACTCGCTCCTGCATCACTGTAGCGTTTTTATGGTCTGTGCATTATGCCATTCTACACAGGTAAGTCATTGACCTCTCTGCACCCAGTGTTGGAAAAATGGATTCTTTCCAAATCTTTATTACTGCAAATGATATTGCAGTGAATATCCCCTGGACATGCCACTCTCAAGCCCTGCGTTCAAAGGCAACAGTGATTACCTCTCTAAACCTCAGTTTCGTGAATATACAAAACATATGCAAACACCTCACAGAATGGTTGAAAGGATTAAGTGAGACAGTATCTGCAAAGTGCAAACACACGCTCCGCACAGGATGACTGTGATTGATATCTTCAAAGTGCAAACACACGCTCAGTACAGGATGATGACTGTGGTTATGCTGACGATGACAGCAGCGCAACTTCTCACAAATCCTCAGCGACATAATCCTCACGATAAAGACCTAAACACGAAGCTGCTAGATTAAACTAGAAGAACATTTTCTACAGTCTTCTGGTAAACCATTGGAATGACCCACCATGGTGTCCTGCCCAGGGCCCCTACACCAGGAAGATGCCTCCGTCTCCCAGCTGCTGTGAGTGTTGATGCAAAAGACTCCTGGCTGCTACCTGGAGAACTGCCCTTGGCCTGTTGCAGGAACCACTGAGGTGGGAAGTGTCTGTAATGTCAGCCTACCACCCAAAAGCAGCTTCAGCCAATGGGTGACTGATAACAGGGTACAAAGGCCACAAGTAGGGACCACCCTGCATTGTCTTTCACATTTTCTAGCTCCCCCTGGGATCAGGCTAAGACCAGACTTCAGCTTAGCCACATCTTGGCGTCTTCCTCTTCCCTACCCTGTTTCCATCACTTCCTTAAAGGATTTTCTTTTCAGAGCCTCCCTCCACAAATCACTTGCATGAGAATCCCCGCTTCTAGCAAATCCATTCTAGGAACCTTTCCAAGAACAGTGTGTGAGGATGGGCAGGGAGAGGCCTTATGTGCCGTATGTCATGTCGTTCTTTAAAACTGGTGGAATGAGGTTTCCATCTCAAAAAAAAAACCCCTGTTCAAATAAGTGGTTGCATCTCCACCTCTTCCAGCAAAACACAGACAAGCCAATGCCGAGGGGCAGGGGATGTGGCGCTCTGCTGCCCTCCACAGAAGGCACGGAAACAGAACCCCAGGAGGCCAAGGGATGGCAAGGGGGGTGGTCGGGCTGAAAGAGAACATAAAGGTAGTTAAGGACAAAGTTCAGAATGGGGCAAAGGTGGGAAGGGAACAGTCTGTGACCTGGTTCATGTACCTTCATTTAACAAGGACATTCACTGATGAACTAGCCACCTGATGCTTATTACATAGTTGAGAAAAATAATAATAAAACACCTGGTACTGCCTTTGGGTTGATAAGCCAATATCTTTAATCTTTCTCTTTCTTTCTCTCTCTTTTTTTTTTCTTGATGACTGAAGTACCCTCTCTGTGCGGCCTTTTGCTCAATCCACACTGGTAATAGTGACAAGACTTTGATGTCCTCCTCCTTCAACAGAATGTTGTTTAGTTCAAAGTGAAGAACAGAGGCAATTCTTTGCTTTTAAATTATTAGCTCCCTAAGTCTTCTGTAATGATATAGTTTGACTGAAGTGTGCAGTTTATTAACTACATAAAGACGACATTATCAGAGCAGAGAAAGGCCGCTGTGAGTTTTGCCTTTCAGCCTAGCAGCAGGGGTCCCTGATACTTTGATCTCAATCAATGCTAAATGTCTTTGTGAGATAGAGCGAGCGCTGAAATTATCTTTGGCATGGCGGCAGCATCAATTATTCAAGCCCTTTTCCTTATGAATTAAAGTGTTCTTCAACTTTTACCCCACTTGTGGGTTTGGGTTTTTTTTCTTTCTTTCTTTTATTGTTGTTTTTCCAGTCAGGAAAGGCACTCGGAATAAGTCTAAGAGTTCACTAATTGTACTCTGCCTGACCTTTGAAAACTCCACATCCACTTCTCCTCCTCCTTCCTAATTGCTCTCTCCACCCTCAGTTCCAAGCCCTGGTCTTCTCCGAGGTGACCCATAGAATTATTCAGAGAAAAGGGGGACATTGTTTCCACCGGGCTTCGTGCCAAAATGGTCAGCAAAGCCAATAAAGTAGCCCCTTGACAAGAAGCATCAGTTTGAAATTCAGTGAAATGGAGGCGTCCACAAGCCACTAGAAACCCTCCCAGCTGACCTCAGTGCCTCCCAAGGAGCAGTTTGACTGTTAAATCACACTTATGGTCAACACCCAGTTCTCCTTAATACGCCCACCCTCTGGGATGGTGATTTTCAAACTACAGTCTGAGACTCATGAGGGGTCATCAAATTAGTTCACTTGATCACATAGAGCAGAAAAGGGAAGGGAAGAGAAGAAAAGGGGAGGGGAGGGGAGGGGAGGGGAGGGGAGGGAAGGGAGTGCATTTGACATATTAGGGTAAGTATTCTCAAAACTTTTGTTTCAGATGTGAGTATGCAGCCAGGCACAGTGGCTCACGTTTATAATCCCAACTACTCAGGAGGAGGACACAGGAGGATTGCTTGAGGCCAGGAGTTGAGACCAGACTGAGCAACATAGAGAGACCTCATCTCCAAAAGTAAAAAACAGATATGAGTACACTGGGTCACCAAATATCATCACTGCCTCTTTGCCCACTGAGATATAGAGACCCTGAGATATAGAGATTTTTTTCATTTCTTAAATTATTTTTAAAAATTGTTGTGGGTACATACTAGGTGTATATATTTATGGGGTACATGAGATGTTTTGACACAGGCCTAGAATGTGAAATAAGCACATCATGGAGAATGAAGTATCCATCCCCTCAAGCATTTATCTGTTGGGTTACAAACAATCCAACTACTTTTTTTTTTTTTTTTTTTTTTGAGACAGAGTCTTGTTCTACAGCCTAGGCTGGAGTTTAGTAGCATGATCTTGGCTCACTGCAACCTCCACCCCCTGGGTTCAAGCGATTCTCCTACCTCAGCCTCCCAAGTAGCTGGACTTATAGGCGCACACCACTATGCCCAGCTAACTTTTGTATTTTTAGCAGAGATGGAGTTTCACCATGTTGACCAGGCTAGTCTTGAACTCCTGACCTTATGATCCACTCACCTCAGCCTCCCAAAGTGCTGGGATTATAGATGTGAGCCACCATGGCTGGCCTCCAATTTCATTCTTTGAGTTATTTTAAAATACACAATTAAGTTATCATTGACTGTAGTCATCCTACTGTTTGAGATAAAGGTTTGAGGGCAAATGGGTTATTGTTGGGGAGGTCATTCTAGAATGCACTGCAAGGGAGTGGAAGAAAGGAAGCAAGGAGAGAGATAAGTCTGTGAAGCATTCATTTATGACTTGGCTCCTGCTTTGGGATCATGGAGCTCAATCTCATGGAGACCCTTGGAGGAACCCTGTGGAAGGACCTCAGAGCTGTCCCTGCCTAAGGTGAGGATGTGGAGCGTCAGCCACGACACCCATCCTCTGTTGGTTGGAGTCTTGCCTGAGCATCACTTCCTAGGATGTGCCTCATAGGGACCAAGTGTGCCCCCATGACCAGAGAATGTCCTTGGGCAGAGGGCCAGGTCATCCATAGGAGTGCAAAGGAGCTGTCCATGGTGACCTTGGGGTAGACCAAGGGGCTACAGATGGAGCACCAACAGCATGGGCTCTGCCCTGTAAAATATATTCCTCACCATGCACGGCAGTCAGAAAAGTTCAAACACCCATACCCTGGCAGATAAAAGTAGGAGAGGCACCATCCACACCACTAAAATATTCCATACCCTTCTAGGCTTTTCTCCAGCTCCATATTAACTCCACATTAATACTTACTAGGTGCACCTTACAAGTCAATGACGTTGGCACAACATAACATTCTGTAGGTCAGTGAGGAGCCTAGCCTTGTGTTTAGGGCTACTTTTTCTTTTCTTTCTTTCTTTTTTTTTTTTTTAACTGAGACAAGATCTCAATCTGTCACCAGGCTGAAGTGCAGTGAGTGAAATCACAGCTCACTGCAGCCTCAACCTCTTGGGCTCAAGCAATCCTCCCACTTCAGTCCTCACCCCCATCCTCACCCTGCAAGTAGCTGGGACTACAGGCATATGCCACCACATTCAGCTAATTTCTGTAATTTTTTTGTGGAGACGGTGTTTCACTATGTTGCCCAGGCTGATCTTGAACTCCTAAGTGGTTGCCCACCCCAGCCTCCCAAAGGGCTGGGATTATAGGCACGAGCCATTGCACCACCCTCGCTCTATTTCTGAGGTGAGTTTAAAGCCATGGTGTATGAGCCACAGGGGGTCACTGAGGACCTGCTGAATACTTAACACTGTGCTTAGTGCTTTGGGGAATTAAGGCCTTAGGGTGTTGATGATCTGATGGGAAGACAAAGCCAAGCAAAAAGTGCTGGAAAACCATCGTGTATCATGAATCACCAACAGGGAGCTGGGACTCATGCTACAGCCTTCCTTTCTCTCACTCTCACTGCTGTCACCCTGGTCACCCAAGCCCTGTGATTTGATCTCCTTCATACATACATCTTCATTCATGTAGGAGGCTGAGGAAGGAGGGAAGAGGAGTACATAAAGGCTTCCTAGAGAAGGTAATGCTTGAACTGAGTCCTGAAAAATTGGGTAAGATACTTAATATTGTCAGGCAGGCCAGATGTGGTGGTTCACCCCTGTAATCCCAGAACTTTGGGAGGCCGAGGTGGGTGGATCACCTGAGGTCAGGAGTTCGAGAACAGCCTGATCAATACGGCTGTGTCTACTGAAAATACAAAAATTATCCTGGTGTGGTGGCACACACCTGTAGTGCCAGGTACTCTGGAGACTGAGGCAGGAGAATCGCTTGAACCTGGGAGGCAGAGGTTGCTGTGAGCCAAGATGGTACCACTGCACTCAAGCCTAAGTGACAGAGTGAGACTCTCTCTCTCTCTCTCTCTCTCTCTCTCTCTATATATATATATATATATATATATATATATATATATATATGCAAGCAGCTTTGTGTCCCCTAAATAGCAGAGAAGCTGTAGGAGGAATATAGGAAGAGCAAAGCCTGGAGGGATGGGCATGAACGCACTTGAGGACAACCTTAGATGTCATTCCAGGAAGTTTGGTCCCCATTCTGAAGTCAGTATGGAACCACAGAAGGGTCTTAAGCAGGGTGCTTGCATGTTCAGGTCTGTGTTTTTAAAAATTCACGCCTGAGGCAGTGTGCAGAATGGGTAGCAAGGATTAGAGATAAGGAGCCCAGAGAGGAGGAGGTGGGCTCTGCCAGAGATGGCCATGATTTAGATAAAGATCATAGCAGTGGATGAAAGGGATGGTGATTCTTAAATTATAATACCCAGAGTGCTGGTATATTAGTCTGTTCTCATGCTGCTGATAAAGACATACACAAGACTGGCTAATTTATAAAGAAAAAAGAGATTTAATAGACTCACAGTTCCATGTGGCTGGGAGGCCTCACAATCATGGCAGAAGGTGAAAGGCACATCTTATATGGTGGCAGGCAAGAGAGAATGAGAGCCAAGTGAAAGGGGAAACTCCTTATAAAACCATCAGATTTCGTGAGACTTAATCACTATCATGAGAAAAGTATGGGGGAAATTGCCCTCATGATTCAATTATCTCCCACCAGGTCCCTCCCACAACCCATGGGAATTATGGAAGCTACAATTCAAGATGAGATTTGGATGGGGACACAGACAAACTATATCAGCTTGTATACCAGCTGGTGCTTAGAGAGAGTCATGATTGGCCACACAATTCATATCTTCTGTATTTCTAGGCTATGCGATTTGCCTGTGAGTTTTTTCAAATTGTCCAAAATCTCCTCTACCCCATTTTTCAATATATTTATTGAAAAAAATTCCTGTATCACTGGACACACGCAGTGCAAACCTGTGTTGTTCAAAGCTCAACGGGGCTGTGAATAGCAAACGATGTGTGAGGATTGCCTGAGAGAAAGTCCAGGAATATGCTCAGAGAAGCCAAAACCATGAAATCAGGTTTCCTCCTCCCAGCTCCCACTGCGGCCCTTCCTTGTGCCTTTCTTAAAAGACAGTGTGTCCCTTCCGCATCTTGCTCTTCCTTCTCAGGCTGCAACCAGGACCTCACTATGACTTTTATGAACCTTGGGCACTTATGTGAATTTATTTATTTATTTACTTATTTTAAGAAACAAGATCTCACTGTCACCCAGGCTGCAGTGCAGTGGCATGATCTTGGCTCATTGCAACCCCTACCCTCTTGGTTCAGGTGATCCTCTCACCTCAGCCTCCCGGGTAGCTGGGACTACAGGTGCACTCCACCATGCCCAGCTAATTTTTTATATTTCATTTGTAGAGACAGGGTCTTGGCATGTTGCTCAGGCTGGTCTTGAACTCCTGGACCCAAGCAATCCACCTGCTTGAGCTCCTAAAAAGTGCTAGGATTGAGGGGTGAGCCACCACACCAGGCCCTTGATGTAAATTTTTTAATTCACAGAATCGAAAAAAATTTTTAAAAAAGTATGTACATTACAACTGTGTTGGTAGAAAGATGAATATAATCCTAGTTGAACTGCATCCTTTTTTTCCTTAAGTTCAAAAGGAAAGAAAATCTTTCTGTGGACCCCTAAGTGTAGCATGGGTCCTGGCCATAGCGCCTCCCATGCTGGCAGAGCAGGTGACCAACTGGATCTCTTTCTTTGCTCTGGTCCCTGGGAAGGAAGGAGCATCCCCCTCCTAGATTCCACTGTTTTACCTTTGGTCATGATCACTTCCACTGTCTTCCACTTATCCTCTCCCATATTCAACCCATGAGCTTTTCATCTAAAGAGAGTATTTGCTCTACTCATTCTTTTTTTATTGCAAACCATTAAATCGTTTTTAGTATACTCCGAGAGTTGTGCAACCATCACCACTGTGTAATTCCAGAACATTCTCATCACCCCAAAAAGATATCCCATCAGCAGCCACTCCCCATTCTCCTCTCTCCCAGCCCCTGACAACCACCCATTTAATTTCTGTCTCTATGGGTTGTCTCTTCTGGGCATTTGTATCAGTGGACTCATAACGTGTGGTCTTCTGTGTCTGGGTTATTTCACTCAGCACAATACATCCAAGGTTTATCAGTATTGGAACTTCATTTCTTTTAATGGCAGAATAATATTCCATTGTATGGATAGACCACATTTTGCTTATCCATTCATCTGCTAACAGACATTTGAGTTGTTTCTGCTTTTCAGCTATTATGAATGAATCATGCTGCTATGAGCATGTGTGTGTAAGTTTTTTGTACACATATGCTTTCAATTCTTTTGAGTATACACCGAGGCATGGAGTGGCTGGGTCATATAACAACTCTAGAAGGTCTACCAATTTTAAAAAGAAATTCCAGTATGCAAGAGAGTAAAACCACAAAAGATCTTCACTTGACTCTGTTAGCATCACCTCTCATTCTCAATACTGCCAAATTTCTCAGGGCTATACCATTCATTCCTTAACTCTCTTTTCCCTTTTCCTTTTCTTTTTGTTTTCTTCTTCTTTTTCTTTTTTGTTCAAGTACAGTGACACAATCACATCTCATTGCAGGCTCGACCTCCCAGACACAAGTGATCCTCCTACCTCAGGCTCTGCAGTAGCTAGAGACTACAGGCACATGCCACCACACCCAGATAATTTTATTTTTTATTTTTTGGTAGAGATGAGGTTTCACCATGTTGCCCAGGTTGGTCACAAATTCCTGGGCTCAAGCAATACACCAACCTCAGCCTCCCAAAGAGTTGGGATTATAGACATGAGCCGCCAGATGCTTCCTGAACGCTTCTCCACGCACTTCCACTGTCAGGCCCTCCTTCGTCTTTTCTGGCCTCCCTCACTGGCTTCTCTTCCCTACGGCCAGCTTTCCTCCAGGCTCTGTCCTAATACTTCCTCTCCCACACTCCCAGCTCTGTCCCTCAATGCCTCCTGTCCTTCAGGACCCCAATATTTTCATTATATCAAAGAGGATGATGTCCCCAAAGGCACATCTCCCATCCTGTTTCCTCTTCCAGGTACAAATTAGCCATTTTCAAACTCAACGTCATGAATTCGTCTCCCCCAAACTGCTTCCTTCTCCTGATTTCCTGGTCCCATGGACTGGCAGTGCCTTCCTCTATTGCACCGGTGATATAGTTTGGATATTTGTCCCCGCACCACTGCAGCCCAAAGCTCATGTTGAAATGTAATCCCCAATCTTGGAAGTCCAATTTGGTGAAGATGTTTAGATCATGGAGGAGTGGATCCCTTCTGAATGACTTCAGCCAAACCCTTGGTGATATGTGAGCTCTTGCTCTGAGTTCACATGAGATCTGGTCATCAAAAGTGTGTGGCATGACCAGATGCAGTGGCTTATACCCATCATCCCAGCACTTTGGGAGGCCGAGGAGAGCGATTACTTAAAGTCAGGAGTTTGAGACCAGCCTGGCCAACACAGTGAAACCCCATCTCTACTAAAAATACAAAAATTAGCAGGGTACGGTGGTGGGCACCTGTAATTCCAGCTACTTGGGAGGCTAAGGCAGGAGAATTGCTTGAATCCGAGAGGAAGAGGTTGCAGTGAGCTGAGATAGAGCCATTATACTCCAGCCTGCGTGACAGAGTGAGATTCCATTTAAAAATTTAAAAACTGTGGTCTCTTTCTCTCTCTCTCTCTCTCTCTCTCTCTCTCTCTCTCTCTTCTCTCTCTCCTTCTGTCTTTCTTGCTTGCTCTCATTCCCACTATCTCACCATGTGATGTGCCTGCTCCCGCTTTGCCTTCTGCCATAATTGGGAGTTTCCTGAGGCCTCCCCAGAAGCAGATGTTGCTATGCTTCCTGTACAGCCTGAAAAGCCAGGAGCCAATGAAACCTCTTTTCTTATAAATTGCTCAGTCTCAAGCATTTCTTTATAGCAGTGCCAGAGCAGCCAAATACAACCGGGTTTTGCGCCTCAGCCTCCACTGAACCCTCTCCTGCCCGCCTCCCCCAGCTTGCATTCCAGGTCCTGTTCATCCCCATAAGGCTGCTCTTTCCTTTTCCATCCCAGAGCAATTGTGTCACCCTGCTACAGTCTCCTTACCTCTTCAGCCCCATGGAGATTTCAAAGACTGACAGCCGCTTCCCTTCTCAGTGCATCCCACAGCTGCACCCAGATTCATTTTTCCAAAGTGCAGCTCTAATCAGCCACTGCCAGGCCCCAAAGCCTCCTGTGGTTCCCGCTAGCCTGTCAAATGAAGTCTAAACTCAGCTCCACTCAAGGATCAACCTACCTTTACAATAATACCTCTCTCCATCCCTTTAATGAACCCGACTCCTGTGGTTCTCACATTCACCCCCACCCCCTTGCCACGCTGTGGTTCTTGCTTCATCCTCCAACTAGATGCTTCACGTTTCTCTCTCTGTCATTTGAGGTCCAACCCAAATTCATCTAGGAACACCCCAATTGCACCAGTGGGGTGATTCTTTCCCTCTGAAATGTCATCATCTCTAGACAACTGATCACATTCTGCTTTGCATTATTTTATTTTTAATTTTTATTTATTTTATGTATTTGGGTTTGTTTGTTTGTTTGAGATGGTGTCTCACTCTGTTACCCGGATGGAGTGCAGTGGTGCAATCTCTGCTCACTGCAACCTCCACCTCCATCGTTCAAGTAATTCTCCTGCCTCAGCCTCTGGAGTAGTCAGGACTACAGGCGTGAGCCACCACCCCCAGCTTATTTTTGTATTTTTAGTAGAGACAAGGTTCCACCATGTTGGCCAGGCTGGTCTCAAACTCCTGACCTCAAGTGATCTACCCAACCTCAGCCTCCCAAAGTGCTGGGATTACAGGTGTGAGCCACCACGCCCGGCCTACTTTGTGTTATTTTAGCACATTTTTTGTGCCCTGACAGCTGGGAAAGTCCTCAAGGACTGAAGCCACGTGAGTCATTCGCTTCCTCCGGCACCACCCACATAGTGTATCCTCAATAAATGGGTGTCGAATGAATGTCTAAGTTACTAATGGCGCTGAGACATGCTCAGCCAGCCTATTTATAAGCCACCCTCTTCTTAGCGCTGCCACTAGAAACCCACACAAACCATTTCACTTGCACTTTCCTCTCAAGTCGAGCAGTGCATACACATCCCCTCACTACAGATCTGCCTGACCACTCTCTCTTCAGACCCAGATCTCTTGCCCTTCGGGTTTCCAGCCAATTCTCTCCGAATAGAATTGCAGTCTCAGGGCTGAGTTGACTTCTGAGGGCCTTGTTCTCTGTCTTGCTGTCCCCAGCTTTCTGCTTCTAGGACAATTCCCAGGTCCAGGAGCAAACCAAAACTTGGTCTCAAGGCAGTGTCCCCTTAGAACCAGCCACAGAGCAAAAGAAACCCTGCCTTCTTCGAGACCAAAGCTTTGCGCGGCAGGATCACCGGTGGCCTAATGCCATGCTGCCATGGCAACATGAATTTTAAGCAGTCATCGGCAGAACCTGCCTCCTCAATTTCAACAACCCTGGAGTCAGCCTCTCTGGGGTGAGACTTCCCACAATGAGGGACAGGGCTGTGCCTGGGCATCTGAGTCACTTTCTGGGGTCAGGCTGACCTGCCCCAGTAACTGACATGAGGCCTGACTCCATAAGGGAGTGGGATGTCACACTTACATTTCAAAGACAGAATGTGTTACTGGAGAAGACACGAGGGCACCAGCAGCCTCAAGGGCAGAACCCCAACAAGGAGGCTAAAACAGCTTCCCACTTCTGTCCCTTCCAGAAGCACACTGTTCTATGTCCGGGGATGCAAAGAGGACTGCAGAAGTCCCCAATTTTAATGACTTCACAATCTCTCAGGAAGATAAATCACATATTAAAATAATACAGCCTGGGAGTGGTGGCTCACACCTGTAATTGCACCATTTTGGGAGGCCGAGGTGAGTGGATCACCTGAGGTCAGGAGTTTGAGACCAGCCTGGCCAACATGGTGAAATCCTGTCTCTACTAAAAATACAAAAATTAGCCAGGCATGGTGGCGCACACCTGCAATCCCTGCTACTCAGGAAGCTGAGGCAGAAGAATCGTTCGAACCCAGAAGGTGGGGGTTGCAGTGAGCCAAGATCGTACCACTGCACTCGAGCCTGGGCAGCAGAGCGAGACTTTTGTCTCAAAAAATAAATAAATAAAATAATACAGTCTGGGCACAGTGGCTCACACCTGTAATCCTAGTACTTTTGGGAGGCCAAGGTGGGCAGATCACTTGAGCCCAGGAGTTTGAGAACAGCCTGAGCAACATGGCAAAACCCTGTTTTTATTAAAAAAAAGAAAGAAAGAAAGAAAGAAAGAAAGAAAGAAAAGAAAAGAAATTAGCCCGGCATAGTGGCACATGCCTATATTCTCACTGGAGGTCGAGGTGGGAGGATCACCTGAGCCTGGGAGTTGGAGGCTGCAGTGAATCCTGGTCAGACTGCTGCACTCCAGCCTGGGCAACCGAATGAGATCCTGTTTCAAAACAAAGCAAAAAAACGAAGTGAAATGTAACTGATGTAATAACAAAGATTCTCTGATTTCCTGTTAAGCTTTACCCTGGAACTACTAATGATGGTAGCACAAAATAAGAACCAAAAGCCTGACATTCTCGGCCTCTAGAAGAATGTGCTTAACACCCGTTGTGTCACTACTGCAGCAAATGCTAGCACCAGCAATGTGAAAATATTCCTAACAGTTCCGGCTAAGATGTAAGGGCATGAATATCCTCATACATACAGACTTTAAAAAGGCAATGTAGTGGCCAATCCTGGTGGCTCATGCCCGTAATCCAAGCACTTTGGGAGGCCAAGGTGGGAGGATTGCCTGACTCCCGGAGTTTGAGACCAGCCTGGCCAACATAGGGAGACCCCACCCCCATCTCCGCAAACTAATATTTAAAAAAATAAATTTTTTCAAAATGCAATTTGGCATGGAAGATTGGTCTTAAAATATGCATATACTAACGTCAATTCCTCTGTTTTGTTTCTTTTCTTTTTTTTTTTTTTTTTTTTTGAGACAGGGTCTCACTCTGTCATTCAGGCTGGAGTGCAATGGTGAGATCAAGGCTCACTGTAGCCTCAACCTCCCAGGCTCAAGCAATCCTCCCACCTCAGCCTCCCAAGAGCTGGGACTATAAGCCTGCACCACGACACCCAGCTAATTGTTGAAAACTTTTTTGTAGAGACAGGGTCCCACTAAGTTGCCCAAGCTGATCATCAGCTCCTGGGCTCAAGCGTTCCTCCCACTTTGGCCTCCCCAAGTGCCGCGGTTACAGGCGTGAGCCACCATGCCTGGCCTTTGGTTTCTGTCCTAGGGAGTTACTTATAGATGTGCACAGAGGAATGTATGAGGGTGTTCATTACAAGAGCATTTGTTTTGATGAAAAGTTAGAAACAATGTTCATTTGTAGGAGAATAATCAAACTATGTTGCAAGCACACCTTATGAGTTCCCCAGAGCTGCTGTTAAAAAGGACCACAAACAAAGTGACTTAAAACAACAGAAATTAATTCTGTCACAGTTCTGGAGGCTACAAGTCCCAAATCAAGTTTTTGGCGGGGCTGTGCTTCCTCTGAGGGTAGGAGAGGGTCCTCTGTTGCCTCTTCCAGCCTCTAGTGGCTCCAGGCAATCCCTGGTGTTCCTCGGCTTGCAGCTGCCTCACTCCAGCATCTGCCTCCATCATCACATGAACATCTTCCCTCTGTGTGTCTCTGTGTGTCCTCCCACTTCATATAAAGACTCTGGTCATTGGGCTTGTGATTCACCCTAATCCAGCATGACTAGTGTTTCAGTAAAAATCACCTTTAGGGAATTTTTTTAAAAGACAAAAATCCAGGCCACTGACTGTGTGACGTCATGGACTTCATCTGTTTTAACAGGAACACTGGAGATTAATGGGAGAGATAAATGTGAAATAATAAAAGGGCCACTCATTCACAATATTGGCCTCCATTGATAAGGTGATATATGTGGACGTTTTCTATATAGTTAGGAGATTTTTTACTTAATAACTGATGACCCAACGTCTTCAACAGCCTAAACCCCAAACTGTGGTGCTGCTTTGGGCTCTGTACATAGACGAGGCTGTGGACATGAGTCGTGCCCCATAGAAATTCCAATTGTTGAAATATATTGAGATGAAGGTAATGAGCCATACACACAAAATTCAAGAACCATGACACAGGGGCAAAGGCCTACCTGGAAGACTGGCCGGAAGTCCCAAGAGTGCTGTGATACTACAATGCTTCAAATTCCCTTTGCCTAGAAGCCCAAGAACAGGGAGAAAAGACAGGCTTAGCACAGGGAAGGACCAGGACTGGGCATTCTACAAAGGAAGTAGAGACAGTTGGGCACAGGGACTCATACCTCTAATACCAGTCCTTGGGGAGACAGAGGTGGGCATGTCACCTGAGGCCAGGAGTTCAAGACCAACCTGACCACATGGAGAAACCCCATTTCTACTAAAAAAAAAAAAACAAAATAAAAAATTAGCTGGGTATGGTGGTGCATGCCTATGAATCACTTGAACCTGGAAGGCAGAGGTTGTGGTGAGCCAAGCTCGTGCCATTGCACTCCAGCCTGGGCATCAAGAGCAAAACAAGAAAGAAAGAAAGAGGAAGAAGGAAAGAAAGAAAGAAGGAAAGAAAGAGAGAGAAGAGGAGAGGAGAAGAGAAGGGAAGAGAAGGGAAGGGAAGGGAAGAGAAGAGAAGAGAGAGAAGAGAAGAGAAGAGAGAGGGAAGGAAGGAAGGAAGGAAGGAAGGTAGGAAGGAAGGAAGGAAGGAAGGAAGGAAGGAAGGAGAACTCTGCCATCTAGGTCTTTCTAATATCTAACAAGTCACATACGCAATGGAAGCCAGTGATTTGGGTCAAGTTTGTGGACCCTGCTGGATATAAAGCTTGTTGTGTTCCTGTATTAGTCCATTCTTACACTGCTATGAAGAACTAGCTGAGGCTGCATAATTTATAAAGAAAAGAGGTTTAATTGACTCACGGTTCTGCAGGCTGTACCTGAGGCCTCAGGAAACTTACAATCATGGCAGAAGGTGAAGGGGAAGCCAACACATCTTACATGGTGGGAGCAGAAGAAAGAGAGCGAAGCAGGAGGTGGTACACACTTTTAAACAACCAGATCTCATGAGAACCCACTCACTATCATGAGAACAGCAAGGGGGAAATCCACCCCCATGGTCCAATCACCTCCCATCAGGTCCCTCCCCTGAGATTGGGAATTAGAATCCGACATGAGATTTGGGTGGGACACAGAGCCAGACTGCTCTTTCTTTGTCCCTGGACACTGACTCCTAACCTTCCAAGGACTGGTCCCAGAAAACACTTTATTTCAGCTCCTTGCTGAAGTAGCTGTCTCCTTCATTTGGTGCCTTCTCATTTTATATTTGGATCATATTTCAACATGTTATTTTGCATTTATCAAATGTAAGTGTTCTGAGATTATTTTCTTATGCTTCTGGCTGTTTCATGTTCATCAAAGGAATGAATGCTTTCTACACATCATCTCAATACACACACAGAGCCACATTCTGGGGCCAGCAAGACTCTCTCGAGGTTCCTCTTTGCTTCAACACCACCTTGGAGCAAATATTCATCGAGCATTCACCAGGTCCCAGCCACTGATCTGAGCCATTTACATATAAGTTAGCTGGTGATCTTCACATTCCCTCCCCCAAGGAGGCTATATTCTTCTGATCCCAAGTTTATGGATGAGAGAACTGAGGTTTGGAGAGCTCTGGTGAAATGCTCAAGGTCACTTGGTTAGGGAAGAGTAGAAGCAGCATGGACCTGAAGCAGCATGACACCAGAGTGTGTACTCCTAGCTGCCAGGCTCTGGACCCATTCCTAATACAGTGTATTACCATTTTTAATTTAAAAGCATGCTTCCAGCTGGGTGCAATGGCTCACACTTGTAATCTCAGCATTTTGGGAAGCTGAGGTGGGTGGATCACCTGAGGTCAGGAGTTTGAGACCAGCCCGACCAATATAATGAAACCCCGTCTCTACTAAAAATACAAAAAAAAAAAAAAAAGAAAGAAATTAGCCAGGAATGGTGGCATGGGCCTGTAATCCCAGCTACTCTGTAGGCTGAGACAAGAGAAGCACTTGAGCCCAGGAGGCGGAGGTTGCAGTGAGCCAACATCATGTCATTGCACTCCAGCCTGGACAGCAAGAGCCAAACTCCATCTAAAAAAAAAAAAACAAGTGTGCTCCTCATGTAAACTATGCATTCCTGAGATCAGGCCTAATTTTATTCATGACAGCATGCCAAATGCCTAGTGGGCCTGCCATGAAACTTAGAGGGGTGCATAGATGGATGGATATGGTATGAGGGGAAGAAAAATGTTTCCCTTTACCAACTTAGGTTGAGTGGTTGGGGGGCCTGCAAATTAACTGAAAAAAGACAGGTTGGGAAAAGACCAAGTTTATTTGCATACATGGGATTCCCCAAAAATCTGTCTCTCTGAATAGTGAGAGGTAAGGGTTTATGTACCATGTTAATGAGAAGGGGGTTTAAGACTTTCCAAGAGAGCAAATGGTGGGGAACTAATGAGAAACAAGCAGAAAGCATGGAAAGTATACGTTTTTATTTATATAATTTCTTATCCAGGTGTGAGTGGTCCATCTCCTTTCTGGCTGTAAACATCCTGGAGAGAGTATTTGGGGTCGCTATATTTTTAGGAGACTGTTATTAAGTCATCAAAAAAAGAAAAAATATAGATAAGGTATTTTAGGTCTTTTTCCCCCAATGTGGCTGCTGTTTGTTCAGATGTTTTTTGGCTTTAGATAACCTTCATATGACATTGGTGGGTTCAAATGGACCCTATGAGATAAATGGACAAATAGATGGATGGATGGATGGGTGGGTGGATAAATGGATGGATGGATAGATGGATGAATGAATGCATGGGTAAATGGATGGATGGATGGACGGATAGATGGATGGATGGATGGATGGATGGATGGATGGATGGATGGATAAATTGACAGATGGATGGAATGATGAGGGTGGATGGTGTGGACATGTTTGTGTGTTTAGGATGGAAATCAAACAGACAGGGCCAGAGCCAGAGCCAGCCTCACAAAGCATCCACGAAGAAGTGTGAATCTCCCTGTCCCCAAGTTACAGCTTGTTGTGGTGCCTACAATCCTAAGTTTGGAGATGCATTTTCTTAAGTCAGAGATCCCTGTTAAAATAGAGCTACCTGGAGAAGGATATACTGTAATTTTATAACTTAGAGCAGTGTGTGTATATAGATATGAAATATATATAGGGATTTATATGAAATATATACATCCAAGTATATGAAATATATGTGTATAACAATATACGACACATATGCAGGCAGCTATGTTGTTGTGGAAAAGAAAGTCCTTGGTGGACACCCAGCTCTAACAACAGGACAAGTGAGCTAACATGAACTCCCCTCTATTGGAAAACATGGAATTAATACTGAATGAAGAGAACAATTACCTTGGGCCCAGGGAAGAGCGACAGGAAATGCTCTGTCATCCAAGGCTTGGAAGACTAGACTTAAGACCCCTCCATCAGGTGAAATTCCTGAAGGGATGCCCAGGACAGGAAAATGGGACTCAAGAGAAAAGAGACACTTCTCCCTAAGGTATAACAAACATGTAATAGGAGCTGCCAAAAGAGAAAGCAAAGAAAATGGAGAGGAGGAGGAAGCATTATCCAGAGACAATAAATGAAAATTTTCAGAGTGGAAACAAGACATGAGCCCTCAGATTGAAGAAGCATTACCCCCCAGAAGGATAAACACAAACACCTCTGCACCTAGACATGTTACAGGGAAACTGCAGAACACCCAAGACAAAGACCAGTACTTAGAGGGAAAATAAAGGAGAAAATCTATAAAGCAAAAGTACCTGAACTTCTCATCAGCAGCAAGACAGGTTAAAAGATGATAAAATGCTACCTGAATTGCCAAGGAGAAATTACTCTCAACCTATCTTTTTCAGTTCACCTAAACAATTGTTTAATAGTAAATGATTAAAATAATAATAGGTTAAATTAGTGATGAGGACAAAATAAAAACATTTTAAGACAAGAAAAATAGTTTGCTCTCAAGGCCATCGATGAAAGAATCACTAAAGGATGCACTTCAGTACAAAGAAAACTGGACCGGGAAAAAGAAGTGGTATCCAAAGAAAAGTGATGAGCACAAAGTTGGGTAAACTTGTAGCTGAAGCTAAAAAAGAATTGATGATAATACACAATAATAACATCCCTAATGAGTTATTTTGTTTAAAAACATAATGAAATTAGTAATAATATGGCACAAAGTTTAACAGATTTTGACCTTGAGCTAAATCCAGCCAACAGCTTATTTTTGTAGTCTTCTGATAAGAATGGCTTTAGATTTGTTTTTTGTGTTGATATATTCACACCATTTAATTTATCATTTCAACCATCTTTAACTGCACCGTTTAGTGGTGTTAAGTACATTGTTTTGCAGTCATCACCACCATCCATCTCCTAAACTTTTTTCATCTTCCTGAACTGAAACTCTATCTATTCAACACTGACTCCCCATTCTCACCATCCGTATCCCAGCCCCTGGCAACTACCACTCTACTTTCTGTCTCTGTGGATTTGACTATTCTAGGTACCTCATATAAGTAGCATTGTTACCAGAAAGGGGTCCTGATCCAGAACGCAAAAGAAGGTTCTTGGATCTTCAGCAAGAAAAATTGAGGACAAATCCACAGAGTAAAGTGAAAGCAAGTTTATTAAGAAAGTAAAGGAATAAAAAACATCTACTCCATAGGCAAAGCAGCAGCTTGGGCTGCTGGACTAGGATAACTGCATGTATCAGTTATCTCTTGATTTATATGTTAAACAGAGGGTGAATTATTTATGAGTTTTCTGGTAAAGGCATGGGCAATTTCCGGAACTGAGGGTTCCTCCCTTTTTTAGACCACATAGGGTAACTTTCTGACATTGCCATGGCATTTGTATACTGTCATGGCACTGATGGGAGTGTCTTTTAGCATGCTAATGAATTATAATTAGCACATAATGAGCAGTGAAGATGACCAGAGGTCACTTTCATCACCATCTTGGTTTTGGTAGGATTTGGCTGGCTTCTTTAGAGCAGACTGTTTTGTCAGCAAGGTCTTTATGACCTGTATCTTGTGCTGATCTGTCTCATCTGTGACTAAGAATGCTTTCACCTCCTAGGAATGCAGCCTGGTGTGTCTCAGCCGTATTTTACCCAGCCCCTATTCAAGATGGAGTTGCTGTAGCTTGAATACCTCTGACAGTATCATACAGTATTTTTCCTTTTGTTACTGGTATAACATCTTCAAAGTTTCTCCATATTGTAGCATGTGTCAGAATCTCTTCCCCTGTTAGGTTGAATGATATTCTGTTACATGTATAGACAACATTTTTTCTATCCATTCCTCCAATGATCAACATTTGAATTGTTTCCATAGCTATTATGATTAATGCTGCTATGACCATAGGCATACAAATATCTGTTTGAGTCCCTGCTTTCAATTCTTTTGGATATCTAACCAGAAATGGAATTACCACATCACATGGCAACTCTGTTTTCCATTTTTAAAGGAAACACTATACTGTTTTTCACAGTGGCTGCACCATTTTTCTGTTCTGTTTTGTGTTTATAACAGCCATTCTAGTTGGTGTGAAGTGGTATCTCATTGTGGTTTTGGTTTGCATTTGCCTAATGATTAGTGATGTTGGGCATCTTTTCATGTGCTTATTGGCTATTTGTATGTCTTCTTTGGAGAAATGTCTATTCAAGTCCTTGCCCACCAACCCCTCCCCAGCTTTTTTTTTTTTTTTTTGAGATGGAGTCCGTCTCTCCGTCTCTGTCGCCCAGGCTGGAGTGCAGTGGCACAATCTTGGCTCACTGCATCATCTGCCTCCTGGGCTTTACTGATCCTCCTCCTGAGCCTCCTGAGTAGCTGGGACTACTACATGTCACCATGCCTGGCTACTTTTTTGATTTTTGACAGAGTCTAGTTTTCACCATGTCTCAAACTCCTGAGCTCAAGTGATCCGCCACCTTGGTTTCCCAAAGTGCTGGGATTATAGACATGAGCCACCACACCTGGCTCCTTTGCCCATTTTCTAATCAGGTTGTTTGTTTTTGTTGTGATTGTTGGAGTTGAAGGAATTCTTTATATATTCTGGATATTAAATCTTTATCAAGAAAGGGTGATTGGTACTACCTTTTTTAATGGTTGGAGGAAGGGGAAGAAGGGAAGAAGAAGGAGGAGGAGGAGGATAAGGAGGAGGGGTAGGAGAAAGAGAAGGAAGGAAAAGAAGAAGGAGGAGAAGAAGAAGAGGAGATGAAGGAAGAAGAGAGATCAAAAGTGACCTTTGAGGTCTAAAACATTTATTAACTCACCATTTACTAAAAACAATTGTGACATTGAAGATGGAAGGGATGATGGATGAGAAAAGGAGAATAAAGATATTATTTAACCTTTTTTTAAAAGAATTAGAAATAATTAGGGCAAAATGTTAACTTGAGGCAATTCTAAGTAATATGCATATGGATGTTTATTATATAATTTATTGTATTTTCTATATTTTTAAAATTCCAAGATGTATTTTTTTACTTTATTTTATTTTTTGAGACAGAGTCTTGTTCTGTCGCCCAGGCTTGGGTGCACTGGTGCGATCTCAGCTCACTGTAACCTTTGCTTCCCAGATTCAAGACATTCTCCTGCCTCAGCCTCCCGAGTAGCTAGGATTACAGGTGCCCACCACCACACCCAGCTAATTTTTGTATTTTTCGTAGAGACAGGGTTTCACCATGTTGGCCAGGCTGGTCTCAAACTCCTGACTTCAGGTGCCCACCTTGGCCTCTCAAAGTGCTGGGATTACAGGCGTAAGCCACTGCGCTTGGCCAAAATTCCAAAATTTAAATATAGATTATACAAATAATATATAACATGTGTATAGACAGAGAAAGAGAGAATAAAGGGCATTAGGCTACAATTGGAGTGTTTCTACCACTTGTAAGTAGGGAAATCACATCTACAAACTAAAGGTGGTCTCCTGCCTCTCAACACTGTGGTGAGGATCAAATGTGAGCAGGAATTCATGAGGCGCTCCTTAAACGTAAGCCTGTAAACTGTGGTTGTCTAAATCCCTAACTCCCCAAGATCAAGTCCTCCAGGATAAAACCACTTGCTAGCTACCTATGGGTTAAGGTGAAGGAATAAAGGATACACAAGTTAGGAGATGGACTATGAAAAAGTTTTCTAAAGGTTCTGTAGGGAGACCTGCTGTAATGTGCCCAGGACCAGCCCAGAGTATGACCTTGGTCACATCTGTTCAACCCCTCCTCACCCCCACTGCCTCATCTAACACACTGTGCTCCCCTTTCCCTAAACATCATGGGTCAGGGAGACAGAAGCATACTTCATAAAGCATAGAGCTTCTCACAGACATTCTGGTGATGCCTTCCACAGCCTCTCCACACTCCCATGGAGTAACTGCTCTACTGGGGCTTGCATAATGTTCCCCCTAAAACCTGTGCCAGTGCCAGGTGCATAGCCACAGCACGGCATGCATGTGCCACCCAGATACTCCATGCTTGCATGGACCAGAGGGTGCATGGATGGTCCAGAGAGTGGCCCTGGGTGCTTGCATGCACACACACACATGCACACCTCTATGTATGAGGCTCCCGTCCCTCCTTAGACACAGGTGATGCTGCTGTAACCAGTGCCATATCCCAAGCCAGATGTCCCTAATAAATATACTCCTCCTGTTCCCAGAGGCCTTTGAATACTATCATTCTGTTCTTCCCAGAAGAAAAGGAGCCTGCCCTTCCCTCAGTGGCCCGTTATGAGACCATACACAGGTCCCTCCCATCAGCTGAGTGGTTCAAAAGCTTGTTTTCTGATCCCATTTATCCCTCCTACAAGCCACCCCATTCCGGTCCCTCTGGGTGCCCCAGCTCAGGCCTCACTCCCTCAGCAGAGGGGCTGATAATCTCTAGGTTGTCATCAAAGATGAATGAGAGACCAGGCACAGTGGCTCATGCCTGTCATCCCAGCACTTTGGGAGGCCGAGGCAGGAGGATTGCTTGAGCCCAGGAATTCTGAACCAGCCTGGACAACACAGGGAAACCCATCTCTACAAAACGCTTTTAAAAATTAGCTAGGCATGGTGGCAAGTGCCTGTAATCTCAGCTACTTGGGAAGCTGAGGTGGGAGGATCACCAGGAGTTCAAGGCTGCAGTGAGCTATGATCACCACTGCACTTTAGCCTGGCTGACAGAGCGAGTTCCTGTCTCTAAAGAGAAAAATGAATGAGGCTTCGTGGGTCTCCCATCCTAGGAGTCAAAGTTTGACACAAATGACCCTCGAGAGTGAGATTCTTCTGGCCGCAGCCTGCAGGAGAGGGAGGCGGTTCTCTTTCTTTCTGCTGGAGATTTTCCACAGAGAGTTCCAACCCTCACTCAAAGCCAGCAGGGACAGGGCCTTGCCTCCCTCCTCCCAGCCTCCTCATCCCTGGTCCCCATAAGCTCACAGTAGCCAGGGACCCCACAGTCACACAGGGTAGCACAGACAGGAAAGAGGCTTCTCTCTCATGGGTCCCCACCTTGGCCCACTTCTCCTGCTACCCCCACTCTCCAATCTGGCTTTCCAAAAAGGAAGGCACCGTTCTCCAAGCCCCTCTGCCTTCTCCGACACAGGCCCCTGAATGCTAACAAGAAACTCCCAGACGCCTCTCTTTAGGGATCTGTGAGCCTAAGACTCCCTCTTCTGGTGAAGAGTGAAGAGGTGACTGCTGCCCAGAGGGGAGGGCTGGCCTCAAGCTGGGGTGTGTGAGGCGCCAGGTGTCCCGGGTCCCCTGCGCCCTTCAGTCTCCTCAGCTCATGAGTCCTTGGCCTGCACAGACTTAACCTTAGTGATCCTCCTTCTTTTCTTCCCGAGCACAAAAGCAGGAAGCAGCACTGCCTCCTCTCAGACTCAATGACTTCACCGTTAGTGGGCCACTGTATTAGTCCATTCTCACACTGCTATCAAGAACTACCTGTGACTGGGTAATTTATTTAAAAAGAGGTTTAATTGCCAGGCGCTGTGGCTCACGCCTGTAATCCCAGCTCTTAGGGAGGCCGAGGCGGGAGGTTAGCTTGAGCCCAGGAATTCGAGACCTGCCTGGGCAATATAGTGAGACCCTGTTCTCTTAAAAATAAATGAATAAATAAATAAAAATAATTTTTAAAAGAGGTTTAATTGACTCACAATTCTACATGGCTGGAGAGGCCTCAGGAAACTTACAATCGCGGCAGAAGGCAAAGGAGAAGCAAGTATCTTCTTCACGAAGCAGCAGGAAAGAGAGAGCTTGAGGACAAGCCTAGCACTTATAAAACAATGAGGTCTCGTGAAAGCCACTCACTATCATGAGAACAGCATGGGGGAAACCGCCCCCAAGAGCCAGTCACTTCCCACCAGGTCCCTCCCTCAACATGTAGGGATTACAATTCCAGATGAGATTTGGGTGGGGACACAGAGCCAAACTGTATCAGGCTAGACGGCCTCAAAAATCTAGAAAACCCTCTTCCTAAGAGAGAGCCAACAGGGATATCCCACAAGCAACATGATGAATGGTTTCTGTGTTAGTCAACTAAGGACCTTCTTGTTCTCACACCCTACCTCTGCCATCCCAGGGTCCCCCCTCCTGGCCCCCTGCAAACGTCCCAGCCTGCAACAGCCCATGTCCAAGGAGGGAAGGAGCCTTGCCTTTGAATGAAGTTTCAAGTCCTGCTTATTATACTAACATTTGAACTGCATAAGGAGCTAAGTGGAGTCTGTTCCTGTCACTGATACTACCTGGAGGATCTGTATTATCTAAAAGTGACCAGAAAAGTTATGGGACTTCTCGGAGCTTTCATCCAGGGTTAGGAAAAGAAATAACTTGCAGCATAGGTTTAAAGGAAGCATTGTGGGGGAAAAACAAAACTGTTTTCTTCTTGCACCATATATAGTTCTGAGCAGGCAACATAATTATATTCATATTATCTCATTCTATAGGCTTCTGAGCAGCTCTGTGAAGAAGGTCAAATTGGTTCTCCCAGTTCACAGATGAGGAAATTAAGAAGCTGTTCCAAACTAGAAAAGAGTGGAGCAGGACTCCCACAGCCCACAACTCTGCACTCCCCAAGCAGGGACTAGATCCAGTGTCCACATCTTGCTCCCCCAGCAATAACAACACCTCCATGAGGGAGTCAACCTTACTCCCAGGACCTCACTTGGTGTTTGATACCTAGCTGTTGTTCAGCCTGAATGAGTGAAAAGCACCCAACAGTGGAATAGAGCATAGCTACATTTTATAGGCATTTATCAAATATTGACCAAACAGAAACTAATTGGTCACTCCTATCTCCTTTTGACCCACCTCTTGCTTTATGTGTTATGTTATGTTATGTTACAATGTTACCTTATGTTACATTACATTACATTATGTTAGTGTAACCCATTCTCTCCAAGACTGTGTAATAATTCTACTGCAGGAGAGACCAAGTGTCCACCAATATCCACTCTCCCCATCTTCCTTCCTGGTATTTGAACCTCTAGAAGTTTAGCTAGTCACAAATTGGCCTAACTGAAGACTACATTTTCCAGGCTCCCTTGCAGCTAGGTATCATCATGTGACCAACAGCCAACCAATAGGATGTGAATGGAAATGACACTTGCTACTTCCTGGTTGTGAACTTAAGATGAAACCACCTTCCCACCATTTCTCCTTTTCAGTTATCCCCCTGGGCATGGGCATGGGTGTGGGGGTGGTGAACTAGCTTCAATCACTACCTCAAGGCACTGGACATAGAAATCACCTGGGAAAGGCTCTAAAAAACAACCCAGTTTCACAGCTCTGTGTGTGTGGCCTGGACAGCAGGCTCTTTTCCCAGTGGATTCTCATGTCCAGACAAGATGGCGAATCATCATACTTGGGACCAGGGGATGAGTGGAGCAATAAGATTTAAAAAAAAATATTGGTCCCTGGATTTCTTTTCTCTTCCCTGGTCTCCATTCACTCCCAGCCCATGACCTGGACTGCCTTACTGCCTTTGGGCAACTTTGTGTTATAGACAGAAACTCTTTCATGTTTGAACCACTTCCTTCCTTCTGAGATCTATTTATTACTAACTTTAGCCTGGACTTTATTTAATCCAACCAGTGGATTCTGGAACCTTTTGTCGTTGATGCTGTATCCATGTGGGTCTTAGTTTCCATGTGGGCTTAGTTTCTCTTTAGGACCCTGGGGGCTTAGGAGAGGAACACCTAAACAATGATATTCAAACCTAGGGTTGAGATTCTCCTTATTTCTTGACATTGGCTGGCAGTAGACTAAGGGTGTGGATTGCTTTGCCATTCATCTTATTTTAGATCAGGGTTGCAAATAAAGGCATCAGATTTACAGCTCACTCACTCTTCCAAGAAAGGCCCAGACTCTTTCACTTACATTCTGAGAGACAATTTTTCTTAGCCCTTGTGAGTGACTCTTGTGAGCCCAATGGAACAGAATCAGTAAAATCTAAAATGAGCAACGGTCTTTAAGTGTTGAAACATCTGTGTTTCCCCTACAGTGATTAGCAAATCTAGGTTGCGGCCACCCAACATTCATTTGTAGAAGTGTGCAGAGATGAGTCAGCAACCCCGATATTTATGGGCTAAATAAGTTGTCAGAGGTTAAAAGCAAGTCAGGGGCTCTTATCTACTAATTGAATTCTGAGGAAGTTGAGGGCTAAAGGGGAGGGATATAATGAGTGGTTTGGCAAACCACTTGATTTTTTTTCTCCTGTGAGGACTTCCCATGCAACTTTTAAAAGCTGTTTTATTCACCACATAGCCCTTCATCTCAACCCACTGTCCAATCCAGTTACGATTCCAGCAGGGCCCTTTGGGGCAATGCTTCAGAGCATGGGCAGAAGCCAGGGATAAGTGTATAGTCTGTAATCTCTAGTGCAGGGTTTCTCAACAGTGGCACCACTCACGTTCTGAACCGATTAACCTTCTGTTATGGGGGCCTCTGTGCGTTGTAGGATACTCAGCAGCATCCCTGGCCTTTACCTACTAGATGCCAGTAGCAACCCCCACCCACTGCCCCAGTCTTGACAACCAAAAATGTCTCCAAACACTGGTCAGCATTCCCTGAGGGACAAAATTAACCTGATTGAGAAATACTGTCCCGGATGAATTCCGTGAGACAAGGAGTCATACTCACAGCAACATCCCCAGGACCTAGCACAGTGTCTGGCACATAGTAGGAACTCAGTAAACACTTGTCGAGTGAGTAACTAGGAGAGGAGGTGGGAGGAGCACCCCAAAGCCCAAACCTCTAGAATTTCCCACTGGCCTGGTACAGCACAAATGAAAATGAGTGCTCAGAGCTCCTGCTACTGGGAGCACATGGGCTTATGGCCAAGCTGCTGCAGCTCAGGATCCACCAGCATGTCCATGCCAAGGCCAGGCTCCCATGGGAGCTCCCAGCACCATGGGGGTACGAATGCGGGGCCATTTCCAGAGATGCAGGCCCTCTCCAGCAATGAGTTTGACTCAAGGACACCCCATCAGCCCGTTCAGAACTTTCTTGGAACTGCACTGCCATCTAAGACTCTCCCTGCCCAGAGGTCAGACTTGTTGCATGGTCTGGACTGCTCACACCCCCTCAACAGCCGAACTCCCCCCAATTTTCAACTTTCTCCAGCTCCTGCCCTTCCTTGATCTTCCACAGGTGTTTTCCACAACAAATCTCTTGTCCATCGAATCTCACCTTGGTGTCTGCTTCTTGAAGGGCCTGAACCAACACACCTGGCATTTTAGGACTGTGCCTGCTCCCAGACCTCTCTCCATTCCTGTGAGATGCCATGCCCTGGGGCATCCCCTGGGGAGCTCTACTGATGAAAGCATTGTGCGTAAACCAATTTAGACAAGGAGAGAGCTCTTGGAAGGGACTCGGTGTCCTTTTGTCAAGAAGATTGAAGAAGACGTGAGTTTAACTCACAAATAATAGTTCACAAATCATTAACAAAATCAGACACACACTAACATTCCAAGAAACTTAAAGTTAACCTTTTATTGGTTTTAAGGCAGCAGGGAAAGTCTTCTGGTCCACATGCTTTTCTTCTGCCCAAGGGAGGGAGGATCCGGAGGAAGAGAAAGAACTGGCCCCTGGTAACCAGCCAGAGCATTCTTTGCCACAGTCCACACATCTTGTCTTCCTAACCCTCAAATGTCACCCTGATGCACTTTGGTTCTCGAGCAAGTGTGTTCTGTGGCCCATTCCATGGCATCTGCCAGAACATCCTCCTGGTCCAGAGCCACCAACTCAGCCTGCCTTTCCCTCAGCCAGGCTCTCCCAAGGACAGATGACCTCCTTCTCTGTGGCCCGGTCACCCGACTCTCCTGTCCCGGCATCCTCCGAGTCCACCAAGCAGGTCCCACTCCCCGTGGGCACGTCCATTTTGATCTGGAAAAAGCTTCATGTACAAGAGGAAAGCCAGTCATGTAGGGGCAGGCGGGACAGCACCTCCCCAAATTATCCTGACATCCCTGAAGATGAACACAACGCATCAGGTGCATTTGCCAAAGACTGGTTGGGGCAGGGATAGCTCAGAGGTAGAGCATTTGACTACAAAAGCTGGGTGTGCTGTGATTGGCTCGGTGGAATATTTGTATTGGGGATTCATATTTTCCTTTCGAATGAAAGATAATTCTAAAGGTGCTTTATTTTCATTTTTGAGGAGCTTGGATTTTTATGGTTTTGATGGATTCAAGAGGTCCTTTTAGGGCATACCAGGACTTAGTCATCAACTCCTTTAAACTGCCTTCTTCGGGCTGGGTGCAGTGACTCACACTTGTAATCCCAGCACTTTAATAGGCCAAGGTGAGTGGATCACTTGAGGTCAAGAGTTTAAGACCAGCCTGGCCAACTACCTGGGAGGCCGAAGCAAGAGAATCACTGGAACCCAGGAGGTGGAGGCTGCAGCCAGCCAAGATTGCACCACTGCACTCCAGCCCGGGCGACAGAGCAAAACTCTAAGAGATTGAGACCATCCTGGCTAACACAGTGAAACCCTATTAAAAATACAAAAAACTAGCCCGACATGGTGGCATGTGCCTGTAATCCCAGCTACTAGAGAGGCTGAGGCCCAGAATCATTTGAACCCGGGAGGCAGAGGTTGCAGTGAGCCGGTTGCAGACCACGCCACTGCACTTCAACCTGGGCTACAGAGTGAGACTCTGTCTCAAAAAGATAAATAAATAAAAATAAGAAAACAAAACAAAACACTTTCTGAGAAAGAGAGGCCCTTGAGCAGAGAGCCTTTTAAGTACCAAGCCCATGTATGAGGCATAGCAGCTGCTCCAAAGCTGGAATATTCCCTCTGCAGGGCCAGTTGGGAATAGACACACTCACATGTGTGTCTTAGGAGATCCTCACCCCTCTCCTAAGGCAACCAGAGTCACCTGCTCCTCCCTCTTCCCCTGAGTAATACAGGCAGGAGGGATAGCAACCCCTGCCTGGCTGTCCCCATGCACAACGCACAGCAGAGGTCACGTTCCTCGGGTACCCATGGCAACCTAAGACCTCTGCATGGCTCCTTCTTCTCCAAGCCCAGGCAGGGCCAAACACAGGAGCATGTTGATTGGTGTGTGGGGGGGTCCCTGACTGTCTCCCCAAAAACTCAATAAGAGTGGGAGCTGATTCTCTGTGTGCCATCACTTGCAAGTTTTCTTTCTGCTCCGATCCAGGCATTATAAAGTACTCCTCAGAGCCTTAGTTCTGCACCTGCTCGGCTGCCTCTGGGAACTTGGGGTTCTCAGAGATCACTCTTGCAGGACTACCCAAAATAAATTTAGAGGGGCCACCCTTCAGGCAAAGGCTAGGCACTTTCATTTTCACAGAAATGACTGCCAGATCAAGGCTTCCTGAAAGTCCCTCTAAGAGACTGTGCTGAGGGGATTCAGAGGAGGGTGGGGAGGTTTTCTTAAGGTTAGGGTGAAGGGAGGCAAGGGTATTTACGGTGAGGGAGCGGGTGGAGCACCCGGAACCATGCCCAGGGCATGCCACCACGTGCAGGTCCCACTGCTGCCACCAATCTTTTCTGCTCTTTATAAATGCAGTGGATTTCTTAGACTAATAAGGGTCTTGGGATGGGACAAGGTGAGTGGGGGAACATATAAGGGGAAAAAAGATTTGGAAAAGTGGAAGAGATTTGGAAGATGAAAAAGGACACCTGTTCCCTCTCCTTCTCAGGAAGAGAGTGGAGGACAAGCCTGAGTTTCTGAAGACCTCCCAGTGGCCAAGGGATCCGAGTGGGCTGCCTGGGGTATCTGCTCTCCAGGGCCCTGCTCCCCTACCCCAGTCCCCAGCCCAAAGCATGCATGTTCACATGCGGAGCCCCACACACTCACAGCCACCCATGCAGACGGCACGTCCCCTTCTGGTTCTTACTTTGGTACTCTCTTGGATTTCAGTCGTGGCAGCTGCTGGCCCACGTCCCCCAAGGGCTGCACCCTCCCGTGGGACACAGCCGGGCACTTGGGTGAGAGCCTGGCAAAGACGGGTGAGGCCAGACAGCCTCGTCTCAGAAACCTGCTGAAGGACAGAGCCATGCGGGCCTTAGGAGGGGCCCTGGGCCGGCTGCGAGGCCAGGAGGCGTCGAGGGAAGCCTCACTGCTCTCGGTGACAGAGGACCCACAGGGGGCCGTGGACCCGCTGCTCTCCCCCTTCTGCTCCAAGCCTGAGGAGCTCTCCAAGGCCACTCTGATGGGTGAGGGGCAGATGGTGCTGCTGGGTCGCCGGATGAAGCGGCTGGGTGAGGCGAAAGGCTTCCTGGGGGAGCGGCAGGAGGAGGAGAAGGGGCTGGAAGGAGACGGGGGCACGCAGGTCCCGGTGTACACAGTCAGATGGGGGCTGGGAGCCATGTGCTGGCCCGGCTGTAGAGAAGGAAAGGAGAGACCTCAGTGGTGAGCTGCAGGGCCCCTGGACTGTCCTTTGCTCACTTAGTCCCCTTCTAGTGACAAGAGTGCGGGCCTGGTATGGCTGCCTCCTGGGGAGCTGGGAACGGTGCCCAAAGCTACCTATGACAATGGCACAGCTTCACAGAGGCCTCCTGACAGGGGACCTGCCTGTCACCCAGCCCTGGTCACAGTCCCGGGGCTAAGCAGTTGCATCCTGAGACATGAACTGACCTTCCTCCAGGACAAGGATGCTGGAGTGTGGCCAGACTGCATTCCCAGTCACCCCTCAACTCCAGTCCCCAGATGAGCAGGGCGGAGTACCTGCCACAGCCCATGCCCTGCCTTCTCCATCCTCAGTCCCCAACCCCAGGTCCAGAGGCATTTAAAACACTTTTAGCAGATAAGCAGAGGTGACAGAAGAAGTCCCAGCTGGTGCCTTCCTGACCGCTCCACGCCTGAGGACACTCCTTGTGCTGTCCTGCCCAGTGTCCACAGTGACGACCCTTTTGTGGTGGTCTAGACCTGGCACCCTCCCAAACCTCCCCTCCGGCAGAGCCTGGGTGGCCAGGAAGAAAGGATGAATGTGGAACCAGGCCAGGCCGGGAAGAAGGTAACAGCAACGCGTGGCGAGGAGGTGTTCCGTGGAGGAAGAGGAAGTATCTCAGCCTTCCTGGGCCACCATGACCCCAGACCCTAGAGCATAGGGCAGGAGGGGCAAATCTGGCATTTCCAGCCCAAAGGAGCCTGAAAGCTGACAAAAGGAAATTAAAATCGGAATTTTCAGTGACCGTCTGCTGTCACCCCCCGTCCCGAGGTAGGACACACTGGCCTACTGCCTGGGTTTGCTGGGTTTCCTCCTAAAGGCCTGCTGTGGCCCAAGCTGCATTAAGGCCTGGCATGGGGCTGGGTGCAGTGGCTCAGAGCTGTAATCCCAGCACTTTGGGAGGCCAAGGCAGGTGGCTCACCTGAGGTCAGGAATTTGAGACCAGCCTGACCAATGTGGAGAAACCCTGTCTCTACTAAAAATACAAAAAGAAACAAACAAACAAACAAAAAAAAAAAAAAAAAAAAAAAAAAAAACAGCCAGGCACGGTGGCTCACACCTGTAATCCTGTAATCCCAGAACTTTGGTAGGCCGATGTGGGTGGATCACAAGGTCAGGAGTTTGAGACCAGCCTGGCCAGTATGGTGAAACCTCATCTCTACTAAAAATACAAAAAGTAGCTGGGCATGGTGGCTTGTGCCTGTAGTCCCAGCTACTCGGGAGGCTGAAGCGGGAGAATCACTTGAACCCAGAAAGCAGAGGTTGCAATGAGCTGAGATTGCACCACGACGCTCCAGCCTGGGCAGCAGAGTAAGACTTCATCTCAAAAAAAAAAAAAAAAAAAAAAAAAGTCCAGCATGAACAATCTGGGGATGCACCGGTCCTGTGAGAAGGAGGTGAGAGGCTCCAGGACAGTCAGTGCAAAAATGGCCTAACACACAGCACAGCCACATAGAGCCCCTTGGTGCTCAGTGAGAGCTGCCTGACCCCAGGGTCTGGGCACTGCCCTGGGGCTAAAGGAGGCAGCCTGGTGCCTGAGCAGGCAGCTCCTGCAGAAGGCGGCCTGGCTATCATCATCTGCATGGGCAGGTCCCAGCCTGAATGGGGAAAGGCAGGCATACCCAAGAAGAGCGTTGGGGGGAAAAAGTCCAGGGGGCCACCGAGGGCGGAGCCAGGCATGGAGGACGCGTCTTATTCCCTCCCATCAGCTCCCTGACAAGAGTCTTTTCCCAAGCAGCAGCTCAGAGCCCATGATTCTGCCTCATGCCCAGAATCCCATTGGCCAGCAGAGCAGAGGCCAACCTGGCCAACATGGAGAAACCCTGTCTCTACTAAAAAAAAAAAAAAAAAAAAAAAAAATTAGCTGGCTATGGTGGCAGGTGCCTGCAATCCCAGCTACTCAGGAGGCTGAAGCAGGAGAATCACTTGAACCTGGGAGGCTGAGCTGAGATCACACCACTGCACTCCAGCCTGGGTGACAGAGCAAGACTTCGTCAAAAAATAATGGGGTTATTATAGTCATAACAATCACGTTAATTCACAGTGAGAACACAGCAAATGTGAGGCCCTGGGCTGAGCACTTTACTCAATAATCATGAATTATTGCATTTGCAATCACTATAGCGGATTATTCTATACACCACAGAGCCACCCGGTGAGGCAATTGTTATTATCCCCATTTTACAGATGAGGACATTAATGCTTTGAGAAGTCCAGCCACTCCTCCAGGGACACCCCGCTGTGAACGGGTGGGGGGGGGTGGGGGGGGTGGGCGGTCAGGCTTTGAAACCCTACTGGCTGACTCAGAGTCAGCACAGTCTTTCCTGTTCTTTACAATGCAATGGATTTCTTAGACTAACAAGGGCCTTGGGGTGGGACAAGGTGAGTGGAAGAATGTATAAGGGGAAAAAAGATTTGGAAAAATGGAAAAGATTTGGAAGACGAAAAAGAAGGACACCTGTTCCTTCTCCTCCTTCTCAGGAAGAGAGTGAGGACAAAACCGAGTTTCTGAAAACTTTCCAGCGACCAAGGGATCCCAGTGGGCTCCTGGGGTATCTGTTCTCCCAGGCCCTGCTCCCACACCCGAGTCCCCAGTGCTGGTAGGATGTCTCAGTGTGGTCTGCAGATCAGCCACATCAGAATCACTCAGGGTGCTTGGTACAAAGGCAGAACCTGGCCCCGCCCCAGTCCCACTGAAGTAGAATATCGGGGGGTATGACTCGGGTAAAGCATTTCTAGCTGATATCTGAGATTATTCTGCCCTGTAAGCTTAAAGGACTCTGCACTCAGCTTCTAATCCCTTCCCTTCTATAGGGAGGTACAACTCTACTTAGAACACATTCTGCAAAGAATATACAGCAGGGAAAGCTGGGCCTTGATTAGGGGCTTGGGTGACAACTGTTAGGTGGAAGAGGATGGCTCTTAGATGTGTCACGTGTCTACTACCTGCTAGGTGCTCTGCTTATCTATAACCACCCCATTTTAGAGAACAGAACATGGAGGCCCACAGGGGTTCATTACTCTTTCCCAGCTCTCATGACTAGTCAGTGGCTGTGGCATGTAGAATTCTGAGATGACCCCAGGATTCCCACCCCTGCCCTTGAGTGTGCACATGAACCATAAATGTGATGGGGCAGTCACTCCCAGTCAGGCTATGTAACGATGCGTAGCTGACTTTTAAAAAGGGGGAGTGTCTAGGTGAGTTCCAGCTGGTCACCGGAGCCCTTTCGATCTGAGTCTGGAGGCCAGAGGCAGAAGGCAGAGAGATTGAAAGCTTGGCAAGGATTCAGCTGGGGAGAAGGTCTCCATGGCTGGCTTTGAAGACGGAGGGGCCACATGTCAGGTAATGCGGGTGGTCCCATGGTGCTGAGAGCAGCCCCCAGCTGACAGCCAGAAAGAAGACAGAGGCCTGAGTCTTAAGGAACTGAATCTGCCAGCAACCCAGATGGGCTTGGAAGCAGATTCTTCTCAGGAGCATCCAGATGAGAACCTGTCAGCCTGACAGACACCTTGAACATGAGACCCTGCACTGAGAACCCAGCTGTTGCAGTCTAAGATTTGTGTCCTTCCCAAAATGTATATACATTGAAGTCCTTGCCCCTTGCAAGTGATGGTATTAGGAAGTCAGGTCTTTGGGAGGTGATCAGGTCATGAGGGCAGAACCTTTGTGAAGAGGATCAGTACCCTTATGAAAGAGATCCCAGAGCACTAGCTCAGCCCTTCCACCATGTGAGGACACAGCAGAGAGACTCCGTCTGTGAACTACAAAGTGGGATTCCACCAGACCCCAAATCTGTTGGGGCCTCCATGACAAACATCCCAGCTTTCAGAACTGTGGGAAATGTTTGTTGTTGATAAGCCTCCCAGTTTATGGAATTTAGTTACAGACACCTGAATAAGACATTGGCTAAATGTCTCCTAGAAAACAGCTAATTTACGTGGCTGTTGCTGTGGTCATTGTTATATAACAATAGAAAACCGAAGGAGTGACTAAATGAGAATCTGAGACCAGGTCTGTGTGACACAGAGGGCCTTGCTTTCCCTGTTGATTCAAATTGCCATCCAAAAATACCAAAACTACGAACTTGGCTTTATCAAGAGAGAGATAAAGAATTAACTTCCATTATACTTCCTCAGAATTTGGGATAAACTTCTATTATCCCATTATACACATAAGACAACTGAGGCCCATAGATATGATGCAACTTGACAAAAATCATAGTTAGTGACCGAACCAGCCTCTCCATATGCCCTCCCCAAACTTCTACAGAGAGGTGCAGATCCAAGTGCTTTCCTCCCACCCTCCTACCTCTCTCTGCATTTCTCTGACTCCACTCCTCTCCTAGCACCTTCTCTTTTCTGGGATGAATGACAGATGGGTGAGGAGGATGGCCACTTACCTGGCCTGAGATGGTCCTTTCTTCTGGGCAAATGACCATTAGCCTTATTGGTCCTGGACAATCTAAGTGGGATGTCTTTTTCAGCCGCTCCTACCAGGGAACCACAATTCCCCACCTTGGTCCCTCCATGAAGGCCTGGGGCTCTACTTGGAGACCCAACCCTTCCAGCCCATGGCCCACCTAGCATTGATGTGAGGTAGGAAGCAGTGGCATGCATGACACATGGCAAAGAAATGTGACACAACAGAGACACAGTGAAGGAGAGCTTGGCATTCTTTTGTTTCATGCTGCTTTTTTTATTATTATTATGCCAGGGAACCAAGAGAAGGGAGTAAAGGAGCATGAAAAGCATGAAATGGAACAGGTGCGTTAACATGAGGACACAACCACAGGCATTTTAATGAATGGCAAAGCAGATAGTGCAGAGAGATGCAATTCAATTTCTGTCCTTGGAAAGTGTTGAGAATTTCAAGGAGACCTTGGAGCCACCTGGACTCCCACTTCATGGGAGCAGGAAGGTGAGCAGATGGCCACATTCAGGTGCAGCATGCAGTGTGCAAAGTCCCCTCTTTCAGTGCCTTCCCTCTCTTCCCGTCCCCATCACCCTCAAGTGAATGTGCAAAGTTAGCCCCATGGGGAAAACTCTGCCTTGGGCGAACACATGGGATGACCCCCTACTAGTCATCCCATTTGACACAGTCTAGCACAAGACCTTCCCAGTTAGAAATGACCCTTACTTCAGTCATGACACTCAGGACTACAGGACTGCCAGGACTACACTCAGTGACTACCGGTCACTACACTGTTGCTGGTCAGTCCTCTCCTACAAGCTGCAGACAGAGGATATGGCATCAACTTCTCACTCTCCTCCCCTCAAATATATCCTAACGTTCCCTGGAGAGCTGGAGGGCCACACTGCAAAATTCTCAAAGAACAGAGAAGACAGATGGTTTGAGAGACAATGTTTTAAACATCTCTCAGGAGATGCCTTAAATAAAGTATAATGAATTACTCTACTGGCCAACACCAACAGCTGGAAGAAAGCACAAGCTTACTCTAAGACTGAAGCTACTAGGTGATGGTGATGACGGTGGTGTATTAATGGTGATGGTGATGATGAGAATGGCAGTGATGATATGATGATGGTGGTGATGGTGATTATGGTACTGATGGCGGTGTTGATGGTGATGATAATGATGATAATGGTGAGGATGGTATGATGGTGATGGTGATGGTGGTAATGGTGGTGATGGTGATGATGGTGATAGTGATGGTTACAGTGGTAATGATGGTGATGGTGATAAGGGGATAGTGACAGTGATGAAGGTAGTGACAATGATGGTGGTGGTGATGATGATGATGATAGCAGCTAGTGTTCATTGAGTGTTTATAATAAGCCAGGCATGGTCCTAGCTCTTTACTCATATTTTGTCCCTGGCCCTTGTATTTTTACTTAATATTCACAATGAAAGCAGTTTTTTCTCTAAAAGTCAAGTTGGAAAATGGAATTCTATAAAGGAAATTCTTGTACATTACAGAATAATATATATCTTAGCACAAGCTATACACCCCATGGATAGAAAGGTTGTTAAGTTGTTTAAAATATAAGGAATTAAAATGTGTCTAAGGACATGGCATAATAGAGATTATCGTAATGATTTAACTATATTATTAATATTGTCCAAATAAATGTTTATTTTTTATGCTGTTTGGGGTTGCAGTGGGTCCTGTGGGACATAGTTGAAAAGTTAGCAGGAGAAGCTGCCACCTACTGGAAATTGCAGCGGCCACAGATGCTCTTGCAAGCCCTCAGAATCTGCACTCCCCTTACTACCAAACATGAGAATTTCCTGGTGGACTCCAGGGTGGGAGCAGAGCACCGGCATACACTGAAGCTGGGGAGAGGCAGGTGTGAGAGTGGAGAAGAGCTGCTACCTGGAGTTGAGATCATGGTGAAGCCACACAAATGCACACATCCCTGAGTCCCTAGGAGATGCATAGAGCTTTCTAGGATGGATGGTCCCGGTTCGCCACTGGTCCTGATCACCAATGAACTGTCCTCCCTGTGGCCCCTCTGCTCTAGCCTCTGCTGCTCTCCCCAAATCTTATCAGGCTAGCAGTCCTTGCCAACCCCTCCCAAAACATTATGTGGCTTCCCTGTAATGTCACACCATTTGGGTTAATTGTCTTTCCTTTTGAACAGCAAATGCCGTAAGGGTCTCTCTTGCTCACTGGTGATCCCCAGCACCTAGCAGGATGCTGGGCATGTAACAGGTGCTGAATGTCTCTGTTGAATGTTGAGTGGTTGTAACAGATAGAGGAAAACTGGTACCAAAGCCTGACCCCTGTATTCACAGAAGCTAGAACTCTGGATCCCAGTCTTGGCAGATTATAAGAAGCAAGACAGTGAGCAAGAAAGAGAATGAGAGAAGAGGGGAGAAAGAAAGGGGGAGGGAGGAGAGACAATACCATTGCTGAGCATCTACCCTAAGCCAGACATTCTTTACTATGAAGACCCTTCTAAGAGAAATTATAACTCCAGGGAGGTTGAAAGTCAAAGTAATCCAGCTAAAATATCAAAACTATGTCTGCCTAACCCCAAAGTCCACATTCCTTCTTATACCATTCAAGCCTGGCTTCAGAACAAAACTGATACCATCTAGCTTCGAGAATTAAAATTCCTGGAACTGCAATATAGAGATGTTCATTCAGTGATATTTAAGGATCAGCCCTTTACCAGTGCTGGTCTGACCCGAAACTGATAGTGAGCGGGTTTCTTAAAGTTCTGCATCAAAAGTTGCCAATGATTCCTGGAAGACAGCCCCTCCCTCCTTCCTGTGGCCATCCCACAGCATTTTCCATTGACAAAGTTTCTGGGAATTCCAAAGGTTTTCTGAATGGCTGCTTGGCTGACCAAGGAGTATCATGGAATGTACGTCTCTCTGTGCCACCTTCAGACTTACAGAAAATTCCAGATAAAGAGATGAGATTCTTCTTCCCTCTTGTAGCTTGACAACCTTCTACTCGACTGTTTGGTTCAATATCCATCATCACTGCCTTGCAGTAATTGGCGAAAACTTCTCCTGCAGCCACACGGCCTTGCTTCTGGAGCCACACTGCCCCACTCCTGCAATGCTCTCAGCAAATGCCTCAAATGCTCCTTAATCATGAAAATTGATCTTACCTTAACTGAGCCTTCAGCTTCCTTCCCTTCCACTTCCAAATCTCTTTGAGTTGCAACATCAGAGAGTGAACCATTCCTCTCTAAGACCAATCTGGACTTTAGTCTGATCCCCTCCATTTTTTTCCAGGCTTTCTCTTATCAATTATTCTTTATTTTACCTCCCCAGGATCATCCCCTCACTTGGCAAGCACCCCTACCTCACGCTGTCCTTGGAAAATGCCTCCTCTCAATCCTCCATCATCTAAGTTACCGCCACATTCGCCTTCCTCCCAAACTTCTGGAAATTGTAAGCTACACACACAGCCCACTCTCTTCACTTCCAACACCTTCTCCCTTATTCCCATAAAAGTGACTTCTCCCCTCACTATTCTGCTGAAATCGCCCACTCAAAATTCCCGGTGATTTCCTAACTGCTAAATCCAGTGGCCTCTGCCAGTCCTCGACCTTCTCGACTTCTTGATTCGGCAGGACAGGATGGGCTATGCTACAGTAACTCCAGACTCTCCCTGACTTCTTATAATAAAGGTCTGCTTTTGTTTACATGAAGTCCTACGTGGGCCAGGAGGGATTCCTGCATGTGGCGGCGGTGCTGTGTAGAAGACCATGTAGATGCCCAGGTCCACAGCAGGGGATGAGATGGAGCTGGGGCCCCAGGCTCTGACCCACCTCAGCAGAGCCCATGTCTACTGGCTACAACTGGACAGGTGGCCCCAGCTAGCTGCAGGGTGACGGAAGTGGAAAGGTGCCCAGGGACTATCCAGGGGACACTAAGTGTCTCTGCTCATCGCTGCTGGCCACCCATGCACATCCCCTGTTCATCTTCTCAGGGATGCATCCTAACAGCTGTCCCACTCCGTTCTTAACTCTTCTCTCTCCTCTTACAGCTTTAAAATGTGGCCTCGTCCATGCTTCCCATTTAGCCTTCTTTTCTCTCCCCACCCACTCTCTGGCCCTTGGGTCCTACCCACTATCACATCTTCAACAGTCACTTCTGGGTCAATGAACCTAGCTAAAATTACTCCCCTTCCTGCCGGGCGCGGTGGCTCACGCCTGTAATCCCAGCACTTTGGGAGGCCGAGGCGGGTGGATCACGAGGTTGAGAGATCGAGACCATCCTGGTCAACATGGTGAAACCCCGTCTCTACTAAAAATACAAAACATTAGCTGGGCATGGTGGTCCGTGCCTGTAATCCCAGCTACTCAGGAGGCTGAGGCAGGAGAATTGCCTGAACCCAGGAGGCGGAGGTTGTGGTGAGCCGAGATCGCGCCATTGCACTCCAGCCTGGGTAACAAGAGTGAATACTCCGTCTCAAAAAAAAAAAAAAAATTATTCCCCTTCCTTAATTCAAAATTACTCAAACCTACTTTCCTTTCCACCAGAACACGTATTTCTTATCTACTACCTGTCCCCACACCCCCAGCTAAAACACAAACTCAGTGAAATAAGACTTGACGGTCTTACTCAGTTCTATACCCCTTACACCTAGAAGAGGAAAGGATGAGAAATCTCTTTTTCCAGAAGCACATTTTCAACTGTGTATTGGGACCTAGGAGCAGGGGGAGGTCCAGGTGAAGAAGGATTTGAATGCTTGATTTCATGACACACTAAAATTCTAAACCAGTCTCTCTGTTTGCTTGGTAGTTGTCAGAAATTTCAGAGCAAAATTTAATGCTAAAAATATATATATATAACATTCAGTTGTGATAACCCAGTCAACCAAGGTTCACTGTGTACAAACTACTTTTTAAAATTGGTTTTCAATCTATCATTTTAGGTATTCTCTCATATGGTATTACAGTATTATAAACTGCCTCAAATCCCTTCTGCAAGAAGGGAGAACTATAATTATTAACCACAGCCCTCTGCCTTCCACTTGGAAAATTCTACACAATCTTTGAGGTCCAGTTTCACTGATGCCTCCAGATAGGATCATTCACATCCTCCTTGACCTTCTCCTCTGTTCTGTTTGCTCCACAATGAGAGTCCTGATAGCCTCTGTGTCAGTGAGTTGTACAGTGTGTCTGTCTCTTTCCTAGCCTGGTACTCCTTGGGGAGCTTTGCAGGCTCCCAGTGTCTGGTACATAAGTTCTCTGTGGCCAGGCACAGTGGCTCATGCCTGTAATTCCAGCACTTCGAGAGACCAAGGTGGGTGGATCACTTGAGGTCAGGTGTTCAAGAACAGCCTGGTCAACATGGTGAAACCTCGTCTCTACTGAAAATACAAAAATTAGCTGGGCGTGGTGGTGGGTGCCTATAATCCCAGCTACTGGGGAGGCTGAGGCAAGAGAATCACTTAAACTTGGGAGGCTGAGGTTGTAGTGAGCTGGGATGGTGCCACTGCATTCCAGCCTGGATGACAGAGCAAGACTCCATCTCAAAAAAAAAAAAAGAAAAGAAAAGAAAAGAAAAAGATATCTGTAAATGTTTATTACATGAATGGTGTATACATTTTCATCTGGGACTCCAAACCTCCATGATGCCTCCCCAACTACTAACACAAAATTCAGTTCTCTTTCATAATAGATACCTTTCTTAACATCACCTTTATCTTAGGAGGATCAAAATCTCTGGGTCTTCTTTAATTTCTTCTCCCACATCACCCCATTTCGATTGGTCCTATCCACCTGCTTCCAGCATCTCTCCTCTTCCCTCTGAAACCACCACCACTCCCTTAATATACACGGAGACCAGAGCAACTGCTTCTTAATCCATCTTCACTCCTCAGCTCCTGATCATCCAGCGTGCTGAAGCTTTTCAAACATCCAGCCTACCAACTGCAAGCCCATGCTGTATCTAACCCTGAGGGCACAAAACCCCACAAGACATGGTCTCTCCTTTTTAAGGAGATTTCCAGCCCAGTGAGAGAAAAAGACACAGAAACAATTGTTTCAATACAGTGCAGCATTCATAGACAGAGGTAGGAGCAGAATGGAAAGAGAGCCAGAGAAGGGGCATCTAAACCAGCCAGGGGTGGGTGGGGAGTGGCATTTATGAGACTACAGAAGAGTCCATGTTCCAGCCTTCCATGGTACATCTTCAAGCCACTACCTTCCCAGCTTTGCTTCCTGGACCCTGTGCTCAGGGCCACCAAATGGTTACAAGAGCTATGTGCTGCTCAGGGACACCTGGCTAAGGGGCAAGGTGAGACTGAAATCCAGCCAGGTGTTATAAGGACACCTACTTGGAGTGAGCACCTTCTCACTTTCTCCTGACCCCACAACCTCCCTAGAGGCCAGCAGTTGCCTTGCCCACACACTCTGCTGCGCCCACTCCCCAGTCTCTATCTGATGACACCTACTTGCCTCCTCCAAAACCCTTACCATGATTCCCCCACCAAACAATTCTCTCCCATCTCTGGGCTCCCCCAGTGTGTGCTCTCAATCAAGGATCATCATCCTTCATCATCCAGTCTCACTGCGTGCTGCTTCCTCTTACAGCTGTTTGCATCCATGCACCTTGTCAGTGCCTTGAGGGCAGAGACCATTTTGTCCATTTTTGTATCCACCATAGCACTCACCACAGATTCTTACACAAAATAGGTATTTAAAATATATCTATGGGGCAGGTGCAGTGGCTCATGCCTGTAATCCCAGCACTTTGGGAGCCTGAGGTGGGCAGATCACTTGAGCCCAGGAAATCAAGACCAGCCTGGTCAACATGGTGAAACCCCATCTGTATAAAAAATATAGAAAAATTAGCCAAGCCTGGTGGTGCACACCTGTAGTCCCAGCTACCGGGGAAGCTGAGATGGGAGAATTGCTAGAGCCTGGGAGGGCAAGGCTGCATTAAGCTGTGATTGCACCTCCGTACTGCAGCCTGGGCAACAGGCTATGAAACATACATCTATGAAACATAAATGCTGCCATTTAGCCAGGAAGCCATTTATCATATTCCTTCCTCTAGACAGGTAGTGTTGAGACACTCATGTCTTCATTCATTCAATAAAGAATGATCATCTGCTGTGTCTACATGCTGTGTCTCTCATTAGATTGTGGGATCTTGTGTGTCTCAGCTTGAGCAGGCTTCCAAGAATACACAAGGAGTCCCCATATTAGCTGACACAGAGCACAGAGTAGCCTGTGGGAGAATGAGAGTCAACTCAAGCACAAACCTGTGGCGAGTGAGACAGGGGACACTTGAGCCAAAGATGAACAAGACACAGTCTGTGCCCTGTAGAAGCCGTGATGCATGTGATCGCGCTCACCACCATGCTGCTGGATATGTCATCTCAGCTCACACGAAGTAACTAAAAGGGACAGCAAGTATTCTCTGGCTTCATTCTCAAACATTCCCATAAAAGTAGGCCACACAGCAGGAGAGCCCGAAAACACATTCCCCCAGAAGTTGGAGGGCAGAGCCTGAGCCTGCCATAGCCAAGCGCGAAATGCCTTTGATGTCTCAAATTGTGTCTTTAAAAATTCATGTACATTTTGCATTCTATTTCATAATATATTCACGATTATTTTAATGTGAAATTTTTAGAAATTACCTAATTTTCCTCCCACTCCAAATCTTCAAGTAAAATGGATGCCCCAGCCTGGGTTCCCAGCTGGAATTCACAAAGTCTTGTTCTGAGAAGTTTAGAGCTAGCCCCAATCCCTCTTTTCACAAATAAGGAAGTAGAGAGGGTAAGGGACTTGTTCCTCAAGGCCACATGACTAGTGCTAGGGCCAGGACTAGGAGCCAGGAGGCTCTCTCCAAATCCAGGGCTCTTTTCATTCATTGATTCATTGATTCATTCATTCATTCTTCCATTCATGTCATTCACATTGGTGCAGAACTGGCTGGGTGTCAGGAATCAGGCTCCAGGTAATGAATGAGATAAATATGGTCCTTCTGCTCATATCACCCAGTTTACAATGGTTTACAATTCTACTTGGGGTGCCTTCCAGAGTTAAAAGACTGCAAGATTCTCCAGAAGAGAGATGAGCAAAGGCTCCTCTTCCAGGTTGGAATCATTTTGCTAACATGAAACCAGTGACCACAGACTCCTTACAACAGCCTCAATGGTCACCAATGACCTGGCCCCTGCCTGCTCTCTAAACTCATCTTGCACTGTTTCCCCTCACCCAGCGGGCTTCACTCACCTGGCCTTTCAGTTCACTCAGAGCCAATTCGCAGCTCTGAGCCTTTGCCCACACAGCCCCCTTCTCCCCAAAACGTTCTGCCCCTGCCTGACCCACATGCTCTTTAGAGCAACTCTTTCTCATTCCCCGCTTCTCTGTCACCACTTGGCAGGGTGTAGTCCACACACATCCCATCGTCCCTGTCTCAGTACCACATTCATCTCCTTTGTAATCCACTGGGCAGGCATTTCTGTCATTAATTACAGCAATGGCCCTCATTCTTCACCATTCCCTGTCTTTTGTGATGAAACTTTGAAATTTCATCCATCTTTTGGCTGGGCGCAGTGGCTCATGACTGTAATCCCAGCACCTTGGGAAGTGGAGGTGGGCGGATCACCTGAGGTTGGAGTTCAAGACCAGCCTGACCAACATGGAGAAACCCCGTCTCTACTAAAAATACAAAAACAACAACCACAAAAAAAAAAAAAAAAAAAAAAAAAAAAAAAAAAAAAAAAAGCACAACTAGCCAGGTGTGGTGGTGCATGCCTGTAATCCCAGCTGCTAGGGAGGCTGAGGCAGGAGAATCATTTGAACCCAGGAGGCAGAGGTTACAGGGAGCTGAGACCACACCACTGCACTCCAGCCTGGGCAGCAAGAGCAAAACTACTCCATCTCAAAAAGAAGAAGAGAAAAGAAAAGAAATTTCATCCATCTTTTGCGATGAGACTGGGAAATCTCTCTCACCAAGAGGTAAAGGCTATTTCTTTGCCCCTTGAATCTAGACTGGCTCTATGACTTGCTTTGGTCAACAAAATGAAGTCGAACAGGCTGTGTGAAGCCATGTGTGTTTCTACCTGCTGCCTTGCAGTTCCGTCCTCAGCACGGGATTCTGCCTAGATGAGACCGCTGGGAGATGCGAGGTACGTGAAGCAGAGAAAACTCATCCCCATTCATCTCAGCCGAGGCCACTGTGACACCCTCAGACAGATGAGTGAACCCAGCCAAGATCCCCAGAGCCACACAGATGACCCCATGTGCATGAACAATAAAAATGTGTTGTATGCCACTCTATTTTTCTAGTTGGTTGTTCCACAGCAAAAGCTACCTGATCGTTGGTTTAATTATTTTGTCTCAGTCCTAGACTAGAAGCTCCATGAGAGAGAACCATGCCTGTTTTATTCACCAATGTTTGCACATTGCAGGTGCTCAACAGATGTGCTGAAGGAGGGAGTATCCCTGCTTGGTCAGGCTGGTCTCTTGCTCACCTCTGTGCTCTATCTCTGTTGCATTCTTGCACAAGTGTACGGAGTGAGCCTAACTTTGAGAGTGACCTTCTAAGCCTCCCAAGGTCAGTTAGAACTGTCCTCTCCCCCAGCCCTGACCACAGGGCTGACCTTGTCTATACCTATGGAAGAGGGAAGCACCAACATCTAGAAAACGTCCTAGAGAGTATCATCTTTGATCCTCACTCATCTCGACATCTAGCATCCTGTTCTCATGAATAAAGACACCAATGCCTTTGTTCCTTAGCCAAAAACATGCTCCCCAGAAGGCCATTCAAGTCCTTCATTCTCGCAAGCCACGTTGTTTCCCCAGCATGGGCAAGGGGATGGGAAGATGGGAAGAAGAGAGCCCATCAACCCTCCAGTAATCACGACTAAGAACAAACTCAGCAGGAGAAATGTGTTAGCAGGGCCTTTCCAGGCAGGAATAGCAGGAGAGAGCAGAGAAAGTACTTTCCTGCAACCAGCCCCTTGGCAGGATCTCAGACTGATTTGGAAACAATAGTCTAAATTAGAGAGGTAGGAGGAGAAGCTTCATAAAGCTACTTTAAACAAATATCCCTGAAAAACACTATGCCTTGGGGGTGGGGAGAGGTCTTCTCTTCAATTTCTCAAAGCAAATAGTGGTACACAAAGCTCTCTCTCTCACTTTTCCCTATGGCTCTCACTGAAAGAGCTTTTTCACTGTGGCTCTCACTGAGAGAGTTTCTAGTTCCCCTAAGAATGCCCTAAGGTAAAATAGACAGCCACACAGCAACTGAGTAGGCGACTCCCTCTCCCACCCACCGCCTTTGCCAACCCTGTCCCCTGATGAGTGGGCTTGGGAGAACAAGCTCTGGTTGCTGTGGTCTTAGGAAGTCCCCCGTGAAGGAAGTTAGAGGTGTACGGGATGAACCTGATGACCTTCACAAATGGGGAATGGAACCTTCTAGACTCTGATCCTACCCTTGTCTGTCTCTCCCAAAGTGCAGGCCCCACCCCCAGGAATCACAGATTTATTTAGGAGGCAGCTGCTCTTTCTGGAGTTGGCTCCTCCTGTCCAGCTTGCTCATGACCTGCGTGATGTCCACGGTGTTGGCCGCCTCTCGGGCCTTGGCTTCCTCTTCCAGCTGCCTCAGGATGACAGGGCTCGGACTGGAGCGCAGGTGACGCCGCATGAACGGGAGGGTGGAGCTGGAAGGGAGGACAGATTGGTGGTTGGAGGAAAACGACCCAGCTTGCCCAACACTGACGCTGCCACGTCTGGTGGGAGTTGGGGCCGGAAGGGCCAGAATCTGGATTTTGTTCCCTCTTTTTCCCAGTGAACCTCCAGTGGGGTCCACCCTTGGCTCCATTCTCCCCACCTAGAGGATGAGACCAGAGTGAGTACCAACTGCCATCAGATTTTAGCCCAGGCACAGGGAAGACCCTTTGGCTGGCGAAGTTACATCGAACTTCCACAATGTTTAGAAACCAATTAGTTATCTTAACTTCCTGTAATATCTTCATTAGAGAAGGCTTGGGTACCGGAAAGAGCTGGAGCATTTGTGTGTTTTCTTTTCTTTTTGGGGGGTGAGGCGGGGACAGAGTCTTGCTCTATCACCCAGGCTGGAGTGCAGTGATGCAACTTCGGCTCACTGCAACCTCCATCTCCCAGGTTCAGACTCCCAAGTAGCTGGGACTACAGGTGTGTACCACCACACACGGCTAATTTTTGTATTTTTAGTAGAGACGGGGTTTCACCACGTTGGCCAGGCTGGTCTCAAACTCCTGACCTCAACCGATCCACCCGCTTCGGCTGGGATTACAGGTGTAAGTCACCACGCCTGGCCAAAGCATTTGTTTTCAAAAGCCATGGTTCTGGGAAGGAAGAAAAGAGCTGGACTGTCCAAGGCAGCTGGGCCTCAGTGAACAGAGAAAGAGGAAAGGGGCCTGAAGAGGGTGGTGGGCATGCACAGTATCTTGACACGTGTCAGAACCTTCTTCAAAGCCAAACATGGATTCCTGGAACCAAACTCTCCCTACCATGACCTGAGGAGCCAGGACCAAGCTCTAGGTATCCAATGATGCAGCAGGCAGTGAGCAGTGGAGCCACCTGCCTTTGAGGGCCCACGCAGGCTTGGAGCCAAGAACTTCAGCAACAGTGATAAAGACCTGTAACCTACTCCAGAGTTCTGGACTACAAAAGCCCCTTGAACTCCTGTATCTATCTTAGGGAGAAGGAGGGCTCCCCTACCAGGAAGTCAAGGCTGATATTGATATTGGATCTCTTACCTGTTCTGCCAAGGGGAAGGCTTGGCACTAAGTGTAACTTGTCATGGAAAAATTAAGTTTCAATATGTTGCCTGATGCCTGGGATCAGGGAACAAATTCACACCCACTGCAGTCTCTCACTTTTCCCTGGCACACAGACCAACCTTCACACTTTACGAATACATCCACGTGTAATACTCACTCACAAGAGTATTTGTATTTTTAGTAGAGACAGAGTGAGTGAGAATTCTCATGTGTGCCCCAACTTCTAAAATATCTGGAGAGAGAGGTACGAGACTCCCCTTCTTTTCCCTCATTACTTTCCGGCAGAACTTCTGGAGCTATTATGGTCCTTTCTTCTGGCTTAAGGTAGAAGCTTTTAAGTCCCCAGGGACACTGAACTCCCTTCCTTACTTGGTAAACATAGAAGAATAGCACCACAAAGACCTTCTTTCTCTCCTTTTCATAACAGGGCCGTTATCCTCAAGAATGGAACCAAGTTTTTGTTTGGTTTGGTTTTGCTTTTCTCCTTTGATATAGGCTCTGGTCCAGCCATCCCCCTTTGGAAATGATGGAAGATGCTGGAAAGGAGCCCAGTATGGGTTGACCCGGCAAACAGAGGAATGGTCACTCACTATAGGGGAACAGGACACATGATTGCCGGCGGTAAAACCTCTGCAAAGCCTCACAGTTTTGTTCGAGCTGCTATTTGATTACTATTTTGAATCTTCAATCCTTGTAGATTGAACTCCCCCCCAAAAGAGTTCAATCTGTCCCTCAGAACACTATTTCGTCCTTTGTCCCAACAGCTCTAGCAGATGAGATTATCCACATCTCCAATGAGAAAAGTAAGAATGAACGAGTTAATGGATTTCTAAAGCACAATCCCCAGAGGCAACAAGAATACCTAGGGTGTTACTGTGCATTTCCCCTCCACTGAGCATTTTCTCTTGGGGTGCAATCTGCTATTCTCTCTAAGGTCTTGGAACAATTTAAATACAAGGATGCAGCTTAATTAATTACCATACATCAGTTTGGAGCTAACATGTAGCAGTTAAAAAACCAAGGAGATGCTTCCATTTGTGATAAGGGTAATTATTGGTCTGATCATCCAAACTCTTTCAAGCCAGCATTAGGGAAACAAAACTTACTGGTGGTAATTACTAAGGAAATCTTGCTAGAGTGATTTTAGGGCATTATGAAGCAAATGAGGCACTCATTCCCTAAGCAATACTTCCCAGTCTCCAATATTTTCATCAAGCAAATATCTCCATAATAGCCATTTGGCTGAAAGAGACCCTCCCTTCTCTGTAAACTAAACAGCAGGCAGCCAGCAATTACAGAAAATTCCACTTGCCTTTTCTTGGTGGTTTCCTGAGGTTCAATAGCTTTGGCCAGCATCTCCTTATAGATTGGAGATTTTAAATAGCGAGCATAAGAATCCTAGTGGGAACAAGAAAATAGCAGTGATTATGAGAGAGAAAGGATCAAATCAAACCAATACCCTTGCCATTTTCAAGCCTCCCTTGGCAGCAGAACGGAATAGTTATGAGAATTTGTCTCTTTGGGGTAAAGGTGTTTGGGGAGGTACTGAGAGCAGTGGTTCTCATGTGTGGTTCCCCCACCCAGAAGCATCAATTTCACCTGGGAACTTACTTCTCAGGCCTGCCCCAGCCCTCCTGATGGGAAACTGGGAGTGAGTCACCCTGAGCCTGAACAGTCTCCAGGTAATTCTGCTGCACCTTTAAGTTTGAGAACTCCAGTCTGCAACCCTACACACTAAGAGCCACCTTGGAGTGGTTCAGTGAAGCCAGCATGAAACAAGAGGACCCCTGACCTCTCCCCTCCAAGACTTTCTTCCAAGGAAGATGAGCAGCCAGGAGTATGGAGCCCACTTCCAAGCCCACTGACATCCCTTTCTGCCCTGTATTTTGGGTATAAAGGCAAGACAATACCAAAGCAAAAACAGAACCAACCAACGCATAGAGTCCAATTGTGGGGATGTTTACTGGGACCCTGGGCAATTTCAGGGAAGCTCCATGAATGCTTGTTACTTCCAAGCCAGCTGAAAACTCCAGTCATACAAATATGGGACAAAGCCCACTGCAACAAATCAGGGATTAAGAATATTTTTAACATTTATCAAAATGGCACTATTCTAAAGACTAAGAGGCAGCAGTAAAAGTTACGAGAACTAGGATAGAGTCTAGGAATAGGGATCATGGAGCCACCGGAATACGTTGAATATATCACCATAAAACATGACTGTAATGAAATATAGAAGTCTAGTGGATATACGTGCTATTCGTTTTAAAGTTGCCTATGACTGTTCCATTCTGGCTAGTAGCTGGCCTCCCTGGGCTTCCCCTAAAAGGCTGTATGAAAACTGTGTTTTTAAGAACCAAAACGTTTTAAAATACATTAAAGAGGATTATTATTAAAGAAACCCTGCTGTGAATCTTCTAGTAACAAAAACACAGAGATACTCCACTGATCTAAAAAATGATGAAAATGGCTAATCTGGCTTGGTGACAATTCTAAATTATTACATGCTTTAAAAACAAAGTGAAAATATTTTTAAATAATAGGATAAAAGACTAAATAGAAGAAATATAAATCAGGAAAGCTGATAAGCATTTACCATTCACAAAATCCTATATGCATCACCTAATCATATAACCTATATCACATAACCTATATCACATAACCATATATATCCTATCTCATATAACCCATATCACATACTCTGCCTTATATAACGTATATCATATAATCTATGTCATATAACCTCTATCAAATACCCTATATCACGTAACCTATATTATATAACCTACACCACATAACTGATATCACGTAACCCATATCACATAACCAATATCACATAATCTATCTCGTAAACCTATATCACATATTCTATGTCATATAACCTATATCATATAATCTATCTCATATAACCTATAGCACATAATCTATATCATATACTGTATCTCATATAGCCTATATCACATTATAACCTATATCATATAACCCACATCATGTAACCTATATCATATTACCTAACTCATGTGGCCTATATCATATAACCTATATCAAATAGCCTATATCACATAACCTCTATCAGATGGTCTATATCACATAACCTCTATCACATAACCTATATCACATAATCTACCTCATATAACATATATCAGATAGCCTATATCACATAACCTCTATTATATAGCCTTACATTGCCATAATGAGAAGTTGAAGTATCCAAAGAAAGTCTTGTCAAGGATGGCACCAAAAAAGAGCCTAACTAGACAACTCCTTGAAGGCTATCTCTGAGCCTCCAACTCTAGTGTGTTCAGAAAATGATTAATTTTTCTCTCAGGTCCCCTTGATGTATTTTTTTTTAAACTTCCACCACATTTACATGTTGTTAAGAATTCAGAGGGCTATCTGAATTCTCACAGAGTCTTATTACAATCAAGCACACACACAAACTTGTCTCTTCTAGATACCATGACTCCATGTGTAATTTTTGTTTAGGGCGAGAGCGGTGAGAATTGCCATCACTCTCCAGCAGAAACTAAGAGCTCAGCCTTGAAACCCAGGCAGACCTGGATGTGAATCCAGCCGCATCTTTGGTGAGACCTTGACCAAGCCACTTGATCTGGAACAACAAAGCCTCACCTGTGGATTGGCATTGAGCATAAAGCTCAGTGTTTTGCACAGCAACTGCACCTTCTAAGCCTTCAGTGAATGATAGCTATTACCATAATGTTACCATTATTAATGCCATTATTCTTACCTGTCTACCTGCCATTATATGATATACTGTAGATTATGTAATATAGGTTATATGAGATAGATTACATGATAAAGGCTATGTGCTATTGGTTATATGACATGGGTTATATAATATAGGTTATACGATACGGGCTATCTGATATAGACAGAGTGAGGCCAATAAGCTTCTGCAGGAGTCTGCAGGAGTCCCTCTAGGCCCATGGGTGAGGGGCTCAAGGCAAATCCACCCCAGTGGACAAGTGGAAGAGACGGTTGACAATTCTGTTTTCTTTTTCTTTTTTTTAAATAGAGACAGGGTCTAGCTGTGTTGTCCAGGCTGGTCTCAAACTCCTGGGCTCAAGCAATCCTCCCACCTCAGCTTCCAGAGTGCTGGGATTACAGACATGAGCCCCCATGGCTAGCTGCATCCCACGGCCGGCAGAGTGCTATCCACATATCATCTCCCCTTTTCCTATATCTAAAGAATTTTCCGGGTACCTAGGGAGGGAAGGCCTATCTGGACCCCATATCCTCGGCACGGACCCACCTACCTTCTTCATGAGCATGTAAATGTGGGTTTGTGCGGCGTCCAGCACGTAGCGGTGGGGGTGCTTCAGCCCCTTCACAGTGATGTCCATGGTTTTACCATCTATGTTGATCCAGCGCCTCGCCCCCGGGGCCAGGAACAGCCTGGGGTGGGAGGGAGATGTTAGCAAAAGTGACTAAATTAAGTCGGTTAATGAAAAGCTCACAGCTGCCTGGGAGGGAAGGACTGACGTGACTCAGGTTACCCAGGGTGAGGGTGGCATATTTTTTAAGGAGACACTAAAGAGCGTGAACTTTTGAGGAGGTTGTCAAGCTACTTTTCCTCGAAGCACGAAACATCCAGTATTGGGAATGTGAATATTTAACTTTGGTGTTTCCACCCTCCAGGAGAGAGAGCAAGAAGGGGCTGGGGTAAGCCCGGGTTGGGTTAGGCCCTCGCCACAAGGGTGAGGAGTGCAGCCTGTAACTTCACATCTTCTGCCCCCTTCTGCCCCAGGATTCCAGGGCCAATCTGGAACCAGGCTAAGACACCTTCAAACAGGTGTTCTGGGCATCTCTGCTGTCCCTCCCCCAACCTAGATGGTCTTTGTAATGAATCTCACATGCTGTGTTGAGAGGCAGCCCATGGTCCCAGAACCCAGAGGTCTGACCCCCTGGACAGACAAGCCAAGGCCCCCACTTAGACCCAACTTGGCCACACTTCCTGAGCCCTGCGGCTCTACCTGGGATGTGGACAGGCAGAGCTCTCTCAGTATTTCCAATTCGGAGCTGTTGCTGGATTAGAAATACTCACATGAATATTTTCCCACCTTTCTAAGATGTACATTAAAATTTTGGAATTCAAACTGAGATCTACGTAACCGGGGAACCTGGGGAAGAAGGAGACGGAGCTAATGGCAGAGGCAGCAGGCTTCCTGAAGCAGATTTTTGGAATCAGGAGTTGTGTGTGTATCACTGTATGGAAGGCAGTCAGGCATCCACTGATCTGGGAAGGATGTCATGGAACTTTCCTGGACCGACAGCCCTCTCCACTGCACCCCACCTGCACCCCCATTTCTCTCCTCCCTGTGGGAGGAGCTGGGCAAGTTTGCAGGAGAATGCATGAACCTCTAAGCATAAGAAGAAGCGAGACCTCAAGCTTTTCTCTTCAATGCTGCTGGTACCTCTCTGGAAACCGGGGCACCAGGGAGATGCAACCTGAGTTCATTTGCAGGAAGGACATCCAGGGTCCACAGACTAAGTCCTCAGAGGGAGGGGCTGTCTGACCAGCTGCCCAAAATTCAGCACCGCAGTCTGGTGGCTGCAAAGGGCTGGTTCCAGCCCAGCGTGGTGCTTGGGCTTTGGGGAACATGGCTAAGCATGCGAGTATGAACTAAAAATGCTGGGCCCTCAGTGACCAGGACTCATGCCCACTGCAGCCAATGTGGATGAAAGGACCCATGGAGATGGGATCACAGCATGACAGGAGCAGCCTGGTGGTCAACAGGAGGAGAAGTGTTAGGGAGGGGGAGTGTGGCTTTCAGGAACCTTGGTGTCCTGATCATACCTTCCCCTCTCTCTCCACCTGGCCATTGAAAGCAGGACTGACCCTTTTAACCTGGAACCCTTGGCTCTTGTACAATTTGGAGGAGAAATGGGCCTGGAGAGGAATGGACTTATTGCTACTCGGAGCAAGTGAGGGCTAGAGCTGTGATGTCAGGAATGAGATGTGCTCACCCGTGTTTGTACCCCAAGCTGGGTTCACTGTCCCAGACACATGGGGGGAGCTCCCTTCCCCTGTGGTCCTCACATCTCCAAGGAAGCTTGAGGAATAAGCTTTCCCATCTTACCCCTTCTCTCTCTCTCTCTCTCTCTCTCTCTCTCTCTCTCTCTCTCTCACACACACACACACACACACACACACACACCTCAGGACACCTAAGAAGGCTTAGTCAAAGACAGAGCACTTTGTACTGTAATTCAGGACAGCTTTTTTTTTTTTTTTTTTTTTTTTTTTTTTTTTTTTTTTAAGACAGAATCTTACTCTGTCACCAAGCTGGAGTGCAGTGGCGCAACCTCAACTCACTACAACCTCCGCCTTCCAGGTTCAAGAGTCTCCTTCCTCGGTCTCCTGAGTAGCTGGGATTATAGGCGCGCGCCACCATGCCCAGCTACTTTTTGTATTTTTAGTAGAGACAGGGTTTCACTATGTTGGCCGGCATGGTCTTAATCTCTTGACCTCGTGATCTGCCTGCCCTGGCCTCCCAAAGTGCTGGGATTACAGGCGTGAGCTACCATGCCTGGCCCAGCTTGCTTTCTGAACCCCTAGATGCATTTCCATAGGAACAGGAGACTCGCACTGCACGTCTCACCAGGCTTTCTTCAGGGAAACCCCAGACCTCCCAAAGCAGCGGGGAGGCATTTACGGCATGGCAAGCACAGTGAACCAATCTGACCAGGGCCCAGCTGGCCACCAGGCTGTGGGCCTCTTATCCTATCTCCACCTCAAGAGCAACAGGGTGGTTCTCAGAGGCCCGGGGGAAGGCTTTCCAGCACCCTGGCTGATCCTCACTTGTAAATCTCCTCTGCTTTCTCCTTGACCTTGGACTGATCTCCATACTTCAGATCCTCACAGGCTTCCCAGAATCCCAGGTTCTCTCCTGTATGATGAGAAGTCCACATGGATGACAGCCGAGAGGGAAATAAGTTGGGAGAAGAAGAGAGGAAATAAAAGCAATGAGTTAGCCGGGACGGAGTCCATTTCCCAGCTCCGTGAGCACCTTTCCTGCCACAAAACAAGCCATTGCACATCGTGATGCTAGACAAAAACGCTCCTTGGGGAAAGAAGCCACAGCTTCACTTCCAGGGCCTGAAAGAACATTGGGCACTTAGTAATTGCTCAATATGTGGTCTTAGAAATAAGCAAGATTACCACCCACCATGTTTGCAGCAATGCATTCGCACTGTGGCAGCTTGCTTTCCTCCCACAATACACAGACCAGAGCCCATATCACCCCCTGGAGGCTGTCATACTCTTTTTTACTCTAGAATTTGGCTGTAGCAAATATTGCTTGAACAAGCTCGCACATGAATAGCCTTATACACACGTGCTGCTACAGCAGGGTTTTCTTCACAAAGACCTCCCTCCTTTGCTCCTGCTGAATGCCTGTGCGGGAGTTCTGCCTCCTTTGTTTGCTGTGCTTAGGGAACCCATCGTACGCAGTCCCTCACCAGGCATATTCCAGGCCAATGGTCCTTACAGAGAAGCTGTTCAAGCGGCAGTGCTGGTGGACTGACCCTCAGGGAAGGTCTGGCTGGGAGCAGGGCTGAATGGAGCATCACCTGAGCCAGAGGGAATTAGGCCAGAAAGAAAAGCCAGGTTCCCCCAAATCCTTCATCTCCCTCCAATTCAAAGTTGGTTGACCTACAGCGCCCAGAGGCACCATGCATATGTTCTTACGGTAGTCCCAGGTGGCAATTTTTGCCTGGGAAAGTAAAGACAGTTACACCAAAGGAAGAGCAAGTGTGTGTGTGTGTGTGTGTGTGTGTGTGTGTGTAAATCATGGAGTGTCAGTCACAGTGTGGGGAGATGAACAACAAACTCCACTCCTCTCGGCTGGGCGCGGTGGCTCACGCCTGTAATCCCAACACTTTGGGAGGCCGAGGCGGGTGGATCACAAAGTCAAGCGATCAAGACCATCCTGGCCAACATGGTGAAACTCCGTCTCGACTGAAAATACAAAATTAGCTGGGCATGGTGGTGCGCACTTGTAGTCCCAGCTACTCGGGAGGCTGAGGCAGGAAAATTGCTTGAACCCAGGAGGCAGAGGTTGCAATGAACCGATATCACACCATTGCCCTCCAGCCTGGTGACAGAGCGAGACTTCATCTCAAAAAAAAAAAAAAAAAAAAATCCTCTCCTCTCCTTTCTTACTGCAGTTGACCCTTGAATAAGTAAGGGGTTAGGGCACAGACCCCCATGCAGTGGAAAATCCAAAAAGTTAACTACAAATACCCTACGGTTTACTAGAGACCTTACTAACAACATAAACAGTCAACGGACACATAAATGGATATGTAACTATATTTTATGGATTCACAATACGCTCTCATAACTTTTTTCTATTTCTAGGCTATGCAGTTCATCTGTAAGTTTTTTCAAGTTGTTGCAAATCCCCCCAAGTTTTTTATATATTTACTGAAAAAAAAAAAACACCTAAAAGTGGTCCTGTGCAGTTCAAACCGGTGTGGGTTGAAGGTCAACTGGGTGTTTCATATTTGAAAAGGCTGTACAATTCTGAACTAGTTGGCATTTGTCCTGTAGCTCTATAGAGGGTCTTCCTCCTCAACATGAACTTTAGGGCGTCCTTTGGACTGAGATTACAGACCAGTGATGCTCTTAATGAAAATGTGATTGACCTGACAACAAGTGCCATGTAAACCATCTTGCCCATTGCAAAAGACAGTTAATTGCTTAGCAAAATTAAATAAGCAATTATTCATGATAGGCAAAAAGTGGAAAGCACTCAAATGTCCTTCGATGGAGGAATGGACGAACAGAACACGGTGCGGACGGCCAGGGAACCTCATTTCACCTTAAAGAGGAAGGAGATTTCAACACATGCTGTAACGTGGACATACCTTGAGGACATCAGGCTACGTGACATAACCAGTCACAAAAGGACAAATACTGCATGATTCCACTCATATGAGGTCCGTAAAGCAGTCAAATTCATAGAAGCAGAAATCAGAAGAAGGGTGGTTGCCAGGTGCTGGGATGGAGGCGGGGGGTGGGTGGGTTCGGAGGGAGAGTCAGTGTTTAATGGCTACAGAGTTTCAGTTCGGGAAGATGAAAAAAGCTCTGGAGAGGAATGGCGGTGATGGTTGAGCAATAATGTGAATGTGCTTACTGTCACCAAATTGTATATGTGCACTTAAAAATGGTCAAAATGGGCTCAGTACGGTGGTCACCTAAGGTCAGATTACCTAAGGTCAGGAGTTCCAGACCAGCCTGGCCAACATGGTGAAACCCCGCCTCCACTGAAAATACAAAAATTAGCTGGACATGGTTGTGAGCATCTGTAGTCCCAGCTACTTGGGAGGCTGAGGCAGGAGAATTGCTTTGAACTCGGGAGGCAGAGGTTGCAGTGAGCCAAGATTGCACCACTGCACTCCAGCCTGGGCAACAGAGCAAGACTCCATCTCAAAAAAAATGGTTAATATAGTAAAATTTATGTTACATATATTTTCCCACCAAAAATATTAAATAGGCACACAAAAACATGTACACAAAAGTTCACAGCAGCATTATTCATAATAACTAAAAAGTCAAAGCAGCCCAAATATCCATTAACTTATGAATAGATAAGCAAAATATGGTACATACAAACAAGGAAATATTATGGGATCACTAAAAAGAAATGAAGGAAATATTATAGAGTCATTAAAAAGGAATGAAGTACTGTTATATGCTGAAACATGGACAAGCTTTGAAAACATTATGCTAAGTGAAAGAAGACAAAATGCCACATATTGCATGATTTCATTTATATTAAATGTCTTGAAGAGGTAAATCCATAGGGGTAGAAAGTAGATTTGTGGTTGCCAAGGGCTGGGGTGCAGGAGCGGGAAGAATTGCCTATGACTTCTGACAAGTAAAGAGTTTCTTTTTAGTGTGGCAAAAATGTTCTGGAATTAGTGATGATCGTTGCACAATTTAATGAATTCACTAAAAACCCCTGAATTGTACACTTTTAAAAAAGCAAAATTTCATGATAAGCAGATAATATCTCAATTTTACAATTTTTTTAAAAAGAGAAAACTGATGATTTACCTGCCCTGTTTATACTTAAAACCTTGGGAATCTCATGAAGAGATCACTAATACGGTTTAAATAATACGGTTTAAATAATGCAGGGAAATCTTTTCACTGGATTCTCAGTAAGGAATGCATGGGCGAGATAATAAACTCAGGGTGTATGTTGGTGTATGTTGTCATCTCGCCACTAGATGGCACTATAACCACTTATTCTCCAGCCCTTCCACCTTTTCTGCGTTTTATTCTATAGTAGCAATTAGACTTGATTAGGTAGATGGATTATCAACAATCCATATTATCATGGAATGTTCTGCATCCGGCAGCCAGCCAGGCTAAAGGCATGTCCAGAAGGATTCGTTTCTGGAGCAGTGCCACTAAGTGCTCAAGTGCTAATGCTAGGGACTGAGCAAGGAAGCTGAAGAATCCCATAAAGTATTTCAATGAAGGTGGCGAATGCACAGCCTGGTTCTGATCTGGCCTTGTGGTTTTCCTGGATGCTTCTCTGCGAAGTGCAGTATATTTAAAAAGCCTCAGACCAGGTGTGGTGCAATCCCAGCACTTTGAGAGGCCGAGGCAGGCGGATCACTTGAGGTCAGGAGTTTGAGACCAGCCTGGCCAACATGATGAAACCCTGTCTCTACTAAAATTATAAAAATTAGCCGAGTGTGGTGGCGGACACCTGTAGTTCCAGCTACTTGGCTGGGAGGCAGAGGGAGGAGAATCACTTGAACCTTGGAGGTGAAGGTTGCAGTGAGCTGAGATTGCGCCACTGCACTTCAGCCTGGGCAACGGAGTGAGATTCTGTCTCAGTAAAAAAGGAGCCACAAATGCCCCCCATGAGGTGACATCCAGAGATGGGACATAAAATGTGACCCTGCCCATTCCACTAAAATCCACACCCTCCTAAGACCCTGAAGAAGTCAGACCAGGAGCTAAGGTGTTGGCTGTCAATCACCACACATTGGAATCATCTGGGAGCTTCCAAACCTTCAGGGATTCCAACCCCCATCAATTTAAAGGCAACTTGAGACATGATCCAGGAAAACATGTTTTAAAATATCTCCAGGCTGAATGTGTAGAGCCACTGAGCTACAGAAAATCAGGAAGCCAGGTGCAGTGGCTCATGCCTGTAATCCTAGCACTTTGGGAGGCTGAGGCGGGCAGATCACCTGAGGTCAGGAGTTTGAGACTAGCCTGGCCAACATGGTGAAACCCCATCTCTACTAAAAATACAAAACAATTAGCCAGGTGTGGTGGCAGGTGCCTGTAATCCCAGCTACTTGGGAGGCTGAGGCAGGAGAATCGCTTTAACCCAGGAGGCAGAGGTTGCAGTGAACTAAGATCACCCCACCATGCTCCAGCCTGGGTGGCACAGCAAGACCCTGTGTCAAAAAAAAAAAAAAAAAAAAAAGGAAAAGAGAAAATCAGGCTGGGGGACAAAAAAGCAGGAAAGGGAAAGCCTGCCTGTCTCTCTGCCCTCCCTCCAGGTTTATTCTACTTAGAAGCTGGAAGAATCTGGGGCTCCTTGGGGGACAGTGGGGCATCCAGGATGGATGGAGCCCTCAGAAATGTGAGGAATCCTAAAGTAGATTCTGTGAGCAGGTGCAATTTTCCCCCAGATGGTGGGGCCTCTTTGAGTCTATGGAAGAAAACAGGTCTTGGGCTCAGATTCCATTCTGAAAGCTGTGAAAGGAAGCGCATGTTTAAGGGCATAAGCAAAGCTCTGAAAACATCTGCTGAGAAATTCCCCAAACCCTTGGCGAGACATTAAAGGGCTGTTTCTAAAAGTAAGTTATTTTCATTTTTTTTAAACCAAGACCCACCACTGAATTCTTTCTTGAGGAAGTACTGGAAGCTCTGTCGACCTTTGGGGTCTCGGATCAGTTCACTGAAGTTGAAGGCCCATCGCTCCACGCGCATCTTGGTTGGGATTTCCACCCTGCAAGGATGATTTGTAAATGCACCAGACAGGTAGGGGTTGTGCCCGGCGCTGGCCTGGGCTGGGGTGAGGGGCTTTAGTCTCACGGCCTAGGGCTCAATCCACTCCTCCTCCTCTTCCTCCTCCTCCAAACCCCTGCGTAACACACCAGCCAAGTAATTACTTGCTAGGAAGATGCCACTGCAGACAAGTCCCCTGGTGCTCACATCAAAGGCATGACCATCCCGAGGTGAGGAGGATGCCCACCGTGGGGAGCCCACGCTCAGGTCCTGCTCTCTTTGCCTTAAGGACAAATGAATCCAAATGCCTCTTCCAAAGCCTGATAACAGCCTGGAGCCTGGCCAGCAGAGGGTCAAGCTTCCACCTGGACCGGGAGAGAATTCTGGAGCAGCATTGGTGATGGGTGCTGCAATCATTGCCACCTGCTGGGTGTCTATCACCCACAACAGCTGTCCGTCTACCATGGCACGCCCTGGCTTCTGGTGGAAGCTGGTGGCTCCTTCTGTACCTGCCTCAGGCCACGTGCTTTGGAGTAGACCCATTTGCCATCCCTGCAATTCGCATCTTCCTCTACGATGCAAATCCCGCTTTGCTTCCTTGTTTAGAAAGATTTCCCTGATCCCAGGTAGGGCATTTGAGCCCAGCTGGCAGAGATCTGACATTCCGGAGAGTAAGAAAAAGACTCGGTCCTTTCCTATCCCTTATGGAATTCGCCTAAACCTAACACAGTCCCTTTGAAACTAAGGTTTCAAGTCCATCACACCATGTTTCCCACGGATGTAGCAGCTAGGACCATAACCAGGCACAGTTCATGTCTACGGGATCCAAGCATGCCAAGCAAGTTTTACACTTTCCGTAAGAACAAGCATAAAAACAATAAAACCAGTGACAGTCACAGCTGCCATTCATAGACCATTGTCCTATGTGAGGTACTGTGTGTTACACACATACCATTGAACCCTTAAAAGAACACTAGGCGTTGAATATTACTATCCTATTTTATTGTCAAGAAAACTGAGGATCAGAGGTTAAATCCTTGCCCATAATTAGTAGGAAGCTGAGCTGTGATGAGTGGTTTGCAAACTTCCATCAGAATCACCTGAAAGATGCCTTGAAACAGATTGCTGGGTCCCAATCCCAGAGTTTCTGATTCAGTCGGAGTAGGTGGGGCCCAAGAACATGCATGTCTGACAGGTTCCCTGGTACTGCGGATGCCGCTGGTCCAGGGACCACACTGGGAATCAATGCTTTAAACCAGCCTAAGAATCCTGGCTGCTTGTGAAAGTCAGCAGAGCTTTTAAAAAAACACCCATAGGGGTGAGAGAGCAACCCAGGCCAATTAAATAAGAGGTTTGGGAGAATGAGGCCTGAACATTGGTGTTTTTGTTAAGCTTCCCCAGTAATTGTAATACTGCTCTAAAATCTAAACCATTAAGAACAAGATTTCTCACTTTCATGGGAGTTAAGCTGTGAGGATGCAAAGGCATACGAATGACACAAGGTGGCTGGGCGCGGTGGCTCACGCCTGTGATCCCGGCACTTTGGGAGGCTGAGGTGAGAAGATTACAAGGTCAAGAGATTGAGACCATTCTGGCCAACATGGTGAAACCCCGTCTCTACCAAAAATACAAAAATTAGCCGGGCATGGTGGTGAGTACCTATACTTTCAGCTATTTGGGAGGCTGAGGCAGAAGGTATTTGAGAAAATCAGTTCCTATTCTACTTGTGAAATGAAACATTCCTTCCATCCAGTCCGTCTGTCACTCCTCTGATTCCAATTAATGCCATTGATAGGAAATGTCCAGATAGACAAACCCGTAAAGAGAGAAAGCAGATTCATAGTTGCCTAAGGCTGGAGGAGTCCAGGGTTTCTTTTTTGTGTAATGAACATGTTTTATAATTGATTGTAGCTCTATGACTATAATAAAAACCATTGAACTGTATGCCCTGAATGGTGAATTTTATAGCATGTGAATTGTAACTCAAAAACTGTTTTTTAAAAAATACCACTATATAAAATACATACAGTTTAGCATTTAAGTCCCAGAACTGGGTGTCATCGGTGATCCAGGGGTTGCTAGGAAGGCAGCCTGACATGATGGCATCATTGGATGAGAACTGCTCGCTGTATTTCACAATCCTGAAAAGCAAACAGAAAACGATTTCCTAGAAGCTTGACACCCAAGAGATGAAATCAATACACAGGTCAACTGACCAGCCTGTCCTCTTTTCCTGTATCAATTTGGTGACATACTTATTACTGTCATCTTAGAAACTTGCTTGGAGCTGCCAGGCACAGTGCCTCACACCTGTAATACCAGCACTTCGGGAGGTCGAGGTGGGAGGATCACAAAATCAGGAGATCAAGACCATCATGGCCAACGTGGTGAAACCCTGTCTCTACTAAAAATACAAAATTAGCTGGGCATGCTGGCTTGTGGCTGTAGTCCCAGCTACTCTGGAGGCTGAGGCAGGAGAATCACTTGAACCAGGGAGGTGGAGGTTGCACTGAGCTGAGATCACACCACTGCACTCCAGCCTGGAGATAGAGTGAGACTCCATGAAAGAAAGAAAAGGAAGGAAGAAAGGAGAGAGAAAGAAAGAAAGAAAGAGAGAGAGAGAAAGAAAGAAGGAAAGAAAGAAAGAAAGAAAGAAGGAAACTTGCTCAAATCCAATAATCCTTGGGATTGGCAGGTATTTTACAAAAATCAGTCCCGATTCTACTTGTGAAATGAAACATTGTCTTCCATCCAGTCCCTTTGTCATTCCTCTGTACCTATTTCTTTCTTTCCTTCTTTTTTGAGACAGCCAAGCTGGAGGGCAGTGGCACAATCTTGGCTCACTGTAGCCTCCACCTCCTAGGCTCAAGTGATCCTCCCACCTCAGCCTCCTGAGTAGCTGGGACCACAGATGTGTACCACCATGCCTGGCTAAATTTTTTGTATTTTTGGTAGAGACGGGATTTTGCCAAGTAACCCAGGCTGGTCTCACACTCCTGGGCTCAAGCGATCCACCTCAGCCTCCCAAAGTGCTGGGATTACAGGCGTGAGCCACCACTCCCGGCCTAATTTTTTATCCTTTAACAAATCCCTCCCTATCTCCCCTCACCCACCCTTCCCAGTCTGTAGTGACCTCTGTTCTACTTTACATATTTTCAGATAGCCAGAAAAGAAGATACTGAATGCTCCCAACACAAACAAATGATAAATATTTGAGGTGATGGATGTGCTAATTACCCTGATCTGATCACTATACATCGTATATATTGAAACATCACTATGTACCCCCTAAATATGTACAATCATGTACCAATTTTAAAAACGTTTCTAAAAAATAGCTAATTCCTTTGAGTTGAGTCAGACTGTCTGAGTCAATGCATTTCCGGCTGTCTGGGTAGTGAAAACCTGCCATGCCTCCTCCCCGTAGGTGGGGAGTTGTGTCCACAGTGAATGTGAAATGCGCCTGCCCTGCAGTCGGCCCTCAGTCATGAGATTTGGGCAGAATCGGATCCATCCCTTAGAGATAAACCAGTGGTATCCTAGAGACAAGCACTGGGTTTGCAATTAGATGCAGAACTCAAGCCCCCTGCTGTCTTCTCTCCCAAGACTTTCTAGTTGACTATCAGACCTTTTTTTTTTTTTTTTTTTTTTGAGATGGAATCTTGCTCTGTCCCCCAGGCTGAAGTGCAGTGGCACGAGCTCAGCTCACTGCAGCCTCCTCCTCCCAGGTTCAAGCAATTCTTGTGCCTCAGCCTCCAGAGTAGCTGGGACTACAGGCACACACCACCACGCCCGGCTAATTTTTGTATTTTTAGCACAGATGGGTTTCACCATTTTGGCCAGGCTGGTCTCAAACTCCTGACCTCAGGTGATCCATCCACCTGGGCCTCCCAAAGTGCTGGGATTACAGACATGAGCCACCACTCCTGGCCCAGATCTTTACCGGTGGACACTGGAGGAGAAAAAACCAAAACTGAAACCAAAACCAAACAAACAAAACTGGTTCACAGGTCAAAACACTAATGATGTCAAAATTATGGTAATAAGATCCTAAGGCAAATAAAAATTGGGAAGTGGGTCTAAGAAGTATCCTTGGGTCTCCTTCAATTTTCTTTCTGTTTGGTTTCATAAAACTGGGTTTGTAGAACATGGAAGTAAATGGTTTTGAGCTTATCACAGAACAATGATGATGATTATAACCCAAAGCGAGTGCCCTGGATACCCAGGTGCCCTCCTCAGCTGGAATCAGGGCTCAGCAGCAGCAGAGTCACTGTAATGTGGATGGGGTCAGGACACGTTTTCTCAGGCAGGTGACATTTTTGTAAACTGGGGACTTAGGAAGATGTAAAACATTTTTATGAGAGCCCAACCCTTACCCGTATTGAAGGAAGGCACTAAAATAACAAAACACAGCATTTTCAGCCCCAATCAGTACTATGACTTGAGTCTTACACAGTCAGAATACATAATGAGTCACGTCATGCCTCCCAGGAATAAGCCGTTTATTTTCATGCATGCAGGAAAATCCCAGAGTTAGTAATGTGGTCCTAAAATAAACTCCACATTTTAAAGGAAAAACTGCTTGCACGGGGGAGGCACTAAGCTCCTTTCTGTCTCCCAGATGACGTCCCATGGAGGGTCGGGTCAAGGTAGCCGGAAGGTTCAATGAATCAGACATAAATGTCCAATTTAGCCTAATGGGATTTTAAATCAAAGATTAACAATGGACATTGGAAGTACATGGAACCAGCAGACATGGCCTGCACACCCCTGATGAATTGGAACGGGTAATGGCAGGAGCCCAGGCAGGACCTTCAGTCCACAGACTTCCAACTCTTTGCTGCGTCCCTATCCACACATTAGTGGATTCCAAGAAACACGACGGTCTTTGCTAGAGCCTCACCTACCCTTGATTCTGCCTAACCCAAGATGAGACCCGGAGGCTTGTTCTGAGAGAAGAACGAGGAACTAAGCCCCCAAGAGACTGGTGTTGTCCCTCACTGTTCTGCAGAATCCTCAGTCTGTCAGCCCAGAATTGTCAAGTTTGCCTGAAAGCAGACGTTCTCCTCTTGTCGACCTATTACTCTGACTTTAGCAAGACCAAGAAGTCAGGGACATACCCTCCCAGGGACACGGAAGACTTCACCGTGGACCTCATCAAGGCCTGTTGGTAATACATGATCTGGAAGAGACACAGTTATCAGAAGGTGTTAAGCCCCTCCACCGTTCATCATCACTACATATGGCCTTCAAACCCAGAAGCCGTTTCACCCAGAGCTGCACCCTGTTCTGTGTCCAAAGCCAGCCCCACAGTAGATACATGACCCCAGTCTTCAAATCAGTGGCCTTCTTCATCTATTATGTATTGGTCTGGGAAAAAGCATTAGCAGAAAAAATACAAAAGTTCTAAGGAGCATTAAACTGAGACATGGGGATAGACACTTGGCTTTTCCCTCACATGCCTCTGGCTGACAGAAGCAGAGAGTGGTCCCCACCACAGGTGACATCCTTGAATGTCATGATTCTGCAGCATTGGCCAAATCAAGTTATACCCTCCTCAGCCACCTTCCTCCACGTTCAGAAAGCTAACCACACATCCCACCTCAATGGCCACTGCTTCCCAGGACTCTGTGTTGGGTCCCAGATAGAAGATTTGCCAAAATAGGCAGTTGGCCACCTTGGGTAGACTCTGGCCCTGTAATGATAGGCGCAGGAGCCAGGCTGGGGAACGTAGAATCTCTGCAGCCTGAAGCCTTAGTGTTCACAGTCCTCTCTGGCCACCCCTCATCTCTGTGCCTTCGAGGGGTTTTTCATGCCCTGAGTGTCAGCGTCAGCCCCAGCCAGAGCTTACAAAAGATGCCTTGTCAATCTGTGCTGTCTGTGAATTTGGAAGTAACTGTTTGAACATTGCACATGGTTTTCATTTCATTACCAAGTACAGACCCTAAAACAAAGTACATATGATCCGTTTGTTAGAAGATTTAAAACCATTCTTCACTGGAAGTGGAAGACTAATTACCTCTTTTTTGACAGCAACGACTGTTTGTTTCTGTAAAACAAAGAAACAAAACCATTAAACAGATGTCATGAAATCATTACAGTTCAAACACCCATTTGAAAAACCACAATTCTCCCCATGAGAAAACTGCCCATTTTTTCTTTCTTAAAGGGTAGAATTTCGCCATTTCTACTGCCCCCACTGTGTTCTGTGTAACCACTGGCGAATAAATACCAACTAAGAGATTTGGTAAGCCAAGGAGCATAACTTACCACTGTAACTTTGCTCTCCTAAAGGCCAAGATGAATTAAAGTCTAAATTTGGGATTGGTGCCAATTTAGCATGGTGCCTACAGAATGATCTGAAGAGTGAGAAATAAAGATTCCTGTCTGAGACACGAATTAAGGGAAAATGGGGAAGGTCATGTGCAGTGGCTCACACCTGTAATCCCAGCACTTTGGGAGGCAAAGGAGGGAAGATCACTTGAGCCCAGGAGTTCGAGACTAGCCTGAGCAACATGACAAAACCCAGTCTTTACTGAAAGTACAAATTATCTAGGCATGGTAGCGTGCATCTGTAGTCCCAGCTACTTGGGAGGCTGAGGTGAGAGGGTTGCCTGATCCGGGAAGTCAAGACTGCAGCGAGCCATGATCATGTCACTGCACTCTAGCGTGGGTGACAGAGCAAAGCTTTGTTTCAAAAAAGAAAAAGAAAGAGAGGAGATATAAAAACTAGCATGGAGCTTGGCTGTTGGTTTCTTTTGTTACAGGGGAAAGCTCTGAAGCAATGGTAAGATGCATTCCTCAAGTAGCCACAACAATTTGACCAATAGTATAAGTTGAAAAGCAAACCATTGTTACCAAAAATAAAGCCACAGTGGAAAGGCTTGGGGCCAGCATGCACTGCAAACTGAGTCTCTGAGTTGAGCCGCCCTGTGGAATCAGGTCCCATCCCCTCGCTGAAGCTGCCGCAGCAGAGTCATACTGGGGATCAGCTTCAAGGTGTCCCCTCTCAACTTTCTGAGTAAGGCAGAGGAAGAAAGGACAGCTCCAAGAGGGGCTCCATGTTCACGGTCTTAGAAGCTCCTGGAAACAATTCAGAGCTGTCTTTAGCCAAATGGAGATAGATCTGCGATTGCAGTGGGCTGTGCTTCCTCGGCGCTACTTTTCTGCTCCATGTCACTTGGAGGTTGGGCAAGGTGGCGAACCCAGTCTCAGTTTTCCTAGGTCTGGTTGTGTCCAGGGGCTGCTTGGTGCTGATTCTTGTTTTGTTTGTTTGTTGTTGTTTTTCATTTTAACAGACCTACTTTAATTCCAAAAGAAATTAATCTAGAACGGTCAGTAATACACAACATAATTTTATGTTTCTTTTTTAGGTATCTATCTAACACAAGTTTATTTGTATATGTGCAATGCATAATAATAACTCTAACTTAGATATGAGTCCCAACAGGATGAACATATATTTTCTTGCAACTACTACTTTATGCCTATGAAGGGTGTAAACGCGGTGTCCTACTCTCTTAAACCCAAGTTAATAGCAGTGTCCTCTCAGAATTTTTCGTAAATTATTAATGACCTAATTTCATTTAAAAATAGTTTCAGCAAATGTGAAAATAGAAAATCCTGTTATTTGTCCATTTATAATATGAGAGAGAGAGAGAAAAAAGAGATGGTCCATTCCTCTATAGAAAAAATGGGTTTAAAGAACAGTTCTGGTAGTATTTCACATGGTAATCTATGAAAAGGTCTAATAAGCAGCCCCCTTACTCAGGGGAAAAAAAAATGATTGCAATGTGTTTCTCTTCCAAATTGCTTAGTAACTCCAAGTGATTTTCAAACAAGGGGGCAGATTACTGGCACTGAGTTCATGAAACTTAGATTTATCTTGAATAGGGATATTACAGAAATCAAGAACGTCTCTAACCTTGTGCATCTGGTAGAGTCTGGAGTTAGGGACTACCTGACCCAACCATCAGCTAAATGTACCAAGAGATAGAACTTAAGATGACCATCTTCCAGGGAGATGTCTTGCCAAGTACTAGGAGATGAACCAAAAACTTCAACATAAGATTTCAAATGACTCTGCAGAACTTCAGGTGGTGTGTATGCTCGGCTTTGTAAGGTTGGACACGCTGAGATTGGTTCCTTTTTCACCTCTTCTACCGTCTCAGCAACCACTGGCTCTTTCTCTTTTCCGGATCGAGACCCAAGTTCTCTACGTGGTACCCCTGAGACTGTGCACGTGAAGACTCTTCTGATAATGCCAGACACAGACTGTGCCGCTATCTTCCATGAGATCCAAGGGCCTTGGTGCTGACTCTCACACTTCAAGTGGAGCCTCTTCATTCCTGCCTGCCAATATCCATGATGCTTAAGCCACCCAAGTCTTCACTTGGGAAAGAGTCATAAGTCTGAGGAGGACACTACTTCCTTTGAGCCAGTCAGTCAGCAAAATAAATACTGGCCCCTGAGCCAACGGACGAGGAATGAAGGAGAGTCCAATCCAGAACATCATATACCTGCCTCTCCTTTCTAACCCAGGCTGGCTTTCATTTTGCTTCCTTGGATTGCTTTTCTACCATTGCTTTTCACAAGAAATCCTTTTCCTGCATGGAGGAGTAGGGAGACTTATCTCAGAAAGGTAAAGCTCATGTCGTTTTCTCTATTTCAGGCTCTCACACATCCTGACTTCCTCCTTCATAGCACTGATCACCATTTGGATTTCATACTTATTTGTGTAACTCTTTGTTTAAAGTATAAATCAACATCAAGGTATCATTGAGGGAAGGGGCCATGTCTATCTTCCCTAGCACAATGTCTGACGCAGAGTAGATGCTCAGTAAATATGTAACAAATGATTGACTTCAGTATGCTTGGAGCCCTAGACGAATGGGGACATTTTCTCAGCTTAATAGCATTTTTTCTACTAAAAAATTGAAAACGCTCCTCGAATGATCCAAATGCACTGGCGACTACACTTATTTGTTCCCATTCTCCTCCAACGTACGGCACTGTTTTAGAAGATGCCCACTTCTGGTAGAAAAGGACCCTAGGGCGAGAGAGGACTTACATTCAAATCTAATACTGTATAATGACTTCCTTCTGTTGGAGCGTTGCTGGAGTGGGTTATTCAGAATAGCATCTACTGGTCTATGCCCTCTGCTCAAAGTGGGAGCTGTACTTTTACATAATAACTGCCTAGTAACTGCTGAGAAGCAATTTACACTTCTTTGAGGCTTTGCAAAGCTTAAGGTAAGGAGATTTTATTTCATTAATTTTTAGCTGAGGAAACCAAGTTTCTGTGAGGTTGTGGGTAACCTCAACAACTCCTGGTCAGAAGTTGGTTGGGCCAGGATTCAAATCCAGCTCTTCCCTTTGCAAAGCCGAGAGAAGATGTTGGGTTGAGAAACACAGAATCTCCGATCCTGTTCACTTTCTCCTCCTAGTCCCCTCTCTTCCCACTCCTTCCTTGCCCTGAGGCTGAGAGTGCAGCAGGATGGAATGCCTCCACCCAGTCACTTAATTTAAAATGTAAACAAGGCTAGGCATGGTGGGTGGCTCATTCCTGTAACCCCAGCACTTTGGGAAGCTGAGGTAGGCAGATCTACTCAGGTCAGCCTGGCCAACATGGTGAGACCCCATCTCTACTAAAAATACAAAAATAAGCTGGGCGTGGTGATGCACACCTGTAATCCCAGCTGCTTGGCGGGGGCCAGTGGGGAGGGGTGCTGACGCAGGAGAATTGCTTGAACCAGGGAGACGGAGGCTGCAAGGAGCTGATGTCATGCTACTGCACTCCAGCCTGGGCAATAGAGCAAGACTCCATATGAAAATTAGTATATTAATTAAATAATTAATTGTCAACAAAAAGTGAGCTAGAGACCTAACACAAGACGAAACGCAAGTACCGGAAACATTCTGTCCTTAGCACTCATGATGGTGAAGAGTGGAATCGTGCCAGGCGCATCCTCAGCAGCCTGTGTCATAAGCACCTCCAAGGTGTCCAGACCCCAGCATCAAGCTTTCTGCCAGTCGACCACTGTTCTGCAGCCAGCACCTGGGGGCACAGGGCTCCTGAGTGGACGCAGGCAGATTCGCCCTGGCTGCCTGGTGTTCTCTGGGGCCGCAGAGAGCTGTATCTGCAGGCGACTTTGCGGCAAGCTCATTTCCATTCCACCTCTAGGGGCTCTTCCTTTGGCCTAATATACTTGCTCCTAGGGCCGTTATCTCAGCCTTCAGGGGTTTACCATTTTGTATACTCCTGTTCACTTCATTTGATTTTATTACCTCCCTAGGGCTCTGCCTCTGTGCTGTGGTTAGCTATTTTGTTTTTTGATTTCCGGAATTAGCAGTTACCTTCTGGGAATTGGACTGCAGCCTGCCCTAATAGGATTTGGCTGAAGGTGAGACTTTCCCACCCTCTACCTTGGATTGTCCACATGAATTTTAGCTTGTATTTCTACCTTTAAAAATAGCTGTCCAGGTTGTGTACATTGAAGGACTGTGGCTGCAGAATGTGTGGCTTTGGCTAGACTGAAATCATGGCAGGTCCAGAAATGGATGCCCAATTCCAGGCATTAAAATACATTTCAATTCTTAGACGCTCACAAGTAGAATGAGTTGTGTACTGACCACATGTGGAGACATTGCTTCGATGATCTTTCACTTCAAGTCAAGATCTAAAAACCCTCCAGCTGTGAAAGCAGCATAATGGATTCTAAACTGTCTGTGCCTCATCCATTATGTTCTCATGCCTGGAGAAGCTCATGTCGACTAGTCATGTGATAATTCAATTTGTACAATAAATTACGAACTGGAAAAAAGAGCTGTTCATGGGATCTGCTTCCTCTAGACTGACATACAGGGATCTCTGCTCCTCTGGGGGGGTGTGAAGGGAGGGGACAGTGAGGGAAAATAGTCCTGAACTTTTCTAAAAGGTGAAGAGACAATTTGATTTGGAGGGAGTGGTGGAGAAGAGATTCAGGAAAGAGTATGGATGGTGGTATGGAGTATGGAGTTGCCTGTGGTTCCAGAAACTCCTGGAGGCTGTGGCTGAAGTATTGCCTGAGTCTAGGAGTTCGAGGCTGCAGTGAGCTAAGATGGCATCACTGCACTGCAGCCTGGGTGACAGAGCGAGACCCCGTCTCAAAAAAGAAAGAGAGAGAGAGAGGAAGAAAGAAGGAAAGAAAGAAAGAGAGAGAGAGGAGGGAGGCAGGGAGGGAGGGAAAGACAGAGAAAAGTGGAAGGAGGAAAGGAGGGAAGGAAGGAAGGAGAGAAGCAAGGGAGGGAGGGAGGGAGAGAAAAAGAAAGAAGAAGGAAGGAAGAAAAAATAGAAGTACATGGGCTTTGAGGGTCAGACAAAGGCTAAAATCCTAGTCCTGCCACTTCCTGGCTATGGCCTTGGATGAGTTGCTCAGCATCTCAGAACCTCTAATTTCTCATTTGTAGAAGGTGAATAGAGCAAAAGAGGGATTAAATGAGGTAACAGACACAAGGCACCTGGCAGAGAGCAGAGACCCGCACACAGTGCCCGTTCCTTAGGGCTACTGCACCCCCGCTGAGCACGTGCCCGGCACAATGTTAGCCCTCCTCGTAAGATAAAACGCAGGATTCACAGGCAATATTTGGGGCCTACTTATGCAAAACAAGATATTTATTGCCTATCTGAAATTCAAACGTAACTGGGAATCCTGTATTTTTATTTGCTAAGTCTTGCAAACCTACTCTCGATATAATTGTATCTTAGCAGGAGGCAATAAGAAATATTATGTTAAAGTGAAGTTGTTACAAAATAAAAAGTACACACAATTCTAAGCAAGTCAAAGAAAACCACCTCATGATAAAATAAGAAATGAGGGTTTTTTTGTTTTTGTTTTTGTTTTTGTTTTTTTCTAGTCTGGCATTCACACACAACTTCCCTCCCTCCTCAGCTGCCGGCCCTCCTGGAGCGAAGCCACAGCCACTTCGTTATGCCTCTACTCAGTTACACACTTTGCTACAGGAGGAAGTTTCCGCCTCAAGAATCTCTGGATGCTCTGCATTCTTAGCATTCTAACAATTTCTTATTTTTCCCTTGCACAGTTGCCCAAATAGGGACACTTCTAGACCTGCTGTTTACACAGCTCTGGACCCGCTAAGAGGTGAACTCCGGGTGGAGGCTGCAGACGATTGTCACAGGGCAGGAGGAGGCAGGCCACCACCAGCAGGAGGGCAGGGGAGGGATAAGCAAGGACTCTGGGATGGGGCAGCCAGGCAGGTATCTGCAGAGAATCACAGGTGGCAGGCGGAGCGAGCCGCGGAGCCACAGGCGGCAAGATGTGGAGAACTGTGAGGACTCGGGCAGCTCTGGCACTGAGAGCAGAGAGGGGGTCTAAAGTCAGAAACCGGGAGATCCAAAAACACAGGTGGTTAATGCAGAGCAGGCAAGGAAAGAGATGGGGCCAGGCGCAGTGGTTCATGCCTGTAATCCCAACACCCTGGGAGGTTAAGGCGGGTGGATAGCTTGAGCCCTGGAGTTCAAGACCAGCCTGCGAAACATGGTGAAACCCCATCTCTACTAAAAATACAAAAAGTAGGCAGTTTTATAACCTGGTCTCAAAATAAATAAATAAAGACCAAGCATGGTGACTCACACCTGTAATCCCAACACTTTGAGAGGCCGAGGCAGGCAGACCACCTGAGGCCAGGAGTTTGAGACCAGCCTGGCCAATATGACAAAACCCTGTCTCTACTAAAAATATAAAAATTAGCCAGGCACGGTGGTGCATGCCTGTAATCCCAGCTACTCAGAAAGCTGAGGCACAAGAATCATTTGAACCCAGGAGGCGGGGGTTGCAGTGATCCAAGATTGTGCCACTGCACTCCAGCCTGGGTGACAGAGCAAGACTCTGTCTCAAAATAGATAGACAGACAGATAGATAGATAGACAGATAGATAGATAGATAGACAGATAGATAGATAGATAGACAGATAGATAGATTTTTAAAAAATAATTTAAGGGGGTGCAGCTATCCAAGGAGTCTTGGATTTGAGGTTGTGATTATGTGAAGTAAATAGCTGTCCAGCCAGGTGTGACCTCATCAGATAGAAAAAGAATTGCTTACAATGTACAAGGCTCGATGCAAAATGAAAATGCAGGTTTACTGGTCAGAAAATAAAAAAGTATAAAGAATTCTGAGATGGTAACAGAACATTAAAGCAAACAAGAGTCCTTCTGAGGATGGGGCCTTGGCGGCTGTACAAGCCCCTGCTCATGAAGCCAGCCCAGGGTGCAGGTGTAGGCCTTGCGGGGTGGAGAGGGGAGCAGCGGTGGTATCAGGAAGGAGCACGAGCTACAGAACTAGAAACACGTAACTGAATCCTGGCTGGGTCACCTTGGGCGAACAGCTCCATCTCTCTGTTTGCTTTCTTTTCACGTGAAAAAAGAAACTGACATTACCTCTGTAAATGGGTTTCATGATATCCAGCAAAACTTCTAAAAGCCACAATAAGGACATTAGAAAACATCAGGCAGGATGTGGAGTGGGCTCTGGCGCCCATCATCTGAGGGTCAGATCCTGGCTTCACCACTTCTCAGCTGTGTGTCCTTGAGGGAGCCATGCTCTCCCTCAGCCTGCTTCCTCAACTGTGAAACAGGGATGGAAGGTAACCATCTACCTCATAAGACAGTAGCGAGTCTTTGCTGAGCCGTCACAAGGAGTGGTGCACTCAGTTCAGTGCCTGGCACTTGGGGAGCTGTCAGCAAACATCAGCCTTTGAGCTGTCCCTACCATCAGCCAGCCATGGTTACACAGAAGCCACAAGAAGTAAGCAGTTTGTCCCCTGTTGGTGGGAGCATATGGTGTGGGAAGCGGGGGTTGCTCACTGAGGCCCCCAGGCTGAGCACCTCTGCAAAGCACAGTATTTTATACTGGGGGGCCGTATGTCTGCCTTTCACCCAAAGATCTGTTTACTTGCCAGTGTAGACTGAGGTTCTGAGCAGCTGCTCATCGAACTAGGCAGAGAGGTTGAAATTGGCATGTATCCCTTCCTTTCACCTCCAACAAGGCAGAAATATGAGAACGTGAAAAGGCAGAAGAGGAAATCGGCTAGGTACGGAACCCCAAAATGGGGTACGAGGTCTCTAAGTCCCATAAACTCTCTCTCACAGCATGACAACACTTAGAATAATACCAGCTGTGTGTGGAGTGTCTAAGTGTTGATTGGCATTCTAGACATAGGTGATCCCGCTTCATCCTCTGAGGAAGGAACTAGCGTGCTTCCCCTGTTACAGACGAGGAAACTGAGACTGTGGCTCCAGAGCTCACCTAAGATTATATGGACCGGAAGTGGCAGAGCTGGGGCTCAGGCCAATGTCGAGGGTTTCTCCAGTACATGGCACTGCCCTCATCCTTAAATGATAGCAGTGACCCTGTCATAAGCAGTCCCTGCCCCTATCACCTCCTGGGGTAGGGGGGTTGGGGGTTTTGTATGCCTCAAGGTATTGGAGCTGAAAGAAGACTCACTTCTAGAGTGTGGTCCCGGCCCCTGGCCAGTCCCTCCCAGCTGCCATCAGCCGGTGGGAGTGGGCTACCCAGGGCCCTAGACACCTGCCAACCTAATGACCTTCCTCCTTATGCTTGACGGTTACTTGCCTCTATTTGGGGAAAACAGATACATCTCCTCAAGAAGTTAGTCATTTTTGAAATGCAAATCAAAACCACAATGAGATACCATCCCACACCAGTCAGAATGGCTATTATTAAAAAGTCAAAAAATAACAGATGCTGGCGAGGAGAAAAGGGAAGCTTATATGCTACTGGCGGGAATGTAAATTAGTTCAGCCATTGTAGAAAGCAGTGTGGTGATTTCTCAAAGAACTTAAAACAGAATTACCGTTCGACCCAGCAGTCCCATGACTAGGTATACACCCAAAGGGATACAAATCACTCCATCATAAAGGCACATGCATGCAAATGTTCACCACAGCGCTATTCACAATAGCAAAGACATGGAATCAACCTAAATGCCCATCAATGGTAGACTGGATAAAGAAAATGTGATACATATATACACCATGGAATACTATGCAGCCATAAAAAATGAGATCATGTTCTTTGTAGCAACATGGATGGAGCTGGAGACCATTATCCTAAGCAAACTAATGCAGAAACAGAAAACCAAATACCACATGGTCCCACTTATAAGTGGGAGCTAAACATTGAGTATACAAGGACACAAAGAAGGGAACAAAAAACACCTAGGCCTACTTGAGGGTGGAGGGTGGAAGGAGGGAGAGGATGGAAAAACTACCTATGAGTACCATGCTTATTGCCTGAGTGATAAAATAATCTACATCAACCCCCATCACATGCGATTTACCTGAAATGTACACCCCAAACCTAAAATAAAAGCTACAGCTGGGTGCAGTGGCCCATGCCTGTAATCCCAGCACTTCAGGAGGCCAAGGTGGGCGGACCACCTGAGGTCAGGAGTTCCAGACCAGCCTGGCCAACATAGCGAAACCCCGTCTCTACTAAAATTACATAAAAATTATCTGGGCACGGTAGAACACGCCTGTAATCCCAGCTATTCTGGAGGCTAAGGCAAAAGAATCGCTTGAATCCAGAAGGCGGAGGTTGCAGTGAGCCGAGATTGCACCACCACCGCACTCCAGCCTGGGTGACACAGCAAGACTCCATCTCAAAAAAAAAAAAAAAAAAAGAAGGATTGATTTGTTCTCAAAATGACCTCTCTTTTCAAACCAGCTCAGGCACCATGAGTTCTCTGAAGTGAGACAAAAATCTAAAACCTCTGCACTCCTAGGTCCTCATGGAGATGCTTCGTGTTCTTGGCAACCCTCTCCTCTCAGGGCAGATTAACCTGGGAACATAGAGGACCCACAGACTGACAGACCACAGCATGCGGGGGCTGGCTGAGGTGGGGCTGGCTGAGGGGGGGCTGGCTGAGAGGGGGCTGGCTGAGGGGGGGCTGGCTGAGGGGGGGCTGGCTGAGCGGAGGGCTGGCTGAGGGGAGGGCTGGAAGCAGTCCTGCATGCATGAGAGTTGCAGTTATTTATTCTTCTTAATACTTTATTCCACAGCAGCCAGAGTGCACAGACAGGAGAAAGATAGCTGGGGAGAGAGAGAGATAGAGAAGATGATGGTAAACAACATCGGAGACACAGCCCGCATCACACCCCACCACGGCAAAGGCACCCTCTGTCACACACACAGCCTGCCCACCAGGCTCTGGGCTGAGAGAGTTGCCAGCATCCACATCCGCAGGAAATGGGCTTTGAGGACCAAGGGGCACAAAGAGGCCTTCCCAGTAAAGACAGTCATCTGGTCACCCTCCTTGGAAGTCACCCCCAGGATGGAGCAGTTCCGCTCCTTAGCTTCTCTCTCAAATCGGTGAAGTTAAGGTCCTGCCTAACCACCCGGCCCCAACACACACACGCACACACACACACACACACACACACACACACAGCTGAGCAGTATCCTACTGGCTTGGGTCACCAATGGGTGGCCCTTGGTTTCCACCCCCCGTGTCAGAAGGAGTGATGTGCTTTCTGCCTTCACACCCTCCCTCCTCTCCAGGAAAGAGGTTTCCAGAGCAGCCAGTTAGCCATAAAAAAAAAAAACAAACCTTTCACCCAGGTTCAGTCTTTTACTCAAGGATTCTGTTTCTATGACAACCAAGCCTACAAGGCCTCAGCAGTGATCTGTTATCTGACAAGGGGAACACGTGAAAGGCTGCCCTGGGAACAGCTGAGTGAAGGCTGACTGGCCCTGGGCGTATCAAAGGAGGGGTCTCTTTGGCTTGTGGACAAGAGACCTGATGATTCCCCTGGTGATGCTCTCAGGGAGCAAAAGCCAGACACTGTCCCAGAGCTGCCTTGCTAACATTTCCGATTCCTTTTTCTTTCCTCTCCCACTTCTGCTTTCCTCCTTCCCCTACACACCTCTCCAGGCCCAACTGATTCCTTAAGGCACTGCAGAGCCCTATAGATGCACCCTAGGCTAAAGAGGTGACGATCCTTGCCACCCAAAGACAATGTTTGGCAGAAAGCAATGAAATCATCTAAGACCTGTTTAAATGGGTTTAGGCTGGTTCATTGGAATCAGCGGTTCTCATTCAGAGCAATGTTGACTCCTTCCCCAGGGTATACTGGGCAATATCTGGAGACATTTTTGATTGTCAGGACTGGGGGGTTAGGTGGACAGGGAGAGGAGTGGAGGTACTGACATCTCACTGGTAGGGGCCAGGGATGCTGCTGAAATGCACAGGACAACGTCTCCAAAGAATTATCTATTTGAGCCAGATGCAGTGGCTTACACCTGTAATCTCAGTGCTTTGGGAGGCCAAGGCAGGAGGATTGCTTCAGCCCAGGAGTTCAAGACCAGCCTAGGCAACATTGAAAGCCCCTGTCTCTACAAATAAGTTTTAAAATTAGCCAAGCATGGTGGTATGCACCTGTGGTCCTATTTAAGAGGCCGAGGCAGGAGGATCACCTGAGCCCAGGAAGTCAAGTCTGCAGTGAGCTGTGAGCATGTCACTGCACTGCAGCCTGGGCAACAAAGTGAGACCCTGTCTCAAATAATAAGTAAATTAATTAAATTAATAAATAGGAAAAAAATAATTATCTGGGCCAAAATGTCAATAGGGCCATGGGCTCAACAGCTTATGAACTGCATTTCTGTTCATAAATGAATACTCACAGGAAATTGGCCGTCCATCATGAAAGGTGGCCTATTTGAGGAAAGAGTCTTTTTTTAAATGAAAACTGCTTGGAGAATCTTTTCAAAGATCCCACTCCACAGGGATGTGAAAGGAAATGTTACAGTCCAGGTCCCGTGATGCGGATTAAGGTTGAATCCAAAGCCGATTCAAGAGTTTTGACGCTGGGGCATACAGTCTTCTCAGGGTCAACTAACTGGCTGAAACTGTGTACAGAACACCTGTCTGTGCATCTTTGAGTGGAACCAGCTCATAACTTTCATCAGATTTTCAAAGAGGGAAGTGACTCAGAAAAGTCTGGAAACCACCCATCTAGATCCCGTCAGCTCTTCCCCGCACTCTACATCCTCTGTCTCTCTTCAATCGTAATTTCTCCTTACCCAGCATCCTGCCATGGCCCCACTTCCTGCCCAACTCAGAGTCCACAGAGATCACAGTCCTCCTGTCTTTGGTAGTCTCAAAGAGAAGATGTCGTTGCCCCAACAGACATGACTAGACCTGTGGACACTTTCCCAGCCCCAGAATCCAACCTAGGCCCTACCCAAACTATGCAGTAGAGACATACCTGGTTTACCTTGACTTCATTCGGATTGGTCACTCGGTCCAGGCCATAGTCCAGCACATTGTCCATTCCAGGCTAAATGGAATAAAAACAACATAAGGATCATTACAGGAGAGTCTCCAGTTTCTGGTTAACTTTGGGTCTCAGTTAAGCTGCCAGTTGTGAGATGGAGCTAAGAAGAGCTTGTGGTCTAGTCCGCAGGGAGCTTTGAGGGCGTGGAAACCCTCCAGGTGAGCTGGTGAGCTTCATGAGGGCTGTTCTGCCTCCCAGTATCCCCAGCACCTAACATAGTGAGATGGAAGGACAGATGGAGAGAAGGATGGGTGATGGGTGGGTGGATGAAAAAATGGACAGGTGGTTGGCATTCCCAGCACCATAGTGGGATGCGTGGATGAGTGGATGAATGTATAGGTAAATGGGTGGCCAGTAGATGGTGGATGGGTGGGTGAGTAAATGGATAGATGGACAGCCAGTCAGATGAATGGCATTCCCAGCACCAGAGTGGGATGGATGGCAGGAGAAAGGGAAGGAGAAGGGGGTGGGAAGGAGGAAGGAAGAGATGGATGGATGGATGGATGGATGGATGGGTAAATGGATGATAGGTGGATAGAGGGTGAGCTAATAAATGGATGAATGAATGAGTGGATGGATGGATGGATGGATAGACAGACAGTTGAATGGCATCCCCAGCACCATAGTGAGATGGATGGATGGGGTGGTGTATGAATGGAAAGGGGGAGGGAAAGAGAGATGGATGCATGGATGGATGGATGGATAGGTAAATGGGTGGTAGGTGAATGGTGAGTGGGAGGAGAAGAGATGAACAGATGGACAGATGGATGGATGGATAGACAGATGAATGGCAAACTCAGCACCATAGTAGGATAGATAGATGGAAAGATGGATGCATGGATGGATGGATAAGTAAATGGGTGATATGTGGATGGTGAATGGATGGGTGAAGAGATGGATGGATGGATAGACAGGTGAATGACAAACTCAGCATCATAGTAAGATGGATAGGTGGAGGGGTGGATGGATGGATGGATGGATGGATGGATGGATGGATGGTTGAATGAGTAAATAGGTAGATGGGTAAGTGGGCAAAGGGATGGATAACATTCAGGCTCCAAAAGAGTTCACTGATACATGGGTCTCCTGACTCTTCCCACAGTGCTCCTTCCCCTCACTCTGTGGTTTCTGTCTTGGGCTGGGTGGGAAAAGAGAAACGACAGAGCAGTGCTTTGGGAGAGTACAGGCTTGTCAGTCACCTCTAGATGCCAATGTTGCTGTCCAGAAGATCCTGGAAAACACTCCTTGTCTCTGCACTTGCTAACCTCTCTAAGAAACAGAGAAGAAGCCTCCTACGTGGCAGGTTCTTGTGAAGATTTAACATGATAGGGTGTGAAACTCTCAACAGAAGGTAGCTATTGCTGAGCAAGGGGCTGTATTCATTTTAAGATCACACATGTAAAAGCACGGCCCAAAGATGGGACTGTGATCTCTTTTAGTTCCCTTTGCCAGCAGGTAACCCAACTCTCCAGAAAATCTTACTCGGTCTCTCTCAACTCCTTGACTCTTTGAGGTCAAAAATTTGGATCTTTCACTTCCCTCATGCAGGTGTGATGCACTCACTGCTCAGCACACGTGACCAACCAGGCTAGCTACACTGAAGCAGAGAGTTGGGAAGCAACTGGGTTTTCTAGCCATCAGATTCAGCCTCATCCATGGGATCAGTCTGGGTTTCAGCTTGGATTTAAGACTGACACATAAAATGGAGGAAGTCCAGTTAATTCAGATAAACAGCAAATGATTTCTGTCCCAATATTTTGATGCTTATTATATATTTATACTAAATATACAAAATATATTTTACTTAAAAATTATTTGTGGTTTGTCTGAAATTCAAATGTAACCAAGTTTCCTGTATTTTATTTGCTAAATCTAGCAATCTGGCTCAGTGGGCTACTGTGGGGGCAAATATGGGCAGACAAGATGACACAGGGAAGAGAAAGGAGAAGACAATAGAAAGCGGGTGGGGAGGAGGATAGGGAAAGGAAATGGCCATCCTTGCCCTAGTTGCTAAAAGTGGATCTTGATCAGCAAATACCTATGGGCACTTCCTATGGGCTGAGCCCTGGGGAGCCCATGGTAAGTGTGCCCTGAGACCACTGCTCAGGAGGCATCCCCAGCAGGCATATTGAGGCACTCCCAGTCTCAAGGGGAAGGTAGCCACTCAGCAATTAATCACACAGAGGATAAATTACTGTTGAGAGAGGTGTGTTGAAGGGATGACAGCATGGGATCTAACCTCACATGGCAGGGGCTCAGCAGAGTCAGTGTCTTCGGCAAAAAGGGTTCTAGGAATTGCCCCCTGAATCTGGTGTGGAGAAACCCCCCTGCATAACTGAAGACAGACTTCATGCACACACTTTGGCACTTTCAGACTGTCACAATCACACACACACACTCATACATATATATGCACACACACACATACGCGCAGGCCCTGACACACACACACACACTACACACACTACACACATATACACACACATTAATATGGTTTGGCTCTGTGTCCCCATCCAAATATCATCTTGAACTGTAATCTCCATAATCCCACAGATTGAGGGAGAGACCTGGTGGGAGGTAATTGGATCATGGGGGGTGGTATCCCCCACGCTGTTCTCATGATAGTAAGTTCTTATGAGATCTGATGGTTTTATAAATGTCTGACAGTTCCTCTTGCATGTACTCACTATCTCTCACCTGAGATCTGCCACATCAGACCTTCCATGTCAGACCTCTCTTGCCATATCAGACCTGCCTTTCCCTTTTCACCGTGATTGTGTAAGTTTCCTGAGACTTCCCTGACCATGCAGAATTGTGAGTCAATTAAACCTCTTTCCTTTATAAATTACCCAGTCTTGGCCAGGCGCAGTGGCTCACGTCTGTAATCCCAGCACTTTGGGAGGCTGAGGCTGGCAGATCACAAGGTCAGGAGTTCAAGACCAGCCTGGCCAGCATAGTGAAACCCCATCCCTACTAAAAATGCAAAATTTGCTGGGCATGGTGGCACGTGCCTGTAATCCCAGTTACTCGGGAGGCTGAGGCAGGAGAACTGCTTGAACCTAGGAGACGGAGGTTGCAGTGAGCTGAGATTCTGACACTGCACTCCAGCCTGGGCAACAGAACAAGACTCTAACTATAAATACATACATACCCAGTCCTGAGTATTTCTTTATAGCACTGTGAGAATGAATACACACAAACATGCTCACATACATGCACACACCTATGCATGCTCACACATACACACATTCACACACACACGCACACACTGACACATATACATGTTTACATGCATGCACACACACATACATATACACACATGCTCACTTAATGTGCACATGTATGTAGTCATACATGTACATTCACACACTCACACTCACACACCCTGACACAGTGACATGCACTCACACTCACACACGTAGCCTGGGCCCACGATGCCCTACAACCATTGGCTGCTCTTCCACAGGCACTCACAACCTCAGTGACTTCAGTGTGTTTGTCTGCCACAGTCTTGAATTTGTTATCTAGTTCTTTCCTTCCAATGTGCCCCAAGCTCTGATATAAATGTGGTTGCCCAGTGCTCAACAGTGCACCGGGCAACTGAGATAGACTCCACTGTGCCCTCAGCTGCTGGGATCAGACAGCCTTAGACTCTCAGACCCACAGCCACCCACTCGGCTTTATGACACTGACAGCCTGTCCAGTTCCAATGCCAAGCTGGTTCTCCTCGCTCCTTCCCTACAGAACAGCCAGGTACAGTCCTCTGGCCACTGCTGCCTGGGCTCTTGCACCTCTGTGGGCAGCAGCCTTTAAGTCTCAGTTGTTCCCAATCAAGCTGTGGTCCCATTCCAGTCCCCTGCCCTCAAAACTCACGAGGGGGCTGCCTTTCTGACTCTGCTGATTTCAGTGACTCCCTGGCTCCTTTCATTCATCCATTTCTTCATTCATCAGCTAGTGTAAAGTATTTGATCCACTGTGATCGTCACCAGAGTGCTGCTGACGCAGTTTCTGGCACACAACAGGGTGTTCAGATGAAGATAACCAGAACTGACTGTCAGTGCCCAGGAAGTAAGGGCAGCCAATGCATCCTGCAGGGTGCCACCCACAGAGAAGGAGACAGCAGGCGCTTTCTTCCCTGTTGCCTGACGCAGGAAGCCTCCAGAGACATGCAAGCTCTCCTCCTTCACCCAGAGGAACTGTGAACACCAGAGTATGACCCCCCCCAACAACAACAGCCCTTGGGCGTAAGCCAAAGAGGCAATTTGCTGAATGCCTCATCATTCAGGTCAGGAAAGGGGCTCCTGTGCTCCTGACAATTGCTCGTAAGAAGGCAGCGTTCCCAGGAACCCACATGCAGAGCAGGGCCAACGTGGGAGCTAATGGACACTTCTCGGTGGCACTCCACCATGTGCTCCCACCCCTCCTTCTCTCATTTCATTCTATTCCCAAAAGTATCAGACTCTCCTCATGCATGGAACAGAAAACAAATAATAAGTAAAACACTAACTCATTTTCTAAACAAAATAAAACAAGGAAAAGAAGTAGAGATGAAGCTGGGCACATGCCTCACACCTGTAATCCCAGCACTTTGGGAGGCTGAGGTGGGCACATCATGAGGAGTTCGAGACCAGTCTGGCCAACATGGTGAAACCCTGTCTCTACTAAAGATACAAAAAAATTAGCCGGGCATGGTGGCACATGCCTGTAATCCCAGCTACTCGGGAGGTTGAGGCCGGAGACTCACTTGAACCTGGGAGGTGGAGGTTGCAGGGAGCCGAGATCATGCCATTGCACTCCAGCCTGGGTGACGGGGCAAGACTTTATCTCAAAAAATAAAAAAATAAAAAATAAAAATAGAGATGAGGCGAAACGGGGAGACAATTTTACTATGCAGCGTCAGGAAAGTTTGCTCCCAGAGGATCTTGGCTTGAATGTCACTCTCCAAATCCTGCGTCCTGTGTTCCCTGACCCCTCAACCTGATGCAGGGCCCCTGCCTCCTACCAGCTGCCATGGCATTCTGTGGTTGCTCATTCGTTGGTTTAATCATTTTAGTCTTTATCTCTCTACCAGACTGCGGTGAACTCCTTGAGGTCATGAATAATGTCTGCCTTGGCTCATAATCCAAATATCCCCATTGCCCAGTAAGTGCCTGGCATAGAGCAGATATTCACAAAATATACGTTATTTTTTTTTTTTTTTGGACCAGAGCACAAGGAGCATTCCACCCTGGTTTTATAATATAACATTGTATGTCAGGCTAGGCACAGTGGCTCATGCCTGTAATCCTAGCACTTTAGGAGGCTGAGGCGGGTGGATCACTTGAGGTCAGGAGTTCAAGACTAGCTTGGACAACATGACTCTACCAAAAATACAAAAATTAGCCAGGCATGGTGGCAGGCACCTGTAATTCCAGCTACTCAGGAGGCGGAGGCAGGAAAATCCCTTGAACCTGGGAGGCGGAGGTTGCAGTGAACTGAGACCATGCCACTGCACTCCAGAGCAAGACTCTGTCTCAAAAAAAAAAAAAAAAAAAAAAAATTCTTCATTATATGTCAGACCATTTTCCTAGGTCAGTGAATGGCCTTTGAAAATACTATTTGAATAGCTTCACAATGTTCCATCATGTTAATATTCCTCAATTTATTTTGCCATTTTCCATCGTCAGACAGTTAGCCCAACCTCAATGAGAAATGGAGGGCAGATATCTCCTTCTCTGGCAGGCATCTGCATATTCGGTTGAAACAAGGGTCATTTAGCTTGACATGCAGATAAGGAATCACTTGATTTAGCATACCCACCACCAGAAAGCAGCCTCAGACTATATCCTTGGGAGGCACAAAGTCACAGATGGCCCAGCAAAGACGCAGGGAAGGCCTCCACAGGACTGTCTAAGGGAGCTCTTTCTCCCTTTGTTTATTACAAAACTCACTGCTGTCTGCATCGTGCTCAGATCTGTGCTTAGTTCCATTTGCGTAAAAAATGAGTGAGGAACATAGTTTTCCTTCATTACAGGAAGCTGAATCAGAGGTGGCATTTGGGATCCGGATGGGAATTCAGGTCAGAGCCCTCAACTACCACCACCCATATGGGGTCTTGGCCTTTGCCAGTTATGATCTCCCTAATACAGCATCTATCAGACATTCCTCCCTGCCTTTCTAAACCAATCACCCTCTCACTGTGCCCCTTCTGCATTTAGGTCTTATCTCTGGGAGAGTGCCACTCACCTGGGCTCCAGCAATTTGGATTTTGAGCTCCTTGAGCTGAGAGAGGGACCACAGGTAGGGGCTCCTTACACAGAAGCAGCATATCAAGCTTTGCCATCAGACAGATGTGGGGCTTCCTCTCCCAGAACTGGGCAGGCTACTGAACCTCTATGAGCCTCAATTTCTCCATCTGAATAATGGGGATGGTGATATTTCCTACGTCAGGTGCCCCCAAACTGCGGCCCCCTGAGGCCATTTATCTGGCCCTCCTGCTGCACTTCAGGAAGGGACACCTCTTTCATTGGTGGGCAGTGAGAGGAGCACAGTATGTGGCGGCCCTCCAGCGGTCTGAGGGACAGTGAACTGGCCCCCTGTGTAAAAAGCCTGGGGATGCCTGCCCTACGTCATAGCATCAGGCGTAAATGAGGTCCTCTGTGTCTAGAGCTTGACACAGGCACAGAGAAACGCTCAATGACTCTTGGCTGTTATTTCACACCCAGCACCTAACCCCTTCCCTGGGACAAAGGCAAGGCTCAATGAAGGTTTCACGGATCAATGAACAGACAAATGAACAAGGGCAGGCGTTGGTTCAGTAGCCTTGGGCTGCGTCTCACTCTGCAATCGTTGGTTACAGCCTGACACAGAGTGGCCATGACACTCCACAGCGCCAAGTGCTGGGTTTGCCTTGGCTGGCTTTTTTCCCATTGAACTGATGGTTTGTTTGGGTCTGCTGGAGACAGTCTGGCAGTCTGTGAGTTCCGGAGTTTCCTGAGCCTGTCAGATTGCTCAATTTCTAAACTGAGATGCTCTTCAAACAGGTTACTTTCCACCCATGCAGGCCAACAAGAAACGGGGAGCATTTTAAGGAAATCGCAGAGAGTGGGGCCACTGCACTCCTGCCTCGTCTTTGACTACTGATCTGGTTTTCACTTAGGGAGCAGCCATGAGAGAGGCTAGATGTGGGGAGCAGTTTCATGTCCTGGAAGTTCTAGCACCACTCCGAGTCCCTCAAATCCTCATGCTGAACTTGGGTCCCCAGTGCTGTCAGAGGGACCAGGAACGTGTGGACCAAGGCATTCGGCTTCTTAGAGCAGCAGTGACCCGGGCAACATTCTAATGACCCAGGAGGATACCAAAGAGCTGAACCGCGCTAAGACATTGCCATGAGAAGCAGAAGCGCACAAGGCTAAGCCGGGGTGGGCTGCGGGGGTTGGGAGGCTCCACAGTCAGTGGTACATGGGTTCAGACCCTCTGACACTTACTAGCTGTGTAACTTTGGAGAAATTAGCAACATCTTTGAGATTTTACTCGCTTATCAGTAAAATTAGAATAATAATAATGCCTTCCATACAGGGCTGCAAAGGTTCAATAAGAATGCAGAAGGGTGATCCTAGCACTTTGGGAGGCCGAGGCGGGTGGATCACGAGGTCAAGAGATCAAGACCATCCTGGTCAACATAGTGAAACCCCGTCTCTACTAAAAATACAAAAAATTAGCTGGGCATGGTGGCGCGTGCCTGTAATCCCAGCTACTCAGGAGGCTGAGGCAGGAGAATTGCCTGAACCCAGGAGGCGGAGGTTGCGGTGAGCCGAGATCATGCCATTGCACTCCAGCCTGGGTAACAAGAGCGAAATTGTCTCAAAAAAAAAAAAAAAAAAAAAAATGTAGAAGGTGGCCAGTCGGGCGAGGTGGCTCACAATCCCAGCACTTTAGGTGGCAGAGGTCAGCGGATCACGATGTCAGGAGGTTGAGACTATCCTGGCTAACATGGTAAAACCCCACCTCTAATAAATAGACAAAAAATTAGCTGGGCATGATAGCACATGCCTATAGTCCCAGCTACTCGGGAAGCTGAGGCAGGAGAATCACTTGAACTAGGGAGGCAAAGGTTGCAGTGAACCGAGATCATACCTCTGCACTCCAGCCTGGTGACAGAGTAAGACTCCATCTCAAAAAAAAAAAAAAAAAAAAAAAAAAAAAAAAAAAAAAAAAAAAAAAAAAATGCAGAAGGCTTAGCGTAGCACCCAGTGTGCACACTGGGAGTTCTCAGTTTATGTCTGCTGTGATGGTGATGGTGACAATGACAACAATCAATGGCAATAAGGGTGGTGGAGAAACTGGGGGAAGTAAGAGAGGTGGTAAGGGTCAGGGAGATAAGGGAGGTGAGGGAGTGGGAGATGGGATGATGGTTATGGTGGTGGAGATGGGGGAGGCGGAGGTGGTGGTCATAGAGACACGTTGTCATATTTACGTGATTCTGCATCATGCTGTGAAGAGCCACTCAGCCACTTGCCTGGTTGGGGCTGAGAGCTTACTCCAAGAGAACTAAAGAGAACCTGGATGATCAATTTTCATTTTATAGACCTCCAAGTTGCAGCGACAGAGGGGAGGAGAGAGACCCTGGGCAGATGGCGTGCCTAGCCAGTCTATGTCGCTTTGCAAGGAATGCAGTCACGTCGGCATTCCCACAGTGAGGAGTCTCTGCATATAGTATAGTAGTATAGAAGCCATTCTTCACCTTGAAAGAAGCAGGGTTCCCTTGTGCACGGGACCACTGGGCACCAAGGCATCTTGCCAAATGTGGCATATCCGCCACATCTCCTCATCCTCACCATGGAGTGCTTCTTCTGGAACACACAAGCAATGTGCGGCTCCTTCTCGTACAAAGAGCTTGCTTCTACACTACCAACTGGGAGGCGTGCTTGCCTCCGGGACCCTGTGCTCTGTCACCCAGCCCCCCGGAGACCTGTGTCAGGCATCTGTAAACTGGTTTCCCTAGAGGAGAAACCCTGAAGCAAAGAAAAAAATCAAACAAGCTATTTGGGGATCAACCTCAGAACCTTTACCTTGGCAACACAGCATCCAAACCCATTCCCCTACAGGGTGGAACACCTTAGGAGAATCTGTTTTGAGTATATAAAGAAAACAAGCAAAACAGCCAAAATCAGATGGGATTGACGTTCAAAAATCCACAAGCTCTGACACCAAGTCTCACTCAGTTCTCTTTCTGGTTCTGGCAGGCAAGAAAGCTAAAGGAAAAGGAGGAAGAACATTTGTTTCCGACTCTTTGGTTTCCAGAATCTGGTTCCCATCCTCTACCTCCCATGACCCATAGGCAGCACAGGGAGCTGAGACAGGAGGAAACTGAGATAGCAGAGTGAATCCCAGGATGTGGCGGTCGGAGCCCACTTCTCTGTGCTGGGGGATGAGGCTACCGTTTCCCAGTGATGAGATGGGGCAAGTTAAACCAACTCTGTACAGCTTGTCTCTCTGGGCCACTGAAAGTCTCAAAGCCAGAGATTCAGTGTGCTCCAAGCAAGGAGAAGCTCAACACAGATGTCTTCCTCCTCCTCCTCCCGTCTCAGCTGCTGGACCTGGATCTAGGAGAGGGAGCCAGAGACACAAAGGAGAACACCAGCCATGTAGTTTCCTTTCCCACGGCACTCCACGTTTCTACGTTGGAGCCTACGTTGGGGCCTGTGTTCTAATTTTCTCCTTATATTCCTTTCCCAAGGTATGGTATCCTGGCAAAGAAAAGTCCCAGCCCTCATAAAAGACAAAGTCATTCAGGTTCCTTCCTACCTAACACCAACAGGTGGGCCATGAGCAGACCCTGTCCAGACAGAGAACTTCCTTTTCCGGCCAAGAGGCACTTGGAGGTTAACCCAACTGCTGCTCCAGTTCTCACCCTAGAGAAAGGGGAGTTGGCAACAGGCATGGAGAGCGCAGGATGGAGGAGGGAGGCACAGGAAGAGACAGAGCAAACCAGGCAGGAGGGTACTCACAGGGCATCGGTGCACCAGCCAGTATGCCTTCTCCTGGCAGTCCAGGGCATATCTATCCGCTTTGTTCCTCTCCTTTCCAGCCCTGAAAAAGCCATATTTAAGGCTAGTAAGACTTTGTAGCTTTGGATCAGTGATGCCCCCCGTTCCTGACGACCTGCATCCCTCTCCCAGCCTGCCCAAGTAATTCACTTATACCATAATGATAATGAACACAGCAAGCACTGACATCACACTTACGTACTAGTACTGCTCTAACCACTTTGACACGTATTAACTCTTTTAATCTCACTTAATCCTCTCAGTGGCCTTTTCTCACTTCACAGTTGAGACAAAGAGGGGGTGAATGCCCCATCAGCCCACCAGGGTCACACTGGCAGCGACTGGAAGAAGTGGGCTTGCACTTGGGAGTCGGGTGTGGGGTCCAGCTCCCTGGACAGCACAGTGCTGCCTGAGATCATGCTGCCACCACTAGCCCTAAATGAAACCAACTCCACCAACTTCACCACTGGAGCTCAGCGTGCATGGGCGACCTTCCAGGCTGACATTTGACCTCCTGGCTTAACTTTTCCCTGTTTGGGCAAACAACACACTCAATGACTGGACAGGCACCTGTGGGATGGTGACGAAGACGCTGGTCTGGAGAGTTCTCTCTCCTCCCTGCCTGTGTCTACAAAGCGTTTGCGCCAAGTCGGGGCTTTTCCTGAGCACACTTCATTGCTATAAAAGGTTATTCATGGCCCAGTGCAGTGGCTCACGCCTGTAACCCCAGCACTTTAGGAGGTCAAGGTGGGCAGATCACTTGAGGTGAGGAGTTCAAGACCGGCCTGACCAGCATGGTAAAACCCCATCTCTACTAAAAATACAAAAATTTGCCAGGCATGGTAGCACGTGCCTGTAATTCCAGCTACTCGGGAGGCTGAGGCAGGAGAATCGCTTGAACCCAGGAGGCAGAGGTTGCAGTGAGTTGAGATCACGTCATTGCACTCCAGCCTGGGCAACAAGAGCGAAACTCCATTACAAAAAAAAAAAAAAAAAAAAAAAAAAAAAGCGCTGTTGATTTTCCTTTCTATCTCTTAGTCTCTCCCTTTCTGGCTCCAGATGGGAAATGATGCAGGGCCTTCTTCCTCCAGGGGCAAAGTAACACTAATCATCATACCATGGGCCCCTTCTGTACCATTGCCACGGCAACTGGTTCTCACACTTGTTAATGCTTGTTTTCCCAGGCAACGTGGGATGACGCACACGCCCTCTGCGAGACAGAGTCAGTGGATTCATCTCCCCGTTAATGTACTGTGAAAAACATCATAACACCCAGGAAGCCAGATGGTGAACAGTGCCATTCCATTTGGGCGTTCCATCAGCCTCCTCTGGAAATTAAATATAAATGCTGTTGTTCCAACTTCCCCCTGACAGCCTAACTGGATTTTCGACCAGGTTAACTAGCCCCTGACCTCAGGAGCATGGGCCACAACTGGGCTGAGGCATTGTAGAGTTTCCACAATGCCGGCGAGTCTTGCAAATAGAGTCACTCTCTGATTTACCCCACGGGTCCTTTCCGGCTTTGTTCTTCTGCTTTTCTGAGACAGATGTTATTAGAGGAGAGTCGTGATAAAAGGAATGCAAGAGAGTTAGTGAACTAGCAATTACTTTAGTGTGTCATGTTGTGATTTTTTTTTTTTTTTTTTTTTTTTTTTTTTTTTTTTGAGATGGAGTTTCGCTCTTGTTACCCAGGCTGGAGTGCAATGGTGCGATCTTGGCTCACCGCAACCTCCGCCTCCTGGGTTCAGGCAATTCTCCTGCCTCAGCCTCCTGAGTAGCTGGGATTACAGGCACGCACCACCATGCCCAGCGGATTTTTTGTATTTTTAGTAGAGACGGGGTTTCACCATGTTGACCAGGATGGTCTCGATCTCTCGACCTTGTGATCCACCCGCCTCGGCCTCCCAAAGTGCTAGGATTACAGGCATGAGCCACCGCACCCGGCCCATATTGTGATTTGTTTTTTCAGCAACAGCATTTGCTTATTCATTTGCTCATTCATTCATTCGCTCGTTCATTCATTCGTTCTTCACGTACTCGTTGATCTTCCACTATTTTCCAAGCAGTGGGAGTCTACTGGCGAACCAAACGACATGTTCCCTGATCTGGAGTAGCTTTTGGACTAAACAGCACACACACAGTCAAAGAATCAAATAGACATGGTCCCCGCCTTTGAGTAGCCTTTGGACTAAACATCACATACACAAAGAATCAATACAGAATTGCAAAATGCGTTATGTGCCATAAGGAAACATTCAGGGTACCATCATGTAGAATCAGGAATGGCCTCTGTGGTGATTTTTAAATATGTCTACAATTCTTTGTCACTCTTTCCTTTGAAAGATGTGGGTCTATGTCTCCTCCCCTTGAAGCCAGGTGGGATTTTGTGATGGTTTCTACCAACATGGGACGTCAGGCATGGCCACAAATGGTGGGACAGCTGCACCTTCCTTACTGGAATATGTGGTCTTGAAGTCCCCAAACACCTGTGAGCAATCTCACAACCCTCCCTGAGGCTGCCATGCTGTGAGGAAGCTCAAGATAGACCACACACAGAGAGGCTACAAGGAGAAAGCAAGAAATGGCAGCCAGTTGCTCCAGGCCCCCATCTCCAGCCATCTGACAGAAACCACTCAAGAGACTAAGTCAGAACTGCTCAGCCAAGACCTTCCCAAATCCCTAACCTATAGAAGTCAGGACATATAATAAAATAATTGTTGCTGTTTTGAGCCACTAAGTTTAGGATGATCTGAATGCAGTAAGAGCTAATCAGAAAAAACCTCTCTGAGGAAGTGACATTGCAAGTGAGCGTTCTCCCTGACAGCTAGAGAAGATGGAGTGAGGCGATCTTACTTGTGTTTCAAACATGGGGAGTGAAATGGGAGGAGAGAGGCCAGTTGGGAGGATGTTGCCATGGTTCAGATGACGGCGAGGTTGGCTCAACCAGTGTAGAAGCCGCAGAGGTACTGATATGGGTGATACTGGAGGAAGAGGTTTGGAGAGTGAGGGAAAAACATTCCAATATGGACAAGGTAAGTTTGAGGTTTGACAGCAATGTGAGCTCTTCAGTAGATAGCTGGATGCTGAGTCTGGAACGTGGAAGAGGGGACTTAGCAAACAAAATGACGACTTTATGGGCCAACCTACATGGACAACCTCATTTTGTGCTGAGACTCTAAATCTGAAATCAGAGGCAGCCTTTAAGCCCTAAAATTAGTGGGGAAAAGCCATCTCAAATGGAGCAAGCTTTTTAGGAATCGCCCATTCCAGGGCACCCGGAAGTAAATGGAAGAAGGGAATGTCCCAGGATCTCGGTAGCACAGAGCTTTATCCTGACTGAGGCCAGGGCCTGGGTGGTGGACCTGCAGAGATCACTGAAAACAGCTCCGAGCTGCAAGAGCACATAGAGGGCGCTGGAAAGCAGACGTCAGGGTTCACGGTCCTGTGGGTTGCTGGGATCGTCCTACTCAGACCAGACAGGAGGAGGAGGGGATGGAGGGGCTGAGGGAGATAGACACATCTTACCCTTCTCTGTGTCCCTGGAGCCCAGCCCAGTGTTGGAACCCATCAGAAACTCAAAACTGGTGCAACAAATGGAATTAATTAATATCAGCCCAAGCTCTACCACTGTCTCACCAAGTGACCTCAGCTAAGTAATTTTCAACTCCCTAAGCCTCAGTTTCCCCATTTGTAGAAATGAATGGTGACAATAATTATTATTATAAGTATTTTGCCACACAAACGTAAAGTGAGACAGCACCCAAAAACTCACCAAATGATGCCTTATGAACAAATGCAAGTGATTAAAGATAACCCATGTAGTTTTGCCTCAAATGCGCCCAGGCAGAAACACGTTTGTGGCTAACGAGCAGAGGCAGCTCTCTCACAGATGTTCTACCTGATTCTAAACCCTAAGAACATATTTTCCCCCATGGAGGTTAATAAAGCTGTTCCGCCAGAAGAAACTATTTTTCCCAGACCAGCTCTCCTGTGAACAGTGTTCATCACTGCTCCAATACCTAGGCTGCTGGCTGAGAATCAGGTCTTCCCCATCCAGCCCAATAAGTTTAGATCTTCCTGGATCTGGGTCTGTCACAGTGAGTGAGGCTGGACCAGGGAGGTCATCTGTTTTGGTAATCACTGGTATGGGTCACCAGATGTTCCCAGTTCTCCTTCTTCTCAGGCACCTGGTAGGATTCTATGTCCCCACCCACCACCCTTCGAAGTTGACCTGCTTTGCCTTGTGACTCATGAGCATGATGACAGGGTTGCTCTGATTGATACACACAGGAAATCCCTGTCCCTGCAAAGCAACGACAAAGCCCAGATGGTGCTGCTCCTTCCGCCTGGGTCCTGGAGGGAGGGAAAGCATGTCAGGGCCCCAGCTGCCCCACAGTAGATGAGGAGCACCAGAAAGAAATGGACCTTGTGGTTTCCAGCCCCTGAGAGTTGAGGCCTGTTTGTTATGATAGCCTAACCTTGTCCTGATGGACACCCTCTCCCCACCACTCACTGTCCCCAACATCTGCATCCAGCTGTCATTAAGGCAGAGCCCTGGAGGGGACTTCCAGTTCCAGTTCTGATATTGCAACAGGCAAATGCAAGTGAGCGGTGTGTGGTTCTAACATGAGAATCTGATCACTGTGCATCCCTCCCCTGCTTAAACATCGTTCTCTGGCTCCCCGTGGCACTTAGCACAAAGCCCTCTCACAATCCACTCTTGCTAACTTCTCTAGTTCACATCTTGCTAACTTCTGCCAGTTTCACACTCTGCACTCTCAGTTGCAGCTGCAAGGAACTGCCTGCAGCAGACACACTCCTGCCTCCAGGCTCTGTTCTGTCTGCAGAGAGCCCCTCCCTCCCACCACACTGCTCCTCTTCCTCCGCAACTGCCATCCTTCACCTGGACCCCTCCTAGGCAGCCCCCAGGTTCAATGCCATTTCTACGACTCCTTCTGCAGACCCCAGCCAGACGGCCTCATCTCACAGCAGCACCATGGTCTATTCTTTCATCTGCCTGACCCATGAGGCTGTGTCTTTTTATTCCCTCTGCCCAGTCCAGTGTTAGGCACATAAATGCTCAAAAACAAGTTTATTTTAATAAAAGGAAAGAGGCCAAGTGCAGTGTAACCCATGTAATTACAGGCCTGCAATCCCAGCACTTTAGAGGCTGAGGTGGGTCGATCACCAGGTCAGGAATTCGAGCCCAGACTGGCCAACATGGTGAAATCCCGTTTCTACTAAAAATACAAAAAAAACAAAAAAAATTAACCGGGTGTGGTGGCAGGTGCCTGTAGTCCCAGCTACTCAGGAGGCAAGGCAGGAGAATCACTTGAACCCGGGAGGCAGAGACTGCAGTGAGCTGAGATCACGCCACTGTATTCCAGCCTGGGCAACAGAGCGAAACTCTGTCTCAAAAAAATTAAAATTAAAATTAAAAAATAAAATAAAAAGAAACAAAGAAGGAAGAGAGGGAGGAAAGCCACCGCGAGGACAAGCGTGGCATCCCTTCACTCACCTGTACTGCTCTTTGGCCTGCATAATGACAAAGTCCCACTTGTAGTTCATTTTTTGGTTCAAGAAATTGTAATTTTCCTAGAGAAGAAAAACAAAATGAGAAGTGTAAGCCCCAAGACATATGTCATGTGCTGGAGAGCAATAAACTCTAAGTCAACAAGGGCACGCCCCTGGCTCATGGCAACCACAGACCCAGCCCAGTGGTGCCGGGGCTGGCTTCACCACGGTGTTCACTCATGGAACAGCACCGAATTCTCAAAACGCTGTTACAACGAGCCTCACTTTTATTGGTTTTCTTCACTTTTGTAAAAATAAATGTATTCCAAATCTAATTCAGAAGTGAGGGTGGAAGATGGGAAAGAACTTGAAAATCATTTTTTTTTTCTGAGATAGGGTCTCACTCTGTTGCCCAGGCTGTAGTGCAGTGGTACAATCATAGCTCACTGCAGCCACAAACTCCTGGGTTCAAGCCTTTCTACTGCCTCAGGAGCCAGGACCACCTGGGCATGCCACCACACCTGGCTAACTTTTCAATCTTTCATAGAGATAGGGTCTCACTACGTTGCTAGGCTGGTCTTGAACTCCTGGCCTCAAGTGATCCTCCCACCTTGGTTTCCCAAAATGCTGGGATCACAAGCACCCAACCTGGAAAGTCAATATTCAACAACAGAGCATCACAAATTTACAAAAATAAGCCCTAACATTGATGTGATGCCGGCCTTTCTGAAAACATGTTTGTAAGAATGAAAACATGCCCTAGCATGGTGGCTCATGCCTGTAAAGCCAGCACTTCGGGAGCTGAGGTGGGTGGATCACTTGAGCCCAGGAATTTGAGACTAGCCTGAGCCCCCTGTCTCTACAAAAAAATACAAAAATTAGCTGGGTATGGTGGCATGTGTGCCTGTAGTCCCAGCTACTTGGGAGGCTGAGGCTTGAGCCCAGAAGGCAGAAGTTGCAGTGAGCAAAGACTGCACTCCAGCCTGGGTGATGGAGCAAGATGTTGTCTCAAAAAAAAAAAAAAAAGAATAAAAACACAGCAAGATTGTCACCCTGTACCCAGACATGCTAGCCTTTTGAGTGCTAGTATGTTTCTTTGGGAAACTGGACTCACCCAGCATAAAACAAAAGTCTATACAGTACTATTATTTTCCCATCATAAACTGAAGTTCAGGCCAGACACTATGGCTCAAGCCTGTAATCCCAACACTTTGAGAGGCAGAGGTGGGTGGATCACTTGAGATCAGGAGTTCGAGACTAGCCTGGCCAACATGGTGAAACCTCATCTCTATTAAAAATACAAAAACTAGCCAGGTGTGGTGGTGCACGCCTGTAATCCCAGCTTCTTGGGAGGTTGAGGCAGGAGAATCACTTGAACCTGGGAGGTGGAGGTTGCAGTGAGCCAAGATTGTGCCACTGCACTTCAGCCTGGGTGACACAGCAAGATCTTGTCTCAAAAAAAAAAAAAAATCAAGTTCAGATTCGTTAACCAAGAGTTGTACATTAGAGTGCATATTAATTATGTCACATTGTTTTGGGATGGCAAAGGAAGCGGGTAGCCACCCAGCAGTCACTGTGCCAAGGCTTAAATTATGGCAGGAGAAACTGAAGTTAGACATAGGGAAAATTTTACTTCAGCAAGCTGCTTCTAGTTAGTAAATGGATGGCTAGCTGGATAGATGGATGGTCAATGAGGGCGCATATGAATGCAGTGATGTGGGAAAGAGGAAAATACAGCCCCAAACTGTATTCCACTCAATTATAATACCTTCTACTTAAAAGCACCTCCATACCTTTTCATATTCTTCCAAAATCCCTTTCTTCTTGATATTTCGCTTGGCCAGATAGATGGCTGGAAACGAAAGCAGTGACATTTTCCATCATCATCATCTTTCAAAACCCCGTCTGCAGCCTCCCTAAGCCTGAGGCTGCTGTGCCCAGAGAGGGGGAGAGACGCTCAGCACACCCAGTCCCTTGCCCCTGGGGACATGCCCAGTGCAGATAGGAACCAACGTAAAGGTCATGATGACAGCAAGACAAATGTCACCAAAATGCAGCCAGTAAATAAGCAGCATGTGAAGCACTAAAAAGGCATAGTTGGGGCTGGAGTATTTACCATAGTCAGTATCTTCAGCTGGCCACTGCTGGGTGGGCCAGAAATACGGTGTCTGTAAAAGAAACCAGGGAAACCACGTTCTAAAACCAGACTGTGGCTCGATGGACCCAAACCCTGTGACTAAAGAGATCGAACCACCTTAACCCTCTCCACCATTTCTGAAGTCCTGATCTGTGAAACTGTGAAGCCAACCAATTATCTTTTCAAATTAGATCAACCCCATATGAACACAAGGTCAAGGCCAAGACTCACCTGAAATCGGTAGAGGCTGCCATCAGGCTTGAGAATGAGATTCTTGGGGTCTTGCAGTGGGTAAATGTAGCCGTACCTGACAATAAAGGTGCCCAGGTTCTGTGCCTCTGGGGAGAAGCAGTTCAGACGTGGATGTTAAGAGCAGAGCTAAGATAGCTGGGACGGCTCTCTGACTCCCCAGCTTCCCAGGCAGAACGCCGAGGAGTCAGAAAATTCTAAATTTGAGCCTGGCCTTCCATGACATTGTGAAAGTACTTTTGTCAGGTAGGAGGGTGGGACCTATTCTACTTGATGTATAACTTTAGATGATGGAATGAAGACTCCTTTTGTACACTCGCCCCAGGCCCTGCAAACCTTAGGGGCTGGCCTAGGAACAATGCAAAAAAAAAAAAAAAAAAAAAAAAAAAAAAAAAAACCATGAAAAACAGCAGGAAAAGCTGGCATGGAGGCCAAGAGAGAATGTGCATCCACGCACCCATCCCACTCGCCCACTCCCCTCAAGGATTCAGATTTATCTCAGGGCCAAGGCACGCCAACTTCCACCAACAAGCACAGAGCTGCTGCGCGACCCCACGGAAGCTCTGAGCCCCCTCCTCAGCCTGGGCCCTCTGGCGTCACAAGCAGAAGGTACACCTTGTAGGCACAGGGGGATAGCATCTCAGAAGACAGACAAGGTGCCCTGGAATGAAGCACCCCATCACAGAGGCCATCGTGCAAATGCGAACGGTCACATTTTCCAGTAATCTCAGCCTGCTTTCCAAAGCTCATTGTCAGCCCCCATTGATACCCCAAAGTCCAGGACAGGTACCCCCTCCTAACAGCACTGCATCTCATAAGCAGTGAGAACACTGGTTCCTGAACTTGGCTGTGGACAAGCCCAGTTGCATGCTAAAAGAAGGAGCTCTCAGATCCTGTCCCCAGAAACGACAGCTCAGTAAGTCTGGATGGGAACTAGGAAACCTGGATGTTAGCAGAAACCAAGGTGGTCTGCTGCCGCGGGTGATGGTTAAGGAAGGCCTAGAGAAGATAGGCCCTTTGGGTCTGGGAAAGGTCACAGGACTGGGAAGAAAATGTCTCTGTTGGACCAACAGAAACTTTGTCACTCAAAGAATGAGCGAGGAGCACCATGTTTATTGTCAACTTCTCTCCCAAGCTCAGCTCTGCCTGCATCCCAGGTCCACATCCTTCCTCTCCTTCCTGCTTCACTTTCATTCCCACCCCCGTCCAGTTTGTTTGGAAGCACAGTCTTGTTTATCAATTATATCAATTAAAGGACAAACTTCCTTGGTTCTTTCTCCCAACCAACGAAAGCAGGTGTCTTTCCATCCTCTAGAGGGGGCTCCATCCCTCCATTCCTGCAGGACCCTCCTGCCCAAGGACTTAACCCATATCCCCATCCCATAGTTCGGCCTTCAAGGTATGGGAAGACTTCCTCCCCAGCCCTCCCTCTCCAGGTCTCACTCCCTCCGTCACAGACCAAGTCCTAAAGTTGTTTGCCTCATGGTACCGACAGCCTACTTTCTAATGTGAAGTCCACTCTCCAGCTTCTTTCTGCTCCAATGGATCTTTTAAATTGTTGCCAGGCACCCTCGCTGAAATAGGAGTATCATACACATTGCCATGCTCAGAAATTGCCTGCGGCTTCCTATTGCCTGTCTTCCAGATCTCCAGGGGCACTTCCGCCCCTCTGCCACCCTCCACAGCCATCTGAAGCCGTGACTCTCAGTCTCCCTTGTCATTCCTCCACTTCCCGCTCATCCCATTTTTACACCATTGTTCTCGCTGGTCTTCTCTTTTAGGAAGACCTCAGAGCTCCTCTTCACCGACTCACAAGCATCACCTCTTTCAAGACCAGCTGTACACAGCACCCCCTCTAGGAAGTCTTTCTTGACTGCGTTCGCCTCACTTAGCCCTGTTATTTATGTTCTAAATATTTTGGATAAAATAATTCCTTTGTCCGCAAATTAGCCTGCCTTTGCTTTTGATTCTGGTAGTTTTACACACGAAGGTCACGCCTCTCCAACAAAAATGTAAATTTCTCAGAAACACAGGCTGAGTCTCTATTTAGTTTCTCCCGTGGTGGTGTACACACAGCTGTCCTGGATAACTGAGCGTCGAATGAGCTCTCACCCAGATTGGAGATCCACAGCCGCTGGACGATCCATTGCAGAACATCACTTCCTGCAAAACAGAGACGTTTGCGGTTATTGTCATAGCCTCCTGACATCCCGGCTTGTCCACACTGTTGCCTGACTGGTCTCCTTCCTGTTCAGCTGTGATTTCATTCCTCTTTGCTCAAAACCTTCAGAAACCCCCACCTTATCATGTTCAGTCCAAACTCCGCAGCCTGTAATTCAAGTCCATCCAGGATCTGACTCCAGCACATCTGCAACTTAAGCCCCCCTACCACACACACACACACACACACACACACACACACACACACACACACTTCATCTTAATGTCTCTTGTTGTATTGATCTTTTACCTGACAATAATTTGTGCATGGACTGATGGACTGTTATTCACTAACTAGATAATAAATAGACTAAGTCTAACACACACACACACACACACACACACACACACACACACACACACACACCAGACTCAAGGCAAGCTGTTTGCAGGGCTCTGGACCGAGCTAGGACTCATGGGAGTAAAACAGAGCCAGGGATGGGAAGAGGAGAGACTGAGGGCCGGGGCTGGCTTTCCCACTTCGCAAGTTCCCAGGCAGAACTCCAAGGAGTCAGAAAATTCTAAACTTGAACCTGGCCTTCCATGACGCTGTGAAGGTACTTTTGTCAGGGTAGGAGGATGGAACCTATTCTACTTGATGTATAACTTTAGATGATGGAATGAAGACTCCATGTGTACTGCTGCCCCAGGTCCTGCAAATCTTAGGGGCTGGCCTGGGAACAACACAAGAAAAAAAAAAATGTAAAAAACTGACATGAAAAACAGCAGGAGGCATGGAGGCCAAGAGAGAATTGCACTCCTGCACAGGTCCTGCCCATCCACTCCCCTCAAGGATTCAGATTATCTCAGGGCCAAGGCAAGTCAAGGTCTACCAACAAGCGCAGAGCAGCTGCGCGACCCCACGGAAGCTCTGAGCCCCCTCCTCAGCCTGGGCCCTCTGGCCTCACGAGCAGAAGGTACACCTTGTAGGCACAGGGCAATAGCATCTCAGAAGAAAGACAAGGTGCCCTGGAATGAAGCACCCCACCACAGAGGCCATCATGCAGATGCCAATGGCCGCATTTTTGAGCAATCTTACCCTGCTTTCCAAAGGCTGAGCTGGGAGCCTGTCTGCATGGGAACAGGCCCACAAAACACACAAAAGAAGAGGGTCAGGATTGAGACCCCAGTGCCTGTGTTCTTATGGCTGGATAATTGCCAACAACACTGACCTCCTCAGAGGTGGTGCAGGAACATTTCTTCTTGATCCGCTTACACGCTCTCTGGGCACAATTGCCTGCCTATGACCATGGCTGGGTGTACACAGCCTGCAATTCCTCCCTTCATGTCCACACCCTTGGGACACAAATGTCCAGCCATGATCTCTGCCAGTGCCCACATGCACACCGTCGTGGCTTTCCATGGTTCTCCTTCTGCTGCTCTTAGCATCATTCACTCCTGGTTGGCTGTTCAAAAGCAAAATCCTTCATCTAAACTACTTAAAATCCTAGGACTGGGTATTTAGACTTTCCACATCAGGTCTCTTTAAATGCTACACGGTGGTGCGCAGGCAGAGAGACAGGCCCAGGCAGACATCAGACTGATTAGCTCTCTCCGCCGAGGAGCCGAGGGCTTTCTCATCCACTTGACTGCTTCCCCAAATAGATCAAATGAGATTAGGGCGCCACCAGCATCCGTACCACGCGGTCTCTGCTGACAGCATGGCAGGCTTCTCAGGCTCCCACATCAGCTACCTTTGTCCTGAGGAAGCCCTGGGATGCCTATCACCCCAGAAGTTCAGTCATTTGTTTTTATTGGTGCTGCCTGATGGTGAAGGACCAGGGCTTCTCCCTGTCCAGGAAGAATAAGGAAAAACACAGCAGGATAGGTGACCTCGCCCAAATCCAGGAACCCAGTGTGCCCTGTGTGCAAGGAAGGAAAGCAGCTGGTGCACACTGACAGTGGATAAAAATATGGACTCTGAGCCAGGATAGTGGCTCAGGCCTGTAACCCCAGCACTTTGGGAAGCCAATGCAGGCAGATCACCTGAGGTCAGGAGTTCGAGATTAGCCTGACCAACATGGTGAAACCCATCTCTATTAAAAATACAAAAATTAGCTGAGTGTCGTGGTGGGAGCCTGTAATTCCAGCTACTCAGGAGCTGAGGCATGAGAATAGCTTCAGCCCGGAAGGCAGAAGCTGCAATGAGCTGAGATTGTGCCACTGCACTCCAGCCTGAGCAACAGATTGAGACCCTGTCTCAAAATACATACATATATATATACATATATATGGACTCTGGAGTCACATTGCTGGGTTGAAATCCAAGCTCAGTCATGAACGAGCTTAAGGACGTGAAGGCAAGTTGCTGAAACTTTTTGGTCTCCGTAGCCCCATGTGCAAAAAGTGGACAGTCAGTCATATCTACCCTTAACTTTATTGTGGGTGTTAACAGATAAAGCGTGGTAAAGCGCTAGCTACCGTCGCTACATCCAGCACTGCTGCATACTCAGCACCTGCACAGCGCTCTCTCGCTTCATTCCTGCACTCGTTCCCTTAAGGAAGGATTGCTATTCTTGCATTTAAAAATGAGAAAACTGGCTGGGCGCGGTGGCTCAAGCCTGTAATCCCAGCACTTTGGGAGGCCGAGGCGGGTGGATCACGAGGTCGAGAGATCGAGACCATCCTGGTCAACATGGTGAAACCCCGTCTCTACTAAAAATACAAAAAATTAGCTGGGCATGGTGGCACGTGCCTGTAATCCCAGCTACTCAGGAGGCTGAGGCTGGAGAATTGCCTGAACCCAGGAGGCGGAGGGTGCGGTGAGCCGAGATCGTGCCATTGCACACCAGCCTGGGTAACAAGAGCGAAACTCCGTCTCAAAAAAAAAAAAAAAAAAAAGAGAAAACTGGCCAGGTGTGGTGACTTGAGATGGTAATCCCAGCACTTTGGGAAGCTGAGGCAGGAGGATCACCTGAGCCCAGGAAGTTGAGGCTGCAGTGAGCCATAATTGCATTACTGCACTCCAGTCTGGGAGACAAGCATGAGACCCTGTCTCAAAAAAAAAAAAAAAAAAAAAAAAAAGGAGACAGTAAGCTGAGACCAGGGCTACAGCTAGAAAAGACACCTGAAGGATCAAGAAGTGACTCGCGCATTCAGTAAACTTTTACTAACCGCCTGTTATAAATACAGCTCTGCTAACCCCTGGGATTACCCAGATTAGCAACACAAGATACTTTCCCTTGAAAGCCCCCAGTCCAGTAGAGAATTCAGGCCAGAATTAATGACAACCAGAGGCAGGGAGGGGGACAGGGTCAGGGATGCCTTCAGGAAGAATTGCCCCAGCTGCCTCTGAGGTGATGGGGGACACAGAGCCACCCTGAAAAGTCTGCCCACAGTTTCCACTCTTTGGGTGCCCAGAGCTACTCTGATTCTTAGCTTTTCCAAAGTCTGGCTCCTTTTCTTCCAGGAGCTGTAGCATTTCAATTAATTCCCCTTTTGCTCTAACAAAAGAGTGGGTCTTCTATTGCTTGTGCGCAAGGAAACCTGAGTGACACACTGCCAGTGGGAGCATCTTTTCTTCCAAGCAGTCAGAAAGGGAAAGGCGAGTCTGTGAGCCAGCTTATCTCTGCAAAGACTAGGGCACCTTGAGTGAAAAATAAATAGTCAGGTCAGGGGTGGCGTAGAGAGGGAGGCCTCATGTTGAGCACAGCAGTGGTGAGGCCCGGGCTTGCGCTATGAGAAGCTGTCTGCTTCTGCAGGCAATACACCTAAGTACGAAGCATTCTCTTTACAAGAAAATCAAGATCAGAAAATGGGTAACATATTAACCAAAATGCTCTCCTATTTTGGCGTCCAGTATTCTCTTGCCGGTATCTCTAAATGATGCGCTGTAGGCACCTCAGCCTCCAACACAGACAGAGGAGACGGTGCCACTGCCCCTAAAGGAGACAGGTCATTTGAGAAGGGCCTGATGAATTAGAAGGTAGGAGAGGGTGGAGCAAAACAAAAGCCAACTTTTTTCTGCTAAATAGTATTTTTTTTTTCTGCTACTTGGTTTCATTAAAACAAAGCAAACAAAACCACCAAGCAAAAAATGACAGTGAAGCTTTCTAAAATGGCCTGAGAGGAATGGCTTCAAGAAATGACCTGTTGGGTCCCTTTCTCCCTCCTTTCTGACCCCTTCCTCAAAAGAAGACTTTAGTCCAGGAGTCAGCAAATGTACTCTGTAGAGTGCTAGACAGGAAACAAACATTTCAGCTTCTTGGGCAGTCTCTGCACAACTACATATATACACATGAAGTCTTGTTCTGTCATCCAGGCTGGAGTGCAGTGGCATGATCTTGGCTCACTGTAACCTCCGCCTCCTGGGTTCAAGCGATTTTCCTGCCTCAGCCTTCTGAGTAGCTGGGACTACAGGCAAAAGCCACCATGCCCAGGTAATTTTTGTATTTTTAGTAGAGACAGGGTTTCACCATGTTGGCCAGGCTGGTCTTGAACTCCTGACCTCAGGTGATCCACCTGCCTTGGCCTCCCAAAGTGCTGGGATTACAGGCATGAGCCACCGTGCCTGGCTACAACTATATATTTTAACTCTGCCATTGTAGTGGAAGAGCAGCCGTAGACCATACATAAATGAGTGAACATGGGATATGTTCCAGTGAAACTTAATTTAGAAATAAACGTTTTGACAAATACAGGAGGTGGGCCGTGTTGGGCCTGTGGGGTCTATTCCAGACCAAGATTAAAGTACAAGCTACATCACCTGTCATGGCATGAGGAACACTGGTGACCAGGACCCTCTGGCTCTGCATTCGGACTCCTGTCTCTGGGTTCTGCATGTCCTTCACGAGCGCTTCAATCTGCAAGACAGAACAGGAAAAGCCGGCTGACCAGAACCATTTTGAAAGTTGTGTGGGGTCGTTTCCACTGCACTGAGAAGGATCTCAAAACACAAAGGTGGACACAGGGGTTCCCCATCTGGTACGGGAACCAGGTGGGCACTGAGTGACTCCAGTGCAGTCAGGACTAAGGCGTGCTTCACAGACACAGACCCAGACCCCGTCCCTGCAAGCGCGGAGTCGCAGAGATTCATCCTGACTAGGAGATTCTGGGAAGGCTTTTAAGGAAAGATGGAGCTTAACGAGAAAGGATTTTGCTGGACAGAAAGTGAAAGCACATCACAGGCAAAGGCATGGGAGACGACAGCTCCCAGAGTGAGTGGAATGGGGAACAGCAGGAGTTACGACTGGAATAGCAAGTGGAGGCCAGATCATGTGGACCTCAAAGCCACCCCTGGAGTGTGGATTTTGTTCCAGTGGTTGTTCCTAAAGAGCATTTTGGAAATGTGGCCCATGACAGAGAGAACACTGAAGTGTGAAAAAGTTTTCAGAGGCAGAAAAAAGTGCAGTGATCCATTCAAAGCCATTGTAACAGCCCAGGTGAGAAACGACAGGGCCCAGGTACAGTAGCTCATGCCCAGAACCCCAAAGTCTGGGAGGCAGAGGTGGGAGGATCACTTGAGCCCAGGAGTTTCTGACCTGCCTGGGCAACATAGTGAGATCCTGTCTCTACGAAAAACTTTAAAATGAGTTGGGCATGGCGGCACATGCCTGTAGTTCCCAGCTACTTGGGAGGCTGAGGCAGGAGAATTACTCGAGCCCAGGAGTTCCAGGCTACAGTGAGCTGTGATCATACCCCTGCACTCCAGCCGGGGTGACCTAGCAAGACACTGTTTGTTTTATTCGCTTTTTTTTTTTTTTTTTTTTTTTTGAGATGGAGTCTCTCTCTGTTGCCCAGGCTAGAGTGCGGTGGAGCGATCTTGGCTCACTGCAACCTCTGCTTCCCAGGTTTAAACAATTCTCCTGCCTCAGCCTCCTGAGTAGCTAGGATTACAGACATGCACCAATGTGCGCAGCTAATTTTTGTACGCTCAGTAGAGGCAGGATTTCACCATGTTGGCCAGGCTGGTCTCGAACCCTTGACACCCCTACTCCTCTTTATGTTCTCAGCAGAGCAGCCAGATGGGCTTTCCATTATTTTAGAATATGTCACTCCTGTGAGTGGCTGTTCCACTGCAAGGGCCACTTGACTCCGAGTAAATGATAAAGTTCCCCTACTGGTCTATATGTTCAGGACTTCCTTCCTCTCTGACTTCTTGCCTGCCACTCCCCACCAGCTCCCTCTGATCCAACCATACTGGCCATCTTCCTTTTGCCAGCCATGCCAAGGCCATTCCCAGCTTGCCTTGGGTGGGGCCCATGATCTGGCTGTTCCTTCTACCTGGACCTGTCTTCTCAAGAGACCAACTTGGCTCCCTCCTCACCTCCTTCCCCTTCTGACAGTCTCAGAAGCCCACCCAGACCATTCCTAAAACTGCAACCTTGAACTCCACCCTTGGCACTCCTGATCCCCTGCTCAGTTTCTCGAGAGCATGTGTGTTCTTCAAACATAAAAATCAATTGACCTATTCATGACATTGTTTATGGCACATCTCTCATTTGCTCCTGGAAAGCAAGCTCTTCCTGGGGGTCTTTTGTCTGTTGTTGTTTGCTGCTGGATGTCAAGTGCCAAAAAGCATGCCCGGTGCATAGGTAGTACCCAGTAGGCAGGTGATGTGTGAATTAATCAATAAACAAAGGAGTGGCCAAGAAGATGGTAAGGAGGGATGAGTTTCAGAGCCCTAGAAGAACAAAAATAAACGGAATTTGCAAGTGATTGGGTGGTCCACTGAGGTTGGCACAGAATAATGCCAAGGTTTATAACTTATATGACCAGAGTTACCAGTTACCAAAATAGAAAATGCAAAACAAGAAGCCACTTCTGGAAGCAAAGGTGTCTGCCTTGGAAGGTCGACTGTAAGGTGCTACTGAGCTTCCCACAATGTCTGAGAGGTGATTGGAAATGACTCCCCAGGTTCAGAAGAGACAGGGTCAGAGATATGAATTAGAGCTGTGAGTGTCAGAGAGTTGAAGCAAAAGAGAATCAATGAACTGTCTAAGGAAGCCTGAACTGCAGGAAGGCAGCCACCAGCACAACCCTGATTATCTATTGGGTTGGATTTTTTTTTTCATTTTTATTATTAAAAAATTATTTCCTAGATTTTCTTCTAGGGTTTTTATGGTGTTAGGTCTGGCGATTCCTCAATGACCTAAAAACAGAAATCCCATTCGACCCAGCAATCCCATTACTGGGTATATAGCCAAAGGATTATAAATCATTCTACTATAAGGACACATGCACACGACTGTTCATTGCAGCACTGTTTACAATAGCAAAGACCTGGAACCAACCCAAATGCCCAACTATGATAGACTGGATAGGGAAAATGTGGTACATATACACCATGGAATATTACGCAGCCATCAAAAACGATGAGTTCACGTCCTTTGTAGGGACGTGGATGAACCTGGAAACCATCATTCTCAGCAAACTGACACAAGAACAGAAAATCAAACACCGCACGTTCTCACTCATAGGCGGGTGTTGAACAATGAGAACACGTGGACACAGGGAGGGGAGCACTACACACTGGGGTCCGTTGGGGGGAAATGGGGGAGGGACGGGGGGATGGGGAGGTGGGAAGAGATAGCATGGGGAGAAATGACAGATACAGGTGAGGGGACGGAAGGCAGCAAACCACACTGCCATGTGTGTACCTATGCAACTATCTTGCATGTTCTTCACATGTACCCCAAAACCTAAAATGCAATTAAAAAAAAAAAGAACCAAAAAAAAATTATTTCCCACTTGAAAAAAATCAAATGGAAATAATATCAACTGAAGGATTTTTTTTTTTTTTTTTCCAACCATCACCTCCCTGGCTCAAGCAATTCTCCTGCCTTAGCCTTCCAAGTAGCTGGAATTACAGGCATGTGCCACCACACCCAGCTAAGTTTTATATTTTTAGTAGAGACCGGGTTTCGCCATGTTGACCAGGCTGATCTTGAACTGCTCACCTCAAGTGATCTTCCCACTTCAGCCTCCCAAAATGCTGGGATTGCAGGCGTGAACCACCACACCCGGCTTGAGGGATTTTTTTTAAACACACTGGATATTTGACGCTAGTCAACAGATGTGACTAGAGAAAACCCAGGTGTTTCACTGACTGTGACAAAGCTCCATGTGCAGAGGTTTCAAACTTCATGTTCCCCTAGAAGAGGCCTCACTGATGGGAAATCCACCTACTCCTCCTTCCCCAGATGTGCTTGCCAATGATCAGTTGGTCATTCAACAGCCAAGCACAGTCAGAGTCGGCTCTGGGAAACCAGAGAGAAGAAGCTGTGGTCCCTGAGCCCAAAGATCTCACTGATGAGTGCAAGGATATTCTAGGACAATGCAGGACGTGCAATGACAAAGGTGAGTCTGTGGTGTCCTGTGAACACAGCAGTGCCTAGAGTTGGGGAGGAGGGAAGGACCCGTAGGGTGAGTCTCACTCTATTACCAGACTGGAGTACAGTGGCACCATCTTGGCTCGCTGCAATCTCCACCTCCCAAGTTCAAGCAATTCTGTCTCAGCCTCCCCAGCAGCTGGGATTACAGGCACCCACCACCACGCCTGCCTAATTTTGTATTTTCAGTAGAGACGGGGTTTCATCATGTTGGCCAGGCTGCTCTCAAACACCTGACCTCAAATGATCCACCCACCTCAGCCTCCCAAAGTGCTGGGATTACAGATGTAAGCCACCAGGCCCGGCCTCCTAGATTGAATTTTACAAAGATGAGCAGAAAGAGAAAAGGAGCATGGTGAGGGTGTTCCAGGTGGAAGGGCCACAGGAACCGAAGCACAAAATGTGATCGGGCAACGGGAACAAAGCCCTTTCCTGCCTTCACCCAGCCCAAGGCTCTCTCCTGAAGACTGGGCTGCTGCGTGCAGCTGGACATCCACGTGGAGGGCTTCTCTCACACCCAGTCTGTCCGCATTCCCGCCATTACCCAAAGTAAAACATCTCATCCATTCACCCGCTTCCCCTCCACTTAGCCACCTTGCCTACACCATCATTAGTGTCTTGGCACTAAATTAAACAGCATCCCCCAACATTGGCTCATTACAATTTATAAAATCCTTTTATGATCTGAAGATGCTTGCAGTCCAAAGAAATAGCACTCAATCTCCGTGCAATTTCCTTTCACTATTAACTGTAGGATCTTGGACAACTCACTTAACCTCTCTGAATCTCCTTTCTCGGCCATAAAATGGGGAACATGATAGTATGTGACCTACTAAATGGTTCTATAATTAGAATTTAATTAACTTGTAGTTTTATAATCCCTTTAAATTTAATTATCTAAAATGCCCTGTAAGGAGAGATATGTTATGTATGCTTTATCAGGAGAGATATACATTCATTGTTATGGTTAGAATTACTAATATTAATACAATTCATACTAATACATTTTTGAAACTTTGCAGGAAGTGTTGTGTTTAGGTGGCCAGAAATGGAAACCCAGGTCAACAAACCAAATAAGTATGGGTATTTATTGGGCATGTATTAAGAATCCCCCACTGCAAGGATACTAGGTAGAAGACATACACCCAGTCTTCAGAGAGTTGAGCAGACAATGACATGAAAATGAAAAATCAACTCATATGAAAGCTATGAGTCTAAATGCAGAGAAAGCTCATTTCACATCTCTGCTCCAATTTAGAAGACAGAGGCCTTAGGTAAGTTGCTGAATTCCACTAGGACTCATTTCTCTGTAAAATAGAGATTGCAATAGTATCAGGCCTGCTGCAGTGGCTCACGCCTGTAATCTCAGCATTTTGGGAGGCCAAGGCAGGTAGATCACTTGAGGTCAGGATTTCGAGACCAGCCTGGCCAACATGATGAAACCCATTTCCAACAAAAATACAAAAATTAGCTGGGCATGGTTGCAGCTGCCTGTGGTCCCAGCCACTTGGGAGGCTGAGGTGGAAGAATCGCTTGAACCTAGGAGGTAGAGGTTGCAGTGAGCTGAGATCATATCACTGCACTCCAGTCAGTCTGTGCAACAGAATGAGACCTTATCTCAAAAAAAAAAAAAAAAAAAAAAAACTACCAAAACCAAAAGTAAAAGTATCTACATCATCATGGGGATATTGTGAAGACTAAATGAGATTAAGCATATAAAGTATTTCATATTATGCTGTGCACGAAGTGTTTATGAAACAGCAATTGCAAGCCAGACACGGTGGCTCATGCCTGTAATCCCAGAAGGCTACCCTGAAGGCTGAGGTAGGAAGATCACTTGAGCCCAGGAGTTCAAGACCAGCCTGGGGCCAGGCAGGGTGGCTCATACCTGTAATCCCAGCACTTTGGGAGGCCAAGGCAGGTGGATCAGGAGTTTAAGACCAGCCTGGCCAACATGGAGAAGCATCATCTCTACTAAAAACACAAAAATTAGTTGGGCATGGTGGCATATGCTTGTAATCCCAGCTACTCAGGAGGCTGAGGCAGGAGAATCACTTGAACCAGGGAGGCGGAGGTTGTAGTGGGCCAAGACCACAATACTGCACTCCAGCCTGGGCAACAGAGCAAGACTCTGTCTCAAAACTAAAAGACCATCCTGGGCAACACAGGCAGTGCTTGCTCTCCTCCCCGCCAGCCCTGCCATAATAAGGACTGCAAATTGGCCGAGACGATCCCAAAAAGAGTACAGGAAGAGCCAACAGCATCTCTCTGGACGTGAGGACCAGGCTGCACTCCAAGGGAGGGGTGGCAGAAGAAGGACTCAAGCTTCTCAATTCAGAAATGGAAAGAGATTGAGATTGGAATCCTGTGTACTGTTGGTAGAAATGTAAAATGGTGCAGGTGCTGTGGAAAACAGTATGGACTCATGGAGCTTCATCAGAAAAATTAAAAATAAAACTACCATAGCATCCAACAACACCACTTCTGGGTATGTACCCAAAACATTGAAATCAGGATCTGGAAAAGATACCTGCACCCCCATGTTCACTGCAGCACCATTCACGTTTGCCAAAATGTGGAAATAACCTAAGTGTACACTGTCTGATGAACAGATAAAGAAATGTGTCATATGCATACAAAAGAAAAATTGTTTGGCTTTTGAAAAGAAAGAAATTCTGCAATAGGCAAGCAGATGGATGAACCTGGAGTTCATTATGCTAAGTGAAATAAGCCAGTCACAGAAGGACAAATACCACATGATTCCACTTACATGAAGTACCTAGAATAGACAAATTCATTGATCAGACATCAGAATGGTGGTTGCCAGGGGTTAGGGAGAAGGGAAAACAGGAAGTTGCTCCTCAACAGGCATAAAGAATTTTCAGTTAAATGAGATGAAGCATTCTAGACATCTGATGTACAACACTGGACCTCCAGTAAACAATAATGTATTGTGCACTTAAATTTTTAAAAGGGTAGATCTCATGTTAAATGTTCTTACCACAATAAAATGAAAATTTTTTAAAGAGAGGCCAAGCGCCGTGGCTCATGCCTGTAATCCCAGCACTTTGGGAGGCTGAGGCAGGCGGATAATTTGAGGACAGGAGTTTGACACCAGCCTGGCCAACATGGTGAAACTCTGTCTCTACAAAAAATACAAAAATTAGCTGGGTGGGATGGTGCATGCCTGTAATCCCAGCTACTCAGGAGGCTCAGGCAGGAGAATCACTTGAACTTGAGAGGTGGCAGCTGCAGTGAGCTGAGATCACGCCACCACACTCCAGCCTGGGTAACAGAGTGAGACTCTTTCTCAAAAAAAGAAAAAAAAAAAGTTTTTTAAAGAGAAAGAGAGAGAGACACTGATCCAGGTGCATTCAAGGTGACAGGTCATTCAAGGGAGTCCTGCAATGGAAAATTGCTACCTGCCACCTGTCACTCAAGCAGCCTGAAGCTGGAAGGCTCCCACCTTCGCAAGGAGCGTGGGACAATGTCCTAATTTGATGCCGAGGGGTGAGATTCCCTATTTCAATCTTTGTTGCTAAGCCAGCATTTGCAGCTGAGCCATGATTTCGAGAAATGGACCAAGGGCAGGTGCACAGCTGAGGCCACTCTGAGCACAGCGCCAGCCACTCAGCCAGCATGCAGGCCCAGGCAGCTCCAGGGACTCCCGGTGCAAAACTGACTGTCAGCTTCCTCTGCACGGACACATTCTCGGCTCACAGAATTGTTTTTGGAACAGAAACTACTCATTTTGGCTTGATTCAGAGCCACAGTCCTTGGCCATCTGCAATGTCAGGACTCGGCAGCATCTGAGGTCACTGGGTCAGCTGTGGTTCCAGCAGCCACGAGGGGAGCAAAGGAACAACCCCGGGAGGGGGGCGGGGGCGGGGGCGGGGGGCGGCTCTGGGAGGTAGAGCCGCTGCTTCTGGGGATGGCCAGGGAACCAAGGAGCTAACAGGCTGCAGGAGTGACTCCCTTCAGAGTTCTCCAAAAAGTGTGATCTCAGATCTCCATGGTACCCCAGGAAGTGCCTGGTTTTCTTTTTTTGTTTGTTTTTTTTTGAGATGGAGTCTCCCTCTTTAGCCCAAGCTGGAATGCAGTGGTGTGATCTCGGCTCACTGTAACCTCTGCCTCCCAGGCTGAAGCGATTCTCATGCCTTAGCCTCCCAAGTAGCTGGAACTACAGGCATGCAGCACCACTCTAACTTTTTGTATTTTAGTAAAGATGGGGTTTCACCATGTTGCCCAGGCTGGTCTCGAACTCCTGACCTCAAGTGATCTGCCCACCTTGGCCTCCCAAAGTGCTGGGATTACAAACGTGAGCCACCGCACTTGGCCAAGAGTTTCTGACACAAGGCCCCAAGGCTCCCTTTTCCCACTTTAGCTGCCAGATGAAAGACTGCCTTCACTCAAAATGGTTTTTAGTAGATGAAACAGCAGCATGTGATGAAAATGGGAAGCCCATATACTGAAGAAGACATATAATCCCACTTTAAAAGTTGGAAACCCAGTTTCTCTGACAGAAAGTTGGCAGATTTGATTCCTCGTCTTTGCATTAAAAAAAAAATTGAGTTATAAAGAGTTTGAAAATAACCTTCAGAGGAGGAATAATGAGAGTTATTTTAGAAACACAATGAGGGGAATCAGATTTCTTTCTAGCAGGTGTGTCACCCTTCACAGAAAGAAGGGCAGGGTGGGAGGAGGTAACGTCACGTGGATCTCGCGAACATCTTGAGGGAGTTCGGCGGTTGGGATCCCAATCCTTTTTCCTCAGACCTTTCCCAGTACAAATTCCTCTGTGGTGTCTCCTCAGTCACCCAAGGAAACCACAGCACTCTAGCTCTGTGGGAACTGCGTCCCCCTGCAAATTTGTACGTTGAAGTCCTAACCCCAGTACCTCAGGATGTGGCTGCTTTTTGGAGCTAAGGTCTTTAAAGAGGTGAAATGAGGCCAGGGGCAGTGGCTCATGCCTGTAATTCCAGCAATTTGGGAGGTTGAGATGGGCGGATAGCTTGAGGCTAGGAGTTCGTGACCAGCCTGGCCAACATGGCAAAACCCTCTATTAAAAATACAAAAAAAAATTAGTGAGGCATGGTGGCAGGCACCTACAATCCCAGCTACTCGGGAGGCTGAGGCAAGAGAATGGAGGCAGAGGTTGCAATGAGCTGAGATAGAGCCACTGCACTCCAGCCTGGGCAACAGAATGAGACTCAGTCTCAAAAAACTAAAAATAAAAAAAAAAAGGAAGAGGTGAAATGAGGTCATGGAGTGGACCCTAATCCCATATGACCAGTGTCTTTATGAGAACAGATTAGGACACAGATAGACACAGAGGGGAGATGACATGAGGACAGAGAGGGGACGGCCATCTGCAAGCTGAAGAGAGAAGCCTCAGGTGAAGCCAACCCTGCCATGGGTTGTTCTCAGACTTCCAGCCTCCCGAACTGTGAGCAAAGGAGTTTCTGTTGCTTAAGCCACTCAGTTTGTGGTTCTTTATTACAACAGCCCTACAAACTCATACAGACTCTGTGTCCTATACTCAGTTAGAAACATCCCTCCCACTGCACAGAGGGAAGAGAATCTGAACTGTTTCCCAAGTTCTCCAGGGCGTGAGACGCCCTTGCCATTCTGCTCCTGATTTCTGCAGACCTTGCCCTCTCTTCCTTGTGTCCATGGAGGCATCCTCACCCTCAAAGGCCAACATCCTTGCTCCCGAACAGACTCCGCTTCCCAGCTCCTCCCGAGACAATGCATCAGCCCAGGTGCGTTCCCAGGCTACAAGTCAATGCTGCAGCACCAGGACACCGCGGGACCCCGTCTGACCCCGTGTCGGGGAGAAGGAGGTCAGGGAGTCAGCTGCACCATTTCTCTCTCAGATGCCAACGTCCTGAGGCATGACAGTGGGCGTGCCAGGGGACCCCGACATCACAGAGGGATCAGAAACGAGGGCTTTGATGGCTCTGACATCCCACCCGCCATGCCCACGCTGCTCCTCACAAGAAGGAGCTGTCACTCACTGCACAAGATCTCTGGGGCTGGAATTTTCCTTTAAGCTGGAGAAGGCACCCTGGGGAACAATAGTGATCCGTACTTTTCTATACAGAGACGGGAAAAGTGACCCAGAAGCGCAGAGTTGTTTTTCTAACAGAGGAGGATGTGCTCCCGCTGTCATCCTGGCCACCCTGAGTCCAGCCACCCTCCTCCCTTTGTGTTGCCCGAAGTCTCCCAGACACTCAGACACTCACCAGCACCATGTCCTAATCAGTGCTCGGCAGTCTTTCTCCAAAATCTGCTCTTCCCACCCTGGTCAAAAGCCTGGGAATTGTTCCAGGTGACCCCAGCCAAGATGTGGCCAACTTCTGTTGAATCTGCTTTTGTTTCCTTTTTTTTTTTTTTCCTTCAGGCTGGAGTGCAGTGGCACAATCACAGTCTCAAACTCCTGGGCAGAAATGATCCTCCTGCTTTAGTTTCCCAGAGCTAAGACTACAGGCATGTGCCACCCTGCCCAGCTAGTTTTTTTTTTTTTGAGACAAGATCTGGCTCTGTTGCCCAGGCTGGAGAGTGCAATAGCATGATCCTGGCTTACTGCAACCTCTGCCTCCTGGGTTCAAGAGATTCCCCCATGTCAGCCTCCTAGTAGCTGGGACTAGAGGTGCTCACCACCACACTCAGCTAATTGTGTGTGTGTGTGTATTTTCGGTAGAGACAGGGTTTCACCATGTTGCTTAGGCTGATCTCGAACTCCTGGGCACAAGCGATCCATCCATCTTGGCCTCCCAAAGCGCTGGGATAAAGGCAGGAGCCACCGCTCCTGGCCCTCAGCTAATTTTTAAGTTTTTTTGTAGAGATGGGTCTTGATATGTTGCCCAGTCTGACCGCTTTTGTTTTCAATACATCTCTGATCTGCCCACTCAGTCCTGCCTCCGTGGAACCTCTTCTAAGCCGCTCCTGCAATGACAGGTTCTGTCTCTCAGCTGGCATCTGTCTCCAACCTCCGGGGTGCTCTTTAGCCCAGGGCTCTCAACCTTGCGACTTTGACGCTTGGAGCTAGATCATTCTTTGGGGGTTGGTGGGGATGGCTGCCCTGTGGGTTGTAGGATATTTAGCAGCATTCATGTCCTCCACCCACCAGATGCCAGGAGCACCCCCAGTTATGACAATCTAAAATCTATTTAGACATTGTCAAATGTCCCCGGAGGCCTTCATCCTGACTGCACATTCAAACCACTTGGAAAACTTTTTTTTTTTTTTTTTTTTTTTTTTTTTTTGAGATAGAGTTTCGCTCTTGTTACCCAGGCTGGAGTGCAATGGCGCGATCTCGGCTCACCGCAACCTCCGCCTCCTGGGTTCAGGCAATTCTCCTGCCTCAGCCTCCTGAGTAGCTGAGATTACAGGCACGTGCCACCATGCCCAGCTAATTTTTCGTATTTTTTTTAGTAGAGACGGGGTTTCACCATGTTTACCAGGATGGCCTCGATCTCTTGACCTCATGATCCACCCGCCTCGGCCTCCCAAAGTACTGGGATTACAGGCGTGAGCCACTGCGCCCGGCTGGAAAACTTTTCAAAAAGAACATGGTTAAACCTGGCATGATGACAGACGCCTGTAATTGAAATTACTCCGGAGGCCAAGGTGAGAGGATCCCTTGAGCCCAGGAATTTGAGTCCAGCCTGGGCCATATAGTGACATCCCAATCTCTAAAAACAGAAATTGTTTTAAAAAAAGAAAACCAGACTGTGCATGGTGGCTTATACCTGCAATCCCAGCACTTTAGGAGGCCAAGGCGGGTGGATCACCTGAGGTGAGGAGTTCAAGACCAGCCTGGCCAACACAGTGAAACCCCAACTCTAGTAAAAACACAAAAATTAGCTGGGCATGGTGGCAGGTCCCTGTAATACCAACTACTTGGGAGGCTGAGGCAGGAGAATCGCTTGAAGCCAGGAGATTACAGTGAACCAAGATCTCACCACTGCACTCCAGCCTGAACCACAGAGACAGACTCTGTCTCAGGAAGGAAGGAAGGAAGGAAGGAAGGAAGGAAGGAAGGAAGGAAGGAAGGAGGGAGGGAGGGAGGGAGGGAGGGAGGGAGGGAGGGAGGGAAGGAAGGAAGGAAGGAGGGAAGGAGGGAAGGAGGGAAGGAGGGAAGGAGGGAAGGAGGGAAGGAGGGAAGGAGGGAAGGAGGGAAGGAGGGAAGGAGGGTGGGAGGGAGGGAGGAAAACAGTGGCATGAAAAGACCAATACTTAAGCCTCACTTCCAGGCCAAGTAAATCATAAATTCAAAGTACAGTGAGTTGATATTAATGTTTTTTAAAGTGCAGCCTAGGTTGAGAATTACTCATTCCCTCTCACCAGAATCATCTTTCTAGCATATAAACCAACTCATCTTATTCAGCCCTGATTTTAAGACATCAAACAGCTTCCCATTAAACACAGAAGTCATCAAACTCTGTAGCATGACCTAGAAAGCCCTCCAGTTCCGGGCCCGTCTACAGCCTTCCCCTCCGCCAGCTCCAAACTCACCTCCCGCCCACTTGGGGCCAGCTCTCCCAACCCCCAAGCAATCTCCCAAACCACCATGCTATTTCACATGTCCATATTTTCTATTGCCTAAAATGTCACTCATTTTCCCAACCTCCTGTCCAAAAACTACTGACTTCTTATAATTTGACTCTGTTGCAAGCCCCCTTGTGAAATCTGCCCTGATGTCCCCTGGCCCCAGGTTGAACCGACCACCCCCTGCTTGGTGTTATATGTGTCCTCTAACAATGTCTGCCACAACCTATGGGGCACTTCTCGTCTCCTTGTTTATATGCCTCTTTCTCCACTAGACTCTAGGCTCCTCGGTGCTCCCAGTACCTGTCACAGCATCTAGCCCATAAGTGCCCAATTATGTGTCTGTATTGAGTGAAAGAATGTTATAAGCAAGAGATACCAAACTCTGCCTGGACAGCCTCAATATTTCTGTGTCTGCCTTCCCTTCTCAGGCAAAAAGAGATGCCAGAAGCCACACAGGAAAACAAAGCTGTCTAACAGAAGGCTTCTCCAAGAAAGTCCACCCCATGGCAAATCCCAAGGTCAGTGGTAACCGGTACTCACTGGGATGGTGATCTGGGGATTGCAGAGGGGAATGGGCCATGCCCAGAACAAGAGTCCATGGGTGCCGGAACCACAGGAGGCCACCCACCTGTGCTTATCTGTCCACCATGTGCCATCAGCTAATTCCCCAGCAAAGCCACGAACAGGTGGGCCCTCTGCCTCTTTCTACTACATGTTAAACAAGCCCAGGCATCAGAGGTGGGCAGCAGCATGGCTGGTGGGCATGCCAGCCCAGGGCTGCATTGAGACTGAGATGGAGGCATGGGTGTAAGAACATCGGGAATCGAGGAAGGGCCTTTCTGACCAGCACTGCTCTCCCCGGCCCCATGGGAGCTGTCATTTCTCAGGAGGCTGGAGCTGCAGGAGTATAGGAGGATCCTGAGCAAACTCCCTTAGTTCAGGGAGAAGACATCCCATCCATTCTTCTGGCTCATACAAGCGGTCCTTTTTTTAAACAACAACAACAACAACAACAAAGAGTCTTTGTCACCCAGGCTAGAGTGCAGTGGCATGAATTTGGTCACTGCAACCTCCACCTCCCAGGTACAAGCGATTCTCCTGCCTCAGCCTCCCAAGTATCTGGAATTACAGGTGCCCACCACCATGCCCTGATAATCATTATATTTTTAGTAGACATGGGATTTCACCCTGTTGGCCAGGCTGGTCTCAAACTCCTGATCTCAGCCTCAGCCTCCCAAAGAGCTGGGATTACAGGCGTGAGCCACTGCATCTGGCCCACCAGTGGTCTTCTTAATTTGCAAATATGCCATATCACCTGCCTATTCTGATTTCTGTAGTGGCTCCGTATGAGATGAAAGCAAACCTTTCAAAGGTCTCGAAGGCCCATATGCACCCGATACCTCTGCCTTCCTTTCCAGCTTCCCACTCCCCTTGCACTTCAAAATTCATCCATTACAGTATGTGTCCTCAAATCCACTAGCATTCCCATGCCTCTGTGCCTACACTGTTCCCTTTCTGCCTGGAACCCCGTATGTATCCTTCAGGTCTCAGTTCTGTGTCCCTAAGCACACTTAGCCTGGCTTCCCCACAGCCTTCACCCTCTGCCCCGCATCATGGGAAAGCTCATGGCACGGCATCACAACTTGTACCAGACAGCGACCACTCCTGTGTTTCTTCCTGGTTTCACCACCTCGTGCTGCGTGGCTGGCAAGCCGCTTAACCTCTCTGAGCCTCCGCTTTCTTCTTTGTAAAATGGTGACCATAACCTCCAGCATATGAACTAGATGAGATAATGCACATAAGCCCCCCAGCCACGGACGCAGCGTACTTGACCACGTGCACTGAACGAGTGGTGAGTGACAGTTGCACCCAGGTCCACAGTTTTTTTGTTCCAGGCCCTTCTCCAGAAAGCTGGACTCGAAGGCAGCTGGTTCTTTATTAAGGATCGCCTGGCACAGGCTCTTGAGACCTGTTCTGCAGATCTTTATACTGCCCCCTGCTCCAAGAGCCCTGTGACATGACCAACGCATACACAGATACACAGAGTACACAGACGGGGCCCTTGCCAGCACAGGGTCTAGGGAAAGGGCAATGCTGGCAGTGCAGCAGGCTCTGCAGGGCACAAACAAGGGAGCTGTCCTGCCCAGGGGCATCAGGAGAACCAGCCTTCACCGATGAGGGGTGGCTGAGCTGGGCATGGGAAGAGAAGTGGAGATTGGCAGGTGAGAGGGGGAGAAAGGACTTTCCCAGCAGACAGGCCCTGAGGCAGGAAAGGGCACCAGATTCCTAGAAAGGAAGGAAGTCTTTGAGGCAGGAGCCCCGGGGTGCCTGTGGCTGCTTTGTTGTTTTCCAGAGGGCATGCATGGCAGGCAGCAGAAGGCAAAGCCAGGAAGATGGTGGGGATGGGATCCTGGTCAGCCAGGCTGCTCAGGAGAAGGTTGGACTTTATCCTGGGAATGTAGGAAGCCAGTGGAGGGTTTCAGGTCAAGGAGGTCACCACTGATTTGTGGGGGGAGGGGAAGTGTGTGTAGGAAGGATGTCAAGGAGGAGGGGAGGTGGGGGTGGAAGTGGGGGACTGGGATGGAGGAGAAGAAGGTTAGGGTAGAGGAGGGGAAAGTTAGGATGGAGGAAGAGAAGGCTGGGGTGGAGGAGGAGAAGGATGGGGTAGAGGAAGGGGAGGATGGGTGGAGGAAGAGGAGCTGGGGTAGGGGGCAGAGCTGGGTGGAGGAGGGGGAGCTGGGATGGAGGAAGGAGAGGTTAGAGTGGAGGAAGGGAGACTGGGGTGGAGGAGAAAGAGTTTGGATGGAGGAGGGGATGGTGGGGTGGAGGCAGGGAGGCTGAGCTGGAGCAGGGAGGAGGGGAAGCCTCGGGTGGAGGAGGGAGAGTTCTGATGGAGGAGGGAAGCCTCGGGTGAAGGATGGGAGGCTGGGGTGGAGGAGGGGTGGCTGGGGTGGAGGACGGAAGCTAGCGATCAAGACACTAGTCAGAAGACCAAGGTAAAGAGAGGAGATTGTACCAGAGGAAAGCCATGATGGAAAAGAATGCCAGAGATTCAATAAACAAACTGAGTGTCTCCAGACAATGGCTCTCTGAGCCTCCAAGCCAGAGCTGTCCTGCCTGGAAGGAGGCAGTCCTAGGATAAATCCTGGATGATATATGGCTTTCAGGTGGCCAACTTAGGCAGTTTCTTCCGCTTTTAGTAACTGGTATCTGCAATATGGGCTTCTCAGGGTTCTGAGTGAGACAACACTCAGCCTGTCTGCTTTATAGATGATACCTGCACTTCTGCAACTCAGAAGATGAGGATGAGCATCTTGAAGTAGGTGGACCAAATGCGACCAGGTGTCCTGGGGTGCCCAGGACTATCCAGGTTTTAGCATTGAAAGTCCTGGGCAAATCAGGACAAGCAGTCACCGACTCTACCAATTTGCTGAGCTCCAGAGGCTCAGGGGAGAGCCCAGCTTGTCACAAAACATTCAACTAATTCTACTCAACAAGATAAGCCTAAGAAGATGGACACTACGCTGTGAAAAGTGGCCATAGCTGGGAGGAAGGACAGAGACGCGACCTGGGACCTAATCCTCCCTAGATCTCTTCTGACAGTGATTATCTCAGACGCTCAGAACGAAATGAACCATTTTGTCCTCAAACACCTGTCCCCACAGGTGCATTTCACCTCCCACATGTCCATCCTGGGTGCCTGCCCTGTGCCCGGTCACTTTCCCCCCAGTCCTAGAGGAAAGCTTTCACAAGGAAAGCGAAAGGTTGGGACTTCTGCCACCAGCGCAGACAGAGGGAGATGCACAGATAGACACAGTCAAATGAGGGCTCGGGGCATTGTAAGTGGGGTGGCCCTTTGTCGTATGCTAATCACCCCTTTTTCACGGTCTATGTGTACACACACACACACACACACACACACACACACAGGCACGCACTTTAAAATAGTGCAGTTTGGGATCAGAAAAAGAAGGCAAAAATGGCAATGCAACATCTGGGCGTCTTACAACAATATCAGCAGGCTGTCTCAGATCCGCCACAGCCGGAACCGAACCTGCCTCTCCCGAGTAACAGGTTGCTCTCACCCCCCGCAGACCATCCGCGCTGGCTTCAGATTCTCCACTACAGGCAGGGCGCACGGAAACCTCCTTATTATAGTCCTCAATATCGACACACACAGCCAAGAAGTCACTTAATGAAATCGAGCAGCTCAAATCCACCCAAAGGGGCGCCCCGCACTCCTGCCCCGCGTGTCCTCGGACGCTTCCCAGACGGGGGTCCCCCGCCGCCTGCCGGGGCCCAGGTGAGGGGCCGGGGTTACCTTTTGGAGAAAGGCCATCCTCGGCCTGTACTGCTGGCCTTGGTGTCGGATTGTCATCCTGGCCCCTGGATGGATTCACAGCCAGAGCACCCGTGGGAGACAAGAGGAGAAGCCCCCCACGTCTGGAAGGCAGCCGGGCCCGCCCCAGCCCTGGGCGTGGACGGGGAGGCGGCTGGGCGGGGAGGGCGCGGGCCGGGCCCCCCTGACTCTGGCTCGGCGCCGCCGACTTGGAAAGCAGCTGGAATCCGCGCCAGCCAATCGGCGAGCGGCGCCGGGGGCTCATTAGCATGCGCTGCGCGGGCCCCCTCCTGCCGCCAGGGGGCGCTGTCCGACCTACGCCGGGACCCCGCGGAGCCGCAGGTGAGACCCGCAGGGCGGGGCCCCGGGGAGGAGGAGGAGGAGGAGGAGGCGGGGGAGGGGGCGGGGAGGGGGCGGGGAGGGGGCGGGGAGGGGAGGAGGAGGGAGAGGACCTGGCAGGAGGGGCGAGCCTTTCAACTGGGGGCGGAGTTATGCACAGAAGTGACACAGACAGCCCTCACTAACACAGCGCGGTGGAAAACACGGACTTTCCCATCCCAGCTCTGCCACTAACCTGCCGGCAGCCTTGGGCAAGTTCCTTACGATCTCTCTCTTAAGAATCAATGTCCTTTCACTCAATTTTTACTTTCACTCAAAAGTACAAATTGGAAAATGGGATTACACTATTCAACAGAAAAGGTTGCTGTATCATTTTAATGAGGAGATATGTAACAGTGTTTGGCCCTCCATAAATACGTAGAAAAAAAAAAATCAGAGGTGGCAATTTATTGACCCAGTAGCAGAGGATTACTCAGATGTGGGTTTAAAAAGAGCAAGAAATGAAGAAGGAAGAGAGGAAGGTTGTAGTCCCCCCCCCCCCACCACCACTGCCCCCAGTTAGCTATATGGCATTGAGCGAATTACGTTTTACTTCTCTGGTTCTGTGTTGGTTGGTTGCTTTGGGGGTTTTGTTGTTGTTGTTTAACTTTTTTTTTTTTGAGACAGGGTCTTGCTCTGTCGCCCAGGCTGGAGTGCAGTGGTGCGATCATGGCTCATTGCAGCCACAACCTCCCAGGCTCAATCCTCCCACCTCAACCTCCCCAGTAGCTGGGGCTACAGGCACACACCACCACAGGCAGTTAGTTTTTACAAAAATTGTTTGTGGAGATGGGGTTTCACTATGTTGCCAAGGCTGGTTTCAAACTCCTGGGCTCAATCGATCTGCCCACCTTGGCCCGATAAAGTGCTGGGATTACGGGAGTGCACCACCACAACTGGCTGGTTTACTTGTTTCAATAGACTTTATTTTTTAGAACAGTTTTAGATTCACAGCACAACTAAGTGGAAGAACAGCCCATATAGGAACAGCTCATATATCCCTCCCCCCACACACACAGCCTCCCCCATGATCAAGAGCCTTTCTGCTTTATATAAAGCACTTTCTCTTAAATATACTCAATAGTTATTAAATGTAGCAGATAAAATGTTTAAGTTGAAAGAAAACAAGAAGGCATTTTCTTCCTTAGAAAGGTGCAGTCAACCAATGCCTCCTTAAAGCAGTGGTTCTTGGCGGGGCACGGTGGCTCACGCCTGTAATTCCAGCACTTTGGGAAGCTGAAGCGGGAGGATCACTTAAGGTCAGAAGTTCAATCTCCACCAGAGAGGCTTTCACCATGTTGGCCAGGCTGGTCTCGAACCCCTGACCTCAAGTGATCCTCCTGCCTTTTCAGGAACCCCTGATTCACAGCCTCCAATTTAGAGGACCCTAGACCTTGCAGAGATCTATCCATGCCAAAGACCAGAGATCCTGCCAAGCAAACTGAACCACTGGGAAGTATGCTTCTGGTGTCAGCTGAGATCCAAAGAAAATGCTGGAATATCTTGACTTTTTCTCATGAAGCATCTTTTGAGCCTAGTATTAAATGGAAAACATGCTGGGATATGCCAAGAAGATGAGTTATGATGTCCCTTTCAGCTTCAACATCCCTCTAGAAACCCTAAGCATCAAGAAGATAAGTGGCTTTACTAAAATGAAGGATGAGAAAAATTATTCAGGAGCAATGAGAGGCAAAATTACAAGGGGTTTGGCTCACTAACAGGATAGGAGGGGCTCAATGCCTGCCACTCTCCTCTCCACCGCTTCTATCAGGCTCTGCATCAGACCAGAGATGCTGGGCGTGTGATCCAGAGGCCGGTTCCCCACATGATAGGATCATGATGTGGATCTGAAAAACGGAGAGGAGCTTGTTAGATTATTGCCTTCACAAATGTCGACTTGAGTCAGATAAAGTCAGGGCCACAGGCAGCTGATACCAAATGCAGCTCAAGTTAGGAGGAAGGAGAAATGAAAGGTGCAGAGAAAGCTGATCAGAAAAGTGAGGTTAACAGGCTGGGTGCAGAGGCTCACGCCTATAATCCCAACATTTTAGGAGGCTGAGGCAGGTAGATCACCTGAGGTCAGGAATTCTAGATCAGCCTGGCCAACATGGAGAAACACCATCTCTACTAAAAATACAAGAAAAAAAACTAGCTGGGCATGGTGGCACATGCCTGAAGTCCCAGCTACTCGGGAGGCTGAGGCAGGAGAATTGCTTGAACCTGAGGCGGAGGTTGCAGTGAGCCAAGATTTGCCCTCCAGCCTGGGCAAGAGTGAGATTCTGTCTCAAAAAGAGAAAAGAAAAGAAAAAAAAAAGGGAAGCAAACAAAGTGAACACAGAGCAGTGGAGGGGCCATGACACAGACAGACAGGTCCCTCAGACTGAGTTGGATCAGTGCCTTTCCAAAGGCAACGGTGTCTTCAGGAATCCTCCCACATATCTGACTCTTTGTTTCTCACAGCTGAAAGAGCCTATCATGTAATATGGTATTTGAAGGTTCATGCCAGTGTCCTGAGGGAAAGAAATTGATCTAATTCATCGATGTATTTAAACAACAAACATATTGTTTGCCAGCCATTGTGCTAGAGTCTGGAATTCAAAGCAGAATATGGCTCAGTCCTTTTTATGAGAATAAAACCAGAAAAATATAAATGTAAAAAAGAAAAAACAAATATGACCCAGCTCCTGTCTCAAGGAGCTCAGGGTTTAAAGTGGAAAAAAAAAATTTAAACAAAAACAAAAATGTTATAAAATAAAATCTGTGTGTGATGGAGATGTAGTCAATGAAATACAGGCACCTTACTCGGCCTGAATGAAAGAGAAGATCAGGAAGACTTCCTGGAAGAGGAGTCTTAAAAAAGATAGGAAGTTAACCAGGTACAGGGGCAAGCAAAGTTTCCTCATAGAGAACAGCACAAGAAAAGGTATAGAGGCAAGGATTAGCATAATTGGAGGGTGGTGACGAGGAGTTTGTTGGACACAAGGTCAAGAAGTTTGGAGGGACTGGGCATGATGGCTCACGCCTGTAATCCCAGAACTTTGGGAGGCCGAGACAGGAGAATCATCTTAGGTCGGAAGTTCGAGACTAGCCTGGCCAATATGGTGAAACCCTCATCTCAACCAGAAATACAAAAATTAGCCAGGTGTGGTGGCAGACACCTGTAATCCCAGCTACAGGGGAGGCTGAGACAGGAGGATCACTTGAACTCAGGATCACTACTGTACTCCAGCCTGGGTGACAGAGTGAGACCCTGTCTAAATAACAAAAAATAAATTTAAAAAACTGAGGCCAGGTAGAGTGTCTCACACCTGTAATCCCAGCATTTTGGGAGGCTGAGACGGGTGGATCACTTTATGTCAGGAGTTCGAGACCAGCCTGGACAACATGGTAAAACCCCATCTCTACTAAAAAATACAAAAATTAGCCAGGCATCATGCCTATAATCCCAGCTACCTGGGAGGCTGAGGCAGGAGGATCACTTGAACCGGGGAGGCAGAGGTTGCAGTGAGACAAGATCATGCCACTGCACTCCATCCAGCCTGGGCAACAGAGTGAGACTCTGTCTCAAAAAAAACAAAAAAAAATTGACCAAAAAACCACAAATATTACCTTGCAATATACCAGCACTAAATTAAATTTTTCTGTGACTCTGACTCAGTCAGCAAGTGGACATTCCGCTGTTATGAACATCATCATCAGTTTTGTGACCAGTGTCCTCTGCATCATTATCAACAAAAGAGTGTGATTCACACCCTAAGCTGGAGTCATGCTGCCCTGAGTATTGTACAACGTGATCTGCATAGTCCTGGACCTTGCTCCCTGCCAGCTAAAACCTCATCCTGGTACAATCATGTGTTCATCCAAACAGCACACGCAGGCAGCAGTGCCCTTTAAAATCCAGGTCTAAGATCATCTCAATAAAATGTTGCAACACCCCTAGTCAACCCAACAAATTAGTTCAGTCCAAGTGCTCAACTAAAGCTTAAAAGGACATGTTCCCTGCCTTTGTGCCCCTCTCAAAGTCTGGGAGAAGAAACAGAAACTTAAACGTTTCATTTCAACATGATGGATGTTTCAGATCGCTGCCAGGCCAAGAATTCCATGAAGAGACTTCTTAGAAGTGGGGTAGGGATTTATCCTTTAGGAGCCGCTAAGGGATGTTAAAGATCCCAGGTAATATAATAGCAACTGTGGGAAGCTATTATCCATTATCTAGGCATCTAAGGATGGAGAGCCAGAACCCTGCTGGGCGGGGGCTGTCATCTTGGAGGGAGAAAAGCCTCAGGGAATACATACCCCGGCTCCCTCTCCTCCTGCTCTCCATCTCCTGTTGCCTCCCAGTGTTTAGTCTTGACCCAAATCCGGAGTGCAAGGGGTCTGGGTGATGCAGCCTTTAGGGTTGGCCTCCCAGAGCACAGAGTCAGGGAGAGAAGGGCAAAAACTCTGGGGCCTGGAAGGGACACAGGGGAGGCACACTGTGAAGATGCAGCACGTGGGTTAAATGTCTACGGTAGTATGAACGCCCAGAGGTCTCAGAGTTCATCCTCTGTCCCCAAGCACTTTGGACAGCTCAGGTGCAGCACCTCCCACACCTACACAAAGAGACATCTCTCTGACTTAGACAGAAATGGTGTCTGATGGGTTCATCTGACTCCTGGCGTCACTGCCCATCCTCTACCCTTGCTTGCATTTCATGTAATTGTCTTATTTGAAAATATTATAAGTGTATATTACATTTGCAATTCTATAAGAGTCATATAGAGAAAAAAAACCCTCAGATGCATGAATGTTTCTTCTTAGGTCCTTTCAGCCAATAGAGCATGAAAACATACTCTGGCCAGGCGCGGTGGCTCACACCTGTAATCCCAGCACTTTGGGAGGCCTGAGGTGGGTGGATCACCTGAGGTCAGGAGTTCGAGACCAGCCTGGTCAACATGGTGAAACCCCATCTTTCCTAAAAACACAAAAATTAGCCAGGTGTGGTGGTGCGTACCAGTAATCCCAATACTTCGGAAGCTGAGGCAGGAGAATTGCTTGAACCTGGGAGGAGGAGGTTGCAGTGAGCTGAGATTGTGCCACTGTACTCCAGCCTGGGAGATAGAGCAAGACTCCATATCAAAAATAAAACAAAACAAACAAACAATACTCTGGTAGGAAACCAAAGGGTCTTATTTTCCACACTGAGCATATCAAGCCCTGGTCAGTCTGTACATCTCAGGGGTCAGCCCAAGTTCAACAATAAAGGGAAGTGAAGGTTGAACACACCCACCTTTCTCTCTGTACTTTCATGTTCTCCACAAAAAAGCTATTTTGGACCTCCAGAAGCTGACCACACCTGGTGGCCCTGGGTGTTTGATCAGGGAAAGAAGGAGAAAACGAGGAGTCTGTACTTCCTAGAAGGCTTCCTGCCTCTTTCTCATCTAGGGGTTGTTCAGAAACTATTTTGACCTAGTGGAGACCACGAGCTACCACCACAAACCATAGTCCAAGAATAGAAACCTGGTTCCTCTCCATTTTTTTATCCTAAATTAAATTCACTGGATGAATCCAGAAAAGATATTTTTCATATGCATTGCTCAAGATGAACATAGGAAAATAGAACAAATCACACCTGTCTCTGTTCCCCACCCCTTCCCAGTTCTGTGGGGTACATTTCCATCCAAGGACCAGGTCAGATGTGAACTGTTGAAGGGCATTTGTTACTTTTTAAAAGGGTGTGGTTATTTTTTATTATAGATAATTTAGGAATATAGAGTTTTTTAAAAAAAAAAAAAAAAAAAAGGCCAGACACAATGGCTCACGCCTGCAATCCCAGCACTTCGGGAGGCTGAGGTGGGTGGATCACCTGAGGTCAGGAGTTTGAGGCTAGCCTGGCCAACATGGTGAAACCCTGTCTCTACTAAAAATACAAAAATTAGCCAGGTGTGGTGGTGGCATGCACCTGTAGTCCCAGCTACTCAGGAGGCTGAGGCAGGAGAATCACTTGAACCCAGGAGGCAGAGGTTGCAGTGAGCTAAGATCGAGCCACTGCACTTCAGCCTGGGTGACAGAGATGAGACTCCATCTCATAAATAAAATAAAATAAAAAATGACAATATGGGAAAAGGTACTTTTGACTTAGAATAAGCTTTGGTTTTAAGACAGTGCTGGGGTTGGGGGTGTGTGAAGACCACAACACATCCCTCTGACTAGACAAGGGCCTTTTGTTCACAGCCTCATCAAGATATGATTGGCATACAATAAACTGCATGTATTTAAAGTGCACAAATTAATAAGCTTTGGCATACATATACACCCATGAAACTATACACACAATCAAGATAAGAAACCTAGCCTTCATCCGGCAGAATTTCTTTGCCCCACCTTCTGACCTTCACCTCCTCTCCTGCACTGTTCCCACATACCACTGACCTGCTTTCTGTCACTGTGGATTAGTTGGGTGGGTGACTTTGTTTTATTATTATTATTATTATTTTAGCTCTGTTGCCCAGGCTGGAGTACAGTGGCTTCCTGCAGCCTCCAACTCCTGGGCTCAGACAATCTTCCTACCTCAGCCTCCCAAGTAGCTGGAACTACAGGCATGCACCACCACACCAGACTAATTCTTTCATGTTTTGTAGAGACAGGGTCTTGCTATGTTGCACATGCTGGACTCCCAATTCCTGGGCTTAAACGATCCTCCAGCCTCAGCCTCCAAAGTAGCTGGGATTACAGATGAGCGCTACCACACTCAATGAGGATGGGTGACTTTGATCAAGTCGCCTAACCTCTCTGATTCTCTAGGTTCTCACTGGTAATATGTAATTTCAGAGAGAATCAGATGTGATGAATTCAAAAGTTCCCTCAAATTTAGAAATCCTATGAGGTCAGTATCCTGAGTAGAATAGAAAGTTCAATCAGCCCTGAAATGTAGCAGAGTGGGATCAGGGCTCCTTCTAGGTCAAGGCCCTGCTGAATGAGATTGGCCACCCCAAAATGGGATTCCATGTGGCAGACATTCAAAACAGCTGAGTGCTACCATCAACATGCCCCGAAAGTTATCGGAGAGGGTTGGGGGATGGATAAGGCAAGAGGGATCTACTTTAGAAAAAGAGACCTCTGGAAAATGTATGAAATGTTGCACTCCATTTGTATTAATCTTACTGAAGCCCCTTTCTTTGACCAAACAGTCCCACCCTGCAAAGGGTGCTTAAACAGAATGTGTGCCATCTGGGCACGGTGGCTCACACCTGTAATTCCAAGCACTTCGGGAAGCCAAGGAGGGCGGATCACAAGGTCAAGACATCAAGATCATTCTGGCCAACATGGTGAAACCCCGTCTCTACTAAAAATATAAAAATTAGCTGGGTGTGGTGGTGTGTACCTTTAGTCCCAGCTACTCAGGAGGCTGAGGCAGGAGAATCACTTGAACCCAGGAGGCGGAGGTTGCAGTGAACCAAGATTGCTCCACTGGGCTCCAGCCTGGGCAACAGAGCAAGATTCTGTCTCAAAAAAATAAAAAATAAAAAATAAAAAATAAAAAAATAAATAAAAAAATTGCATGCCAACTGAGGGTCCTCTGCTGACATTGGCCCCCAAGACCCACCTGGAGGCTTGTGGTTCCCTCAGCGTTTCTGCCAACTGCACAGGCTCCTCCCCTGCCCCGACTGTGATGGGATGGCTCAGGCACCCCGGCTGTGTGGGTGGGGGGATCCCACCTCCTCCTCCAGCTTCCAACAGCCACCACCGCTCTTTGTAAGATGCTGAGAGGGTGGTAGGGAACAAGTATCTGTCATGGTTTTCCAAAGCAAGGAATTCTCCAAAACTCCTGCCCCTTTTACCCTTGGTTTCCCCAGAAACGGAAATGTCTGGAAGGACACAGGAAGACAGTTGATACAGGAGACATGAAGAAAATGAAACATTAACTCCTGCAAGAATGAGTTTTTAACCCAGTTCACCTAAATATCTGCTTTCCCTAGGCTCATTTCTTTTTGCTTTGATGTGTGGATCTAAAATTGCTTTCTCTATCTGTAAGTCAATCAATCAATCACTCTATCTATCTATCTATCTATCTAATCATTTATCCATCCATCCATCCTTATCTCTATGTCTTATTATATCACCTGAACTTTGGAAAAGCTAATTGTGCTTTTTTCCCCTTCTTTCTTTATCTTTAGTAGACAGCCCTTCTGGGTTCAAAATTTAAGCCACCCTACCAACACCAGATGTGATCTTTTATTAAAAAGAACAAATCCCAGCCTGGTGCAGTGGTTCATGCCTGTAATCCGAGCACTCTGGGAGGCCAAGGCAGGTGGATCATTTGAGGTCAGGAGTTCATAACCAGCCTGGACAATATGGTGAAACTGCATCTCTACTTAAAAAATACAAAAATTCGCCAGGCATGGTGGTGTGCACCTGTAATCTGAGCTACTCTGAAGGCTGAAGCAGGAGAATCACTTGGACCCAGGATGCAGAGATTGCAATGAGCTGAAATTGTGCCACTGCATAAACAAAACAAAACAAAATCCTTAGGGGTGGAGGGAATGTGAAGTGACTGCTAAAGAGTATAGTGTTTCTTCTTGAAAATGTTCTGGAATTTGTAGCAGAGATTCAACCTTGCGAATACACCAAAACTACTGAGTTGTGTACTTTAACAGGGTAAATTTTATGGTATGTAAATTATATCTCAATTTTTTAAAAATACATGAGCCAGGTAAAGTGTGGCACGTACCTGTAATGCCACTTGGGGAGCTAAGGAAGGAGGATCACTTGAGCCCAGGATACCATTATCGATAATAGAGGAAGCATTCTGTTGTCTTAGAATATCTAGATCTTCATCCTAAGGGCACCTGGGCTTGTCCCCCAGGGTGTCACACCCATTACAGGGGAGGTTGCTTTTGTCCCCTATTTCCAAGCTGGCACTAGGAGTTCACCAAGCTTCCCATTGCCACTTATGAGCCATCGCTCTTCCACTTTGGTGCTAAACCCTTCCTCCCCTGAGGCGTACACACCCATCTCCACCGCGCTCATCCTCCTTGCTCTTTTGTCTTTCTCCAGATTTTCTCCCACAGAACTTGAGCACCTTACCCACATCCTCCTCTTGTCCTCATCCTGGGTGATTTCAGGATCCCAGTGGATGACCCAACCTCCTAAGCCTCCACCTCTTCCCTTCCATTGATCTTTGCTTCTGCTTCACTTCAGCCATCCACTCCCATGGCCATATCCCGGTTTTGATTCCCGGTCATCTTGGAAAGTCTGAACTTGCATATTTGCCCTCTAAGTCCAGCACTCAGTTCTTCCCAGGGTTCACTTACCTGTTGTTCATCATCGTGAAACCTCTAGGTCCCAGGACCCTCTGTTTGCTCCAAGTGTCCTGTCCCTCATGACTCCCTTCCCTCCTCTCAGCTTAGGTCTGCCACATTTGCTACCTTCTTTTCTTTTTCTTTTTCTCTGGGTCCAGGGATCTCACTGCCTCTCAGGCTGGAGTATAGTGGCACAATCTCCACTCATGCAGCCTCAGCTTCCTGGGCTCTTGATCCTCTGACCTCAGCCTCCTGAGTAGCTAGGACTACAGGCACATGCCACCATGCCCAGCTAATTTTTTTTTTTTTTTTTTTTTTTTTTTTTTTTTTTTTTTGTATTTTGGGTGACGACAGAGTTTTGCCATGTTGCCCAGACTGGTCTGAACTCCTGAACTCAAGTGATCCACCCACTTCTGCCTCCCAAAGTGCTGGGATTGCAGGCGAGAGCCACTGCACCTGGGCCAATGCCTTCTTAAGAGCCTCTCATGAAGAGCCCCTCACCTTCTCTCTAACAGACTTGTCCAAAATTTCCCAGTCATGGATCAATCAATCCCATACCCAGGTAGACACAGCCAGAATGAATTTATTTGTTTGTTTATCTATTTAGAGATGGCGTCTCGCTCTGTTGCCCAGGCTGGAATGCAGTGGTGCAGTCTTAGCTCACTGTAGCCTCCATCTCCCAGGTTCAAGCAATTTGCCTGCCTCAGCCTCCTGAGTAGCTGGGACTGCAGGCTCATGCCACCATGCCCAGCCAATTTTTGGTATTTTGTTTCATTTTTTCTGTTTGTTTGTATAGTAGAGTCAGGCTTTCACCATGTTGGCCAAGCTGGTCTCAAACTCCTGACCCCAAGTGATCCACTCACCTCAGCCTCCCAAGGTATTGGGATTACCGGCGTGAGCCACCACGCCTGGTTGACACAGCCAGAATTTATTTCACTGAGTTTATGTTACTGTTACTTACCAGTTCAGGAAGGCCAAACATTGCAGTGATGGAAAGAGCACAGGATTTGGAACAAAGTAAGCCATGGCTGAGTCGTGGTTTGGCTGCTTACTAACATGCGTACCCCTGGGCAAAGCCTCGACTTTCTAATAATTCATTTGTTTGCTATTTGGGAGAATCAAATTATTCTTAACAATTTATAATTAATATCATAAGTGAAAATGTTTAGGATAGGCATGGTGGCTCATGCCTTTAATCCCAGCACTTTGGGAGGCTGAGGCGGGTGGATCACCTGAGGTCAAGGGTTCAAGACCAGCCTGGCTAACATGGTGAAACCCCATCTCTACTAAAAATACAAAAATTAGCCAGTCATGGTGGCACACACCTGTAATCCCAGCTACTTGGGGGGCTGAGGCAGGAGAATTGCTTGAACTCAGGTGACAGAGGTTGCAGTGAGCCAAGATGGTGCCAATTTCACTCCAGTGAGAGTCCATCTCACAAAAAAAAAAAAAAAGTGAAAATGTTTGCTACATTGCAGAATCCGGTGGTGGGAGAAGTTAGTTAAGAAGTCTTCTATCTGTTAGGTTCTGGCTGCCGCACCAAAGATTGCTAAGAGTTACCAATAGCTAAATTAGGACATCATTATATTAATACCAGTTAGGACTCGATGGAAAAACTTTCTAACAACTAATTTTGTCCTTTAAGCAGGTGATCTCACAGACCAGGGAACTGGGTGTCTTCAGAGTGTTCCCAGCTTCAGTGGCTATGGTCCAAAGTTGTAGATGAGATCTATGCTATACTCAATGGCAAACTGTGCTCCTATCCATCTCGTTCAACTCTAACTATTTCAGAGTCACAGATGGACTCCAGGAGAGTCTCGTATGGCAGAGAAATTGATGCTGATATCACTCATTCAGTATCACCATCAAAAGATGAGCAATCACTCATCAGAACAAGTTTTCAAGGGTTTCCAGACTGGCTTGACCCATCTCCTTCAGGCACCTAATGAAACCTGCCCCTTCCCTAGTGTCTTACTATATCTTTGTTGAGATGGGATGTCTCCATGTGGCACAGGCTGGTCTTGAACTCCTGGGCTCACAGGATCCTTGCACCTTGGCCTCCTAAAGTGCTGGGATTACAGTCATGAGCCACCGTTCCCGGCCTTGTTGACTGTATCTTAAGCCTCCTCTACACTTCGCATTATATGTCTGAATTTTTGCACATGAATATTGGCCTTGTGGGGTGGTCTTTGATATCCTGAAGGTAGACTGGATCTATCTAAAGAGAATACTAATTTCTCCTGTTAATCTCCAAGAGGAGAGATGATTCCTAAGGCAAACAAAGGAAGCAGAAATTCAGGAAGTGAATCTTAGGTACAAGTATGTCCCTAGAACTCATCTGCCCACCATATGGGAGCCAATCCCCAGGGACCAAGCCATTTTTTCAAAGAAAATTGTTCATATTCATGTGGTTCTATTTCTCTTTTGTTTATCATCTAGGATTTATCACATTTTCATATAGTTGTTTCAACTTCTTTCTCAGTTCCGGGCTCAAGGCTATTCAGTTTTCTTCAAGAAGCCTTTATTGAGCACCATTTCTGGGGTGGGAACTGTATTAAACACCCAGAGTACAAAGGTGAATAACACACAGTCCCACCTTCAGGGTATTCCCCATAGGAAAGAAAAATATAAAATAGGCCAAGCACGGTGGCTCACGCCTATAATCCCAGTACTTTGGGAGGTGGAGGCAGGCAGATCACAAAGTCAATAGATTGAGACCATCTTGGCCAACATGGTGAAACCCCATCTCTAGTAAAAATATAAAAACTAGTTGGGTGTGGTGCTGCACACCTGTAGTCCCAGCTACACAGGAGGCTGAGGCCAGAGAATCGCTTGAACCCAGGTGGCAGAGGTTGAGGTGAGCCAAGATTGTGCCATTGTACTCCAGCCTGGGCAACAAGAGCAAAACTCCTTCTCAAAAAAAAAAAAAAAGAAAAGAAAAGAAAAGAAAAGAAAAGAAAAAAGAAAAAGAAAAACTGAATGTTGGGCAAACAAAAACAATAGTTGTCCATTGCAGAATCACTTCAAAAATACAGCTTTTCCTTTCTCTTGCAATATTTGCTTGAGATAAATTTTCACAGATGGGATCCCGTGAATCACAGTGGCTTTTGATATAAAATGCCAAGTAGTTTTTCAACAGGATGGCATATATTTACATTCTGTGTGCTCAGAATGAACTAATTTTACCACACCCTTATTTGTGTTGGATGCCATAGGTTTTGTAAACCTAGACAATTATAATTTTACTAGATTCTTCAGTTATTTATATTTGCATCGTTTTCTCTTTCCCTTTTTAGAGTGGAAAATACAAATAAGAAAGTATAGATACGTTGGTTAGCATGAACCTTTGAATCAACAGATGGGCCAGCTGGAACCCTGGGGCAAGCAGAAGGACAGGTGTGTCTCTCCTGCCCGCGGCCTTAGGGACCAGAGAGCAGGGTCTGTGCTGAGAGACGAGAGCAGCATATCTAGTCCCAGCCTGGGGTTCAAATCCAGAAGGGCTTCAAATGTCATTTCAGCTGCGTTATTGCATGAAACGTAGACTTCTTCTAAATTTAAAAAAATGCATGTGCGCATACATTACTGGAAAAAAGCTGGAGAGCTGTTGGGTTTGGGGGTGCCCTATCGTATTCCTGTGTCCTCATTTTGTTAAATCGTGATGAAAGCAATTTCCGAGACTCCACTGGTGGCACTGCCCGGTGCGCGCTGGTATGAAGGGGTATCGGAAAGGGATCGCGAAGAGATGGACCGAGGCTCCCTCCCGCCTCTGCTGGGAGCCCCCTTTCCTTTGAGCCATAGCCCACAGGCTCCGCCCCGCGAGGCCCAAGCCATAGAGATGCAAAAACCTCCGGAGTTCTAGAGCGGAAATGCGGGCTCCGGAAGCCGGCTTCCGCGGGCGGCTCATTTCCGGCTTCGCCCCGGCAGCGCGAGTGCCCTGAGCTTGCCGGCTTCTGCTGGAGGGTTTCTCGTATCCTCTTAAGTTCCTGCTGGGGACTCAGGGAGGCCTTGCAGGGTGGACGCGAGCCCGTCATGCTGGCTCTGGAACCGCGGGCGGGGCCTCCTCCACGGAACTCGCACGCCTCGGGATTGAGGCCGGGGTGGAAGGCTTTTCGGAGGGGCCCCCTTGAAGCCGGTGGCGCCGGGATCCATTTTTCCTAAGTGCTACGTCGAGCTCGGCCCCTCGGATACTCAAGCTCTGGGCTTTCCTTTTCATAACCCCTACAGGCTCGAAAAAAATAATATCACTTTTATGGTGACACTGCAACTTAAAAGTATTACCGGGCGCGTTGGCTCACGCCTGTAATCGCAGCACTTCGGGAAGCCGAGGCGGGAGGATCGCGGGAGCTCAGGATGTAAGAGACCAGCCTGGGCAAGACAGCAAGACCCGTCTCTACTAAAAAAACACACAAAAATTGGCCGGGCGCCGTGGTGTGCGCCTATGGTCTCAGCTGCTCGGGAGGCCGAGATGGGAGGATCGCTTGAGCCTGGGAGGTCCAGGCTGCAGTGAGCCGTGGTGGCACCCCTGCACTCCAGCCTGGGCGACGGAGTGAGACCCTATATAGTTACAGACCCTATATATGTACTTTAGGGCCTATTTTTCCCGTATGTAGGAGAACCACTGACTTGTCAGTTTTAAAAACAGTCAAGTAACTAAAACAAAGAAATGCACTTTAGTATTGTGACCAGATGTGGGGGTAAAGATTAGTTCAAAAGAGAAGGAACTATGAGGCTGGAAGAGTAGAGTACGAGAGCTATGCAGACAATGCCTCTTGGAAGGAGGATTGGAGTTACAGGGGTAAAAAGGGTTCTAACGCCCTCCGTAGGAAGAGAGGAGGGTGAAGACAAAATCAAGATCTCTTACCAAAGGCTGTGCATGTGGTGCAAGCCTGTGGTCCCAGCTGCTTGGGAGGCTGAGGTGGGAGGATGGCTTGAGCCTGGGAGGCCGAGGTTGCAGTGAGCTGAGATCATGCCACTGCACTCCAGCCTGGGCAACAGAATGAGGCCCTGTCTCAGAAAAAAAAAAAAAAATCTTACAAGGAGAAATGGATCTCATGATAGACTACTAGTTTGAGAACACTGGCCTGGATTCTCTGCCACTGGGGCAGCCACTACCACAGGTGTTAGTAGCTCAATAATTATGAGATGTTATTTACTGTCCATAATATATGCGGGAGGAAGGGCAAGGCCAGATTTTGTTCATTTCCTTTTCCAGGTGTTATATGCTTGTGGCACATCACTGATTATGAATCATTTTCTTGAATGTTCATAAAAAGGAAACTATCCGTTCATAAAACGGAAACTATTAATGTTTGAAACTGAAACACCTTATCTGACACTATGAGATTATGTTGGGAAATATTCCCTATAAAGAAGGATTTACCGTGATCTGTTCCTGAGGAGAAAATGAGAAAGAAAGAAGGAAATTTGGGATCTGCCTCTTAACTCAGTTCATAGAATATTAGATTGTTCAGAGAAGGCCTGCAGTACTGAACTTGCTTAACTTTGTTTAGGCTGGTGTTTCTCTAGCATTTTGACCCCAGGAACTTTAAAGTAACACTCTATTAATATTCCTGTCGTGGTTTTTCCCAGAACACATTTTGCAAAATGCTGACATAAATCATTGACCTGGGTACAGGACTGCTCAGAAGGCATTCTTGGCTCTTAAAAGGCATTTCAGATCTACTGTTTGGAAATCATCTGACTGGATTTCAGTAAGAATAGTTTCTGTTTTATGAACGTTCAAGAAAATGATTCATAATCAGTGAAATGCCACAAGCCATATAACACCAGGAAAAGGAAATAAACAAAACCTGGCCTTGCCCTTCCTCCTGCATGCATGAGGGACAGTAACATCTCCGTATTATTGAGCAAACCATTATCAACATGTAATTATTTTTAAACAATGGAAATAATTATTTGGAAAAAATATGTGAATTGTATCGAGGAAATTCTAAAATTTAGTACATTCAGGAATTCTTTTTTTTTTTTTTTTTTTATGAGACGGAGTCTCACTCTGTTGCCAGGCTGGAGTGCAGTGGCGTGATCTTGGCTCACTGCAACCTCTGCCCCACTATGTTCAAGCAATTCTCCTGCCTCAGCCTCCCGAGTAGCTGGGACTACAGGTGCGCGCCACCATGCCTAGCTAATTTTTGTATTTTTAGTAGAGATGGGCATTCACCATGTTGGCCAGGATGGTCTTGATCTCTTGACCTCATGATCTCCCACCTCAGCCTCCCAAAGTGCTGGGATTACAGCCTTAGCCACTGCGCCCAGCCCATTCAGAGATTCTTAATGACAAAACTAGAAATTTGTTCATGGTCTCCTAGATAGACCTATTTTAATAAGATATGAGCAACATTTTCTAACTGTATAAATAGAAGGTAACTAAAAACCATTTAAATGTATAGTATATTTGCATTGATATGCATTGGAACCTTGCTCGGACATTAGAGAATAAAATTTAGAACAATTGTCTTGAACATCATTCAACACAGCTTAGTTATTGAAACTCTTATTTGGCACAAACATTCTTCAAGTAGAGCTAGAAATAGACTCACTGGTATATTACTAAACTGTTGCAGTCTCCAACAAGACCTGACTGGGGATGAATGGGTAACAATGCCATGGACTGTCCTGTTCCAGTATCCTGTCCTTCACTCTGTAGGGCCAAAAAGCTGGTTTCATTAGTTCACACAGAGGAAAGCAAGGACACACTCACGCTAACCAAACTAAAAGAGGGCAAGGTATAAACCTGGAGTGTGAGTTAATTCCTTTCTAGTGAAAAATGTAATCATCAGTCAGACTGGATCATTGTTTTTGCCAACAGTGTGTTCCTTTCCTGTAGGAAGATCTATGTGGGAGACTACATTCTTATATTGAAACATATAGTGAGCTTGGAATCAGAACAAGGAGATGGATAACCAAGTTCAATGACACCAGGTGTCTTCAGCCTAAGGATGTATCTGTCAAGTTGGTTAATTCATTTTTGTGGTTAAAAAATAGGTCAGGTGTGGTGGTTCATTCACACCTGTAATCCCAGCACTTTGGGAGGCCGAGGGAGGTGGATCACTTGAGGTCAAGAGTTCGAAACCAGCCTGACCAACATGGTGAAACCCTGTCTCTACTAAAAATATAAAAATTGGCCGGGCGTGGTGGCTCACGTCTGTAATCCCAGCACTTTGGGAGGCCGAGGCGGGTGGATCACAAGGTCAAGAGATCAAGAGCATCCTAGTCAACGAGGTGAAACCCTGTCTCTACTAAAAATACAAAAATTAGCTGGGCATGGTGGCATGTGCCTGCTACTCGGGAGGCTGAGGCAGGAGAATTGCTTGAACCTAGGTGGCGGAGGTTGTGGTGAGCCGAGATCGTGCCATTGCACTCCAGCCTGGGTAACAAGGGAAACTCCGTCTCAAAAAAAAAAATTAGCTGGGCATGGTGGTGTGCACCTGTAATCCCAACTACTCAGGGGGCTGAGGCAAGAGAATTGCTCGAACCCGGGAGGTGGAGGTTGCAGTCAGCCGAGATTGCACCACTGCACTCCAGCCTTGGCGACAGAGTGAGACTCCGTCTCAAAAAAATAAAAGTGGCTAAGCTATGAAGATGCAAAGGCATAAGAATGATACAAAGGACTTTGGAGACTCTAGGGGAAGGGTGAGAGTGAGTGAGGGATAAAAGACTACACATGGGGTACAGTGTTCCCTGCTCGGGTGATGGGTGCACCAAAATTCAGAAATCGCCACTAAAGAACTTATCCATGTAACCAAACACCACCTGTTCCCCAAAAAGCTATTGAAATAAAAAGAAGAATAAAACATACTTGCTTTTGACAGTGTGAGTGAGTGATTCATAAACCAAAACATTGCAACATTTGGATGTTAATGCAGGAAATCTTTATTTGAGCATATGGCAGAACATATGGGAGGTGTGCTGGGGATCCCTGAGACCACTCAAGATTCAGGTTCAGTGATTTGTTTGGAGGACTCACAGGACCCAAAGTATAGCCATCAGCATGGCTGTAACTTATTACCGTGAAAGGATACAAAGCAAAATTAGCAAAGGGAAAAGGCACATGGGGCAAAGTCTGGAAGCCACCAGGGGCAAGCTTCCAAGAGCCTCTCAGTGGAATCACACAGCACACGTTTAATTCTTCCAGCAATGCACTGTGACAAGTGTGAGATGTTGTCTATGATCAGGGAAGCTCATTAGAGACTCAGAATCCGAAGTTTTGCTGGGGGCTGGTCATTTAGACAACCTCTGCCTACATGCACCAAGATTCCAGACTCCCAGAAGGAAAGCAGGTTCCACATAAGCCATACTGTTTGCCCAAGCAGCCCAGGCTTAATAAGCCACTCTTATCAGGGAATCATGGGAACTCTCCTGAAATCCAAGCTTCTACATGCCAGCCTTGGAAGGGCCAACCTTGAAAGAAGGACTTTCTAAGAATAGCAGCCTCAGGCCTGTCTCCTCTGCACAGAAGAAATTGCTGAGTGTAGCCTGCAGATACTCAGGAAATTGTGAGAGAAATTATGCTTGGAGTGAACCTGGAAAGCTGAAAAGATCATTCACAGTGTGAAATGAGGAGAAAGGGAACGTCCAGCAGAGGGACACTTGTTAGCAAAAGCAGAGAGGTGGGAACACCCAGATGCCTTTGGAGAAATGTGTGTAGTTTGGAGTCACTACCACGTGGGTATGGATGGCACATGGGTGGGAATGACGACCACTGACCTGATGCAAGTCTCAATTTCCTCCTCAGTGAAATGAGATGATTGACCTGGATGACCTCTAAGGCCCTTTCCAGCTCCTGCTTTGCCAGGGAAAATGGGAACAGCTGAGTCGCATATCAGCAGCTGAGATATGCATAGAAGAGACTGGACCTAGAGCAAAGAGCATGGATTAAATCTGATCCAAACACTCTCTGTACTTACTGATGTGTGACCCTAGGCTAATTGCTTCCCTGAGCTTCCACTTCCTGATTTGAAGTTGGATAGCGTATTAATCCACCCTCACACTGCTAATAAAGACATACCCAAGACTGGATAATTTATAAAGGAAAGAGGTTTGTCTCACAGTTCAACGTGGCTCATAAGGCCTCAGGGAATTTATAATCATGGTGGAAGGGGGAGCAAACACCTTCTTCACATGGCAGCAGGAAAGAGGAGTGACAAGCAAAAGGAGAAAAGTCCCTTATAAAACCATTAGATCTCATGAGAGCTGGCTCATTTTCACGAGAACAGCGTGAGAGTAACCACCCCCATGACTAAATTACTTCCCACTGGGTCCCTCCTGTGACATGTGGAGATCATGGGAACTACAATTCAAGATGAGATTCGGGTGAAGACACAGCCAAACCATATCAGATATTAATTATATTTCTTCACAGAATTGTTTTGAGTATTCATGAGATGTTCCATAGAAGTTTCTGGCAGAGCACCTGACAGTAGATGCCTAAGGAATGGTGACTGCTAAAAATATTTTTTGACTTCTTTTTTTTTCCCCATAATTCAGTTTATTATTATTATTATGTAATGAGGCAGGGTCTTGCTATTATCCAGGCTGTCATGAACTCCTGGGCTCAAACGATCCTCCTGCCTCAGCTTCCCCAGTAATGACTGTTATTGTAATTTTCAGTCTTTCCTCTCATACAGCTCAAGCTGTTGTTGCTGGACCGGTCATCAGTGTCTCCAGCCTTTTCAGTTGTAATCTCCACAGGATGCTAAAGCACAGCCAACAAATGGTGCGGTCAAAGGGAGGCACTGCCCCCATGGCCAGGCCATGTCTCATCCACAAATGACAGCAAGCCTCCAGACGAGTAATGTGCAGAAAGAGAAGCTGATTGGGGTTGTGAAGAAAGGCTTCCCTCCCTCAGGGCAAAGGAAGCCAGAAGGTTGACAAAAGGGCCCTAGCTTGATTGGCCTGAAGCAGAGGTGAATTGAGTTGAGGAGGATACCTTGACAAGGAGAAAAAAAAAATCAAGTCACAGATGGGGCAATCTGGGAGGGCTGACAAAGACAGCCCGTGGTGTGAAGTCACACATTTCCTCAGGGGACCATCTGCTGAACACTAAGTAATGTGTTCTTAAAATACAAAATTTTGGTTCTTTAAACAGAATTTAATGTTTTAAAATATATGTAAAACATTCTGTTTGTGAAAATGTATTGATCTGTACATATTTTCTTTTCAGAGTGAATATCATATTTCAATAAAAAAAAAAAAAAATATATATATATATATATATATATATATATATATATATATGTATATAGGCCAGGAGTGCCTCTAATCCCAGCACTTTGGGATGCCAAAGTTGGAGTTTAAGACCAGCCTGGTCAACATAGTGAGACCTCATCTCTACAAAAATTAAAAGATGTAACCAGGCATAATGGCACATGCCTGTATTCCCAGCCACTCAGGTGGCTGAAGCGGAAAGATTGCTTGAGCCCCGGAGGCCAAGGCTGCAATGAGCCATGATTGTGCTACCACACCAGTCCAGCCTTGGGGATAAAGCAAAGAGCAAAACCCTGTCCCTCAAAAAAAAAAAAAAAAAAAGAAAGAAAAGAAAAGAAAAAACAAGCAAATGAAAAAACAAAAAAACAGAATGGATGAATATCTAGATGATTATTAATGAATGTTTATTCCCAACTCAATAGTTACAATGTCTTATGGAATTTAAATATATGTGTAGAACTAAAGATGCATAACAGCAACACAAAATGAGGAAGGGGATAAATGAAACTAAAGTTTCCTAAAGTTTTAAATGTTTCAGGAACTGATAAGAGTAATAATTTATATTACACAGAAATAAGTCAAAATTGCATGTATAAAAAAAGAAGAACTAGGCATGATTATAGGGTTGGAACTTTTAGCCCCACCCACTGACTTCTGGGAAGGAGAGAGGGACAAGGGGCTAGAGATTGAAGTAATCACCAGCGTTCAATGATTTAATCAACCATGGCTATGTAGGGCTCATGCCTGTAATCCCAGCACTTTGGGAGGCCAAGGCGAGAGGATCACTTCAGGTCTGGAGTTCGAGACCAGCCTGGCCAATGGCAGGTGGATTGCCTGAGGTCAGGAGTACAAGAGCAGCCTGGCCAACATGGTGAAACCCTGTCTCTACGAAAAATACAATTATCTGGGCATGGTGGTACCCGCCTCTAATCCCAACTACTCGGGAGGCTGAGGCAAGAGAATCGCTTGAACTCGGGAGATGGAGGTTGCAGTGAGCCAAGATGGCATCACTGCACTCCAGCCTGGGCGACAGAGTAAGACTCCATCTCCATGCCTGTGTAGTGAAACTTCCATTAAAACCTCTAAATGATGGGGTTCAGAGGGCTTCCAGGTTGGTGAACACATCAAGGTGCTGGGAGAGGGGTGTGCCCGGAGAGGTGAAGGAGGCTTTGTGTTCATTCTCCCTTGCCTTGCTCTATGCATGGCTTCCATTTGGCTCTTCCTGAATTTTATCCTTTGTAATAACCCAGTAATATTAAGTTAAGCACTTTCCTGAGTTCCTCTAATCGTTGCCCAAAAGGATGGGTTGACCTAGGACTCGCAACTGGAGTCTGATTGGGACAGTCTCGTGGGACTGAGCCCTTAAATCTGTGGAGGCTAATTCCAACCCTGGGTAGTTAGTGTCAAAAGTTGAATTGAATTGCAGGACACTCAGTTTGTGTTAGAGAACTGGAGAATTGGTTGATGTCAAGAGAGGAAAAAGACCCTCATTTGTGAATATAGATGCAAAATCCTAAATAAAATGTTAGCATTTTTGCTAAGGAATTAGCAAAAATCAAACATCCATTTAGGGTTTATTCCAGGAATACAAAAGTGATTTAATATTCTAAAATCAATCAAGGTAATTCATCACATTAGTAGGAAGAAATAAGATCAGAAAATCATATTGATAGATACATAAAAATGATGAGTTGATAGATATATAAAAATGGTGACTTCAGAAAATGTGGTTTCCAGAAGTAACATCAGATTCATTTTTCCTTCCTCCCTTGGAGTTCTGTCCGTCCAGTCTGGATTGATTTGTAGAAGAGAACCACAGTCTATTCCAGGCCTAGCCTGAGCCATGGCCTGTAACCACCTGTTATGTTGTAACACCCTCTGATTTTCAGGACCCTCTGGCTTTGGATTTCGGTCCCCATCTTTTTTTCTGCATGTTTTTTTTTTTACTGGTTTCAACCTGCAAGACAAAAAAAAGAAGGAGACTGGTAACAGATACTATTTAACATAATTATTGACATATTTTAATATAATTATCATGACGGATGCTCTGGTAGGTTCTTGAGGGACAAATGTGAACCCAAGTTCTGGAAGTCTAAGTAACTCATCAAAAGTCCCACTGCTGGTAAATGACAGAGCTGATATGTGAACCAGTCAGTCTGGCTTTGGAATGCATACTCCTATTCATTCTGTTACTAACCCTACATGACTGACCGTAATTCCAGGCGTTCAGTGTCAGATAGACATAAGTTACACAGGCTGTGAAAGCCCAAAGAAAAGACATCAATTCTGACTGGGGGTGGGCTGGTTCTGGAAGGCTTTTAAAGAAAGAGTATTTAAGCTGATACTTAAAAGATGAAGATTTTTAACCGGCAGAAAATGAGAATGTAGTCAGGAGAGTTTTGATTATGCTGTGATAATGCAGGTTTAACCCAACAAAGGTTTATCTCTCTTAAGAAAATACTAAGTCAAGTTGGGCCACATCCAGGGACCTTCCTTGATGTCTTGACTCAGCTGTCTTGGCTGCTACGATTTGTGGTTTCTCATTCCATCTATCACTGTGCAGGGGAAAAGAGAAATCATAGAGAGTTCGTACCTGCCCATCAAAGCTTCAGCCTGAAAGCCTGCACACTTCTGCTCATGGCCCATTAATCCTAACTCAGAGAACATGGGCTATTTGGCAAGAAGTTATTGCTTCTGCTATGGAGGAAAGGAGTATTCCAGACTGAGGAACAAGCAAAGGCATGAATGGGTAAAACTGCATGGTATGCATGGGGAGAGCAAATCGATTCAGGACACAATAGATCTTCACCGTTATTCATAGACAAATGGAAGCTCTCATGGAAGAGCAGCAGTGTTTGAGTTGTTTTGCAAAATTGTAGATGGTGGCAAAAAGGAGGTGTGCAGAGACAAAAGATCATGAGTTGGTTATAGCCATGCCCTTGGACTTCCCAGCCTCCGTAACTGTGAGCCAAATAAGCTTCTTTTCTTTGTAAACTACCCAGTCTCGGGTATTCTATTAGAGCCATAGAAAATGGAATAAGACAAACGATGAAAGAATACTTGCTAGAGGAAGTGAACTTGGAAGGGAACCCATGGTATGACCAAGTAGAATAAAAGGAGGAGCAAACCTTTCTGTATCCGAGGGAAATAATCAGGAGAATCACTTAAACCTGGGAGGTGGAGGGTGTCCTGAGCAGAGTTTATGCCATTGCACTCCAGCCTGGGCAACAAGAGTGAAATTCTGTCTAAAAAAAAAGTGTGTCTCATGTGAATTATAAGGATCCTAAATGCACAGGAGCTGAAAAGGGACCATGATAATAGGATGCTTCTATGGGTTTCAGTGTGTCCCCGAAAAGTCCATGTGTTGGGAACTTAGTTGCTAATGTAACAGTATTGAGAGGTGGGGCCTTTTAAAAGGGAATTAGGTAATAAGGGTAGAGCCTCATAAATGGATTAATGCTGATTGTGAGTGAGATCATTTCCAAGGGACTGAGTTAGTGCCCTGAGGTCTCTTGCATGCACTCACTTGCCCTTCCACATTTCTGCCGTGTTATAGTGCAGTATAAAATACCTTGCCAGAAGCTGTCACCATGCCCTTGGTCTTCCTAGCTTCTGTAACCAGGAGCCAAATAAGCTTCTTTTCTTTTTAAATTAGCCCGTCTCAAGCATTCTGTTGTATCCATAGAAAAGCAACTAAAACCGACGGTCAATGAATGCTTCCTAGAGGAAGTGAACTTGGGAAGGAATCCATGATATGGCCAGGTAGACAGGATGGAGGTGTAGACTAACCTGGAAATATCAGAAGAGAGCTGAATCAGAAAAAATCCTACTTGCCCCCTGCCTCTCAGCCAGCCTGCTCCTGAAGCTAGAAGGCTCCAATCTTCCCAAGGCGGGAAAGAGGATGGAACAATGTCTTATGCCAACACTAAGGAAAGGGATTTCCTATTTCAATCTCTGTTGCTAAACAAGCATTCGCAGCTGAACCACAATCTCAAGACGTGGGCCAAGATCAGGTGCACAGGGAAGGCTCCAAGGAGAGCCTCACCACTCAGCACTCTGGGCACCGCGCCAGCGACTCAGCATGCAAAACATGGCTGGGGCTCCTTGTGCAAGACTGACTGCAAGCTTTATTTGCATGGACACTTTCTTGGCTCACAGCATTGTTTTGGAACAAAAGCTATTCATTTCAGCTTGATTTGGAGCCACAGTCCTTGGCTTTCTGCAATGTCAGGGCCTGGCAGTGTTTCTGGCCACTGGGTCAGCCATGAAGCTAACAGCAAAGAGGGAGGCAAAGACACAACCCCAAACGGTATTGGGGGATGCTGGGAGGTGGTCCTGCTCCTCCTGGGGATGGCCAGGGGATGAGGAGCCACAGCCTCTGGAGTGATGCTTTTTAGCAGCAGCCAGTGCCCCTCCTCCCCAAAACACACACACACATACACACACACACACACACACACACACACACACACACACACGCTGTTACGCTAGTTTCTGATGACAGGGCTTAAAGCATCCTCATCCTTTCAGTCATAACCTTTCAGGTTATAAATACTCTACTTCATCAGGTGAAACAACCATCTCCTTAGTAGCGAGCTAGAGGGAGAAAAACAGCAGATGGAGGAGTGGTACCTGTTTTGCCAGTTAGAAATTTAAACTTCTCTGATAAAAATGACAACCACTCCATTTCTTTCCCTTTGTGTTTAAAAAAAAAAAAAATCTCTGAAGAATTTGCAACTAACCTTCAAAGGAGATTAACAGGAGTTATTCCTAAAAGCACAATCAAGAGGGGCAGATGGCTTTCCAGCGATGGAGTCTCACTTCGCGCAAAGGAGGGATTTGCTGGAAAGAGGGAAATCTGTGTCGTGAACATCTTTAGAGGTCTTCCCATTGGGGGACAGAATAATTTTCCTCTGACCTCTTTCCATGTAAATTCACTTAAGGGATTCCTTTTTAAATTGTAGTAAATCTAAAATACAAAAAAATATGACTGACTCTGTGGGTCTGGGATGGTCTTAGAGAGGTGGTCTTGGTGTCCACTCATGACGAGAAAATCCACCCTGGTTTTCAAGCTCTCCAGGAAGGGTGTAGCTGTGGCCTTTCTCTAGGCTCCCCCTTCTCTTTCTGTCCAGCCTGCATCCCTTCTGAGGCATCTCCTTTTGTGAGACACATTGAAGACCCCCTGGTCTTTCCCTATACCATCACCTCCACAACCCCACCCCACCACTGTTGACCAGACCACAGCTGCCCAGTTCTCTCAGAATCCTGACTTCTCCACAACTATTTCCTGAGGCCTGAAGCCAATGCTGCACAAAAGGGTCATCACTGGGCAGGGCACAGTGACTCATGTCTGTTATCCCAGCACTTTGGGAGGCCAAGGCGGGTGGATCACCTGAGGTCAGGAGTTCAAGACCAGCCTGGCCAACATGGCAAAACCCCATCTCTACTGAAAACACAAAAATTAGCCAGATATGGTGGCAGGTACTATAATCCCAGGTACTCAGGGGCCTGAGGCAGGAGAATAGCTTGAACCCAGGGGTGGAGGTTGCAGTGAGCCAAGATCGTGCCACTTCACTTTATCAAAAAAAAAAAAAAAAGGTCGGGGGAGTCATCACTGGACCCTCTCTGACCCCACCACAGCCCTGGCATTTGCCGTCTCAGATTCCAGCTAAGTGAGGTATGACATTGAACATTTTAAAGAACCCAGACAGTCACTAAAAGTATCAGAGAGTGATAGCCTCAATACCTCATCCACCCCATGGTCAAGATTTCTTCTCATAGTAAGTGGCTGTCACTACAAGATCTCAGGGACTGAAATTTTCCTATAATTCAGAGAAGGCTTCCTGGAAGACAAACATAATTATGTGTTTGCTATGCAGAGATGTAAATAGTGACCCCAAACTGTGAGAAATGGGAAAGTTCTTCTTCAAAGTTTCTATCTTAGACTGCATTATAAGGAGTTACAATCTCTTGCTCTATGGCCATTATCTGCTATTAGCATAAGCATATACTCATGTATATATACTCTCTAAATCGGATACTTCTTAAATCAGCTACCTAGACTTGATCGGGCCTGTCTGAACAGGAATAGGCAAGTTCCACACCCCGGTGCATGCCATCCCTTATTTGGAAACCCTCCTGGCCTTCTCCTGATTAGCCTCCTCTTTTTCCTTGTCATCGTTCCCCTTATCTATTCGGGAAATTTTCAGATTTTTTAGCCAATCAGATCAAGCATAGCATGTGAGGTCCTGTTCCGGCCAATGGAAACTGGACACAGCAGTAGGGCGATTGCGTCAGGTTATGAAAGTAATAAATGTCCCTGTCTCCTTTGTCCAGGTGTGCTCTCATGGCGAGACTGTCAGCGAGTTGCCCCCTGCCTGCAGGAAGTAAACTAGCCTTGCTGCGTGATCCATTGTCTTCGTGTGGACTCTTACCAACATTATAAACCTGTTTCCAACACAAGCCATTGCACTCTTTTTTTTTTTTTTTTTTTTTTTTTTGGTAGGCAACTCACATCCCAACTACAGCACTGCCAGCCACAGTCCAAATGCCCAAGTCTAATATGCCCTGTTAACTGTGCCCTGCCTCAGAAACATCCCTCGTTTCTGTTACATTCTCAATGGCCAGTTTGATGTGTCTCCAGAGTTTCTCAAGCCCTGCCTTCCAGATACAGAATTGCCTGCTGGACATCACCATCTGGCTCTGACCAACAACCGACACACAGTAGATCCACAGCCAAGTTCATGTTCCTCCTTCACCTTTGTCCCAACTCCCTTCCTGGCACCCCATCTGCGCCAAGAACACCCTCACATTCCCAAGACCCAGCTAAACCACCACCATATCTTTCAGAATGCTTTCTTGGCATTCTACCCAGGATAAAGAAAAGGCCCACACTTAAGCACCGCTGTTACCTTCCAGCTGTCTGCATTGATATTCATGGCCATCTCCTACCACTAGACTACAAGTCACTTGAGAACAGGGACTGTGTCCTGAAGTCTGTGTTATCAGTGTCTATCAATATCTGACACATAGTAGGTGCTCAATAAGTGTCTGTTACATGGAGGAGTGAACAAATGATATAAACAATTCTAAATTTTGCCCAAGCCTCATTAAGATCCTGCCTTCCTGTAGCCCTCGTCTTAGCTCAACTCTCTTCCTGGCACCCCATCTGCCCCAAGAACACCCTCACATCCTCAACTCTTCCTTAAGTCAACTAGGAAAGCATTTTAGAACTCCAGATAGGATTTTTTTCCACTTCACTCCTAGGTGGTCAGGGCTGCCAAAACACAGGAAATGAAGAGCTAGACTGAAACAAGAGCCCTGCTGGTGGCCGGGCACAATAGCTTATGCCCGTAATTCCATCACTTTGGGAGACGGAGGTGGGCAGATCAAGAGGTCAAGAGATTGAGACCATCCTAGCTAACATAGTGAAACCCTGTCTCTACTAAATATACAAAAATTAGCTGGGCGTGGTGGTGTGCGCCTGTAGTCTCAGCTACTCGGGAGGCAGAGGCAGGAGAATCACTTGAACCTGGGAGGTGGAGGTTGCAGTAAGCTGAGATTGCGCCACTGCGCACCAGCCCGGTGACAGACTGAGACTCTGTCAAAAAACAAACAAACAAAAAAAGCCCAGCGGGTGCTGGAGACCACAGCAGCTTCCCCCCTGCCCTGCTGTTTAGTTCACTGTGTGGTGTGTCACCAGCTAACACCCCCAGGCACAGCCGCTGGACAGGGGAATTCTTAATCTCCTTCTACCGCATTAAAAAAAAATTCTATGTATGTAGTTTTGAGACAGTATTTCACTCTGTCACCCAGACTGGAGTGCAATGGTGCATGGTGCAATCACAGTGCACTGCAGCCAGGACCTCCTAGACTCGAGCGATCCTCCAACCTCAGCTTAAGTACCTGGGACTACAGGTATGCACCACCACATCTGGCTAATTTTTAAAATTTTTTTGTAGAGGCAGTTTCTTACTCTGTTGCCCAGTCTGGCCTCAAACTCCTGGGCTTAAGCCATCCTCCCACCTCAGCCTTCCAAAGTACTGGGATCATAGGCATGAGCCACCATGCCCAGCCTCCACCACATTTTAAACAAGTCCAGGCATCAGAGGTGGGCATCAGCTTGGCTGGTAGACATGCCCACATAGGGCTGCATCAAGCCTGGGATGGAGACATAGGTGTGAAAGCCTCAGCAATCCCAGAGGAGGGGCCCTTCTGACCAGCACCACTCCCTCTGACCCCATGAAAAGGTGTCATCATCTAGGTGACTGGAGTTTCAGGCATCACAGAAAGACCCTGAGTGAATTCTCTTAGTTCAGGGAAGAGAATACATTCCATCCATTCCCCTGGCTTACGTTAGAGTGCTCGTTTAAACCTAAATTTGACCACACCTGCTCTTTGGGGGAAAATAGCACCACCTTCGTAAGGCATAGGAGACTTTCCTATTCGTCCCTGCCTGCCTGTCCCACCTCATATTCCCCGTATACCATAATCTCAGCAAACCGCAATCCATGTGCCCTCAGACACACCAGACTCATACATCTCTGGGCTTTAAAAGGGGCTGCTTCTGAGCCCGGGGTCTTCCTTCCTCTGCCCAGCAGAAGCCTCAACATCCTCCACACTTCAAGGCTCTCTCTTCTGTGACAACTACCCCCACTCTTCACGTAGAATCAGAAGCTCCTTCTCACTACAGTCTTAATTTTATGTTTCTCCTGGCCAGGCACAGTGGCTCATGTCTGTACTCCCAGCACTTTGGGAGGTGGATCACTTGAGGTCAGGAGTTCAAGACCAGCCTGGCCAACATGATGAAACCCCACCTCTACCATAATACAAAAATTACTCAGGTGTGGCAGCATGCACCTGTAATCCCAGCTACTTGGGAGGCTGAAGCAGGAGAGTCACTTGAACCTGGGAGGCAGAGGTTGCAGTGAGCTGAGATCACACTACTGCACTCCAGTCTAGGCAACAGAGTGAGACTCCAACTCAAACAAAAAGAAAGTAGATATATTTGACTGGGGGCACCCTAAGGTACCTTGTGGTGGGCCCAGTCCTCCATCGGCCCCCATCCCTAAAGTCTGGGCACTGTTAAGCTGCACTTGTGTGAGTCACTTAGCCTCCAGGGACTTCGAGGACAGGGGCCATGCTTGTTTTGCTCACCACTGTGTGTCTGGTACCTCGAGCAGTGCCCAGCAGATGCCAGGCTGCAAGTCCACTTTGGCTGCCTGGCTGACAGAGAGCACGTGGTGTAGAATGAGATCGTGGGACGGGAAACCCTGATATTTAACCTCAAATCCAGCCAGGGACCCCAAGCAATGGAAGACCCTGACCACTGCCTTTGCAGCTGTGAGTAGGCTGTGGTGTGAGATACATTTTAAGATCTATGTGTGTAAGATACGTTTTTAACTTTCAAATATCACACGTTGGATCCAGAAAGGGCAACGTATAGGAGCTTTAAATTCGTAGGTGGCTGTCTGGGTTACCTTGTGTGACTCGGAGCTGGGGCGGCCCGATCTCTGTCCCAGTCTCCAGGCCCAGGACACAGCTTGGAAACCTAAAAGGGATTGTCTTTATCGCAACTCACACAAGTCTCTTAATGAAAAAGCAGCTCAAATCCACCCAAAGGGGGGCCCCGCACTCCTGCCCCGCGTGTCCTCGGACGCTTCCCAGACGGGGGTCCCCCGCCGCCTGCCGGGGCCCAGGTGAGGGGCCGGGGTTACCTTTTGGAGAAAGGCCATCCTCGGCCTGTACTGCTGGCCTTGGTGTCGGATTGTCATCCTGGCCCCTGGATGGATTCACAGCCAGAGCACCCGTGGGAGACAAGAGGAGAAGCCCCCCCACGTCTGGAAGGCAGCCGGGCCCGCCCCAGCCCTGGGCGTGGACGGGGAGGCGGCTGGGCGGGGAGGGCGCGGGCCGGGCCCCCCTGACTCTGGCTCGGCGCCGCCGACTTGGAAAGCAGCTGGAATCCGCGCCAGCCAATCGGCGAGCGGCGCCGGGGTCTCATTAGCATGCGCTGCGCGGGCCCCCTCCTGCCGCCAGGGGGCGCTGTCCGACCTACGCCGGGACCCCGCGGAGCCGCAGGTGAGACCCGCAGGGCGAGGCCCCGGGGAGGAGGAGGAGGAGGAGTAGAAGGAAGAGGAGGGGAGCGGGGAGGGAGAGGAGGAGGGAGAGGAGGAGGAGGAGGAGCTGTTGTGGGGAGGAGGGAGAGGAGGATCTGTGGCACCTCTGCCACAGCACCGCTAAGGCCTGGGGAAGTGAAAACAGCTGCAGCAGGCTTTGGCTCCCTGGCTAGCCAGCCCCCAAATCATCGCATGGCACTTAGCAAATTATTTGATTGGTGCAAAAGTAATTGTGGCTTTGTCACGTTAAAGGCAAAAACCGCAATGACTTTGCAACAACCTTGTACGCTTTTCTCAGCATCAGTTTCCCCATCTAACACGAGAAAGGCAAGTGGGTGGGAAATGGCTCCTATCAGGTGCTGTGAGGACTGAATGAATAACTGGGTTAAGGACTGGCAGTGGGGTGTGGCTGGTGGCGAAGAATGTGCTCACCAGCCAGATGGGCTGGCTCTGAGCCCCGGACTTGCCACCTAGCTGTAGGAGCTCAGGCGAGTTATGGAACCTCTCTGGGCTTCCTTTGTCTCAGCTGATGAATGGGAATCAACGTGGCACCCTCCCTGGGGGACAGGTGTGGTTTGTTTGGTTCTGGTTTTGGTTTTAAGATTACTGATCAGATTCATGTACAAGCACTTACACTTGGTGAATATCCAGTAACCAATAGTTTCTCTCTTATGTCTCTTGGGACTTTTTTAAAAAACAATTACGAGGCATGGTGGTTCCATTATATACATAGTCTGGTATACTGTTATATATATTATTTTGAGAATAATTCTCAGAAGTCTCAAAATAATAATGAGAAAAATACTGTTGGAATCATAACTGGAAGTAAAGTGTAATCTCTGGAATCAGATTGCTTGGGGTCAAATCTCAACTCAGTTACATTCTGTGTGGCTTTGGGCAAGTTGATTAACCCCTTTGTGCTTTTATTTCTGTAAAATGGGGATGATGCGATGACAGGGGACAAAGGAGTAAAGAAACAATAAATACCAGTCGTTGTTACTATTACCAATATTAAAATCATTCAAGATAGTGTAGATATGGAATGCTAGCTACATCTCCGACAGGAGGAGATCTCCCAGGTCTAACGTTCAGGATCAGTGACATTCCCATCTTTTCTTTCTGGAGCTGGGTGGCCTGGGTAGGGCAGACTATGCTGGTGTCAGGTGGGGACATGTGGGCATTTGTCATAAGAGGTGTGCTCACGAAATATATCTTCAGATCATCCAGGTCCCATTCCCATGGAAGAGCCGTGTTCCCACCAAGCTACCCAGACATCTTAGCTCCAGGTTAGAGTACTGGAATAACAGTTTCAGGAATGAGACTCTGAAGTCTGGTTGACTCACAGGGAAATGACTCGGCAGAAAGCCATGAGATGTAGCTTCCAACCGTGGCTTGGCCACATATATGGCCACAGTGAATGACAGCGTGGAAACCAGGTTTTCAAATTTAGTTGAATGGGTTCAGCAAAGCAACTTCCAAATCGTTTTAACTTTCTATGTATCCGTGATTGCTTCTCTTATTCTCTTATTTTGCTAATTTGGGCTTTCTCTCTCTCTATTCTTAATGAGGCTAAATAGTGATTTTTTTAAATTATAATGAGATGCATGTATGTGCTTGAGAACCAGGTTTTATTTAAAAGTTAGAACTTTAGGCCAGACGTGGTGGCTCACACCTATAATCCCAACACCTTGAGAGGCTGAGGTAGGTGGATCATTTGAGGTCAGGAGTTCAAGACCAGCCTAGCCAACATGGTGAAACTTTGTCTCTACTAAAAATACAAAAATTAGGTGGGCAGTAGTGGTGGGTGCCTGTAATTCCAGCTACTTGGGAGGCTGAAGCAGGAGAATCACTTGAGCCTGGGAGGCAGAGATCATGGTGAGCCAAAATCGTGCCACTGCACTCCAGCCTGGGCAACAAGGTGAGACCCTGTCTTGAAAATAAATAAATAAGTAAAGATACATAAATAAAAGTTAGAACTTTAAAATTATTTTGTCATCAGTAATGTATGCAGTTGAGTTAACAAATGTGAAAGGGACCTGTAAGGTGGAAAAATCCATAGGTATATAGAGTGACCGCTTATGCCAGGTTGCATTTATTGTTCTGAAATAGTTAATGGTGCCCTCTTGCACTCTCAAAAGTGACTATGTTTAGGCTGGGTGCAGTGGCTCATGCCTATAATCCCAGCACTTTGGGAGGCCAAGACAGGTGGATCGCTTGAACCCAGGTGTTTGAGACTAGCCTGGGCAACATAGTAAGACTCCATTTCTAGTAAAGAAAATTACTTTATAATTAAAATAAAATAAAACCAAAATGTGACTATGTTTGGATGACAACTCATGTGATCACCCTAATCACATGCTAACTTCCTTCTCTAACAATTGTCAAATTAGGCCTCCTTGTTTCCTAGATGAGGGAGACGGCCAGGGTGTGCTAGAAAGTGAGCATGTCTAGGACTCCTGACACTTGGATTCTAATCCTAAATCTACTTACTACTGACTGATTAGGGAATTTAGACAAGGCACATCACTTCTCAGAGCCGCATTCACTGATCAGAATTGTTCAGTGTTTCCCAAAGTATGCTCTACAATCAATGCTCCTCAACATTTAGTGCAAATATTAGTCTCTTCGGGATCTTGTTAAAGTGCACATCTGGCCAGGCACAGTGGCTCATGCCTGCAATCCCAGCACTTTGAGAGGCTGAGGCAGGAGGATCGCTTAAGGCTAGAAGTTCAAGATCAGCCTGGGCAACAAAGCAATATCTCCATTTCTACAAAATAATAAAAATATGAGCTGCGTGCTGTGGCCTGCATCTGTAGTCTTGGCTATTCAGTAGGCTGGGGTGAGATCTCTTGTGAGCAGGAGTTTGAGGTTGCAGTGAGCTATGATCACACCACTGCACTGTAGCCTGGGCAACAGAGCAAGACTCTATCTCAAAAATAAAAAAAAATAGGCTGGGCACAGTGGCTCACACATGTAATCTCAGCATTTTGGGAGACTGAGGCGGGAGGATTGCTTGAGGCCAGGAGTTCGAGATCAGCCTCGGCCTCCATTTCTACAAAAAAATTAAAATATGAGCTGGACAAGGTGGTGTGTGCCTATAGTCCTAGCTACTTAGGAGGTTGAGGTGAGAAGATAGCTTGTGCTCAGGAGTTTGAGGTTGCAGTGAGCAATGATTGAACCACTGCACTCCAGCCTCAGTGACAGAGCAAGAACTTGTTCAAAAATAAATAGGCTGGGCATGGTGGCTCACACCTGTAATCCCAGCACTTTGGGAGGCTGAGTTGGGAGGGTTGCTTGAGCCCTGGAGTTTGAGACCAGCCTGGGCAACATGACTGGTCTCAAGCCAGATCAACACCTTGTCTCTATTTTTTTTTTTTTTTCTTTTTCTAAAGAAAAAAAAGACAGGATACATGTGCAGAATGTGCAGGTTTGTTACATAGGTGTGCATGTGCCACGGTGATTCGCTGCATCTGTTGATCCACCTCTAAGTTCCCTCCTCTCACCCATCACCCCCAGTGGGGTGATGTTTATCTCTCCGTGTACATGTGCTCTCATTGTTCAACTCCCACTTATGAGTGAGAATATGCGGTATCTGGTTTTCTGTTCCTGTGTTAGTTTGCTGAGGATAATGGCTTGCAGCTTCATCCATGTCCCTGCAAAGGACGTGATCTCACTCCTTTTATGGGGATATGGTACTCCATGGTGTATATGTGCCACATTTTCTTTATCCAGTCTATCATTAATGAGCATTTGGGTTGGTTCCATGTCTTTTCTATTATAAATAGTGCTGCCATAAATGTGTGTGCATATGTCTTTATAGTAGAATGATTTATATTCCTTTGGGTATATACCCAGTAATGATATTGCTGGAATAAATGGTATTTGTGGTTCTAGATCCTTGAGGAATTGCATACTGTCTTCCACAATGGTTGAAGTAATTTACATTCCCACCAACAGTGTAAAAGCGTTTCTATTTCTCCACAGCCTCACCAGCATCTATTGTTTCCTGACGTTTTAATAATTGCCATTCTGATTGGCATAAGATGGTATCTCATTGTGGTTTTGATTTGCATTTCTCTGATATCAGTGATGTTGAGCTTTTTTTCATATGTTTGTTGGCCACATAAATGTCTTCTTTTGAGAAGTGTCTACTCATATCTTTTGCCCACTTTTTAATGGGGTTTTTTTTTTCCTTGTAAATTTGTTTAAGCTCCTTATAAATTCTGGATATTAGACCTTTGTCAGATGAATTGAAAAAATTTTCTCCCATTCCATAGATTGCCTGTTCACTCTGATGATAGTTTCTTTTGCTGTGCAGAAGCTCTTTAGTTTAATTAGATCTCTTTTGTCAATTTTGGCTTTTGTTGTATTTGCTTTTGGTGTTTTTGTCATGAAGTCTTTGCCCATGCATATGTCCTGATTCGTGTTGCCTAGGTTTTCTTTAGGGTTTTTATGATTTGGGGTTTTACATTTAAGTCTTTAATCCATCTTGAGTTAATTTTTGTATAAGGTGTAAATTTCTAATTTAATTATTAATTAAATTTATTAATTTAGGTCGGGTGCGGTGGCTTACGCCTATAATCCCAGTATTTTGGGAGGCTGAGGTGGGCGAATCACAAGGTCAGGAGATGGAGACCATCCTGGCTAACACAGTGAAACCCCATCTCTACTAAAAATACAAACAATTAGCCGGGCATGGTGGCCCACACCTGTATTCCCAGCTGCTTGGGAGGCTGAGGCAGGAGAATCGCTTGAATCCAGGAGTCGGAGGTTGCAGTGAGCCAAAATCGTACCACTGCACTCCAGCCTGCAACAGAGCAAAACTCTATAGCAAAATAATAATAATAATAATAATAATAATAATAATAATAATAAATGTATAAATTTATCAAATTAAATTAAAAATTACTCATTTTTAAAATCATTTTTAAAATAATTAAAACTTTTTCTTTTTAATAAATAAATAAGGTACCGCTTCTGATGCAGTAGCTCTGGGGTGAGGCTGAGATTCTGCATTTCAAACAGGCCAGATGACGTCCAAGCCAAATTCAATCTGAGTAGCAAGATCTAAAAGCGATAGCATGTTAGCTACCGACAGCTGATAGAAATAAACAAATATAAGAAATAGGATATGGGGGGTTATAGCTAAACACATTCAGACGTCTATGTGTTTAATACATTTAAAAGGGATTATTTAGTGCAGGGCTCCCCAAAGCCTCTAACATACTTCCGACGAGAATGACTTCAGCAACTCAGAAGAAACGTTTTCAGAAAGACAAAAGTCTTTATTTGCAGTAGAGGCAAGAGGGCGACTGGTTTTCCCACACTCCTGCTCAATTCCTCTCCCAGATAAACAGATGATGTCTTGCCATACTTTTTGTTTTGTTTTGTTTTTTTGAGACGGAGTTTCGCTCTTGTTACCCAAGCTGGAGTGCAATGGCGCGATCTCGGCTCACTGCAACCTCTGCCTCCTGGGTTTGGGCAATTCTCCTGCCTCCGCCTCCTGAGTAGCTGGGATTACAGGCACACACCACCACACCCAGCTAATGTTTTTGTATTTTTAGTAGAGACGGGGTTTCATCATGTTGACCAGGATGGTCTCGATCTGTTGACCTCGTGATCCACCCGCCTCGGCCTCCCAAAGTGCTGGGATTACAGGCTTGAGCCACCGCGCCCGGCCTGTCTTGCCATACTTAAACCTCATTGCAAGAAAACTGGTTTCACTCGCAGCTCCCTTCACATTCCCACCCAACTCCTTAACTCCCATTTCGGACGGTGGGACTTGACTCATAGACTGGCTGTCAACCTGTAACATGACCACGTATAAAAGGATGACCTGAGCCTGGGCAAGGTAGTGAGACTCTGTTTCTGAAAAAAAATTTTAAAAATTGGTCAGGCACAATGGCTCATGCCTGTAATCCCAGCACTTTGGGAGGCTGAGACGGGCAGATCATGAGGTCAGGAGTTCAAGAGCAGCCTGGCCAACATATGAAACCCCATCTCTACTAAACTAGAAAAATTAGCTGGTGGCACATGCCTGTAGTCCCAGCTACTCGAGTGGCTGAGGAAGGAGAATTGCTTGAACCCAGGAGTTGAAGGTTGCAGTGAGCTGAGATTATGCCACTGCACTCCAGCTTGGGCAACAGAGTGACACATCATCTCAAAAAAATTTTTTTTTAATTAGCCAGGCATGGTGGTGCATGCCTGTAATCTCAGCTACTCAGGAGGATGAGGTGGGAGGATCACTTGAATTCAGGAGGTCAAGGCTGTAATGAGCTGTGTTTGCACCACTGCATTCAAGCCTGGATGATGAAGAGAGATCCCGCAAAAGAAAAAAAAAAAAAGAAAGAAAGAAAAAAAAAAAAAGGGTGACCTGGACCAACCAACTACATGATCAGTCTTAGAAATAGCCAGCTGAGCCAGTTGGTGGAAGTGGATAAACTTGAAAAGGGTGGAATCCGACCCATGATAAGGCAAAGCCACATGGGAGCAAAGTTATGAAGGAAATGAACTCTGAGCAGGCAGTAGAAGCCCGTGATAGAAACCAGAATGGAACAGAAGCACAGAGCATTGCAGAGATGCCCTAAGAGCTCTTAGAAATGGAAGTTGATGTGGTGTGGATGTGTCCCCCCTCCAATTCTCATGCTGAAACATGATCTCCAATGTGAAAAGTGGGCATGGTGGCAGATATTGAATCATTGGGACAGATTTCTCAAGAATGGCTTAGCACCATCCCCTTGGTGATAAGTGAGTTCTCCTTCAGGTACTTCATGTGAGATCTGGTTGTCTAAAAGAGTCTAGTACCTCCCCCTTCTCTCTCTTGCTGCCTGTCTCACCATGTGACATATCTGCTCCTGCTTCACCTTCCACCATGAATGAAAGCTCCCTGAGGCCTCCCCAGAATTGAAGGGAATTTTGACCCCGTGCTTCCTGTACAGCCTGCAGAACCATGAGCCAATTAAATCCCCTTTCTTTAGGAACCAACACAGAAGGGAAAGCCACTGGGGGCTGTTGCTGGGTCAAAAAGAGCAACTTCATTTTTCATGATGGTAACAGGTTACAGACTAGAAGAATAGTACAGTTATGTTTCAATGAGACATTTTTAGACCAGAGAGGAAAAAATGAACTTTGCCCCCTTCCCTCTAGGAAACCCAAAGCCAATTTGCAGCCAACCTGAAGCAATAGAAGTTTATTGCCATCATAACTTCATTCTCTCCAACCTCACCCTACATCCACCCTTGCCTCCATATTTAATGTGGTTTCCTTGTCCTGATTTTTCATTTATACTTTATCATTTTATTTTACGCATCTCCTAAATGCCTTGTTGACTTACTTGTGGAAAGAGATACAATGTAAGTAAATAAATGTACCAGATGAGAACTAAGTTAAGTGACTTGTGTCTGAATGACCATAACCCCAATTCTTCCTATTAATCATCATCACAGGCATAGAGATAGGTCTCCAGAAGCATGTCACAGGATTCACCCAAAACTGCCTTCTGTTAAAAATTAAAATGATTTAGATAACATTGATGACACACTGTTTACATTTTCAAACAAAGATGAAAATGGAAAGAATGACTAACACGTTAGAAAATAGGATTTGCTTCCAAAAGTTCTTGCCAATCAAGGCTTAAGCCAGTGTGCTTTCAAGAACTGATCAAACGTCCCTGTGAAGCAACATTTCTGGTCTGAACTTCAGTGTTAACAGTTTCCCACTGTTATCTAAAATCATTATAAGAATTAGCTGTGCCGGCTGCAGTGACTCACACCTATATGCCCAGCACTTTGGGAGGCTGAGGCAGGCAGATCACTTGAGGTCAGGAGTTCGAGACCAGCCTGGCCAACATGGTGAAACCCCATTTCTACTAAAAATACAAAAAAAAAAAAAAAAAAAAAGCTGGGCGCGGTGGCTGTAATCCCAGCTACTGGGGAGGCTGAGGTAGGAGAACTGCTTGAACCTGGCAGGCAGAGGATGCAGTGAGCCAAGATCACACCTCTATACTCTAGCCTGGGTGACAGAGCAAGGCTCCATCTCAATAAAAAATAAAAATAAAGAATTAGTTGTGTGAATTTCTCTTTGAAAAAAAATTGATTTTATACCAAGTCAGATCCCAACACTGTTGTTCAAGTTTGCCCGTTCTATCTCTCTACCATGTACAATAGGAGAAATTTCTTTCAAAGTTTAGTACCAAGAAAACTAAGAGAGATATGTATCATGTTTCCTTTTTCATCAAGTGATCCTCCCGCCTCAGCCTCTCGAGTAGCTGGGACTACAGGAGCACGCCACCACACCTGGCTAATTTTTGTATTTTTTGTAGAGATGGGGTTCTTCCATGTTGCCCCAGGATGGTCTTAAACTCCTGAGCTCAAGCAACTGCCCATCTTGGCCTCCTAAAGTGCTGGAATTACAGACGTACTGTTATCTTAAACATGGCCCATTGATACATTTCAAGCTGCATCTCATGTCACACAAGACCTCTTTCCTGAAAATCACATGCCCAATGCTGTCTACCCAGAAACACTATAACCTCACATGGGATCTCAACTTTGTAATGTCCAAAACTGAGTGAATAATTTTCTTCTCCCTTACTCCTGAGAGCCAATCAATCATTAAATTAACTGACTCTGTCTCCTTAATGTTTAACACATCACTTTCAGTCCTCTTCACTCCACCCACCCTACCAGTATCTCTTGCCTGGGCAACTCCCGTGCCTCATTGATCTTCCTGCATTTGCTCTTGCCCTGCACGCCCTTCCAGCTTCCAGTTCATTCTTCTACTGTGGCCAGAGCAAAATTTTTTTTTTTTTTTTTTTTTTGAGATGGAATTTTGCTCTTGTTGCCCAGGCTGGAATGCAATGGCGCAATCTCGGCTCACTACAACCTCCGCCTCCCAGGTTCAAGAGATTCTCTTGTCTGAGCCTCTCAAGTAGCTGGGATTACAGGCACATGCTAATTTTTGTATTTTTAGTAGAGACGGGGTTTCATCATATTGGTCAGACTGGTCTCAAATTCCTGACCTCAGGTGATCCGCCCACCTCGGCCTCCCAAAATGCTGGGATTACAGGCGTGAGCCACCGGGCCCGACCAGTTTTTTAAAACTCTTTTTTTAGACATTCCACTTTTCTGCTTAGGGGGCTTCAGTTATCTACCACAGCTCTTAGGAAACAGCCCACTTGTAATGAGTTCTTCATGGTCCCTCAATCTGGGTGCTGCCCACCCAAGGACCCCCCTTGTCCCTCTCTCTATGGATCTCCGTGCCCCGGTCACACTGCTCCCTTTCCATTTCTGGAACAACCCAAGCCTCTTTCTGCCTTGAGGCTCTTACATGTGGCCAAAACTATTCTTCACTTACTTTTTACCCACCTAAATTCTCATCCTTTGTGATCCAGCCAAAATAGAACTTCCTCAAGGGAAAACCTTCCCCAACTCCCTCCCCCTGCTACGTTAGATCTTTGTATTATGCCTCATTTTGGCCCACTTTTCCTAATGACATTTTTTTTTTTCACTTGTAAAAGGAAAAGGTTAAATGTAGGCCATATTCATAGCACCATGATTCACAACAGCCCAAAGGCAGAAGCAACCGAAGGGCCCATCAATGGATGACTAGACAGAGGGTTACATACATGCAATGGAATATTGTTCAGCCTTAAAAAGGAAGAAAATTCTGACACATGCTGCAACACAGATGATTTTTATGTGATTCTTCCTATTGTCTGTCTTGCTCATTGGCTTGGCAGTCCCTTCAGGGCAGAGGTTTTTTTTCTTTTTTTCTTTTTTTTTGAGACGGGATCTTGCTCTGTCACCAGGCTGGAGTGCAGTGGCGCAATCTCGGTTCACTTCAACCTTCGCCTCTTGAGTTCAAGCGATTCTCCTGCCTCAGCCTCCTGAGTAGCTGGGACTACAGGCACGTGCCACCGCACCCGGCTAATTTTTGTGTTTTTAGTAGAGACGGGGTTTCACCATGTTGGCCAGGATGGTCTCGATCTTCTGACCTCGTGATCTGCCCACCTCAGCCTCCCAAAGTGCTGGAATTACAGGCATGAGCCACCACACCCAGCCCAAGATTTTTTTTTTCTTTTTTTTAGTTGAAGTCTCGCTCTGTCACCCAGGCTGGAGCGCAGCGGCGCAATCTCAGTTCACTGCAACCTCCGCCTCCCAGGTTCAAGCGATTCTCCTGCCTCAGCTTCCCAAGTAGCTGGGATTACAGGCACCCATCACCATGCCTGGCTAATTTTTTAATTTTTTACTAGAAACGAGGTTTCACCACGTAGGCCTGGCTGGTCTTGAACTCCTGACTTCCTGATCCACCTGCCTTGGCCTCCCAAAGTGCTGAGATTACAGGCATGTGCCACTGCACCTGGCTTGGGCAGAGATTTTGTTATTCACTCTTTCTTCCCAACACTTGGCTCCATACCTAGGGTACAGCAGCTCCTCCATCAATATACAAAAGAATAAGATTCAGAGAGATGCAGAGACCAGAGATGGGGAACCACACAGCCCCAGGTGTGGTGGTACAGGGTTGTGGTTCCTGCTTCTTGGGAGGCTGAGGTCGGGGGATCACTTGAGCCCAGGAAGTCAAGGTTGCAGTTAGACAAATCATGCCACGACTTTCCAGCCTGAGCAACAGAGTGAGACCCTAACTCAAAAATAAAAAGCTCTCAAGGCCTTTCATTTAATAGCAAGGGTAATAACAAACACTCATAAAATGTTCATTTAAAGACCACTCATTTAATCTTTGTGACCAGCCCCTGAGGGGGATATGGTGATATCCTCTTCATTGTTCAGGTGAGAATCTGGAGGCAGGTGTGGATCTAACACAAAACTGGGAAGTAGCAAAAGTCAGATTCAAAACCTGGGTAGTCCAGCTCCAAAGTCCATTGCTGAACCAGTATACTAATGGCAACTCCCCATCCCAAGTGTGGCGTAAGTGTTTGTAGACTAGACATAAGAGACACAGAATAGCTGAGGGTTAGGGGAAGGTTTGCTTTCCATTCCCCTTTTCCTCTTTGAGCCTGCCCTCCCTGCAACAACCGCTGAGGCTCTGCCCCTTTGCTGGATAAGCCCTTGAAGAGGTGGAATGACCCACTGGATTAATACATTTGGGAAGTACTATGCCCCTTCCTCTTAGGCAGGCGTCCCCAAACTACGGCATGCGGCCCCCTGAGGCCATTTATCTGGCCCCCCGCCGCACTTCAGGAAGGGGCACCTCTTTCATTGGTGGTCAGTGAGAGGAGCACAGTATGTGGTGGCCCTCCAATCTGAGGGGCAGTGAACTGGCCCCCTGTGTAAACAGTTTGGGGACGCCTGCTCTTAGGCATTGAGCTTCCTGCAGGCAGCATCTATTCTGCGTGACTCCACCCTAAGCCAGCTTGCCTGAGGCAAGCGTGGCTGTGACCAGGTGGGAGAGTCCTCTCCACTCTGGCTTTAGCCGGCCCATTTGGCTCTCAGACTAAGCTAAGGTCTCCACTTAGCCTTTACCAGAAATGAAAGCGTAGGTCAGGCACAGTGGCGCATGTCTGTAATCCTAGCATTTTGGGAAGCCAAGGTGGGAAGATTGCTTGAGCTCAGGAGTTCGAGACCAGCCAGGACAACATACTGAGACCCCTGTCTCAGGAAGGAAGGAAAGCAAGAGAGAGAGAGAGAGAGAGAGAGAGAGAGAAAGAGGAAGGAAGGGCAGGCACACTCCACACCCATTAGGATCTTAAGGGAGCCCTGAGTGGTCTGGGAGGGGAACTGGGGTTCAGTGCCAGGCCTCTCTGACTTAGACACCCCAAGCTGAATTCCCAGTGCCAGGCACTCAGTCATGAGCTGAAGGACCATACCCCACCTTTACTGCATGTTTGGGGACCCCACCTTTCCCTTAATTTACTTCTCACAAAGACATCCCTATAAGGAAGCAACAATTTATGATCCACATTTTATAGATGGGGAAACTGAGTCACAGAGGCTTTAAATCACTTGCCCAGGTCCTGAGGCTTTGAATGGTAAGTGGCAGCACTGGGATTTTGCCCTAGGCAGGCTGGCTCTGGATTCCATACTCCTAACCCTTCCCAATCCCTGTCTGGGTTGCTTCGGCCAAAGAGACACCAGCCACCAAGACCTCCCGAGGGGTCTTAGCATCCCTAGTGTTCCCGTGACTCAGGCTCAGCCTTCCAGACCCCCAGTCCCTCCTTTTACTTCCAGCAGGCGTCTCCTTCCATGAGCAGCAGATGGGGAAGCAAGAGCTGGTGCATCCACCCGAGACTCTCCAAAGCAGGGATTTTCCAGTTCCCACCCTCGCTGCTCTCTGCCCCTGACTTTCCTGGGAATGGCAACATCTGGAAGTGTGCAGGAAGATGACTGAGCCAGGATATGCAAAGGAAATGAAAACAGGAGCACCTGCAGGTGCCCTTGTTTACTATCCACACGTTTCTCTTTCTTTCTTTAGACAGGGAATTTCAAATTCCATCTCCTTCACTCTTCAGGTCCTCCCACCCTAGTGTGAAGACTCACCCTGAAGTCCCCCAAGCATGGGGTCATTTGCTTTGCGTTTCATAAAACACAACTGCGAAATCACATCAGGACACTCCCAAGGCTCACCATCCAATTGGGGTCCCCAAGCTGTTTATTCCTCTCTTGAACGTGGCAGCGCCCTCTGTGGCTCTTACACATTAGCCCATCTTCTCAAGCTCCCCACCAAGCCGCCACTCCTCCCATTCTTGGCAGGTGACAATGCATTTGCTAAGCTGAACAGCTGGCAGCCTGGATGGCTACCTCCCCCACCGCACATGCATCTTCATCTGCCCGTGTTGGAGGGTGACGTATCTCTTTCCTGTTCAAGGCCATTCGCTTCAGCTGTGCTGTGTGCTGTCCCTCCTGTCTCCTTTCTGACCTTGCCCACCCCTATTCTCTTGGTCTATAAATATGCTAAAACCATTTCTATCTTTTATTTTTATCTTATTGATTGATTATTCTTTTTTTTTTTTTTGAGATGGAGTCTTGCTCTGTCACCCAGTCTGGAGTGCAGTGGCACGATCTTGGCTCACTGCAACCTCCGCCTCCTGGGTTCAAGCAATATTCCTGCCTCAGCCTCCTGAGTAGCTGGGACTACAGGCACATGCCACCACACCCGGCTAATTTTTTTTATTTTTAGTAGAGACGGGGGTTTCACCAAGTTGGCCAGGCTGGTCTCAAACTCCTGACCTCAGGTGATCTGCCCACCTCGACCTCCCAAAGTGCTAGGATTACAGGTGTGAGCCACTGTGCCTGGCCAGCCATTTCTACCTTTTAAGAAAATGTGGTTCTCCCTTCCCTGCCCTCAGCCACCACTCTGTTTTCAGCCCTTCTCTGTGCCTTCTGGACAGTGGTCCTCTCTTGCTCTCCTCCCATGTACTCCCTAATCTGGGGCAATCTGGAATTGGTCACACCCCTGTTTCACTTAAACTGCTCTCTCCACCAATATCCTGCCAAATGTCAACTGCAAGAGACACTCTGCATTCCTTTAAAAAAAAAAAAAAAAAAAAAAAAAACAGAAACAGGGTGTTACTCTGTCACCCAGGCTGGAGTGGCATGATCGTGGCTCACTGCAGCCTGGACCTCCCAGGCTCAGGTGACCCTACCACCTCAGCCTCCTGGGTAGCTGGGACTACAAGTGTGTGCCATTACTCCCAGCTAGTTTATTATTATTATTATTATTATTATTATTATTATTATTTTGTAGAGATCAGGTTTCACCATGTTGCTCAGGCTGGTCTGAAACTCCTGGGCTCAAGCAATCTGGCTGCCTCAGCCTCCCAAAGTGTTGGGATTTGCAACTCTACAAAGGAGAGCCATTGTACCTGCTCCCCCTTTTTTGTCCTATCTGCAGCATTTCACACTGCTCACCTCTCCCTTCTTGAAGGCTCTCCCTGGGTTTCTGGGACATGACTCTATTCTAGTTCTTATTCTTCATCTGATAGCTGCTTCTTGGTCTTCTTGGCTGGCTCCTCAAGCTGCCCAGTAAATGTGTGTGTCCTGCAAGAGTTCACTCTTACTTCATCTTTCTTCTCATTCTTCATGCTCTTCAAGCTGACCTCAGTCATCCCATGATGGTTAACCACACCTGTGTGTTGATGACCTCCGGGTCTTGCCTTTCCAGCCCTATCTACTCTCCAATCTTCTAGATGAGTGCTGTGCAATAGAACTTGCTGTAATGATGGCAACGTTCTATAAACTGAGCTGTCCAATATGGTAACCACTAGCCACATACGGCTACTGAGCACTTGAAATGTGGCTAATGGCCAGGCATGCACCTATAATCTCAGCACTTTGGGAGGTGGAGGGGAGAGGATTGCTTGAGCCCAGTAGTAGAGCCTGGGCAACATAGTAAGATCTTATCTGTACATAAGAAAGACACAGAGAGAGGAGAGGAGAGGGGAGGGGAGGGGAGGGGAGGTGAAGAGAGGAGAGGAGGAAAAGAAAAGAAAAGAAAATAGGTTTGTGTGTTCAAGGAACTGAGTTTTAGATGTTATTTATTTTGAATTTTAATAGGTACAGGGCCAGGTACAGTGGTTTACACCTGTAATCCCAGAACTTTGGGAGGCCAAGGCAGGTGGATCATGAGGTCAACAATTCAAGACCAGCTGGCCAACCTGGTGAAAACCTGTCTCTACTAAAAATACAAAAATTAGCTGGGTCCAGCGGTGGGTGCCTGTGATCCTAGCTACTCAGGAGGCTAAGGCAGGATAATTGCTTCAATCTGGGAGGCAGAGGTTGCAGTGAGTCGAGATTGCACCATTGCACCCCAGGCTGGGAGACAGAGCAAGACTCTGTCTCAAAGAAAATGAAAAAACTAAATATTAAAAAAAAAAAAAAAAAAAAAAGCTACAAGTGGCTAGTGGCTACTATATTAGACAATACAGTTATAGACCTACATTGCTAACTGCCTGTGGACATCTTAATTAGGATGTCCCTCTGGCTCCTCAACAAGTCCCAAACTGAGCTCATTAGCACCACTCCCCCTTACCTTCACCGCCGCACTCCTAAGCAAAATGAAAACCTTCTCTTTCTCTTAATTTCCCTTCCTGGATTGACAGCATCAACACTCATGCCTTTACCCAAAGCCTAACCTTCGAGAGTTCCAGGTTCCTCCTTTCCACTCATCTTCTATACGTGACCAATTCTCTCTCCTAAATTTCTTGCAGCTCCAGCCTTGCCTTTCCCAACCTTCTCAGAGGCTTGAGTTCAGAATCAAAGCTTCTCTGCCAGGCGATTACCAATTCCGCGCACCCAGCCTCCTTCAAGCCACCAGCAGACCTCTGAGCTGGAGAGCTTTCCTTTGCTTCTCCAGACGTTCTCCCCGTCTCCACCCTCTCCATCCTGATGCCCTGGGAGCTGAACTCTGTAGACTCTGTCACCTGGACTTCTTTGCCCTTGGACTTCCAACTGGGTCGGGAGATTGGAGGGTGGGAAGAGGTTGGCGTTATCTAACCACTGAGCTCCCAGGGTTGCCGGCGACTCCCTTCCTCTACCGAAGCCCACGTCCATCAGGTGGCCACACCTACAGCTATAGGATTCTGGTTCTCACTCTTTTCACTTGCTGCTTCCAGCCGAGATGCAGTAAGAGTACCCTGCTCTCGCTTCTGCTGGGGCACTGCACCATCCCTTGTTGTTTCTCTAATCACTTCTCCATCTCCCTGTTCCCACATTTTTTTTTTTTTTTTTTTTTTTTTTTTTTTTTTTTTTTTTTTTTTTTTTTGAGACAGCATCTCACTCTTGCCCAGGCTAGAATGCTGTCGCATAATCATGGCTCACTGTAGCTTCAACCCCCTGGGGTCAAGCGATCCTTCCAACTCGGCCTCCCAAGTAGCTGGGACAACAGGTATATGCCACAACACCCCGCTAAGTTATTTTTGTGTGTGTTTGTTTGTTTTTTTAATTTTTAGCAATGAGGTTCTCACTATATTTCCCAGGCTAGTCTCAAACTCCTGGGCTCAAGCAATCTTCCCATCTTGGCCTTCCCAAGTTAGAATTATAGGCGTGAGCCACCTTGCCCAGCCCTTCTCAATCTTTTATACATGGTCCATTTATTGAACTCTCCTTGGTTACCCAGATTGAGTGAGTTATCCATTTCTCCTGGGACTTGATTAATACTTCCAAGCCTTGAAATCCCTCCTCAACACCACAAGAGATAAATAAAGCCTGTGCTTCTTTGAAGAGCACCTGAAGCCATTTATGATCTGTTTCCTGCCTGCTCCTTCCACTTCATCTCCCACCTCTACTTCTTTTGCACTTTATAGTCCTGTAATGCCAGGTTGCTTATGATGCCTGGAATGGGCTCTATTGTTTCCCACCTCCATGCCTATGACTGCCAAACTCTTGCTTAACCTTTAAAACCCTTCTCCAGATGTCACCTGCTCTATGAAGTCCCCCAGACCTTCCTTTCTACTTCTACTGTATTTTGTAGCTATTTCCATTGTTTCTGACATCATGATATATTATAATTTCTTGTTTAGGTCTGTATCATCTTTTCTGCCCATGGAGTGTCTCTCAAGGGAAGGACTAGGCCAGATGTGGTGGCTCACACCTGTAATCCTAGTGCTTTGGGAGGCTAAGGCAGAAGGTTCACTTGAGGCCAGGAGTTCAGGACTAACATCAGCAACATAGTGAGATTCCACCTCTACAATAAAATTTAAAAATTAGCTGAGCAGGGTGTCACACACCTGCAGTCCCAGCTACTCAGGAAGCCAAGACAGGAGGAGCCCAAGAAGTTGAGGCTACAGGGCTACAGTAAGCCATAATCACACCACTGCACTCTAGCCCAGGAGCAGAGTGAGACCTTGCCTGTTAAAAAAAAAAAAAAAGTAAGGAGATATATAAAGTAATATAAATAAATATAATATAAATAAATTGGCTTAAATATATATATGTCCTTATCTTTTTATACCTTACCTTTTTAAAATATATATACCCCTACCTTTTACAAATTACCATATATATATATATATATATATATATATATATGTGTGTGTGTGTGTGTGTGTGTGTGTGTGTGTGTGTATAATATAGCTAACAGGTAACAGAGTGAGACCTTGTCTCTTTAAAAAGTTATATTTTATTGATAAATAAAATATTTTTTTATTGATGCAGGCACTCCAGGTGCTAGATAAATAAATATATCAATAGTGACCCCTTTCCACAAGCACTATGAGGGAAGCACTATTTTCTCTGTCTTAAAGGATGCCCAGAAGGCCGAGGTTGCAGTGACGTGCCAGGTTCAGAAAACTGGCAAGAAGTTTGGATTTGATGTCAAACCAAATCCTTCTAGCTCCACAGTTCATACTTTTGGCCACAGTTTTATGTTGCTGTGGGTCTTGCCAAGAATAGTTTTATAAACCTGGCATTACGGGTTAAATTGTGAGCTCCTCCCACACTCATAAAAGAATATGTTGAAGTCCTGACATCCACTGCTTCAGAATTTGCCTTTTTTTGGAAAGAAGTTCTTTAAGAAGTAATCAAGTTAAAATTAGGTCAAGGGCTGGGTGCAGCAGCTCATACCTATAGTCCCGGTACTTTGGGAGGAGGCTGCAGCAGGAGGATTGCTTCAGCCTAGGACTTTGAGACCAGCCAGGGCAATACAGTGAGACATTATCTCAATTATATTTATAAATATATATACATATACGTATATAATGTTATATATTCTATTTAATATATATTTTGTAGTTTAAAATATATTTTATTTAATATATGTATATAATATGTATCATACAAAGCTGGAGGCATCACACTACCTGACTTCAAACTATACTGCAAGCCTACAGTAATCAAAACAGCATGGTACTGATACCAAAACAGAGATATAGACCTATGTAACAGAACAGAGGCCTCAGAAGCAATGCCACATATCTGATCTTTGATAAACTGGACAAAAACAAGCAATGGGGAAAGGAGTCCCTGTTTAATAAATGGTGTTGGGAAAACTGGCTAGCCATATGCAGGAAGCTGAAACTGGACCCCTTCCTTACACCTTATACAAAAATTAACTCCAGATGGACTAAAGATTTAAACATAAGAACTAACACCATAAAAACCCTAGAAGAAAATCTAGGCAAAACCATTCAAGACATAGGCATAGGCAAGGACTTCATGACTAAAATAGCAAAAGCATTGGCAACAAAAGCCAAAATAGACAAATGGGACCTAATGAAACTTAAGAGCTTCTGCACAACAAAAGAAACAATCATTAGAGTAAACCTGCAACCAACAGAATGGGAAAAAATTTTCAAAATCTACCCATCAGACAAAGGGCTAATATCCAGAATCTACGAAGAACTAAAACAGATTTACAAGAAAAAAACAAACAACCCCATTCAAAAGTGGGTGAAGGATATGAACAGACACTTTTCAAAAGAAGACAAATATGAGGCCAACAAACATATAAAAAAATGCTCATCATCATTGGTCATTAGAGAAATGCAAATCAAAACCACATCGAGATACCGTCTCGTGTCAGTTAGAATGGCGATCATTAAAAAATCTGGAGACAACAGATGCTGGAGAGGATGTGGAGGAAAAGGAACACTTTTACACTGTTGGTGGGAGTGTAAATTAGTTCAACCATTATAGAAGACAGTGTGGCAATTCCTCAAGGATCTAGAAATAGAAATTCCATTTGACCCAGCAATCCCATTACTGGGTATATACCCAAAGGATTATAAATCATTCTGTCATAAAGACACATGCACACGTATGTTCACTGCAGTGCTGTTTACCATAGCAAAGACCTGGAACCAACCCAAATGCCCATCAATGATAGACTGAACAAAATAAAATGTGGCACACATACACCATGGAATACTATCCAGCCATAGAAAATGATGAGTTTGTGTCCTTTGTAGAGACATGGATGAACCTAGAAACCATCATTCTCAGCAAACTGACACAAGAACAGAAAACCAAACACCACATGTTTTCACTCATAGGCGGGTGATGAACAATGAGAACACTTGGGTACTGGGAAGGGAACAACACTCACAGGGCTAGGGAAGGGGGTGGAGGGGAGGGAAGGGGAGGGACAGCAGGGAGTGGGGCAGGGAGGATGGGGAGGGATAACACCAGGAGAAATGCCTGATGTAGGTGATGGGGGCTGAGGGGGGAATGGAGACAGTTAAACCACCATGGCATGTATGCACCTATGCAACAATCCTACAGGATGCAGGACGTGCACATGTACCCCAGAGCCCAAATACAATTAAAAAAAAAATTTTTTTTTAACATGAAAAAAATTTTATTCAGTATATGTATAGAATATACATTATAAAATATAAATATATATAATATAGGAATATATTATATAAAATATAAATATATATAATATAGGAATATATTATATAAAAGATAAATATATATAGGAATATATTATATTTATATTTTATAATGTATATTCTATACATATATTAAATATAAATATATATTATATTTATAATATGTCACTTATACTATATTATTAATATGAATATAGTTTATATTGGATTTACAATATATTAATAATATTCATTTTTCATTATATATATGCATATATATAATGAAAAATAATAAAGTATGCACATATAAAATGAAAAATAATAAAATGAGGTCAGGGGGCCCTAATCCAATATGATTAGTGTCCTCGTAAAAGGGAAATTTGGACACAGAAATGCAGAGGGAGGGTGATGTGAAGACGCAGGAGGAGACAGCCATGTGAATAGAGAGACGCCAAGGATGCTGGCCAGCAACCAAAGTTGGAAGAGACGAGGAAGCATTCTTAACCCAGAGCCATCAGAGAGTGCACGGCCCTGCTGACGCCTTGCATTTAGACTTCTAGGCTCCAGAACCGGGAGATAATAAATGTCTGTTGTTTTAAGCCTCTCAGCTTTTGGTTCTTTGTTATGGCAGCCGCAGAAAATGCATACATCTGGGGAAGCTCAAGTCTCTCCTGGCTGGGAAGCTGGGGGTGTTGGGATCCTAACTGGATGTGGAGTCTTCCTGGGGCTCTACTGGGAGTGCCAAGCGGATCCTGGCAGTCACTGAGTAGGCGTCTTTGTGCCATTTTGCTCCAGCATTGACTTGACAACTCAACAATTATTCTTCTTTTTCTTTTTTCCTTAAAGACAGACTCTTGCTATGCTGCCCAGGCTGGTCTTAAACGCCTGGGCTCTGGCTCTGCATATTCTCAGTGCAATTAAAAAAGAAAAAAGAAAAATAGTGGCAGTCACCAGTATTATTTTTTGATGTTTTTGGTTTTGTTTTGTTGGTTTGTTTGTCTGAGATGGAGTTTCACTGTCACCCAGGCTGGAGTGCAGTGGTGCAATCTCAGCTCACTGCAGCCTCCACCTTCCAGGTTCAAGCAATTCTCCTGCCTCAGCCTCCCAGGTAAGTGGGATTACAGGCATGCACCACCACGCTCATCTAATTTTTAATGTTTACTAGAGACAGGGTTTCACCACTTTGGCCAGGCTGGTCTCGAACTCCTGAACTCAGGTAATCTGCCCGTTTTGGCCTCCCAAAGTGCTGGGATTACAGGCATGAGCCACCGCACTAGGCTGCAGTCACTGATTTTAAATTGCGCTTCCAACTGGCTCTGGTGACCCCATAAGTCTGTGACATGCAGTAATTTGTAAACCTGAGCCTCCTGCCCCAAGGATGTGATCCTCAGCATGCTCAGTTTGCAGCTCCCAGCACAGGGCCTAACACCCCACAGGCCTCCAGTGCCGGGTACTGAGTCAGTAAATTCTGCTCAAGGAAGGCACCAGGAATCCATGAAGAGTTTGGGATCTCAAAGGGTGTTGAGCAGCTTGGTAGAGCTTTTGTCCCATTTCCACGGGCCAGCCCCCAGGACATAGTAGTCCAGTCTCATGCTAGGTCAAAACGACCAAGTCAAGTTTCAGGATGCCCTAGAGGGTTCTGCTGATTGTGTCCCAGGGTGAGTCACTGCTCCAGGGAGAGAGGCGGGCTGGGACTCAAATGCCTGTGTTTTCTTTTTCTTCTTCTGTCTTTCCAGGAAGCCCTTGGAACATGATGTAAAAGCAGCGCTTTCCATCCAGCCTGGACATCCTGCTTCCAGATGCAGCAGGCAGAGCAAGCCACCAGGATCACATTTAAGTGGCTGCGGTCATGATGTTCCAATTTGAAACCTGGACTCCAGCAACTTCCATACTCATCCCTTGCTCTCAGCCTCTCCCTCCCGTGTCCAGGTCCTCAGGATGACCTGAAAAATACATTACACTTTTATTCCTAGCTAGATGTCAACACGTTGGAAGACAGGGACCTTGCTATATTAATCCTTAGGGCCTTGGGTTCTGCTGTAGTAAAGGCTCAGTAAATGTTGGGTAAAGGCCGGGTACAGTGGCTCACATCTGTAATCCTAGCACTTTGAGAGGCTGAGGTGGGCGGATCACCTGAGATCGGGAGTTCAAGACCAGCCTGACCAACGTGGAGAAACCCCGTCTCTACTAAAAATACAAAATTAGCCAGGCATGGTGGGACACCTGTAATCCCAGCTCCTCGGGAAGCTGAGGCGGGAGAATCGCCTGAACCTGGGAGGCAGAGGATGCAAAGATCACGCCATTGCACTCCAGCCTGGGCAATAGAGTGAGACTCCATCTCAAAAAAAAAAGTTGGGTAAAATTAATTTTAAAAACAACTGGTGGCTGGGCACAATGGCTGACACCCTGTAATCCCAACACTTTGGGAGGCTGAGGCAGGTGGATTGCCTGAGGTCAGGAGTTCGAGGCCAGCCTGGCCAACATGGTGAAACCCCATCTTTATTAAAAATACAAAAATTAGCCGGGCATGATAGCGGGTGCCTGTAGTCCCAGCTAGTTAGGAGGCTAAGGTAGGAGAATCACTTGAACAAGAGAGGCAGAGGTTGCAGTGAGCTGAGATCGTGCCATTGCACTCCAGCCTGGATGACAAGATCAAAACTCTGTCTCAAAGAAAAAAAAAAAAAAACTGGTGAGAGTCAGGCATAGTGGTACATGCCTGTGGTCCCAGCTACTTGGGAGGCTAAGACAGGAGGATTGCTTGAGCCCTGAAATTTTTTTTTTTCTGTTTTCTTTTATTATTATTTATTTGTTTGTTTTTTAACTAAAACAGTCTTGCTTTGTCATCCAAGCTGGAGTGCAGTGGCGCAATCATAGCTTATTGTAGCCTTGATCTCCCTGGGCCCAAGTGATCCTCCTTTCTCAGCCTCCTCAATAGCTGGGACTTTAGGCATGCACCATCATGCCCTGCTAATTTTCATATTTTTTCTTTTCTTTTTGTTTTTGTTTTTGTTTTTGTTTTTGTTTTTGTTTTTGTTTTTTAGACAGAGTCTCACTCTGTCACCCAGACTGGAGTGCAGTGGTGAGATCTCTGCTCACTGCAACCTCCTCCTCCCAGGTTCAAGCAATTCTGCCTCAGCTATGTGAGTAGCTGGGATTACAGGTGTGCACCACCACACCTGGCTAATTTTTGTATTTTTAATAGAGACGGGGTTTCACCATGTTGGTCAGGCTGGTCTAGAACTCCTGACCTCATGATCTGCCTGCCTCAGCCTCCCAAAATGCTGGGATTACAGGTGTGAGCCACCACAGCGCCCTGCCTAATTTTCGTATTTTTTTTGGTAGAGACAGGGTTTCACCATGTTTCTCAGGCTGGTCTTAAACTCCTGGCCTCAAGTGATCCTCTTGCCTTGGCCACCCAAAGTGCTAGGATTATAGGTATGAGCCACTGTGCCCTGCCGTATTTTTTTTCTTTTTTTATTGGACTGAGAATATGTAGAGCAAGAGCCCAGGAGTTTAAGGCCAGCCTGGGCAACATGGCAAGAGTGTGTTTCTAAGAAAAAGAAGAAAAAAAGCATTGGGTTGTCAGGTCAATGCTGGAGCAAAATGACACACAGAAGCCTCTCCGCTGGGGGTTTGCTGGCCACTCATCCTATCGGGGTCCCGCTAGCACCGCCCAGCTAGTGATCATCTTAAACAAGGACTCCTCAATTTTGCAGTCTCCACATCCTCTTCTCTCCCAGGTTCTCAAAACTCCAACTCCCAGGAGACAGGAGCTGAAGCAAGCCGATGTTTATGTAGAACATGGCTGATTGTCCTGTTAAGTGAAATAGATGCCAGAGGTTTTTGCAAGTGTCTGACTAATAAAGGGAAGGAACTTTTAATGTCGCCAGGTCCATGGTGAGAGCTGAGCACCCCAGAATGAGCAGGATAGGAGCGTAGAGGATCAAGGAACATCAGTGACCACAAATCAAATCCCATGGCCCAGCCCCGGCCTCACATTTGGTAGCAGCCTGTTTGGGTAAACCCATCAGTGTGCAGTTCCTCATGGCTCTAGATAAGAAAATACATTTCTTCATGCAGTGTTGTCTGGGTCTCTGATGGCAGCAGTTCTCTTGTGCCAGGAAAAAGCTTTTAAGATCTTTCCATGCGAAAAGTGCCACAATGCCACTATCATTCAATCTGTTGAATGACAGAACTGAACCAGGGGATGCACCCAACCATCAGGCATCTATTGAGCCCTTATTGGGCCCCCTCTTTTTTTTTTGAGACAGAGTCTTGCTCTTGTCGTCCTGGCTGGAGTACAATGATGCAATCTCCTCTCACTGCAACCTCTGACTCCCGAGTTCAAGCAATTCTCCTGCCTCAGCCTCCCAAGGAGCTGGGATTACAGGCACCCACCACCACGCCCAGCTAATTTTTGTATTTTTAGTAGAGATGGGGTTTTGCCATGTTGGCCAGGCTGGTCTCGAACTCCTGACCTTGTGATCGGCCTGCCTCAGCCTCCCAAAGTGCTGGGATTACAGGCGTAAGCCACCGTGCCCAGCCTATTGAAGCCCTTATTATTAGTATTATTTTGGGACAGAGTGTTGCCCAGGCTGAAGTGCAATGTCATGATCTCAGCTTACTGCAACCTCTGCCTCCCAGGTTCAAATCTTGTGCCTCAGCCTCCCGAGTAGCTGGGATCATAGGCGCACACCACCATACCCAGCTAATTTTTGTATTTTTAGTAGAGACAGGATTTCACCATGTTGGCCAAACTGGTCTCTAACAACCTCAAGTGATCTGCCCACCTTGGTCTCCCAAAGTGCTGGGATTACAGGTGTGAGCCACTGTGCCCAGCCAGGGCCTTTATTATTAAGCCCTTAGGAAATCTGGTGGTCCCTTGCTCTCAGGAGGTCATATTCCTGATACTGAACTTAGTGCAGACACCCAGTTGGCATAGTGCACTACAGCCCAGAACTCCAGGACTCAATCGATCCTCCTGCCTCAGCCTCCCAAGAAGCTGGGATGACAGGTGCACACCACCGGACCTGTATGCTTGAAAACCAGGCATAGAGTCACACAGGGCCACCTGGAGGCTGGCTACTGCAAGTACTAAATTGTGTAGAGACCCTGAGCCCCACAGGGGTTCAGATGAAAGGAGAAAAATGAAAGTTAGAGGGCTCAGGGTACATTCAGATTATTATCCAATCAGTTAGATCTTGAGGGAATGTTTTTCTCCATTTCTTTTTCTTCATATTCCTCCCTTCAGCAAAACTTGGAAAGAAAGGAGGATGGAGGACAGAACTCTCACAGTCAGAAGGACAGGAACGCCTCTCCCTCTACAGGGGATCCCAGGTCCTCAGCAGCAGTGGAACAAGGCCTGATGGAGAACGAGTGTGTTCTATTAACAGAACCAGGCTTCAAAAGGTGGATGATAAGAAACTTCTGTGAGTTAAAATAACTTGTTCTAACCCAATAAAAAGAAGCTAAGAACTTTGAAAAAAGGTTTGATGAAATGCTAACGAGAATAGGCAATTTAGAGAGGAATATAAGTGAATTAACGGAGCTGAAAAACACAACACGAGAACTTCGCAAAGTACGCACAAGTTTTAACAGCCAAATTGATCAAGCAGAAGAAAGGATATCAGAGGTCGAAGACCAACTTAATGAAATAAAACAAGAAGACAAGATTAGAGAAAAAAGGATAAAAAGGAATGAGCAAAGTCTCCAAGAAATATGGGACTATGTGAAAAGACCTAATCTATGTTTGATAGGTGTACCTGAATGTGACGAAGAGAATGAATCCAAGCTGGAAAATACTCTTCAGGATATTATTGGGGAAAACTTTCCCAACCTAGCAAAGCAGGACAATATTCAACTCCAGGTAATACAGAGAACACCACAAAGATATTCCTCAAGAAGACCACTCCTAAGGCACATAATCATCAGATTCACCAGGGTTGAAATGAATAAGAAAATACTAAGGGCAGCCAGAGAGAAAGGTCAGGTCACCCACAAAGGGAAGCCTATCAGACTCACAGCAGATCTCTCAGCAGAAACCCTACAAGCCAGAAGAGAGTGGGGGCCGATATTCAACACCCTTAAAGAAAAGAACTTTCAACCCAGAATTTCATATCCAGCCAAGCTAAGCTTCAAAAGTGAAGAAAAAATAAAATCTTCTGTGAACAAGCAAGTACTCAGAAGTTTCATGACCACCAGGCCTGCTTTACAAGAGCTTCCAAAAGAAGCACTACACATAGAAAGGAACAACCAGTATCAGCCTTTCCGAAAATATACCAAAAAGTAAACAGCATCAACATAATGAAGAATTTACATTAACTAATGGGCAAAACAGCCAGCTAACATCAAATGGCAGTATTAAACTCACATATATTGTTATTAATCCTAAATTTAAATCGACTAAATCCCCCGATCAAAAGATACAGCCAAAACCCATCGGTATGCTGCATCCAGACCCATCTCACATGCAAGGAGACACAAAGACTCAAAACAAAGGGATGGAGAAAGATTTACCAACCAAATGGAGAGCAAAACTAAATAAATAAATAAAAATCAGGAGTTGCAATTCTTGCCTCTGATAAAATAGACTTTAAAGCAGCAAAGATCAAAAGAGGCAAAGAAGGACATTACATAATGGTGAAAGGATCAATGCAACAAGAAGAGCTAACGATCCGAAATATATACATACCCAATACAGGAGCACCCAGATACATAAGACTTAAAAGGAGACTTAGACTCCCACACAATAATAGTGGGAGATTTCAACATCAATATTAGACAGATCAACGAGACAGAAAATTAACAAGGATATCCAGGACTTGAACTCAGATCCGGAACAAGTAAACTTAACATTTATAGAACTCACCACTCTAAATACACAAAATATACACTTATCAGTACCACATCACACCTACTCACAGGTTTAAATGAAATATTGGTTGGCTACTTGTTTGTTATTTTCTTCCCTCATTTTTTTCTCCCGTTTCCATTATTAAGCCCAATTATTCATATAAAAGAAGTTTTCAATACCCATTTTTAGACTGCATTCTAGCCTGGGCAATAAACCAACAACACTCCCGTTCTCTCTCCCTCTCCCTCTTCCTCTCTTTCATTCTTTTTTTCTTTCTTTCTTTTTTTTTTTTTTTTTTTTTTTTGTAAAGAAGGACAAGAAGGAAGCAGGGAAGTATAAGGAAAAGTTTAGAAGAGTCAAGCAGGGCCTGATTCAGAGACAGTGAAGAGTAGATTAACATTGGAAAGAACAAAAAGTTTAGAAACAATGAAGATGAGACCAGGCGTATTGGCTGACACCTGTAATCCCAGCACTTTGGGAGGCTGATGCAGGCTGATCACTTGAGTTCAGGAGTTCGAGACCAGCCTGGCCAACATGGTGAAACCCTGCCTTTACTTTAAAAAATACAAAAATTAGCCTGGTGTGGTGGCACACTCCTGTAATTCCAACTACTCAGGAGGCTGAGACAGGGGAATCATTTTGACCCAGGAGGCAGAGGTTCCAGTGAGCTGAGATAATGTCACTGCACTCCAGCCTACGGTACAGAGCAAGACTCAGTCTCAAAATATAATAATAATAAGATAAAAGAAGCTGAAGGAAGCAGCAGGCCCATCAAGAAGGGCCCAAAAGCCAAGAAAACACATTAAAAAAAAAAATTAGCTGGAGTAGAAAGTAAACGTTAAGGGCCTAAGTCTTTTAAAACACATTCAAAATTCCTGCAGTTTTGTTTAAAGTGGAGGATTTGAGGCTGGGTAATGGATCTGGGGAGTGTGAAAAACTTCTCTAAGGGACATTTGCCTCCACATAAGTAAGTCCTGATGGGGTCAAGGCAATGCCAGGAAATGGACTTTAATAGTTTCCTTATATCAGAGTAGGAAGCACAAGTTGATAAGAAGTATCCCAGCTGGAGGGGGAGCCTCCCCAAAGGAAAGCTGTGGTGGGAGATAGTCTGTGTTTACACAGCTCGCCAGGGATGTCTGCAGTTTACACAAACTGTATCCTTGGGCCAGCCTGAAGATAGAACTGCCTGATCCAGAAAAGCCTGGGTTTGGGACCGGTGCCCAGCCAGCTCTGGGAGGAAGCGCCTGCCCAGATCCACCCAACCAGGGGCTCTGAGCTGCTGGGACATGCTGGGGGCTGGGGGAGAGGAGCAGGGGCTGCCTGCACACTGCTGGCCCCATATTGCAGGCTGGGCAGAGCCATGACAATAGCTTAAGTATCCCCTTCATGTCCCACACAGAATTACCTGTTTGATTCTTCCAGTTTATTCCAATGAGAAATAGAGAGTTCCCCCTGATATCCCTACTTTATGACTTTGGTCCACTCATCAAAACCATAATAAAACCTCATGCTTTGTAGACTAATGTGGGGTTCTTCAGTGTTCCCAATAGGCCCCTCAGTGGTTTGCAGATCTACGCTGCTTAAAACAGTGGCATGAGTCAGGCTTTTATGGGTTTGAATGCACACCATTCCTTGAGTATGGCCTTGGACAAGTGCATTTTACTGCTCAGGGCTTCAGTTTTTTCCATCTGAGCAATGGGAAGAAGGCTAATAGATGAGAAATCATTGAACAGTGCCCAGCATGCAGCAAGAGCTCAGCAGACAAGTGCCGCCATCATCTTATTATCATTGCATTATTATTCTACACCTCTGTGTCTTTACCCTGTGTGGTTCCCCAGCCCAGAATGCCCTCCTTCCCCTCTGTTGCCCAGGCTGGAATGCGATGGCCCAATCTCAGCCACCTCCCGGGTTCCAGGGATCTTCGGCCTCCCAAGTAGCTGGGAGTACAGATGCATTCCACCATGCCCAGCTAATTTTTGTATTTTTAGTAGACATGGGGTTTTGCCAAGTTGGCCAGGCTAGTCTCCAACTCCTGACTTCAAGTGATCCACCCACCTCGGCCTCCGAAAGTACTGGGATTACAGGCATGAGCCACTGTGTCCATCCTCTTCCTCTTCTTTTGAAACTCATGCTAAGCTCCAGGCTGGTTCTTAATCTCAGGGCCCTGGGCAGCTGTCCCTGCCTTCATCATGGCACAGAGCACTTAGCACCATAGGAGCTGGGTGACACATCTGCTCGCCCAGATTGACTGTGATCATCTTATAAACTCATTCCCAGCATCTAGCCCAGTGCCTGGCACAGGGCAGACACTCCTCACATGTCTGAGCAATACAGTATTGGCCTTCTTTCACATAACAGAAGCACAGTCCGAAGGTCAGTCGCTGAGGGCCAGCAGCCTGCCTGAGTCCCAAGAGGCTTGCTTTTGACCTGGACTGTCTGAGCACAGAGACTGGACATTGCAGAGACTCAGGGGAGTGGAAGATTAGGGAAGCTGAGGGGGAGGGGAGGAGCAATTTCCCCAGCAGAGTCTTCCTCTGCAAGGCACAGCAAAACCAAAATTCACATTAGAAGCAACGCATTTCCCAGGGAAGATGTTGGGGTAAGGAACAGCAAGCCAGAGTGCCCAGGGGTTGCTGCCTCGCCTTTTCCCCTCACTTTTGAGTATGAAGCGCCCTTAATTCAACTCCCATTTGGACTCCACACCTCAAAGAGTTCCCTAGAACAAAGGAGTGTTTTTCAGTTATCTCAGACATGCAGGACAAAGTCCAGGGTCACTGTGATTCAGAGGGTGGGGTGGGTGTTACACATGTTACATTTGCTTTTTAAAAATCCATTAAAAAATACAGATTCTAGGGTCTGGGTTCAGTTATCTGTCTTAGGGAGTCATGTCCTAAGCAGCAGAATGACCCCAGTTACTTGAACTTTACAGTGTCCACCCAGTCTCCCAAGCTTCCTGCCCTCTCTGCCTCTTTCCTCGTCCTATCTCTTTTTTTTTCGTTTTTCAGTTGGAGTTTCACTCTTGTTGCCCAGGCTAGAGTGCAACTCAGTTCACTGCAACCTCTGCCTCCTGGATTCAAGCAATTCTCTTGCCTCAGCCTCCTGAATAGCTGGGATTACAGGCATCTGCCACCATGCCTGGCTAATTTTGTATTTTTAGTAGAGACAGGTTTGCTCCATGTTGGTCAGGTTGGTCTCGACTACCAGCCTCAAGTGATCTGCTCACCTTGGCCTCCCAGAGAGCTGGGATTACAGGCGTGAGCAACTGCTCCTGGCTCCTCGGCCTATCTCTGAAGAGTCTGGATGGTGTCTAAGTTCTTTGGAGTATGGCTTTGTAAAGTCTCTGAATGGTTCCATTGGCTCACATGCTAGCCAGGTGCTTTAATCGCATGCCTGAATCACCACAGCTATCTCCAGCCTGCTCTCACTGGCTGGTGTCTCTTTCTTCTCCATTCCCTCACCAGCACTGGTGCCAGACAGTTAACCTAAAACAGTGCTCACATTGCCTGTCCCTTGCTCAGAGACATTCCAGTTGACTGGGTGTGGTGACTCATGCCTGTAATCCCAGCACTTTGGGAGGCCGAGGCAGGCAGGTCACTTGAGGTCAGGAGTTTGAGACCAGCCTGACCAACATGTGGAAACTCTGTCTCTACTAAAAATATGAAAATTAGCCTGGCGTGGTGGTGCATGCCTGTAATCCCAGCTACTCAGGAGGCTGGGGCAGGAGAATCGCTTGAGCCCAGGAAGCAGAGGTTGCAGTGAGCCAAGATGGCACCACTGCACTCCAGCCTGGGTGACAGAGTGAGACTCTCTCAAAAAAAAAAAAAAAAAAAAAAAAAGAAAAGAAAAAAGAAAAAAAGAAAAAAGGGGGGGAAAAAAAAAGAAAGAAAAAGAAATGTTCCATTGGTTACTGTGTTTAATGGCAGAATAAAATCCTAGCCTTGTAACCTGAGGTCCAAAGCCTTCCTGATTTGATGTCATCCTGACTTATCAGCCTCAGCTTGTTGGTCCTAATCAAACCTAGCTTCCACATGTCCCAGGCTCACGCCAGGTGCATGCCGGCTCTCAGGCTGTTCCACTTGCCTTTCCCTACTCCTTTCCTCCTAGCCAATCACTCAAGGCTCCTGTCCACTTCCCATGGACTAGCCCAGGAAATAACTGCTAGCTCCAGGTAACTACTGCACACTTGAAATGTGGCCAGTGTCACTGAGGAACTGGAATTTTTATTTTATTTAATTTTAATTAAGAGTCAGTCTTAACGCTGACTAGAAATTGTGTGGCTACATTTGGAGCAACTTGGTTTTGTGAACCTAATTTTTCAACAGCAAATTTTATGAAAACTAAACACAGATGAAGTATCTCTGATGATTGCTGCAAAATATAAAGCACACACACTGGATTTCCTTCCCTCCCTCCCTCCCTCCCTCCTTCCTTTTCTTTCTTTTTCTTTCTTTCTCTTTCTTTCTTTTCTTTCTTCCTTCCTTCCTTCACTTTTCAAAAGCAATTCTTCCTCCAGACACATTGGATTCTTTTCTTTTCCTTTCTTTCTTTCTTTTTCTTTGATGGAGTCTCACTGTTGCCTAGGCTGGAGTGCAGTGGTGTGAGTTCAGCTGATTGCAACCTCCACTTCCCAGGTTCAAATGATTCTTCTGCCTCAGCCTCCTGAGTAGCTGGGACTACAGGAATGCACCACCATGCCCGACTAATTTTTGTATTTTTTAATAGAGATGGCATTTCACCATGTTGGCCAGGCTGCTCTCAAATGCCTGACCTCAGGTGATCTGCCTGCCTCAGCCTCCCAAAAGTGCTGATATTATAGGCATAAGCCAGCTCTCCCGGCCCAGACACACTGGATTTTGAAGACTTGGTTTCATATCTCTTTAATAATCTTGATTTTGATTACATGTTGAAATAATATTTTAGATATATTGGACTTAAAATATCAAAACCCATTTCACTTCCTTTTAATATATTTATTTATTTATACAATTTTAATTTTTAAGAAATCTCACCTGGACCTTTAATCTTTTAAATGTGGCTACCAGAAAATTTAAAATTATATAGGTGGCTTGCATGGTATTTATATTAGTCATGCTCTTATCTCTGCATTCCTGAAGCAATGATCAGCCCAGCTTCTTAAAACTCAGTATACGCAACTTTGCATTGGTTTTTTTCAATCTTCCTATGTGTATAACGACCTCATTGTTACCATTTTTATCTCCAATACCTAGCAGCAAAGCCTACAATTTCTAGACTCCTGTTATGGGCCAGGGACTTTGCTAGGAGCTTTACATGTTATCACACTTAACCCTTTCAGCAACCCTGAGGTGTGGGCATAATAAGCTCCATTTTTCAGATAAAGCACTTCCGTGGGTCATGACTGGGAACCAAAAGATGCATGAGGTGGCACAGCTGGGATTTGAAATTGCCTGCCTACTTCTTTCTGACCCCAGCTCACATCTGATAGGAGTGGGCATCCGTGACGTATCTGTTGTTGATAATGGTGGCTGAAGTTCTAGTTTACCCTGGCTCACATGGGGAAATGTGACTGTCCCACTTGCCCACCTGTGAGCAGTCTACTAGACGGATATCTGTTGTATGCTGTCGTGCCCTAATCTTCCACTTCCACCCCAACACACATACGTCATTAACTAGATCCACTTAGCCCACATGTGGAATCATTTACCCATTTTAAGGTAGCATAGCATGCAGTAAGACCCAGGACTCCAGTTCTAACCAGTGGAGATGAGCCAAAAGTCTCTTCTCTAGTCATTGCGTAGTTCCCTGTAGTTCTGGTGGACAGCAAATCCAGCTCCCAACCCTCAGAAACGCAGGAAGAACGGTGGCTTCCTGAAGATAGTGCATATTTATTTAAATCATGTTCACTTACTGAGTCTCGGCCAGGTGCAGTGGCTCAGGCCTGTAATCTCAGTGCTTTGGAAGGCTGAGGTAGATACATCGTTTGAGGCCAGGAGTTCAAGATCAGCCTGGGCAACATAGCAAGACCCCATCTCTAAAAAAATTTTTTTTTTTTTAATTAGCTGGCTGTGATTGTACCACTGCACTCAAGCCTAAGCAATGCAGTAAGGCCTCGTCTCTACAAAAAATTTAAAACCTAGTCAGGCATGGTGGTGCACACTGTAATTCCAGCTACTCAAAAGGCTGAGGCAGGAGGATCACTTGAGCCCAGGAGCTCAAGGCTGCAGTGAACTGTGATTGTGCTGCTGCACTCCAGCCTGGGTGACAGAGCGAGAAGCAGTCTCTAAAAGAGTAAAAAAAAAAAAAATAAAAAAAAAAAAAAAAAAAATAAAAAAATTAAAGCACTATTGGGCTTTTATTATATGCTATGCTAGGTACTGAAAAGACAGAATAAGTTAGTTGTGCCTCTTGCTTCAAAGAACCCATATTCTGGTGCGGTAGGCAAGGAAGACGACAATTACAATCTAGGGTAACAAGCGCTGTGATGGAAAGAAGTGAGGCTGCTCTGGAACCTCAGAGGCAAGGTACCTTGAGTAGCCTGGGAAAGGAGTCCAGGGAAGGAAGGGCTGGGAGGGAGTGGGAGGAAGGGAAGGATGGGATGGGGGAGATGGACTGGAAATCAAAACAAGGAAAGCTTCAGGTGTTTTCTACTACTGCTGGTGAAATTCGAAAAACGGCTGACCAGACTGGACAACATGGTGAAACCCCATCTCTACTAAAAATACAAAAATTAGCCAGGTGTGGTGGTGGCTGCCTGTAGTCCTTGAGGCTGAGGGATGGGGGTTGCAGTGACCCAAGATCCCACCACTGCACTCCTGTCTGGGCAACAGAGAAAGAGTCTCTGTGAAAGAAAGAAAGAAAAAGAAAGATATAACTCGATCAAGACAGTTGCAGGTGGGGGGGGGGGGGAGAGAGAGAGAGAGAGAGAAATTTTTAAAAAAAAAAGAAAGAAGAAAGTAAATGCTGTTATTCTAAGAGAAGACTAGGTTGAGGGTTGGAGGGAAAGGCTTTGTAGAAATACTTCATAGTTTCTGGCTATTGAGAAAGTGATTACTACTATTATTTGTTCCCTCATTTACAGCAAGGATTAAATAATCAAGAATAGGACCATTGAGGGTTAAATCTTTCAGGAAACAAGACATCAAACTGTTAAGTATGTAGTCTGTTTAAATTTTCCATCAGAACTCATTTTGCTGTCTTTGGTGAGTCTATTAGATGAAGAGCGTTTGTCCCAAGAGGAATTAAATAGCATCCCCTTTCCCAGTTCCTTAATTGTTTTTAACATTGTAACAAAGCAGCCCATTGTAACAAATTACACTACCATTGTCACATTGTATCCACAGCCCTGTGGATCTGTGAGTCTTAGAAAACCACTTAAGGCAATAGGTGGTTTTGTGTGTGTGTGTTTGTGTGTTTTTGTTTGTTTTTGTTTGTTTGTTTGTTTGTTTTTGAGAGGGAGCCTTGCTGTGCCCCCACCAGGCTGGAGTGCAGTGGCAAGATCCTGGCTCACTGCAACCTCCACCTCCCAGGTTCAAGTGATTCTTCTGCCTCAGCCTCCGGAGTAGCTAGGACTACAGCCATACACCAGCATGCTGGCTAATTTTTGTATTTTTAGTAGAGATGGGATTTCACTATGTTGACCAGGCTGATCTTGAACTCCTGACCTCAGGTGATCCACCTACCTCAGGCTCCCAAAGTACTGGGATTACAGACTCCTGCACTGGAGGTGTTAATCTTTATAAATCTGAGCACCTGGCACCTTCCACTGTTCTAAAAGCCTACACTTGGCTCATAAATCACGGAAGAGGAGAAGCCTTAAGGGCTTCACACCCTAACTCAGGGCAGAACTCTCATCTTCTCTTGAAGTGTGTTTAACTCCTTGAGAATAACTTTCTTCCCTTAGCAGAAACCACGGTGACAGAACAACTGAAGGCTAGTCCACAATGCATTTTGTATCTGCCAATCTACAAAGCGTCCTTTGGCTTTTTGCCCCAGGTAGCCTTGGGAAGGGGAGTGACAATGGGAGCCTCAGTAGGCTCCCACAGGAAGGACACAGACAGTCCCCCTCCAGGCTCTGGCTACTGCATGAATTCAGTGCAGTGTTCCAGCTGAGCATTGAATCCCCATTGGGATCCACTTCAAGAGTCTGGGAACTTGGAGGTCTAGTTCCGCCCCTGTCAAACAGGTGCAATCTAAATGCTATCTCCTTATGTCTTCCCAGCCAGTAGGAGGACCCTGACTGCCTGTGTGTTAGAGAATCCTGCTCTGGCCCTTGTCTGGTGCTGCTCCCATGAATGGAGCAAGGCCAAGGGACTTACCAGAGCCTGTGCTTCCCCTCACACCAAACCCTAGGTACCGGGGACTCCAAAGCTCTTCATTCAAGCAGCCCAAGTTCTGGGTGTAGGGCTGCACTGAGGAGGACTTCACCACTGATGTGCCCATCCTAGGCCTGAGGGCCACCCAGTGGCAGCTGCTGGGGATGGGGGAGTGTGCAGAGCATGGACATGTGGGCTGACTCATCCACATTCATGCCCATGAGGCACCCCCTATTGCCCATAACCTTGATGGTATAAACACCAGTCCATCAACTGGACAATGAGCACATTGATTTATAACCCCTACAAAACCCTCTGTAATTATGATGTCCAGTTTCTAGATTAAAATGGAAAGCCCAGGCCAGGTGCAGTGGCTTACACCTGTAATCCCAGCACTTCAGGAGGCTGAGGCAGGCAGATCATTTGAGGTCAGGAGTTCAAGATCAGCCTGGCTAACATGATGAAACCCCAACGCCCCTAATAATAATAATAATAATAATAATAATAATAAAAATTAGCCGGGGGTGGTAGCATATGTCTGTGGTCCCAGCTACTTGGGAGACTGAGGGAGAATTGCTTGAATCTGGGAGACAGAGGTTTCAGTGAGCTGAGATCGCACCACTACACTCAAGCTTGGGTGACACAGTGAGACTCTGTATCAAAAAACAAAACAAAACAAAACAAAACAAAAAAACAAAACCCACTCCTTTTCTCCTCTTTTTGCACAAGCCCTCCACCCCCTCAAATAAAAGTTCTTGCTCTTACGGTACTGTGCCGGCATCCCTACTTGAACCTCTGCTCTCTGGTTGAAGAAGTGACTCCTTAGGCTTGTGGGAATTAATAAATCCTTCTCTTCAGAGTTGAGATTCTGGGGATAATCCCAAATAGGCATGTTTGTTTCTTACTTTTTTATTGAAAAACATTTTTTTTTTTCTTACTGCTACACCAGGCCCTTTCCACCAGAAACAGATCCTGTTCGGGGACACACCTGTGGCTGTGAGTGAGCCTGAGCCTGAGAAAGAGAACAACTATGTGTAAACCACAGAAGGAAGGGCTTTGGAAAGACACAGTGAGAGCGGCTGACAATGACAGCGCTGCTAAACCCTCAAAGGGCTTTTAAAGAAGTTTCGTTGTTCCTGCTCCAAAAAAAAATCTAAAACGAAACCTCCCAATTATGGACAAACACTGAGTCTGGAGGATCTACAATTTAATCCTACAATAAATATGTGTGTATAACTCCCAGTCTACAGATAAGAAAGGCAAGGCTCTGTTCTATTAACTGAGCTCTCCCTAGGGTTCTCCCCACTGTACTGCGTCCTTCTCTGGAAAGCCAGATGAATAGCAAACAGTCTGATACAGTCCATCCTGGTTTATACAGAAAAGTAGATTCCCTCACCATCTTTTTATAAAAATAAGTCATACATATATACAGAGAGAGAGAGGATCTCACCATGTTGTCCAGGCTGTTCTTAAACTCCTGGGTTTGAGCAATCCTCCCACCTTGACCTCTCAAAGTGCTGGGATTACAGCACTCTCATTTTCTTAAGGGATCTTTTCCTGTTACAATTCTGTCTATTAGCAAAGAAAGGGGAAACAATCACAAATATGCAATTGCTTGTCACATACCAAGCACCTTCCTTTGCTTTTATTGTGTGCTCTTCTCCTCTCTGGGCCTGGCATAACCTTTCCACAACCAGGAGAAAGCTAATAACTAAAGTAAATGAGGGCCGGGTGCAGTGGCTCACATCTGCAATCCCAGCAGTTTGGGAGGCTGAGGTGGGCAGACTGCTTGAGACCAGGAGTTCGAGACCAGCCTGGGCGACATAGCGAGACCACATCCCTACAAACAAATTTAAAAATTAGCAGAGCATGGTGGCATGTGCCTGTGGTTCCAGCTACTTGGGAGACTGAGAAAGGAGGATCATTTGAGCCCAGGAGGTCAAGGCTGTGGTGAGCGATGATCTCACCATTAGATTCCAGCCTGGTGACAGAGCAAGACCTTGTTTCTAAATAAATAAATAAAGTAAATGAGGGACCTCAGCTACAGTGTACAGTGTGCCTCATCTGCTAAGCCCTCCAATGCTGTCATTCTGACTCAGCAGTTGCTGCCTTTCCCTGACTCCTATCGTGAGCAAGCTTTTCTTGTCTGCAGCAGCTGACACAAAAGGTTAGAGAAAGCTGATGATATTATTTGTACTGGGAGGCCACGTGTTATAGTCTGACAAAGGCTGCATGGACCATTTCTCAGCACCCCTGAATGAGTCCTTACTGCTCGACGATAAGCTCAACCAGCTGACATGTCTGGCATTTTGGACTGAGGCAAAGGACAGGTCTACACGCCGTGACTTGCGATGCTACCTGCAGACGGAGCAAGCTAGCCAGGAGTGTGGTTGCTGGAAGGGGCAGGTCCAAGCTTGCTAATCCACTGTTCCAAGGGAAAGAAAACTGCTGCCTGCTGCCAGGTTGCGAGCAGAAGATCTCCACATGCTGGAATGAATTGAGACTGCCAACTGGAACTTCACTAGAGAAACAGAATTTACATTCACGCATCCTTAGGCCAGGCGCAGGGACTCTCCTCTATAGTTGTAGCACTTTTTGAGGATCGCTTGAGGCCAGGAGCTCAAGACCAGCCTGGACAACAAAGTAAGACCCTGTCTCTAAAAAAAAAAAAAAAAAAAAAAAAAAAATTATTTGTCAGGTGTGGTGGCCTGTAGTCCCAGCTACTTGGGAGGCTGAGGCAGGAGGACCCCTTGAACCTAGGAGTTGGAGGCTGCAGTAAGCTACGATCATGCCATTGCACTCTAGCTTGCATGACAGAGTGAGACTCTGTCTCATAAAAATAAATAAATAATTAAAAAATAATAATTTAAAAGTATCGTCATCCATTTCTGGCAAGGGGCAGCCCATTGACAGGCAATAAAATATTAAAAATGTATCCCTCAGCTTTAAAAGCTGTAAGTAAACATAAAGTGGAGGGGTGGTGAGCAGGATGTTTTGAGTTTTTCCAGAATCTCAGATTTACAGGCAAAGCCTTGTGATTAGTGTTACATAAACAGATTGCCCTTAAACGTATCTGATGCAGTACGCAAGGTAGAAAGAGTTTATGAGTGCCAGTGTGCATTTAAGACAGTACCAGCTTCTGATTTCGGAGGAGCTGAGGTCTCAGCTGGTCAACAGCAGACCATGGTTCTTTCCTGGAGGCTGAGAAAAATACAACCACTAATTAAAGTCATGTTTTCCGTTAACAACAACAACAACAAACAAAACCGCCAATAATTTGATTCCACATGTCTAGTTTCACACAAAATTTTCCACATGAGAGGCTTATTCTGGTAAAGGCAACATCAAATTTCATTACACACACACACACACACACACACACACACACACACACACGGTTTCCTTTTTAAATCTACCTCACAGTAAGGGAATAATGTGTGGGGCTTGTGCACCATATAAATAAACAAACAAGCCTGGCTCCTCTTTTCTTATTTCTCCATCAGCCACCTGGAGTATTTTATAAACCAGAGCCTGAGCTCAAAGTACAGAACATCTTACCAGAATCAGTCTGAGTCAGGGAACTTCAACATGGCAGTCAGCCTGAAAGGGGCTGGAAAAAGAATAAAGAAAGTACTGAACTCTATGGTGCCTGAAGGTTAAGTCCAGTTAGCTACTTATCTCAGGTGAAACTCATACACTTGGGCATGCTGGGCACTAAGGCAATTTTGGTATATCAAAAAGAGCACTGGGTGGGGTGGGGGGGAGTGGAGTGGGGCCAGGCACAGTGGCTCACGTCTGTCATCTTAGCATTTTGGGAGGCTGAAGTGTAAGGATTGCTTGTGGTCAGGAGTTCAGGACCAGCCTGAACAACATAGTGAGAGCCTGCCTCTTAAAAAGAAAAAAGCCAAACACCAAACAACAATAACAACAACAAAAAAAACCCAAGAACATTGGGGCAGGGTGCAGTCACTCATGTCTATAATCCTAGCACTTTGGGAGGCCAAGGCAGGAGGATCACTTGAGCCTAGGAGTTCAAAATCAGCCAGGGCAACATAGAGAGACCTTGTCTCTACCCAAAATTTAAAAATTTGCCAGGTGTGGTAGGGCACACCTCTGGCCCTAGTTACTCAGGAGGCTGAGACGGGAGGATCGAGGCTGCAATGAGCTATGATAGTGTCACTGCACTGCAGCCTGGGCAATGGAGGGAGATCTTATGTCTAAGAAAGAAAGAAAAAGAAGGAAGGAAGGAAGGAAGGAAGGAAGGAAAGAAAGAAAGAGAAAGAAAGAAAGAAAGAAAAGAAAAGAAAACAAAGCACTGGACTAAGAGTCAAAATAAGCAGCTTCCAGTTCCAGCTTTGCAACTGGCCACAGTGAATGAGGCTTTCAGAGAGAGTCACTTGCCCAATGGGAGCGAGGTTAATGTTGGGTGTTCCTAGTCAGGCTACTGCAAGCAGAGAATAAGTAGGTCAAAGTGCTTTGAGGCATTTAAAACATGACACAAATGCAAGGGGGTTGTATTTGGGGAGGGCTTGGGAATTCCCTCCCTTTCCCTAGGAAGGTAAGAAAAGCCTATGCTTGTTTTATCTGTAAGGAAGGACTAGAATCCACTTATTTTGTACTGACGGTGAGATAAAAGAGAGTGTTGTAATAACAAGGCTGGATTAACACAAGGTTTAACCATCAAGTAATGTGACTGATTTTTAAATAAACATATTTAAATGGGTGTTGTCCCATCCTGAGTAGTGAGTAGTCACCTTGGCAGGGGAAACACTTATTTAAATTATATTTCCCATCAAAAAAAATTTTTAACTCCTCTTTTGGAACTCTTCCTAGGGCCTTTGGCACATTCTTTTGAATACGTCTGAGGGTGACACATTTTTTGTTCTTTGTGGATGATTCTGATTTTTGTAAACAGCCCAAAGTAATCTGGCACAAAGATTGGCAAAGAAGCTAAGTAAGACCCTTTTTTTTTTTTCTGTTTTTTGTTTTTTGTTTTTTGTTTTTAATTGAAAATAAATTCTAACTATAGGAAGCCTATCTTTCAGTTCCAAGAGAAGAGTTATGCATAGATTTCAAGACTGGCAGTATTGTTGGAAAGAGCTTCTTTCTTTCTAAGGTGACAAGAAGAGAAAAGCTATTTGGAAATGTATTTTTTTTAATCACACCTTTATCCTGCAAGACTCATGCTAAACGTTGAGTTTCCAGAAAGAAATGAGCATTGCAACTAAACAACTATTGCAATTATTTTATCACAGCTCCACAGGGCATCTGAATCCATTTGCATATGGATTAACTGGCTAGCAACAATACAGATGCTTCCAATGAGTTAACATGTGGGTCTGTTGGAAATGTAGCATCCAGCAGATTCAATTCTAACTAGTAGACTTTATACTCCCTTAAAAAGTTTGGATTTTTTTTAAAGTTACAGAACAATGTATCTGAATTTTAAAGTTAAAAGTTACAAAACAATGTATCTGAAAATTAATATACCACTATTAAGATTACAATGTAGCCTGAAGCAACTGCTAGATTTCCTTCTGTTGCAACAAATTTCAATGGTTGGTATTATTTTGAAATAAACACAAGGGCACTTTTATTCTTTGAATGTTGCACACTGTGAGCATTTCAATGTTAAATGATCCCAATGATTTTTTACAGAAAATATTTTTCCAGCAGGGCGTGATGGCTCATGCCTGTAATCCCAGAACTTTGGGAGGCCAAGGAGGGTGGATCACCAGGTCATGAGTTTGAGACCAGCTTGGTTAACATGGTGAAAACTGGTCTCTACTAAAAATACAAAAATTAGCCGGGCATGGTGGTTTGTGCCTGTAATCCCAGCTACTCAGGAAGCTGAGGCAGGAGAATTGCTTGAACCTGGGAGGCAGAGGTTGCAGTGAGCTGAGATTGTGCCACTGCCCTCCAGCTGGGTGACAGAGCAAGGCTCCAACTCGCCGGTGGGGGGGATATATATATATCTACATACGCATATATAGATACAGATGTAGATACATATATATTTATATACGTAGATACACATCTATCTAAATATATTTTTCCCCCAACTCATTTTTTTTTTTTTACTGTGGAAAAATTCACATAACATAAAATGTATCGTGTGACCATTTTACAGTACAGAATTAATGGGCATTTAGTGCATTCAGAATGTTCTGAAACCATCATCACTATCTATTTCCAAAACATTTTTATTATCCCAAAAGGGAACTCTGTACCCGTTAAGCAGTCTATCCCCATCTTCCCTCACCCCATCTGCTTTTTGTTTCTGTGGATTTGCCTATTCTGGACATTTCACATAAGTGGAACCTTATAATATGTGGCCTTTGGTTTCACTTAGCCTAGTATTTCTAAAGAGTATCCATGTTGTAGCATGTGTCAGCATCTCATTCCTTTATGGCTGAATAATTGCATTGCATAGTTATACGACATTGTGTTTACCCATTCATTCATCAATGGACATTTGGACACCTTATGGTCATTCCTTTTTTGTTGTGGGTTTTTAAAAAACTTTTATTTTAGGTTTAGGGGTACATATGCAGGTTTGTTATACACGTAAATTGCTTGTCTCGAGTGTTTGGTGTACAGATTATTTAGTCACTCAGGTAATAAGTATAGTATGTAATAGGTTTTTTGTTTGTTTGTTTTCAGATGGAGTTTCACTCTTGTTGCCCAGGCTGGAGTGCAATGGTGCAATCTCAGCTCAATGCAACCTCCGCCTCCCGGGTTCAAGAGATTCTCCTGCCTCAGCCTCCTGAGTAGCTGGGATTACAGGTGCCTGCCACCACGCCCAGCTAAATTTTAGTATTTTTAGTAGAGATGGGTTTTCACCATGTTGGCCAGGCTGCTCTCAAGCTCCTGGCTTAAGCTGTCTGGATTACAGGCATGAACCACTGTGGCCAGCTAATCTCTTGGCTACTATAAATGGTGCTGCTATGAACAGGGTTTACAAGTTTTTGTTTGAACACTGTCTTCAGTTCTTTTTAGTATTTGAGGGGTTATACCCAGGAGTAAAATTACTGGGTCGTATGGCAATTCTATGTTGAACTCTTTGAGAAACCACCAAATCTCTAACTCATTTTTATGATAACAATTTACAAGGTGTCTTGATCACCAGTTAGAAGCTGGACAGCTGGTGCCAAACCCAGGTTGGACCCAAAGAGGTCTTTCTTTTCTTTTCATTCTTTTCCTCTCTCCTCTTTCTTTCTTTTCCTCCCTCCCTCCTCCCTCCCTGCCTCCCTCCTTCCTTTTCTCCTTTCTTCTCTTCCTTCCCTTCCTTCCTTCCTTCTTTTTTTTGTTTTTGAGACAGAGTCTCACTTTGTCACCCAGGCCCCAGGCTGGAGTGCAATGGCGTTATCTCTGCTCACTGTAACCTCCACCTCCCAGGTTCAAGCGATTCTACTGCCTCAGCCTCCTGAGTAGTTGGGATTTCAGGCACACGCCATCACACTCAGCTAATTTTTGTATTTTTAGTGGAGACAGGGTTTCACCAAACTGGCCAGGCTGGTCTCAAACTCCTGATCTCAAGTGATCCATCCGCCCCAGCCTCCCAAAGTGCCAGGATTATAGGCATGAGCTACCACGCCCGGCTCTCTTTTTCTTTCTTTCTTCTTCTTCTCTTTTCCTTTTCCTTCATTTGCCTTTCAGGTCAAAAAGGTCTCTTTTTAAAAACTATACTGAGTAGAAAGGCCAGGTCAATGTGAGCCAAGTCTGTTTCCAGGCAGGGCTTTGAACAGCTTTCTCTGCTTCTCTACATGTCACGACATGAACTGGCTGGGCAGGAATACCTTCCTGACTCCTGGGCATTCTTGGTTTTCCACTACGTTACACACACTGCTGAGAAAAGATGTTAACTACCTAACTTACAAGTTTCTCTCCTCTGTCTTTGTTGGAGTTCAGGCTAGCACCTGGGGTCAATGCAGAAACAGTCCTTGAGGGCCCATTTTGTGCCCCAATCCTGGGAGAGACCAGTCCTTGCATGGTTAGAGAACAGGGCCTCCCAAACACTAGATAAGATGATGGAGAAATTCTCCATCCATGGCAGACTTTGACCATTTCTTTGATAGTAAAAGTGACAGCCCTGTTCAGTGATTCTGACTCTATCAATCCACAGATATCGGAGGTGGGCCTTCTGTACCTGCATATTGTAGGTTGTCCACCCTATGGGCTTGCCAGAGCCACAGGAGATAATCCTACTACTACAGGCATTGTTTACTGCAGCCAATCTACTGAGTCTAGGCTTCTCTGTCATTAACCCGACTCCAGACAGTAACTGATTAGCACCGATTTTAAAATTTAAACCTGTTCCAGAGTTTCTCAGAATGCTGACCTCTTACCTCAACTCCCTGACACCTAGGAAGTTTCTGATCTTCAGGAGCCCAAAGCTATATTGCAGTGCCCAAACCAGGGACAGACCAAACTCTCTTTTTCAACTTGAAACTAAATACTAAGAATGAAGAGGCTGGCTTTCAGGGGTGCAGGTTAAGCAGTTTCTCTGCCAACCCACAGCTGTCACTTGTGGCTTGTCTCCTGGCCTTTCAGGTGTCCTGGCCTGAATCTGCTGCTAAGACAGAAAAAAAGTCCCCTGACGGGTCACATCCTCTGTAATCTGGCAGGAAACCTAACATTTGCATGCTCCCATTCCTCGTGGTGTTTGTGAATCTGCTTCCTTGTTGGAAATAGCCTGCATCAGTGTCCGGTGTAGGGGATTTTCACCATGACCTCACCCTCCTACTGCCACTCACTGATTCCAGCCTGGCCAAGCGTCCCCGAAGCCACATCATAGCCCAGGTGGAGTGCACATGAGTGAGCCATTAACAGCCCCTGGTAGCACACCTCAGGTGAACATCAACTCCAGCTCTTTCCCCTGGGGGCGGGGGGCCTGGCATGGGTCTGAAAATGCCAGAAAGAGCTGGAAGTGTGGGCGGATGATGTCTGATTACTGTTCTGGGATTCAGAAAGTAGAAGGTCAAGGGAGTCACCTTATGAAAACACACCAGGCCAGGGAGCGGTGGCTCCGTCTGGAATCCCTACACTGTGGGAGGTGGGGCTAGAAGATCGCTTGGGCTCAGGAGTTCAAGACCACCCTGGGCAACATAGGAGGAGATCCCCGTATCTAAAAATAAATACAAAAAATTAGTAGGACGTGATGGCGCGCGTTTGTAATCCCTGTGATCCCAGCTACTCGGGAGGCTGAACGTGGGAGGTGGAGTGAGCCAAGATCACGCCACTGCACTCCAGCCAGGGTGACAGAGAGACTTCATCTCAAAAAATAAAAAAGGACATGAAATCAAGAAAGTGCACCAAAGGCCTGCCAGGCTCACGCTGGCTGTTCTGTTCGAATAACTTTCGAGTCCGTGGCCTCGAAAAGGGTCCGGTGGGCGGTGGCAGCGGGCAGCAGGCGCATGTGGGAGAAAGGGTGGCTAAACGGGAGCCCGAGGAGCCGCGTCCGGGACCCGGTCTCCCGCCTCCAGGCCCACGGGAAGGAGCCCTTCTGCCCACAAGTGGGCGCAGACCACGAAAGGGAAACAGAAAGTTAGACTCCCCCGCCCGGCCCACGTGACCGCGGCTCCCCGGCCCTCTCAGCGCGAGCCCAGCCGCGGCCGCGAGTGCGGGCACCGGAGCGAGACAGCGAGCGCGTGACTCGCCGCCCGGGGAGGGAGGCGAGGGAGCGGCCGCGGCGTGCGCGCGCGCCCCCGGGAAGCAGCGGGAGCGCGCACGCGCCGGGGCCGCCGCCCCTCCCGGGCCGGGTCCGCCCTCCTTCCCTCCCTCCCCCGCTCGCCTGGCCCGCCCTGCCCGGCCCGCCCTGCGAGTCAGTTCGCTGGTTCCCTCCCTCCCTGGGCGCGCTCGGGCCGCCGCAGCGCTCCCCGCCCTCGAGCCGCGGTGCCGGAGCCGCCCGCCGCCCGAGGAGGAGGTGGAGGGAGCCGGAGGGGCCCGCCGAGGCGGCGGCGGCGGCGGCAAGATGGCGGACTTCCTGCCGTCGCGGTCCGTGCTGTCCGTGTGCTTCCCCGGCTGCCTGCTGACGAGCAGCGAGGCCGAGCAGCAACGCAAGTCCAAGGAGATCGACAAATGCCTGTCCCGGGAGAAGACCTACGTGAAGCGGCTGGTGAAGATCCTGCTGCTGGGCGCGGGCGAGAGCGGCAAGTCCACCTTCCTGAAGCAGATGCGGATCATCCACGGGCAGGACTTCGACCAGCGCGCGCGCGAGGAGTTCCGCCCCACCATCTACAGCAACGTGATCAAAGGTGCCGGGCCGGGAACGGGGGCCCCGCGCGTGGGGGCCGGGGGCTGGCTTGGCGGCGGGCGCGGGGCCGGGCACCGCCCTCGTCCGCTCCGTCGCTGGCGGGAAGGGGGCGCGCCCCGGGCACCGGGCCTGCCTGCCTGGGGTGCCCTCGCCCCCCAGGCGAGAGGTTGCTCGGGGACGCCCTGTTCTCCCCCTTGTCTCCCCGGTGGGCGTCACGGCCATTCTCTCACCCCCCACCGCGCCCCTGGTCTCGCCCCCTGCGAGAGGGAAGTGAGGCGAACTGGGTGCCTCGGGGTATGGGAGACCGCTCCTGTCCTCCCCGCTGCGGATGACGCAGGAAGACCCTAGAGCAGCCCCAGCCCCTGCACCCCCATTCCCGGCTCGGGCGATGTGGGCCGAACCTCGCTACCCCAGCTGAGTGACCCGAGTCACATGGGGTCGCATGCACTCCCAACTCCATGCTTGTTTGACCGCCTCCAAGTTCTGGAACCGTCGCAGTAAGGGAACTTTTTGCCTTCTTGTCAAGGGCGTAGGGTGACAGCCTCCTTTTGGGCAAGAGTATGAAAGGGTCAGGTTGACTGTACTGATCAGGAGAGAGTAGACCCATACGGTTAGTCTAAAAAAGTGGCATCTGACCTTTTTCGCCCCAGTGTCACTGTCAGGTAGGATGTTTGTCTATAATCGCTGTGCAGCACGGTCCACTCTCCTTTTCGCTAAGTAGCTGGGGCTGGCGGGAAGGGAGTGCCACTACTACTTCTGTTCAGATGAAACGTTGTAGTTGTAAGAAGACTGGCTTAAAAGTCGTGTGGATCCTGTACAGATGGAGACAATGAATGAGTGTTGAGTTAGGTAATTGGCTCTGCTCTTTATTGACAGTAGTTTTTAAGTTAAATTTTGTTTTTAAGTGGAAAAATAAGTTGTTTATTTCTGGGCATTCAAAAGAATCGAAAAGATGGTTTTTATTTTGTCATTTGAAAGATAACACCCTTTTTTCTGTGTGTCATGTATGTTTTATAGAAAAGGCATTTTGGCAAAATTCAGGTGCAGAGCCTGGTATTTCACGTGCCTCTGGATTTTATTTTATCTAGGGAGCAGTTTAGGAGCTTGCTACAGATTGCAGGTTTTTTTTAGGTGGGATTTTTGTTCAGGAAGTACAAAAGGGACTTCTTCATGTCACTCCCACCCCGCCCCTCCCAGCGTTTGGGTAAAGGAAAACTGCTTGAAGAGGCAGGCATTGTGGAATGACTAGAGAGAATCTCAAGGCCAGTAGCTCACAGACCGCAGCCAGTTCTAGCCCCGGTACCTCTGCAGTTAACTGTAAAGAACAGTTGTATTTACCCTGCTGTAATGTTTAGCACAAAACTAATTAAGGTCTCTTTCAAGGCTGCAGACTCTACCTTAGTCCTTAATCGAAGGTACCTTTGTATCCTGATGCAGCTGAACTTAAGGAATTATGTTAATGAATAGCATCAACTTGTTAACTGATTGTGAGCCAGGTAAACACCTCGTTCTTAATGTCCGCTGAGTTGTTAAGTGTGATCTACTTTGAGCATTGATTATGAGATGAAGTAAGTCATCAGGAATCTAGTGTTTTTGAGTTGACATGAAAGTTGACAATAAAACAGCTTTTTCAGGCTGGGCGTGGTGGTTCACTCCTGCAGTCCCAGCAACGAGGCCAGAGTGGGAGGATGGCTTGAGCCCAGGAGTTCCAGACCAGCCTGGGCAACATAGCCAGACCTCATCCCTATTAAAAAACAAAAAACTAAAAAACACCAGTTTTTCAGTTATTCAAACAAATGACTTCCTAGTAGCCAAGTGACTGTTCAGATGGATCAAAGGTAATAAAAATAAGAGATCAGTGATAGAAAAAGCAAGCTTGAACTAGCCTCTGTGAGCTGGAGTTCGATTTTGTATTATTTTGCAGTTGATCTTTCTTTTAGGGAAATCGAAGGCTGTCCTGTGAGTTAAACTGAATTGAAGCTCGGGCTGGTAGAAGTTTTTAAATTTTGAATGTTCCTGGAAGACTCAATGTTGGGTTAGGGTGCCGAAGGAGGTAACAGAGCATGGAGCTATAATACTTGGTTCTTAGTGGTTCATAAGTGAACATCTTTTAAGTTCATAAAATCTTGGTTGTGTGTTTTCTTCCATGCTTGGACAGTGGTCTGTGCAGCCTAAGTTCTTTTTCCTTCTTGAGTTTGGTTCTTTTTCGACTACCGCAGAAGTTATTTTATAAATTGGAACATGTTAAAAGTCCTTCAGAAAGAGCAATTGTGCTAATAGTATTTGTTTTCCAAGGCTCTAATTTTAAGACAGTGAGCGACTGTTATTTTTTTAAGCTCTGAGAAGTTTTTGATGTTGGTCTCCATTTTTGGAGAAAGTATGTCTGGATTGATTCAGAAGTATAAGGAAATAATACTGGAGTAAAAACTTACGATAATATCTAATGGCTTCTTCCCATACATTTTCTTCTTTTTAAACAAAGGTATGAGGGTGCTGGTAGATGCTCGAGAAAAGCTTCATATTCCCTGGGGAGATAACACAAACCAACTCCATGGAGACAAGATGATGTCATTTGATACCCGGGCCCCCATGGCAGCCCAAGGAATGGTGGAAACAAGGGTTTTCTTACAATATCTTCCTGCTATAAGAGCGTTATGGGCAGACAGTGGCATACAGAATGCCTATGACCGGCGTCGAGAATTTCAGCTGGTAAGAGATTTGCTCTTTTCAAATGTGTGGTTTTATTTTAACAACATTTAGTAATACAGGTTGCACATCCCTAATCTGAAAATTCGAAATGCTCCCAAATAGAAAAGTATATGAGATGGAAGAACAGTCTGAGAGGCTAAGGGAAAACCTAATGTGTTCTAGTCTATAATAACTACATGTAAAAATGGTGTATACAGTTACCTTCAGCCTGCTTGTCTTAAGGTATATATGAAACATAAATGAATTTCTGGTTTAGACTTGGGTCTCCTTCCCAACATATCTCAATATGTGTGTGCAAATATTTCAAAAATCTAAAGAAATTCAAAACACTTCTGGTCCCAGGCATTCAGATAAGGGATACTCAACCTGTATCTGATTTTCACACACTTTTTTCACTAACTTCCGTAATATAATATATCTATCCAAAATTATAGCCTCAGAAATTTGATTTTTTGGTGTTTGTTTTTGGGGAGATGAGATGGAGTCTCACTCTCTTGCCCAGGCTGGAGTGCAGTGGTGTGATCTCGGCTCGTTGCAGCCTCTACCTCTTGGGTTCAGGTGAGGCAGTTTTTGCCATGTAGGCCAGGCTGGTCTCAAATTCCTGACCTCAGGTGATATGCCCACCTTGGCCTCCGAAAGTGCTGGCATTAGAGTTGTGAGCCACTGCACCTGGCTTGTAGCCTCAGAAATTTGGATTGCTATGTAGATGAGCTTTTTTTACTAAGCGAGATAAAGATAAGGTAAACTCTGTAGATTTGGATTGTATTCATTTACTATATTTAATTGGTCACTTTTCCTTTTTGAAAGTAAAGTCATAATGATTCCGGAGGTACTTTGTTCTAATTTGGTTCTCTTTTTGAAAATATTTTCCTCCCAGGTATAGCATCCGTATTCATCCTTCTAAAAAAACCAACCTTTTACTCTGGAGTAAGAGTTCAGTCACTGAACATAGTTGTTCAAATACGCTATTTAGACTTTAGAGACATTCATTTTGTGATACAGCTTAATTTAATATACAAAGATTAAAATTCTTAATGTATATTAAAAAAGCATAGTAATGTGCTTTTTGTATATTGGCATTTGTGTGTGTGTGTGTGTGTGTGTGTGTGTGTGTGTGTTTAAGGCAACTAAGCCCATTTTATTAAATGTTCCTCCTTAAAAAAAACAAAATAATCTTAAATTTTTGTATCTTTGTTTCACATGGGAAGCACCCAGAATTTATTTTAAATTTATTTTTTTTTCTTCTTTTTCCTTTTTTTGAGATGGAGTCTCGCTCTGTCACACAGGCTGGAGTGCATTGGCGCCATCTCAGCTCACTACAACCTCCTCCTGCTGGGTTCAAGCAATTCTCCTGCCTCAGTCTCCTGAGTAGCTGGGACTACAAGCATGCATGACCACGCCCAGCTGATTTTTGTAGTTTTAGTAGAGATGGAAGGTTTTGCCACGTTGGCCAGGTTGGTCTCAAAACTCCTGACCTCAGCTGATCCACCCTCCTCTGCCTCCCAAAGTGCTGGGATTACAGGCCTGAGCCACCCAGCCAGGAGTTTTTCCCCTTTTTTCTTAAACAAGACTACCCATAAAATACTTAGTAGCTGGCCGGGCACGGTGGCTCACGCCTGTAATCTCAGCACTTTGGTAGGCCGAGGCAGGCCAATCGTGAGGGCAAGAGATTGAGACCATCCTGGCCAACATGGTGAAACCCCGTCTCTACTAAAAATACAAAAATTAGCTGGGCATGGTGGCATGCACCTGTAGTTCCAGCTGCTCGAGAGGCTGAGGTAGAAGAATCGCTTAAACCCAGGAGGTGGAGGTTGCAGCGAGCCAAGATAGCACCGCTGTGCTCCAGCCTGGCTACAGAGCAAGACTCCCTCTCAAAAAACAAACAAACAAACAAAAAAACCCATTTTGTAGCTGTTACACAGCATTGAAGACAAGTTTGGAAAAAAAGTATCGAATCTAGGTTAAAAATACTGAAATAACAGTTGAAGCAGATTTTTAATCAAGTATTTTGTAATTTAACTGTGAATGCTGTGATTGTATTGGATTTTATTTGCCAAAGACCAGAAAGATTGCAGCAATTATAGAAATCTAGACTTGTGTGCAATTTGGAAGTAGTTCAGATCTGAAGTGTTTCGCTCTAATATGATTAAAATGAAATGACAGTTGAGAGTAAAACTGCTTATGAAGTATTTGATGATATCACCAACATTAATCCACGTTAATGGGTGTGGTTACAAAATGATGTACAACCAGCTGTCCTTGCTGTTATTATTTGTACTTAGAAGCAGTCTTGCCTTTTGAAAGTTCTAGGAACGTGTTCATGATAGCTTTGTATAAAACTGACACCTTAATCTTTACTATGTCTGAATTATGGCTTCTGTTATTCAATTGGCATTTGATTATTTACTGTCTTGTATGGTTCTCTTCTATCATGTTTGTATTCTGCCTTTTCAAGTAATATGTTTATTTCTGAAAGGCAGAGACTGTCTCATATTATTGTTAAAATTGAGTAGCTGGCAGTATTACATGTTGAAAATTATGAATTTAACTTGACAAATGACCTCTATCCAATTCCCAGATTTCTGGTTAGTTTTTGTCCGTTGATCAGCATTTGTTACTTTATTTTTGGTAGATTTGTTTGCATGAGTTCTTCCGTATACCCCTTCCCATTGCCCATAACCATTCCTCCTGTTTTTTGTTGTTGTTGTTTTTGAGATGGAGTTTCGCTCTTGTTGCCCAGCCTGGAGTGCAATGGCATAATCTTGGCTCACCTGCAACATCCACCTCCTGGGTTCAAGCGATTCTCCTGCCTCAGCCTCCCGAGTTGCTTAGATTACAGGCATGTACCACCACGCCCGGCTAATTTTGTATTTTTAGTAGAGACGGGGCTTCTCCATGTGAGTCAGGCTGGTCTCGAACTCCCAACCTCAGGTGATCTGCCTGCCTCAGCCTCCCAAAGGCTGGGATAATGGGTATGAGCCACTGTGCCTGGCCGTCTACCTCCTGTTTTTAAGTGCTGCTTATTCTCCTTTCGTCATTTTTTCAATAAACCACACACTTTCAACTCAGTTTTCTCAGGCTCTATTCATCCTTCCAGGTCAGAGAAGAAACATTCATCTGTAATAAACATTCATCTGTAATAAGCATTCCGTGCATATGGATTAAATGAATAAACGAAGAACTGTATACCTGAAAGTTCTCTGTGGGGAAGTTGCATATTTGCCCTAAGTCCGTTTAATTAAAGTTGGGTTTCATGGACAGCTTTTAATTTGGAAATTCACATCTAACCATCTCACATCGGGACTGTCATGTCATCATCATTGAGAAAGCATGCCTAAGTCTATCTTTGTGATTAAGAACAGATAGGAACTCAGGATGAGGACCTGCTTGTTGCTCACTTGAGCCAGCTGATGCTTAAAGAGCAAAGAAGTCCTCAAAGATGAGGAGAGATGAGTTCCAGAAATACTTTTTTCCATGATGAAAAGTAGAGACAAGAAAAGAGGAACAGAGCAAGATCTAATTTTAAACTTCTGGAGGACAGAGATTCTTTTTTCCTGAGTCTGTGCAAGAGACGAGGTCTCACTCTGTTGCCCGGGCTGGAGGACACTGTTGTGATTGTAGCTCACTGTAGCCTCAACTCCTAGGCTCAAGTGATTCTCCAGCCTTCGTCTCCCCAAGTAGCCAGGATTACAGTTGTGTACCACCACACCCAGCTAATTTTTAAAAAATTTTTTATAGAGGTGGGACCTCACTATGTTGCCACTTGCTGGTCTTAGCCTTCTGATCTCAAGCAGTCCTCCTGCCTTGGCTTCCCAAAATGTTGGGATTACAGGCATGAGCCACTGTGCCTGGCTTCAGGATTGTTAAAAGTACTTGGCACATATAGATGCTCTATTATTATGTTGACTGAATGACTCTTAAATTCTTGGATATGCTGTGGTGCTTGGCCTAGTGTCAGGCACTGAGAAAGCACTTGGCTTACCTAAAATTTTCCTCAGTCATCATCAGTTCCATCTACTTCATCTCCAAGCAGCAGCTCCCCAAGTTCTGATGTTTCCACCTCTGTAATGTCTCTGCATTCATTCCCTCCTTTCCTCTGTGTTATTGTCCTGCTACCTCTTGGTTGGACTCAAAGGCAGTCTTGTTCAAACACAGCTTGGGTTTGCTCAGAAAGCTTTGGTGGCTCGCCATTGCCTCTAGTACAGAGTTCAACCTGTTCAAAGCGGGCAGATCAGGAGGTCAGGAGTTTGAGACCAGCCTGGCCAACATGGTGAAACCCCGTCTCTCCTAAAGATAACAAAAAAAATTAGTCAGACATGGTGTTGCATGCCTGTAATCCTAGCTACTTGGGAGGTTGAGGCGGGAGAATCACTTGGACTAAGGAGTCGGGGGTTGCAGTGAATCGAAATCATGCCATTGTACTCCAGCCTGGGCGACAGGGTGAGACTGTCTCCAAAAAAAGAAAAGAAAAGGAAAGGAAAAGGGTAAACATTGGAGGAAATAGAAGGGGTTAGCAGATAAAATATTTAAAATTAAAATTAGCCTTTTCGTTTCAACTAATGATTTGATTATTAAACTTATTAATGCAAATTAAAACAAACCATTTTTAAGGGTCTACATGACTTAACATTTTCCTTAAGATGAACAGCTGCCCTTTAATCAATTTTAAGGACAAGGGATAGGGTGTTGATAACACAGCTTAGCTTTTTAGCCGACTACTCATTTGTTAGTAATAACTTTGGGTGTAAACATGAATGTTTTTCTTTCTAAGTTCCCAAAGGCAAACATTTCCTTTTCTGGTTAGTTCCATTATGGGTCAGCTAAATAGCTTACTGTGGAAAAGAAAAATCTAAGATTCACATACCTTTCTAGTTATTAAAATTAGCACATTGAGGATAATATATTGTAAGAAGTGGCCTCTTTTTAGTACTGAATTAAATATCTAAAATACTTTACTTTGGCTGTACATTCAATATAGCCTGCCACTGCACTTACAAGTTACGCTGTCTTTAGAAAACCTCATGTGACAATAGCTAGATCATTTGCTAACTCAGATGAATAAAAAGATGGGAGTCAGGGGTTGACTGGATGATACAATTGGAGATATGGATGAAAAGGAACAAAATGGCTAGGAGTCATTTCCAACTAATTTTTTTGTTTATATTCACTTATTGAGAAGAATAAGCAACAATGGTTATGTAGGACAGGACAGTGTGTGTGACAGTGGGAGGAACATCCCACAGCTTCCTACTTTCTGTAAACAATTTAACATTGTCAGCATTAATACAATTTCCTGTAATGGCCAGTCTGTCTTTGCAATTCCTGAAACCAAAACGGTTATTGCTAATTATGGTACCTTCAGTTGGACTTAATTCTTTTCTTTTTGAGCCTGATGTTACTCTTCTTGAAGCTGATAAGGTAATTTATTCATTAAGACAGAGATTCACACCCTCCTGTGTAACAAAGTAACCATTTAGCTCCACAATTGGCCTGTAAAAAGCTGAGGTCCCTAACTAATACTAGAAACTTCAGTTTCCGCTAAAAATTTTTAAATTTGTACTGCAGCATGTACTTGAAATGTAATACAATCAAGAGTAGAAATATAATGCAATCAGGAGTCATTTGAAGTTCCTGTAGTCCCAGCTACTGGGGAGACAGGAGGATTGCTTGAGCTCAAGAGTTCAAGTCCAACTTGAACTTTAAAAAAAAAAAAAAAAAAAAAAATCAGTCATTTATTCATTCACATTAATTTGGATTTGCTTTAAATGGTAAACAGTTGCTACTTTCAGTTGTAAAATATTATGTTTCTGTTGGATGATTGGTCCATTTTCTCCATAAGTATAATCAAGCAAGGACCTTGAGTTTCTAAAAACCTATTGAGTGTCTTTTGATTCTAGGGTTAGGGTAAAATATTTCATTCCATATAAAATAAAGATTATATATAAGATTAGCAACAGAGTCTCACTGTGTTACACAGGCTAGAGTGCAGTGGTGTGATCATAGCTCAGTGTAACCTTGGAACTCCTGGGCTCAAGTGATCTACCCGCCTCAGCCTCCTAAAGTACTGGGGTTGCTATAGTGAGCCACCTCACCCAGCCAGAGAGTAGAGATTTTAAAGTTGAGTTTAGTTTCTTTTTGATGAAATTGATCAGATGTCAGAGTGGTTACACTTTATCCAAATCTTGTAAACCCAGAAATTTATTTACTTTAAAAACAAAAAGGATATTTTGATATACACTTACAGGTTTTTTTCTTTTTAATTAATTTCTTTTTTAAAATTTCTATCAGTTCTTTTAAGTTTACACTTAACAGTTTTCATACAACTTTGTGAGCTTTGGCATGCACCCATAGGTGGTGTCACTTGATGTATTCTATTATGTTGAAATTTACATGTTTGTGTTTTTTTTGGGTGAAAACTTGATTGGCTGTGGGATGTCTCTCTGGTGCTGAAGCGGAATTGGAAAATACCATGCTGCTTTTTTTTTTTTTTTTTTGAGGCAGAGTTTTGCTCTTGTTGCCCAGGCTGGAGTGCAATGGCAGAATCTCGGCTCACAAGCGATTCTCCTGCCTCAGCCTCCTGAGTAGCTGGGATTACAGGCATGCGCTGCCATATCTGGCTAATTTTGTATTTTTAGTAGAGACAGGTTTTCTTCATATTGGTCAGGCTGGTCTCAAACTTTTGACCTCGGGTAATCTGCCTGCCTCGGCCTCCCAAAGTGCTGAGATTACAGGCTTGAGCCACAGTGCTTGGCAGTGTGCTGCCTTCTATGTTACCTTTTATTGCTAAACAAAGCTAGTGGTATAATAATTTATGATTCTCTGAAAATGTTTATTAAACAACTAAGAGATGGAACAAGCAAATAGTTTTGTTATAAAGCATAGACTTTCGTTTCAGAACTGTTTACCTAGAGTTTTCCTGGGACCTAACCCAGGAAAAAGGTTTGTGAGCTTACATTTTTTTAAAAAAAGCATAATGGCCAAAGCACTCCTTGGATTGAATGTTCCCTGCTCATCTTTCACAGATACGCAGCAGCTAACCAAGTTGGGGTATCCAGTCCTATTAGCCCATAACAGGTGCCGGTTTCTTTCTTCAGAAAATTCAGGCTGTGAGGACTGCTTGAGACCAAGAGTTCCAGAACAGCCTGGCCAACATAGCAAGACCCTGTCTCTACAAAAAATTTTTAAAAATTAGCCAGATGCAGTGGCACATGCCTGCAGTCCCAGCTGCTTGGGAGGCTGAGAGAAGGAGATTACTTGAGCTCAGGAGTTCAAGGTTGCAGTGAGCTATGATTGCACCACTGCATTCCAGCCTGGTCGCCAGCAGAGTGAGATCCTGTCTCAAAAATAAATTTAAAATTAATACATAGAACTGATGATTGTAATAACTGTTTAATACCTTATGTTTTATAACAACATTTGCTTTGCACTTTTGAAAGCCCTGTCACATACATGATCATAGAATCCTATATTTAAAAAGGAGAAACAGTCCTGAAGTGTCATGTCCCCCCAAAAAAGAACAAAACAAGATACACTGTTACCCCATTTCACAGATTAAAAAAATTGAGTCTCAGAAAAGTTCCTTGAGATGTTTCAATTCACAGACTTAGTAAATAGCAATAGAATAGAAGAATAGCCACCGCAACCTCAATCTGCTGACTCCTAGTCCACAGTTCTAGTCACCAAACCATTTTACAAGCACTTAAACATGGCATCTATGGAGCATTTTTCTCTCTTTCATTCCCAACAACTTCTGACCACCATCTATATGCAGAAATAATTAACACTCCCCTATTAAGCTCTAGCATGTTGTTTTAAGTGCCTGTAAGGTTTTGTTAAGAATGTTTGATGTTTCTAACCATTTTATCATAATCACTATTCAACTTGGTAAAGGTTTACTTTTAATCTTTGCCTCCTTGTAAACTAACTGTAATAGTGATTGTCAACTGCTGTTTCATCAGTGGACACAGGTTGTTTTTTTTTTAATTTTCCTGTTTGGTGACAGAGTCTTGCTCTGTTGCCCAGGCTGGAGTGCAGTGTCTCAATCTTGGCTCACTGCATCTTCTGCTTCCCGTGTTCAAACCCTGACCCAGCCTCTAAGTAGCTGGGACTATAGGTGTGCACCACCATGCCCAGCTAAGTTTTGTGTTTTTAGTAGAGATGGGGTTTCACCATGTTGACCAGGCTGGTCTTGAACTTCTGACCTCAGGTGATCTGCATGTCTCAGCCTCCCAAAGTGCTGAGATTACAGGCGTGAGTCACCATGCCTGGCTGAACACAGTTTTTAATGTATTCTGAAAAACAGAAGCCTAATGGCAACCAGTTAGCTGAAAGAGATTGCAAACATTTTTCTAGGAAAGTGTCATTTGGAAATCAGTGCCTATCTTGTATGTAATTGGTCAGATTTGCTTTTGTTTTGGAGAAGGGGACACCAGAACACTTTTTTTTTTTTTTTTTTTTTTTTGAGAGGGCGTCACTCCATTGCCCAGGCTGGAGTGCAGTGGCGTAATCTTGGCTTACTGCAACCTCCACCTCCCAGGCTCAAGCACTTCTCTTGCCTCTGCCTCCCAAGTAGCTGAGATTACAGGTACAGGCCACCATGCCTGGCTTATTTTTGCATCTTTAGTAGAGATGGGGTTTCACTGTGTTGGCCAGGCTGCTCTCAAAGTCATGACCTCAAGTGATCTGCCTGCTGTGGCCTCCCACAGTGTCAGGATTACAGACGTGAGCCATCACATGTGGCCTAGTGTTTGAAATGCTTCCGTGTAATCATGTCACAGTTTTCATACTGCCTTCATAGGCAGTGTTCATCACCCAAGATTGCAGTTTGTCACAAAGTTTTTCTTTCTTCCTTTCTTTCTTTCTTTCCTTCCTTCCTTCCTTCCTTCTTCCCTTCCCTCCCTCCCTCCCTCCCTTCCTTCCTTTCTTTTCTTTTCTTTCTTTTCTTTCTTTCCGATGGGGTTTTGCCAGGTTACCCAGGCTGGTCTTGAATTTGTGGATTTAATTAATTCCCCCACCTGGGTCTCCCAAAGTACTGGGATTACAGGCGTGAGCCACCACCTTGCCTGGCTTGTTACAAATTTTTGTTCCAGTTACAAGTGACCTAATTTTTTTTTTTTAAATGTGTATTTCTGAAAATTTTTATTCCCTTGCTTGAAAGTATTTTGTTTTTCTCTAGTTATATACTATTCACGTATGTCTATATTGTGAACCTACCTTGTTTACAAGATGCTTTTCTCTCCAAAGAACTTGTTATAGCTACATTAGCAGAGCAGTATTAGAATGAGCTGATATGGATCAAGAAAACAGTTTTGTTTTGAGAACTGAGTTTAAGTGCACTTGGCCAGATACCAATCTGTTGCAGTGATGGTAGCTATTTATCTTAATCTTCCAAATTTAATCACTCTTCTTTTGGCAAAATGAAAGTGTTTTTTATTTTTTTACTTTTTGAGACAGGGTCTTGCTGTGTTGCCTCGGCCGGAGTGCAGTGGCACAGTCACGGCTTACTGTAGCCCTGACCTTCCCAGCTCAAGCAATCTTCCCACCTCAGTCTCCTGAGTAGTTGAGATTAACAGCACACCCTACTACACTGGCTAGTTTTTAAAAATTATTTTCAGAAATGACATCTCACTATGTTGCCTAGGCTGGCCTTGAACTCCTGGCCTTGAATGATCCTCCCATCTTGACATCCTGAAGTGCTGGGATTTCAGGCATGAGCCACTGTGCCCAGCCTCTAAAAGATTTTTAAATCCGTGCAGTGGGTAAACTTTTTCATCCCCGCCTACTCTGCAGTAGATGCAGAATACTTTAGTAGAATTCTGTTAATTTTTGTTTTTGTTTTTTTTTCTCTCTTTTTCTTTTTTCTTTCTTTCTTTCTTTTTTATTTTTTGAGATGGAGGTTGCGGTAAGCCTAGATCGAGCTACTACACTCCAGCCCGTTGTCCAGGCTGGAGTTACCTGTTACCGCATCCTCCCTCTTCAGGGTTCAAGTGATCTCCTGCTTTAGGAGAAGCAGTAGCTGGGATTACAGACATGTACCACCATGTAGCTGGGAGTAGCTGAGATTATAGGCATGTGCCACCATGCCCGGCTAATTTTGTATTTTTAGTAGAGACGGGATTTTTCCATGTTAGGCTGATCTCGAACTCCTGACCTCAGGTGATGCGTCTGCCTTGTCCCCCCAAAGTGTTGGGATTACAAGCGTGAGCCACTGTTCCTGGCCAGTTCTTCATTTTTTTTCACAGTACCTTTTTAAACAAGTGAAAACATTTTACAAACGATGGGTCTCTATTTTCATGGCTAGTCCTCGTGTGCCTTCGTGAAAACATGCAACTCTAAAGAATCAAATGTCATTTAAAAATAAGAGTGTTATATAGATGTGTGGTGAAACTAACCAATATTGATCCTTCTCATTATCACAATGAGAGTTGTAGCCAGAATTATTTAATTGTTTGGAGAATGTGTTGCTGAAATGCTTCAGATGTATCGGAGTGAGCCAAATCATGTATCTTCCTGCTGGAGGCACGGGGAGATCACCTTTGGTTCAGGTGCGGAGTGCTCACCACTCCCACTGACTGTGCTGCTTTCTCCTCTTCCTTCACCTTTGTCTCTGAGGCACTCCCCATACCCCTTCCACACACACAGACATACTCTGCCTTTTTGCCATTTCTCCGGCCTGTGACTTGGCAGAGGTGTTGAGAGTACTTAGGTTAAAGAGGGTGTTTGAGCTTCATTTCCAAGTTAAAAAATTTTCCTATGTTCACAAAATACAGAACTTTTTTTTAAGATTCCATGTTTTTTTGGTGAGATCTTAGAACTTCTATTTTGTATAAAAACCAATGAAAAAGTTAGAGAATATCTACTTTTTCTCTTGGAGAAAAATTAGCAAGTTTCAAATTTGCTCCCCTTAAATAAAACTGTTGATTTTAGCATTTAAAAACAAAACTCTTCCATACCACCCCCTCTCCCCAGAAAACACAGAACAATGTCTTTGGGTTCTTTGAGCCAAGGCTGCTATATTTAGTTTATAAATGGGACATTTATTTTCTCTTTTAACTATTCTGAAAAGGTTAAAGAAAAAGAGCTGGAATATGAATAATTGGGGTGAGAGACTTTCATTTTCCTTTTCAACATCTTGGTTACTGTTTTCCTAGTCTCTGGGTAACTTTTAAAAAAATTATTTTTCCACTAAATAGGATCAATTGACTCAAAAGTTATATAGAAAATCTGTTATGTCATGTGATTTTTATTTAAGCTTCATGATGTGAAATGTGGTTTTATTTATTCATTGATATTAAATAAAGGAAACATTTATGGAAGTTACTAGCAATGAGCAGCTTTCATATAGAATATGAAAGAATTTCCGTGTTGCTAGAGAGTTGCTCACAAGTTATTGCCTGGCCAACTCTGCTGTAGTAAGCCTAACACATGAGAAAATGTACCGGAGTATACTTTAGATAGATAAAATTTTTATTCAACTATAAGATGACTAAATTTTTAATGGGTTTTTAAAAACCTAAATAATTGTCTGGGCTCGGTGGCTCATGCCTGTAATCCCAGCACTTTGGGAGGCCAAGTTGAGCAGATCACAAGGTCAGGAGATCGAGACCATCCTGGCCAACATGGTACCCTGTCTCTACTAAAAATACAAAAATTAGCTGGGCATGGTGGCACGTGTCTGTAATCTCAGCTACTCAGGAGGCAGGAGAATTGCTTGAACCAGGGAGTTGGAGGTTGCAGTGAGCTGAGATGGTGCCATTGCACCCCAGCCTGGCAATAGAGCGAGACTCTGCCTCAAAAAAAAACAAAAACAAACAAAAAAAAACCATGGTATGTTCACAAAGCTGCAAGTATTGTTTATCCTAATTGAAAAATTTAAAAAGAAAATGTGATTTATCCAGTTCAGTTAAAAATACTGTAATTCAAATGATTTTTTATTTTTAACTGTTACCAGCCTGCCACATTTACTGTTAAACTATTTGTTACAGCTTCAACATGGTAGGGACTTCGTGACCGTAAAGTTTGTATATATTTCAACTCTTGACTAGAACAAGGAGAATTATACTTCCTTCAGTTTTTTCTTGACTTTTTCAATTATGATATGTTATGACTAAATGTTGCAACCAATTTTAAAATTGGTGTTACAGTTTAATAGTTTAGTAAGAGAACCAATGTTCCCTCTGTTGTACGGTATTTTGACCTTACTGTATCTTTCTTTTGAAAAAGAACAGTATTTTATTAAAAAGCTTCATTCCATAGAAATACTTTTTTTGATAAGAATATGTATGTTCATGTGATATTTTTGTATATGATTGTATTTTAATCTATATGAAAAGTAAATAGCTAATGTAAAAAGTGATGAGGACAAGAAAGCCCTAGATAGTGGATTACAGGAAATAGGAAATGTGTTATTCTGAAACTGGTCTGGTAACAGTTCACTTTTCAGCAGCCATGCAGTCACGTGTTACTGAACGCCTGTTAATGAGTCAGTTACCTTTTATTGGACTGGGTGTTTGCTAGTGAACCAAACAAAAGTTATCTGTGTTAATCTTAGATGCTAGTCAGAGTAACCTACATGAAATACACAACCAAATATGTTACACATGTGATAAATGCTCTGAAGAAAAACAGTGAGAGACCAAGAGGATGGTCTGAGGAGGCGACATTTAGGTAAAGACCCCGTGGATGAGAAAGTCCTCTGGGCAAGGAGGGGGAAGAATGCTCAAGGCAGAATGAGCACCATGTACAAAGTTGGAAAAAATTTGCTACTGGTCAGAAAATGTGATTCAGGCCAAGAGGGAGAAGCGAGTGAGGGAGAACTGAGGTGGAGGAGGTAGGCAGCAGCCTGTGACTGCCAGGCCTTGTAGCCCATGTTGAGGAGTTTGGGATTTCTCTGACTGTTTTTGGGAAGCCACCAAAGGATTTAAAGCAAGACCACTCAGGCTGCTGTGTGGAAATGAGAGGGGAGTGAGGGAGAGCCTTTGCACTGGGTACTGTTCTTGGTCCTCACCAGTTCCAGAGTTAGGAGACGATTGCAGATCAAGCAGCTTGTTGTCAGGGGGTGGCCATAGAGATAAGAGAAGAAAATGGATTCGGGATATGCTTTTTAGGGAAAATCATTGGGATCTAATAGATTGGATGTGGGGCAGGGGAGAAAGGTATGTATTAAGAGTGACTCAAGTTTCTAGCTTTATCAACTAGGTGGATATTGGTGCTATTTACTCAAATGGCAGATCGTGGGAGAATGATATTTGAGGGGGAAGATGAAAAGTTAGTTTGGGCATTCAGACAGTTCGTGATTTACCATGGTTTAACTTTCGATTTTTTTACTTTACAATGGTGCAAATGGGACACACATTTAGTAGGAACTATACTTCAGGTACCCATACAACCATTATGTTTTTCACTTTCAGTATAGTATTTAGTAACCTTTGAGATAGTCAGCACTTTATTATAAAATAAGCTTTATGCTAGGTGATTTTGCCCAACTATTGACTGATGTAAGTGTTCTGAGCATGTTGAAGGGAGGCTAGGCTAAGCTGTGATGCTTGGTGGGTTAGATGTCTTAAGTGTGTTTTTGGGCCAGGCATGGTATCTCATGCTTGTAATCCCAACACTTTGGGAGGCTGAGGTGGGCAAATTGCTTGAACTCAGGAGTTCGAGACCAGCCTCACCAACATGGTGAGACCTCCCCACGCCCTGCCCCGTCTCTACTAAAAATACAAAAAAAATAGTTGGGCATGGGGTGGTGTATGCCTGTGGTCCCAGCTATGCAGAGCTGAGGTGGAAGGATCTCTTGAGCCCAGGAGTTTGAGGCTGCAGTAAGCTGTGATTATGCCACTGCACTCAAGCGTTGGTGACAAAGAAAGACCCTGTTTCTAAAAATAAATGTTTTTTCTTGTTGCTGTTTTTGAGATGGAGTCTCACTCTGTCACCCAGGCCGGAGTGCAGTGGCGCAATCTTGGCTAACTGCAACCTCTGCCTTCCAGGTTCAAGCGATTCTGCTGCCTCAGCCTGCCGAGTAACTAAGATTACAGGCATACACCAACGTGCCTGGATAATTTTTGTATTTTTAGTAGAGGCAAGCTTTCACTATGTTGGCCAGGCTGGTCTTGAACTCCTGACCTCATGATCCACCCCGCCTCAGCCTCCCAGAGTGCTGGGATTACAGGCATGAGCCACCACGCCCTACCATGAATGTGTTTTTGACTTACGTTATTTTCATCTTAACCGATGGGTTTGTTGGGACATAACCTCATCAGAAGTCAACAAGCTTAAGTACTTAAGGTTTAGAACTCTGTGAGATGTGCGGGTGGAGATACCAAGTAGACAGCTTGATACATGAGTCTTGAATTCAGAACAGTTTGGGGCTAGAGATAGAAATTCAGAAGATGTTTGTATCTAGGTGATATTTAAAGTCTGTGAAATGATACTGAGTGTAATTTCTCTGATATGATTATTCAGGGAAAGGGTATAGAAAGAAGAGATGAGGGCTCATGGTACAGGCTTTTTTTCCTCCCCATTTTTGTACAGGCAGGGTCTGGCCATGTTGCCCAGGCTGGTCTCGAACTCCTGGGCTCAAGCAATCTGCCTGTCTTGGCCTTCCAAAGTGTTGGGATTACAGGCTTCAGCCACTGTGCCCAGCCTCACAGTAGAGTCTTGAGAAACCGCCACATCTTTTGAGAATGTTCAGAGGAGGAGATCCTAGCAGAAATGGCCAGAAAAGTAGGAGAAATTTAGAAACATGTCATGTCATGGAAGCCAGGAAAGTGTTTCAAGAAGAAAAAAGTGGTCAGTGGTGACCTGTGCCAGTGAGAGGTCTAGAAAGAATGACATGTGCATTGGTTTTGGCACCAGAAAGTTGCATATGCTGACTATGGCAGCAGGTGCTCTGGTGAGGGAGAGGCCCGCCTAGAAGGGCTTACAAGGAGAGAGGCAGGTAAGTCAACAGTATTGGCAAATGAAATGATCAATGCTATCATATACTGTACTTACAGCTGTTCTGCCAAGAGTGTACTGAATCACTCTTTATTAACCTAGAAAAGACCGAAAAGAGCATGTAGTCCAGTTCACTTCGTTTTGTAAGTAATACATAGGGCCGCAGAGGTCAAGGTCACATAGAGGTTAAGGTCACAGCTAGTTTTATTTCTTTATATATTTATTTATTTATTTAGGACAGAGTCTCATTCTTTTGCCCAGGCTGGAGTACAGTGGCACGATGTAAGCTCACTGCAGTCTCTGTCTCCCAGATTCAAGTGATTCTCATGCCTCAACTTCCTAAGTAGCTGGCACTACAGGCACGCACCACAATATCCCCAGCTAATTTTTGTAGTTTTAATAGAGGCGGGGTTTTGCCATATTGGCCAGGCTGGTCTCGAACACCTGGCCTCAAGACATCCACCCCTACTTTGTCTCCTAAAGAACTGGGATTGCAGGCGTGAGCCACCGCCCCTGGCCCAGCTGGTTTTAGTTTTAGTGATAGAGCCAAGATTCAGACTCTGGATTGTAGGATTCCATAGCCCAAGTCTGACACTCCACTGCCTTGCTTCATTGCTTTCCTTAGTAATAAAATTAACGAAATAGTAACTTGGAAACAGGAGCTGATATACCAATATGCATTTTGAGCTAATTTTCACATTCATCAGCATTTGAAAATATTTACCAATTGGCCTGCTTTGCCACCTGACTGGTTGTTTGGAGGATAAGGATGGGAAAGTAGTTAGTGCTCCTGATAGGCTGTGTGGAAATTTTCTGCTGGAGAGAGAGTTTGGGATAATGATTGAACTCTAAACTGGGAATAAAGTCATCTGGGATTTCCTTTCACCTGTTTTTTGATCATAGGTAAAGAATTACTTTATTCAGGCCGGGCGCGGTGGCTCAACCCTGTAATCCCAGCACTTTGGGAGGCCGAGGCGGGTGGATCACAAGGTCAAGAGATCGAGACCATCCTGGTCAACATGGTGAAACCCTGTCTCTACTAAAAATACAAAAAAAAATTAGCTGGGCATGGTGGTGCGTGCCTGTAATCCCAGCTACTCAGGAGGCTGAGGCAGGAGAATTGCCTGAACCCAGGAGGCAGAGGTTGCGGTGAGCCGAGATCGTGCCATTGCACTCCAGCCTGGGTAACAAGAGCGAAACTCCGTCTCAAAAAAAAAAAAAAAAAAAAAAGAATTACTTTATTCATTAGTGTTGATTATGGTGTAATGTTTGAATTATAGGGTATTTTATAGCACATTGTCACAGAGCAGAATTTTCCATCTAGAGTGCATTCACAAGGACTTCAGGGTATTATGAAGTGCTCTTATGGGCCCCTCTGTTTAGATAGTAGGGGAATTGAAACTGTATTTGGGAAGTATGTCCTGTGTTGGAGAACAGCATATTCTTTTTTCCTTTTTAACAGTTAAAGTCATTTCTTTTTGGGAATCCAAAAAAAGATTTACAACCTAAGGGTTCTGTTTCTGACAAAGCTAAATATTTCTTGATATGCTGATGGGATTATATGTGATTGGCCCATTTCAAAAGGTATTTTAACCTTGAGGGATTTTTCAAGGCTCAGAACTCCTAAGCTTTCTGTTGTTACCATTATGTGAAAACTGAAGAGTAGGAAAGTGCTTTGTCTGTCTGTTTTGAGGGAATGACTTACAGGCTCCAGAACCCAAATTAGCAATTTTTTTTAAGTTTAAAATTTTAAAATGTAAACGGTTCATTGTAAAATATCATCCAGTTAGCTACTATCCTTCCACCTCAGGACATCTCTGCTGACATTGGGGTGTATTTTCTTCCAGTATTTGAATACAATATTGGGTGTTGAGATAAACTTTTTGTACTTTCTGTACAACTTTATATCTTGTTCATTTAATGTTGCAACATTAGCATTTTCTGGAGGAGGTGATTTTCTCAGAGGAACAGCAAGGCATTTTTTAGAAATAGATGTGGATTTTTAATTCAAATGGAAAATTCTTCCCTGCACACATGTATTTTTTTTAGCCAACAGAAGAAAATGGTGCTAAATGGTAACACAGAATAAATGTGGGGTAAATATTACCATGTTGCTACCTGATTGACCAGCAATATACATTATATATGATGTCAGAGCTGACGCATTTCTGCAGTATTAAACTCCTTTCTCACAATTAAAATTTGTGCTTAAATTTTTTTTTTTTTTTAAAGATGGAGTCTCACCCTATGGCCCAAGCTGGAGTGCAGTGGCACAGTCTTGGCTCACTGCAACTTCTGCCTCCTAGGTTCAAGCGATTCTCCTGCCTCAGACTTCCGAGTAGCTAGGATTACAAGCGCACACCACCACACCAGGCTAATTTTTGTATCTTTAGTAGAGACAAGGTTTCACCATGTTGTCCAGGCTGGTCTCTAATTCCTGACCTCAAGTGATTCGACAGCCTTAGCCTCCCAGAGTGCTAGGATTACAGGTGTGAGCCACCACGCCTGCCTTGATTTTTGTATTTTTAGTACAGATGGTGTTTCACCATGTTGTTCAGGCTGGTCTCAAACTCCTAACCTCAAGTGATCTGCCCAATTTGACCTCCCAAAATGCTGGGATTACAGGCGTGAGCCACTGCCCTTGGCCTTAATTTTTACTTTCTTAAGATAATAATGAATCGAGTATCTTGTAAACATGTATAAGATACATGTGTATTTATAAATACTAAAGATATGGCTAAAACTTCTTTCTGTTTCTCCAAGGTGAAGCATTTTAAATAAGGTCCTTTTTTTGTGACTTCTGTAGTAGAATTACTTTTTTTTTTTCTTTTTTCGGGCGCATTCAGGGTGGTATAGTCATAGATATAGTAGAATTACTAAACTGCATTGTACATTTTGTGTTAACATGTAAACTGCAATTTGATAGAACTGTGGAAATACTCTTAGAACACTTGGATCATTAAGATTACTAGCCTTAAGTTATTTTGGTGGTAAAGCCAACAGAAAAACTTGATATAAAGAGGAATTAATTAATTCGTGAGCAGCAACAAGAAAAAGGTAATTTCAAGAATAAAGTAATAAGTTCTTTCCAAATATCTATTTCATGTGCACTAATTTGTTTTTATAGCTTACATGCTAGAAAAAATTGAAATAAATTATCTAAATGAGATAAAGGTAGTATTCTGCTTATGCTATTATAGATTGTCTTACATTGGCCTGGAAAGATAATTTTAAAAATAAGTTTTCAAATATTGAGATCGTTTACGATGTAACTAATTTGGCTCTTTTGGACATTTTAACTGATGCACATGGAAAATGCTGAAATTTGGAAATTTCTTGGTGGCAAGAAATTTGGAACTGTATATTCACTTGGAGTCTACTTAATTTTATGTATCTACACAGCAAAGGAAAATGGCTTGTTGGCTATAAGTTTTGTTCCTCGTGAACTAAACAAAAAGGCATGACTGGTAGTACTTTAAGTATGCTTTATTTTATTTTATTTTTTTTAAGTCAGGGTCTCATTTTGTCACCCAGGCTGAAGTGCAGTGGTGCAATGATAGCTCACAGTGGCCTTGCACTCCTGGGCTCAAGCAGTCCTTCTGTTCAGCCGCCTAGTAGCTGGACTACAAGTCTATCACACATCTACACCCAGCTTATTTCTTCTTCTTTTTTTTTTTTTTTTTTAAGAGATGGCATCTCACTGTGTTGCCCAGGCTGGTCTCAAACTCCTGGGCTCAAGTGATCCTCCCACCTCAGCCTCCTAAAGTATTGGGTTACAGGTGTCAGCTACTGCGCCCAGCCTAACTATGCTCTAATGATAATAATGACAATATTACCCTTGTTGAAAACATAATGCTATGCATCACATCAAATATTGTGGGGTTTTTTTGTGTGGGTTTGTTTTTCTTTTCTTTTCTTTTCTTTTTTTTTTTTTTTTGAGGTGGAGTCTTGCTATGTTGCCCAGGCTGGAGTACAGTGGTGTGGTCTTGGCTCTGCCTCCTGGGTTCAAGTGATTCTCAGTCTCCTGAGTAGCTGGAATTATAGGCATGTACCACCATGCCTAACTCTTAGGTCTCTTTTAAAAGAGCAAGTTAATAAATTTGCTGTTGAATAGATTTCCCCAGGCATGTGCTTAATGAGTCCTGCCTAATGAATATTTAGCAAGCATTTTGACCTGGATTTGTTTTGGGATTATAACACTGATGGAAATTAAAGCCATGTTGTAGGTATATAAAAACCTTGTGCTATTAAAGGTAATTCACAGTTTTCTCTCATATCACTTGATTCTTTTTCCTCTTTGAAATGTTCCAAACTTGCAAAATGAAGGACTCATATGCATGAGAAGTGTGTAAACCATTTTAAACCATTGGGCTTAGCTATTTTAGAACACGGACATTTACAGTCGAGTGCCAAGAAGATGTTTTGGTCAATGACTGACTGCATGTATGATGGGGTCCCATGAGATTATAAGGGACCTGCCCTGTACAGGTGTAGCATTTAAAAAATCTTTTGTACTGTATGTTTGCTGCACCTTTTCTGTGTTTAGATACATGAATACTTACCATTGTGTTACAGTTGCCTAACCTATTCAGTACAGTAACACGTTGTACAGGTTTGTAGCCTAGAAGCAATAGACCATATCGTATAGCCTACATATGTAGTAGGCTGTGTATACTAGTACTTCATTAAGATGTTCTGTTCTCTATAGCACTTGGTTGGTTTTCTATAAAGAAAAACTGGATATTAACTTTGAATTATATTTTCATTTTTGGAATCACATGTATGTTTAGGTTTCAAGAAACTCTCTCTACTTAATTATCTTGGTAATATAATTTTTCTTTTACTTTCAATATTTTTTGAACCATTTACTTTTAAAAGACACCTTTAGGTGATGTTAGCCTCATAACTAAGGAGATCTCAACACAGAAACATTGAATACTTTTATTTTTTTCATTGAGACAGGGTCTCACTATGTTGCCCAGGCTGGTCTTGAACTCCTGGGCTCAAATAGTCCTGCCACCTCAGCCTCCCAAAGTGCTGAGATTTTAGGCACGAGCCACCATGCCCAACCTAAATTGGGTACTTTTAATTCACTTTATTTTGTTCTTTATAATTGGTTTGTTTTTTTTCAAAGTGAAATTTCTGCCATTTACGTACATACTTAATTGGCCTGCAGTGAAATTCTAGACATTTTACAAGATTAAGCAATGATGTTTTATTTTAGTAGGAAACAAAGTTGAATAGCCTACTTCAATTGATAGTCTTCTGACCTTCATTGTAGTCTATAAAATCTAGTAAAATGAAGTTAATTACATGTGTGATGCATATTACCTAACATTCTTCTTGTCAGAATCTGACCTTTGTCACATTCCCAGTGTTAATCATTAGAACATATACTGTCTATGACAAAGACAAAACCTTTCAAATTCTGCGTAATCTGTGATTCTTCACCAGCATCTGGAGATCTTGTCCTGGAGTAGTTAATAGCCCTGCTTGGTCATTACTTTGAATTTGGATCTGCTGAAACTAAAGAATTAGAAATATTCTGAAAGTCTCTAAATCTGCTCAGAGAAAAAGCAGTTATGAAGATTTATCATCATCTTTGCCTCTTCCAAATTCTATGTGAATATTATTCTTTGAACTACCAGGATACTTTTTCTCTTTTATGGGATGTCTTTTTGATTGATATTAACACTGAATGGTTACATACATGGAGTAAGAGCTTCCCATTTTGTCTTAGCATCTTCCTGTACCACTGCCTGCAGTGCTCTTCAGCACATTCAGACTTATGGAAAAGATTCATGCACTTGATGCCACCGAAGATCTATGCCATGTGCATTTGAGTTGATCTCTTTTTCTATCTTTAGCATTTATGTTTATAAACAAATAGAATTTAGTGGTAGAAAGTTGCCTTTTAAAAACACCTTCCCATTCAATGTATTAGGCTTGTAATAACTCTGACATTTGCAGAAATAATAAGATGGAAACAGGATGTCATAAAGGGGAAGTTATAATACAAAAAAATTCAACTATATTTATGTAGCTGTTGCTGTGTACAGGGTAAAATTCCTATCCTAGGATACAGGGAGGTGTAGCAAAGAGATTTGGAGTCTAAATTTGCCATGTAGGGCTATACATAAAAATAAAGACGTACTATGGGTGGTATAAACCATAAGTGCAAAGGATACTGAGTAAAGAGTATGATTACTGAGAGTTGGGAAGTTGCAGGGGAGGCAGGGGGAAAGTAAGAGTCAGGATACATTAAATTCTTGGTTCTGCCACTAAAATAGTTTTGTTGGCTAAGCCACCTATCTTCCCTACAGGTGACCTTTAGGCTTCTCATCTGTAAAATGGAGCATAAGCTTAGTTGTTCTGCAAGCTTCTTCCAACTTATTATTCCCTGAATAATAGTAGTAAGAACCCCAGAAGAGAAGGTGGAGACAGAGGTGTGTGAGGGAAATTGTGTTAGGTAGAGGAGGTAGGAATATGCACAAAATTTTCCAGAAGCATGGGGAGATGAGCAGGGAGCTTGTTTCATAAGGAAAAGTAGGAAATAATGTTGGAAATGGTCAATTGGGACTAGCTGGAGAATTCAAGCAGGAGATGCTAACTGCATGACTAATTCAGCATTTTATCAGGTACTATTGTCTTTCTCCTGTCTTAGGTAGTTCTTGGTAAATACTTTTTGACTCAGCGGCACAACTGAGTTAGTATCCTTGTTCCTTCACTGTTCACCACGTTTTGCCTGACATTCTTAACGTTTCTCATTCAGGTGATCTTCTCAGTATTGTATCAGTAACTCTGCCTCCTTTTTTTCTTTTTTTCTTTTCGTTTTTTGTTTTTACCTCCTTTTTTAAGAAACAAAATCTGTAATATTCCTCTTTAAGGAAACTGTCACCCAGTTAGGGAAGGCTAGATTATAGAGACTGCATGTAGAAGCTGTAGCTCTCTGGAAAGTGTGTCTGTGGGGGGAAGTGAGAGATGCATGGGAAGAAGAAGGTGGTGTGAAGCTGGAGAGTAAAGTAGGGACGCAGGATTAGAGATAGTTTGATCCGTATTCCTTGACTGTCATCTTCCTTGGTGACCTGAAAGTTGCTTTTAAGGTTGTGGCACCATCATCCTAGTGTTGAGGCCAAGACAAGTGATCTAGAGTCATACTTCTTATGATATAATAGTCGTCTTTTTAGGCTCAAGTATTTTATGAAATGCCATAAGTACCAGTGAGCTCATTACTACAAGAGGCAACTGCTACAATTTAGGAAAATTATAATTACAGTGGTTCTTGCAAATAGATGATGAGCAACCTTAAGAATCACCTGCGAAGTGGGGGTTTTCTTCCGCTTTCTTCCTTATATGGTATGTGGTCTTCTTTTTTTTTTTTTTTTCTTTTTCGAATGCGATCTCAACTCACTGCAACCTCTGCTTCTGGGGTTCAAGCAATTCTCCTGCTACAGGCCTGTCACCACACCTGCCTAATTTTTGTATTTTTCACCATGTTGGCCAGGCTGGTCTCTACCTCCCAGCCTCAAGTGACCTGCCTGCCTTGGCCTCCCAAAGTGCTGAGATTACAGGCCTAAGCCACCACACCCAGCCTTGTTTTCTTAACTGATAAAAGTTTTGAATATTTGTTTTTGTTTTTGCCTCTTCCTTCATTCTTAGGAAAGCCTTTTGTTGTAAAGAAGTTAGCATGTCAGTGGTTCTAGTTTTAAAGAGAGTCCAATTCTATGATACTCATTTTTTTCAAACATATATAATGTGTAACACTATATGAAAATAGTAGGAGGGATACAATGACTAATAATACAAAAACTGTCCTCAGGGACAGTGCATTGTAGAAAAGGAAATAAAACAAGTACACAGATGATCGCATATGAGGAAGAAAGTGACTCATGCCGTAAGAGGTACTGATAAAACGGCTATGGAAACTCAAGCAAAAGATTTTCTTAGATTTTTAAAGGGCCCCTAATGGCTGGATGTGGTGGTACACCTGTAGTCCCAGCTACTTGGAAGGCTGAGGCAGGAGAATTGCTTGAACCCAGGAGTTTGAGACCAGTGTGGGCAATATAGCCAAAACCTCTCTCTTAAAAAAAAGGCGGTGGTGGGGGGAGGGCTGGGGGAGGGTTGTGAAGTGGGAATTTGGCTTTACTATGTAAATAGATCTGGATGATTTGAGAAAGACAGGTGCACTTTGGATTTCTGAGGCAAGAGAAAGGATATAAAGGTGTTAAGATCAGAATTGTAGAAAAATGCTTAGAAAGTCAGTAAACTAGATTTTTATAAAATAGTTTCTTTCCTTCTGCTCCAGAAAGTAGTGAGCCTTAAGAACATGCTGAGAAAAGGTTCATGTATGTATCTTTATAACCACTATTACATTTTGATGAGTGTCCTTATAATCTCATTTTCTATGCAATTTTCTTAAAAGGGGTTTCATACTGTATTAGATCTTGAATGATCTAGGATTTCTGTATTTTAATAAACCCCTTCTGCTTCATATTTTTTAATGAATTTGTAATTCTTTAGTGTTAGATTTCATTTGGTAAAAAGTTATTTCTTTAATTATATTTATTCTGGAAATGGCTTTATTTTACAGCCTATATAAACTTGGCTTATGATTTGTGAAAATGAATACTGTTTTGTTTTTGTTTTTTAATGGAAGGTCTCTCATCTAAGCTGTAGAGTGTTTTCTTGTCATCGCTTCCTGATACTGATAACTGTTTATAGATCATCATTCCCTTTGGGGATCAGATGATAAAGTGATACATTGTATTTGTAGACCTGACTCAGAGGGATAGTGTAGTCTTGATTTGAAGGATTTGAGGTTTAAGGGTTGGATGTGATTTTTGTTTTTAAGAGTTGGACATTATTTTTATTTTATGGGTTTTTTTATTTTGGCGGAGAGTAGTGATTTGGTCTTATTTTGGGAGTATAAAATATAGAAAATGGTATAGTTTTTGGACTTTTAGTGATGATTAACAAATATATAAAATCGGCCGGGCGCGGTGGCTCAAGCCTATAATCCCAGCACTTTGGGAGGCCGAGGCGGGTGGATCACGAGGTCAAGAGATCGAGACCATCCTGGCCAACATTGTGAAACCCCGTGTCTACTAAAAACACAAAAAAGTAGCTGGGCATGGTGGCGTGTGCCTGTAATCCCAGCTACTCAGGAGGCTGAGGCAGGAGAATTGCCTGAACCCAGGAGGCGGAGGTTACGGTGAGCAGAGATAGCGCCATGGCACTCCAGCCTGGGTAGCAAGAGCGAAACTCCATTTAAAAAAAAAAAAAAAAAAAAAAAAAAAAACACAAATATATAAAATCAATTATATTTGGCAGAGTAGGCCTCTCATTTTAACTCTGAAAATTAAAACCTTAAACATTACGTAGAATTTTTATTTGTTGTGTTTTATCTGCTGATTTCATCTCATAGTGCAGTTTTTTTTGTTTGTTTGTTTTTTTAACATGTTCACCACATAAAAAGATGGAGAGCTGCTTTTTAGCCATGGCTCACTGCAGTGTTAACTCCTAGGCTCAAGTGATCCTCCAACCTCAGCCTCTCAGATAGCTGGGACCACAGGCATGCACCACCACACCTGACTAATTTTATTTTTTTTGTAGAGACAGGATCTCTCTATGTAACCTAGGCTAGGTCTCGAACTCTTGGGCTCAGGTGATCCTCCCACTTTAGCCTCACAAAGTGCTGGGATTATAGGCACTGATCCACTGAACCTGGCCAGGGAGTGTTCCTTATTAAGCATTTTTAACTGCTTGTTTACCTACCACGCAGTGTTTAGGTATCTATTATATAAGAAGGAAATTAATTTTGTAAGTTTAATTGAGGTTTCAAGTTCCTTAGGGTCCTATTGCTAAAACATAATTAGCACTTGTAACTTTTCTCATTCGTACTTTTTATCAGGTTAACAGTAATGTTACATCTGGAGTATCAGGTTCATTAATTTTTAACCACAAAATCTGAGTTAGCTTGAAAGCTGTTGACTATGGTGAACATTTGAAAATAGACTCTAGCGGTATAGAGAGGTAGGCAGTTAGAACCGTCATAAAGTAGGAAATAAAGTTTGTCAGAGTTGTCAAATAAGTTTTTTTTAAAAGAGGAAGCTATATGTAGACTTAATTTTATTGTTTATGATTCAGATATCCCAAAGGAAGGCCTGATGTTTTTATTGTGAGACTTGGTGAATTATGAGGAATGCAAATACTGCTTGAAATCCACTTCCATAGCTGGGTGTGGTGGCTCATGCCTGTAATCCCAGCACTCCGGGAGGCCGATCCAGTGCCCAAGTCCAGGAGTTTGAGACCAGCCCGGGCAACATAGTGAAATCTTGTCTCTACTAAAATTACAAACGACTAGCCAGGCATGGTAGTGCTTGCCTGTAATCCTAGCTACGCTGGAGGCTGAGGTGGCAGAATCACCTGAGCCCGGGAGGTTGAGGTTACATTGAGCAGAGATTGTGCCACTGTACTTCAACCTGGACAACCAGAGTGAGACCCTGTCTCAAAAAAACAAAACAAAACCCGCTTTTACAGTAAGATAAAACTAAATTACATTTCTTATCTACCTAATACTTTGGCATTTTTAGAAGACTCTAAAAACAGATTTTGTGTAATTGATCCTAAAAGGTGAAATTAATTATAGAATCCAGCTTTGAATAAAGTATATATCCAGATTTGAAGTAATGCTAGGGCTGGCTACATCAGAATCACCTCTTTTGGAGCTTGCTAAGATTTTGATTGGGTGGATTTGTTTGCAGACCTGGGAATCTGTATTTTTAATAAGCACATTAGGGGATTCTGATCTACTACCAGGATTAAGAATCACTGGTCTAGAAATAGCAGTCAGAAAACTGTGTAAAGGGTCAGATAGTGTAATACTTTATTCATTGCATGCCGAGAGAGGAAATCAAGGACATTATGTAGGTATGTATTTATATAAGAAGAGAGGGCCGGGCGCGGTGGCTCAAGCCTGTAATCCCAGCACTTTGGGAGGCCGAGGCGGGTGGATCACGAGGTCAACAGATCGAGACCAACCTGGTCAACATGGTGAAACCCCGTCTCTATTAAAAATACAAAAAATTAGCTGGGCATGGTGGCGCGTGCCTGTAATCCCAGCTACTCAGGAGGCTGAGGCAGGAGAATTGCCTGAACCCAGGAGGCAGAGGTTGCGGTGAGCCGAGATCGCGCCATTGCACTCCAGCCTGGGTAACAAGAGCGAAACTCCGTCTCAAAAAGAAAAAAAAAAAAAAGAGAGAACACAAATTTCCACAGGATTTTTATTGATGAAATTAAAAATATCATAAACTTGTGTACAAGTTTTTGTTGCTACAAATGAGGAAAAAATTGGGTTTTTTGCAGGGGTTACATTTTGCTTATTGGAATTCAACATTTTAGTGTTTTTTTTTGGTCAAAATCAGTTACATTTGTTCCTCCATTAATTCCCATCTATAATGAGATTTTACACATTTCATCCTTGAAAATACCTTTTCACACAAATACTACCAAATAAGTGTACTTTTTTTTTTTTTTTTTTTTTTTTTTTTGAAAGAAGGTCTTGCTCTATCACCCAGGCTGGAGTGCAGTGGAATGATCACAGCTCATTGCAGCCTCAATTCCCTGGGCTCAGGTGATCCTCCTACCTCAGCCTCCCTAGTAGCTGAGACTGTGGTGGCACATGCCACCATACCCAGCTAATTTTCTTAACTTTTTGTAGAGATGAGGTCTCAGTGTGTTGCCTGGGTGGGTTTCAAACTCCTGGGCTCAAACAATTCTCGCACCTTGGCCTCCTCTCAAAGAGCTGGGATTACAGATATGAGCCACGGTGCCCAGTCATAGCATATGATTTTTATTGAGCAGATAGTCATTACTTGAGAGATGCTTATAGAATTCTGTGGCTCACGCCTGTAATCCCAACACTTTGGGAGGCCGAGGCGGGTGGAATCCCTGAGGCTAGAAGTTCGAGACCAGCCAGGCCAACATGGTGACACCCCATCGCTACTAAAAATACGAAGTTTAGCCAGGTGTAGTGTCGGGCACCTGTAGTCCCAGCTACTTGGGAGGCTGAAGCAGGAGAATCACTTGAAACTGGGAAACAGAGCCAAGATCAAGCCACTGCACTCCAGCCTGGGTAACAGAGCGAGATTCCATCTCAAAATAAATAAATAAATAAAAGAACCTTTTTAAAAAAAAAAAAAAGGCCGGGTGCAGTGGTTCACACCTGTAATCCCAGCACTTTGGAAGGCCAAGGCAGGCGGATCACGAGGTCAAGATAGCGAGACCATCCTGGTCAACATGGTGAAACCCCATCTCGACTGAAAAATACAAAAATTAGCTAGGCATGGTGGTGTGCACCTGTAGTCTCAGCTACTTGGGAGGCTGAGGCAGGAGCATTGCTTGAACCCAGGAGGTGGAAGTTGCAGTGAGCCGAGATTGCACCACTGCACTCCAGCCTGGCGCCTGGTGAGAGAGAGAAACTCTGTCTCAAAAAAAAAAAAAAAAAGAATTATGTTAGATTCTTCTCAGTGTTTGCCTCTTAGCATGTCATTACATTGCAGATCAACCACTTGAAGATTAGGTGGAAGCTCTTCATTTGCATAGGTAAATAGATTTTGAAATAATGGAAATTTCCTTTGTGCTTCCATAGGGGTCTGAAAGATGCTGTTGGAACTGTAATTAGAGTTTAGAAATATGTCCACTGGAAATTTGTGTGGGAATGGAGGTCTCACCTGTTTTAACTTTTGACAGCAAAGGAAATATATAAAGCAGTTTGACACTTTTGATTAAAATAATGCTGTCGAAATGACTTTACCAGAGTGTAAGTTTCACCAAAAATTCTGGGTTTTGCCTTGTAATTTTAGGTTGAATTTATTCAGAAGTCAATCAAGTCTGCCCTACGGCTAATTTTCGAAACCATTCAGCGTGCAACAGTAGTGGTTAAGGGTAGTTCTTGTTTAGGAAAAGAAATCATTTCCATCCCTGGCTCAGAAAAATGTCGGTAAAACTTCAGCACTGCTAAGACATCATACTGTGTCAGAATTTTCACTTTCTATTTTTGATAAAAATTCATGACCTGATGATGGTCAGGTACACATGAGCATGTTACATCATTGACACTCTTTCAGGAACACCCGATAGATTCATGTGTTTCCCACAAGGTACATGTTCATGAGGAATGCGGTGAGTAACCCTTACACAGGCAGGTTGTGTATGTTTGACCTCTTTTCTATTCCGTGCACGTTTTTACCACCGTCAGTGGTAACACACCCTCGCATATTCCAGTTTAGGTTGTACTTGTTTAGTGTTTTCTCAACTTCTCTGAAAATAATTCTCACATGTAGCTTTTCCACATGGACTGTTCATACTGGTTGGTTCTTCAGTCACTTCAAGCTTGGCATCAATTCCCCAAGTAAACATCAACTGAGCACTGTGGTAATAAACTCAGCAAGAGCCAAGGAAAGCCACTGAAATAATTTGCCTTGTTTCTTAATTGACAGTTGATGGTTGGTTGTTCCCAGTGTCCTCAACTCTGAGCAACTGCTCTCACTGAAAGGCTCAGAGTCCTAAACAAGTTTATTTTCTCTGGCCATATTTCTTCAGCTGTTACAATCATACATGAGCTATTAACTCACTTGGCAAATGTCATTCCTTGCTTGTCTAACAAAAACTTACTTTGAAAACACTTTGGTTGCAGTCTCATTTCATTTTTTGTTTTAGTGAAGAAATTCTGCATCGATAAGCTATTCCATTTTAAAATTTTGCATGTTTTTGTTTTATGACTGTTGCTTTTCTGTGGGCAGGAAGACTGAAGAAAGCTTAGTCTGTAAATGTTGGCATACATGGCCTTCTTTTAGCATAGCTGTAGTGTTATTGCATAATAAACAATACTTTACCATGGAATTTGATAGCAGAATTATTTACATCCCACTGTACCTTCAAAATGTGATATTGAGGGCCTTCTTTTTATTTGGATGGATGTGTATTTACTAGTTTTTTTTTTTCTTATTGTCATGGTATGGCAATATTGGTGACCCTTGCAACATTTTCAGGTTATAACTGTCACGGCAGTTTGTGGTGCACCAAGCAGTGGTCATGATCAGTCTCCACTCCTCACCTCTGCTGTTTTAGCCTGAAATTCCCATAGATAACATGCAAACAAGCAAGTATGGCTGTGTTCCAATACATTTTTCTTTATGGATATTGGAGTTTGAATTTCATATCATTTTTACTGCCATGAAATAGTCTTTTTTAATTTTTTTCCCTAACCAGTTAAAAATGAGCCCTACAAAAACAGGCAGTGGGCTGGATTTGGCCTTCTGGCTGTAGTTTGTGGACAGACTCCTGGCCAGAATCTAGATAAATACAGGGAGCAATCCATGTGTTCTCAACCAGCTCTTCCTTTTGCCATAATGGTAATTCACTAGCACTGTTGTAGTTGTGTATACTTTTTCTGTGGTACTGTGTTGAGGATCATTTGAAAGATCTTAATACGTATTGCCAAATTGCTTTCTAGAATATGTTTACCTTTTTATTAAAAAATCTATATTGTGTTATATTCTTCAGGCACAGATTAGACCAAGTTAAAAAACCCTACTCTTTACTTATTTTCTATAAGCAGAGTTGCCCTTTTCTAACTGACATAAAGCCACTGGTATTCTTGAGTATGTTCTAAAACAGCAGCTCAGTTCTTACTGTGTATTCTTTGGCTCTCCAGCTTAAATTCCATATCCTTTTAAAGAAGTGCATTCTAAATCCTTTCCTTTGTATCTTTTAGTTGTGCAGAAGAGAGCATTGAATATAAAAATGTCACTTGTTCAGTAACTGGGTAGATAAACTGCTAAGTCTCTCTGTGACTATGAATTTGTTTATTAGAAATTATTTTCTAACTTGGGCTCTTAGCTTTTCTGTTACCTTTAAACTGAGGACTCCTGATCCATTTTGTCTTTACAATCAAAGAATGTTTATAACAGATTACTCTTATGAAGTGGGGGCAGCATAGAGGCCATTCTCAGCTTGGACACCACTTTGTAAAACTCATATGAAATATAGTTCATGTAACCTCATAGACTTTTAATGCTCAGACAGATCATGAGGTCAAGAGATCAAGACCATCCTGGCCAACATGGTGAAATCCTGTCTCTACTAAAAATACAGAAAGTAGCTGGGCATGATGTTATGCGCCTGTAGTCCCAGCTACTCCAGAGGCTGAGGCGGGAGAATTGCTTGGACTTGGGAGGCAGAGGTTGCAGTGAGCCTAGATTGCACCACTGCACTCCGACCTGGCGACAGAATGAGACTCCATCTTAAATAATAATAAAAACAATGATAATAATAAATCCTGTCTTATGGCTAAAATCCAAGTCTACTGGCTGCTATACCATTTAAATGGAGCTGAAATACCTACAAGGACTAAAGAAATAGAAAAAAAAAAAAAAGATCTAAGGGCTGAATAAAACATCTTAAGTTTTAAAAGTATTAACTGTGAAATGAATTTTCTTTAAATTTTATTTTAAAAATTCCCTTTGAGAGGTTAAGGCAGGCGGATCACAAGGTCAGGAGATTGATACAGTCCTGGCTAACACAGTAAAACCTGTCTCTACTAAAAATAAAAAAAATTAACTGGGTGTGGTGGCATGCACCTGTAGTCTGAGCTACACAGGCGGCTGAGGCAGAAGAATCACTGGAACCTGGGAGAAGGAGGTTGCAATGAGCCAAGATTGCACCACTGTGTTCCAGCCTGGGGGACAGAGTTGAGACTCCATCTCAAAAAAAATAAAATTCCCAGGCCAGGCGTGGTGACTCACACCTGTAATCCCAGCAGTTTGGGAGGCCAAGGTGGGTGGATTGCCTGAAGTCCGGAGTTCAAGACCCACCTGGCCAACATGGTGAAACCCCATCTCTACTAAAAATACAAAAATTAGCCAGGCGTGGTAGAGCGCACCTGTAATCCCAGCTATTCCAGAGGCTGAGGCTGGAGAATCTCTTGAACCCTAGAGGCGGAGATTGTGTGAGCTGAGATCACTTCACTGCACTCCAGCCTGGGCGACAGAGTAAGACCTGTCTCAAAAAAAAAAAAAAAAAAATCCTCCTTAGTAACGTAAAATGAACTGGGAAAAGTTATGAGAGTCTCAAGTTATAACCAACAAAAAGTGAACCTTAAACCCATAATGTTTTTGCCCAGTATATTAAATCCTTTACTTATTAGCCAGAAACGTGGAAACAGCACAACTTGAATGAATCACAACAAAAACAGATTTAGGATTAATAGACATATGGCATATGAGGAGGGAAGAACTTAACTTTAAATCACTTGAACTAACTAAAACTGTTGTATAGGTCAGAACTTGGGTGGTTGGCTATCCATTGAACCACTGAACTTCTTCATGTAACTCTGGGGGAAATCGAGGCCTGGAAGAGTTTAGAGACTTGGCCAGATCACTCCTTGTTAGAAAAAGGGCTGAAATTCACATCTTTTCCTTAACACTAATAGAAAACAAGAAGACTGGGAAGGCGCGATGGCTCACCACTGTAATCCCAGTACTTTGGGAAGCTGAGGCGGGCAGATCATGAGGTCAGGAGTTCGATACCAGCCTGGCCAACATGGTGAAACTCTGTCTCTACTAAAAATACAAAAAGTTAGCTGGGCATGGTGGTGCGCACTTGTAGTCCCAGCTACTCAGGAGGCGGAGGTTGCACCACTGCACCCCAGTCCAAGCGACAGTGTGAGACTCCATCTAAAAAAAAAAAAAAGAGAGAAGACTTTGATCACTTCTGAAATTTTTAGGAAAAAAATATTGAAGAGTAACTTTCTCCCAGTAGTGCATATTTCGTCTGCCAGACACTTTTGTAAGGTAAGAGGAGAGTTAGGTAAGAAAGAGTAGTACCAGTTGTCTAGTAGTGAGCTTTGTATAAAATTTGAGTGAGGACCCAAAACACGATAAAAAGAAGTGATCAGAAGCTGTTGAGCTTACTGAGTCCATCATCATTTGTTTTCATGTCCTCCATTTAAGAAAAAATTTTTCCGTTTTTAATTTTTGTGGGTACATAATAGATTCATATATTTCTGGCACACATAAGCTGTTTTGATATAGGCTTGCAACACATAATAATCACAACATGGAACATAGGATATCTGTCCTTTCAAGCATTTATCTTTTGTGTTAAAGACAATCCAGTTATACTCTTTTAGTTATTTCTAAATGTACACTGAAATTATTAGTGACTATAGTCACCCTCTGGTGCTATCAAATACTGGGCCATATTCATTTACTTTAACTATCTTTTGTGCCTATTAGCCGCCCCCACCTCCTGCCACCCTAACCTCTGCTGCCCTTCTCACCCTTTTGTAACCATCCTTCTACTCTCTAACTCTTGAGCTCACGTGATCCACCCACCTTGGCCTCCCAAAATGCTGGGATTAACAGGCATGAGCCACCGCACTCGGCCCAATTGTTTTGATTTTTAGCTCCCACAAATAAGTGAGAACATGCAATATTTCCATGCCTGTTTTTATGTCACTTAACATAATGACCTACAGTTCCATGCCTGTTGTTGCAAATTATCGAATCTCTTTTTTTATAGCTGTATAGTACTCCATTGTGTATATGTACCACATTTTCTTTATCCATTCATCTTTGGATGGACAGTTGGATTGCTTCCAAATCTTGGCTGTTGCGAATAGCGCTACAGTAAACATAGGAGTGCAGATATCTCTCTCCTTGATGTACGGATTTCCTTTCTTTTCGGGCATATACCTAGCAGTGCAATTGCTGGATCATATGGTGGGATCCTCAAGAATCTTAAGACATATAAAGGGATCTTGAGACCAAAAAATTACAGAACTGCTTTTTTCAAGCTTTGTGTCTCAAAGTGTGGTCCCAGGCACTCCCTGAATTGCAGAGACTGGGGTCCCACCCAGACCTACGAAACCGGAGCCTGCAGTGTAAGGAGATCTTCATGTGATTCCCATGTATACTAAATGAGGTGCTGCTTTCAGGAACACTTGAAAGAAGCTTCAGGCAGGGGCAGTGCTGCAGCTGTGGAATCCCGAGGGAAAGTGAAATGCAGGGAGTGAGGACTGGGAGACTCAGACACAGAGCCCTTCTTTCCCAAAATAGTTCTGCTCTTCTGTGTGTCCTCTGGCCAAGCGTTTTCACCTTAGGAATGTAGTCTCATACAGTTTAGATGTCTGAAATTGCTTGGAGGTTTAGTAGAGAAATCTGGGCTCAGAAAGGATAAGCCACTTGGAAAAGGACCTATTGGAGATGTGAAGCCTGCGGCACTGTCCAGGATCTTGCTGAGCAAGGCACGTCTGTCCAGGTTCATGCCTGTTACTGGAGGATTTTGTACAGTAGTCTCACCTCATCTCTGGTTTGGTTTGTCTCTGAAGATAACTACCATCACTATGAACTCAAGCTAGAAAATGTAGGCAAAAAGACTGTCAATTAAATTTTAGTTGTAGATATATGTTTTATCTCAAAAACAGTTTTCATCTTCTAATTACGTCTTTGCTATGGATGCGTAGTTACAGCAAAAGCACGCATGTAATTCTGTCCAAATAGATGAGCACTTGGGATACTGATTACAGCATTTGTGAACTCAACCTGCCTTTGCAGATGTAGCATTCTGTGACAGAGCAGACATTTTACATGTTTTTAGGAAGGTTAGCTCTCTGAAATTGGTGACTAAATAAAGTTTAGGTTAAGTGTACAAAGTTTGGGTTAAGTGTACAACCAGACAGTATAATACAGACTGTTGTAACAAGATCTTCTGTTTCTAAGCCCTAATAACTATTTGCTTTCTCCTTGTTTTTAGGGTGAATCTGTAAAATATTTCCTGGATAACTTGGATAAACTTGGAGAACCAGTAAGTGTTTAAACTGATGTTTATGTTTAGTGCCATTTGAAAGCAGAAGTCAGGATACCAACGTTAGGAAATTGAGAAAAATTATGTATTAAGCTATTGGCTTCTTTCTTTCTTTCTTTTTCTTTTCTTTTCCTTTTTTTTAGTGGTGTCATTCTGATTCTTTCTTGCTTTATTTAGAGTGATTGGTAGCTAAAAATATTGAATGATTTTTATTTTTTCAAAATGAAAATAATATTTTTATTGTTTAATCATGGCACTTCTTTTTTTCTCCCTCTAACTGTCCAGATCGTCACCATTTTCTTGAGGAACGTTTTATCTGCTATTTCTTGAAAATAAAACTGTTTAAAAAAGAAGTTTATGTTCGAAAATGATATTGCACATTATCTATTATACCTTAGCGTCTTTGGGGGTTTTTGTTTGTAAACAGAAATAGGACACAGTGGGTTGACTGATTTCCAAATCTTTTGACAGACAACATTTTTGAGTTCATGCCCCTTTGTGTTGAGTTACGAGGAGTTGCCCTTGAAAAGAGAGTTTATTATTTTCCTGTAGTTATTCCTTGGAGCCAGCAGCTCTAAGCTGGCGCTGTGGCCAGCGGGGCCCGCTGCAGGCAGAGCAGCTCCACTTGTTTGACCTCTGTTTTGGACGTACACAGGAGAGTTTACTGGGAGAAAGGTTTCTGCTGCTTAGAAAAATTTTGAAAGCCACTGCCTTAGAGTCGTTTGTTACTCTCTAAATGTAGCGCATCTTTGTTTGCCTCCTCATAAGGCAAACTTTTCATTCTTTTCTTTTCTTCCTTTCCTTTTCTTTCTTTCATACATTTTCTGCTTATGTAAAAGCAAATTTATGTTACAAATTGTAATAAGGCCGTATGGGTACTTTGAGGTTTTCATCTTTAAAAATATAACTGAAGGAAAGCACAAAATGAACCTGTTGCAAGTAGGAAAATAGCATACTAATGTATCCAGGACACGTGAAAAGGTGCCTCCTTTTTATCCTAGCAGAGTGATTTTTACATTTTCCCTGTATTTTTCTGAATTGCATTTGTCTGCCTTCAGTCCAGTATATTTCTCCTGCCTATTTGCTCGACAGGTGACCCCACATGTTGAGAAAGTCTCCATAGTTTGTTTTTACTAATTCAGTCTACATCAGTGAAACTTTGTATTAAGATCTATTTTACTAACATTTTACCATCTGGCCAGATTGTAAAACTTAAAAAAGTCAAGTAAAAAGGAACGTTAGCAAATAAACTAGTTTTGTAAGAGTTATTTCTTGTTTTCTAATTCAGACAGTGCTGACTTGACCTGCTCCCCTCAGGTTACCTTTCAGGCAGGGCTTCCTGCGCACACCACACACCAAAGTAGTTTCCGCGCGCAGCATCTGCTCCTGCTTTTCTCCTCCGTCGCACATGTCCTTTGATAATTATTTTATCTTTGTTTTCACCCACCTGTTTCCTTAAGTACAAGGACCTCATCTCTGGATTATGAGGAGTTGAGGGTTCCTGATGCCCAGTGACAATGCCTGGCACGAAGTAAGCACTCAACAAATAGTTGAATGAATGACTCTGGGCTAACTCCATTCAATTTGTTGTAGCTGCTTAGGATCTTATGTTGAGAACAATTTTGAGGCCACATCTGGAATAAGAAGAAAAAGTGCTGTGTTCAGCCTGAAGTGGTAAAGGAGCAGGGAGACTACACCTGAGCAGCACTGCATTTTGTCAGTCATTTTGTGCATATGGAACAGGTCACAGAATTCTGCTTGCTGGTTTATTTCTTACTGAAGTACTAAGGCCATCGATACCCTGCTGTGCTGAGCCCTGTTCCCCTCCGGTAGGTGGAACAGCACAAAGGTCAAGGACATGGGCTCTGCAGCCAGACTGCCTAGCTTCCCATCCCAGCTCCATCACTGACTGGCTCTTTATGACGTCAGTCATCTCTAAACTGTAGTTTTCGTTCATAACTGGGCATAATAGCAGAGTAAGAGAACTGAGCTCCCAGTGTTATGGGACAGTCACATAAAAAATAACCCCTGAAGGTGAAGGAATATAGTAAATGCTCAACGTTAGCTGTTCTTTGATCTCTGCATTTAAGGAGCTCAGTCTACTCAGAGAGACAGAACTAACATATGTAAAACAAGTAGAGGACAATGAAATGATACTGATCACAAAGATAAATCAGTTTATGAACTGGAGAGAGATATATTGGCTGAAAAAGTTGGAGCTAGGCTATAAGAGTAAGTGAACCCGAACTGCCTGAAGGATGGGTTGCTTTTAGATACATAACGACATGATGTGGCCCACTGATATGGGAGACAGCTGGATGTGCTTGGTTCTAGGAGGCACATCTCTCTGATAGAAGGGTATGCGAAATTTTTAGCTCTGACTTGTGAAAACAGACTTTTAGAAGGCAGTAGGCATTGTTTATCGTATCTGCACTATTGTGCAAATGAACAAACATGTAATGATGTTCAGATGTGAAGCTTTCTGCAGGTTTTGGTAGGCACTCTGGTGAGCTGGAACAATGCCGAGCAGAGCCCGCTAATTCCAAACAACAAGGTGTAAGGAGGGCCCCGGAGGCCCATCAGCAGTTTAGACTTGATGCAGGGAGGGACCCGTCACCAGGCTGGAGTGCGGTGGCGCAGTCAGCCCACTGAGTTCTGGAGTCCTGATGCAGGATGGTTATTCTACAGAAACATACAGTGGCTTAGACACGGACTTGAGGTGTGAGACATCCGAGGTCGGAAAACTAGTAAGGAGATGGCAGCCATGCCTGAGATGAGAAGAAAGTGGGAGCAGTGGGAATAGGAGGAAAGAGAACATGTCAGAAATATTCAAAGAAAGAGCAACAGGATTTGGTACAAAACCGATGATAGAGAAGAGGCCATGGGGAAGGGAGACTAAGAAGCGGGGACTGCTGGGTGCAGGAAATAGAAAGGAGCGTGCACTAGGAGACCTGGAGTAGAGGAGCCAGTAGGGAAAAAAATGCGTTTTCTTACTGAGCTTGTTGTGTTGGATTTTGAATAGACTGTCAGGTGCAAATAACTGGTGAACATTTACGAATGAGAGATTGGAATGGAAGTGTGTCTGGCTGTTTTAGCCTTCTTTGATTGCCCGCCCCCCAGCAGTGGCAGTGTTGGCCATCAGTGGTCACCATGGTAGACATCTTAAAAGCTGACACATCACCTGTGTGCCAAACACAGTTCTTATGTACTTCACTAAAACTTTTTTTTTTTTTTTTTTTTTTTTTTTTTTTTGTGATAGGGTCTTGCTCTCTCACCCAGGCTGGAGTGCAGTGGCACAGTCTCAGCTCACTGCAACCTCTGCCTTCCAGGCTCAAGTGATTCACCTGTCTCAGCCTCCTGAGTAGCTGGAACTACAGGTGGATGCCACTGCACCTGGCTAATTTTTGTATTTTTTATAGAGATGGGGTTTTACCATGTCGCCTAGGCTGGTCTCAAACTCCTGAGCTCAGGTGATCCACTCACCCCGGCCTCCCAAAATACTGGGATCACAGGCATGAGCCACTATGCCTGGCCTTTTAAACCTTTCTCATTTAGTCGTCACAGCAACCCTATAAATGTTACCTCTGCTTTACAAATGAGGAAATTATGACACAGAGAGGTTAAATGACCTGCCCAGTGTCACACAGCTAGTATGTGTGTGTCCTCATCAACATACTCTACTCTGCCAGACTGTTTAACACTTAATTACCTGAAGCTCTGTGCTTCATGTGAAGCAGTCTTTAGAGCTTTAGGTTCCTACCTAGATTGTTAGCTTTAATAGAGACAATAATAGATAGAGAACTTCTCATTTTTATGAAATTACTTTTTTCTTTTTCTTTTTTCTTTTTTTTTTTTTTTTGAGAAGGAGTCTTGCTCTGTTGCCCAGGCTGGAGTACAGTGGCACTGTCTCAGCTCACTGCAGTCTCCGCCTCCCGGGTTCAAGTGATTCTTCAGCCTCCTGAGTAGCTGGGACTACAGGTACATGCCACCACACCTGGCTAATTTTTGTGTTTTTAGTGGAGATGGGGTTTCACCATATCGGCCAGGCTGGTACCTCTGCCTCCCAAAGTACTGGGATTACAGGTAGGAGCCACTGTGCCCAGCCCTGGAATTATATTTTTTAAAGGTTCAGTGCTGGTGCGTTTCTGAAGGGGCTGGCATAGGTGTATGCTGTAAATTGGTATTGCCTTCTAGAAAGCAGTTGGACATTAAGTATCCACAGTCATTAAAATGTTTGTAACCTTTAACCTCATAATCTTATCCTTGATTATTTTAATCTTTGGAAATAATCCAAAAGAAAAAAAATACGTGCATGAGAATTTTAATTGCAGTATTTCTGTTAATTATGGCAAAAAATTGGAAACAACTTTAATGACCACTAGTAAGGGAATGTTAACGTAAAGTATAGCACGTTAATGCATTGGGTATATTTTATTGTCTTTTAAAATAAGGCATGACTGCATCAGCATATGGAACAGTTCACAATAAAACATTAAGCAAAAACATAGAGGTAGGCTGAATATTGTGTCCATATGCTGATTATAAGTAAAGTAGGCATGCGTGTGAACAAAAGCTAGAAGAAAACATGAAAAAGCTAACACTTGAGTCCTAGAGTTATTTAATGACTAGCTGTTGGTTGCCAGTAACTAAGAACCTGCTTACTTTTTAAAAATTCTTAATTCCAGCTGGGTGCAGTGGCTCATGCCTGTAATCCCAGCACTTGGGGAAGCCGAAGCGGCGGATCACTTGAGGTCAGAGACCAGCCTGGCCAGCATGGCAACACCCCGTCTCTACTAAAAATACAAAAAAATTAGCCAGGTGTGGTGGTGCATGCCCGTAGTCCCAGCTACTCGGGATGCTGAGGCAGGAGAATCGCTTGAACCCAGGAGCTAAGATTGTGCCACTGCACTTGAGCCTGGGCAACAGAGCAAGACTGCATCTCAAAAACTGTGTGCGTGTGTGTGTGTGTGTGTGTGTGTGTGTTTGTGGTGGCATGCACCTGTATATATATATACATACACACACACACACACACACACACACACACATTCTTCTATTATACCATTTTGAGACAATGAGTATTCTTGTAATGAAATTTCAAAATCATTACACTATTCAGAAAGGCATAAAATGCAGCATTGTGAATAACAGCATTGTTTTAAATTCTGCCTTGATTTTTAAAATATTTTTACCTTGATGATCTATATTAGCTGTCCTGTTCATGTATTACCAGAAAACTGTGTTGTAGTTTTGGAAGAAATGCGACACTGAGAAGGAAGAACCAGTTGCATTGCATAAGAAAGTGTGCCATCATAGAGTAGCTAGTGACTTGTGCGACCAGCAGCTTCTGTTTGTTCAGGGTCTTGTAGTTCACTGACCAAGAGTGCAGAGAAGAGCTCACTTGATCCTTGCAACAGCCCTCCCTCTCAGGCAGACAGGCCAATGTAATCACCTCCATTTCACAGAGATGCTGACACTCAGAGTAAGTGACTAGTTTGAGTTTTGGGGTCAATAAGGAAGAAAGCTGTAACATAGTTAATTATAGTAGAGACCGTGTTTTTCACACACATAGTATAGCAGCATTGAAAACATGGACATTCTAAGTCATGAGTGGGGTAGCACAGTAAAAGAACATTTAGAATAGGTTAGAGAGAGGTGGACAGAACTTGGAACCGGGAAGTGATCTTTGTAATTGGCATTGGATTCAGATCCCATTGCTTTTAATAGAGGAGCAAGGAGCAGCGTGAAGAAGGTAAATTTGCAGACAGGAAGATCACTCTGGCTAGAACAAAGAGTGGCTGATAGTGGGGAGTAAAATTGCAGGTAGATACATAGCAGTGAAGGTGGGTGAGAACAGTTGATAAGATTTCAGCCTAAACTTTGAGTAGTGTTGCAGGGATGAAAACAAGTAGATTCCGGCCATTTGTAGTACATTTTGAACCTGTCCTGCTAACATTTTAATGTGTCTTGGCTTTTTTGCGGGGAGCAGAAATGGGGTTTTGACTGTGTTTCCCAGGATACTCTCAGACCCCTGGCTTCAAGCAGTCCTCCTGTCTCAGCGTGAGCCACCATGTCTGACCAGTCTTGGCATTTTATAATAAGAATAATATATCTGAAAATGTAATTTAAAAGATCATTTTGTTTGCATATCTATTCACTAGTCCAGTTAGTAGTCCATTGAAAATTCTAATTACTTCTGAATTGTTAAGTATAAAACCATTTATTTCCTTTCCAGGATTATATTCCATCACAACAAGATATTCTGCTTGCCAGAAGACCCACCAAAGGCATTCATGAGTATGACTTTGAAATAAAAAATGTTCCTTTCAAAATGGTTGATGTAGGTGGTCAGAGATCAGAAAGGAAACGTTGGTTTGAATGTTTCGACAGTGTGACATCAATACTTTTCCTTGTTTCCTCAAGTGAATTTGACCAGGTGCTTATGGAAGATCGACTGACCAATCGCCTTACAGAGTCTCTGAACATTTTTGAAACAATCGTCAATAACCGGGTTTTCAGCAATGTCTCCATAATTCTGTTCTTAAACAAGACAGACTTGCTTGAGGAGAAGGTGCAAATTGTGAGCATCAAGGACTATTTCCTAGAATTTGAAGGGGATCCCCACTGCTTAAGAGACGTCCAAAAATTTCTAGTGGAATGTTTCCGGAATAAACGCCGGGACCAGCAGCAGAAGCCCCTGTACCACCACTTCACCACTGCTATCAACACAGAGAACATCCGCCTTGTTTTCCGTGACGTGAAGGATACTATTCTGCATGACAACCTCAAGCAGCTTATGCTACAGTGATGTACAAAAGACTTGTTGTTTTAATATCTTTTTGTGTTTTTGATTGTTTTCTGTGTTCTGTTTTTTAAAATAGCAGTTTACAACCAGAATTAGAACAATCTTGATTCTGTGTTTAACTTCTTGAAAATCTTAGTACTTTTTCTGCAGTCTTGGGTTTGTGGCTGAAAGCTGTTGAGTGACACATTGCCAAGATTTGCTGTAATGCAGGCTTTGATCCGTTTCACTATGGCCTCTATTCAAGTCCAGCTAAAACTTCCCACCTGACCTCAGACTAGGCATATTTCAAGCTTTAAATTCTGCTTTTCAAACTGAATTCCCCTGCAGTGCCAAGTAGAGAAGGTGTCTTCACTTGTAGGGATGAGGTTAGGAATATTGGGTTCCAAAACAAGTAAGATATCTTGTCTGCCTTACACATAGCAGTGACACTTGCTGCCTAGCTTAATGGTGACCTCCTATTTTGAAAGGGCTGTTAGAAGAAAGTTTGGTCTAAGAAATGGCATTCTGTAGATTTATAGAAGGTTTAGCCTTCATATTTTAATTGCTTGTATACACAGCAGCTGTTTTGCTTTTAAATGTCTGTGTTTCTGAGGGTAATGCTCTTAGTGTTTTCAAGTTTACATAAGGATCTTCGGTCTGATGCTGATGAAGAGTTCACAGGTGGTACGGCGGGAGAGCAAAAGACAAGCAAATGCTATTTACAGTGTTTCGGTGAAACGTAATGAGTGAAGTAGAATTTGCCTTTCTCGTGTTTAATTATTATGTAGTTTAATGTACTGTAGGTGAAACATTGTGGCCATAGCAGCAACTAAAAACTGCAAGTGACTTGGTAGCAGAACTTTCTAAATAAACAACCTGTTGCGGAATGTTAGGTGTTTGACTTTTAAGCCCTGTCTCAGTTGGGCAGTAAAGACCAGTCCTTACTGAAGGAATCATTGTTGTAACATCACAAGCATCTATCTTTTGCTGTCCTCTCCATTCCCATCAACTACAGACTGTAGCATTTATGGGATTGTTTGTTTGGAGCTTACCAAGGGCAGTATTTTTCTGTCATAGTATTCAAGAAGGCATTATTTGAGATTCCTGTTCATTCTTGGTGTGTCTCTAAAAGATACAGTATGTATACATTTGTGTAATTGTTTATGGAAGTCCAGCTTTTTTGAGGTATATTTTAAATGTTTTAGGATGCTTCTAAGGATAAGTAGTAATTTTTTTTAGTTCGCACCTAAACATGATTACATTGACCTCCCCCCATTGCTTACCAAATTAAAATGTGTCCATGAAGTAGCTTTGTGATTGCAGATGCATTCATAGTGAACTCATCAGAGTGGCTGATTTGCAGTACTGAAATACTATCTTGTAGGTTGTATGTAGTGTTAAAATTAGATCAGAGAAACAAAAGTCCAAGGCTGGTGGCAGTTAGAAAAGTCTGACAGCTTTTCTTCTTTTCCTGAAAATTTTAAGACTGTGATATCTGTCATGTTGCTGTATAGCTGGCTGTGCACTCAGGTATTTTATTGGTCTTTGAAGGACTGGTCATTGCGAATCGCCCAGTCTTTCCAAGTCAGGGGCTGTCATTCTGTCTTGCTGTCTGATACAAGAGTGGGGCTTTTCTGTGAACTAACCAGGGATTGTTCTTGACATACCTGACTTTTCATATGTTTTTTAGTAGAGGCATGGTTTCACCATGTTAGCCAGGCTGGTCTTGAACTCCTGACCTCAAGCCATCCATCTGCCTCAGCCTCCCAACGTGCTGGGATTACAGGCGTGAGCCACCATGCCCGGCCGACATACCTGACTTTTCTCCCATTGGAACTTCTACTGTCCTTATATCCATGTAACTTCCAGCATTTTCATGCCACCTAGCCCGGCATCGTGATGCAGGTGTTCATGGTATCATTCATGCCTGTTTGATTAGTTCTACATCTAGTGCCTCTTACCAAAAAGAATACATTGTTTAAATTCACAAAGTTAGCATAATCGCAGTGCTAATGAATATCTGAATGTGCACAGTAACATTTCGCCTGTTTGGTGGAGAATTGAGCCATACATTTTGCAGATAGTTTTATTGAATGGCCAAAACATTTAACTCCAATGAGGACTCAAGCTAGATCCCTATAGAAAGAGGACACTTCATGTTATTTAAGTAATAGTTAAGATCTGTGATACGAACCGTAGATACTGCCTGACAAACCAGAAATCACGAAGTTTCCCCATTTTGACTTACCACTAGGAAGTGTTAAAACACCCAATAGATAGCGTGTTATTTTGGGCATTTGCAATTTTCTTCCCTGCTGCATGTGATGTCTCAGAATCAACATTCTTTTAAATTTTAGAATCAATTTTGAGGCAATGAATTACTTACATTCAACTTAGGCTTGTTTTGACATTCAATAGAACTTTAAGTTCAATCTAAAGGCTTTAGTCCACATTTTTTTTAATGTGTTGTATTTTTAAACCATTTGAAAGGAGTCTTATACCTGTATCATGAAAACTGAATCCTTTTGAAATACCACTTTATGAAGAGAGAGATGAAATTTAGTGAACAGAATTGAAAAGGTGCTCATAATTTTCACTATGCCAACTTACCCCAGTCTCTAAAAACGTAATTTAAAGTTCTTTGATGTATTTGATTTTCTAAATCTTTATGATTATGATTTGGAATAAAATGTGCCTAATCCTGTATTACATTCTGTTCTTAAATCTGAATGCCTTCTCATTTAATTCTGAAGAAATATCACACAAGTGTCTTCATTGACCTTGAAGAAATGTATCATATACACAGTTGCCTTACAAAACAACAACATAAATTTAGGCTATAACTTTTATAGAGAAAGGGTTTTGTCAAATGTTTTCTGAAAATCTGAATAATTCAAAGTGTGCCTCTGCCACTTTAATATTTTTAATAACCTGGATTGTTGCTGTCTGCCAGATACTAAATTGAAATCTTCATTTTAGTTTTATTATCTGGAAAGGGCACTGGCTTGGCGCTGCAACCAAAGAAAGCAATGTGGAATGAAAAAGATCATTCACTTTTGTCTTATTTTCTTTTAAGGTATATTGGCATGTACTTTACATAGAGAGGGTCCTCTGGTTAATCTCTCAAATTGAGGCTGTTTAGAGAAATCCTTATTAAGTTGGTGGCAGCTGGTTTAAAGTAGAAGGAGATAAGATCACCTTAATACTAGAAATGATTAGAAGTACTGATTTAGATTCAACAGATATCATATGTCCATATCATTTTTTGTAAGAAGAAATAGATAAATCTTAACTTTCAGTGTGTACCCAAATACTTGTATTTATGCTTTTGATAAAATGTATTTTCCACATTAATACACATCCGGTTATGCCTTATTTATATATGAAGAATAAAGTTACCATGTTACGCTGTTATGTCCTGAAATTCAAATCACTATTTGAGAAACCCTCAAAGTGGTGCTTTCATTATATAATGATACATTTAGGCAAAACCCCAAACCAAGCCATTTAAAACAAGATTCTCTCTGTTGCAATTTGTAGCAATGTTATTTCTGTGTATGTCATGAGAAGGCTAACGATCAGTGTTAATTTCTTGTTTGAATCCATGAAATCATGCCTGTAAAGCCCAAACATTTGTAACAAACTCCCTAATAAATTTAGAGAAAGTCACTCTGTTACCATTTCATTTATTTTAGTTTTATTTGAGGAATCAAAACCAGAAGTTTTGCTCATGTCTTTTTCACTTGGAAATCTGACTTAGGATCTAGTTACTTTGTCTGTCTCCCATCATTTTAAGGTGTTCACTTACGTTAATCACAGATGATCTGTCCTTGTGTTGTGCTGCTTGACTAAAAGCACTGATTTTTTTTTTTTTTTTTTTTTTTTTTTTTTTTTAATGATAGGATACAGGGTGGCTTTTCAGTCTAGTAAACAGGAGGGGAGAGATTATGGGTAGGTGTGGGTGTGTCTGCACGTCCCAAATATAGCACATGCCCATTTTTTTATGGTACGAGGTTAGGGCTTAATAAATGTATACTAGAGTCTGAAGTATAAGTCTAAGCCTGAACATTTTAAACAAGTTGGACTTTATGGCTTTTGCAAGTTCCATCAAGTAGATGTTAGCCTTAGGCTGGTAGGTGATTAACAATATCATTTGAAGTACAGTGTTTGTACTACTAGCATTCTTATGTCTGTACTTGAATGTATAGTTAGCATTTAAGTTATGTTCACTCTTGTGGCATTCAGGTCTAACCATCTGGTTTCAAATGCAAGAGCTTATATGAAACATTGTTTTGAAAGCATGAATGATAATGGCAATATTTCATGGGTTGATAAGGAAATTTTTGTGACCTATACAAATCTGCTGTTAATGATGAAAGTTTACAGATGGATCAGAGTATGCTGGAACTCCCTATGCACAAATTTTCAATCAGTGAATATCACTGAAAGTCATACAGTACTTGGTATGTGATTTTGGTTTGTATTAAGAAAGTTTGTGACGTTTCTTGCCATAGTGATACATTTGTCCTTAATCATGCCTATTTGGTGGTACTAGGAAAGAAAAGGGTAGATATTAATTCTTGCAAAGTATATGCAACAGTGGAACAAACTATGTCATTTACCTTTTACCTCTTACTTTAAGGCAGAATTGCAAAACGTTTGAAATGGCTTTTCTGTACTACTCTGCTCTGGTGAGAGCTCATCTACCACAAGAAGCCTTATAAAATACATTTTGTAACAACCTCATAAATACTGTACCTAACAAACATGATTTGTATTAGCTCTGTATAAAATATTTTTGTGGCTTAGAGTTTTTTTGTTTTTTTTTTTTTTTACATATGTCTTTTTATAACTTTCCAGGAACTAAGCACATTATCTGATAATTGTAAATTTTGTCAGTGCTTTAGTTCAGGATGGGTAATAAATTATTTTTAAAGGAGGTCTAAAAGTGGAAAGAACGGTTTGATTTTATAAAATGAGTTGCTAGTTCATTACAGCTTTTCCTTTTGTACATATTTTGCAAAACATTTGCCTCTTGCTATTAATATTTGCTTTGTAAAATTTACTGACATTTAATAAACATTTGTAAATGATTCAATACTACAATGTTATTTCAACTAACAGTTTGCTAACTGTAAAGTGTAAAGCAGGTGCTGAAAGTCTGAAAGCAAAAGTTTCATCGAGGGACTGACTTAAGACACAGAGATCTACTTCAGCAGAATCCCCAGCAACACTTGGCTTGAATATTAGTCTAGAAACTTCTTACTAGAAATGGAGATGTGGACTTCTTCCAAAGAAGTTCTCAGACACTTAATATATTTTGACATGGGAATTGGGAAAGAGAAACAGCTTGTTTTTCCCTTTTCCTCTTAAGGTCGCTGAAACTGTATTAGGGTATACCTGAGCTCAGTTCATCCAGCTGAGACAGTATTAATAATTCTGTTATGTCTGTTGTAATTAATGTTTGAAGACAAACCAATGTTTACCACTCATCTTTTTTTTAAAAAAAAACTTAGATTATGATTTACAGAAAAATTTCAAGACAGTACAGAGTTCCCCTATACTCCACACCCCTTACAATGGTTCCCATAATTAGCATCTTGCATTAGTTTGGTACATTTGTCATAATTAGTGAACCAGTACTGATAACGTTATTAACCAAAGCACATACTTAGTTCTGTTTCCTTAGTTTTCTCCTAACGTCTTATTTGTGTTCCAGGATCCATCCAGCACATGACATTACATTTACTTGTCATATCTCCTTCAGCTCCTCTTGGTAAATTAACAGACTCCTGTTTCTCAGATTTTCTGTTTTTGATGACCTTGGCAGGTGTGTGTGTGTTTGTTTGTTTTTTGTCTTTTGGGTTTTTTTTTTTGAGATAGGTTCTCCCGTCACCCAGGCTAGAGTACAGCAGCCTGATCTCGGCTCACTGTAGCCTCTGCCTCCCAGGTTCAAGTGATTCTCCTGCCTCAGCCCCCCAGGTAGCTAGGATTAGAGGTGCCTGCCACCACACCTGGCTACCTTTTGTATTTTTAGTTGAGATGGAGTGTCTCCATATTGCCTAGGCTGGTCTCAAACTCCTGAGCTCAAGTGATTTGCCTGCCTCGGCCTCCCAAAGTGCTGCGATTACAGGCTTGAGGGCTTTGGCAGTTTTAAGGAGTATTAGTCAGGTATTTTGTAGAATATCCCTCTGTTGAAATTTGGTGTTTTTCTCATGATAGACTGGATTATGGGTTTGGGAACCACAGAGATAAAGCATGATTCTCATCAACTCATATCGGGCGCACCTTGTGTGGTTGCTACTCAGCTTTTCCCTTTACACTTTCCACTAAGTTAGCAGTTCGCAAATCACTGTTGGCACGCTTACGCCTTTTCTTAACTAGCATGTGTAGAAACCTATGGCTACATGCAGTGCCTCACGCCTGTAATCCCAGCACTTTAGGAGGCCAAGGCTGGCGGGTTACTTGAGCTCATGAGTTTGAGACCAGCCTGGGCAACATGGTGAAATCCCGTCTTTACAAAAATTAGGCAGGCGTAGTGGCGTGTGCCTGTAGTCCCAGCTACTCGGGAGGCTATGGAGGTTGCAGTGAGCCAAGATTGCACCACTGCACTCCAGCCTGAGTGGTAGATCCACACCTTGTCTCTAAGTAAATAAGTACCCAAATAGATAAAGCTGTGCTTGTACTTTTCCTCCCCTAAACAGAACAAAGGGCTTTCTCTTGGTATTGCAAAGCAGGTGTCAGGAAATGTCTGGAGATGATGGTTGTACTCCTGGCCTGGTTTGACTCCACCCTCTCTGGCGAATCAAAATTCTTTTCCAGGGCCTCACCTCTAACATGTCAAGAAAAACTGGGATAGAAAATTTGGACTTGGAGTCTAAATATTAATACTAAAAATCTGTGACTTTGGAAAATGGTCATTAAATTCTGGGAGAGATTTAAGATCTTTAAAAATTGAAACTAGACTCACTTGAGCATTTGAATCCCCAAACCAAGAGGTCATTTTAAAAAACAAAAACAGCCTTTCTTATGCTGTTGTTGGAACAAGGGAATATTTTTCTTGTGTAAAAAGAAACAGAACACAACTATTTGTAGCAAAGTGTTTTGGCACAATCCTGGTTAATTGGCACCGTGGAATGTCATGTCGGTACAGGATGCTTTCTCAAAATGACCTGTTTCACTCCCTTCAGTTCGTGTTCCCTCTCCCCTTCACCAGCTGGCAGGAGCAGAAAATCAAGCGTGTCTGAAGCTGCAGGGTGGGTCATTACAGAAGAACCATTGCCTTTAAAAAACACTTGATAGCTTCTGTTTTCCTATCACGAATCTTCCGGGGGAAAAGAAAAATCAACCTACTCCTCCACTCAGTATAAATGTCAATTCTGAACACAGCTTCCCTCAATATTCTAGGAAACGGAGACTTTTCGGTCCTAAGAATGTAGGAAACTCAAGGTCTACAGGTTAAACCGGAGGTCTGTTTTGGTGACTTAGAAAATTTGGCAAATCCTCAACGGATGACCCAGGGCAGTGTTTTAAAATACATTCTGTAGGCCTCGCGTGGTGGTTCACGCCTGTAATCCCAGCACTTTGGAAGGGTAAGGTGGGTGGATCACTTGAGGTCAGGAGTTCAAGACCAGCCTAGCCAACATGCTAAAACCACATCCCTACTAAAAATACAGAAATTAGCCGGGCCTGTGGCGGGCACCTGTAATCCCAGCGACTTGGGAGGCTGAGGCAGGAGAATTGCTTGAACCTGGGAAGCAGAGGTTGTAAGCAGTAGGCCACGATCACGCCACTTCCCTCCAGTCTGGGCAACAGAGCAAGACTCCATCTCGAAAAAAAATAAAAATAAAAATAAAGGCCGGGCATGGTGGCTCACATCTGTAATTCCAGCACTTTGGGAGGTCGAGGCAGGCAGATCACCTGACATTCAGGAGTTCGAGACCAGCTTGGCTAACACAGTAAAACCCTGTCTCTGCTAAAAATACAAAAATTAGAAAAAAAAAAATACAAAAATTAGCTGGGTGTGGTGGCATGCACCTGTAGTCCCAGCAACTCAGGAGGCTGAGGCAGGAGAATCACTTGAACCCAGGTGGGGAAGGTTGTAGTGAGCCAAGATCATGCCTCTGCACTCCAGCCTGGGCAACAGAGTGAGACTCCATTTCAAAATAAACAAAGTACACGCTGTAATTTTTCCTCAGAAATTAGTGGGGCCTCTGAAATACATTATTGTGATTAGAGTAAGGGCTATCCATGAAAATGCTCCTGCAAGGATATTTTACAAGTGTTCCTTTTTCTTTGAAGCGCACCAAGAAAACAAAAGGCTCAAAGAAGTATGTGATACAAATTAGCCATTCAATGAGGCTGTGTTAGGGTTCTCTGTTTGCCACAAGAATACTGAGGGACGTTGTGTCCAGAATTTACATTTATAGCGAGTGGAGGAGTATGTTGGTTTTTCTCTTCCCCATGAAGGTTCGTGGTAGGAAAACAGAAGCTATCAAGTCTTCTTTAAAGTTAATTATTCTTCCGTAATGACCCACACTGCAGCTTTAGACACGCTTGGTTTTCTGCCCCTGGCAGCTGGTGAAGGGGAGCGGGAACATGAAATGAACCGAAGGCCAAGCACTGCTGACCTGGGGAGAGAAAAAAAAAAAAATCGTCGTTTCATTTTGCTTTCCTATTATTCTACATGGAAAATCCCCAGTTCTTGTAAACTTTGTGGGATTTAACTAGCTGATTTTACCATCAGACTTAATTGAAACTTTATTCTGAATAGAGGAACCTCGCTGGGTGCTGGTGGCTCACGCCTCTAATCCCTGCATTTTGGGAGGCCAAGGCAGGTGGATCACCTGAGGTCAGGAGTTCAAGACCAGCCTGGCCAACATGGTGAAACTCTGTCTCTACTAAAAATACAAAAATTAGGCATGATGGCACAGGTCTGTAGTCCCATCTATTTGGGAAGCTGAGGCAGGAGAATCGCTTGAGCCTGGGAGGCGGAGGTTGCAGTGAGCCGAGATCACCACTGCGCTTCAGCCTGGGCAACAGAGTAAGACTCCAACTCAGAAAAGAAAAGAAAGAAAAAGCAAACTTGGCTCTATTAATGAAATTGCAGATTCAAGCTAATCTTCTGCAGGCAATCCTTGCATTTGTAGCAGGTTATAGTTTGGGGGAAGATGCCATACACTGATATAAAAGGGGAATACAATCTAGATGAAGAGCTGATGCCCAACTTAACGGAAATGAGAAGCATGAATCTAACACAGGAATATCGGATGTCATTCCTTTCTGTAGCGCATGTGACAGAAGGGTGTTCAAACCCCCTGTACGGCATCCATGCCATTCAGGATCCAGCATCCTTCCTTCCTTCCTTCCTTCCTTCCTTCCTTCATTCCTCCCTCCCTCCTTTTCTTTCTTCTTTCCCTTCCTTCCTTCCCTCCCTTTTCCCTCTTCCCTCCCTTCCCTCCCTCCCTTTCCTCCCTTTCCTCCCTTGCACCCTTCCCTCACTCCCGCTCCCTCATCTCCCTCCCTCCCTTTCTTTCTTTCTTTCTTTTTTTTGACAATCTTGCTCTGTCACCCAGGCTGGAGTACAGTGGCACGGTCTCAGCTCACTGCAACCTCCGACTCCCGGGTTCAAGCAATTCTCTCACCTCAGCCTCCCCAGTAGCTGGGATTACAGGTATTCACCAGCACGCCCAGATAATTTTTGTATTTTTAGTAGAGACAGGGTTTCACCATGTTGGTCAAACTAGTCTCAAACTCCTGACCTTGTGATCCACCTGCTCAGCCTCCCAAAGTGCTGGGATTACAGGCGTGAGCTCTCGTGCCCGGCTGCATCAACCTTTTTCTAACCAGCCTTCCCCTTCAGCTTCCTCCACAGCAGCTAACTAGATGGCTCCTTTGCCCCACACCTCTTCTCTCTGGTTCTGTTGGCCACATGGCAAATCTTACTTGTCCTTCAAGGCCCAGTTCAAAGGATTTCCCAATTGCTACCCATCCCGGGCTAGAAGCAGTTCTTTCTCTGAGTGCTTATCCCATATTACCGCTTTTTCAGGGCACTTAAATCACTCTACATTATTATTATTATTATTATTATTATATATTGAGATAGGGTCTCACTGTGCCAACCAGGCTAGAGTGCAGTGGTGCAAGCACACCGACTTCCATCTCGACCTCCCAGGTTTAAATGATCCTCCCACTTCAGCCTCTCAAGAAGTAGCTGGTACCGCAGGCATGCACCACCACACCTGGACAATTTTTTTTTTTTTTTTTTTTTTTTGGAGAGATGAGGTCTTACTTTATTGCCCAGGCTGGTCTCTAACTCCTGAGCTTAAGCAGTCTGTGCACCTCAGCCTCCCAAAGTGCTGGGAATATAGGCGTGAGCCACCTCGCCTGGCCTCTCTACCTTATTTTGAAGCTATTATTGTTCATAGATTCTTAGCTCCTTTACTCCACTGTGCTGTGAACTCCACATTGCTACACAGATGCTCCTGTTAAGCTCTTTGAGTGCCCATCGGACTCATCTAATTCAATTCTCAATCAAATTGTGATGAGAGGCTGGCTGCGGAGGAGTGGAGAGAATGCCACCCTACCAGTACGGTCTGGTTCTCCGGTTTTATAGTATATGAATTATATCTCAACAAGGCTGTTAAAAGAATTTGAAACTTCAGGCCAGGCATGGTGGCTCACACCTGTAATCCCAGCACTTTGGGAGGCCAAGGCAGGTGGGTCACGAGGTCAGGAGATCAAGACCAGCGTGGCCAACATGGTGAAACCCTGTCTCTACTAAAAATATGAAAATTATCTGGGCATGGTGGTGCGTGCCTGTAATCCCAGCTATTCTGGAGGCTGAGGCAGAAGAATTGCTTGGACCTGGGAGTTGGAGGTTGCACGGAGCTGAGATCATGACACTGTATTCCAGCCTGGTGACAGTGAAACCCTGTCTAATATGTATATATATATATATATATATATATATATATATATATATGTATATATATATGTGTGTGTATATATATATATGTGTGTGTATATATATATATATATATATATATATATATATATATATATATAAGAATTTGAAACTGCAGTCACTCCACAAAGTTAGCAAAGAGACTAAAAGTAAATATGGCAAAATGTTCGCTTTTCTGAGTGATGGAAATTGAAAGTATTTTGTCTTCTTTACTCTTTTCTGTTTTCTAAATTTTCTACAAAGAGCATTGGTTACTTTTCTATGAAGAAAAAACTTAATAAACATTTAGAGGCCAAAGGTCAACCCTGCATTTGACCAGCAAAGTGTATGCTTCTCCTTGCTTGCTTTACAGGAGCTCACCTGCGTGGATTTCAGTCATCACACGTGTAACTGTTTTCCAGCCTGACTTCTAGATTAGATGGTAAGCTCCCGGAAGTCAGAGATCACTCTATTGGTTTCACTCACCTCTGAATCCTCAGTCTAGTAGCTCGATGGATAGATATAAGTGCTCAAAAAGTGTCTGTAGAATTTAACTGAATTTGTCAAATGTCTACGACATCACCCATGTGCTGGACACTTTGGGTGATAAGAAAACAATCCACATATGGAGTTGAATTAAGAAGCTTACAGTCCAACAGGGGAGAAAATATAGGTGCATAAATACTTAAGCCAAGATACCATTTGAGAGGATTAGATAAAATGCCAAGCCTTCAGAAAAAGGCAATTTCTTCCATCTAGGTGGAATCAGAGACTTTCTTTTTCTTTTTCTTTTTTTGAGACGGAGTTTCGCTCTTTGTTGCCCAGGTGGAGTGCAATGGCACGATCGAGAGTTTGGCTCACTGCAACATCCACCTTCTGGGTTCAAACGATTCTCCTGCCTCAGCCTCCCAAGTAGCTGGGACTACAGGCGCATGCCACCACGCCCAGCTAACTTTTGTATTTTGAATAGAGACAGGGTTTCACCTTGTTGACCAGGATGATCTCAATCTCTTGACCTCGTGATCCACCCGCTTTGGCCTCCCACAGTGCTGGGAATATAGGCATGAGCCAAGGCACCCAGCCTGTGTTTTTTTTTTTTTTTTTTTTTTTTTTTTGAGATGGAGTTTCACTCTGTTTCCCAGGCTGGAATGCAGTGGCATGATCTCGGCTCACTGCAACCTCTGCCTCCAGGGTTCAAGCAATTCTCCTGCCTCAAGCTCCCAAGTAGCTGGGATTACAGGTACCTGCCATCACACCTGGCTAATTTTTGTATTTTTAATAGAGATGAAGTTTTGCCATGTTGACCAGGGTAGTCTCAAACTCCTGACCTCAGATGATCTGCCAGCCTCGGCCTCCCAAAGTGCTAGGATTACAGGTGTGAGCCACTGCGCATGGCCTTTTTTTTTTTTTTCTTTTTTGAGACAGGGTGTCGCTCTATCACCCAGGGTGGAATGCAGAAGTAGGATCACAGTTCACTGCAGCCTCAACCTCCCGGGCTCAAGTGACCCTCCTTCCTCAGACTCCCAACTAGCTGGGACCATAGGTGCATGCCACCACGCCCAACTTCTTTTTTTTTTTTTTGGATAGTCAGGGTCTTGCACTCCAGACTGGGTAACAGAGGGAGACTCCATCTCGGGGGAAAAAAAGAAGCAGAATGACATGTCCTCAGTGATGTGACAGTAATCCCAGTGAGAGTGACAACTGGCTGGAGGCAAGAACTAAATTTAGGGCTGCTGAGGTACAGGAAGAGCAAGATGCCCGAGCTTATACATTAGCAATGGAATTAGAAGGAGGTGAATGTAAAGGATACTTCAGGAAGAAAACTGGACGGAGCACTTGGAAGCAGCAGGTGGAAGGATTGAAACCTAGCAGGCTCCCCAGGTTTCTGGGGGAGCAACTGGGTGGAGCCATTCCTGAAATAGGACTTCTGGGGGGAGAAACAGCTTTGGGTGGGCCAGGCAGGCTCTGAGGGAAATGCTGAGTCTGAGGTCCTTTTGGGGTATCCAGCTGCAGCTGGATTACAAGTCTCAAGCTCAGTGGAGAGGTTGGATAAATAAAAGCACAGAATGTAAGCTACACGCACGGTGGCTGAAGTTACGGGTTTGAGGGAGATTGTCCTAGGGCAGTGGTCCCCAACCTTTTTGGCAACAGGAACCAGTTTCGTGGAAGACAATTTTTCCACGGACCAAGTAGGGGTGGGGATTTGGGATAATTAAAGCACAACACATTCATTGTGCACTTTATTTCTATTATTATTACATTGTAATATATAATGAAATAATTATATAACTCGCCATCATGTAAAATCAGGGGGAGCCCTGAGCTTGTTTTCCTGCAACAAGAGTTCCTGTCCCATCTGGGGTTGATGGGAGACAGCGGCAAATCATCTAGCATTAGATTCTACTTAGTAGAGTGTGCAACCTAGATCCCCCAAAGGCACAGTTCACAATAGGGCTTGCACTGCTGTGAGAATCTAATGCCACCGCTGATCAGACAGGAGGTGGAGCTCATGGTAATGTGAGAAATGGGGAGTGGCTGTAAATTCAGATGAAGCTTCCCTCTCTCATCCACTGCTCACCTCCCGCTGTGTGGCCCGGTTCCTAACAAACCATGGACCAATACTGATCTGTGGCCCAGAGGTTGGGGATCCCTATCCTAGGGGACTGACTGCCTAGAGTCAGGAGAGAAGTGGGCTAGCAGAAAACCTTGCCTTCAAGAGTCAGATGGAGAACTGTCCAAGTAGGAGCAGCAGAGAGGCAGATACTCTCGGAGGAAGTGGGGGGGGGGTATCAAGGAAGCCAAGGAGGAAGTCGAGGAAGAAAGACAGACAGAGACAGAGAAATAAAGCAAGTGACAAGATATTAATTGTTCATTATTCTATTCTTAGGTGTTCATGATTCTCTTCTTTCAAATGTTGTGTAAGTTTGAAGCTTTTCATCATAAAAAAGTCAGAAAGAATAAAGAGATCATGCCCTCATTGGGGAAAGGTTATAAATGCAGTCAGTTTCAAAGCCTGGACTTGAGTAGGGTCCACGCCAGAAGGCATGAAGGACTGAGTTATGTGGCTCCATGACATCAAGAGCTTCTGTCTCAGCCAGAAGCCCCTCGTGGCCTCATTATAATGAAGCCCTGCGGGCCAGCGCTTTCTTGCCAGCCTTAACTGTGCTCCATTTCTTTAATGGCCTTTTTGCTCAACAATAAAAGAGATCCAAACTGCTGATTCCAGGCAGAGGACATAACACACTACATTTTTTTTCACTCAAGCTTTCAACTCTAACTAATGGATTTTCTTTTTCTTTCCTTTTCTTTTCTTCTTTGAGGTGGAATTTTGCTCTTGTCAGCCAGGCAGGAGTGCAGTGGCAGGATCTCAGCTCATTACAACCTCCGCCTCTTGGGTTCAAGTGATTCTCCTGCCTCGGCCTCCCGAGTAGCTGGGATTACAAGTGCCAGCCACGAAGCCTGGCTAATTTGTTTGTTTGTTTGTTTGTTTGTTTGATTTTTTTTTTTTTTTTTTTTTTTTGAGATGGACTCTCACTCTGTCACCCAGGCTGGAGTACAGTGGTGTGATCTCAGCTCACTGCAACTTTTGCCTCCTGGGTTCAAGTGATTCTTCTGCCTCAGCCTCTCGAGTAACTGAGATTACAGGGGTCTGCCACGACGCCCAGCTAATTTTTGTACTTTTAGTATCGATGCAGTTTCACTATGTTGGGCAGGCTGAACCTTGCTGGCCAATCTGGTAATTTTTGTATTTTTAGCAGAGATGGGACTTTGCCTGTTGGCCAGGCTGGTCTCAAACTCCTGAACTCAGGTAATCTGCCTGCCTCAGCCTCTCATAGTGCTGGGAGTACAGGGGTGAGTCACTGTGCCCACTAACGGATTGTCTAGAGAATTGATGTGCTGCTTTTTTTCTTTTATTTTGTAAGATTCTTTAAGGAATGAGCGCTTCTCTAATTGGTAAATTTTCTTCTCTAATTGGTAAATTTGGGTGATTATTTTCTTATCGCCCAAAGGGTGCTTCTAAAATTGGTAAACATGAACATGGGCTTTAGCATAAGAGGGACTTGGATTCATCCAGGCTTCTGTGTTTACTAAGCTGGGTGACCTGTAATCCCTGCTACTTGGGATTAGCAGGTGTACACCTGTAATCCTGTCTACTAGGGAGGCTGAGGCAGGAGACTTGCTTGAACTTGGGAGGTCGAAGTTGCAATGAGCCAGGATGGAGCCACTGCACTCCAGCCTGGGTGACAGGGTGACACTCTGTCTCAAAAAGCAAAAAAGAAAGAAACCAGAAACCAATGTGTGAAATTCTCGCCTGTAGCATCACCTTTACCACCCTGCAGTGATAGTTGAGCTAAAAGTCCCCTGAGAGAGGAGTTGTGTTGATGATGATTGAAGAGGGAGGGTGGAAATGAAGTTCAGCCCTATATTAATAGGATCTGTCAGTAAAATTCACAAGCACCCAAACTGTGTGGTTGGCTGAGCACCACAGGTGTAAATTATTATTAACTTCATGCCCAACAGAATTCAGCTCTCCTCTATTTTTACTATAGGAAAACACGCAATCGCTGGTTTTTTGAATTTTAATTTTTTTCTTTTTCCCTCTGTGAGTCAAATAAAGAGAAATAGCTATTTTTTAAAAGATATGATTGTGTTCAGGCAGATAATAAACATTCCTCAACGATGAGGGTTTTAACCCTTCCCTCCCATCCCCTCTTTTTCTTCTTTTTTTGAGCGCATCTCACTCTGTTGCACAGGCTGGAGTGCAGTGGTGTGATCTCAGCTCACTGCAACCTCCGCCTCCCAGGTTCAAGCCTCAGCCTCCTGAGTAGCTGGGATTACAGGTGCCCGCCCGCCACCATGCCCAGCTAATTTTTGTATTTTTTAGTAGAGAAGAGATTTCGCCATGTTGGCCAGGCTGGTCTCGAACTCCTGGCCTCAAGTGATCCGCCCACCTTGACCTCCCAAAGTGCTGGGATTACAGCATGAGCCACCGCACCCAAGCCTTAACATTCACCTTTCAACACTAATTCAGGCAAGTTAAATAGAAAGAAAATGGGGTCCCAGATTGCCTGGCCCCAATCCCATCTTCTTTTTGAGATGGAGTCTCACTCTTGTCACCCAGGCCGGAGTGCAGTGGCTCAATCTCCACTCACTGCAACTTCCACCTCCCAGGTTGAAGCATTTCTCTTGCCTCAGATTCTGAGTAGCTGGGATTACAGGCACACACCACGATGCCCTGCTAATTTTTTGTATTTTTAGTAGAGACAAGGTTTCACCATGCTGGCCAGGCTGGTCTCAACCCCATCATCTTTTGGCTTTTAGAGAGTGAAAAGGAGGACTTGCTGTGGTCTCCACCTGAAGCTGGCTCACCAGGGAGCCCTCCTGGGCCTGTAAGGACGAGAACAAACCCTGGCAAACTCCACTGGCCAGAGTGGATTTGCGAGAGTGCAGGCAGCACAGTTAATTCAGTACGGCATTTGTAAGTGTATCACTTCACAAAGGAACAAACAATGCAGGAATCTGAACGCAAAAATGCCAAGAAAAAGGATTGGGAGTAGACCTGCCTCTTGTGTATGTTTGACTGTTTTGTGCCCTAAGAGTTACATGAGAGGCTGACTCTTCCATGGTGAGAATGGAGAATCCAGGGAGGCTTCCTTTAGGACGAAGAGTGAGGAGGGAAGGCTGTCAGGATGCAAGGCTGCTCTGGGGACAGAGTCTTCTCTCCTGCCCCCCACTCCAGCCCTGTGTCTCTTTCTCTGTGGTCCAGTCCTCTACAAATTGTCCAGCCCACCGCAGGAAGCCAGTCTGATGGAGTCAATACTTTGCCCCATTGGAGGAAGTCTTCATGGGCCACCCATCAGCCAATGGACTTGTTCTGGTCACATGTCCTCCCCTGATCTCCAGTGACCTAGGAGGTGCCCAGTCTGGCTTACCTGGCCACCTTCCACCTCTGAAGGAGGGCAGGCATCGTACAAGTGTTTGGAAAATACATTTGATTTTATAGTTTAATTCTGGACAGTGGTCTTGGGACTGTCCTCAATAGCAAGGATCATGTGACCGAGCCCCCATTACTTTTCACATTTCAGCTGCCTAATTTACTCCTAAAATGTACTCTGTGTGCTGAGTGGGGAAATTCTGAACTGGCTTCTGATTCTGGCTCCAATATCAAGGGACCCACCTCACCACTCTGAGCAAGGTGCCACTTCTTAGGGTCCCAGTTTGCTCCCCTGTGGCACAGGGTTAGGAGGGAGGAGCGCAAAGTAACGTGCCATCACCTTGTGACTTTGCGATTTTGAAACGCTGTTGTTATACATAATAACTTTTATGACTTGGGGCACCAAGAGAGAGAGGCCCTGATTCCTTTACCAGAACTTGAACCCTTGTGGATATAACGTTTTTAGGAATCTATGTTCATAGCTGGAGGACGGAGTGGCAGAATGGTGAAAAGTGTTCCCCCTGGCATCACACCCACATCAGTGAGAATCACAGACCCGCTCCGTGACCTTGGGAAGATGAGCTGATTTCTCAATACCTGGTTTTCCTCCTCTGGGAAGTGGGGATGCTAGTAGGTCCTCCCCCTCTGGCTCATCGGAGGAGTAAAAGGCAACACAGGCAAAGCACTTAAACTGGAGCCTGGGGAGGGACCTGCCTGTGAGTTCAGAGCCTGGGATTTGTGAGATGGCCCAGTGCATGCATTTCCAATGGCTGCTGGCATTACCACAAACTCTTGGTAGCCAAACATAACTGAAATCTACTCTCTCACAGTTCTGGAGGCCAGAAGTTGAAACTCCATATTGCTCAGTTGTGCACTTGCTGCAGGCTCCAGGGGAGAATCAGTTCCTGGACTCTTCCAGCTTCTGGTGGCCACCAGCATTCCTTGGCTCGTGGCTGCATCACTCCAGTCTTTGAGGCCAGCATCTTCAAATCTCTCTCTGCTCCATCTTCACACAGCCTTCTCCTCCGTGTGTCTAATGGCCCTCTGCCTCCCTCTTACAGAGATACCTGCACTGGCCAGATGCAGCAGCTCACACCTGTAATCCCAGTGCTTCGGGAGGCTGAAGCGGGAGGATCACTTGGGGCCAGGAATTCAAGATCATCCTGGGCCACATAGTAAGACCCCCATCTCTACAAATTAAAAACAAGAGAACTGTATTCAGGGCCCAACCACGTAATCCAGAATAATCTTCTATTTCAAGACCCTTACTTAATCACATCTGCAAAGACCCTTGTAGTCACAAGTTCTGGAGATCAGGATGTGGATATATTTTGGGGAGGGAGACATTTTCAGCCTATCACACCCAGCTGCAGAGGGCACGTTCCAGCTGGCTGTTAATTTTGCCTTCACCGCCTGTTTGCTGTGGCGTTGTGCCCTCGTCTCCTCCAAGTTCCCCTAGCTGCCCACGTGTCACCTTTCCAGCCCAGGTTCAGCTCCCCGTCCTGAGACTTCCTACTTCTGCCCACAGTGTCATCATCTTCTCCCCACCCTCCTCAGAACTCTCTTGACTCTTGACGCTCCTTCCCTTTCCTGACGCCACCCTACCCACGCTTTACGTCAGTCACCAAATCTCAGCATCACAGTCTGAGCAAAAGGGAAACTTCTCATCTGACTCCTCTGATGCACAGAGATGAAGCTGAGCCCTAGAGAGAGGGGGTGACTTGCTGGGGTCACATGGTGACTTCATGGCGAGGCTGGAGACCACAGCCAGGCCCCTGGGATCCTCTCCTATTCTGACTGCCCATCAACAAAATGCTTCCTGAGGACGAGGCTCTCTCCAAACTCTGTCCCTCCTCAGTCCTGCCCTCGCCTCCCCTCCCCTCCTCGGAAGGCTGCAGAAGCCTTGTGGACTTCCTCCAGCCAGCCTCCCTGCCCACTCCAGCATTCCTTTCACTGCTTTCATCTGGGTCATCCCTGTGGAGATAGTTTCAATGTTTCCCAGTGACCCAGAAGTGAAGTCCAGCTGTTGGCAAGCATTTATTGAGCATCTATGATTATATGCTAGCGGCTGAGGAGTCCAAGCTGAACCAGGCACAGGCCCAGCCTTCAACTCAGTCTGGCCCATATGCTGCCTTAGCCTGGCATTCACATTTCTTTATTTTCTTTCTTTCTTTTTTTTTTTTAGACAGAGTTTCTCTCTTGTCGCCCAGGCTGGAGTGCAATGGCTTGATCTCAGCTCACCACAACCTCTGTCTCCTGGATTCAAGTGATTCTCCTGCCCCAGCCTCCAAAGTGGCTGGGATTATAGGTGCCTGCCACCACACCTGGCTAATTTTTGTATTTTCAATAGAGACGGGTTTCTTCCTCTTGGGCAGGCTGGTCTCAAACTCCCCATCTCAGGTGATCCGCCCGCCTTGGCTGGGATTACAGGTGTGAGCCACTGTGCCCAGAGGTATTTTTAACATTTTTGTTTTTTAAGTTTAATTTAATTTTCATGTATTTATTTTTTTGAGACTGGGTCTCAGTTTGCTGTCCAGGCTGGAGTGCGGTAGTGCAATCATGGCTCACTGCAGCCTGGACCTCCCGGGCTCAAGTGATTCTCCCACCTCAGCCTCCCGCATAGCAGGTACTACAGGAATGAGCCACCACGCCTGGCTAATTTTTTTTTTTTTTTTTTAAGTAGAGAGGATTTTTCCCCATGTTGTCCAGGCTGGTCTCAAATGCCTGGGCTCAAGTGATCTACCTGCTTTGGCCTCCCAAAGTGTTGGGATAACTGTCATAAGCCACTGTGCCTGAGGGCTTGTGTTTTTACCAGACGTTACTCTCCATGAGTCATCCAGCATTGTGCCTTGCATGGCGACATATTTGCTATTTGTGTGGTATGTGTCTTTTTGGCATACGGAATTACCTTTCTTGGCTTCTTGGAACCATGTATTGGTTACATGAGCAATCATGAGGCCACCACCTCCTCCACCAGTTTGGAAATAGAGAACTAGGATTTCCCTTGGAGAGAGGGTGGTGAGGGTTCACAGGTAAAAATACAGGATGCTTAGTTAACTAGAATTTCCAATGAACAACAAATAACTTTTAATATAAGTATATCCCAAAAAATGTATGGGACATACTTATACTAAAAAATTACTCATTGTGGCCGGGCGTGGTGGCTCACACCTGTAATCCCAGCACTTTGGGAGGCTGAGGCGGGTGGATCACGAGGTCAAGAGATCGAGACCATCCTGGCCAACATGGTGAAACCCTGTCTCTACTAAAAGTACAAAAAATTAGCCGGGCATGGTGGTGCGTGCCTGTTGTCCCAGCTACTTGGGAGGCTGAGGCAGGAGAATTGCTTGAAATTGTAAAACAGAAGTTGCATTGAGCCAGGATCGTGCCACTGCACTCCAGCCTGGTGATAGAACAAGACTCTGTCTCAAAAAATAAAATAAAAACAAAAAACAAAAAAACAAAATTACTCTTTGTTCATCTGAAATTCCAATGTGACTGGGAATCCTGTATTGTTTTAGCAATTAAAAAATGGTAAAACTGTAAAACCAATGCATATGGATTAGAAGAAATGTAAAGTCTAATGTAAAGAAATGTAAGGTTACCTTAAGAGATTAGAACATTCTTTAGCAAGACTTGGTTACAACTGGAGTATGTAAAAAAAAGACATATTTACAAAAGCACTTCTAACCTCTTTTAACATATCTTAAGAATGTGGTAATCAGAAAGGGGGTTGGACCGGGCGTGGTGTCTCATACCTGTAATCCCAGTGCTTTGAGAGGCCAAGGTTGGAGGATCACTTGAGCCCAGGAATATGAGAGTAGCCTGGGCAACATAGTGAGACCCTATCTCTAAAAAAAAAAAAAAAAAAAAAAAAAAAAAAAAAAAAAAAATTATCTGAGTGTGGTGGCCTGCATGTGTAGTCCCAGCTACTCACTCCTTAAGAGACCTTAAGAGATCAGAACATTCTTTAACAAGACTTGGTTACAACTGGAGTATGTAAAAAAAAAAAAAGACATATTTACAAAAACACTTCTAACCTTTTTTAACGTATCATCTTAAGAATGTGGCAATCAGAAAGGGGGTCTGGGAGTCTGAGGCTACAGTAAGCTATGATCACACCGCCGCACTTGGGCCTGGGTGACAGCAAGACCCTATCTCAAAAAAAAAAAAAAAAGGAGATTGGTCAACAATATAAAATGAAAGGTAAAAGAGAAAAACAACAAAACAACTTTGGGCTGGGTGTGGTGGTTTACATCTACAATCCCAGCACATTGGGAGGCCGAGGTGGGTGGATCACTTGAAGTCAGGAGTTCGAAACCGGCCTGGCCAACATGGTGAAACTCCATCTCTACTAAACACACAAAAATTAGCTGGGTGTGGTGGCACATGCCTGTAATCCCAGCTACTCAGAAGGCTGAGGCATAAGAAATTGCTTGAACCCAGGAAGCAGAGGTTGCAGTGAGCTGAGATTGCACCACTGTACTCCAGCCAGACTTTGTCTCAAAAAAAAAAAAAAAAAAAAAAAAAAAAAAAGAGACAAACTTTGGTCATTCTCCTCAACACCATCTGCAAGCACCAACTTCCAGGTGGAGCTGGCTCGGATCTTATTGTGGAAATGGACTTGCCAAGTGTCTTAGTCAGCTTTGGCTGCCGTCACAGAGTATCATAGGCTGGACGGATTGCACAACAAGCATTTATCATTCACGGCAGAGGCTAAGAAGTCCAAAGTCAAGTGCCAGCATGGCTGGGTTCTGTGGAGGCTCTCTTCCTGGTCCTCAGATGGCCAACATCGTGTTGTGTCCTCACATGGCTGTGGCAGAGAAAGAGAATGCACCAAACTTGAGGGGTAGGGACCATTATGGTCATCAACTCATTACCCATGTTTACCAAGAAAACTTATTATAAATTGGCTTCCCGGCTGGGTGTGGTGGCTCATGCCTGTAATCCCAGCACTTTGAGAGGCTGAGGCGGGTGGATCACCTGAGATCAGGAGTTTGAGACCAGCCTAGCCAACATGGCGAAACCCTGTCTCTACTAAAAACACAAAAATTAGCTGGGCGTGTTGTACTTGTAATCACGTGTAATCCCAGCTACTGGGGAGGCTGAGGCAGGAGAATCACTTGAACCCTGGAGGCAGAGGTTGCAGTGAGCTGAGATCATGCCACTGCACTCCAGCCTGGGCAACAAGAGCAAAATTCTGTCTCAAAAAAAAAAAAAAAAAAAAAAAAAAAAAAAAAAAATGGGCTTCCCATGCCTCCTGGGAGTGAAGGTGCTGATCTATGAACCTATGTCCCCAGCCCTCTGAGGGTGATGATTCAATACAAATCCATTGGGGTTTTTCTATGTCATTCTCTCTATGAGCTTGGATGATATGATGTTGATCCATTCTTTTACTATTATTATTATTATTATTATTATTTTCTAAGACATGGTCTTGCTCTGCTGCCCAGGCTGGAGTGCAGTAGCATGATCTTGGCTTACTGCAGCCTTAACCTCCTGAGCCCAGGTGATCTCCCCACCTCAGCCTCCTGAGTAACTGGGACCACAGGTGCGCACCACCACACCTGGTTAAGCTCATCTATTCTTGCTGCACTGGGTCACCCCCAGGTGACACTCAAGGTCAGTAAGTCATGTTTCATTCCAACAACTACACTTGGTTTTTCTGGATCACTACAGCAAATGGCAGATTCCACTTCTTCAGGGTGTAAGTAAGAACAAGTAGCATTTATTGAGGGTTTACTGTATCTTATGTAATCCTTACTAGAAAAAAACCTCTATCCCAGTTTCAGAACTAAAGACATAGATTGGGAAAGGTTTCATAATCCTTTCTCCCCGTCGCACAACCAGTAAGGGGCACAGCTAGGACTCCATCCCATGGCTTTCTGAAGCCACAGTGCCTGTGCTGCTTACCGCTATGCCTTAAAAACATGCTAGAAGAACTTTAAATGTTAACAAATATCTTGAAAATTTGGAAAGCAAGCCCAAGAAGACTCCAGATAAACAATCCAAATATTAAGGAGGATAAAAGATTTAACCTTGAGAGAAATATTACTACACCCTTCTCAGGCTTTTGTTTGTTATTTTGAGACAGGGTTTTACTCTGTTGCCCAGGCTGCAGTGCAGTGGCATGATCCTGGTTCACCGCAACCTCCGCCTCCCAGAGTCAAGCAATTCTCCTGCCTCAGCCTCTTGAGTAACTGGCATTACAGGCACGCGCCACCACGCCCAGCTAATTTTGGTATTTTCAGTAGAGATGGGGTTTTAGCATGTTGGCCAGGCTTCCTTTTCAGTTTTAAAGCCACTTTATAGCCATTCACATTAAGCTGAATCTTCTCATGTTTGTGTTTTATGAGAGAAACAAAGTTATTTGAATTACCATTACAAACATTTTACCCAGGCTACAGGCCAGGCCCTGAATCAACAGAGGTGCATATATAAAACAAGAGAATCTAAATGAGAGATAACGTAAGAGAAGAGCTCCAAGGAAGCAAAAGGGAAGAGGCTCATCAAGTTATTATTTTTTTTGGGACGGCGTTTCGCTTTTGTTGGCTAGGCTGGAATGCAATGGTGCCATCTCGGCTCACTGCAACCTCCGCCTCCCAGGTTCAAAGCAATTCTCCTGCTTCAGCCTCCCGAGTAGCTGGGATTACAGACATGCGCCACTGCATTTGGCAAATTTTGTATTTTTTTTTTTTTTTTTTTTGAGTCAGAGTTTTGCTCTTGTTACCCAGGCTGGAGTGCAATGGCGCAATCTCGGCTCACCGCAACCTCCGCCTCCTGGGCTCAGGCAATTCTCCTGCCTCAGCCTCCTAAGTAGCTGGGATTACAGGCACGCATCACCATGCCCAGCTAATTTTTTGTATTTTTAGTAGAGACGGGGTTTCACCATGTTGACCAGGATGGTCTCGATCTCTTGACCTCGTGATCCACCCGCCTCGGCCTCCCAAAGTGCTGGGATTACAGGCTTGAGCCACCACGGCTGGCCAAATTTTGTATTTTTTTTTTAGTAGAGACGGGGTTTTCCATGTTGATCAGGCTGGTCTCGAACTCCCAACCGCAGGTGATCCACTCGCCTTCCTTAGCCTCCCAAAGTGTTGGAATTACAGGCATGAGCCACAACGTCCAGCCTTAAAATTCTTTAAGTGGCCGGGTGTGATGGCTCATGCCTGTAATCCCAGGACTTGGGGAGGCCGAGGTGTGTGGATCACTGGAGTCTAGGAGCTCAAGACCAGCCTGGGTAACATAGCAAGACTCCCTCTCTAAAAAAAGAAAAAAAATTAAGATTAACCAGGTGTGGTGGCACATGCCTGCAGTCCCAGCTAAGTGGGAGGCTGGGGTGAAAGGATCGCCTGAGACCAGGAGGTCAAGACCGCAGTGAGCTGTGAGTGCACAGCCTGGGCAACAGAGTGAGACCTTGTCTCTTAAAAAAAAAAACCAAAACCAAAACCAAACAAATCACTGCATTGTTTTAATAAAAATATATGTATCTTATGGGCCAGGTGCAGTGGCTCATGCCTGTAATGAGCCAGGCCACTTTGGGAGGCCAAGGTGGGAGGATTGCTTGAGCTCAGGAATTCAAGACCAGCCTGAGTAATCTAGTGTGACATCTGTACTACAATTCGAAACAATAAAAGATGAGCTGGGCATGGTGGTGCACACCGATAGTCTTTGCTGCTGGCTGAGGCGGAAGGATTGCTTGAGTCCAGGAGGTCAAGGCTAAAGTGAATCCTGACTGTGCCACTGTACTTCACCATGGGTGTCAGAGAGAGACCTTGTCTCAAAAAAAGAAAAGAAAAGAAAAGAAAAAAGATAGGTACATAGAAGGATAGATGTATCTGCAAATCACTTCTAGGAGTAGCCCAGGCCTCGAGAGTTAAACCACCCAGAGTGACTCACATCAACAGCCCCTTTTGTCAGCCGGCATTTCCATAATTAGAACTTGTGACCAACATGTCCAGCCACGAGGATCTATCACAAGTACTTGTCTCCAGCGCTGGTTTCTGAGGAAAAAAAGAACCTGTTAAATGTCAGGGCTTTGTGCTTTTGCCTTCGGGCTTCTGCCATGCCTGATTATTGGGCACTTTCTGGTACTAAACAGTTAGTCGAAAGGAGCTGTTCCTATGTCTTATTTAATTCTCTCATTAACCCTGTGCCCAGAGGTTCCTATTGTCCATACTCCTGGATAAACGCACTGAGTCCCAGGGAGGTGAAGTGCCTTGGCCGAGGGCTGCCTGGGAGCGGGTAGTGCCTCCGCTTCAACCCAAGTCCGTGGACTGTGGGGTCTGCGTTCTCTCGCCGCAGCACACAGGCCTGAGCCTTGGGAACGCTGTGAAGCAAGTCGGCTTCCCCCTCTCGGAGCCCCCACTGGGCAGAGCCTCAGTCCCTCAGGGACCCTTTAGGTGCCTGCTTGGCTGACTGGGCAGCCTGGAGAGAACAGTGACCCAGAAAAGCAAGAGGAGAGTTTCCAGGAGGAAGAACACAGGTGCTATCAGGTGCCAGGGGCAGGGTATGCCACACTCGGCCCTTCTCTGCTGTGGCTTTGTGCCTTTAGTACGTGCTGTGCCCTCCACCTGGGCTTCCCTGGACTGGCCATTCCTATCCCTCCAGGACTTAGCCCAAAATCTTACTTTTATTTTATTTTTTTTTTTTGAGATAGGGTCTCACTACATTGCCCATTGCCCAGGCTGGAGTGCAGTGGCACAGTCTTGGCTCACTGCAACCTCCATCTCCCAGATTCAAGCGATTCTCCTGCCTTCGCCTCTCGAGTAGCTGGGATTATAGGTGCCCACCACCATGCCCGGCTAATTTTTGTGTTTTCAGTAGAGACGGGGTTTTGCTATGTTGGCCAGTCTGGTCTTGAAGTCCTGACCTTGGGCGATCCAACCACCTCGGCCTCCCAAAGCGCTGTGATTACAGGTGTGGACCACCATAGCTGGTTTCCAAAATACTACTTTTTTCCCTAGAATGGAAATACAATTATTATTCAAAATATAAGAATAATCTTAAAAAATATGTTTTAAAACTTTTTATATGCATGTGTAAAATTTATATGCACACTATATATATCAAATGTGTGAATGTATTTTTATATTTATAAACACTTAAACTAAAATATGTAAATTTATGTATAAAATTATCAAATATGGACATGGTATCATACTATGTATATGCTTTGTAACCCTCAGTTTCATTCACTACAAAATAAGTATGTTTTTATATGGTAAGTGTAGATTTACATAATTTTTTCAAGGTAAATGTTTAAAAATATAAAACTAGTAAATGCTCACTGCAAAAAACAAATATTGCTAAAAAATATCAAGAAGAAAGTAAACAGCACAAAAACCGCCCCCACTTTTTTTTTTCTTTTGAGATGAAGTCTTGCTCTGTCACCCAGGCTGGAGTGCAGTGGTGCAGTCCTGGGTCACGGCAACCTCTGCCTTCCAGGCTCAAGGGATTCTCCTGCCTCAGCCTCCTGAGTAGCTGGTATTACAGGTGTACACCACCATGCCCAGGTAATTTTTTCTTTTTATATTTTAGTAGAGACAGGGTTTCACCATGTTGGCCAGTCTGGTCTCGAACTCCTGACCTCAAGTGATCCACCCACCTCAGCCTCCCAAAGTACTGGGATTACAGGTGTGAACCACAGCTCAAATTATATATACAGTTTCAGGACTTTTAAAAAGTTTCAGCAAGATCTTGGGGACATCCTTTCATGATAATACGCATAGCAGGAGATGGATCTTTTAAATGACTAGGTAATATTTTATTGTGAGACCATAACTTTATTGAATTTATTTATAAACACTAGTGGTGAGCATCCGTTTTCAGCTGTTCAGAATTATAAACAACACTGTGATGAACCACCCTTATACATGTATTCTTTCTGGAGTTAAGAAATAAATGGACTGAAAAATCAGAATGTACAATTCTAGATGTCCCACATTGTCAAATTATGTTGAAAAATGTGCACCATGAAAATGTCTAAAAGTTCAGCCAAGGTTCACGTGGGTTATTTCTGGGCAAAAGGACCAGGCATGACTTCGTTCTTTTTCTATTCTTCTGTCCTCCTCAAATTTCCTGTTATAAGTTTGTCCTTCATTATGTTGATGCAAGTTGGTATTTTTACATTGCACAAGACTATATGGTTTTAAACCACGCAAGTGTTGCCTCTGATGACACCTTCTTTCCAGTTCCTCACTTGCTCTCATCATCTGCCACAGGGCTCTCAGGGACCCGCCAGCCCTGTGTCTAAGTTAGCACCGGCAGGAACCCTCAAGTGTTCACTGGGGAGTCGCTGACTGCCTTGGAGAAGTGAATATGAGACAAGGTGTTAATGGCTCATGGTCCTAGGGTGACCCCCTCGGCTGGCACCTGCACTTACCACAGAGGTGAGCCAAGTGGTTTCCAGTTTGTGGGAAAGAAGCCTTGAGGGGTCCCCAAGGGTAAGGAGGCCTTCTCCGGCTCAGTTCAATCAGACACCTGCTGTGGCTGTGCTGCTTCTGGACACAGGTCCCTGTCTTTGTCGGTTCCCTGCACTGACCTGGACAAAAGGAAGCTGCTTGCTTCTGGGCAGCAGCTGTCCCCTCTCTCCCCGAGAACGTAAAAAGGACACAGAGGACGTCTTCAGTATTTCCGTAGAGGTCACAGTGAAGTGGGCTGCTGTTTTATGTTTGGTCGGTGCTGAGACACTTCCTCTTTCATTTATGTCTTATTCAGGCCACCTCCTCCATCCCCCTCGGAGACTGAAAAAGGGGAACTTGAAAGAAAAACTGAAAATTTCAGACTGAGCTGCAGTGCAGGAGACCATGCTGTCATCCTGAAGTGGAGGCTGGGGTGGTCACCTAGAGGATCACGGCATTCTCCAGGGGTCACTGAGGCCACTGACCCAGGCTTTCTTTTTCAATATAGAGATCAGAGTCTTGCTAGGTTGCCCAGGCTGAACTCAAACTCCTGAGCTCGAGCAGTCCTCCCACCTCAACCTCCTAAAGGGCTGGGATTATAGGCTTGAGTCACTATACCGGGCCTGACATGGGACCTTCTTCCTCTCCTCATCTGAACTTTCTTAACTCCCACTCAAGTCTTCCTAAATGCCACGTGGTATCCTTGGGACTCCTAATTCCTATTTGTTCAGGAAGTGAAATGATATTCTTAAAGTAAAAGACAAAATCTGCTTTTGCTCAGTTCTTTGACTTCACTGTATTTCTCTGCCGTGTGTGTGTGTGTGTGTGTGTGTGTGCAGAGAGAGAGAGAGAGTGCATATATACACACACATATGTACATACATACACGCATACACATTGGATTGTGGTAGCTTTTGGAAACTCTGAGACACAGAAAATAAGTTGCTTGACAAGACATCAAAGAATTGCAAAAGAGGCCACAGCACCAAAGGCCTTACTGACTGCTTTGCGATTTGTAGCATGACCGCTGATAAGCATCTATTTGCTTCAGTAAATAGAAGTTGAAGTAGAACCATAACATTTGTTCCAGGAAACAGTAACTGAAGTCACAAATCATAAATAATAAAGCATGAAAAATCTTCTTTTAACCTAATGGACTAAAAGATTCCTTGCTTTTTTCATTTCTGCTAATGGCCTCTCTCCCTTGGCACCGCCAGAGCTGGCCCATTAAGGGTGAATCGAGCCTCAGTGTGCAGGCAGGACATGGTCCAAAAGATCATTTGTAAGTTGGTTGTTTGGACCAAAGAATGTGTTTTGCCCTGGAAACCATTTTTCTCAGGGTGACTGGGTTCTCAGGTTTGCTTGCACAGTACTGTTCAATTTCTACTGAAGCTGAGCTCTGGGTGGTTGAGGGCGGGTTCTCTGCTGCTCAGGAGGGAGAAAGCAGGTCAGCTGCCGCTCCTTTGCATAGAGCCCCGGCTCTGAGCACAATTGAAGCCTAAGTAGTTTTCTTTTCCACTTTCTCAACCCCCTTTTGACATCTAGGTCCAGGGCCCTAGTCCCCGGATTGTAGCACCCTACGCTAATGTGCCTTACCCACCTCTGGGCAGCTTGCCTGCTGAGGGGGGCCTGTGACCCCAAATTACCTACTTGTTCCTGCTTCCTGACCAATCAGACTTCCATTTCCTCAGGGTAGCTGATATCAGCTAAGGGCCGGAGGAGAAGTAAAAGGAGCAGCTATGAATTCACACTAGCATGTGAATCATGGAGAATCTCTTAACCCTCTTAATGTCTTCTCATGTTAAAATTAATTAGTTGTGAGGCTTGAGAGTCCTTGTGGGGCAGTATGGGTTAGGGATGAATGAAGTAGCTAAGGATTCAGAATTCACACACACATTAGTGGGACTCTTAGGCTCTTTACTGCACCTGTTTTTCCAGAACACTGGCAGTCAGTGAAGAAATGATCCTACTCTGGAAAAAAATAGGAGGGTCATAGAGAAGAAACTTTCAGGTTCAGACACTAGGGAGACTCCCCTCAGTGAATAAGCTGGTTCTCTGCCAGATAGCCTCTGAGAATAAGCCACATTCAGGCACACAGAACCCCCCACCAGCTTTTTGTACCTCATAATGAAACCTTAACAGATAGCCGAAGATTACCAGATGTATATGGAAAGTTCTAACATGAAACAAAGAGATCAAAACAGAGGAAACAACAGAACAAATCTTCAAAAGTAGTATAGTTACTAGCTATAGAGAAATAAGAAAAGACATTTTTATCCATGAAATGAGAGGATGTATTTTAGACTGTTTGGGATGCCATAACAAAATACAATAAACTGGGTGGTTTGTAAACAACAGAAATTTATTTCTTACGGTTCTAGGGTCTGGAATTCAAGATCAAGGTGCTGATTTGGTGTCTACAGAGGGCCTGCTTTCTGATTCACAGATAGTGTCTTCTTGAAGTGGCCTCATGTGGTGGAAGACACCCACTGGCTCCCTTGGGTCTCTTTTATAAAAGCACTAATACTATTCATAAGGGTTCCATTTTCATGACCTGATCACTTCCCAAAGGTTCCCATCTACAAATACTATCACATTGAGAGTTAGGCCTCAACATAAATTTTGGGAAGACACTGACATTCAAACAATAGCAGGGTGCAAAATAATCATAACAGGAAAGGGATTTTGGCTATGAAAAAGCAGAACAGTTGAAAGTAACTATTCAAAAGAAAAGATAGAAAATAATTGATTAAAAACTTCAAAACATAGTACCAAAAGATGAAAAAAACGTGAGAGATAAGAAAATTTGAGGATCTATTCTGAAAGTTCGACATCCAGCAAGAATGGAGGGAAAGAAATTATCAAAAAAAAAAAAAACCAGAAAATTTCTCAGAATGAAAGGATAAGAGCCTCAGTATCCAAGGCCCTGATAAGTGAGACACAAAATGAATGGGAAAGAAGGTGCAGGCTAAGGCACATCTTTATAACCCTTCAGAATTCTAAGGATAAAAAGGAGATCCTAAAATCTTCCCAAAAATAACAGGTAACATACAAAGGACTAGGAATCAAAATGGCATTGAACATCTCAGTAGCAACACTGGAAGTCAGAAGAAACTGGAGCAAACTATAATTCTGAGGGGAGGCGATCTGCAAGCTAGAATTCCACACCAACCCAGATAAATCTTCAGCCAAGTATGATGGCAGAATAAAAACATTTTCAGATGGCAAAGATCTCAAGATATTTTCTCTATGTACCTTTATTCCAGAAGGTTCTGGGGATGTGCTACTGAAACCAAAGGAGTAAGCCGGGAAAGAGGAAGACACAGAATTTAATAATTTAAGAAGCAGGGGATCCAACAGAGCAAAGTGTAGTTGCAGTCACAGGAACAGCTATGCAGCAGGCCCACTGATGACCAGTATAGATAGGAATGGGGAGATGAAGGTACCCAGAAAAAAAAATGTAACCAGTATGCATGGGTCATGTAGAGAAGCATTAAAAAAACAAAGTAAAGAATCAGAGAATCATTAAAAATGAGGCACATGAATATTATATAATTTTTTAAAGAAAATAAATAATAGAAATCAAATGATGATTAACTCCAGGCAAAAATAAAGAGGTTCTACAGGAAAAAAAAAAGTATGGTCATAGTACACTACTTGGCTTTGTGGTGCACAATGTTTGCATAAGCATCATAATGTAAACACTGACCACCAGAATCAACCAAAATTTGTGATATAATCATAAGAGGAATGAGAGGTGGAAAGTATGATGTATGAGATGTATGTATTCTCTCACGGCAATAAACAGATGCTACCTAAAATTAAAAGATCAAGAAATCATCCATGTGCGGTGGCTCACACCTGTAATTACCAGCACTTTGGGAAGCCAAGGTGGGTGGATCACCTGACAGGAGATCGAGACCAGCCTGGTCAACATGGTGAAACCCAGTCTCCACTAAAATACAAAAATTAGCCGGGTGTGGTGGTGCATGCCTGTAATCTCAGCTACTCGGGAGGCTGAGGCACAAGAATCACGTGAACTCAGGAGGTAGAGGTTGCAGTGAGCTGGGATTGCACCACTGCATTCCAGCCTGGGCAACAGAGCAAGACTTTGTGTCAAATAATAATAGTAAAAGGATGTTCTCTAATTGTCTATATTTTACAAACTAGGGAAGAGATGAAAAAGAGGTCAATTGACTGGCACAGGTCCCATGCATACAAGTGAGGGTTTTGGGGTTCAAGCACAGACCACCTTCACCTCAGGCTGTTGGGAGATAGGCACCCATTCAAATACACATGTAAGAAAGCTCACGACTTAAGCACTGAAGCAGGAGTTGATGCATCAGTATTCTCAATTTCCAACTTTGAGAACAGTCATGGTACGAATGCATTTTATTAAAGAGTGGGTTCAGGTGAGAGTGGATATGGGCACTGTGTTCAAAGGACACATTTGGAGATTTCAAGATCCAGGATGGAGAACCAGTAAGGAAGGGCTGAGGAGATCCTGTAAGTTGAGAGGTTCAAACACACACAGTTAATATCCTCTAAGGAGAACCAACAACGGGTTAGGATTGGAGAAGACAATAAGACAAGTGCTGAAGTCATCAAGAAAATGTGCCTGTCTTTCCTGGAGACTGGGAAGGAGAATTAGGATGAGGAAAATCCAGAGGATGGTAAAATGGGCTGATTTCAAAAGAACTGAGACCGGGCGCGGTGGCTCACATCTGGAATTCCAGCACTGTGGAAGACCGAAGTGGGTGGATCACCTGAGCTCAGGAGTTCGAGACCAGCCTTGGCGACAGGGTGAAAACCCGTTGTGTGTGTGTGTGTGTGTGTGTGTGTGTGTGCGCGTGTGTTTTTAAAGAGAGGTTACTTTTGTGGCCATAGGACTATAGCTGGAAAATAAAAACAGGGGCTTGGTATTTTTGAGGGAAATGTGGGAGGCAAGAAGTGGTGTCCAGGGAAGGAAGCTGGGTGTCCCTTAAGGCGAGGTCTTGAAAGTGAACCAGTGGGAGGTTTGGGGAAACAGGTCTGTAATGGAATTGGGCTTCCCCAGGGCTCCTTTGTAGGAAGCTGCTAGGACCAACAGATCATGGCATGAACTGGTGAAGAAGGAACTGAGTTGGATAGGAAGGGAGGTGTGGGGGTAGAGCCCTGTTTAGAGGCCCACAACCTCAAAGGGAGAGGGGACGCTAGTTAGGTGGCGATTTGTAACTGGGATCACTCCGTGGCATTACCCAGCCTGGCCATCTGCCGTGTCCCAAGGCCTGATGGGCGCTGGGATGCATCAGGAGCTGTACGCGGGAGTGTCCAGGGACTGCGAGCGTCTATCCCTCACATTCCCAGGGCCCAAAGGGTCCTCTCCTCTTCCAGATGACAATGCCGATGCTCTAGGCCCGGGCGCGGTGGCTCATGCCTATCATCCCAGCACTTTAGGAGGCCAAGGCGGGCGGATCACTTGCGGTCAGGAGTTCGAGACCAGCCTGGCAAACCTGATGAAACCGTGTGTCTACTAAAAATACAAAAATTAGCCCGAAGTGATGTTGGACACCTGTAGTCGCCAGCCACTAGAGAGGTTGAGGCACGAGAATCGCTTGAACCCCGGAGGCGGAGTCTGCGGTGAGCCGATAACAGCACCACTGTCCTTCAGTCTACAAAGCGAGACTCGGTCTCACAACAGAAACAAAACAAAAAGAGAAAAAGAAAAAAAAGAATAGCGAGGCCCAGAGAGGTTGAACGTCCCACCCCAAGCCACGGAGCTGGGTAAGCCCTAAGGCCGGCTCCGCGGTGCCTTCTCGACCTCGCGGCCTCTCCGGCGCATCTGGGTTTCGACCTCGGGGCGCCAGAGGCGTGCCCACACGTGCGTGTCTGGGTTTCAGCCTCCGCCGCCCCCAACAAATAACGAGGGGAAAGTCCTGCGGGTGACGTCCCCGGGGAGTGCCGCGGCTCTACGTCAACCCGAGGCGGCCGCCGACTCCTGGGGGGCCACCCTGGTGGCATTCGCCACGCCGGGGACACCTCTCCAACCCGCAGCCCGCCCGGCACGTTCCCACCCGGGCGACCCCGGCGACCGGGATGCGTCTGGGGCTCTCGCGTATCGGACCGCGGAGCCTCCGCGAGGGCAGGCGGGGAACCGGCGACTGCGGGGACGGACGGCGGGGGGCCTACAGTCCCCCCGCGACCCTCTGCGCTGGAAGAAGCGGGCCACGGCCGCCAGACCCTGCGCCTGCCCGGCGGCCTCGCGCTACGGGACGTGGCGCGGGAGGGCCGTGAGCTGGGCGGGCCCACGGGGCGTGCGCGACGGAGCGGCGCAGAGCGTGGCGCGAAGGGGCGTGGCCCCGGTGGGCGTGGCGAGGCGGTGCGCACAGCGAGGCGATGCGCACGCGCGTGAGGGCTGCCGCGGGTGGCGGGCGTCCAGGCGTGTTGGGTGAGGGCGGTTCGCGGGTGCTGTCAGAGCTGGGCCGGGCTCCCCTAGGCGGGGCAGCCGGGTCGTAGAGGCGGGGGGCCGGTCGCGGTCGGTGGAGAGGGATGAGGATGTGGGAGGTGACGACGTGGCGGAAGCCGCGGGGACCGCGGGGGCGGAGTGCCTCTGGGGAGCCAGGGAGGGCCTTTCCCGAGAGTCCTAGGGGAGACGAGGCGAAGCGAGAGTCCCCGGGGGAACCCCCACTCCACCTTCAGCCGGAGACTGGGTCGTGCCTGCACGGGCCGGAGCCCACAGTGCGAGTTGCCATAGCTCCTCCGGGTTCGCCCGGGATGTTCCGGTTTGGGGACCAGAGCATCCCAGGCCTCCAGCCCACTGCGGTGACTGCGTCGTGCACCCTCTGCCCGTCTTCTCCCACAGCTTCCCTAGATTAGGCTTGGGAGGCAAGAGGAGGCCTCCTCACCTTTCACTCTGCCTTTTTAATATTAGGATGAAGGCACACGCCGTAACATCTTTCCGGCCAGGCCCAGACATGTCCGTCCTTGTAAGATAAAAGCTTCCATGGGAGCCTTCCTTCCTAGATGAAGGTAGGTAGACGACAGGAAGGTACATCTTCTTGTATAGATTGTCCTGTAGAAGTCAGATTTCAGCCCAGTTGTGTAGGGGTGAGGATAAGCCTATGCTCCTATCCGAGCTTTGAGTACAGAGACATTTGATCTGGAATTTCAGCCATCCTTGTCAACCCCAGAATTCAGAGGTTCAGTCAGAACACACATTAGCTTAAGTTTTCCCATTCATTGTCTATCATTAAACTGGGAAAATCTAGATAATTAGGAAATATGACAGAGATGATCCAGACAGAGATGTTCAGTTTTTTCCTTGTCTAATTAAAAAAGTCTCGCGGTGGAACATCTGACCCATTCAAGAGGAAGGATGAAAGCTCTACATAGGAGCACGACGTGAATGGAAGAAACCTGTCATCGTGAGTCTGACTTTTGATTAGTCATCTGATAGCTTCCCTAATGTGATGTGACTTTGAGGCCATAAACTTCAGTGATTAAGCTGTGGCTTCTCATCCTGCAGTTAAATTACAGAAATGATAGGCCTTACATTTGTTTTGTTTTTATTTGATGTTGAAGATCTTTGAGTCACATTAGAAAGGGTGAGTATTTTTCATGAGGCCCTAATGAGTTAACTCATAGTATTATTATTATTAATTAATTTATTTTTTTGAGACGGAGTTTTACTCTTGTTGCCCAGACTGGAGTGCTGTGGCATGATCTCAGCACGCCGTAACCTCTGCCTCCCAGGTTCAAGGGATTCTCACCTCAGCCTCCCAAGTAGCTGGGATTACAGGCATGTGCCACCATGCCCAGCTAATTTTGTATTTTTAGTAGAGATGGGGTTTCTCCATATTGGTCAGGCTGGTCTTGAACTCCTGATCTCAGGTGATCCACCCACCTTGACCTCCCAAAGTGCTGGGATTACAGGTGTGAGCTACCACACTCGGCTAGTAGTATTTTTTTGAGACAGGGTCCCTGTTGCCCAGGATAGAGTGCAGTGGCATGATCATGGCTTGCTGCAGCCTCAATGTCCTGGGCTCAGACGATCCTCCCACCTTAGCCGTCCTGGGCTCAGATGATCCTCCCACCTTAGCCTCCCAAGTAGCTGAGACTACAAGTGCGCACCACCATGCCCAGCTAATTTTTTGTAGATACGGGGTTTTGCCATGATGCCCAGGCTGGTCTCAAACTCCTAGGCTCGAGCAGTCCTCCCTCAGGCTCCCAAAGTGCTGGGATTATAAGTGTGAAACACTGTGCCAGGCCAATACTATTATTCCCCAAAAGAAGGAAATTAGGTGTGAGGTCATGCTCCTGAGGTCACCATGAGGTTTTTTTTGTTTGTTTGTTTTGGACTCTTGCCCAGGCTGGAGTGCAGTGGCATGATCATGGCTCACTGCAACCTCAAGCTCCTGGGCTCAAGTGATCCTCCTGTCTCAGTCTCTCTGGTAGCTAGGACCACAGGTGTGCACCCCTATGCCCAGGGGATTTTAACATTTTTTGTAGTGACAGGGTCTCACCATTTGCCCAAGCTGTTCTTAAACTCCTGACCTCAAGCAATCCTCCCATCTCAAAGTGCTGAAATTATAAGCATGAGCCACCACGCTTGGCCACCATTAGTTTTTGTAATGGGAGCAGGTTTCATATGAAATGGAGGAATGGATTTTATGATTTTCTTTTTAATTTCTTAGATCCTCAAGAAATTGATTTGACATGAGGAAACCACTCTAAGTTTGACCACTCTAAAGCGTTAGCAGTCAGTCATCTCATTCTATGGAGAAATCAGAGCTGTATATGGAAGACAGTTAAAGTTCTCAATATGGTTATGTATTTTTATATTTGACTACTTGTTTTTTTTTTGTTAGATGCAGTTAGTACGGCACTCTCAACAGACGCTAAAAACAGCTCTCATCTCAAAGAACCCAGTGCTTGTGTCACAGTATGAGAAATTAGATGCTGGGGAGCAGCGTTTAATGAATGAAGCCTTCCAGCCAGCCAGTGATCTCTTTGGACCCATTACCTTGCATTCTCAATCAGATTGGATCACCTCCCACCCTGAGGCCCCCCAAGACTTTGAACAGTTCTTCAGTGATCCTTACAGAAAGATACCCTCTCCAGACAAACACAGTATTTATATACAGTCCATTGGTAAATACTGGTAATGTGTTGGTTTTGGTTTGGTATTGCAATGGTGCTGTTGTCAGGAATAGTCCGGGCGATCGATCTGATTCAGATGGGCAGTTTTAGGATTATTTTTGATATTCATTGCAATGGTACAAGTTTTATAGCCAAACTGACTTACAAGAGAACATTTTGTTTCTTTTTAATTCATATGAACACCAATGAATGATAAAGGTGTATTGAAAATTTAGAGTTGCATTTGTTTCTCATTTGAATCCTCTTCCTCATAGACTGGGTATAAAGACTGAATAATCCTCTTAAAGTCTGTCTTTAAATGTTCTTCCATATTACAGGATCTCTAGGAAACACCAGGATTATCAGTGAAGAATATATTAAATGGCTGCAGGGCTATTGTAAAGCATATTTCTATGGCTTGAGAGTAAAACTCCTAGAACCAGTTCCTGTTTCTGCAACAAAATGTTCCTTTAGAGTCAATGAGAACACACAAAACCTACAAATTCATGCAGGTGAATCACACAACTTTGCAGTTTGAACTGAGTGAAGGAAGCATGTTTGTATAGTATGCATGCATACATATGTATATTTCTTTTTAAATAGGGGACATCCTGAAGTTCTTGAAAAAGAAGAAACCTGAAGATGCCTTCTGCATTGTGGGAATAACAATGATTGATCTTTACCCAAGAGACTCCTGGAATTTTGTCTTCGGACAGGCCTCTTTGACAGATGGTATTCCCATTGTTGTTAGGAATTTCTTCAAATTGAGAATATTTGAAGATGTCAAAAGAGGGAAAAAAATTCCAACCAAGAATCATTTTAATATTTAATACTGTATAGTATTTTCAGTTGAGACATCATGCCATAATGAGAAGTGTGCTGTTGGTAGAGTCTGATAATCTGTGTTCCAGTTGGCCAGTCACTACCTACATGACCCTAAAGGTAACAATAACTGGCCGGGTGCGGTGGCTCACACCTGTAATCCCAGCACTTTGGAAGGCTGAGGTGGACGGATCACCTGAGGTCAGGAGTTTGAGACCAGCCTGACCAACATGGAGAACACCCCCCACCTACTAAAAATAGAAAATTAGCTGTGTGTGGTGGCACATACCTGTAATCCCAGCTACTTGGGAGGCTGAGGCAGGAGAATCGCTTGAACCTGGGAGGCAGAGGTTGCAGTGAGCCAAGATTACGCCATTGCACTCCAGCCTGGGCAGCAAGAGTGAAACTGTGTCTCATTAAAAAAAAAAAAAAAAAAAAAAAAAATAGAGGTAACAACACAATACCCACATCATGGAGTCACTTTGAGATAATTTACATAAAAGCGCCTGTACATAAAGAGTGTGTATAAACCTGGTCTACATAGTAAGACCACATGTCTACAAAAAAAATAAAAAATAAAAAATAAATTAGCTGGGCATGGTGGCACACACCTGTAATCCTAGCTACTCAGGAGGCTGAGGTTGGAGGATCACAAGAACCCAGGAGGTTGAGGCTGCAGTGAACCGTGATCACACCACTGCACTCCAACCTGGGCAATAAAGTGAAACCCTGTCTCAAAAAACAAATGTATATATATATGCCTGGCATATATGTAGGCATTCAGCATAACAGCTAGTAAATGTCCGTAATTCAGTAGCAAGGTGAATTAAACCAGTTACAGTTTGAACTATAATTAATGGCTATGAAAGTCTTGCTAACTGATTTTCAATCCTTTTCGTAGTCATCTTGCACAGATAGAACAGCCATAGACTAATGCATGCTTCTTCCTCATCCTACAGTGTTTGTTTTGTGTTTTTTAATTTAAAAAGTCAAAACTTCCGTCTTTGATTTGAGATATGTAATAAACCCTGACTCATTAGGAACTCCACATGGTAATATTGGGGGTGGGAAAGGTTCTGGAAACAGATCATATTTTTAGCCTTTTTTTGGTCATCTCTCTGCTTCTCTTCTCCTCTTCCCTTCATTTTTGCTCTTCTCTAATTTCATCCCCAAAAATCCAAGACAGACTTGAAAGGGAAAAGGCCCCAAAGGGAAGTGGTCCATTAGTGTTCTGCGAATGAGGAGTGAGTACCAGGGACTATCCTGCGAGTTAGTGGTCTGTCCAAATGTTACATTCACCTTAGAATTTATGTGGGGTGGTAAGCTTTTTGGGACAAATGTTTCTACTAGTGGTGTGGGTTGTAGGGTTATAGAGCCTCTTCCCACCTAAACTCCTTTATTCTAATCTCCCATTTACATAAGGTTTCTTGTTACCCGTTCCCCTCGACCCCTGACCATGGTCCTACCAACATGCACTCTTGGAGATGTGGGTCACTACTCTTAACTGATTTTGGTGGTGTGAGGTAACTTTTTATCATGTTTTCTCTTTTATTATTAACCTTATAGAGATGGAAACATTAAAAAATAATTTATCTACCTTTTATTTTTCTTTTGAGACAAAGTCTCCCTCTGTCACTCAGGCTGGAGTGCAGTGGTGTGATCATGGCTCACTGCAATGTCAACCTCCTGGGCTGAAGGAATCCTCCTGCTTCAGCCTCCCGAGTAGCTGGGACCACAGGGCCACCACACCTGGCTATTTGTTGTTGTTGTTGTTGTCAAGATGGAGTCTCCCTATGTTACTCAAGCTCATCTCAAACTCCTGGGCTCAAGCGATCCTCCCGCCTCAGCCTCCCAAAGTGCTTTGATTACAGGTGTGAGTCACCACACCCAGCTAAAAAAATAATTTTAAAGTCATATGTTCATTTATCTAGCTATTGCTAGCTACTTTATCTTATGTATTTGAGAGGTCAGGAAACATTTCCCCCAAACTGTTTTTACTTTAATTCTTTTTTTGGTAAGTTTCTTAAATAATACATGACGCAAAAGATTTACGCAGGAAAGTAGCAGGAATAGATAGTGATAATATCTTAACACAAGTGGTCTTGTTTTCTTCAAGTTTACAAAGATTAGTATTTTTAAATTGAGAAACATTGACTATGAAAGGAAAAATCTTCTATTTATAGGATTATTGGAAGAAAGACATGTCCTTGCTAAAAGTATTACTGTAGTGAAATATGCCCACACTTGATTGGCCAGAGGTTACTTGTGGTACATGAATAGATTTAGTCTTTTCTTAACAGGAATAGATTTAGTATTTTCTTAACTTCAGAATGCTATCTTTCCCTGATTTTTGAATTATCAGTCTACACTTTTTGGGTAAAGGGAAGTGGGGAAGTTGTTTTCGGATCAAATTAGATTGGACAAACCTGCTATTGTTTTCTTTAAAAATGTATTACTTTATGCTAGGATTACAGGCTTGAGCCATTGTGCCCAGCCTATAAAAAAAAAGTATTACTTCAAAATAACTGAACGAGAGGCATAAATAAAATTGAGAATGTAAACAAGTCAAAGTATGAAGCAATACCCTGTAGAGTGAGTTATGTATCAAACCGTGTTCTCTGTGCTTGCAAAGATGGTTGTTGTAACTCTAAATGTAACACAGGAAGTCAGTTAAAAGGGTATTTATTCTGGTCACCAGACACTAGTGACATAATAGAGTTGTGCTGTTCTTTGAAAAGGGGGTGGGGATGGAGGCAGGGGAGGAGGTTATTCGGTCTAAAGCTGTGGTTTAAAGCATGGTCTACAAGACATCAGGGGAAGTTGTCCTTAGTGCTGTGTGAGGGAAGGCCAGCAACCCCTCCAGATGCACGTGTAACAGATCTGTTTAGTGTGTCCTTAAAAAGTGAAATCATCACTGCCTGTTGTTCATGTGATTTTTTTTTTTTTTCAGATGGAGTCTTGCTCTGTTGCCAGGCTGGAGTGCAATGGCACCATCTTAGCTCACTGCAACTCTGCTGCTTGGGTTCAAGCCATTCTCTTGCCTTGGCCTCCCAAGTAGCTGGGATTACAGGCATCCACTATCATACCTGGCTAATTTTTGTATTTTTGTAGAGACATGGTTTCACCGTGTTAGCCAGGCTGGTTTTGAACTCCTGACCTCAGGTGATCCACCTGCCTTGGTCTCCCAAAGTGCTGGGATTACAGATGTCAGCCACCACACCCGACTCATGTGATTATTTTTTATGATTCCATTTTGAGTACTTGATTTGGAGTACTTGCTACTTGCAGAAAAGACTTCTTTTGTGGGAAAAGAGTCTCTGAAACTTCAGTTTCTCAAGAATTTGACCTCAAGTCCGTTAAGTTTTACAGGGCAAGGCAAAGTGGATAGCAGCACACAATTTTGATGGGGGAATCTGGGGCAAAAGTCTTTGTTGGCAAACTGTAAGTACATCAGATGGTGTGGACACAGTGACACAGAGGTGCATTCACTGGCCAGATGGGCCAGCAGGCTCTTCTTTCTCTGGTCTTTCCTCAGGGACCTGACTCTCATCCTGTCACCACTTGACCTCTTTTTGTAGGTGTGGGGATATTCAGCTTTGCCCGGTATGGCAGCGATTTTTATAGCTTGCGCTATGAAGGCAAAGTGAAGAAGCTCAAGAAAACATCTTCAAGTGACTATTCAATTTTCGACAACTATTATATTCCAGAAATAACTAGTGTTTTACTGCTTCGATCCTGTAAGGTAAGTTTTTAAAATCTGATGGGACCATTTTTTAAAAGACATCTTTGTTCCCTAAATTGGATAGTGTCAGTCCTAAGACAATATTATAAATGAGTTTGTGTCATTTGTATAATTTTGGTGCATAGTGCTTGACTGAAATGATCAGTAAAACAATTTAAATGGATACCTTCATATTGAAATTTACAATATCAGTGCCAGGTTCTTGTGGTAGTTACAAGCAGCCTTGGCTGTACCCAGATCCTCTCTATTAGTGTAATTCCTGAATTCTGGTGTGAGCGGGTAACCTGCTTTTTCAAGCTACCGTGGTCATTGGGCAAAGCTGCCTTCCCCAGGCCTTTGGAGGACCTCTGCTCTCTGGCCTCTCTGGGAGCATGGGCCTTCCTGCCCTGGGCTCCAGGATACCCTGGACTATAGTTGTCCTGGCAGTTCCTGATCCAACTCAGTTTTTTCAAAAGCCTATCTCCCCTTTCTCCAGAGCCAGAGAGATAGGCTTTTCCTTTAGCTAGATAAATTCTGCTTTCACCTGTATTACTTGAGAATTACATTCTCAAAGTGTGTTCCATGGGCCCCTGTGTCATTGTCACCTGATGTTCTCGTTAGCATGCAGATCAAGCCCCCTTTCTTCCAGACCTACTGAAATCAGCATCTCTAGGGGAAGGGCCCCAGAATCTTTATTACAACGAGTACCCTAGTTTAGGTCAAGGTTTCTCAACCAGGGGTTTTGCCATCCAGGGAATATAAGCTATATCTGGAGACATTTTTCATTCTCACAATCAGGGAGGGAGTTCTGTTGGCATCTAGTGGGTAGAACCAGGGATACTGCAAAGCATCGTGCAGTGCACAGGACAGCCTCCCACAACCTGGCATTATCTGTCCAGCATGTCAGCAGTGTGGAGGTTCAGGAAGTGTATAGCAAGAAAAGCAATAAGACATTTGGGAAAATGAGGGATTATTAAGTCTTTGAAGGTCTGGACAGGGTGAAGTTTTGGCAATAATGATAAGAGAGTTGATTCCTGTTTTTCTTGGAAAAGCCAGAAAAAGAGGAGATGTGTAGTTTAATGTGATGGTGGACTTACAACACCTCAATGTGATTGTGATGCAGACTTTAACCCATGAGATTGGACACATATTTGGACTGCGACACTGCCAGTGGCTTGCATGCCTAATGCAAGGCTCCAACCATTTGGAAGAAGCTGACCGGCGCCCTCTAAACCTTTGCCCTATCTGTTTGCGCAAGTTGCAGTGTGCTGTTGGCTTCGGCATTGTAGAAAGATACAAAGTAAGTTGGGGTCTGGACCGTGTAAACGGGGGGAAGTGGTTATCTCAGTAGCAAACTGACATTTCTATTATATCCTTCTCTAGAGCTATAATTTATCAGAGGAAATTAGTGTAAAGATTAGCAGGAAGCTGTGGTTTAAAAAAAAAAATGCAAAGAAATGCCCTTCTTAAAAACTTCAGCTTGCCTTTGAGTGATTTATGCTAACAGTTCGATGAGGAGTAGTTTCTCTGCTTCTCTTCCATTTAGGGCAAGAGAGCTTGACTTTGCAGAACAGAATAAATATAGATATGTGTGACAAAGTTCATTTTTTAAACCCTGTAAGTCTGTGCACAGGATTTATCTTTCCAAATATGGGACAGAGGTATGTTCATTAGGAGAAAAAAATGATTTTCTTTAAAAAGGAAGAAGGAAAGTACCTGATCTCCATGTGTGGGTGCCCACACATGCCCACAAACATCAGCATACATTCATGTGGCTACTCATGGGTGTGACTGCGCATTCAGGTGACTGCACAGAAATGTCTACACACGTGTTTTCACATGCATATGTCTACCCATGCCTGTGTGTACACTTACATATGTATATATGTACATATCAGATTAATACAAAGCCTTGTGGAATATTTAGCAAGTTGAGAAAAAGTAATATCCTATCATGCTAGGAAAAAAGGGTAAGAATTAGTGTATTTCTTTTTCATCTTTTTTCAGTACATACTTTTGACATAATGTGTAATTCCGTGTGTATTTGGTAGGTGCCCTTTCACTCAGCTTATCATCAGCATTATTTCATATTCATACCATAATTATCAAATGCAGCATCTGCCTGGGGTAATACATCACCCCATGATCTGGAAGCCAGTATTCTTTTCTTGCCTGATCTGTTTTGCTGTGGTTTGTTAGAACGCACGACTTCTATGTTTTTCCAGGCACTGGTGCAGTGGATTGATGATGAATCTGCTGGCACACCTGGAGCAACTCCAAAACACAGTCGTGAGGATAATGGGAATTTACCGAAACCCGTGGAAGCCTTTAAGGAATGGAAGGAGTGGATAATAAAATGCCTGGCTGTTCTCCAAAAATAAGGACCTTCAAATAGGAGTGATTGAAATCAATAACCACTTGCATGTAATGCTTTCATTTGGGTGGAATACTTCATTGGAATAAACTAGTGATCTTGTGCTGTGTCAGAGTAACAGAATAGAACCTTCTTTCAGATGCCTGAATTGAAATGAAACTCATTTTGAGTAATAAAAACTCTAGAAACTCTTTATCTTCTCATCTTACTAACCTGGTCTGTGGCAGCAAGCATATAATTTCCATTCTCCAAATATGTGTATGTCTCACAGGAAAGCTGGGACTAGTGATAATGAGTTAAGTGAATAAATAACTCGAAAAATATATGCCCCAAGGAGCCAACCAGCATCATTTCCAGGGGGTGATTTCATTTTTAGAAGAGTTACTTCCTTCTGTTAGGCCCAGCCAAGTCACATTTTTGGACAGCCATGGGCTCTGACCTTCTCCACCCATAGCCCTCCTCCTCTTCCGTGAGCCTTCCTTACTCTCTGGAGTGCATTACCTCTTTTTTTTTTTTTTCCCTCTTGCTGGTAGTCACCTTATCCCTGAAAGAATTAACAGCTTGTATCAGTTTTCAGCAGCTTAAAACATGACCTCTCAGGAACATGTGTAAGTGAAAATAACAATGGTACTTACACAACCACAACACTTTTTGTGGTGGGAGTTTCATTGCACTTCTCAGCTATAACACAGTTATTTATGAGGGATCTTACACATAGTTTGTAATGGTATTTATATTTGTGAATATTGTACTTTTTCTATAGATTGAGAGCAAGTTTCAAGTTTATTTCAGTAATAATGTCTTTCTCACCTTCTTACATTGTGAAGTGTTTACTTGTAGGAAAGAGTTTAATGGGGTTATCTGTTGGGGTGCTATGAATGCTGATGATGGCTTGCAGGGTGCGAATATCAGCCCCATTGCTGCCAGGGTGGACAGGTGGAAAACCCCAGACTTGACAGACCACCTCTGCCAGGTAGATGTATCTTAGAAATCTAGAAATTACCGTGAATATTTTATGGAATGCCAGTGAGCAGACAGCATTTCCTGCTTTCCTATTTTATCTTGAGGGTAAGACTTTAAGATATATATATATATATATATATATATATATATATATATATTTTTTTTTGCAATTTGAAATCTAGATTATTTCATTGTTTGGTGTATACAATATGATGTAAGGCACACTTTACACCTGAGTCAGTGGTTTCCCTTGGATTCATTCTCCTACTTGATTAAACCCATTTAAGTCATTTTAGAAAATGGTAGTTTGCTATTCAAATTAATTGGAGCAAATACTTGGTCATTCTGTTACCAAAAAGAGACTCTGATGGAGCATGGTGTTTTATGGATTCTGTTACAGGGCTGATTTCCTCCTTGAGTAATGTACTTAAAAATTATTGTCTATTTGATTACTTTTTTTTTTTTCCTATAAGGTAAGCACGGTTTTAGTCCTGTAGGTCAGCTTTTGTCACAAACTCTTTTGAACTAAGATTTGCCTAGGTGAATAAATCGGGGATGACAGTTGGTTGGAGAAAATATAAGGTCCATTTGCGTCTACTCTGCACTGTGAGATTAGGAAAAGAATCATCTAACAAATCGTTCACTCTTGCTAAACATTGAACTAAACATAAATTTTATATAATGCATTTATTCAGCAATCATAAGTGCTGTGTATATCGTATATATTTTTGGACAATTTCTTAGGGTTAAGCTTAAAAATATAATTTGCCTACTGCAACCAAGTCTTTGTAGTTTTTCTTTTTTCTTCACTAATGAATGGCTGTCAGTATGAAAATCTTTGTAGTTTTAAAAGATAGTTTTCACTAAATAAATCCAAGCACATCTTGCTCTGCAAATGCTGAATGAACAAAGTATTGAGCTAATTAAGAGGATTAATAATTTTCTACTGTCTAAATACTCTTAGAAATCAGTGAATTTGGAATGCCGTTCATTTATGTCATAGATTCTGATCCCGGGCACTGGTGGAGTTACTGTCTGTCCAGTCAAGAGATTTTTTTCAGGTCTCAGGCTTTTCACGGTGAGGGTTAAATAGGAGAATTTGGCGAAGATTACCCGTCAGTTCTTGTTCAGCTTGCTTTTTGAAACACACATTCCCCTGATATGAATAGTTTACATTTCAAGCCCTACGAGGGACAGAGAGCCGCGTTGCTCCCCCTTGGGAGCAGGAGTGCTAAAATCGAAGCAGGCAGCTGCGGGACCGCTATAGCCTGCACTGCGCTCGGGCCCTTCCCGGGCAGGAAGCGCGTCGCTGTTCCCGGCTGCGCCCAGGCGGGTGCGAGCGCGCGGGCCCAGCAGCTGCGAGCCGCCGGCGCGCCACCTGTTTCCGCGCCCGGGGACTTCCCCCGGCGGGGTTCAGCAGTGTGGGGTCGGTTGCTTGGCCTCCCCTGGCGTCAGCGACCCAGGGTAACCTCCTCCACTGCAGCCTGACGTGCGGGCCCGCCTCTGTGGAAGAGCCACGTGTGCCGCACTCTGGGCACGGCCTTGGAAAGTCAGGACCATGATGGCAGCAGAGCAGTGAGTGGAATCATCTCTCGGGTAGAGCATTTAAAAAGCGCTTCATTGAAGAGTTTGAATCTCAGTCACTTTCTAGATGCTGATATCTAGAGTAACATTGTCCAATAGAAACATAATACAAGCCACATAGGTAAGCGTAATTTTTCTAGTAGTCGTATTAGCAAATGCATAAAGAAGCAGGTGGAGTTAATTTTAATAGTATATTCTATGTAATCCAATGCATCCAAAATACTATTTCAACTTGCAATCAATATCAATGCTGAATGAATTAGATCCTTTTTTTTTTTTTTTTTTTTGTGCATCTTACTTCCAACTGGCCACATTTTCAAGTGCTCAACAGCCCCATGTGGCTTGTGGCTACTGTATTGGACAGTGCAGCTCTAGACCAGTACCGAACTCTAGTCTACCTGGAAAAATGTACCCAGGATATTGAGTTACTAGGAGACGAGGCTTATTTCAGGAAAAGGTCATGCAAGTCTTCTGGTAGTACAGCCAGTGCTGACATTCAAGTTGAAAGGGTGTAGACACTGTAAGGTCCTCTGGCTTCAGTGTTAATTCGTTTCTTTAAAAGCTTGATACTATTCTGTTGCAGATGGTTTTTTAAAAATTGCATTTTAGGTTTTGGGGTACATGTGAAGAACATGCAAGATTGTTGCATAGGTACACACGTGGCAGTATGATTTGTTGCCTTCCTTCCCATCACCTATATCTGGCATTTCTCCCCATGCTATCTCTCCCCAACTCCCCACCCTCCACTGTCCCTCCCCTGTTTCCCCCCGACAGACCCCAGTGTGTAGTGCTCCCCTCCCTGTGTCCATGTGTTCTCATTGTTCAACACCCGCCTATGAGTGAGAACATGCGGTGTTTGATTTTCTGCTCTTGTGTCAGTTTGCTGAGAATGATGGTTTCCAGGTTCATCCATGTCCCTGCAGAGGACACGAACTCATCATTTTTGATGGCTACATAATATTCCATGGTGTATATGTGCCACATTTTCCCTGTCCAGCCTATTATTGATGGGCATTTGGGTTGGTTCCAGGTCTTTGCTATTGTAAACAGTGCTACAATGAACATTCGTGTGCATGTGTCCTTATAGGAGAACGATTTATAATCCTTTGGATATATACCCAGTAATGGGATTGCTGGGTCAAATGGAATTTCAATTTCTAGGTCCTTGAGGAATCACCACACTGTCTTTCACAATGGTTGAACTAATTTACACTCCCACCAACAGTGTAAAAGTGTTCCTGTTTCTCCACATCCTCTCCAGCATCTGTTGTCTCCAGATTTTTTAATGATTGCCATTCTAACTGGTGTGAGATGATATCTCAACGTAGTTTTGATTTGCATTTCTCTAACGATCAGTGATGATGAGCACTTTTTCATATGTTTGTTGGCCTCGTGTATGTCTTCTTTTGTAAAGCATCTGTTCATATCCTTCGCCCACTTTTGAATTGGGCTTATTTGTGGTTTTTTTTGTAAATCCGTTTTAGTTCTTTGTAGATTCTGGATATTAGCCCTTTGTCAGATGGATAGATTGCAAAAATTTTTTCCCATTCTGTTGGTTGCCGATTCACTCTAATGATTGTTTCTTTTGCTGTGCAGAAGCTGTGGAGTTTGATTAGGTCCCATTTGTCTATTTTGGCTTTTGTTGCCAATGCTTTTGGTGTTTTGGTTATGAAGTCCTTGCCTACGCCTATGTCCTGAATGGTTTTGCCTAGGTTTTCTTCTAGGGTTTTTATGGTGTTAGGTCTGATGTTTAAGTCTTTAATCCTTCTGGAGTTAATTTTAGTGTAAGGTGTCAGGAAGGGGTCCAATTTCTGCTTTCTGCACATGGCTAGCTAGTTTTCCCAACACCATTTATTAAATGGGACTCCTTTCCCCATTTGCAGATGGTTTTTTACCTTCCCCTCTTCATTTTCAAGGGCCTGGTATTGTCTTCAAATGCATTTCCATGTTTGGAAAGTGGAGTCGCAAAGCATTAATAATGTGGAGATTGTTTAGTCCATTTTATGGAGGAGGATGCGTGCCTACAGAAGCCGAGTAAACTTGTGTGTCATTTAACCAATGGCAAAAATGCGATCAGATCCCAAGTCTCCCTACTGTGGAGTTATCGGTTGTTTTCACTGTGCTACATGACCTCGTTGAAGTAAAATATCACCAGCCAGAACCTAACCACTTTTCCCCCCAGATTGTTTACATAAGGGGTTATACACAATGAAACTTTCAATTTCTTTTCTGTTCAAGTGGAGTCATCTGGGGTTGCTCAAAGTTGGAGAAATCGGTCTATGTACTTCTGCCTTAGTACCAAAAAAAGAGAGGTGCGGTATTTATTTATTTTTGAAATAGGGTCTCGCTCTGTTGCCCAAGTTGGAGTGCAGTGGCATGATCATGGCTCACTGCAGCCTCAACCTCCCCGGCTGAAGTGATCCTCCCACCTTAGCCTCCCAAGTAGCTGGTATTACAGGTATGCACCACCATGCTTGGTGTATTTTTTTAATTTTTATTTTTTTAGAGATGGGGTTTTTCCACATTGCCCAGGCTGGTCTGGAACTCCTGAGCTCAAGTAATCTGCCTGCCTTGGCCTCCCAAAGTGCTGGGATTACTGATATGACCCACCGTGCCCAGCCAAGAGTTACAATATTTAGTTAGTAAAGGTCTTGCAACTAGTTGAGGCATTAAAATAAAGTATTATGAAAAGCATGTCTACTGGAAAATAGTTAAAACAAAATCTATTGGGGCAATATGTTAAAACTCGCAGACCTCCATACTTACCCCAGTATTGATTTCGTCCCACTGTTTTCTTTAGGGTCTGCTCATGGATCAGTTTTTGCTTCTCTACAGCTGAGCCACCCATATAGGACACGACTGCTGGACACTCTGAGGCCCATCCCTCCTCAGATGCTGAACCGGTGGATTCTGAACACAGTGTGTTCCGTGTCCTGTGGTTATCCAGCTGTTTCACAGCAGCACAGACTCTCCTGAGCTGTAACTGTCAATAGGTACAATTTTTTTCTCTTGAGTAACTAAAGGGGAAAAAAGTCTGTAACTCGTTCATTCATGTGTTTTTTCTTTCAACTATTTTCATAGACTACCACCTACTGGGTGCCAGGTCCTACTCAAAGCCTTGAGAATATAGCAGTGAACAAAGAACTCCTACCCTAAAACACTAGTGGATGAGACAGAGAGTCAAGGAGTAAACAGATACTTTATTTTATTAAAAAAAAATTTTTTTTTGAGATGGAGTTTCACTCTTGTTGCCCCAGGCTGGAGTACAATGGCACGATCTCTGCTCACTGCAACCTCTGCCTCCTGGATTCAAGCCATTCTCTTGCCTCAGCCTCCTGAGTGGCTTTGATTACAGGTGTTTGCCACCATGCCTGGCTAATTTTTGTATTTTTAGTAGAGATGGAATTTCACCATGTTGATCTGGATGATCTTAAACTCCTGACCTCATGATCTGCCTGCCTCAGACTCCCAAAGTGCTGGAATTACAGGTGAGAACCACCATACCTGGCCTTATTAAATTTTTTTTTTTTTTAAGACAGAGTCTTGCTATGTCACCCAGGCTGGAGTACAGTGGTGTGATCTTGGCTCACTGTATCTTCTGCCTACTGGGCTTAGGTGGTCCTCCCACCTGGGCCTCCCAAGTAGCTGGGACTACAGGCACGTGCCACCACACCTGTCTAATTTTTGTATTTTTTGTAGAGAGGGGTTTTACTATGTTGACCATGCTGGTCTCAAACTCCTGGGCTCAAGCAATCTGCCTACCCAAAGTGGATGCTGTTATAACCTAATGTCAAAGTAAATAGAAAAAAGTACCATTTTGAATAGGATAGACAGGAATACCTCCTTAGGGATGTGGCATTTGGAAATGATCAAATTGAAGGGTCACCTTGTGTACACATCTCAGGGAAGTACCAAGCAAAGGGAACCACAAATACTGGTGCCTAAAGCTTGCAATAATAAGAACAATAAGAGAGGTCAGGTGCAGTGGCTCACACCTGTAATCCCAGCACTTTGGGAGGCCAAGGGAGGTGGATCCTGAGAGATCAGGAGTTCAAGTCCAGCCTGGCCAACATGGCAAAACCTCGTCTCTGCTAAAAACAAAATAAATAAATAAATAGATAGATAAATAAATAAATAAACAAATTAGCCAGGCTTGGTAGTGGGCACCTGTAATCTCAGCTACTTGGGAGGCTGAAGCAGGAGAATCACTTGAACCTGGAGGTGGAGGTTGCAGTGAGCTGAGATTGAGCCATTGCACTCCAGCCTGGGCAACAAGAGCAAAACTGTCTCAAAAAAAAAAAAAAAAAAAAAAAAAAACCAGTGAGGCTGGCGTAGCAGGAGCAGAGAGAAAAGGAATAGCATCAGGCAGTTCACACAGGGCCCATTGCTAAGGATTTATGTCAGACTTGTGCTGTAAGAGGATTACTGTGGCTGCTGTGTGGAAAATTAAGGTGGGGGTGGCACGTTGCGAGAGTGGAAGCAGGCAGACCAGCTAGACGACTACTGTCATAATCCAGCTAAGATGATATTGGCTTGGACCAAGGGTCCTGGTGCAGTTGGCAGAAGCAGTCAGCTCCTGGATGTATTTAGAAAGGAGAGCCAATTGCACGTGTGGAGGAGTGGGTTTGAGGAGGAGGATCCGGAGTTCTGCTGAGGACATCTTAAGTTGGAGATGCCTAGTTTACATCCATGCCCTGCCATACAGGCAGATGTAAATCAGGAGCTCACGGACCAAGTTGGGACTAAGAATGGGAGGTGCCAGTGCAGAGAAGGTACTTAAAGTTTTGGTTGAATTCTAAGGTATATAAGTTGTTAGCGAAGTTAGTATGCTTGTTCTTGAGTTGCTGGGAAGGCATATAAATGGTACAAATGCGTGGCCACAATATGTATTTTCTCAATAATATTTGGTGAAATGTTCTGGGCGTGAGGTTTGGCATCTAATTTTTCCTGTAGGAAACTGATAGTCATTGAAGGAGTTTTGATTTGGGTGTGAGTTGTTACATGGAAAGCGAAGCTGTAGGTTCTTTTGCCACTTTGTCTTATTCTGCACCTTTAGAGAGTCATTACGAGAACTGAACACTAGAGGGACCCAGTTTCCTTACTTATGCAACCAGCTGTAGGCTATGGTATAAACACAAATCTGAAAACAAGGGCCACTTCTCTTTTCTCAATGCAATGTATACTTATAGAAGTGATCATTTTGCGTGTAACGTGTCTGAATTCCTTAAATAGGTCATTTTAAGTAATGTGCATAACTATTAAAATGTTTCTGAGGCAGGGTCTCACTCTTTGCCGAGGCTGTGTGCAGTGATGCCATCTGGACTCACTGCAACCTGTCTCCTGGGCTCGAGTGATCTTCCCACCTCAGCCTCTCGAGTGGCTGGGACTACAGGCCTGAGCCACCATACGTGGCTAATTTTTGTTTCGCCATGTGAGCCAGGCTGGTCTTGAACTCCTGGGCTCAAGCAATTCACTCACCTTGGGTTCCAAAAGTGCTGGAATTATAGGCATGAACCAACATACCTGGTCACCATTTAAAGATGTAAAGGCAATGGCTTCTGAACTCTAGTTCCCTATTTGTGAGCTTCATATTTGCCACCTTGTAAAAATAAGGATAATGATTCCTTTATTTCTTTTTTAATTTTAATTTTTTGAGATAGAGTCTTGCTGTGTCGCCCAGACTGGGGTGCAGTGGTGCGATCTTGACTCACTGCAAACTTCACCTCCCAGGTTCAAGCAATTCTCCTGCCTCAGCCTCCCGAGTAGCTGGAATTACAGGCATGCACCACCATGCCTGGCTAAATTTTTGTATTTTTAGTAGAGCCAGGGTTTCACCATGTGGGCTAGGCTGGTCTTGAACTGCTGACCTCAAGTGATCTGCCCGCCTTGGCCTCTCAAAGTGTTGGGATTACAGGAGTGAACCACCATGCCCAGCTGATTTTTATATTTTTAGTAGAGACGGGGTTTCACCATGTTGGCCAGGATGGTCTCGATCTCTTGACCTCGTGATCTGCCCACCTCAGCCTCCCAAAGTGTTCGGATTACAGGCGTGAGCCACTGCGCGTGGCCATAGAATCAATTTTCTATTTTATCACCAGGCATTAAGCTCAGAGAAAGGCAGATAAATGCTCAAAAGCTGTATTATATGTTATTGGAGTATAAAATGTATAACTGTGTTAAAAGGTTTAGATACATTTTGCATTAGTTACAGATACACAGTTCTTAAAAGAGTAGATGATCTTAACTCATTTTTATAACTAGAATAATTTCACTTCTGGAGAGACAAAGTCTACACAAGGTTTGTACTGAAACTTTTTGAAAGTCAACAAACTTAAAGCAGAATCTTTTTAATCAGGGGAAATGAAAACACAATTAACAAATGTGTTCACTGTAAGGCTGGGTGTGGTGGCTCACGCCTGCAATCCCAGCACTTTTGGAGGCCTAGGCTGGCAGATCACTTGAGGTCAGGAGTCCAAGACCAGCCTGGCCAACAAGGCAAAATCCTGTCTCTACTAAAAATACAAAAATTAGCTGGCTGTGGTGTTGCACGCCTGTAATCCCAGCTACTTGGGAGACTGAGGCAGGAGAATTGCTTGAACCGGGAGGCGGAGGTTGCAGTGAGCTGAGATTGTGCCCCTGTACTGCAGTCTGAGTGACAGAGCAAGACTCTGTCTCAAAAAAAAAAAAAAAAAAAGAGAAAAGTGTTAGCTGCTTGTTCTTTCCTCTTTTGGGGCAGTTATGATCTAAGAATTACTTTGACCACAACGTATCCTTTCCTATGGGTCAGGACTGTTAGTTCTCAGAGTTTTGCTTCTGGTGATACTGACCCGTGCCTGTTACAGATGTGTGGTGAAGGGGCGGGAAGCTGTGGGCCACAGGCCAAATCCAGTCCACTACTTATTTATTTCAGTTTGAGAGCTAATGATGTGTGTTTTTTTTAACATTTTTATGTGATTAATATAAAAAATTCCTGTATGAAAATCTTGTGAAAGTCACATTTCAGCATCCATAAATAAAATTCCATTGAAACACTGCCATGTTCATTCATTTATATATTGTTTGTGGCTGCTTTTGACCCACAATGGCAGAGTTGACTAGACAGAAGTCTCATGGCCTGCAAAGCTTTAAATATTTACTATCTGGACCTTTACAGAAAAAAGTTTGCCATCCCCTGGCATGTAGAGTTTCTGCTGTTTACTTGCAAGTTACAACAGTTTGTAGAACGATTCTGTAACAGTGTAGTCTTTAACTATTTGCCTTTATGACTTTTGATAGGCTTACTCTACCATGATATCCTTCCATTCATGTATTTCTCAGTAATAATTAAATTCCATTACTGCTTTAATTCTTATTTCAATTCTTAGATGAGAATATGCTTCATTTGATTATATTGTTGAATTTTTATTTCTCTCTCCTGTTATTCATTACTTAATACTTCCCTTGAATTATTTAGTCTTTTTTTTAAGGTGCTTTAAAATAATTTGTATGGAAGACTCAATATAAAATAAAATTATCCTGCTTTCAATGACCCAAAAAATTAAAAAAAGACATAAAGTTCAGGCCATGCATGGTGACTCACGCCTGTAATCCCAGCACCTAGAGACCGAGGCAGGTGGATCACCTGAGGTCGGGAGTTTGAGGCTAGCCTGGCCAAATGGTGAAACCTCATCTCTACTAAAAATACACAAAATTAGCTGGGCATGGTGGCGGGCATCTGTAATCCCAGCTACTCGAAAGATGGAGGCAGAATTATTTGAACCTGGGAGGTGGAGGTTGCAGTGAGCTGAGATTGTGTCATTGCACTCCAGGCTGGGCAGTAAGAGCAAAACTTTGTTCCAATAAATAAATAAGTTCAGCAGATACTTCTTGGGAAACTGTATGTGTCTCTAGTAGAGTTAAAAGGTTTTGCAAAAGATAAACATTAAAAACTTATTTCTTTGGAGTGAATCTTTGGTGAGTTTTTATAACTTTAATTGCATCAAACACGGAACGATGTGAGAGTCAATAAGATCTTGTAACAGAAGAAAATCAGTCTCTTTAAATAAAAAAGCCATAAATTTATTGCAAATCTAGAAGTACCAGAATGTCACTAATACAGAACAAATCAGCAATCTTGTTTTTATTTTCCTCCAAACATTTAAAACCTTGATTATTGACGTACTGAAATTGGCATACAGTTTGTTTTCATGCAGATAACAGAATAGACATGGAGCAGATCCCTCAGAAATAGTTATAAATATTAAATTGTATTGAACATTCATAGTAAAAAATACGTTGTAAAGTGCTGAAGTCATGTAAGTCTGCAAAACTGCCACAAGCTCAAAGTTCTCCTCAAGCAGTGACAGAGATTTGCTACATCCACCTTGTTTTAGGTATGCCTGTTTTTGACAGACTGTCATTTCCTCCCCCACCCTCCCAAAGTTTTATAGATTGTCCTATTTCTATGGCTAATAAAATGCTATACAAAATGTAGCAGGTGGTGATGAATTATGCCACTTTCATTTCAGTGCAGAGAAATATTCAAGCTTATGTGTACCTGTAACCAAACTAGGCTTGTTATGTTTTCCCCCTGAGTTGTCATAAATTAACATTAACGATGAATAAAGATGGAGCAGCAAGCATTGACCATCACCTGCAGGGTGAGATTGTGGTAAAATAGGTGAGTAAAAAGTCACCCATTATCCTGACACTTGCCCTCTTTACAGAAAACTGCTAATGTGAAAAATACTATACATGTAGTGTAACTCCAAAAAAAAAAAAAAAAAAGAAAGAAAAGAAAGAAAAAATACAACAAACAATGACCACTTACCCTATACCTCTGGCAACTTAGAACAATAAAGTCAAGTGTTATAGAAGATGTAAATTGCAGCTTGTAACTCACTATTACATAAATGTCTCTGTTCCCCCATGTGAAATACAGAAATGCTTCAACAATTAGATGTTTTTTTCTTTAAATCAGAAATGCTTTAACAGTTTAATGAAATATAATTCTGATCAAAGAAATTCCTCAAGTATTCTTCGGTGATAAAACACATTAGTTTTGAAAGCTAAGGCGATTTGCTATCCAGTATTTTTTCCGCTTTAAATGGCACATGTTGCCCTTACTCAAATGGAAGAATCACGACAACCTGGCCTTTTATGAAAGTATTTTTACAAGATAAGACGTATTCTGTGAGGCATTTAAAGGATTGCAGAAAGGAGGTAAAAATGATGTCTCAGATTTTATTTCTTTTGCTTATTTTAATCATCCTCGAATAACTTAATAATAAATAGTGGTTTAAATTAAAGACACTACAGTCACATATTTCTGCATAACTAAAAGCAACAGGAAACACATGTTTAAATGCCGTTTTGTGTATTCTGTGCTGAAATACTTCTGGTAAGGACTGGCCATACAAAGAAGTGGTAATCTTCACATTTATGAAGTTCAAGTTATAGAGAGACTTAAAGTTTGTTAATTGTAAAATGTTTGGTCTTAAACTGTACTGCATTTCCATGTAGTATGTGGAAAATTCAGGCTGTTACTTGGTAATGGGAACCTCAATATTTTACAAATTTTTTAAATGATTGAAGTCTTCTTTTTTTTTTTTTTGACTGGCCAATTTCATTTCAATGACCTAGGCTAGATGTTGTTTTTTTTTTCAAGATAGTAGTTGATTCGGACAAGACCATAGGAAGGAAGAGAAGAAAAAGAAAATCATTTATCCCATGTGAAAGCTTTTACAACCACTTTGCCAGTTCATGTCACTATTTTAATATCGGAATGTGAACCAAAGAGTCTTTTTACATATCTTTCGTATTGCTACTGAATACAGCCAGATTTATATACGGAAGAGTGCTTGGTTGTTTTTTTTTTTGTTTTGTTTTGGCTTTAAAAACAAGCAAAAAGGAAAGCTTAAAAAAATAAAAGATGTTGGTAGTGCTCTCCACATACACATTCCCTTTAAAATGTAGTTTTGAAAGTGGAGTGGAGGGGCTGGCTCCTTTACCTGCTGTGTTCCCGCTGGGCCCACCCCACCCCTCTCCAGCCAGCACAGTGGCTGTTGTTGTAAGAAACTGTGTCATACTGGCTCCATTTGCACCTGAACTCTGTGCTCATTTTTTGCAAGATCCATTTCCAGAAAGTCTTCAGGTATGTCCTCTAAAGTCTTCCCACGATGGCTCACTACCTTTGTTTCACCTGAATGAGGACGCTGGCACAGTCCCACCTTACACGGTCTCACCAGGGCGAGGCACACAGCAGCCAGGGCCATGCCAGCTGCGCAGGAGTAGAAGGCCCTGCTGTAGATCTTACTGTGGTCCACCAACAAACCTGGAAGACAGCATGGCACCTGTTAGCAGCGTCCTTCCTAGACATAAGCCCTCTCACCCAGGCGGCCATCACATTCAGAAGCCTCTCTGTTTCATGGCCTTCCCTGTTTTCTTTTGTGTTTCTAAAGAAAAATGGGTGTTGGCCAGGTACAGTGGCTCAAGCCTGTAATCCCAGCACTTTGGGAGGCTGAGGTGGGCGGATCACAATGTCAGGAGTTTGAGACCAGTCTGGCCAGTATGGTGAAAACCCATCTCTACTAAAAATAGAAAAATTAGCTGGGCGTGGTGGTGCACGCCTGTACTCTCAACTACTCAGGAGGCTGAGGCAGGAGAATCGCTTGAACCTGGAGGCAGAGGTTGCAGTGAGCTGAGATCATGCCATTGCACTAGGTGACAGAGCAAAGACTCCATCTCAAAAAAAAAAAGAAAGAAAAAGAAAAATGGATGTGAAAGACAGAAATCTTGGCTAGACTGGAGAGGAGAAAGAGACAAACAATATACTTGCTCTTCTTGGGCTAAGTCTCTCCTACCAGAGAATCTGAAACCTGGGACATTTAGATGCACACTTATTTAAAAAGGTAATATTCTTCAGTAGGAAGGAACTGTATTTTTTCACTTGAGTTCACTTTAGGTTTTTTTTTTTTTTCTTTTTTTGAGATGGAGTTTTATTCTTGTCACCCTGGCTGGAGTGCAATGGTGCAATCTTGGCTCACTGCAACCTCTGCCTCCCGGGTTCAAGTGGTTCTCCCACCTCAGCCTCCCAGATGGCTGGGATTACAGGTGCCTGCCACCATGCCTGGCTACTTTTTGTATTTTTAGTAGAGAAGGGGTTTTGCCATGTTGGTCAGGCTGGTCTGGAACTCCTGACCTCAAGTGATCCACCCGCCTCAGCCTCCCAAAGTATTGAGATTACAGACGTGAGCCATTGCTCTTGGTCCACTTTAGGTATCTGTTAACAGGGGGTAAGATTTCTAATCACAAACACTTTAAAAACCTATTTTGGGATCTAAGATATGAAACATACCTATGTCCCTCCTACAAGGAAATATTCTGTACAAATCAATTAGGTATTTACAGAATGCTGCGATCAATCCCCAGATACCTTTCCTCAGAAGGGAACATGACTTACAAGAAGCCTGTTCTATGATTCCAAAAGTCAGGTGGGCTATGAAGGTGATAAATCCATGAGTTCCTGTCTAGCATGCGAGAAGGCAAGGTGATGGAAAAGGCCTGCGCCAATCTGGACTACAGGCACAACTTCCAGTCTTGATTCGACCACTAATTTACCATATGAGCTTTGACTTACATTCTTTGGCCTTCAGTTTCCCCATATTTAAATTAAGAGGGCTGGCTCAGGTAATCCCTAATCCCTGACAGCTCTAAAATTCAATGGAAGTATAAAAATAGCAGTAAGTTTTTATATGGCTTCAACGGGAAGCTAGCACAATTCCTAAGGGAAAGTAGACAAGCATTTGTATTTTGCGGATTTAAATTACCTGCAAGGGGCGGTCCAGCCAGTCCTGATATGCTCTGGATGAAGATGTAGACCCCAGCTGCAGAAGACATCTTCTCAATGCCCACGACATCGTCTTCGGCAAGCAGTGGAATGTGGGTTCCTCCTATTGTTCCAACCATAAACCCAAAAAATATGCTACAGGACATTAGACCCCAGAATTCAGTAGCAAAAGTGAAGGCAAACAGAGACACAGTCAGTAAGATGACACAGATGAGCTCAATGTAAATCTTACGAATGGGCTCCCTGTTGAGGACAAAGCCAGCTCCGATCCTCCCGAAAACTTCTGCGATGGCCATCGTAGATAATAAAAAAGCAGCGCGGTCCTGGTCGATGCCCAGACTAATGCCCAAAGGAATGATGTACAAGGAAGGTGCGAAGAATCCCAGTGTTGCAAAGAGACCAAATAATGCATAACAAATAAAACTTTTCTCTTTCAAAATGGAGAAGTCTAATAGCGGGGCTTTCTTGTCACTTGGCTTGGGGCTGGCCTTCACCAGGACCTGTTGCATGTCAGCCTTCAGCTCCAGCTCTGTGTTAGTGTGGCTAGGCACATTTTTAGGTGAGGTAGTTAGTTCTACTCCTGAGTCAATGGAGTCTATTGAGGTTCGTGTTTTCTCATTTTCAAGCATATACTGCGCTTCTTTCCGATTTTCCTGGACGACTACTTTTGGTGACTCTGGTCCTCTGATGATGATTGGTCTGAGCAGTGCTCCGAAGACGACAATGTTTAACTGTAGTAGGCCCACGAAGAGGAGGCTGTATCTCCAGCCAATGTTCTCCTTCAGAGCCATGATTGCTTGAGTCGGCAGGAGTGAAGAAGAAATAAAATCTAAGGTCAATAATGGACTCAAGACCCAGGAGAAACGATCAAGAAGAAATAGGGACCTAGATTTCATTATAAGTTTTGTGGAAATTTATTATACTCAGCAGTATGAATGTACTCCATCTGTTTTTTCTTTTATTTTGTTTTGTTTTGTTTTGTTTTGTTGAGATGGATTCTTGCTCTGTTGCCCAAGCTAGAGTGCAGTGGCGTGATCTTGGCTCACTGCAACCTCTACATCCTGGGTTCAAGCAATTTTTCTCAGCCTCCCAAGTAGCTGGGATTACAGGCATGTGGTACCATGCCCAGCTGTTTTTTATGTTTTAAGTAGAGACAGGGTTTCACCATGTTGGCCAGGCTGTTCTCGAACTCCTGACCTCAGGTGATTCGCCCACCTCAGCCTCCCAGAGTGCTGGGATTACAGGCGTGAGCCACCAAGCCTGGCTCAAGATTTTGTTTTGAGATGATCGCCACACAGATAAGAAGGCTGTCTTGGGAGAAGTGTTCAGTTAGCAATACTCCCACCTCGGATAAACCTCACTGGCTACGATACTGCCACTGCACAAAGTAGAAGGCTGTCTTTATTAGCATAATCTAAATCCACATTGAATGTAGCTCTTTTGAAAAAGGAGAGGACATGACAGGTGTTTGATTTGCAAACAGTTGCAAATCATTAGAGTATTCTGGAATGCATGTGTCCAGAAAGCCCTACCATTGCAGATGTGCCCAGTTAGGAATTCAAACCTATTATGAAGGTGGTCTGAACTCCTCAAGTGTGGGTTAGGGAGGACAGATCCTAAAAATGAGCTGGAGAAGAGATGGTAAATAACCTCTCCCTATGCACACACTTAAAGTCATCCATACTGTTGGCAAAAATTGCTGTAGCAAGACCGTCTGAGCGGGGTCCCTCACCACATTAACACTTAGATTATCGTAGTCCACCTACCGGGCGCGAAAGCAAACACGGCGAAACATTCTCCTGTGGAAGCAGCTGCAGTGACGATGGAACGTCTTTTGCCAAAATATTGTGACAGGATGGTTACAGTTGGGAGAAAACTAAAGCAGTATCCCAAACCTGTGGAGGAAAAGTCACAGAAGCCAGTGAGACCCACATACTGCCAGAGACTGGAAGGAAGCATTCAGAGGTCTGGGATTGCCGGTTTTCCTTTTAATCTATGTTCTGGGAGCTAAGTAATTCATTCTGCACAAAGGTGATGTTGCAAAGAAAAATGGGCTCCATGAAAGGTCTGAATAAACTGCAGTGGTTGTTTTGGGATATAAACACTTCTTTTCTCAAATATATATAATTCACAATGGATGAAACTATTATTGCATGAAATTTTATATAAGATTTGTATCTAGAAAGAAATAAGTCATTTCATATGTGCAGATACATAGGAAAAATTTAGTCTGCAAATCTTAACTACTCTGTGTGTGTATCTATTATCTATAAGGAATATATGGCCTCCTTGTACTGTTCATTTCACTTTATTTTTTTTTACACACAGGGTCTCGCTCTGTTGCCCAGGCTGGAGTGCAGTGGCATGATCACAGCTCACTGGAGCCTTGACCTCCCAGGCTCAAGTGATCCTCCCACCTCAGCCTCCAAAGTAGCTGGGATCACAGGCACACACCATAATACCTAGCTAGTTTTTTAGTTTTTGTAGAGAAGGGGTCTCCCTATGTTGCCCAGGTTGGTCTCAAATTCCTGGGCTCAAGCAATCCTCCTGTTTCAGCCTTCCAAAGTGCTGGAATTATAGGTGTGACCCACCATGATGGCTACTCCTTTTAAATGGAAAGAGGTTTTCTTAGGCTCCCAAGAATAAGTCTAGCATGCTGCACTTCCCCTTCAGCCCTGGATACTTAGACACTGATCTGAGAAATACTGGCTACAGAAATTCATCTTACTTTGTAAAAGTGACATCTTTTGCCTGCAAATACAGCACAAGAGAAGTTATCATCATCATTGGTGAAGATCAAACAAAAACTCGGTCCCCTGAAGTCCGTATTGCTCAGTTCAAAACTACTGATCTGAGACACTGTTCATGTTAAATAAAAAAAAAAAAAAAAAAAAAGAAAGAGAAAGAGAGTTTGGCTTTAATTTCCTCTTTCCCCTTCCTTATTCTTCCTTATTCTTCCCCTTCCTTATTCTTCCCCTTCCTTATTCTTCCTTATTCTTCTCAGAACTAGTTCTAGAGAACTTCTGAGCCAAAGAGGAACACTTACCAGAGATGATGCCAATGGCGACATACATATGAGAAACTTCTTGTGAGAATGAGGCGGCCACCATCCCAGTGCTGACAAGCAGACCCCCCAGCATCACCACCAGACGGTGTCCGAAACAGTTGCTCAGGACTGTGGCGAGGGGAGCTGCCGAGAAAGAACAGAAAGTGGTATTTTAACAAACAGAGGCTTTAGGGTTACTTCCATACATAAGACTCCTTCCTCTACATCTTGCATATGGAGAGATGATGTCAAATATAAATACAGCTGGGTGTGGTGGCTCCTATCTGTAATCCTAGCACTTTGGGAGGCTGAGAAGGAGGATCACTGGAGCCCAGGAGTTTGAGAACAGCCTGGACAACATGGTGAAACCCTGTCTCTACAAAAAATAAAAAAATTAGCCAGGCACGGTGGTGAGCACCTGTAGTCGCAGCTACTCAGGAGGCAGAGGTGGGAGGATCACTTGAGCCCTGGAGGCAGAGGATACAGTGAGCCAGGACTGCACCACTGCACTCCATACTGGGTGACAGAGTGAGACCCTGTCTCAAGAAAAAAACAAAGCCAAACCATAATACATTTCATGCGAAGTCAGTGCAGGAATTATTTTATTATTTGTTCAAATTCGACACGATTTGTCAGGCTCCTGAAAGAAAGCCAGAGTAACAGTGTAAAACTTTTATCTATATTTTTAGATGACTCTGACTCACCATGAGCATCTATAAAATTAGATATGTATTTAATTTATGTTATTCTATGATAAAAATTGGTTTTCCTATGATTGCTTGAATCATTATTTTTTCTCTACTCTAATGCTTTGGATTCTTTTTCAAAAGCTCCATTTGGGGTCAGATTCTAGTTAGTTTCTTTATAGGATGAAAGAATGTGAACATTCAGTTATGCACTCCTGAAGGAGAATTGCTATGGGATAGATAATTGAAAGTGAATCATCACTTGCTTAGCTTCTATAAGCTGTATCCCCTGGGACATTTAAATCTGGCAAATCGGGCCGGGCTCGGTGGCTCATGCCTATAATCCCAGCACTTTGGGAGGCCGAGGCGAGTGGATCACGAGGTCGAGAGATCGAGACCATCCTGGTCAACATGGTGAAACCCCGTCTCTACTAATAATACAAAAACTTAGCTGGGCATGGTGGCGCGTGCCTGTAGTCCCAGCTACTCAGGAGGCTGAGGCAGGAGAATTGCTTGAACCCAGGAGGCGGAGGTTGTGGTGAGCCGAGATCATGCCACTGCACTCCAGCCTGGGTAACAAGAGCGAAACTCTGTCTCAAAATAAAATAAAATAAAATAAAAAAGTCTGGCAAATTAGTTTCCTAGTTATAGGTTACTTAATATTAACTTGAGAACACTGACATAAGTGAGCCATTGAGAGTTGGGTCGAAAAATAACACGATAGAAGAGGCAGTGGGAAAAAAGGATTCCATTTTCTGGCGTTAGTCCGTGTGTGCCTACTATGTTAACTATTAGAATACAAAGTAATCTTGGACGTAGCTCACAATAAAAGCACACTCATCATTTTGAGCCAGGATGTTGGCTCAAAGCATTAACAACTAGAATAATAGCCTTTGGAAGAATTATCTTCTGGTATAATAGTATTAAGTGGAAATTTTGTATTGACTACATTTTTATTTTTGGTTATAAAAGACCTAAAACTTAAGCTTTGGGATTTTCTTTTTATTTAGATTGCCAAATATAACATTTTAGTCCTAATTCATTTAAATTATCTTTCTAAGCAGGTAATTAAGAAGTTTTCCACAATTTAAAAATTAAGTTATCTTAATACTTATTAAAAAAAATTTTTTTTTGAGCTGGAGTTTCTCTATTGTTGCCCAGGCTGGAGTGCAATGGCATGATCTCGGCTCACTGCAACCTCCGCCTCCCAGGTTCAAGCGATTCTCTTGCCTCAGCCTCCCGAAGAGCTGGGACTACAGGCATCTGCCACCATGCCTGGCTAATTTTTGTATCTTCAGTAGAGATGGGGTTTCACCATGTTGGCCAGGCTGGTCTCAAACTTCTGACCTTGTGATCCGCCCACTTCAGCCTCCCAAAGTGCTGGGATTACAGGCGTGAGCCACCACTCCTGGCTGCAACTTTTCAAGTGATTCTCATGCCTCAGCCTCCCAACTGGCTGGAACTACAGGTGCGAGCCACCATGCCTGGCTAATTTTTTTTAAATTTTCAGTAGAGATGGGGTTTTGCCAAGTTGGCCAGCCTGGTCTTGAACTCCTGACCTCAAGTGATCCACCCACCTCAGCCTCCCAAAGTCCTGGGATTACAGGTGTGAGCCACCATGCCCAGGCATCAGCAACTTTCTGATATTGCTTCTAGACAGTGAGTATATCCTCACCTCCTGACAAAAGGGGGTTGACTGCTCTCCTCAAAGGAATCTACAGAATCCTAAGAGAGTGCAGACAGCAGATGTTTAATACATGTGTGTTAAATTGAAGGCTGTCATGGCTGGCAAATAAGGCTTTTTCCTTCAGTGCCTTTTTTTTTTTTTTTTGAGACGGAGTTTCACTCTTGTTACCCAGGCTGGAGTGCAATGGCGCGATCTCAGCTCACCGCAACCTCCGCCTCCTGGGTTCAGGCAATTCTCCTGCCTCAGTCTCCTGAGTAGCTGGGATTACAGGCACACGCCACCATGCCCAGCTAATTTTTTGTATTTTTAGTAGAGACGGGGTTTCACCATGTTGACCAGGATGGTCTCGCTCTCTTGACCTTGTGATCCACCCGCCTTGGCCTCCCAAAGTGCTGGGATTACAGGCTTGAGCCACCGCGCCCGGCCCTTCAGTGCCTTTTATTTCTTGCCAATCCTCAATGCTCTGAAATCCCTGTTAGTTGAGGCTAGGAGGGACCAACTATCATATAAGGGAATGAATGCATCAATCACACCAACTACCATTACCTAGGTAGGCAAATTAAAAAGGGTCTGCACTTTTAGGTAGGCTGAGAGATGTACTAACCTGAAAAGGTTAAGACAAACACACAGATTGAGATTATCCATGAGATTCTGCTGTTGGATTCATTAAAACTGTCCATTAAGTCATTAAAGAAGACACCAAATGTCTTGATGATGCCGTAGGTGAAGACTTCAATGAAGAAAAATGAAACAGCTACCGCCCAGCCCCATCCTCCATCAGGCACTTGAGTATACACGTTGGCTTTGGAACAAAGCTTTAGTTTATTTTGGGTCATTCTTAATCTGAAATAAAAAGTTAAAAAACAATTCAGATCAATAGCATGAGGGTTGATGATTCTCATACTCTTTAGCAAACATGACAGATAAGAACTACTTATCCCATTTCTTAGGTTGTTGAATCTATCTTCTATCTATCTATCTATCTATCTATTTTCTGAGACAAAGTCTTGCTCTGCCACCCAGGCTAGAGTGCAGTGGCACGATCTCAGCTCACTGCAACCTCTACCTCCCAGATTCAAGTGATTCTCCTGCCTTAGCCTCCCAAGTAGCGGGGAGTACAGGTGTGCACCACCATGCCTGGCTAATTTTTTTTTTTTTTTTTTTTTTGAGATGGAGTCTCGCTGTGTTGCCAGGCTGCAGTGCAGTTGCATGATCTCAGCCCACTGCAACCTCTGCCTCCTGGGTTCAAGCAATTTTCCTACCTCAGCCTCCTAAGTAGCTGGGATTACAGGCACCCACCCCCACGTCCCCACTAATTTTTGTATTTTTAGTAGAGATGGGGGTTTCACCATGTTGGCTAGTCTAGTCTTGAACTCCTGACCTCAAGTGATACACCTGCCTTGGCCTCCCAAAGTGCTGAGATTATAGGCGTGAGCCACCACACCCGACTGGTATTGAATATTTCAATCATGTACAAGTAGTATAAACCCTCTGGATAATTTTATGCATATATACATATACACAAATCTTGTTATTGCATATGGGACCCCCTAAAAAGAAAGTTAAATGTGAAAGACAAATAGACATGAAGAACCAGGGCAGAATATTTAGAAGCATATTGGAGGACACTGAATGGCCTCCAGACCAAGTATTAATGCGAACCTTGAAGGAGTCAACTTAGGCCAAAAAAGACTGCACTGACCATAAGGAATGCTGATCAGAAATAAAGCCTAGAAAATGGAGGCTGACGGGCATGGTGGTGGGCACCTGTAGTCCCAGCTACTCAGGAGGTGGAGGCAGGAGAATTGCTTGAACCCAGAAGGCAGAGGTTGCAGTGAGCTGAGAGTGAGACTCCATCTCAATAACAACAACAACAAAAACAAAACAAAAAAAAAAAAAAAAAAAAGAAAAGAAAAGAAAACGGAGGCTGAAGAGCAAACATTAGCTGTGCATGCAGCAGCTTCCACCGAGTGTCTGTGATACCATATGCATCTCTGCTTGATATCCCTGGACACTGCGATCACCCAGCTAACTTTCGTTCCCCCCATTTCCCACTCAGTAAGCAATATTCCGATTATGATTTGGTGTCCTATGTGGAGGTACCTACACAGACGAGAGTGCCACTATAAATCAAAATGTGGGCATTCTGTCTTCTGGGAGTTCGTTAAGCAGGAGTAATTTCCTCAAAGTTGACCACCCCTTGGTGTAGTAGGAATTGAATTTCCAAGTACATGATGATACTCTAGAATATGGTGTCTAAAGAAGGTACTAATACACAAATCATCTGGGCACCAATTAACTGGGTTACCTCTGACCTCACTGTGCCTCTCTATTCAAACTGTAACAAACATCAGAACAAGCAAACCTGTAGCTAAACACCACTAAGAAGACACTGACATTGACATTGGTTTAGCTTAAGTCTCCTGGATTGGTCTCTAGCACATGAATACTATCTTTTTCAAAGTCTCTGTAATTACATATACTTTGAAACAGTCTTTTTTTTTTAAGATGGGGTTTCACCAAGATGGCCTGGCTGGTCTTGGTCTTGAACTCCTGACCTCAGGTGATCCACCCACCTCCGTCTCCCAAGATGCTAGGATTACAGGCATGAGCCACCGTGCCCGGCCAGTCATGTGTATTTTTAGCCTAACTAAAAATCAATGATACATGGTCTTAGAGTTCTTAATGGAAACCAACAACCTCAAGTTTAAAAATTCTTTACATATGACCCAAAGCAATCTACAGGGTGGATTCCTATCAAAATCCCAATGACATTCTTCACAGAAATAGAAAACAAAAATCCTAAAATTTGTTTAGAACCACAAAAGATCCTAAAGCCATTCTGAAAAAAAGAACAAAGCTAGAGGCATCATACTAACAGACCTCAAAATATATAACACTACAGTAATCAAAACAGCGTGGTACTGGCATAAGAACAGACACACTGACCAAAGGAACAGAAGAGAGAACACTGAAACTAATCCATATATCTACAGCCAACTGATTTTTGGCAAAGTGCCAAAGATGTTCATGGGAGAAAGTTTAGTCTCTTCAATAAATGGCAATTTGAAAACTGGTTATCAATACAAAGAATGAAACTAGACCCACACCTTTCACCCTATACAACAATCAACTCAATCAAAATGGATCAAAGACTTAAATATAAGACCTGAAACTATAAAACTACCAGAAGAAAATATAGGGGAAACGCTTTAGGACATTTGAGGAAAGATTTTTATGAATAAGACTGAAAGAACACACGCGACAAAAATAAACAAATGGGATTATATTAAGTTAAACAGATTCTGCATAGCAAAGGAAACGTATCAACAGAGTGATACGGGGCAAGGTGGCTCAGGCCTATAGTCCCAGCACTTTAGAAGGCCAAGGTGGGTGGATTGCCTGCGCTCAGGAGTTCGAGACAAGCCTGAGCAACATGGTGAGACCCTGTCTTCACTGAAAATACAAAAAATTAGCCAGGCATGGTGGCACACACCTGTAGTCCCAGCTACTTGGGAAGCTGAGGGACAAGGATCGTTGGAAGCCAGGAGGTGGACGTTGTAGTGAGCTGAGGTCATGCAGCTTGACAGAGGGAGACTCTGTCTCCAAAAAAAAAAAAAAAAAAAGAGTGAAGGCTGGGCACAGTGGCTCACATCTGTAATCCCAGCACTCTGGGAAGCCAAGGTGGGTGGATCAAGACCAGGAGTTCAAGACCAGCTCGGCCAAGATGGTAAAACCCCATCTGTACTAAAAATACAAAAAATTAGCCGGCCATGGTGGTGGGCATCTGTAATCCCAGATACTCAAGAGACTGAGGCAGAGAACTGCTTGAACTCAGGGGACAGGGAGATAGAGGTCGCAGTGAGCCAAGATCACGCCACTCCACTGCAGTCTGGGTGACAGAGCAAGACTGTGTCTCAAAAAAAAAAAAAAAAAAAAAAGAGTGAAAAGACAACCCACAGAAGGATAGAAAATATTTGCAGACTATTCATCTGACAGGGGATTCCTATCCAGAATATACGAGGAACTCAAACATCTTAACGGAAAAAAACAAACACACAACGCCCTAAAAACCTGATTTAAAAATGGGTGGATAATCTGAACAGACATTTCTCAAAAGAAGACATACAAACAGCCAACAAATATAAAATGCTCAACATCACGAATCATTAAGGAAATGGAAATCAAAACCACAGCGAGGTATCATCTCACCCCATTTGGGATGGCAATTAGCAGAAGACAGAAGGTAACAAACGCTGGCAAGGATTTGGAGAAAAGAACCGTTATACACTGTGGGTGGGAATATAAACTAATACAGCCAACATGAGAACAGTATGGAGGTTCCTCAAAAAACTACAAATAGGGCCAGGCACGGTGGCTCACACCTGTAGTCCCAGCACTTCGGGAGGCCGAGGCCGGTGGATCACCTGAGGTCAGGAATTTGCAACCAGCCTGGCCCACATGGTGAAACCCCATCTCTACTAAAAATTAAAAAAAAAAAAAAAAAAAAAATTCTCCGGGCATGATGGCATATGCTTGTAGTCCCAGCTACTGGGGAGGCTGAGGCAGGAGAACTGCTTGAACCCAGGAGGCAGAGGTTGCAGTGAGCTGAGATTGTGCCACTGCCCTCCAGCCTGGGTGACAGTGCGAGACTCCATCTCAAAAAAAAAAAAAAAAAAAGAAAAAGAAATTATTGGGGTGTGGTGGCACATACCTGTAGTCCTAGCAATTTGGGAGGCTAAGGTGGGAGAACTGCTTGAGGCTGGAAGCTCGAGGTTGCAGCGAGCAGTGACACACCACTCCACTCCGGTCTATGTGACAAGAGTAAGTAAGACCCTGTCTAAATTTTTTTTTTAAAGTTGGCAGGCATGGTGGCTCATGCATGTAATCCCATCACTTTGGGAGGTTAAGGTGGGTGGATCCCTGGAGGTAGGGAGTTCAAGACAAGCCTGGCCAACATGGCAAAACCCTGTCTTTACTAAAAATACAAAAATTAACTGGGCGTGGTCATGTGAGGCTGTAATCCCAGCTACCCAGGAGGCTGAGGCACAAGAATCACTTGAGCCTAGGAGGCGGAGGTTGCAGTGACCCGAGGTCATACCACTGTACTCCAGCCTGGGCAACAGAGTGAGACTCTGTCTTTAAAAAAAAAAAAAAAGAAAGAAAGAAAAAAGAGGCCAGGTGTGGTGGCTCAGGCCTGTAATCCCAGCACTTTGGGAGGTTGAGGTGGGTGGATCACTTGAGGTAGTTTGAGACCAGCCTGGCCCACGTGGTAAAACCCAGTCTCTACTAAAAATACAAAAATTAGTGGGGGCATGGTGGTACTTGCCTATAATCCCAGCTACTGAGAAGGCTGAGGCAGGAGAATCACTTGAACCTGGGAGGCAGGATTAGATTGTGAGTCACTGCACCCAGCCTACTCAGACTTTTTCAATGGCTTTCCTCTCTCTGAAGGATAAAATCCACTCATTAAGGACAGGTTTGGTGACTCACACCTGTAATCCTAGCACTTTGGGAGGGTGAGGCGGGTGGATCACCTGAGGTCAGGAGTTTGAGACCAGCCTGCCCAACATGGTGAAACCCCATCTCTACTAAAGATACAAAAATTAGCTGGGCATGGTGGCACATGCCTGTAGTCCCAGGTACTCAGGAGGCTGAGGCAGGAGAATCGCTTGAACCTGGGAGGTGGAGGTTGCGGTGGGAGCAGCCTGGGAGCTGAGATTGTGCCACTGCACTCCAGCTTGGGTGAGAGAGCGAGACTTCATCTCAAAAAAAAAAGAAAGAAAAAAAGAAAAAATATCCACTCATTAGTCTGACTTTGTACAACCCCATGCCCCCGGACCCTGCCTGTACCTTGTACACAGCTTGTGTTTATTTTTGAAACAAAATACCTATCAAGTGCCAGGTCCTCTGCTTTCACGGTACAGACACTACAGTGAGAAGGCCAAGAGATGGTCTCTGCTCCACGGACTGAAATGTTTGCTGATGATAATTCTAAGGAAAATTAATGCATCTGAAACACATCCTACTGAAATGATTCATCCACAGCCTGCCAGAGTTCAGCACATTTTTGACAAGTAGTCAGGACTCAGTGGGTACTACGTCCAAGGTCAAATTGGTACAATTGTTCTAACCCAGAAAGGTGCCCAGAAGGTCTGAAGAGTTTCAGTGGACGGCTCAGGACAACCTTGAAACAAAATGTATAGTGATAAAATTTGATAAAGGCCCTAGACAGATGTGGAGTGCAGTGGCACAATCATAGCTCACTGCAGCCTCAAAACTCCTGGGCTCTTGGCATGTCCAAGAACTGAAAAAAAAAGAAAAAAAGATTAAAAAACAAAACAAAACAAAAAAAAACCTCCTGGGCTCGGGCTGGGCGCCCTGGCTGACACCTGTAACCCCAGCACTTTGGGAGGCTGAGGTGGGTGGACTGCCTAAGGGCAGGAATTCAAGATCAGCTCGACCAACAGGGTGAAACCCTGTCTCCACTAAAAATAAAAAAAATTCGTGTGCGCCTGTAGTCCCCGCTACTTAGGAGGCTGAGGTGGAAGAATTGCTTGAACCCAGGAGGCAGAGGTTGCAGTGAGCAGAGACTGTGCCACTGCACTCCAGCCTGGGTGACAAGAGTGACAAACGGTTTCTCCGTTTCAGAAAAACAGAAACAATAAAACTGGGCTCCAGTGACCCACCACATCAGCCTCTTGCATGTCTGGGACTATAGCTGTGTGCCACCATGCCTGGCTAAGTTTTAATTTTTATTTTTTATAGAGACAGGGTCTCACTCTGTGGACGTGGATTCCATTTAGATGAGTGGGACGGATGCAGTTTTTGTATGAGCTGAGATGACCTGCCGTCATCAGCAGGCTCTGTCCGGCCAGCACTGACGCTCTGGCGCTAGCTGCTGCCTTCCTCTCTTCCCTTACACGTGCAAAACGGATGGGGTTAGGATCAATCTGTAACCTCCAAACGGAGTTAGAATTACTGAATGTTAAAGCTGAAGGGGAAATCTGAGCTCATCTTGTTCAATTTCTCTTCGTAAAATCTTACTCATTTTGCAAAATAGGAAAACTGAGCCTTAAGAGGTGAAGGGACCTGACTGAAATAGTCCAGTGTTGAATCTCTTGCCTGTCCAGGGCTCCCACTATACAAGCCTACAGGAAAGCATTTTATTTTATTTATTTTTTCCTGCATAATTTATATAAAGAATTTATTCATTTTATTTTGAGATGGAGTCTTGCACTGTCACCCAGGCTGGAGTGCAGTGGCGTGATCTTGGCTCACTGTAACCTCTGCCTCCCAGGTTCAAGCAATTCTCCCCCCTCAGCCTCGTGAGATGCTGGGATTACAGGCACCCACCACCATGCCCGGCTAATTTTTGTGTTTTTAGTCGAGACATAGTGCCTGGCCCCTCCCTGGCATTTAAAATGCTCTCCAGGCTGGGTGCAGTGGCACATGCCTGTAATCCCAGTACCTGGGAGGCCGATGGGCAGATCACTTGAGGTCAAGAGTTGGAGAACAGCCTGGCCAACATGGCGAAACCCCATCTCTACTATAAATACAAAAAATCTGGCTGGGCATGGTGGCAGGCACCCATAACCCCAGCTACTTGGGAGGCTGCGGTAGGAGAATCGCTTGAATCCAGGAGTTAGAGGTTGCAGTAAGCCAAGATTGCCCCACTGCACTCCAACCTGGGCAACAAGAGCAAGAATCCATCTCAAAGAAAAAAAAAAAAAAAAAAAAAGCCAGAGAAGGAAGCATTTCACATAGAGATTGTGAAGAAACTTTTTTTCCCAAAGAGAAAAGCTCACTTGATCTCCATGTGTAAAGAAGTCTGTGAACTGTTTTGCCATTTACCTGTGTGACCTTGAGAAAGTCACTTCACCTCTCTGAGCTGAGTTTCTCATTAGTCAAATGGGAGGCTGGCCTGGTGAATCACCCTTAACAGCTGATACTTTTGCATTTAGTACTGAATTCTATTAATCATCTGATGGCTCAGGTGAAGCCTGGTGGCCCAAGGAAACTGAGCTAGGAGAAAGTATAAACGTTAGATGGTTCCTGCAAACATAAGTGTAAAGTAGCTAGCTGGTCATTGCTTAGCTCTATTCTATGATAGCTGCTTCGAAGATGGTGGACTTTACTTTTTTTTTTTCCTATTCTGTTTTTGTTTTTTGAGACAGAGTTTTGCTCTTGTTGCACAGGCTGGAGTACAATGGCATGATCTTGGCTCACTGCGAACCTCTGCCTCCCGGGCTCAAATTGATCCTGCCTTAGCCTCCTGAGATTTTTAAATAAAGAGATTTGTTTTTTAAAAATACCTATTTTTTTAAAAAAAATAGAGATTACAGGCACCCGCCACCATGCCCAGCTAATTTTGTCTTTTTAATAGAGATGGAGTTTCATCATGTTGGTAAGGCAGGTCTCGAACTCCTGACGTCAGGTGATCTACCTGCCTTGGCCTCTGAAAGTGCTGGGATTACAGGCGTGAGCCACCATGCTGGCATTCTTTCTTTTGGAGAGTTTCACTCTTGTTGCCCAGGCTGGAGTACAATGATGTGATCTTGGCTCACTGCAACCTCCACCTCCCAGGTTCAAGTGATTCTCCTGCCTCAGCCTCCCAAGTAGCTGGGATTACAGGGATGCACCACCACGCCCAGCTAATTTTGTATTTTTAGTAGAGACAGGGTTTCTCCATATTGGTCAGGCTGATCTCGAACTCCTGACCTTCAAGTGACCCACCCGCCTCAGCCTCCTGATGTGCTGGGATTACAGGCATGAGCCTCTGCACCCAGCCTCTTTCTTCTTTTTAAATAGAGATAGGGTCTCCCTATGTTGCCTCAGCTGGTCTGGAACTCCTGGGCTCAGTCGATTCTCCTGCCTCCCAAAGTGATTTCTCCTGCCTCCCAAAGTGATGGGATTAAAGGTGTGAGCCACCTCACGTGGCCAGATGGTGGACTGTTTATTTTTCTTTTCGTTTCCTTTCTGAGCCCCTGGTGGGTAGTTAATTCCTTTGCTTTTTTTTTTTTTTAAAAAAAAAAAAACAAAAAAAAAACCAAAAAACTCTGCTTTATGTCTGTGCTATTCTACTCTAGCTAGAGCCACATACAACTTTTACCTGCATTCTTGAATTTTTGGACAGAAGCTTTCTTTTCTTTTTATAACTGAGATCTCCATCAAGGAAAGACCCTGAACCCAGCCCTACCCCAAGGTTTATGCCTTTATCATCCTAAAGCATTCTATGTCCTATCATATTCGGCTTTTAAGATAAGACCACAATATAAAGTAATAACAGGATAACCTAGTTTCTAAACCTTCCTAGGTGATTAAGGTCTGCATTTTGCATTTAGGATTGCACAGAGAAGGTACTTACAGGGCAGTTATCAGCTCTTTCCCGACCCAATCTCTGGCTCAGCCCTTGGCACATAGTATGTGCTCAATAAAAGTTCACTAAACAAAGTATGCGTTTTGGGGAAACTGTTGGTATTTCAGAGTACCTAAAGTAATGCACAGATACTCATGCCTTATCAAACTGAGTCATAAGGGGAGGAAGTGCTTGGTTGCAGAATAAACCCCTTCCTGGACTCCTTTCTTTTTTTTCCATTCCTTCAGCAGAAGGCCAAACTGTCTACCTCTGCAAACAACGCAACTGAGGCCTGAATTTTGAACTCATTTATGTAGAAGCCTCTATAAGTTCCAGGATATGAAAGTTTATCTGTCCACTTTGGTTCTGTGGCCATGTGATTTTATCCCTCCTAGGTAGGGACATTTTTCAGCTGTGTGGGAATCTAACTGGTGAGGCAAGCTGAGTTATCCTGCCAATCGACCCCTGCTTTACAGATGACGGAATCTGGGCAGATCGCTTCTTCATTTTTCAATGTCAATGTAAAATCAAGGTAAATGTAAAAAAGGGAGTTGAACTAGACTCTGACGAACTTAGATCTCTTCCTGCCTTAAGAGCCTATACTTCTGTGATAGCCTTTGACCCTCACTTGCTTTAATCCTTCTAAACCCTTTGAAGGCAAGGCCCAAGAGCTGGTCTTCTTAAAGCTCATAGGCCATATTTGTTCATTTCTGTTTACCATTAACTGGCTCTGCAATGTTATGGAGACCACTGAATCCCGAACTTCTATCATCTATAAAGCACGGGTTGTCAGGGCAGTCTCTCAAGCCTTTTACAACTCTACAATTCTGAATGGGGGCTCCTGGCAGCCATCTTCCCTTCACCCTAGTGTTCTTCTGGAGGAAGTACAATGACAAAATCCACAGGCAGTTTCGAGGATTTCCTAGTAGCATGTGGTTAAGTGTCCCCTTAACTAAATGGGTATTGGCTGGGTGTGGTAGCTCGCGCCTGTAATCCCAGCAATTAGGGAGGCTGAGGCAGTCGGATTGCTTAAGCCCAGGGGTTTGAGAGCAACCCCAGGAACATAGTGACCCTATCACTACAAAAAAAAAAAAAAAAAAAAAAAAATTAAAAATGAGGTGGGAGGATTGCTTGAACCCAGGAGGTTGAGGCTGCAGTGAGCAGTGATCACACTACTGCACTCCCATGATGGGAGTGAGACCCTGCCTCTAAACAAATAAATAAGTGAGTATCTTGCCAAAGGCTTGAAAATCTGCTATCCTTGGGAATTTCACTATGATTTAATTTGTTGAGAGAAGATCTGGCCTGAGGGCATGCAAAAATTGGATTATTGTAGACCATCAGAGTGTTATTCTAGGGTTAGTTCAGAGCAAGTTTCAAAATGCAGGCTCTGGAAGGAAATGGGATGGCTACTGGTGTAGGCAGACCCCCAGCGAACGAACTGTGGATTTCTTTTCCTCTTAAAGGCGTAGCCTGGAGAACGGCTTTGACAAGTTGTTTCTGGCCCAAGTTGTCAAAACCAGTCTGTATTCGGCTAAAGTTCATTTGCATCCTCTATTTTAAAAAAATTCCCAGCCTAACCTGGATGGCTGCCTCACGATGTTTGAATCACCGGCTACAACCGAGTCACCATTTTGTAAGACTATGGTGTTGAAACCTGAAACCCTACTTTAAGTGTCCTCCTCAGGAGTTCCACTGAGGAAAGTCCCTTTTTGGAAACCACAGAAGGAAAACTCAAGAGTTAGGGGTACTCATTAAGCTGGAAGGAGCTTTTCCACTTGGCTGCATTGTTTATTTACATACTGCAAGTTCCTATCTTGGACACCCTTCCTTTCCTTATGAGAAGAGGTGTTTCTATTATATCATCTGACTGGGTGTATTGCTGACCCCAAAAATGCCACGTAACGGTGCTTGGGACATGGGGCGATGCATCGTTTAGAGATTTCAGCATAGGCACTTGGCATGCTTTTTCTTCCCTTTCTTTTCTTTCTTTTCTTTTCTTTCTTTTTTTTTTTTTTAACAAACAAGACACCTACCTTACCATGATTTGCAAAAACAATCAGATCACTGAGAAATCTCATTCCCAGTGTAGAAACCATCTCCTTCGAGAAGGAGCTGGCACGAAGTGTCTAACCGTGCAAACAAAACCGGCTTCCAGGTTGACAAGTTGAAATTGCTCTTCCCCAGTTGGCTCCGGGAAGCTTTTTCTAAGGCTGACGCCCCCCGTGCTTGCTGACATTTTATAGACGCCGCCTAACAAACTTCTATGACCTGTCTTGCTAGGGTTGGGAGAATAAAAAGACGACAACAACCTGGAAGGAAATAACCCATTTCCTCTGCAAAACCATCTTCCCTTGCTACAGAACTGCTCGGCGACATCAGCGCTTCCCCGCGGTTTGTAGCCCGGGGAACCTTGAAGTTGCGCGGGACCCGCCGTCAGCCGCTGACAGTTGTGACCGTCCAGGTGGAAATCCCTGCCGGGAAATCCCTTCCTTCCATCAAGGGGGCAAATGGTGGCCGCCCCAGGGAGTGCTGTGTTTAGGGGTCGGGGGAGGCAGGGAGCCCCACTTTCCCTCGCGCTACCTCAGTGGCCGCCCTGCGTGCGCGCGCCAGCCTGGTGAAGGAAGGTACCTCTGACATTTCGCTCCTGCGACGCGCAGGCAACTTCATGCGGAAAATTCGCGGAGGGGCTGAGCCCGGAGCCCCCGACTCGCCCGACGTCCCGGAGCCCCCAACCCGGGGCGGGGGGCACTCAAAGGCCATGCGTGCCTTTAGGTATCTTCCGGGACCCAACTGTACCAGGGTCACGGACATTCAACTCTCAGCTACCCACACAGGCGAGAGCGCGTCATCCCGGTGGCCCTGGGCATTCCTAACTGTCAGAGCGAATATTTTTGGGAATAACCTCTCCAAAATGTGAAGATGTTCAGTGGTCTCCTCCGCCTCCCATCCCCAAAAAAGGCCCCAACACATATTTTTAAAAAAACAATCCACACCCCACAATCAAACTTTTAAACATGTAAAATAATAAACCAACTCACCAAGTTAGAAGGGAAGAGAATAAACCCCAAAAGGCTCCCAATAAGGCGGAGGCTTGGCCTCCCCCTCCTTATAAGCCGCTCGGTAACATGAGAAAAGGATTAACCCCTTAGGGGGCGGCCCCGACTGTAGCGCAAGTTGGCTCCGGCTGCCGAGGCCGGAGCGCCCGGGCCCTCCACCCACTCCCGCGACTCGGGCACAGGAGCCACACCCTCCCCCCGCCCCCCCACCCCGGCCGCCTGCGCCCCGGGCCGTGCGTGCTGCCGCCCGCGCCCCGGCCCCGCGTCGCTGCCTAGCTCTTATCCTATACCGGCTGCAGCCGGTCTCCGCCGGCCTCGGGGGCGCGCCGCCGCGGACCATGTGCTGCGAGCGCCGAGCGCAGCCAAGGAGGGGGCCGGCCTGGCGCGCGCGCGCCGGCCCACGTGGACCCGGGCCGCGCCGGGCGCGCGCCCGCCCGCCTGCCGCCTGGGCTGGGGGTCACGGAAGGTAACCGCGTCGCGGTCCGCGGCCGGGCCGCCCCCGCCAGCGCCGCCGGGGTCCTTGGCACAACGCCTGGATCTCTTAACCCGGGCGCGCCTCTGCGCGCGTGACCCGCCCAGACCCCGGAGCTTTGCTGCAACCCTAGTAGGAGCGCGAGTGTGCAGGGGCGTTGGGGGCGCCTGCACCCTGTCTCGGAGCCCCACGGCTAGGCGCCCGCGTGCCGGTACCCCTTCCCAACCCCGGGGGCCTTCCCAGTGAGCCCACTGCCCAGTCCAGTCCGCGCTCTGAGGATTTAGGGATTTAGCGGGGAGGGGGAACGCGCGCGCCGGGGCTGGTCCCGCGCGGCGCTCGCGGCTGCGGCGGCTCCGCGCCCTCCCCGAGCAGAACAGGTTCCTTCCAGTTTGGGTGTGAGCGGCGCGCGCGGCGCTTGAGTTCCTCCTGCAGCGCCCACTTCCCCCAATTTCGTCAACTCGCGCACCCCCACAGTTCCCCTTCCGGCGGTGGGGAGGGAGTGCCGCAGTGGGCCTCAGGGAGAGAGCAGCCAGGCCGCTGCGGGTGCCTTGCGTCCCCGCGTTTGCTGCACCGGCAGCGGCGGCAGCAACAGCATCCGCGTTGCGCGAAAGGAATGTGAGCAGCCGGGCTGAGTCAGCATCCCCGGCCCGGGGCGCGCGCGCACCCTCCAGGCAGAGGCGGCTCGGCACAGGTGCAGCGCTCCCATACCCGCGGGGAGCCTTCTGTAGAGGGCCTGAAGGTTTAGAGAGTCCGTGCCCCTCATCCCGAAGTCCCCGACCCCAAGGTCACTGTGAACTAAGCCGATGATGCACGGGAAACCTCATTTAGGAGCTCCTCATGGGGACAAACAATGTGTCAGATCCTAGACATTTCAGAGCCTGCGGGGGCGCAAACTTAGCTTCTCGGTCTCTACCTCACATCCCGAGGGCAAATTTGGAAACTGCTCGGAAGCAAAGGCCATGTTATTCGCCTTGCTCTGCAGACTTTGGCGCCGGCTGCTGCCTTCACTGGGGTTCGGAGAATGTGATTCTGATGTCAGAAACTCAAGAGAGCAGAGTTGGGGAGTGCGTGCACTGAGGGTCGCCACCGGGAGGAGTCGGTGATCTAAATTTTAATAAAAATTCTTCCTTGCTCGCCGATTTTCTCTCACCATTTTGGGATAGGCTCTCCTGGGCTAAGTGCCGTCCTTTGCTGTTGACAAGCTCTGGTTGTGTAAGTGGGAAGAAGAATCGTTGGTCCAGGGTGCCCGGTACGGCCAGTACTGTACAGCCAGGGGGCCGCTGAATACCTTTGCAACCTTGTAAGCATAATTTAACTTCATCGAGCGTTCATTTCTCCACATCTGTAAAATGGGGATTAAGGTGGTATTCCGAGAATTGGAGGGTTTAATTTATGGTACTTGTCAGGTGCGGATCGCAGTGACTCGCATTTGGTAAGGCCTCAGTACCCATTAGCTCCTGCTGCTGTTACGATTTATGCTTTACCAAGGCCAATTAATTGCTGACTCCACACTCCGTGTGAGAGAGCCTTTTTTGAGTTCTTCTTCAAAGAATCCACATATAATGATATTTAGAAACTGATTTGAACACTTCATGCTAATGCAGGGCTGCCTGTAAGATGATCTTTGATATTTAGGATCTTACACTTTAATATTTAGGACCTGTTATTGTACTCGGGATGGAAATGTGTGTAACACGACAGCATATGACAGCATATTCTGTACATCTTAGGAGCCTAAAGGTGCAGGCTGCCATTTATAACTGAGTGACTCAAAACAAGTCATGTAAAATCTCTGTACTTCAGCCTCTTGATTTTAAAAATTACACAAATTACGCCTTAAAGCCTTAGGAGTGAATACATGATTGGAAAAATCACATCTGAATGTTTGAGCAAGTGAAATCTGGCTTTTGGGGAGCATGATTGTAATAATAATGGATTTTTGTTACTACTAATGTATTGCTATTCTTATGCTTTATTAATATTAATCATGCTACTGTTTGCTTTGTCCTCAGCACTGTGTTAAGTGCCATACATGCGATGCAATTTTAACCTCATCAGTAACCTTCTATAGTTGACGCTCATTATTCCCATTTTACAGGTGAGGAAAGTTGAGGCACTGAGTACTGGAGGGATTGACCTAAGGTTACACCATGTTTATAGATACACACCAGTGCTTTTTGCAACTAGAGCTCATCCAAAGATGACATTTGTGATCTGTGTTTGAATAATGGAGAGGTGGCTGGAAATCCAACCTAAACACAGCCTTGCTAGTCACAAAAAAAGTCACACAAGATGACTTTTGCCCACCCTAGTTAGAGGCTGGCTTCACCTTGTTCCCTCAATCCTAGTGAGACCAAGCATGAAAACCCCTGCTTTTTTAACTTCTCCAGAGAAAGCACTGCATTGCCATGCTAACCAACACCCCCTCGCCCCCAAACAAAACTAACTCTGTTTAGTTCTAAATAAGAACAAAAGAACCTTTGGAGTCTGGATTACAAGACCAGAAAAATCAGGAAATCAAGGGAAGGGCTCAGGGCCCCTCTTAGCCTCTCCTGTTGTGTCTGCCTGATCCCGGGTGGCAGGCAGAGCCCCCCCACCCCCCGCTTTTCTTTACAGTGGGCAAGGCCATCATGATGCCCTTAAGAAGTCCCCCCGACATCTTTCTGGGGAAAAAAATTGGCTCTTCAGAGCTGTCCCCAAGGCTCCCTCTTCTAGCACTCTTGCTTAGGGTCATTTGCATGAGAACAGATTCCTTTGTGCAAAGTTGGCCTGCCTGTTCTCTGTCCACGTTTATAGTCCTTCAAGTCTTCGTGTTGGGTTGCTAGGCAGATATGACCCTGGCTTGCAAATAAGCTCACTGCATTTACTAGCCTGTGAGAACTTCAACTTGGATAAGTAGATTGAAAGGAATCTGGTCTGGAGCTCTGAGAGGAGGGTCCTGCAAGCCCACTTTTGGGGGCTGACTCTTCAGGGCAGCCATCAAAGAGGGAGAGTACGTAAAGGGGGCTTCCGTGGGAGGCTTCGATGGCCCACCCGCCCTGCCACTCTTCCTCTTCCAGTCTCTGTTCCACCCACTGTGCTCCCACCCAAGGGCCTGTGTTCTGGGCAAGTGACTTGCATGCCGTCGAAGCAATTTCTTGCTTTAAAACTTTAATATTTGTGGCCGGGCGCGGTGGCTCAAGCCTGTAATCCCAGCACGTTGGGAGGCTGAGGCAGGCGGATCATGAGGTCAAGAGATCAAGACCATCCTGGCCAACATGGTGAAACCCCGTCTCTACTAAAAATAAAAAAATTAGCTGGGCGTGGTGGCGTGCGCCTGTAGTCCCAGCTACTTGGGAGGCTGAGGCGGAAGAATTGCTTGAACCCAGGAGGCAGAGGTTGCAGTGAGCCGAGATTGTGCCACTGCACTCCATCCTGGCACCTGGCGACAGAGTGAGACTCTGTCTCAAAACTAAAAAACAAAAACAAAAAAAACTTTAATATCTGTTCTGCGGTTGGCCTGTCTAGCAACCTTTCCAGTGAAATGATGGTCCAGGTAGTTCTAATAGGTTTATTTTGTGATTTGGGGGCCTCCCCTGCAGCACACCCCCCCCCCCTAAATTTCATAGTTTGTAGGAAGGCAGGGCCCTTCAAGCTGGCAGATGCACACTTCTGGGATAATTTAAAGATTTGGCAAGGGGTTCTGAGGCACAGTGATGAGATGATAATAATAATACTACAGATTGTGTGCATGGCTTAGTACTGTTGCTAAGTTAACCAAATTAATACATGCAAGGGGCTTAGCTCTGGGATTGGCTTGTGGTGAGATTCCCTAACTCTTGGCTGTGACTCTTTCAACTTGTAATTCCTGGGGGGTTGAGGAGGACGGCGATCAGGAAAGCAGGCAGAGTAGACCTTGGGAGGACTAGCAAGTGGGTACTGAGCCAGGGCAGGGGTGAACAGCATCAGAGGAAGGTAGGAGGTGGGTGAGGCCATTTTGTATTTGGGGACAGTGAGGTCACCTTCCCATCCATGGGTGTGGGGGTGGGTGATGATTGATTTCTGTCATGCCCGTTGCCATTTGGTACAGTATCGATGTATTGCTGGGTGTCTGTCATTAACTCTGAAGTAGCTTTTGCTTGATCAGTATTGAACTTTGTTCCTAAGCTTCTCAGTCTTCGTAATTGACTGTTCCTCTAGTTTTGCCATCTATCACTGCTTAAAAAAGAAAAATAGAGAACATAGCCTCCGGTAGGCTTCTATAAAGTATCTGAAGCCTGTTGCAAAAGTCTTAAAAAACAAACCCAGGCAGGAGGATTGCTTGAAGCCAGTCTGAGCCCATCCTGGGCAACATGGCAAGACAACGTATCTAAAACAAATATATATTTTTTCAGATGGAGTCTTGCTCTGCCACCCAGACTGGAGTGCTGTGGCATGATCTCAGTTCACTGCAACCTCCGCCTCCTGGGTTCAAGTGATTCTCCTGCCTCAGCCTCCCAAGTAGCTGGGACCACAGGTGTGCGCCACCATGCCTGGCTAATTTTAGTATTTTTAGTAGAGATGGAGTTTCACCGTGTTGGCCAGGCTAGCCTTGAACTCCTGGTCTCAGGTGATCTACCTGCCTCAGCCTCCCAAAGTGCTGGAATTACAGGAATGAACTACTGCACCCGGTCTAAAAAAATATATTTTTTAAAAAATTAGCTGGATGTGGTGGTGCTGTCATGCCACTGCACTCCAGCCTGGGCAACAGAGTAAGACTCTGTCTCCAACCAACTAACTCAAAATCTCAGAACAAAATTATTTAAATCACATTGCATTTAGGAGTGAATGCATGTCGTATTAAACTGATGACGCAGTTGTGGGTCGTGGAATCTCCTTGGCAATATTGGGAAGGGCGGGGTATGGGACCAGTGGCTTTTGTCCCAATGGAGTCAAGCTGTCTTTGGATAATTGAAGTTGCTCCACTTGCCCTGTCCTCAAGGCCCAAGGAATAAAAAACCTGCTCATCTGCTCTGTTTCTTGCCTAAAGGGAGATGCTGACTTTCCCTATCTTGTCTAAACCTGCACTTCCTATCCTGTGCTTCTAGCTAGGTTCCTGGGAACAATAGGCAGTGTGACGCTTCCATTTTAACCCTTTAGGACCAGTGCCTCTATGAGTTTCCAGTTGGCTAGGGGACGATGAGAAGACACTACAGGGATGTTACAGGATTGTGTTGTGGGCAAGGGGGGAGAAGGGGTCCTGCCCTGCTGTGATCAGTGGGAGGCTGTGGAGATAGGTGAGCTTTTGTTGGGATACACACCAGGACCGGGTCCAGGGAGCACTCAGCCCTCCATCCTTTCCTCCCATGCCCATCATCCATCCATCCATCCATCCATCCATTCATCCATCCAAGCAGCCTCTGCTCATCCATATTCCAACCCGTGAGCACTGACAATGCTGTTGCTTCCCACCACAAAACCACCCCTCAGAGGATGTGGTTCCTTCTCTCATAGTGTTTATAGTTTAGTTAAGAAGGCAGGACGTGTGTGGTTGTTACCTAAAGCAGCGTTTGAACAAGTGCAGTTTTACAACTGAGAATTACAAGTGAGTGTCTTCCAAGAAAGAACTTAGAAAAGTCATTTAAGTTTAGGGGAATGATGAGATGAAGCTGGCAGGGTGGGGCAGAGCAGGCTGGGCTGTTGATGTTCATGTTACACCCACTCATTCAGCAAATATTGACTGAATAACTTCTGAGCCAGGTGCCAGAATTATGTAGTGCGTATAGACAGAACATTCCTGCCCTTACAGAGTTTCTGCCCTGGAGTTGTGATTCTTTCTTGCTTGAGCACTTAGCTAGCAAAACATCATGGAGAGAGTTCTTTTGAAATGTTTCTGATATGGAATTGTAACTTCCATTTTCAATTAATATCAACAAAAGGGAGATTCCCCTCACACCCACCCTACATCTTGACCTCGTATTGTTTTATTGTCCCAAACCAGATTTGCTGGAAGGCAGCATACTCCAGGGATGCCAGCTGTCACTAGAGTCTGCTCAGCTGAATGGGCCTGGCTTAGGTTTAGCCAAGATGGCACAGCCAGCTATGGGATTGTGTAACAAGGAACCATAGTTTGGAACTTTGAAAATGCAAACTGGAATCACTCTTTATTTCCTCTTTGCCTTGTTTGTGACTGTGGTGTTGTGTTTACGGCTTCTGTGCTCTCCAGGTTCGGAAACCAGCATCAGAGTTTGCTAACAAATGGTTCTGGTAGATTCAGTCAGTAGCTGCAAGGAGTCTGGATTTTGCCTTCTACACTCAGAATAGTTATGTTTTATCTTTTTTAAAAAATTAAATTTTTCTTTTTTCTAATAGAGATGGGTCTTGCTATGTTGCCTAAGTTGGTCTGGACCTCCTGGGCGCAAGTGATCCTCTTGTCTTGGCCTCCTAGATGGTTGAGATTACAGGCATGAGCCCCTGTGCCTGGCCGTTGTGTTTTATTTTAATGTTAGTAAAGCTTTGGGCTTGCATAGCACATTTTTGATGTGTTCTCATGTTTATTATCCCTTTATCCTCAAAACAATCAAGAGATGGAATAATAGTAGCCAATATTTCTTAGCACTCATTGAGAACTTGGGTTGGAGTATTTCATTCTCACACTGTGTTTGGGGTTGAGAAAGTTTGCTGTGGCTCTGTGTGTTTTTTTTATTTTTTCCTGATGTCTAATTTCAGGTCAAAGCTCCATTTTTCAGGTAAGGGAGGAAACTCAGGCACAAAGAGATTCTGTAACATATCTGCAATCACACAGCTAGCAAAGACTGCTAGATCCTGGATATATACTCTTTTCAAAATGAGGCAACATATCTCCAAAGTCAATTCCCCAAGAGGAAAATTTGCTAAGTCACTGCTTTACTAAATTGAGTTGTTTTTTTTTTTTTCCTAAATTTGGGTCTTACCCCTATTTCTGCCTCTACCTGAGCTTCAGAGATTCCCAGGTGAAAACTTTAGCAGGAATCTGTTTTGGGATGCTCAAGATGCCATACTAAAATACCATAGACTAGGCCGGGCATGGTGGCCCACACCTGTAATCCCAGCACTTCAGGAGAGTGAGATGGGTGAATCACTTGAGGTCAGGAGTTCAAGACCAGTCTTGTGAAACTGTGTTTCTACCAAAAATATACAAATTAGCAAGGCATGGTGGTGCACATCTGTAGTCCTAGCTACTTGGGAGGCTGAGGCACGAGAATTGCTTGAACCCAGGAGGTGGAGGTTGCAGTGAGTTGAGATTGCTCCATTACCCTCCAGCCTGGGTGACAGAGCAGGATCCTGTCTCAAAAAAAAAAAAAAAAAAAAGAAAGAAAGAAAAAAAGAAAAATACCGTAGACTAAGTGACCCAAACAACAGAAATTTATTGTTTACAGTCTGGAGGCTGGAAAGTCAAGGTGCTGGCCAGTTTGGTTCCTGGTGAGGGCTCTCTTCCTGGCCTGCAGGCAGCCACCTTCTTGCTGTGTCTTCATATGACAAAGAGAGCGAGCAAGCAAGTTCTCTGGTGTTTTGTCTTGTAAGGGCACTAATCCCATCACCTCATGAGCTCATCAAAACCTTATTACTCTCCAAAGACCTGTCTTCAAATATCATCACACTGAGAGTTAGGGCTTCAACATACAAATTTTGGGGGAACACAAACTTTTAGTTTATAACAGAATAACATGTTTCATTGAGGAAGTGGAATGGATCCAGGACAAGGATAAATCTATAGAAATAGAAAAGATAACACAAAGCACTGTTTTTCTTAAGAGAAAATTAGAAATGACAAACGGAAACAATGGAACTTTTTTTTTTATTTGAGATGGAGTCTCTGTCATCCAGGCTGGAGTGCAGTGGCACTGTGTCAGCTCACTGCAATCTCTGTCTCCTGGGTTCAAGCAGTTCTCCTGCTTCAGCCTCCCGAGTAGCTGGGATTACAACCACCCACCATCATGCCTGGCTAATTTTTATATTTTTATTTTTTATTATTTATTTATTTTGAGGCAGAGTCTCGCTCTGTCGCCCAGGCTGGAATGGCGCGATCTGAGCTCACTGCAACCTCTGTCTCCTGGGCTCAAACAATTCTTCTGCCTCAGCCTCCCATGTAGGTGGGACTACAGGTGTGTGCCACCATGCCTGGCTAATTTTTTGTATTTTTAGTAGAGACGAGGTTTCACCATGTTAGCCAGGATGGTCTCGATCTGACCTCGTCTATACCGTTGACTAAGTGGCCCAAACAAGGCCTGCTTTGGCCTCCCAAAGTACTGGGATTACACACGTGAGCCACCATGCCTGGCCAATTTTTATATTTTCAGTAGAGATGGGATTTTACCATGTTGGCCAGGCTGGTCTTGAAATTTTGACCTCAGGTGATCTGCCCACCTTGACTTCCCAAAGTGCTGGGATTACAGGCAAGAACCACCACACCTGGCCGAGAAAATGGAACTTTGACAGATAAACCACTGATCAGGCTGAACATGACCAGGGGAAAGATACAACGCATGAGGAGGGCCTGCCAAAAAAATACTGAACCTGGATTGGATCTCACCCTCTATCTACAAACCAGTTTACAGGGAAACGAGGGGTCCAGGGAACATTTCAGTAGGGGATACAATGAGCTAAATCCAAAATGTGAGAAATGTTTTGGGTCAAACAACGTGATTTGTTTTCAAATCTATTGCAGAGAAAGGAGGAGGGGAGCCGTAAATGAAAAGAAAAGAGACACGTGAACCAGGTGCAGTGTGTTGTGAACCTTGTCTGGATACTGAGTAGAACAAACCACCTGTTAAAAAAAAATACCGATGAGACGATGGAGGACATTGGAATTCTGATTGCATTTTTAATGATACTAACAAATGGTTGATTTTTAGAAGGAGGGTATTATGGAATTGTAGTTACAGGTTAAGAATTAACTTTTAGGCCGGGCACGGTGGCTCATGCCTGTAATCCCAGCACTTTGGGAGGCCGAGGCGAGTGGATCACGAGGTCAAGAGAGCGAGACCATCCTGGTCAACATGGTGAAACCCCGTCTCTACTAAAAATACAAAAAATTAGCTGGGCATGGTGGTGCGTGCCTGTAATCCCAGCTCCTCGGGAGGCTGAGGCAGGAGAATTGCCTGAACCCAGGAGGCGGAGGTTGCAGTGAGCTGAGATCGCACCATTGCACTTCAGCCTGGGTAACAAGAGTGAAACTCCGTCTCAAAAAAAAAAAAAAAAAAAAAAAAGAATTAACTTTTAGAGAATCATGTCAAAATACTTTTGGATAAAATTACATGATATGTGGGATTGCTTTTTGTTTTTTAAGAGACAGAGTCCTGCTGTATTGCCCAGGTTGGAGCGCAGTGACATGATCACAGCTCACTTGCAGCCTTGAACTCCTGGGTTCCTGACGTCTTCCCAGTTCAGCCTCCCTAAAGCTGGGACTACAGGCATACGCCACTATACCCAGCTCTTTTGTTGTTATAGAGAGATGGGGTCTTGCTGTGTTGCCCAGGCTGGCCTCTAACTCCTGACCTCAGGTGGTCCTCCTGCCTCAGCCTCCCAAAGCACTGGGATTACACATGTGGCCCACCATGCCTGGCCTGGGGTTTACTTTAAAATAATCTAGTATATGTGGAGAGGAAGGCAAAGAGAAATTGAAGGAGACAGCCAGTCTGACCATGTGTTGATAATTGTTGAGATGTTGGGTAAGTACATGTGAGTTTCTCAACTTTTGTATGTTTGACAACTCCATAATAAAATGTTTAATAAATGATAAGTAAATACAGCTTTGTAAAATGTTTAAAAATGTGAAAACAGGCTTCCAGGGAGTGAATTTCAGACAGCTGACCTAGAGCTTTCTTCCTGATCACACCCCTCAGGATTTTTCTTCTCAACTGGAGGATAGACTTTTAGAAAAAAGATGTTATGCAGAGGTTCATCTCCTCTCTCTGATCTGTGAGCCAGGACCCAGGAATAATTTCCGCGGGGCTACTGGGTTTTTAGATGCATGGCTTGATGCCACCTAGATTCTCTCAAATTGGCTCCTGCAACATGGCTTTTTTCTGAGACCATCTCAACAAGTGGTTTGAGCCTAAAAGTAGGCAGGATGTCATATGCCCCCTGTGGATGGGTTTCCTGGTGTCGTTGGGTTCTCAGAAATGATACTGCCCCAAACGGTGTCTGGCATGAGGTCTCCAAGCTTTAAACAAAACAAACGGGAAAAAAAAGCATTTTAATTACCTAAGTGAAATTGCTCTCCAGGGCTGGATAGAGGCATTCAGATACGTCATTTGCATCCTCTGTTGAGCTTAGACTGCTGCCCTTTGGTCCCCACACTCTAAAAAAGCAATCTTTCCAAGTTGGGCCAGCCTCAAAATTACATGTCGGGGTCTAAGGGCAAAAGAAGAAGATGCGAGGATGTTTGATACGCATAGATAATAAAGATCCCTTTGTTCTGGCTACCGTGGTAACTGGGTTTTCCTTTTCTCCTGTGTGGACTAGGGTGAGGCAACGTGTAAGGAAGCGCTCACTGCCCAGGTAGTGCCAGTACAGAGTGTCCACCTGAGCAAAGGGCCGCCTCCTGACGTTTTGTGCCCTAGGCATTTTGCTTGTCTCACTCTAGCATTGTCTCCCACCTGGACTCACCTGGACCCACGCAAAGGACTCCTAACTCAGCCACTTCTTTCATCTGCTGCCCTGCAGGGCATTTGTGTGTTCTCAAAAGGGCAGGGATCCTGTTACAATGTAAACCAGAGCCGGCTGCTCTTGCTCAATCCCTCTGGCTTCCTATCTCTCGCAGCAAAAGCCTTTCTTTCCTCTCTGACTCCAGTCCCTGCCCTTCCTCTTCCCATTGCTTCTGCGGTGGCTTCTTTGCCGCTCCTTGCTTGTGCCAGACCTCTATCTTCCCAGTTTTTCTATCTTTCCTGCATAGCTTCCTGATGGCAGCGTAACTTTCTCCCTGACCTCCTACAGATCCTTATCCAAATTGCACTCAATGAGATCGTCCCAGACTGCCCCCTTTAACTTTGCAGCCCCCACCCCATGCCTGAGCTTCTTTGTTGTTCTCCATGCTAGTTAAATTTTATTGATTTCATTTCTCCCCTCACCCTCAAAAATTAAGTGGTGTGAGGGCAGGGATTTTCATCTGTTTCATTCATGGCTGTATGCACCATGCCTGGTTTAAGACCTGTCAGTACACATTTGCTGGACAAATGACAGAATGCATAGGGGAGTTGCTTCAGATAACACGTGGGCAGTTGGTGCCCAAGGCCCCTTCTGACAGCCCTGGATGGCTCCTGGCACCCATCCAGCACACAGACCACATTCTGATTTGGGGAGTAAAACAACAGGACTCTGCATCCCAGAGACCTACTCCGCTCCTCTTTTGTCTTTTTTGGCCTCAGCTCATCAGATGCTTTTGTCTCTGGAAAACCAACAGGACTCTCTGCCAGAAAGGTCTGCCCAACCTCCTTGTTATTTCAGCTGTTTTCAAGGTTCTCTAGGAGGATGCTTGGCCACAGGGAGGCCCTTGGGGAACCAGGGTCAGGTGATGGAGCGAGTGGCTCAGGAAGCCCAAGGACTTCAGCTGTGCGTTTTCAGACGCTGCTCAGCAGATCTTCAGGTTGCTGCATTCCATTTGCCTCTCAGTGCTTCTGGCCCACAGCCTGCCTGTGGGTCATTTGGCTGTTCATTGGTGTCTTCACCCCTAAGCAAGCCTGGAAACTGACGGGAGGTCAAACTTGAGCACACTAAGTGGACCTGCTTTAAAATGGGGGTCGTGGAGAACCGGAATCATGGGTAAAGCTGATTGTCAATTAAAGTTCACTCTACTCCTGCTTGGGAGCATGCGACATGAGAAATCGTTTATGCTTTTGCCCAGCAAGGATCTGTCATAGTCAGTTGTGCTTCGATGGAGCAGACGGGCCTTTGTCGTGGGATTTGTTGAGTGAGGTTGAGTGAGGTGGCCGAGTACCTTCCACGCCAGTGGGAGGAGGGGTAAACGCTTTATTTACCAAAGACGCTGCCTTTATTTGTAGCCAGGAGGAGTGCTCCTTCTCTGTGTCTACTCCTTTCTGAGAGTGATGGAGAAAAAAAAGCTGGCAAAATAGCATCAGATCAGACCTGAGGGCAGGAAGCAAGGCCATTTTCTTTTTTTCTTTTGTTCTAAGAGCTAGGTGCAATCAAATGCTTGGCTTATATAGCCGTTGTTTGAAGGTATCGTTTTCAGAGACAGGGTCTTGCTCTGTTGCCCAGACTGGAGTACCATGGCATCATCACAGCTCGATACGGCCTTAAACTCCTGGGCTCTGATGATCTTTCACCTCAGTTTCCCAAGTATCTGACGTGCACCACCATGCCTGGCTAATTAAAACATTTTTTTTATAGATGAGGTCTCGCCATCTTGCCCTGGCTGATCTCCCAACTCCCAGGCTCAAGCAGTCCTCCTACCTTAGATTCCTGAAGTACTGGGATTACAGGCATGAGCCACTGAGCCTAGCTATGGGACCATTTTCCTTATATTATTGTTTCGTTTTTTCGAGACATAGTCTCACTCTGTCACCCAGGCTGGAGTGCAGTGGTGTGATCTCGGCTCACTACAACCTCCACCTCACAAGTTCAAGCGATTCTCATGCCTCAGCCTGCTGTAGCTGGGACTACCGGTGCATGCCACTATACCCGGCTAATTTTTTTATATTTTTAGTAGAGATGGGGCTTCACCATGTTGGCCAGGCTGGTCTCGAACTCCTGACCTCAGGTGATCCACCTGCCTCGGCCTCCCAAAGTGCTGGGATTACAGGCATGAACCACCGTACCCGGCCCCATTTTCCTTATAGCACTTGAGCTCAAAGTTTGACCTTAGATCTTAATCAATGTCTGTACCTGGTCATCTGAGTGTCTGGTCTGCCTTTTCCATTTAGTTTAAAAAAAAGTGGGGAAAGGATTAAATGTCTCCCTGGAGGTGTGGGTGTGAAGAATAATGCAATGGTGTGCTGGCTAGATTCACTTATTTCCATTCTATGAAAATTTAAAGTAATGATTCTCTTTGAAAATCCTCAGTGGAATGTTTCATCATGGAACACTGAAGAAACACAATCTGTTTATTTATATTCTCGCCTTAATTTTAGCTTCTTTCTTAAGTGATTTTTTTCCCTGAAGTCTTGTACGTTGGATTCATTTTGAAATGGATTACCGACCAGGCATGAGGCTGCTCTAGTGTTCCCAGCTAAGAAGCTTTAAGAGAAAAAGTCTCTGGTATCTGTTTCACATGGTCAAAAGCCAGTAGAATGAGCTCGGAATCAAGCAGCAGGTCCACAGGCGTTTGTTAACCATCCTCCTTGTGCTGAGGCTCTTTCTCCTACAAAGGGAGATGCCTTTGGAGCCTCAAGATCAACAAATACCAGTTGAATCTAATTGAGTTTGAGATAATACGTCTCCTTTTGCGAAACAGAAGAATTTGCATTTCTGAACAATTGATTCATTGGCCTCCAGATGACATGACTGTTTACTTGGATTTCCTTTTATTTTGATTAAGGACGTATTTGCCCGTTCTTTTGTTTTTTATCTAGGTCTTCCAGAATTTACATACCTCCAGCCACCCCCATTCATGTGGATTGACCAGTTGGGTTGGCTGGCAAGGATGTACAACTGGAAAAAGCGTCTGTCATAACCCCAGCCCTGTGTTTTTTACACGTCGGTTCTCCTTTAATCTGCTCCATACATTGGGTGTTCAGCTGAAGCTTTGTTGTTGTTGTTAATTTTAGACTAAAAAAAATAATAGGGATAAGGCCTCACTATGTTGGCCATGCTGCTCTTGAACCCCTGGCCTCAAGTGATCCATCTCCCTCTACCTCCCAAAGTGTTGGGACTACAGGAATGAGCCACCATGCCTGGCCAACTGAAATTTTTATTTGGTCCACAATTTCAACTCTGTTTCTCTTTATGAAACTTGCAAATTGGCTACAAGTGGCGGCTCATGCATGTAATCCCAGCACTTTGAGAGGGTGAGGTGGGAGGATCACTTGAGCCCAGGAGTTCCAGACCTGCCTGGGAAACATAGTGAGACCCAATGTGTATTAAAAAAATAAAATAAATTAGTGGGGTGTGATGGCATGCACTTACAGTTCCAGCTGCCCGAGAGGCTGAGGCAGGAAGATTGCCTGAACCCAGGAGTTTCAGACTGCAGTGAGCTGGGATCTGTCTCTTTAAAAAAAAAAAACCACAATAAATACATAAATAAACACATAAACTAACTCATAAATGTAGGCCTTTCAGGGCTTTTAAGTGAACTAGGGCTAATCTAATTTTATCCTTAGCTCTATTTGCAACCTGCAAGTTAAAGTATAACCTTCAGTTCCCGCCTCTCAAACTCCATCTGACTTATTGCTTTTGCTTGTCCGCTGAAGTTGAATCATCACTTAGATGAAGCAGTTTCCTTTTCTTCTTGCGTTAGGCTTGTGATGTTTTTCTTTTCCAGCACCTTGCTACTTAAAAGTGTGATCCAAGGAAGAGCAGTACAGGCCTCACGTGGGCTTGTTAGAAATACCGATCCCGGGCCCAGCTTAAACGACTGCATCTGTGGTTTAATAAACACAAAATCCACAGCTGCTTCGTATGTCCCTCCACGTGTAAGCTGTACAACTGGTTGAACGTGTCTTTAGATTTTCTTATTAAAATTATATGGCCAGGATGCAAAGGGACACGTTTCCATGAAGAAATTTTTTTTGAAATTTTTTTCTAACATTTTATTATGAAAATTACAAACATACGGCAAAATTAAAAGAGTTTTATAGTAAGCACCCATATATACTCTACCTAGATTCTATTATTAACTTTTCAAAACCATTTTCTTTTCCCCTAAATTAACGTCTATCAAGAATTTTAGCTGGCGCTGGGTGTGGTGGCTCACTCCTGTACTCCCAACACTTGGGGAGGTCAAGGCAAGCGGATCACTTGAGGTCAGGAGTTCGAGACCAGCCTGGCCAACATAGTGAAACCCTGTCTTTACTAAAAATACAAAAATTAGCTGCATATGTTACGGGCACCTGTAATCTCAGCTACAGGGAGGCTGAGGCATGAGAATTGCTTGAACCTGGGAGGCAGAGGTTTCAGTGAGCCAAGATTATGCCACTGCACTCCAGCCTGGGTGACAGAGTGAGACTCAGTCTCAAAAAAAAAAAAAAAAAAGAAAGAAAGAAAAAAGAATGTTAGCTGTCTATGGTGGCACATGCTTGTAATTCTAGCTCTTCTAGCTATGTGGGAGGTTGAGGCAAGAGGATCACTTGAGCCAGGAGTTCAAGACTAGCCTAGGCAACGTAGCAAGACGAAAAATATTTTTGTAATGTAGAATCATTAGGTTATAGCATGACTGTTACAAATAATCATGTCTTGGTAATAAGGGTCTCACCTCTTCTTCTAGAATTCTCAATGGCACACTGGGAGTTAGCAGTGCTGGGGGGCTGGTCCTGGTCACAACCAGAACACTGGGCCTCAATATCCTCATCTATATGGTGAGTGGGTTGGCAGAGATTGTCTCTAATGTTACCTCCAACCCTGTAACTATAGGTCCATTGCGAATATTATTATCATCACTATTTTTCAGGTGGAGAAACTGATGAACCAGTTAAATATTTGAATAAAAAGGAAAACATCTGTTGGCATGGAAAAGTGATTATTTCCTAAGCTACTGAGTAAAACACAGCTGCACTGGCAGTCTTAACTCTGTTTTCTTGTCAATTTTTGTTCTTTCAGGAAACCTTACAGAAACATGAAGCCCTCAACCATCTGGAACTGAGAAACTTATTCGGGGCTGGCTGCGGCTTCTAGAGCATCCAGGTGTTCTGCAGATGTGAGAACTCATCCTGTAGTCACCAGATGGAGTCCCAAACAGCTGTAAGGCCTGTGCTGTGGCTTTAAGGCCACAGAAGAGTCACTTTCTTAGTGGCTGAAGAGCAGTTGCTGACATGGATGTCTAACTACTGAACACAATCAGTCATTTAACTGACCATAGAAGATCAAGCCAAATTAGGGATTGCACATTTCCTGATTCTCTTGAATCAGGATTCCCGATGAAGGCCACGTTTCTATAGCCCCCCACATCCCTGTAGCTGTTATCACTGCCATCACCTCCTGCCACCAGCATCTTCTTGCAGACTTCACCCTTGCTCCCCAGAGACTTCCTGCATTGGAAGTGAGCAGAAAGGAAGCTCTCAGAAACGTCTCTAGTGGTGCCTGCCATCGCTCCAGACAATCAGAATCCTGCCTTAACCACCATGGGCTGGCTTTTTCTAAAGGTATTGTTGGCGGGAGTGAGTTTCTCAGGATTTCTTTATCCTCTTGTGGATTTTTGCTTCAGTGGGAAAACAAGAGACCAGAAGCCGAACTTTGTGATTATTCTGGCCGATGACATTGGGTGGGGTGACCTGGGAGCAAACTGGGCCGAAACAAAGGACACTACCAATCTTGATAAGATGGCTTCGGAGGGCATGAGGTGAGTCTTGAGATGCCAGGGCAGCATGTCTGTCTTTGGACATCTTACTCCTGTTCTTGAGAGGGGAAGGGGCCGTGCAAAGCACTTGAAGAGCCATTGTTGGACCTGTGCTGATTTAATTAATTTATTAATTGATTTGGTTTGAAGCCAGCATAGCATCCTGAAGAAATCCAGCCATCTAGCACCCATCCATCTGTCTGATAACATGTATTATGTGTTAGAAGCTAGGAATTCAGAGGTGAATAAGATAAAACATTTTTGCCTTCAAGTTATTCATTGTCTGGTGGAGGAGACAGGTTAAGAGGAAAGTAAGGGGCTGGGTGTAGTGGCCCATGCCTGTAATCCCAGTGCTTTGGGAGGCTCAGACAGGAGGTTCGCCTGAGCCCGTGATTTTGGGACAAACTTCTACAAAAACTAAAAGCAAATTAGCCAGCAGTGGTGGCACACTCCTATGGTCCCAGCTACTTGGGAGGCTGAGGTGGGAGGATCATTGGAGCCCAGGAGTTAAGTCTGCAGTGAGCTATGATCATGCCACTGCACTCCAGTTTGGGTGACAGAGAGAGACTCTGTCTCTTAAAAAATAAATAAATAGGCTGGGTGCAGTGGCTCACACCTGTAATCTCAGCACTTTGGGAGGTCATGGCGGGCAGATCACCTGAGGTCAAGAGTTCGAGACCAGATGGTGATACCCCATCTCTACAAAGAGTACAAAAATTAGCCAGGTGTGGTGGCGGGCACCTGTAATCCCCAGCTACTCAGGAGGCTGGGGCAGGGGAATCGCTTGAACTGGAAGTCAGAGGTTGCAGTGAGCCAAGATTATGCCACTGCACTCCAGGCTGGGTGACAATAGCAAGACTCCATCTCAAAAAAAATAAATAAAAGGAAAAAAGGTAAATATATAAGTAAATAAGTAAACAAAGAAAGATAAATAAGAATTATAAGTAAGTAGCTTCTGAACCCACATTCAGAGTTTTTGGAGAACAGAGGCAAGGGTGTAGAATCCAACCGGGGGTTTCAAGGGAGGAGATGGCCTTTAGAGAGCAACGTGGAGTCTGTGAGGCCTGGGAGACATGACTCACTTATTTCTGAGAGGCGTGGCTTAAGTTTAAGGTACACTGAACTCTAAGGGACCACAGAAGAGGAGCACCTATGCATCTGATGAGTCGAAGTGTTTAGAAGACAGCTATGCAGATTTCTGTGAAAACGCCCAGCTCCTTTCCCCACTTAGATGGAGAACAAGCATGAGAGCTTTCAGACTTCAGGGTTTTCTTCTTGGGCTAACATTGGTCTGATTGTCCAGCTCGGATCCTGTCTGCACTGGGCTAAACTCCTTCATGTGGTTTGGGGGGCATCGTTCCAGCTCACTGCTCAGGGTGATGCGTGGGGCATCTCCACAGAGTTCTGGTCACTTGCATCCTGAGATACGCGCCCTTGAGGGCCGGTGGTTTCTATGTCTGGTCTCACTCACTCAGTTCTTCCTCACCTCCATCACGGCGAACTTTGTAGAAATACTATTCTGTTTCCACTACCTCAAAGACATTTTTCAGCCCTAAGGATAAAACCCAAACCCCAAACTTGTATTTGGCTGGGTGGGGTGGCTCACACCTGTAATCCCAGCACTTTGGGAGGCCAAGGTGGGTGCATGACTCAAGTGAATGAGTCATCACTCAAGTGATGCCAAGGACAGGAGTTCGAGACCAGTCTGGCCAACATGGCGAAACCCCATCTCTACTGAAAATAGAAAATTTAGCCAGACATGGCGCATGGGAGAATTGCTTGAACCTAGGAGGCAGAGGTTGCAGTGAGCTGAGATTGCACCACTGCACTCAAGCCTAGGCAACAGAGTGAGACTCTTTCTCAAAACAAACAAACAAACAAAACCAGAACACCCCCCCCCCCCCCGCCCCACTCGACTGGTTTCTGCACTGCCTCTTCTCTCTTGCAGTGGTCTTCAGGTGAGCTCTCCCCTGTGTGGGCCTCATCTGTGTGATGGGTTCATCCTGGTGCACTCTCTACTTCCTCTGTTTAATTAGTTTCTACTTACTACTTAGGTCTCAGTTGCACGTGAGGGCCTCAGGAAAGCTTTCATGGGTGCCTCGGGAGTTCTGTCATGGTCCTTGCTGCTTTCTGTGGTGGCTGTTCAATCATCTGACCACTACGTTGGGTTGAACAGCATCCTCCTAAAATTCGTGTCCATCCAGAACCTCAGAACGTGACCTTATCTGAAATTAGGGTCTTTGCAAATGTTACTAGTTAAGGATCTCGATGATCTCAGAATCGACTTAGAGTGGGTACTAAATCCAGTGACATTTTCTTATAAGGAGAGGAGAAGACACAGAGAGATGGTGAGGTGAAGATGTTGGCAGAGGAGATTCAAATCATGCCTCTACAAGCCAAGAATACCAAGGACTGCGGGCAACCACCAGAACCAGGAGAGAGGCATGGAACAGATTCTCCCTCAGAGCCTCCATGAGGAGCCAGCTGGGCTGACATCTTGATTTCAGACTTTTAGCCTTCTGTCCTGTATTTATGTGTTTTTTAGTCAGAGTCTTGGTCCATCACCCAAGTTGGAGTGCAGTGGTGCAATCTTGGCTCACTGCAACCTCTATCTCTCGGGTTCAAGTGATTCTCCAGCCTTAGCCTCCCGAGTAGCTGTGATTACAGACATCTGCCACCATGCCTGGCTAATATTTGGAGAGATGGGGTTTCACCATGTTGGTCAGGCTGGTCTCGAACTCCTGACCTCAAGTGATCCCGACTTGGCCTCCCAAAGTGCTGGGATTGCAGGCGTGAGCCACTGCGCCCAGCCTGGCCTATTGCTTCAAGCCACCCAGCTTGTGGTAATTTGTTATGGCAGCCACAGAAAACTTACACACCTCCCTCCCAGCTCTTGACTTCAGGAAGAAAAATGCCTCGTCTATTATTTCTGTTTATAGTCCTAGCATGTAGCACAGTGCCTAGTACGTAGTGGACAATTAATAAATATTTGTTCATCAATAAATGGGCTCTAATAGCTCAAGATGCCCTGGAGTCTCACCCCAAATTTTGCATGTAGGAATATTTTTCTGGGGAAAGAATTCATCCATCCATTAGCATTTGCCAGATTCTCAAAAGGACCTGGCTTGCCAAATGCTTAGGAACTTCTGTTTCAGTGTCTAGCGGGTTAGTGGGGAAATCCCGTGAGTTAAGCTGAGTTGTGCAAGGCCTACCCATTTTTTTTTGGTTTTATCATGTTCTGTCTCTACTGTCACACTCTCATCTTGAGCAGAAAGGGTGACTCGGGAGTCAGATGCCAAATGTGGTTTGCCAGGCTCTCCTTTTTCCCGCCCCCTTGTGAAAGTGTTCTCTCCATCTGAGCCTTGTGACAGTGGCCAGGTGGATGGCCCTCTGGCCCGAGGTTGACGGCTTTTCATTCTTCTTTGTTGACAGGAAAGCCGGGCTTCCTGTGAGGCCATGAACTGATTCATCGCTGGTTTCTCCCACTGCCTAGTCACGGCCAGCGGGGAACTGTAACTTTCAAACACAAACTCTTACTGCCCAACAAGGTCTGGGGTGACTGGCTGGGACTGCATGCTCAAGCCACCACCCCTGGTTCTATTGTCTTCTTTTTATCCATGCATGAATTTCCTAGGGCTGCTGGAACAAATTACTCCAAACTGGGCAGTTTAAAACATTACTTTGTTGTTTCACGGTTCAGAGAGTCAGAAGTACAGAAATGAAGGTTATGTTGAAGGCTCTGACAGCATCCGTTCCTCGCCTCTCTCCTGGATTCTGGTGCCTGCTGGAATCCTTGGCCTTCTGGGCTTGTAGACTCCTGTTTCTGCCTTGGTTGTTACATGGAGTTCTTTCATGCCTGTGTCCAGACTTCCCTCCTCCAATAAAAATACCAGTCATTCGATGTAAGGCCCACTCTGCTCCAGTATGACCTTATCTTAAATTGATGACATCTGCAAAGACTCTGTTTCCAAATAAGGTCACATCACAGGTTCTGGATTGATAAGAAATTTGAGGGGAATGCTATTTAGTCTGATGCAATTAGCCGTATTACATCTCTATTACATCTCTCTCTCTCTCTCTCTTTTTTTTTTTTTTTTTTGAGACAACAGTTTCATTCTGTCGTCCAGGCTGAAGTGCAATGGCACAATCTTGGCTCACTGCAACCTCTGCCTCCTGGGTTCAAGTGATTCTCCTGCCCCAGCCTCCTGAGTAGCTGGGATTACAGGTGTCTGCCACCACACCTGGCTGATTTTTGTATTCTTTGTAGAGATGGAGTTTCACCATGTTGGCGAGGCTGGTCTTGAATTCCTGACCTCAAGTGATCCACCTGCCTCAGCCTCCCAAAGTGCTGGCATTACAAGCGTGAACCACCACACCGGGCCTATGTATTTCTTTTTCCTCTGCTTTTAACGCAGTCTGTTTTGTGTAGGTGATCAGCTCGTATCTGTTGCACTGAAGACTAAATGTCATGCTTAAGAGGGCAGGAGCCAGACAGCTCGAGCTCAATCAGATTCCAGCTCTGCCACTTCCTATTTGTGACCCGGGCAAGCTGCATCGTCCCTTGGAGTTTTCCTTTCCTCTTCTGTAAGTGGGGTTAGTGATAGCCTTCTATCCCACAGGGTGTTGTGGGGGTTAAATTAAGTAATCCATAAGCCAGGTGTGGCACACATCTGTGGTCCCAGCTACTCCAGATACTGAGGCAGGTGGATCCCTTGATGCCAGGAGTTCGAGGCTGTGGTGAGCTATGGTCACGCCATTGTACTCTAGCCTGGGCAGCAGAGTGAGACCCTGTCTTGTAAAAAATAAAAAAATTAAGTAATCTATATAAGCAGTTAGCATAGAGCCTAGCATACAAGAGATAGGGTATGTTAGCTAGGTTATTTCTGTTATTGTTATTAGAAATATTCATATGTAATGCTAGTGTAAATTGACTAATCTGCATGATAAAAGATCCAATGACAAAACTTGGAAGGATGAGGTGGAGTTCCAGTGACAAATTCCTGTTAATCCCTGTGCTGGCCATGCATAAGGACCAACACCTTTATTTGAATCAACACAACAGCTACAATAATAGCAAACCCTTACCAAGTGCTTGCAAGGTGCCAGGCTCTAGGCATCACCCGTTCTTTGTACCACCCTACCTTTCTCTCTCTTTTTTTCTTTCTTTTTTTCCTTTTTTTTTTTTTTCTGTTTTTCATTACCTCCAGTAATGGCTATAAGCAACACCCTACCTTTCTCTTATATCACAGATGAGGAAGTTGAAGTTAAGTAACACACCCAGAGTTGGTAAGTGGCCAAGCCCACGTTCAAGCTCAGATTTCCTCATCCTAGAGCCTTATTCCTTCAGGGCTGGGCAGAACTGGGGAATTAGCAAAAATAATCCATCGAAGTTTGGGCCAGCTTTGCCATATGGGTGTCAAAGAGGAGGAGGCCAGGCGTGGTGGTTCACACCTATAATTCCAGTTCTTTGGCTGTGCTGTTGAACACTTACCAGTTTAAAAATGATAAGATAGCCAGACGATAATTGAAATGAAGTTTAAGTGAAAATGTCAGGGACTTTGTAATCAACTAAAACTTAACAATTTTAAGCAATTGGCCAGGCGTGATGGCTCACATCTGTAATCCCAGCACTTTGGGAGGCCAAGGCGGAGGATCACTTGAGGTCAGGAGTTTAAGACCAGCCTGACCAACATAGTGAAACCCCCTCTCTACTAAATACAAAGATTAGCTGAGTGTGGTGGCGGGCGTTTGTGATCCCAGCTACTTGGGAGGCTGAGGCAGGAGAGTCTCTTGAACCCAGGAGGTGGAGGTTGTAGTGAGCCAAGATCATGCCATTGCACTCCAGCCTGGGCGACAAGAACAAAACTGTATCTCAAAAAAAAAAAAAAAAAAAAAAAGAAAGAAAGAAAGAAAGAAAGAAATTTAAAAGTGATTAAAATGGGAGATGAAAAGCAACTTGCGTTACAATAGGGGATAGAGGGATGAATTGCTAATGCTTTAAAAAACAGAAGAGGACAAACACATTCTGTTGGTGCCTTTTCCAGCTCTTCACGCATTCTGAAAATATTTAAGACACTCTGAGAGCCCAGGGAATAAGCCTGATGATACAACGCCTGTTTGGTTCTTGCTGGTAGCACATCTCACACCCAGGGAAAGCCAATGCTGGTTTCACCTGTGATGTATAAGTGAGATCATTTCTTGAAAATTCTCAGGCTGCGGAAGTACCTTGCGTATGACTCCTGGCTGGGTGGCTGGATTCAGGCAATGGCCTAGGATTTCTGAATGGGGATTTGAGCTCCTGGGCAGTAATGACTCACACATCTTTTGGGAGGGAGAAGGAGAGTGCCCAGTGATCATGAGAGAGAGAGAGGTGGTCACAGCCAGCAAAGCCCAGATACTTCGCACTCGCTTGAACTGTCTGCCAGGCTGGCTCAGAAGTGCAGATGACAGCATGCTGTAATCGTGTTTACTTAATGTGTGTTGATTTACAGTATGTTAACATTGCACCTTGATCTTGTTTCTTCCCTGCTTTCCTCCTTCTCTCCCCCTAGTTTAATTTTGAGTCAAGTCACTGTTGCTGCTGCTGCTGCTAGGAATTATAGGCAGTGGCTTAGCTAGGAATCAAAGATCAATATTCACCATGGGAAGGTCAGGGGCTCCCAGGGACTTGAGGCTGTTTCTAAAACGGGCCTCGGTGAGCAATGAATTGAGCTGTCAATTTAGTTGAACACTTGGTTTGATTTGTGTTCTCAGAATTGGCTTTTTGCAAGAGTTCATGCACCCTGCTACCTCTCAGACCTCTTTTTCTCAGCCACCCTGCTGCCTTGGGGATTTGGCAGTAACCTAATGGAAGATGTGAACCAGGCCGGCAGTCACAACACAGGGCCTTGTGATGACTGGTGGACAGTATGGGGACGAGGGCAGAAAGGACATTCTAAACAAGACCAATATTCTAAACGAGGACCTTTCCTCCCTCCTGTAACTCCTTTTCAGCTCTATTCCTACCCCTGACACAGTAACTCAGATTTGGGGTTGGGAGGACCTTCACTGGGGAGAAATCCTCCTATCTCATGACCTTCACTATTACCCTAAGACGCCTGCTTTGGGAAGTCCCATCCTGACTTTTCTTTGTAAGCTCTTGGCATCGTGGGACAGGTGACTTTATATTTTCGTACTTGGGTAAATAGGTCAAATAGACATCAAAATCATGTCAGGCCCACCTTTCAACTGGGGCCAGGTAAGTGCTGAACAAAAGGGACCACGGGTTTTTACCTCTTGGCTCTGTTTAATAGATGGGGACAGGCAGGAACACAATGACCTAGATGGTAGCCAATCTTAGAGAGAAGCAAAGGAACTGAAATATTAACCAGTGGGGCCTTGGTGCCAGCCTGCTTAACCAACTGCAAGTTCAAAGTAGCCTGTCCAGCCACTATTAATAGTTCCTCTTTTAAGCCTCTCAAAGACAGTCATTCAACACTGAATCTCTACGAAGAGCCAGTCATGAGACAGATGCTGGGAGACCCTAGCCAGCTCTGCCCTTGAGGGATCGATGGCCTGATGGCAAGCAAAGACGAGAAAACCAGCCTGTTTAGGATGCAGGGAGGTTGTGTGCTATGAGAGTGGAAACCCCAGGCGTATCTCCTGCTCCTGTGCATGAGATGGATGTGTCTGAATTGACAGCTTAGGGGATGGAACTAGCATATCACTTATAAATTGGTCTCAGTCAAGAAAGAGAAAAGCCCATTGCAGGGCCTTTTACCTTTTAGGTGGTAAAGCTTGCAGTGAGGAATCCTGTTACAGATAGTGCCATGGGGGCTACAGAAAGAGAAAGTTCATTTCTCTAGAGCAAAGTCAAGAGGTCATCAGTAAAGGTTATCTGTTAGGACTCGAATGCTGAGACTTAAAATGAAGGGAGAGGAGCGTGTTGTAGGCAGAAGGGAAGGTAGGAGCAAAGACCCAGACATGATTCTAGGGCCTCCCTGGGGCCCTGTCCCAGGTGCTGGGAACACAGCTATGATCCAGAGAGCCAAAAGCCCTCACTCTCCAGGGGGTGTTGCATTTTAGCAATTGAGTATGGCCGGGCCAGGTGCATGAGGCTGGATGGAGGGACTGGACATCTGGTACAGCGTGTCATGTACATGTTTACAAGATTCGACTGAATCCTGCAGGCTCTGGGGACCCTGAGTGACTGAAGTCATCAATCTGCATTTGAGATGGGATGTTCCAGCTTACCAGGATGCCCCACATGAGTGGCTGGAAGGGCAAGGGTCACGTTGCAGGGATCTTCAGATGGCCCGACTCAGAATTGTGGCAATGGAGAGGGATGTCAGATTCAGGAGGCACGTAGATGCCTGTATGTCTGTTGCATTGTCATATGCTTTGTGTGTGTGCTTCCTTGAACATGAATGTGCATATATGTACAAGATTGTGAAAAGGAAAGGAGAAATTTACCAAGGACCATGACCAAGCTCAGCTGCCAGGAATCCTCTCTGGAAAAGAACAAGAGGCTGGATGTGGTGACATATGGCAGCTACTTAGGAGGCCACCCAGGAGGCTGAGACAGGAGGATCGCTTGAGTCTGGGAATTTGAGGCTGCAGTACACTATCACTGCTTCTGTAAATAGTCACTGCACTCCAGCCTGGGCAACATAGCAAGACCCCATCTCAAAGAAAAGAGAAAGAAAGCAGAAGAACAGGAGTATAAATAGATGAATGAATGAATGAGTCAACAAAAGGCACCAAGTAGGCTATTTGTTGCCACATTTGCTTGTAGCTTACAAAGGGCCTGCGTATCCATTAGCTCAATAATCTCGCTTACAACCTTCTGGGGAATAAGTCAGCTGTGTTCTCAACAGAAGGCAATGTGGAGTCTGAGCTGCACGGGTTTTCTAAGTTGTAATTCAGCCGCTTTCCAGTTCCCATTTCCCAACCCTGTCCCCCTACACACAAAGGCCACAGCAAAAGATTTTCAAAACCTATTTTCACGTCCATGCCTTTAAATTATGAATGGAGCAAGGGCAGTTTTTATTCTAGTCACATAGCAAAGTAGAGAGTTGCCACAGAATGCCTCATCATCTACTTTAAATGCCTTGCAAATGAAGGCTGGACACGCTTAACTTTGCGATGTTATGTCTCTCCAGGGCTTTTGTGGCAGCCTTTCCAGCACGAGCGTTCCCTGGTTCTAATACACATAATTTATGCAATGGCAAGTTGCTTTGGTTTCTGTCTGGCTGTGTCTTAATTTGCGTTGATTTTCTTGTTAACAGGCTGCTGTAATGTCTGGCTCTGTATTTCCAGCTTTGCTTTACAACGTATTTTCAGACTTTAATTAGGACCCCTGATGGTGAACTGGCCTGAGCCTGCCCAGATAGACTTGGGAGAAAAGAAAGCTTTCCAAATAACAAGGTCATTTTATTGCTTATTAATTAGTCCAACCAAAGGGAGACAGTGGCCAGGAGAGGGGAAAGAGGTGACGTGCAGGCCAGTTCATAAAGCTGCATTTTTAGGGGTGGGTACAGCCTCTCCAAAGAATTGCAAATAAAGGAAATGAGATTGTTTCTGAGAGTTAAGCTATGAACTTTAACACACCGTGAGGAAGGAATTAAGCCCTGAAAGCATCCGCTTAAGTGATTACGTGAAAAATGAACTGACATGTTTTTCCCAGTCAAACCACCTGAGTTTCTCCAAGTTCTGTTTGTTTGTTCACCAGATATTGCTGCGGCGGCTCTGCCCCACCAAGGTGCTGTGCTTGTGGCTGGAGTTACAACTCTAAGCTCCATCTCATGAAACCTACACCAGGCAAGGGAACTCAAGGCTACACGCTGCTGTAGAAAATGTACAGTAGCTGTTCCCAAGATGAGAATGTTAACAAGTCCAAGGGGAGATTGCGTTTAGGGCCATCGTTAAAATTGGGCAAGCAGGGATGACTTTCAGGCAGTGTAGTTTTGGCACTGGCCAGCCATATTTGTCAGCTTGGGTTGCTGTAACAAATACAACAGACTGTATGGCTGAAGCAGTAAACGTTTATTTCTCACAGTTCTGGAGGCTGGAAGTCCAGCATCAGGGTACTAGCATGGTCAGGTTTTGGTGAGGGCTCTCTTCCTGGCTTGCAGATGGCCTCCTTCTTGCTGCATTCTCACAAGGAGAATACAGTTCAAGGCCAGCCTGGGCAATACAACAAGACCCCCATCTCTACAATAATAATAATAATAGTAATAATAATAAATTGGTGAATAAGAGAGGGCTCTCTCTTTCTGTCTCTGTCTCTCTGATGTTATCATCCTAATTACTGGAAGACGTGGAGGGTGTGGGATGAGAACTGATTTCATATTTTTTTTGGAGTTAACAGATTTCTAATGAGCATCTACTTAGTGCCATATTTTACCAATGTGATTTATAAATTCTCTCATTTGATCCTTGCAGGGATTTTATAAGATTAGCATTATTATCCTCACTTACATATGAGTAAAATGAAGTTCAGATAGTTTGAGTCACTGGCAGACTCTTAATTTATAAATTCTCGGTCTTGGAAGTCAGTGAAAACTAAGAAAAGGGCTCAAACTAACTTGACATTACTCCGAAGCCACAGACGTACTTAATGAGAGAGACAAAGGACCGTCTTATTAATTAATGAATTATTGTTATTGTAAAGATGGGCTCTTGCTATGTAGCTCAGGCTGATTTTGAACTCCTGGGCTCAAGCAATCCTTCCACTGCAGCTTCCCCAAATGCTTGGATTATACGTATGAGCCACCACACCTAGCCAAGCCCTCTTTTTCCAAATGCACTCATCTCATCATGGAAGCTGTCCCCTCATTACCTTATCTGAATCTAATTACCACCTAAAGGGCATATGTCCACATACCGGCACTCTGGGGATTAGGGTTTCTACATATGAATTTCGGAGGGACACAAACATTCAGTCCACAGCACCAGGCAAAAGGAAATGGTAGCTCAAGAGCCTTTGAGGATCCCAGACCCACTATTCAAGGTCAATCCACAGGCTGGGCACGGTAGCTCACACCTGTAATCACAGCACTTTGAGAGGCCAAGGCGGGTGCATCACCTGAGGTCAGGAGTTTGAGACCAGCCTGGGCAACATGGCAAAACCCCGTCTCTATTGAAAATACTGAAATTAGCCAGGTGTGGTGGCAGGCGCCTGTAATCCCAGCTACTTGGAAGGCTGAGGCAGGAGAATTCACTTGAAAACAGGAGGTGGAGGTTGTAGTGAGCCGAGATCGCGCCACTGCACTCCAGCCTGGGTGACAGAGCAAAACTGTGTCTCAAAAAGGAAAAAAAAAAAGGTTAATCCACAGCGGAGGAAAGGCCCTTCAGCTTCACAAAGTAAAGGTCTTTTTCGATGATCCATTTGAATTCTCTTAGCATTAATGCAGTCCAAACTCACTATGGCAAACTTCAGATTCTGATTTCCTGTGTAGCTTGTGCACAGGAAGAAAACATGTTGACCACACTGACACTCTGGTTCCTGTGCCCATCCTCGGAAGTCAGGTGGGTCAAGGGCATTCCTACATCTTTCTTGGGCTCACGTGGTTTGTGTGGATGTGAGTCAGGCTCTTGGGGCTGACACCACCAAGCATAAGTCTCGGGACCTTCCCAGTCAAAGATTGGTTCCTGTAACATGGTGACCTAGTTAATGTGATACCTCCTGCAGACCGGCTCAGCTCCAGCCAGCCTTCCCTCCTGTAGCTATAGTGGAAAGAGCATAGGAATTTGGGTTGGAAAGGCCTGGGTTCAAATTCTGGCTCTGCCATTTCCTAACTGTAGGGGTCTGTAGTCTTCAACATGACACAATGGTGAGACAGGCCTTGGTGTAAGATGCATTGAGCTCATACCAGCTAAGTCGTCTTGGAAAGCTATTTAATCTCTCTGCCTCAGCTTCCTTCTCTGTAGAATGGGAATTTAGATCCTATTTTACAGAGTGTTTTAAAAGTTAGACATCATACGTGTAACATGATTAGAGGTGTAGCCACTTGGTATGTGGTAGACATTTTTGTTACTATAAGACAAATAATGCTAATGCCTATTTATACCTTAGGTCTCAGCTTACACATAACTTGTTTTGATAAATGCTTTCCCAACACATAGGTGTACATGCTTGGTACATTTCAGAACATCCTGTGCTTAATGTTTTCCAAATCCTCTTACACAATGAAATTATCCACCTCCCTCACTGACCAGTGAGCAGATTGAGGGCTGGGATTTTTTTGTTCATTGGTATATCCTGGATCACCTACAGCAGGAGTTCCCAACCCCTGGGCCACTGGTATTGGTCCATGGCTTGTTAGGAACCGGGCCGTACAGCAGGAGGTGAGCAGCAGGTGAGTGAAACTTCACCTGTATTTACAGCCACTCCCCATCGCTCGCATTGCTGTCTGAGCTCCGCCTCCTGTTCGATCGACAGCAGCCTTAGATTCTCACAGGAGCTCCTGCCCTGTTGTGAACTGCGCATGCGTGGGATCTAGATTGCACGCTCCTTATGAGAATCTAATGTCTGATGATCTGTCACTGTCTCCCATCACCCGCAGATAGGACCAAGAAAACAAGCTCAGCGTTCCCACTGATTCTACGTTATGGTGAGTTGTGTAATTATTTCATTATATATTACAATGTAATAATAGAAATGAAGTGCACAATAAATGTAATGCATTTGAATCAACCTGAAACCATTCTCTGCAACCCTGTCTGTGGAAAAATTGTCTTCCATGAAACTGATCCCTGGTGCCAGAAAGATGGGGGATAGCTGACCTGCAGTATAATAGCCAGGATTCTCTGGTTTTAAGTGCCAGAAACCCACCTTAATCAGCGTAAGCACAAAAAAGAGGCACAGGTTGGGCTCGTGACCTAAGCCCCTGAGACCCTCTGTTTTTCCTCTGTGCTTCTGAGCCAGTTGGCCCATTCTTTCAAGTTCCTCCATGTGACAGTCAAGGAAGCCCTTATCCCTCTGAGGTTGCTTTCTAATAGCTTGAGATTCCAAAGGGGGACAAAAGAGCTGTTTCTCATTCTCTGGTTCAGAAAATTCCAAGTTTGAACTCACACTATCCCTGCCTGGCTCATGGGCCGTGGACCAGTTTGCTGAGGACAGAGGGTTGTGGTAGTGTGATTAGATTGCAGTGGAGTCCTGGACGCACATTGGGGTGGGTTATTGTGCATTGGGGAACAGGCATCAGCAGCTCTACGAGTCATGTGGAAGGTGTGGCTGGAGAAAGTGTGTATGCTCCACAGTCAAACACAACCGATGGCAGTAATAGCGCTCAGACAACAGGTGGATGTCTACATTACACATGCAAAGGCTGCGAGACAGTTTCACGTGCTTCCGAAGTCAAAGTCAAGGCTTTTTCTCCCAGAGGATAAGGAAAGACTTTGTGACAATAGTAGGTTCTGAAGGAAAGGTAGGAGTTTGAAAGGGCAAGAAGACAGTAATGTGTTCTTTAGCAGAGATACAACAGCGTTAATGTGTTGAGTTGGAGAGTGGGTGGGGCGTGAGAAAGGGAGGGATTCCAGATGTTCCAGGAAAAAAAATCCTGTTGAGCTGGACCCTAGGGACACACAGGGAGGTGTACTCATTTCTGAGGCCTGCTGTAGCACAGGACCACAAATTGAGTAGCTTACAACCACCAAAATGTATTATCTTACAGTGCTGAAGGCTAGAAGTTCAAGATTAAGGTGTTGGCAGAGCCACATTCCCTCCAAAGTGCTAGGAGAAGTTCATTCCTTTCCTATTTCAGCTTTTGGGAACCCCAGGCATTTCTTGATTGTGCTGGCATCATTATCGTCTCTGCCTCTGTCTTCACGTTGGCCGTCTTCCCTCTGGGAGTCTCTTTGTCTTCACAGCATTCTCTTCTCTGTATCTCGGTTCTTCTGAAATAAGGACAACAGTTACATTGGATCAAGACCCACTCTACTTCAGTATGATTTCATCTTAACTTAAAATTACTCTGCAATGACCCTGTTTCCAAATGAGTTCACATGCTAAGGTACTAGGGGTCAGGACTTCAACAAATCTTTTGGGGGGATGCAGTCTGACCCATGGCAGGCAGCCATAGCTCAGAGCCTGATAGGTAGGTTGAGCCAGAGCATAATGGATTATGGAGGCTGAGACTTGGGGCTGTAAAATGGCATGACCAATCAGCATGCTAGCATGGGTTAGAGGAAGTGCTTCTGGTGAGGGACAACCACCATTTTGATCTGAAAGATGCAGGAAGTGGCAGAGAGACTTGAAGATAATGCCTCAGTTTCCACTGCCTCAGTGGCTTTGCTTGACTGGGAGGGGGTGGACACAAGCTTTTGGAGGGAGAATGCGGAGCTTGGTTCTGTGTATGTTGAGTGTGAGTTGACATGTGACATATGTGTGGCAGTGAACATGATGCCAGGATAGCACCAGCAGCAGCCAAGTGCCACTCACCCCTAGACTTCCATCCACTCACAACCTGCTCGCTTATTGCCACTTCCCACCTGAAATGTTCTCTTTCTCCCCATTTAGCTGGTGATGGCAGTAATCATGTTGCCTGCCATGGTGTTGGAAACAGATGCTCAGTGCTGCAAAGAAAAGTCAGCACTGAGACAAAGGCTCTCTCAGCAAGGCAATCTTTACTTCCTGCAGAAAGGGTACCCTTGCCAGCAGTCTTGCCACGAGAGTATAGCACACAAAGGAAAAGTGGGACATATTTATTCCTTATGCATTTGTGGTGGTCCTTACTGCTGTATCTAATCTCTGTTGGTTGGAGCCAGACCTCACAATCTAAAACTGAACCTGATTGGCTGATAACTTAAAACTTTCTTGAATAGGTAAAGGCGATGGAGAAGTCCAAATAAGGAAGGGTCAGGAAGTTGCTTGTGAAAGGACTTGGAAAAATAATAACATAAATATCTTGGTTAAAGTATAAGGACATAGAATGTACTACATGCCTGTGAGCATGTCTTACATAGGATAGGCCTTAACAGAGTTATTAGCAAAAAGCAAGAAGGCTTTGAAGAAAATCTTTGAAGCAAACTATTATTTTTAATAATTATGATTTATTCTTTAACAAGAAAGGAAACTGAAGAGGAACTTTTCTACTTCCCATACATGAATTTTAAAAACCTACTCTGCTTTGGGAGGCCGAGGTGGGTGGATCACAAGGTCAAGAGATCGAGACCATCCTGGTCAACATGGTGAAACCCTGTCCCTACTAAAAATACAAAAAATTAACTGGGCATGGTGGCATGTGCCCGTAATCCCAGCTACTCAGGAGGCTGAGGCAGGAGAATTGCCTGAACCCAGGAGGCGGAGGTTGCGGTGAGCCGAGATTGCGTCATTGCACTCCAGCCTGGGTAACAAGAGCAAAACTCCATCTCAAAAAAAAAAAAACAAAACAAAACCCAAAAAACAAACAAAAAAAACCTACTCTGTGCTGGATGCTTTGCTAATTACTTGATGTACATCATCTCACTGAATTCTTCAAATAACTTGTTGAGGTAGGTCTCATTATGCCCATTTTGCAGAAGAAGATAATGGGCTTAGATTGAATTACTTGTCCAGTCTCACACTAGACAGAGTTGGGGCCGTATTTGGCCTCAGGCTTGTTTTCCCATGCTTTTAACTTTCTTATCACTCTGCTTCCCATAGCATTTTCTTTGTATTTTTCATATAGGACTCATCTTACTTTCTCTTATTATCTACATATGGCAGTTCTGCTAGAGTGTAAGCTCTCGGATGGAAAAGGCTGTAGCTCCCCAGCTAACTCTGTTGTGGTTGGTTGAACTAGACCGGAAGCTTGTAGGTGAAAGGTTTGAGATGGCAGGTGATATGCGCGTGTTTTTTGGGAGGCAGAGAGATGAACAAAGGGAGGAATGCCCAGTGGTGCCTTCAGGTCCACATACCTGGTTGCTGGAGGGATGAAGTCATGGTGCCTGCAGAAAACCCAGCTGAGGAAGCTGGTGTCCATGCAGACTATGGCTTTCCTACCAGACTGGAAGAAACAGGTCTCATCAAGTAGAGTGCAGGACCTGGGCTGCTGATGGTGGAGAAACAGTGCTCCTGAGGTCTGGAATTATACCCCAGGGCAGTGACGGGACTAGGCAGGCACATCTCTGCTCTTGAGGAACTCTAACCTAGGTAAGGGAGCCAACAGCAGACAAATCTCTGAGCAAGATAAAGTCAGATACGATAAGGGTGAGGGACAAGCTCAAACAGTGCTACTGTGGGTGTCACTGGGTCAGGCAGACCTCCCCAGGAGGCGAAATGAGAGCTGAAGTCCAGCTGACCAGGACGGGCCAGCCCTGTGGAGACCAGAGCAGAGTGATCAGGATGGAGCGAAGGGCCTGAGGCCAGAGCCAGCTGGGGGTGTTCTAGAAAAAGCAACTCACCTTGGCTGGCTGGAGGGGAGAAAGGTTGGGGAGGAGGGTCTTGATGCCAAACAGAGTCCGGATCACCAGGGTGGCGACTTCCCACCTTTCCTGTGCCCTGTCACACGTGGAAACGATATGTGTCTCTTTCCAAGATCCTCCACTAAGGCTGCCAGTGGAAGACTCTCCGCATTGTGCTGTAAGGGGACTTCTTTTCCCGGAGCTGGGCAGGGAACAGACGGAGCCCACATAGGACAGCTCTGGTGCCCGAGTTGCCCCATGCCCCACCTGGCTGCCCCAGGGGCTGAGGCAGAGCACAGTTTCAGAAAATCTATGGCTCATTTGGGCCTAACTGCTCCAGCTCCCCTGCTGGGACGCTGTGATAAAAGGACCTGTAGACTGGTGACTTCAAATTTGCTTTGACTGATTTGCAGTAAGAATCCATGAAAGGGTTTCCAGCCAGGGACTAATTGCAGGGCTGTCTAATCTTTTGGCTTCCCTGCGCCATGTTGGAAGAAGAAGAATTGTCTTGGGCCACATATAAAATACTCTAACATTAATGATAGCTGATAAGCTTTAAAAAATCACACAAAAACTCAACGTTTTAAGGAAGTTTATGAATTTGTGCTGGGCTGCATGTGGGCCATGGGCTGTGGGCTGGACAAGCTTGTACTTGTGCTAGGTGATACACATTTTATTTTATTTATTTATTTATTTATTTATTTATTTTAGAGGAGGACAATACATTTCGTTTTATTTCAATCAAATCACAACACTCTCTTTTCCAACTGCTGCAAAGTGTATCTACAATATTCTATTACAGATCCACTTAAAAAAGGTTTCCTGTGACATTACAGCAAGCCTCTTTTTTCAAACAGAGGAATAATCCCAAATTCTTCCTCAAAAATAAAAACTCCATTCCAGTAAATACATAAAAATTACAGTAAATCAGACAGGTGATACACATTTTAAAGAGGCTGGGTGTGGTGGCTCACTCTTGTGATCTCAGCACTTTGGGAAGCCAAGGTGAGCTGCTTCCCAGCTAGCTTGAGATCATCTGAGGTCAGGAGTTTGAGACCAACCAGGCTAACATGGTGAAACCCCGTCTCTACTAAAAATACGAAAATTAGCTGGGCATGGTGGTGTGCACCTATAATCCCAGCTACTTGGGAGGCTGAGGCAGGAGAATCGCTTGAACCCGGGAGGCAGAGTTGCATTGAGGTGAGATGGTGCCACTGCACTCCAGCCTGGGTAGCAGAGTGAGACTCCACCAAAAAAAAAAAAAAAAAAAAAAAAAAAAAATAGTTTAAAGATTACTTTGGCTGCCCCATGGAAAATGAGGGGAGGGGGAACTGGAGACAGGAATTGCAAACAGGGGCGGGGAGTAAGTAGAGCTGCCGCCGATAGCTGGGGAGACTGTACATTGCTCACCTCTGGCCTATGGTATGAATGGCATCCCCTAGGATTGTTCAACATGATGGCCCTGGGGTCTGGGTACAAGGCGATGGTAGCTTGGACTAGGACATGAGCAGATACGTGGAGAAAAATAGAAATATTCTGGATATATTTGGAAGTTGAGTTGATAGGACTGGCTAATAATTTACCTGTGGAGAGGGAGAGGGGAAGAGAGCAACCTCGGATTCCTGTGAGCTGAGTGACAGGGTGGGGGTGCTTTTTACTGAGACAGGGAAGATTGGTATGGGATAGCTGGTATGTAGGGAAAAATCTAAAGAAGATCCAGATAAACTTGTGGAAATTTGTATTTTAGCAGACAGAGGGTTTCACTATGTTGCCTAGGCTGGTCTCGAACTCCTGAGCTCAGACAATCTATCCACCTTGGCCTCCTGAAGTGCTAGGATTACAGACCTGAGCCACTGTGCCCAGCCTGACCCTGCATTTTCATATTTCACTGGGTTCCGTGAATTACAAAGCTGATTCTGTTGTGATGGATAAACAGATGAAACGAGTATGCTTGGGGCAGCTTGCACGGAGCTACAAATTCAGACCAAAGTGAAGGCAGGGGCAACAGAGGCTTATGCCTTAATGCATGTGAAGTGCTTGAAAAAGTGCCTGGATTATAGTCATAATAACTCATAAGTGTCATAACTCATAAATGTCAGCTGTAAGAGTAAAAAGAGTTGTTAAAAGGAAGGAACGTTTCGGAGTGTGAACCAGGTGGGTCTTTGTGCTTCAGTCTCAGGAGGAAGAGAACAGAAAAAGCGGGATAGACATGAACATTTGGGGAGCAAAGGTGTGAGCAATAGCTAGAACTCGATTTGGATATCGAAGGGTAGCAGTTACCAGTTACTAGTTACCAGCCACGTCAACGGCCCGGGCTCAGAAGTTTGGGGTCTGTGGTCCCAGTATCTGTGGCTGCCAGTGGTGCTTTGAAAAAAACCTGTGGCTGGGAAACTTTACCCAAGGCCCCCAGTGATTGAAGGAAGAAAGCCTGCAGTGTTTCTTCCAGCTCCCCTTCCAGGGCACTGATGGTCAGGAGGGAAGAGCTGGCAGGGGTGGTGCCAGGAGCTCCCTGAGGCTCCGGAGGGAGGACCTCACCCAATGCGTGCAAACCCGCCAGTGCCTATTGGCGCAAACACCTTCCCTGCCCTCATTCTGTCAGACAGAGGGATCAGTGGCCAGCTTCCAAGACTGTGGTTTCAAGGCCACACCAGGCCTCCAGATGGGCAGGGCTGGGATCTCACAGTGCGATTTCACCGCTCTCTGATGATGACCCTTTGCCATTTGTCGCCTTGAAAAACAGTGTCAGGGAATGAACCCATCTTCTGGGACTGAGGCCCAGGTCTCTTTAGCTAGCCTTGCCATGTGGTACAAAAGCAAAGAGGATGGTGGCGTCATCTAATCAGCATGCATTTGGTAGCACCCCATTTATTCTTCGCTGTGCTGGGGACTTCATAGTGAACCAAGCATTATCTTGTGAGAGACACAGACATTCTTCTGGCTCTGTATTGCTGAGTAACAAACCAGTCCCAATCTCAGGTTCAAACAACAACCATTTTCTTTTTCTTAGAGCCCATGTTTTTGCAGTGAGGAATTCAGGCACTCCTTGGTTGGGCAATTCTTTTCCACTTGGTGTTGACTGACGTCCCTCATGGAATGTAGCAGGCAGATGGTCAGGTTGGGAGGTCTGAAATGGCCTTGCTCTCATTTTGGACATCTCCACGGGGAAGGTCTGAGCTGGGGTCACCGACCAGAGCACCTACAGATGGGCTCTGCAATGTGGTGGTCTCTGGGTGGTTTAGCTTCTTATACGGTGGCTCATAGAGTGTTTCCAGACAGGAAACAGAAGCTGCCAGTCTTATAAGGCCTGAGCCCAGAAAATGGCATAGGGTCACTCACTGCCACATTATTCTATTGATCAGTGCAGTCACAAAACCCACTCAGATTCAAGGGGAGGGGACATAGACCCCCATCTCTCAATGGGAGGCATGTCAAAGCATTTGTGGCTTTCATTGATCGATTAATTGATTGATCGATTGATGGAGACAGACTCTGTTTCCCTGGCTGGAGGGCAGTGGTGCCATCATGGTTCACTGCAGCCTCTAACTCCTGGGTTCAAGCAGTCCTCCCGCCTCAGCCCCCTACGTAGCGGGGACTACAGGTGTGTATCACCACACCTGGCTAATTTTTAAATATTTTGTAGAGACAGGAGTCTTCCTATATTGCCCAGGCTGGTCTCAAACTTCTGGACTCAAGCAATTATCACTGCTGCGGTTGAGTGTTTTAACAGATATGCTGAATGATATATAATTACATGGAGAAGGGGGCCCCCAATTCTGTGCTGGCATGGGGGTGTGGCAGATAGGTTGCAGGAGGAGAGCTCAGGGAGGATTTCATCGAGGTGCTAACATTTGAACATTTGGCTTTGAAGACAGGTCAGGCCTTGATCTAGGCCTTGAAGGCAGCTGGGGTTTCCCAATCAATGGAAGGTGGGATAGCGGGGAGAAAGAATTTCCAGTGATGGGAACAGCCTGTGCAAAGGCACAGATGCATGGGAGCAATGTGTTATGTTGGGAGTATAAGATGGGCAGCAGATAAGCCCAGAGAAGCAGGAAGAGCAAGATCGTGTTTTTGTTTTCTTTTTTTGAGATGGAGTCTCACTCTGCCACCTAGGCTGGAGTGCAATGGTGCGATCTTAGCTCATTGCAACCTCTCCCTCCCAGATTCAACCAGTTATCCTGCCTCAGCCTCCCGAGTAGCTGGGACTGCAGACACCCACCACCAGCCCGGCTAACTTTTGTATTTTTAGTAGAGATGGGGTTTCACTATGTTGGCCAGGCTGGTCTCGAACTCCAGACCTCAGGTGATTCACCTGCCTCAGCCTCCCAAAATGCTGGGATTACAGGGGTGAACCACTGCACTGGGCATGTTTTTCAGTAAGGGATTGGTATGATCGAATTTGCATTATAGAAAAACATTTGGGTTGGGCACTGACTCATGCCTGTGATTCCAGCACTTTGGGAGGCCAAGGTGGGTGGAACACTTGAGGCCAGGAATTCAAGACCAACCTGGCTCATATGGAAAAAGCCCATCTGTGTTAAAAATATAAAAATTAGCTGGGCATGGTGGCATACACCTGTAATCCCAGCTACTCAGGAAGCTGAGGTTGGAGAATCACTTGAACCCAGGAGACGGAGGTTGCAGTTAGCTGAGATTGCAGCATCACTTCACTCTAGCCTTGGCAACAGAGCGAGCCTGTGTCTTGGGGGAAAAAAAAGAAAAAAACAGAAAAAGAAAAATATTTGTATTAGTGTGGAGGGTGACATGAGGTGACAGGAAGATTAGGCTTTTGTGATAACTTTGCCTCTAGCTCCTAAGGACCTCTGTGGAGGCCGTGCTATTGGGTGACAGAGTGGAAAGGCAGGTCTGGGAGAATTGGTGGAACTTGGTGACCACTTGACATGGAGAATGAGCGGGAGCGTAGCCCCTAGGCAGGCCTGATGGGTTCTCTGTGGGGATGTGGGGTGGATGGTGGTGGCATGGCTCCCTGGCTGGCAGTTTGGAGGGGAAGGGAGCAGGGTTTGGAGGGAAAGACACTGAGGGCAGTCCTGGATTATTGCGTATAAGGTGCCAAGGAAAGATGCCCGGGAGGGGAGGGGAGGGGTCTCCACATGAAGTCTGAGCTGGAAATACGGATTTGGGGATCATCAGCTTTTAGTCATTAGTTTAGAGTGGGGCTGTCTGAGACTTCCCAGAGTGTGTGAGTGGACTAGAAGTTAAAAAAAAAAAAGGGCTATAATTCCAGCACTTTGGGAGGCTGAGGCGGGTGGATCACCTGAGGTGAAACCCTGTCTCTACTAAAAATACAAAAATTAGCCGGGTATAGTGGCAGGTGCCTGTGATCTCAGCTGCTTGGGAGGCTGAGACAGGAGAATCACTTGAACCTGGGAGGCGTAGGTTGCTGTGAGTCAAGATCCTGTCATTGAACTTCAGCCTGAGTGACAGAGCAAGACTCCATCTCAGAACAGAAACAAAACAACAGTAACAACAACAGCACAGAGGGTTGGGGAGGGAGCCTGGGCACATCTAACATCTTAGAGATGGACAAAGGAAAACAGGCCCACAGTGGAGGGAGAACAGGAGCCATCAGGGAGGCCGAAGGAGGATGAAGACGGGTTTCCTCGAAGGTGAAGTAGGAAGGTTTCCAGAAGCAGGGCGCCGTCTGGATGATCATGACCCTGAACGGGCACCTGGAGATTAGGAAGCTAAGCAGCAATTCTCTTCTTTAAAAGCATGCATTTCTAGAATCCCTGCAAGCTTGCTCCTGGAAACTTCTGTCTTCAGGCAGGTCTCCGAGGAAAACCTCCAGGCATTCAGGTGCCTGGTTTTTCTCTAGATGGTTTTCAAGGTACAAAAACCTTGAAAAACCAGCTTCCCTGAATAGATCATTCCAGTGTTGTGTCATCTGATTTTGTGAGGCCTTCCCCATGCCCAATTAGTACTTTCCTCAGTTCACATCAAACAGTTTTGGAAGACGTGTGTGCGCGCGCACGCATGTGTATTATCTACGTGTGTGTGTGTGTGTGTGTGTGTGTGTCCCACACCTGTCTTTGGATGGTTAAGCCTCACGGCCTCTTCTCATGCCCAGGCCAAATTCATTTATCTCTCCTCCCTTACATTAAGCCTGGGGGACTGGGCGCTCTTTCCTCTCTTCTTTAAAATTTCACTTTATCTCTTGTGGGTTTCCTCCTTCCAAGCTTAGCTGTGGAGTGGGTGAGTCTCCCCTGCCCCTTCCCTTCAACTTTCAAGACAAGTGCCTGGAGTTCTCAGTAGAGGCAGCATGGATTAGTGACACATGTATAGGATGTGGAATTGGACAGGACTGAGTCCCGGGGTGTGCCCTTGGATACCTGACTGCAGGGTGCCACGGCCAGGAGCATGGACTGAAAACACATTGTGGGTCTACCCCTTCCAGCAGTGTGAGGCAAGGTCTTTTCTTTTCTTTTCTTTCATACGGAGTTTTGCTCTTGTTGCCCAGGCTGGCGTGCAATGGCGCGATCTTGGCTCATCGCAACCTCTGCCTCCTGGGCTCAAGTGATTCTTCTGCCTCAGCCTCCTGAGTCGCTGGGATTACAGGCACGTGCCACCATGCTTGGCTAATTTTGTATTTTTAGTAGAGACAGGGTTTCTCCATGTTGATCAGGCTGGTTTCGAACTCCCGACCTCAGGTGATCCACCCACCTCAGCCTCCCAAAGTGCTGGGATTACAGGCGTGAGTGACTGTGCCCAGCCAAGGCAAGGTCTTTAACCTCTCCCTGGCTCGTTTCTTCATGGGAATCCTTGTATTAGCCCATCCTAGGGCTCTCCCATGAGGGGCATTTAATGCCATTAAATGACTTAGCACACGTAAGGTGCCGTGTTCATAGTTCAAGCTAAAAAACAGCGATAGGTCTTAGTTGTAAAATGGAAATTACTTCCTTGGACTTTTGTTTGAAATTGAAATGGGAAGGTCATTGAGGATAGGGACCTTTTCTTTGCTTCCTTAACATGGATTACAGGGTCTGCCCCTAGTAGCTGCTGCTGCTCAGTAAATATTTTTGGAATGGATGAAATGATAAATGAACTCCTTTGTTATAAATCAGTAACTCTTTCCCCTGAAGACCTCCTGCCAGCCAGCTTGCCGGGCCAAGGCCCCTCCCTAAGAGGTTCTCTTTGGGACTTTTCCTCTCAGTCTGTAGGATTTGTTTAAAAAAAATTCAAGTGTTACATACATAACATAAAATTACCCACTTTGAACTGTTAAAATCAACTCAGTGACATTTAATATATTCATAATATTGTGCAACCACCACCTCCATCCGGTTTCAAAACATTCTCATCACTCCAAAAGAAAACCCCGAACCCATTTAAGCAGTGACTCCTCATTTCTCCCTTTCTCCAGGCCCTGGTACCCACCAGTCTGCATTCCGTCTCTGTAATTGACCTATTCTGCATCTTTCATATTAATAGAAGCATACGGTATGTGGTCTTTAATGCCTGGCTTCTTTCACACATGATGATGTATTTGGGGTTCAACTCTGTCGTAGCATGTAACAGTACTCCAGTCCGTTGTATGGGTATGTTACAATTTGTTTATTCAGTTCATCTACCAATGGGCATTTGAGTTGTTTCCACGTGTGGGCTATTGTGAATAGCGCTGCTGTGAACATGCCTGTGTTAGTATTTGTTTGAGTACCTGATTTCAGTTGTTTTTGTGTAGTTCCTAGGAGTGGGATTGCTGGGCCACGTGATAATAATTTTTAAATGATTTTGCCTTTTGATCTCTGGGCTAGAATGTAATTTTTTTTTTTTTCATTTTGAGACAGAGTCTCGCCCTGTCACTCAGGCTGAAGTGCAATGGCACAACTTCAGTTCACTGCAACCTCTGCCTCCCGGGTGCAAGCGATTCTCCTGCCTCAGCCTCCCGAGTAGCTGGGATTACAGGTGTGTACCACCATGCCTGCCTAATTCTTTTATGTATCTTCAATAGAAATGGGGTTTCACCACGTTGGCCAGGCTGGTCTCGAACTCCTGACCTTGTGATCTGCCCACCTCGGCTTTGCAAAGTGCTGGGATTACAGGCGCTTGGCCGTAATTTCTTTAAAGGAAAGAGACAACAAAAGAAAGAAGAGCAAAGGAAGTGATCTGCTTTGTTGCTTCGCAGACATCATTGCTATCCAGGGCTGTCACCTTGGCAGAGGCCAAGGTGGTACAGGGCACAGTCTGCAATACTGACTTTCCTGCTCACTGTAACCATACAGAAGTCATCTCCATGGGGCATCTTTGAGGGGTATGAACACATTGGAAACTCATAGGGCCACCAAATATGGTGGTTTATGCCTGCGATTACAGTACTCTGGGAAGCTGAGGTGGGTGGATCGCTTAAGCCTGGAGTTCAAGACCAGCTTGAGCAACATGGCGCAACCCTGTCTCTACAAAAAATACAAAAATCAGCTGGGGATGGGGGCATGCGTCTGTAGTCCTAGCTACTCAGAAGGCTGAGATGGGAGAATGCTGGGCCCCTGACCACCCCCTCTGTCATTGCCCTGTTCATTATAGAATCCAGACCTTATAATTTAAAAACCTTTTTAATATGAAACACTTCAACCCTAAAGAAAAATCGAAAGAATAGTAAAATAAACATCAGCATACTCCTCCATTGTTAAAATGTTGCTGTTTTTGCTTATATTTGCTCCATCTATAAACATTTTTTTTCTCTGAGTTATTTGCAGGGTACAAACCTCGTGACCATTATAAATACTATAGTATGCATCTCTTAATATTCTTGGCCAAGCATGGTAGCCCATGCCTGTAATCCTAACACTTTGGGAGGCCAAGGCAAGAGGATTGTTTGAACTCAGGAGTTTGACACCAGCCTGGGTAACGTAGTGAGACTTCATCTCTATAATTAAAAAAAAAAAAAAAGATTAAAAATAAAAAAGAGGGTCCAGGCATGGTGGCTTATGCCTGTAATCTCAGCACTTTGGGAGGACGAGGCAGGTGGATCACCTGAGGTCAGGAGTCCGAGTCTAGCGTGGGTAACATGGTGAAACCCAGCCTCTACTAAAAATACAAAAATTAGCTGAGGATGGTGGCACACGCCTGTAATCCCAGCTACTCTGGAAGCTGAGGCAGGAGAATTGCTTGAACCTGGGAGGGGTAGGTTGCAGGGAGTGGAGATCGTGCCACTGTTCACCAGCCTGGGTGACAGAGTGAGACTCTGTCTCAGAATAAATAAATAAAATAAAAAGCAGAAGAATATTCTCCCATATTCCTATAATACTATGATTATACTCAGAAAATGAACAAAAATTCCCTGATATCTTACATTGGGTCTGTATTAAAATCCCGTTAAGTAGCCCCAAATGCGCTGTCAGTTTATCTGGCCAGTCAAGGATCACATATTCCATGTGGTTTTGTACTTTAATGTAAGTTACTACCCACCCCAGTACCATTTTATCCCATGATACTGACTACTTGAAGAGACTAGACCCGTTGTCTTGTAGAATATCTAGATACTGGTTTGTTAAATTATTTCCTTGCGGTGTCATTTAATTTGTTTTTCTATGAAGCTCTGTTTCCTGTAACCTGGAAATTAGATCTAGAAGTTTGATTAGTTTCAGGGTAAATGCTTTTGGCAAGAATCGGTGGTTTTATAAACTTCATCTTGCATCACATCAGGAGATGTACAAGGTCAGGGTACCTGATGTGGGTGACACTAAACTTAATCATTTTATAAGGTGGGGACCGCCAGCTGTGTCCGATTTATGACACTCCGAGGTTGACACTGTGGAACAAGCACTCCCGACACACCCACTGATCGTCAGTTATTGGCTGGGGAATGGGTGGGCTTGGCTGCCCCAAAAGAGAAAAAAATAGATGAGGTTGGGTTGGGGATGGTGGAGGTGGAGTTGCAAAAATGTTGATTTCCTAAGGCTGCTGTCCCTTCTCTGTGTCCAACTGCCTGCCATGCTTCTGTAAAAGAGTGCTTTCCCTCATCACCTAGTGATGACTGTGGCCATTCTAAAGTGTCAAGATGAATGTTTAATTACAAATTTTTAGGGTGTGGAGTTGGCATAACATTCTTTTCTAATGGCAAATGAATTTTTCTGAGTGTCAGTATGGACTAATGGATTTTTATGTATTCATGGCTTCCAATCAGTTACACTAATTGTTCTTTTTTATTTGAGACGGAGTCTCCCTCTGTCTCCCAGGCTAGAGCACAGTGGTGCGATCTCACCTCACTGCAACCTCTGCCTCCCAGGTTCAAGAGATTCTCGTGCTTCAGCTTCCTGAGTAGCTGGAATTACAGACGTGTGCCACCATGTCCCACTGATTTTTTGTAGTTTTAGCACAGACAGCATTTTGACATGTTGGCCAGGCTGGTCTCAAACTGCTGGCCTTAAGTGATCCACCCGCCTCAGCCTCCCAAAGTGCTGGGATCACAGATGTGAGCTACCACGCTAGGCCTAATTGTTCTTTTGATGCCCACATTGTCCCAAGTTTGGCCAGCAGGAGCCCCTCGAAGCTGGTTCTTGGGGCTTTGCTTCCTGGTACACGCAGATGTCCCAGGCTCCCCTGTTACTTATTCCTCAAATCTGGAATTAACCATTTCTCCAAGGAGATCTGATTCCTTTTATTGCAGGATGGTGTTTAAAACAATAATATGGGTGTAGCATGCTCATTGCTACCGGGGTGTCAATGATTCTAGGCCCTTTCAGCAGATAGTAGCTAGGAAATATATATTTTTAAAAATCCTGAGTTCATAATGACTTCTATATTAATTTTAACATTAGAGGTTTTTTATTATCTTCTTTTATTTTCTATCTTTATCTTTTGCACTGGAAATCTTGGTTACTGATTAGGAACATTAATATAATCACTTGTTTGCTTTACTCTACCATATCACGTAAGATAGTTTGAAAATCCTGAGCCCAATGTTGCTACCAATGGAACAGCTACTGAGTAAAGTTTAAGCTTTTTTTTTTTTTTTTTTTTGTGGTTCTCTTTTTCCTTACATGATATCCCACTAATGTTGGACAGCCAGAACACTGGGTGCTAATATTACTTGAAATGAATCTTTCCTCTGTGTGGTCATATTCTTGTTTGTTATATGGTTGGATTTGTTTGTTTCAGTGTTTTGTTTATTTTTTAATTATAGGATCTGCTTTTTTTCCCTTGTGATTTAATTGTATATTTTGACCGTATCAAACATTTACAAGGTACAAAAGTCAAACTGTGTAACAACATATTCCAGAGAATCTTGCTTTCCCGCTCCACGTACAGTTTCTCCCTCCCTTTTTGGGAAATCATTCTTTCGTTAGCTTCTGGTATATCCTTTCAGTGTTTTCTTTTGCAAAAATAAGAATATTCTGCTATTCCTCCACCAGGAATGCCTATCCTTGTGATTTTTAAAGTGTTCATAACAGTCCCATTTTTTTGATTGATTCCAACCCCTGTGGTATTTCCTCTGTAGAGATTTCTCTAATCCTTGGAACATCATCAAGTTCTCTCTCCTTTTCTCAATCCTAGAGCATTCCTTATCTCCATTTCCTGTGCTCTATCCATCTATTTGGGGGTCTTAATTATATACCATTGTGCATTGTTGTGATTTAAATTTGCTCATGTCTTGTCTCTCAGTGTCTTGTTTCTGCCTGTTCCTTGAGGGTGGGATAATGGTCAGACTTCTTTTGCATTTCTCCACAATGTCCAAAAAAAAAGCCTGGGCATAGAGTAATAGGTAATAGATTCAGTCAATTCTTTTTAAAAAGTTTTTGACACAGACTCTTCCTCTGTTGCTCAGACTGGAGTACAGTGGCACAATCTTAGCTCAATGTAACCTCTGACCCTTGGGTTCAAGTGATTCTCCTGCCTCAGCCTCCTGAGTAGCTGGGATTATAGGTGTGCACCACCATGCCTGGCTAATTTTTGTATTTTTAGTAGAGACGGGGCTTCACCATTTTGGCCAGGCTGGTCTCGGACTCCTGACCTCAGGGGACCCACCCACCTCAACCTCCCGAAGTGCCGGATTAAAGGAGTGAGCCACCGTGCCGGACCTCAGTGGATTCTTGTTATTGATAGTGTTCCATAAAGCCACTGTGAGTAATGAATTAGGAATACTGACTCTTTTGCTTGTAGGGAGAATATGGGGTTAGCTTCCTGTGAGCTTCTAGTCACAAAATTTTCATTCACTAATTAAATTAATACATAACTGTGTTTTGTGAATGTTTCCGTGTAAATACACCTTAATATATATATAATTTTTTTTTTTTTTTTGAGATGGAGTCTTGCTCTGTCGCCCAGGCTGGAGTGCAGTGGTGCGATCTCGGCTCACCATAGCCTCCGCCTCCTGGGTTGAAGCGATTCTTCTGCTTCGGCATCCCGAGTAGCTGGGGTTACAGGCACCCACCACCACAACCAGCTAATTTTTTTTAAAAATGTTTTTGGTAGAGACGGGGTTTCACTGTGTTGGCCAGGCTGGTCTCGAACTACTGACCTCAAGTGATCCACCCGCCTCGGCCTCCCAGAGTGCTGAGATTATAGGCAGGAGCCATGGTGCCTGGCCTTAACACATACATTTTCTCTGTAAAGCTCATCAAAGCCTTTGAGTGCTTAGGAACACTGCACAGCACTTAGGTACTACATCTGGGGGCCATTTTCCACAGTGAAACCACCAACATGAAACACAAAAATGCAAAGCCGTGGCTCTAAATAGACTGTGTGGACATTTGTTTACAGTGTGATATGAGAGCTGAAACCAGAAGGGAGAGGGTCACCTTGTTCAGTGTCTACTGAGAATGTGTGCATCAAAGCAACACAAACTTTTTCCAGGTCTGCCCATACCCATGAATGACCCTAAATGGCCTCAGGTCTTGATTCTGGGATTAAAAAACTACAACATTAGTAACTAGGCACACTGGAAATGTAGAACCTTTGAATAAATAAGATTGACTGAATTTGTTGGATTAAATCCATTTGAATGGGTTGTACAACCCTGGACTACTTGTGTTACTTCTCTGGGTTTCATTTTCCTGAAACCCAGAAATCCTATTTCCTTTTTTTCTTTTTTCTTTCTTTCTTTCTTTCTTTTTTTTTTTTTTTTGAGATAGAGCCTTGTTCTGTCACCCAGGCTGGAGTGCAGTGGTGCAATCTTGACTCTCTACAACCTCTGCTTCCCGGGTTCAAGCGATTCTCCTGCCTCAGCCTCCTGAGTAGCTGGGATTACAGGCTTGGGCTACTGCACCCAGCTAATTTTTATGTTTTTAGTAGAGACGGGGTTTCACCATGTTGGCCAGGCTGGTCTTGTACTCCTGACCTCAGGCGATCCTCCCACCTCGGCCTCCCAAAGTGCTGGGATTACAGGTGTGAGCCACCATGCATGGCCAGAAATCCCATTTTCTGACCTGTCCCATGACTGGGTGATCTTTGATCTTTGAGCACTGGCATCCCGGGAACTGCATGGGCATTGCCTTTTCTCTTGCTGTCGCCTCCTGTGATTGGTGCGGTCCTGACCACTGTTCCTTTCCATGCAGGTTTGTGGATTTCCATGCAGCTGCCTCCACCTGCTCACCCTCCCGGGCTTCCTTGCTCACTGGCCGGCTTGGCCTTCGCAATGGAGTCACGCACAACTTTGCAGTCACCTCTGTGGGAGGCCTTCCACTCAACGAGACCACCTTGGCAGAGGTGCTGCAGCAGGCGGGTTACGTCACTGGGATGATAGGTAATTCTGGGCGCCGTCGGCCGGTTGCATTTCCTGCAGTGGCAGCTGCCTTGTGTTCGCAAATCCCCGACATGCTGCCTGTCTGCTTTCCTGTTCATGTCTGCTGTGTGAGTTAGGGGTGCTCTCAGCTATGAGGAACTGAAAAGACCTAACAGTGGATTAAAACATGCATGGAGCTATTTTCCTCCCATCACAGCAAGTTTCCAAGTAAGTGGTTGCTTTCATTAGCTCAGCTGCTCAAAGATGCTGCCGAGAGCCAGGCGCTCTCACTCTGCCATCCTTAGCATGTTGGTGTTTGGTGTTTGTCCTCATGCTTGCTGCCTCATGACTGCCATTCAGCAACTTCGGGCCCCTGAACCAGGAAGGAAGTAGAGAAGGGAGGAGGCTCAGCTCCGCTCCCACCCCAAGATTCTCACTTACATCTTATTGGCTAGAGCTGGGTCTTTTGGCCACGCCTTGCTGCTGCACTCCCAGATTGAGAAACTGAGGACAGCAGTGACTGACTTGAACTTGGGCATGCTAATCTTCCACACTTTGAACAAAGCCACAGTATTATTAGCAGGATACATGGGGGCATGGGCATTGGTGGGGGACCAGCAGCGTCTGCCACATTGTCCAATGACTTCCTCTCCTTTAAAACAGTTTTTTTTTTTTTTTTTTTTTTTTTTTTTTTTTTTTTAGGCATCTCTTACTCAGCATTTATTATGTGCTAGGCATCAGGTTAAATGTTTATTGGCATGAAGATTATTATTTCCCCCATTGTAGTGGCAAGAGAACTGAGTTTCAGGCTGGTGAAGAGAAGTTGCCTAACCTGGAGGGGTGGAGGCCAGGTCTAGACAGGTGTATCTGTTCCCAGCCTTGCCCTGATGCTCCGCCTCACTGCCGATCTCCCCTCCAGGAACCCAGTATTCCCAGAAGCATCCTCAGCTGCCTGCGTTTGTTAGCCTAACTCTCAAAGAGCTGGACCCTTTGGGATCCCTGCCTCTCTCCACCATGCAGGAAATTGCAAGGGAGGGTGCGACCACAAGCCGTTGGCCCTTGTGTGTCTTGGGTGTCTGAACTGTGTGAACCTGTGGGACGTTCTTCCACCCAGGGCTGGTGCTTCTGGTATTGGCCCTCTTGTCCCACTCTGGGTTAAAGAGCCTGACATCCTTTTATATAAGCTCAACCTGGAGTTCAGCATTCCTTATCTCAGGAGGGGATGTCCCAGGCTGTAGGAAAGACCAATTAACGTCCAACCCTTCTCTTTTTCCAATCCCTTTCTTTCCATACCCCAAGGAGTTATTATGTTAACAACATCAACACCAAGACACCATTTGTGAAACTCCCCCTGTGGGCTGACTTTCCCAACTAGGCCAGTTACATGCATCCGCGTAAACCTCACAGCCGGCTGAATGAGGTGGCTCACACCTGTAAGCCCAGCACTTTAGGAGACTGAGGTGGGAGGATCCCTTAAGCCCTGGAGTTCGAGACCCACCCGGGCCATAGTGAGACCCTGTATCTAAAAATAAGTAAACAAATAATAAATCTCATAGCCAGGAAGGGTTTGGTCTCAGGGCAGTCCCAGATTCAGTCCTTATGCTGCAGTAGGGGGTCTGGCGTCTCCTGGAGCTGGATTTGTTCTCATGCCCCTCCCTCTTCATGAATTTAAACTCTAAGTAACCAACTGTTTGCAGCTTGACTGTTTAGCTGCCATTTCTCACCCCCTCACCACTCACAATACCTTTTGCATGTCCTGGACAGGATATTTAAGCATACCCACCTGTTGAAATTAGGAAATAAAGCACACTTTTATGAAAAATTAAAGACCCACCAAAGGAATATCAGATCCATTTATAACACTCCCACAGTTTTGTTTTTTTTTTTTGAAATGGAGTCTCATTTTGTCACCTAGGCTGGAGTGCAGTGGCATGATCTCAGCTCACTGCAACCTCTGCCTCCTGGGTTCAGGCAATCCTCCTGCTCAGCTTCCTGAGTAGCTGGGATTAGAGGTACATGCTACCACACCTGGCTAATTTTTATATTTTTAGTAGAGATAAGGTTCCACCATGTTGCCCAGGCTGGTCTTGAACTCCTGACCTCGTGATCCACCTACCTCAGCCTCCCAAAGTGCTGGGATTATAGACGTGAGCCACTGCCCCCGGCGTCACACTTTGCTTCTATTCTGGGTCCATGTTTATGTGTTTTTGCCTGGTTATGCACATATCACTAGGCTCCACTTTTTCCCCCTTCACGTTATTCTATGTTTTCATGTAATATAATTTTACATATTATATTTTTTATGATTAAACAATAATTTTCAGAATTCTAATATGTCATATTCCCATGTAATGTTTAATCGAAGTATTCCACATAATGCTTAATCCATTTCTCTCAATTTGTTTGTTTGTTTGTTTGAGACAAAGTCTCACTCTGTCGCCCAGGCAGGAGTGCAGTGGCATGATCTTTCTCACTGCAACCTCCACCTCCTGGGTTCAAATGATTCTCCTTCCTCAGCCTCCTGAGTAGTCAGGATGACAGGTGTGCACCACCACACCTCGCTAAGTTTTGTATTTTTAGTAGAGATGGGGTTTTGCCACATTGCCAAGGCTAGTCACAAACTCTTGGCCTCATGTGCTCTGCCTGCTTTGGCCTCCCAAAGTACTGGGATTACAAGCATGAGACACTCAATTGACAGCCCATTTCTCTCCATTTTTTATTAATCTTTTTCTCAATCCTATAGAGCAGTTGCAGGGAGGGAATAATGGGCTCCCATGGGCTTTTCGTCCAGCTTCACCGATTCTTAATTTTTGCTACATGCATTTGTCTTGAAAAATAGTCTGATAATAGCTTATGAAGCCACATCAGATAATGTACTTAGACATACTCCTGTGGTTGCCTGTCAGTCTCTCTCCTTTTAGTGGTTTAATGCTGCCAGCATCTCGATCTTTGTACCACATTCTTTTCTTTGCCCCCTCACCATGGGGGTGACGTCCCTGGGGTCTACTCCTCAGAGCGGAAGAGCAGATCAGAGAGTTCTGACACTGTCAGAACTCTGGCCACACATTACCCAATTATTCCCCTGGATTGAACGCAGTGGCAGAACGAGGAGCAGCAGGCATCTGAGTTTCCTCATTTGCTGCCCTGTAGGTGTCTTGGTGCTTGAACTGCGGGCTGCTGATGTTGGCCATAGAGGAAGATGATGAAACCAGGCAGGAGGCGAGCATTTCTGAGAGCACGTGGGGAGGTGCACCTGCACCCTGGGCTGCCTGGTGCCTTTGCAGGGCCCCAGTGCAGGAGGGCGAAGTAGAGGGGGTGATGGCCCATGCGGGGTTGCTGTGTCTGCGGAGCCCTCTTTGAGGGGCAGAGGTGCAGCCTGCTGGCTTCTCTGGGCTCCTGGTGATGGCCCGTCTTCCCCTTTCACTGTGGTTTCCTGTGTGACTCTGGAGTCATCCCTTATGTGTCCCTGTGGACACCATCTCGGCCCCAGAGAGCAAAGCTTGGCTTGTACACTGCAAAAAGAGGACAGCCTCTCTTCGCTTGTCCACAGCACAAAGTAAAGCCGATGAAGAGTGGAGTGTGTGATTAGCTCCTCAGGGGGTCGTGGTACCCCTAGGGGGATTCCTCTGAAAATCTCTTTTGTTTTCCTACAGGCAAATGGCATCTTGGGCACCACGGCTCATATCACCCCAACTTCCGTGGTAAGAATTCTTTTGGAGATTTGTTACCTGGGAAATGGAGAATAAAGGTCTCTGTGTGAGATTCCGTGAACAGCTAAGCCATCCTGTCTCTGGGGGCAACCTTGAGTTAGGACATCTTTGTCAACAAGGTCATTTGGGTGCATTTGGGGTGCCAGGGCTCCCCCAGGACCTTACACCCCACTAGGTGGCACCTTCCCTAGCTCCGCTTCCTTGGTGCCCGTTTGCCCTTCCAGCTGCCCCCTCACAGGCCCATCAGCTTTTTGGCCATCTCCCTGTTCTTTACACCTCAGGGAAACTTCCGCGCATGAGGTCCACACTTGGCTAATCCGGGAAGAAGTATAAACTGACTGACGGGTTCACCGAAGCGGGAAACCTGGCCATAGACCCAAGCAGGAGATGCTGCCTCTTGGCCTCTTCCTGCAGCCTTCGCTTCCTCGCCCTCTGGCCTTGGGGAAATAGGCCAAGATCAAGCTGCCAAAGCTGGTTCTCTGAAAATCACTTTGCTGAAGGGCGGAATCTCCAAACGTTCAATTCACTAAATTATTGATGGTTTTTCAAAGTTGCAATTCGTGCCACTGCTCCTTCCCTGACCTCTTCCATTTCCTATGGGAAGCCATGGACTTTCTCCTAAAGGCAGTCAGCTTTGGTGGCTTCTCCTGTCCCTGGCCCTACACTGGGTCCCCTTCATCTCCTGCCATTTTATAAGCCAATGTGCTTCTCTGTTCTGCAGACTTCTCCCCTCCCTGGCCCCAATAGCTCTCCCTGTCACTGTGGAAAAGGGCTGAATTGTTCTGCCCTAGACCTGGTGGAAGGTTTGCATCTGAAGGTTTTTGCATTTGGTGAATGATTTTCAGAGGGTTGGCCTGGAGCGCGCCTTCCGCAGGGGCCCCAGTGGTCAGTAGCCCCACTGGCTGACATCTTCAGTGCTTACCTCCCCTTTGATGCCCATTCCTCTGCCTCTCCTCCCTAGAGCCCCTTTTCCCAATTGGGCATTCATGGCATTGTCCGTATACGCCTTTATAAAAATGCAGATGGGGCAAGTGAAGACCTGGCTTTTGCACTCGCCAAAAATTTCTGCACAACTTATTTCCTCCTTGGTCTTCAGTTTTCTCACTTGGCAATTGAGGGGTTGGACCAGATCAGGTATTGGCACCTAGAGGGCATATTCCTATGCTGAGGGGATACTGAGGCCAGCTTCTATGCAGCTGGAAGTGGTGCTATGAAGGACCTGGTGTTTGCTGTGGGTGCAGGAAACGGGAAGAAAGAGTATCTCCTACTTAGCTGCTGTCTTTAGACCCGGCAATTCCAAAAAGCCCTCTGGCATGGACATGCTGAGGTTTTCTCATGCTCACGGACAAGTGCACTCCTCTTCCCTCCGGCCTCTTACATCTTCCCTGTGGTGCACTGCCCAGGTCCTCACCAGCTTCCTGGCTTCCCCTTGGCACAGGCCCTGGGTCGTGCCAAGTGCACTCACACATTCCTTCTAAGCACCCAGGCTCCTCTTGCTGCCCTGGGCTATTCCTCAGGTCAGGGCTTCTGCAAACACAGCGAGGCCTTTCTAACACTGGGGTATGAGGATGTCTGTGATCTAGCTCAGTGTCTGGGATGGACTGTGGTCCAAATCCAGTATGCTGCCTGATTTTGTAAACAAAATTTTGTTAGAAAACAGCCAGGCCGCAGGCCGGGCTCGGTGGCTCAAGCCTGTAATCCCAGCACTTTGGGAGGCTGAGGCAGGCGGATCACGAGGTCAAGAGATCGAGACCATCCTGGTCAACATGGTGAAACCCCGTCTCTACTAAAAATACAAAAAAAAAATTAGCTGGGCATGGTGGCGTGTGCCTGTAATCCCAGCTACTCAGGAGGCTGAGGCAGGAGAATTGCCTGAACCCAGGAGGCGGAGGTTGCGGTGAGCCGAGATCGTGCCATTGCACTCCAGCCTGGGTAACAAGAGCGAAACTCCGTCTCAAAAGAAAAAAAAAAAAAACAAAAAAAAACAGCCAGGCCGGGCATAGTGGCCCATGCCTGTAATCCCAGCATTTTGGGAGGCTGAGGAGGGTGGATCACCTGAGGTCAGGAGTTTGAGACAAGCCTGGCCAACATGGTGAACCCCTGTCATTACTAAAAAAAATACAAAATTAGCTGGGATGGTGGTACGTGCCTGTAATCCCAGCTACTTGAGAGGCTGAGGCGGGGGAATCGCTCGAACTCAGGAGGTAGAGGTTGCAGCAAGCTGAGATTGTGCCACTGCACTCCAGTCTGGGTGACAAAACAGAAACTCTGTCTCAAATAAAAAATAAAGAAGAAGAAATAAAAAAAAGCTGAGTGGCCTTAACAGAGACCATCTGACCCACAAAACCTAAGATGTTTACTATTTGGCCCTTTCCAGAAGAAGTTTGCTGTCCCTCATGGAGACTCATCCTGATACTGGATGCAATGACATTTCAGAGCCATGTTGTGTACCTAGGGGGTAGCCAAATCCATTTGTACAAACCAAGTTAGCATGAAGGTATCAACTTAAAAAAAATATATATGACAAGCAGGCTGGGCGTGGTGGCTCACGCCTGTCATCCCAGCACTTTGGGAGTCCAAAGCGGGTGGATCACTTGAGGTCAGGAGTTTGAGACTAGCCTGGCCAACATGCTGAAACTCTGTCTCTACAAAAATACAAAAATTAGCTGGGCATGGTGGCAGGTGCCTGTAGTCCCAGCTATTTGGGAGGCTGAGGCATGAGAATTGCTTGAATTCGGGAGGTGGAGGTTGCAGTGAACTGAGATCAAGCCACTGTACTCCAGCCTGGGAGACAGTGAGAATCTGACTCGGAAAGAAAAAAAAAAAAAAAAAAAAAAAAATATATATATATATATATATATACATTTCCTAGTTATCCTACATACACCACACATTGGGTTGGCCAAGATCTAATGTTTAACTGAAGGAGTGCATCACTAATGGGGAAGGCAGTATTACCCAGATGGTAGAAAGTCTGTAGGCTACACTGGGAGAATGAGTTGAACGCAGGGTCGTGACAGGTGGGATGCAGTGAGGAGCAGGGAAATTCTATAGGCAACTTCCCACTAAAACTGGGCTGGGAAGAGCTAATGCAGTTTCACCTGTGAGAGACACAGAGCAGAGAATTCCAGGCAAAGCCACCGAGGCCCCAAGGCATGAGGCTCATGGGGAGCTGAAGGGAACTTACTTCGTTTAGGATGTGTGGTTATAGAGAAGGCCAAGAGGCATTTGGAGGGGCAGGAGTTGAAGCTGAAAACCCAGCTCTCTCTGTTCCTGGGCCTGAAATTTGAGACTAATGAGAAATAGCAATTATTTGTGAGATTTGAGTTCTGTCTCCCTCTAGAGAATTAAAGAGAGCCGAAGTAGTTACCTGGGCAATTGGGGAAGATTTCCTTTTTCCGGAGAATTTGTGCATTCTAGTTGCATAGGTAGCTATAGCCTTTGATTAAAAGCTTGGGTTGGAGAAGAGATAGAATGAAGGAGGAACTCAGAAAAAAACTTCAACACAATGCTGAAGTTTTTCTGAAATTCAACACAACGCTGAATTGGGTCTCAATGCTCAACCCTTCCACCCTTCACCTTCACTCCAAGCCCAAATTCTGCCAGTCTTTTGAGTCCCAGCTGAAAAGCAGTATCTTTCAAGGAGAATTTTGAGATTCCTGCCCTTACTCCCATCACCATCTCTATGGGGGGTAACTTCCTCTGATCACTCTTGTTGGCTCATCTATTCATCTTTCATTGCTTAATCTTTACATCTTATTTTCTCTTCACACGAAACGTCTCTTGAGGACAGAATTTATTCTTTCTGAAAAAAGTTTTATAATTTTGTCCTCTGTGGTTGTAGCAGCTAAGAACAATTTATTTATTTATTTTTTATCCCTTAACATGTCATGTGTATAGTAGGTTTTCACCCAATACTGAATATGTCCGTAATTTCACTGAAGGTGTTAGGTATTCAATAATTCTCTCTACTTCTTCCCAAACTGGGTTCATTCTAATCACAAGATGTTTTGCAAATCTAGTCTAACAGCCAGAACCCAGCAAAGTGATTTTCTATGCATACTACAAAGGGATATTAATCAAATCCTCTTTTAATTACATACTCTCTAGCACTGCAATATTAAATCATAGGAAATTAAATTTTTGCCATGGGTATACGAAAGCAAGTACATGGAGTCATAGCCACGTGGGGGTGTTTACCACTTGCTTCTCTTCCAGGTTTTGATTACTACTTTGGAATCCCATATAGCCATGACATGGGCTGTACTGATACTCCAGGATACAACCACCCTCCTTGTCCAGCGTGTCCACAGGGTGACGGACCATCAAGGTAATGCTGTCTGACACATTTGTGATAGGCTTCAGGACAAGGCAAAGTCCCAAGAGTGTGGTCCATCAGGAATAAATAAAAGATTCAGACAGGAAATGGCTAAGACAGCAAATAAGGTAGACGGTACATTCTGTGCAAATTTAAATGCGTTATCTGCAGGGAGTGTGAGAAACCTTTCAATGATGAGGTCCACAACATTATTCTATTGAAATTTTCCAGGTTCCTTGGACTATTAAGCTCAGCTGGGGAGAGCCTCGTGCTGCCAGGGTCTCACACATGTGGGGCCTCCCTCCCTCCTCCTCTGCCTGCTGGCTTTGCTTCTAGCCCAGACACTGAACATAAGGAGGGATATAGAGAGGGAAAAAAAGTGCACAGGACCCCTTTTGAGCTTCTCCCACCATGGACAAGTAAGCCAGCATTCTGATACTGGAATACCAAGCAGGCACCAAACAGGATGTTTTGAAAAACATTTAATAAAATGGGAAAATGTTCATGATACAATAGTAAGTGGAAAAAAAAAAAAAGCAGGAAGCAGGTCATCAATAGTAAGATCTTAATGGCTTCTGTAGCCCTATTTTGTAGCCCTATCAACAGAGACTCAAAGGAGTTATGCTTAAAATGTTATCAAGGGAGCTTTCTGGTCCTGGGACTCAGGGTTTTCATTTTTTTTCTTTTTTGTTTTTTTGAGATTAAGTCTTACTCTGTCTCCCAGGCTGGAGTGCAGTGCCGCAGTCTTTCTGCTCACTGCAACCTCTGCCTCCCAGGTTCAAGCAATTCTCCTGCCTCAGCCTCTCGAGTAGCTGGGATTGCAAGGTGCCTGCTACCATACCTGGGTAATTTTTGTATTTTTAGTACCATGTTGGCCAAGCTGGTCTTGAACTCCTGACCTTAGGTGATCTGTGTGCCTCGGCCTCCCAAAGTGCTGGGATTACATGTATGAGCCACCGTACCCAGCCAGGGTTTTCATTTTCTTCTTTCTCATTGTATTTCCTAAATATTTTGTGATATATTTATGATCACAAAAAGATGATAAGCCTTACTCAGGTAATAAAACAGCACAAACCACGTGTTCCCCTTATTCAGACAGTGCACTGTGGTCATTTTAAGGCCACAAGTGTCTGAGCCATTCAGGAAAGGTGAGTCTCAGCTGCTCTATCTATAAAACAATAGTTAATATAATAATGGTTACTTATTGAGAAATTGTTACATTCTAAGCACTGTCCATATTTATCTGTAATCCACATGACCACTGTGTGAAGTAGGTATTTCTTAGGTTGGTACAAAAGTAATTGTGGTTTTTGCCGTTACTTTCAGTGGCAACAACCTCAATTACTTTTGCAGCAACCTGATGCCTGATTTTGTAGCCCAGGATATGGTAGAGCTGGTAAGAGGTGGGAATGGAGATTCCAATCTGGGTTTCTCTGAGTCCAGAGCCCATGCCCTTTCTATCTTTGCTACTCATAATATGGTCACTGAACCAGAATGATGGATATCACCTACATATTTGTTAGAGATGGACAAATTCACACCCCACCCCCAGGTCTGCCTTTTAACAAGACTCATGCCTGCAGTGAGCTATGTTCGCACCACTGCACTTCAGCCTGGGCCACAGAGTAAGATCCAGTCTCAAAAAATAAATTAAAAAAAAAAAAAAACAGGGTTGGGCAGGGGTGGCTCATGCTTGTAATCTCAGCACTTTGGGAGGCTGAGGCAGGCGGATCACGAGATTAGTAGATCTACCCACCTAGGCCTCCCAAAGTGTTGGGATTACAGGCATGAGCCACTGCACCCAGCCTTAATTTTTATCCATGTTAAAAATCTCTTTTTAATCTATGTTAAAAATCCGTGAGTATGAATCCTCCCTAATGTTGCTGAAAAAAAAAAAAATCCAATAAAAGGCAAGGTTCAGTAGGCCACTCCTGTAATCCCAGCACTTTGGGAGGCTGAGGTGGATAGAGTTTGAGACCAGCTTGGTCAACACAGCAAAACCCCATCTCTTCAGAAAATAAAAAAATTAGCCGGGTGTGGTAGCCCGTGCCTGTAGTTCCAGCTACATGGGAGACTGATGTGAGAGGATAGCTTCAGGGGAGGTGGTGGTGAGCTGAGATCATGTCACTGCACTCCAGCCTGGGTGACAGAGCCAGATCCTGTTTCAAAAAAGAAAAAAAAAAATTAAAAAGAAAATAATGAGTGGCTTAGGAGAGAAAAAAAAAAAAGGAAAGAATGTAAATGACTCATGGAGTTGCAATGATTTAATAAAAAACTGAAAAATTCAACATAGATATGAGATTAGTGTTATAATGCCCAGCATGGTGATAATTATTTTCCTCTTTTAAAAAATTTGTGATGCCTGTAATCCCAGCACTTTGGGAGGCCCAGGTGGGCAGATCATTTGAGCTCAGGAGTTCGAGACCAACCTGGCCATGGCAAAACTCCATCTCTACAAAAAATACAAAAATTAGCCGAACACGGCAACACACACCTATAGTCCCAGCTACTCGTGAGGCTGAGCTGGGAGGATTATCTGAGCCCAGGAGTTTGAGACTGCAGTGACCTGAGATTGTGCCACTGCACTTCAGCCTGGGTGACAAAGTGAGACCCTGTGTCAAAAAAAAAAAAAAAAAAAAAAAAAAAAAAATTGTGGTTTTTGACAATTATCTATGCAGTCTGACCATATCTCCTATATTTCTATAATGGGGTGTGTGTGCATGTAGGTGTGAAGGGGATTTTTGGTTTCTTCACAAATGCGTCCCGGCACTATTAGAACGATGAATTTGCCCAAGAGGATTCCATTTACCACCTGTTCTAGTTTTATTTGGTGACCAGGACTGAGAGCTTGAGTTGTTTTTTTTTTTTGTTTGTTTTTTGTTTTTAATTCCTAATACACTGAAACTGTGTGCAATGCACTAACCATTTATTATCCCTTTTAGACCACCAGCACCCCTGTAAGGATGGCACAGGCCACCCCATGCTACAGATAAGGAGATAACTCTGGGAGCTTAAGTAACTTGCCAGAGATCATGACCAGATCATGACTCAGCCACCTTGATGGGCAGCCATGGCTCAGATTCATTTCAATCTATAAGACCAAATCCTGAGATTGATTTTGTTTGTTTGTTTGCTCGTTTTTTTCTTTCTTTGAGATGGAGTCTCGCTCTGTCACCCAGGCTGGAGTGTAATGGCGCAGTCTCGGCTCACTGCAACCTCCGCCTCCCGGGTTCAAATGATTCTCCTGCCTCAGCCTCTCGAGTGCATCACCACACCCGGCTAATTTTTGTATTTTTAGTAGAGGCAGGGTTTCACCATGTTGGCCAGGCTGGTCTCAAACTCCTGACCTCAAGTGATCTGCCAGCTTTGGCCTCTCGAAGTGCTGGGATCACAGATGTGAGCCACCAAGCCCAGCCTTATATATTCTGTCCTATTTTTATACCTGATAGTACATGAAGTCCTGATTGTGGACTTCTGAAAACGCCAAGTTGCACACCATACCCAGAGGCTGAGATTGAAGTGAGATAGCAGAGAAAGCCAGCAATGGGGCTGTTGATTGGCTGTGGGACTCTGCTTGACATAATTTAGCCTCTTCAGACCTCAGTTTCTCTTTCAGCAAAATGGGAATAACAAAAAACAATGTCCCTAGCTCACAAGAGTCTCTGTAAGCTTTACAGAGGGGTCAGCTTATCCAAGGAGCATAAACATAGGGAATGGAAGAAAGTATTATACATAAACTTTTACACTGGGAGGAAATGGCCAACCAGAAAAATCATTTGTGGCCAGAGTGTTGTATTTATGTGCATGTGTATTGTTGCATTAAGGCATTTAGTTTTCCTCCATGAGTATGTAGGAAATGAATACGGTCTGTGGTTTCCATGCAGGAACCTTCAAAGAGACTGTTACACTGACGTGGCCCTCCCTCTCTATGAAAACCTCAACATTGTGGAGCAGCCAGTGAATTTGAGCAGCCTTGCCCAGAAGTATGCTGAGAAAGCAACCCAGTTCATCCAGCAGGCAAGGTGAGGAGCCTCCCTTCCTTCCCAGTGCCTCCCCCCACTTCCATCTTCCCCTGCACACACATCAGGCACTCTTGAGGCTGTGGCAGAGTTTTGCTGCTCAGCAGAGAGGAATGCATACATGTCTCCTATAAATAAAGCTGGAAAACAGCACCTTCTGGAAATCCCCAGTCCTGGGTTAGAAATTCCTCAGGTAGGCCAGGCACAGAGGCTCATGCCTGTAATCCCAGCACCTTGGGAAGCCGAGGCAGGTGGATCACCTGAGGTCAGGAGTTTGAGACCAGCCTGGCCAACATGGTGAAACCCTGTCTCTACTAAAAATAGAAAATTAGCTGGTTGTGGTGTGGCGTGCCTGTAATCCCAGCTACTGGGGAGACTGAGGCAGGAGAATCGCTTGAACCCCAGAGGTAGAGGTTGCAGTGAGCCGAGATCACACCATTGCACTCCAGCCTGGAAAACAAGAGTGAAACTCCATCTCAAAAAAAAAAAAAAAAGAAATTCCTCAGGTATGTTCCTGGAGTCCCTGGGGCTTATCGCTGTTGCTTTGATCATTTCAGTCATGTTACACTGTCATGATCATTTTGTCCTCTCCTTCTAGGGTATAAGCTCCTCAAGGGTGGGGCCCGCCCACTGTACTCTGGGCACTCAAGGCAACCTCCGCCTCCCCGGTTCAAATGATTCTACTGCCTCAGCCTCCTGAGTAGCTGGGATTACAGGTGTGCATCACCGCACCCGGCTAATTTTTGTATTTTTAGTAGAGGCAGGGTTTCACCATGTTGGCCAGGCTGGTCTCAAACTCCTGACCTCAAGTGATCTGCCAGCTTTGGCCTCTCAAAGTACTGGGATCACAGATGTGAGCCACCAAGCCCAGCCTTATATATTCTGTCCTATTTTTATACCTGATATTACATGAAGTCCCAATTGTGGACTTCAGAAAACGCCAAGTTGCACACCATACCCAGAGGCTGAGATTGAAGTGAGATAGCAGAGAAAGCCAGCAGGCAGGGTGTACGACTTTTCTATTGCTGCTGTAACAACCAACCACTAATTTAGTAGCTAAAACAACCATAACTTATTTTCCTACAGATCTAGAGGCCAAATGTCTAAAATGAGTCTTAGGGGACTAAAATCAAGGCGTCAGAGGGCTGTTTTCTAGGGGAGTCTCTAGGGGAAAATCTCTCCCTTGCCTTTTCCAGCTTCTGGCATCTCTAAGCTATGGCCATATCGTTCTCACCCCGAATTCTGTTGTTCACTGACCATTTTCTCTTTAGCCAAATCTCCCCTCTGGCTCCCACTTATAACTGCACTTGTGACTGCATTTAGGGTCCACCAGGAGAATCCAAGGTGATTCCCCTACCTCCAGATCCTTAACATAATTCCACCTGAAAAGTCCCTTTTTCCGTATAAGTTAACGTTCACAGACTCCAGGAATTAGAACCTGTGTATCTTTGGGAACTGTCCTTCATTCTATCAGACAGAAGTTACCAATTCCAGCATCTAGAAGGCACAGATAAGTAACCTTAAAGAGGGAAGGAAGCAGGATGAACGTAGAGCATTAGGGAGTGGTGGGGTCTGCAGAGAACCCATAGCACCTGGCCCATCTACAGAGGGCAGCTACTACCTTGCTCCAGCTGCTTGTTGCTTCTTTGTGAAAATGTGAACCTGGAATATCAGATCTTTTCATGTTACAAGAGAAATAGGATACCTGGCTTTTGTGTGAAATCTCCTGATCTTGAAATATTAGAAACTACTAATTAACAAAAAGCCAAACGTGGTAGCTTACATCTATAATCCCAGCACTTTGGGAGGCTGAGGTGGGCAGATTGCTTGAGTCTAGGAGTTCAAGACCAGCTTGGGCAACATGGTGAAACCCTGTTGCTACAAGCAATACAAAAATGAGCTGGGCATGGTGATGTGTACATGTTGCTCCAGCTACTCAGGAGGCTTAGGAGGCTTGAGCCTGGGAGGCATAGGTTGCAATGAGCCAAGAACGTGTCACTGAATTCCAGCCTGGGTGACAGAGCGAGACCCTGTCTCAAAAAAATAAAATGTAAAATCAAATAAAAGTAAATAAGAATAACAAAAAGTGGGCTGGGTATAGTGGCTCACACCTATAACCCTAGTGCTTTGGGATGACACTTCCAGGTGGGAAGATTGTTCAAGGCCAGGAATTTCAGACCAGCCTGGACAACATGGTGAGACCTCATCTTTACAAAAAAATTTTTTAAATGGTTGGGCACAGCAACTCACGTCAATAATCCCAGCACTTTGGGAGGCCGAGGCTGGCAGATCACCTGAGTTCAGGAGTTTAAGACCAGCCTGGCCAACATGGTGAAATCTCATGTTTACTAAAAATACAAAAATTAGCTGGGTGTGGTGGCACGCACCTGTAGTCCCAGCTACTTTGGAGGCTGAGGCAGCAGAATTGCATGAACCCAGGAAGCAGAGGTTGCTGTGACCTGAGATCGTGCCACTGCACTCCAGCCTGGGTGACACAGCAAAACTCTGTCTCAAAAAAAAAATTGATAAAATTTTTTAAATAGCTGAGCATAGTGGTGTGAATCTGTAGTGCCACCTAACTCGGGAGGCTGAACTGGGGGAATCACTTGAGTCCAGGAGTTCAGGGTTGCAATGAGCCATAATCGCATCGCTGGACTCCAGCCTAGGTAACACATTGAGATCCTGTCTCTTAAAAAAAAAACCCCAAATCCCAAAAACAAAAAAGCAAAAACAAAACCATACCACATTGTATCTCTAACAAATCATATATATGTGAGGGTTGCTGGCTTACAACCTCGGTCAGATGTCAGGCAAAGAATGGATGTTGTGAAATAATGGACGACTCCCAAATTGTGCACATATCTGGAGTGCACACCTATAGACCTTGGTGTGCAGGTGGATACACACACGTACACGCACACATGCACACAACAATCACCCTCCCCGCCCCCTTCATAACTGCTTTGTGCTGCCCTCTGATGATCCCAAATATGTTCATCTGATCTTCCTCCCAGGATTACACTCCCCGAGGATGATGGGCTCCTGGAAACTGGGCGTTATCTACAGCCTTAGCCTAGGCGGGCCAGGAAACACGTGCTGCATGGCTGTCCACTTGGGCAGAATTTAAAAGGGACTACCTGTGGCTAAGTGATCACAGCAGCCCACTGAATATACAGGAATCCCCCACCTCTCGATCAGCCACATTGGACTTTTTTTTTTTTTTTTTTTTTTTTTTTTGAGGCAAAATCTCGCTCTGTCACCCAGGCTGGAATGCAGTGGAGCAATCTCAGCTCACTGCAACCTCCACCTCCTGAGTTCATGTGATTCTCCTGCCTCAGCCTCCTGAGTAGCTGGGATTACAGGCATCTGCCACCACATCTGGCTAATTTTTGTATTTTTAGTAGAGACAGGGGTTTCACCATGTTGGCCTGGCTGGTCTCAAACTCCTGGCCTCAGGTGATCCGCTTGCTTCGAACTTCGAAAGTGCTGGGATTACAGGCATTAGCCACCGTGCCCGGCCCACATTGGACTTTTTTAGAGAGAAGCTCAACAGGGAGGGTAGAGGCAGCAATGCAGGAGATCCAGGCATCCTTTTTCTTGGTAATAAAATCTATTAAGGTCTTCATCTCAAAAGCAGCTCCTAAGGGCTTCAGAGATTACACCTTAGGGGTTTTTCAGGACCTTCTGAGTTTCTGTAAAACTGTCTTTTTATTTTAGATTGTTGATAGTAGAAAGGGCAGAGCCTCTTCTCCCATCTGAAGGGTTGAGGGTCTCCCAGCTCCCTGCATCTTTGGGATGGTTTCAGGCCCCTGTGCCCCATGACATGTGGATGCTTCAAGGCTGCTGGGGACAGTCTTTTCTGCTTTTGCAGTGAATCGAACAACACTGTGTTCTTAGGAGAAGGAATGGGGACTCCGGGGTGTTTAACACTTGCTTTGAAGTGGGCATGGGGCCAGGACATCCACCCATTAATTAGTCAGTTAAAAGGCAACTCAACCAACAGCCTCTTTATTGTACATAAAAGGGGAGCACTTTGTTAATTCATCAACTGGTTATTAAGTGAAAAGTCACGAGTCCTGTTGGCATTTAACTTTACCGAAGGAAATCCTCAGAAATACTGGTTTCTTTGGGATTGCCACGTGCCAAATGATTTTCTGAGCGTTAGCAGAAAAGACCCGCAGGTCCGTGCCCATCTTCCTCCATGACTTCGTCTCCTGCCTCAAGCCCCTCCCCCAACTGGGACCTGTTTGTCAAACCCACCAGGTATCCCTTGCGTGTGGCTTCTGGCTCTTCCTTGGCAAGGGGGGCCACCCTAGGGCTTAGGAAGTTTTTACTTGGGTCTTTAGTTGGCTTTAGTGTCTTACCCAAGGCTCTCAACATAGTACTTGAGTATCACTGCTGGTCATTCAGTTTAGTTGACTTTAGCCCCTTAATCTGGTGGCAATGCTGAATGCTAATGCTTGATTTTAGCTTTTTAAGCAGAAGGCAGAGCTCTGAATAGGACAAAGGAGCGGGTAGAAGGCATGGGGTCCTAGATCCCAGAGCTAGCTGGGCCTCTGTTCCCTATGAGGTCTGGGACTGCATTGCACCTACAGGGAACACAGGGCTTGATAAGCAGGAGTGTATCGGGCATCCGGGTGAGCAGCAGCCCAGGATGTCTGAAATCAGACATTTCTCTCTTTTTTTTTTTTCTTGAGACTGAGTCACTCACTCTTACTGCCCAGGCTAGAATGCAGTGGCGCGATCTCGACTCACTGCAACCTCTGCCTCCCGGGTTTAAGCAATTCTCTTTCCTCAGCCTCCTGAGCAGCTGGGATTACAGGTGAGTGCCACTACACCTGGCTATTTTTTGTATTTTTTTAGTAGAGACAGGGTTTCACCGTGTTGGCCAAGCTTGTCTCAAACTCCCAACTTCAACTGATCCACTCGCCTCGGTCTCCCAAAGTGTCGGGATTACAAGTGTGAGCCACTGCACCTGGTCTGAAATCAAACATTTTAAACAAATCAATATTCCATGGTGTCATGGACTACACGCTGAAATCCTAACTCTTAATGGGGTGGCATTAGGAGGTGGGACTGTTACAAAGTAATTAGATTTAGATAAGGTCGAGAGTGAAGCCCCCATGATGGGATTCGTGTTTGTATTAAAAGAAGAGAAAAAGACTAGGGTGTGCTCTCTCTTGGCCATGTGAGGATACAGTGGGAAGGCAGCTGTCTGTTAATAAGCCAAGAATTAGCCGCTTACCAGACAGCAGACTTCCCAGCCTCTAGAACCGGGAGACCTAAAGCCAGGCTTGGAGACTCACACCTATAATCCCAACACTTTGGGAGGCCAAGGGTGGGGATTGCTTGAGCTCAGGTGTTCAAGACCAGCCTGGGCAACATAGTGAGACCCCACTATCTCTACAGAAAAACAAAACAAAACAAAACAAAAAACCAAGATCCTTTTCCATTCTAGAACCTGGAAAAAGAAAAAGAGAGGCCACGCACAATGGCTCATGCCTGTAATGCCAGCATTTTCGGAGGCCAAGGTGGGTGAATCACATGAAGTCAGGAGTTCAAGACCAGCCTGACCAACATGGTGAAACCCCATCTCTACTAAAAGTACAAAAATTAGCTGGGCATGCTGGCACATACCTATAATCCCAGCTACTTGAGAGGCTGAGGTAGGAGAATGCTTGAACCCAGGAGATGGAGGTTGCAGTGAGCCGAGATCGTGCCATTGCACTCCAGCCTGGGCAACAGGAGCGAAACTCCATCTCAAAAACACATAAACCCCAAAAAACAGAATTGGGAGAAGTTGATGGTTGTATCCTAAGCCACCCCAGGAACTGGTGTTTTGTTACACCAGCCGAGCAGGCTAAGACACAGGTCTTCAGGATGCAGAGATGAAAGACATGTTTCAGCCTTCCTGAGCTCACCCCTGGGATCTGCAGAATTCTCTCTTTTACTTGACTCGCTGCCTGCCTTCAGTGCTGGCCCCCGTGCTCGTCTGAGTGCCCCCGCTCTGCATCCGGCCCCTCACCCAGCTGTGTGTGATGACCATGTGAGGCGGAGAGCACAGCCCTGGGGTAGATGTTCGATGTGATTGCATCGCTCTTCGAGGTTTATTCTCTTACTCGCTAGAGGTTCATCTCTGCATTCAAACAGGAAAAAGGAGAAAGATGGGTTGGGGCTGTGCGTGGTCTTTGGATCTGAGCCCGGATCCCTGATGTTGGTTGTGTTTTCCCTTTTCTAGTTGCCATTCCAGTTGTTTCCCCCCCACAAATAACGTGTGTTCCCTTTAGAAATCTTGGAAAACTGAGACAAGCAGGCAAACAAACAAACAAAATCACCCTGAATTCCACATCCCAGAAATAACCTGTTGTTGCGTGCGTGTGTGTGTGTGTGTGTGTGTGTGTGTGGTTTTTGTTGTTGTTTTGTTGTTGTTGTTGTTGTTTTGAGACAAAGTCTCACTCTGTCACCCAGGGTGGAGTGCAGTCATGGGATCATAGCTCACTGCAACCTCTGCCTCCCGGGTTCAAGTGATTCTCCTGCCTCAGCCTCCTGAGTAGCTGGGATTACAGGCACAGGCCACCACGCCCAGCTAATTTTTGTATTTTTTAGTAGAGACAGGGTTTTACAATGTTGGCCAAGCCGGTCTTGAACTCCTGACCTCAGGTAATCTGTCCACCTTGGCTTCCCAAAGTTCTGGGATTACAGGCATGAGCATCATCTGTTTTAATAGAGCTGAGTGTGTTCTTCTAGCCTTATTCTCTGCTGGTGCATAAACATATGTTTCCTGGTTTTATTAAGGTATAGTTGAAATGAACATATTTTAAAAAACAAAAGTGGAGTAACACTGTGTTATAATCAGCATTTTTTTTTTTAAGCACAGGGTATCCCCACTCTATTTTCCATTCAGCACAGGTATATAATGAGGAGGTAGCTTATGGGACAGATGCCTCAGGGGACTGATCTGTGTAGGCTCTGCCTGATGTCATCTTTTGGAATCTAGCCTGGCATCAGGATGCAGAGAAAGAGGTACATCCTTGGGCACCATTTATACTTACTACTGCTGGCATGTATTCAATATTATTAACAGGAAAGTGGCCGGGCATGGTGGCTCATGCCTGTAATCCCAGCACTTAGGGAGGCCAAGGCAGGCAGATCACTTGACGTCAGGAGTTTGAGAGCAGCCTGGTCAACATTTCAAAACCTCATCTTTACTAAAAATACAAAAATTAGCCAGGCGTGGTGGCGCATGCCTGTAGTCCCAGCTACTCAGGAGGCTGAGACAAGAAAATCACTTGAATCTAGGAGGCAGAGGTTGTAGTGAGCTAAGATCACACCACTGCACTCCAGCCTGGAAGACAGAGTGAGACTCTGTCTCAAAAACAAAAAATAAAAAACAAGAAACCTACCACTTACTAGATGCTTAGTGTGGGAAGTTACACAACAACTCTGTTGGGAGATCTGATTGTCCCCGTTTTGTAGATGACAGAGGTTAAGTTAATTGTCCAGGGCTACACAGTCTTGAAATAATAAAAAATCCAGAGGTTTGGATGCGGGATTCTCAAGCTCTTCAACAGCCTGTGCTCTGCTGTTTCTCATAACTGCCTGTCTCTGTAAGCCTCTGGCTTAGGGTGCTAATGTGACTTTGCTAATGGGTGAGAGTTTGGAGGATGATGATGGCTGATGAAGGGTGTACAGTGGAACCACCCCTTGTCCATACACATGGTGAACTGGTTTCTAAGAAAACAGCCACAATCGGTAGCATTTGCCAGTTCCTGGGGTGTCAATACTCACTCTCACCGTGGATGGTTTCAAGCTATGGAGATGTCACTGAATGTAGCTTTGAGAAATGATGGGCAGTAGCAAGCCATCGTGTGTGATTTCCACCACACAGATACCACAGATGTAAAGAATCCCATGAGCATGCCTAATAGTAGAATGTAACAGTTAGGAAGTGATACAGGGTGAGAATGTACTACCTTTTAAAAAATATAATTTGTTTATTTATTTTCTTTATTTTTTTTTTTGAGACAAGGTCTCACTCTGTCACCCAGGCTGGAGTGCGGTGCACAATCTTGGCTCACTGTGACCTCCGCCTCCTGGGTTCAAGCAGTTTTCCGCAGCCTCCCGAGTAGCTGGGATTACAGGCGCCTGCCACTAGAGCTGGCTAATTTTTGTATTTTTAGTAGAGATGGGGTTTCGCCATGTTGGCCAGGCTGGTCTCAAACTCCTGACCTCAAGTGATCCACCTGCCTTGGCCTCCCAAAGTGCTGGGATTACGGGCATGAACCACCGTGCCTGGCAAAAAATAATAATAATACTAAATTTATTTAATTGTAAACTTATATAATTCAATTTTTAGCAATGGCCATGTTTAACAACTGGTTTGAAAAATTCTTGAAATTTGAGCCAGCTCTAGGAACCACTGCAATGTGGAATCTACCTGAAAAATTCAAAAAAAGATACCCCCTCTGGCTACGAACTGCCCTGTGCAGAGTACCCAGCCAGTAGATTGTAAGCTGGAAATAAGGACCCATTCACTCAGCAGGATGTCCTCTTGCAGGCCACAACCTGCCCAACCTTACATGACCGTCCCTGAGAGAGTGGGCCCAGGCACTGCGAATCAGTGCTGTAGGAAAAAAACTCAGCAAGGCTGGAGATGTGTTCTGTCTGCACTGTCCAAGCTGCTGGCTTCTAGCCACCTGCTGCTGCTGCTGAGCATTTGAAATGTGGCTAGAAATATGTGTGTGTGTGTATGTGTATATATACAGATATATATAATCATAAAATTTTACCATCTTAACCATTTAAATGTAAAGTTCTGTAGCATTGAACATTCACTTTGTTTTGCAACCATTACCACTATCCATCTTCAGAACTTTCTCATTTTTTTCTAACAGAAAAACAAACATAAACTCCTCAGTTTTTCTTCCCCGCAGTTCCCCGCCACTCACCATCCTACCTTCTCTCTCTGAATTTGACTGTTCTGGGTAGATCATACAAGTGGAATCATACAGTATTTGTTTCTTGGTGACTAGGAATCGTACAGTATTTGTTTCTCAGTGACTGGATTATTTCACTTAGTATAATACTCTCCAGGTTCACCCATGTGCTAGCATGTGAGCCGTGGGACTTTCAATATGGTTTAATTTTCGTTAATTGAAATCTAAGTAGCTACACGTGGCTTGTGGTTGCTGCTCTGAACGACACAGCTGTAGCAATGTTGCAGGGAAAGTGTGGATGTAAACGGGAAAGGCAGAGGCCCCTGACTTGGGGCTCGTGTCCAGGGTTTTATGCCCATCAAAGAGAACTGAGTGTAAGCAGAATCCCGGGCAGCAGACCCCGGAAGCCAGGATGCAGGGGGTTTGAGAGCACAGTTGACTATAGAACAAGGCTGTGAGGTGGTGTAAACCAGGGTGAGCTAAGGAGAACCCTGGGGCCAACTGAATCTCGGAGCATGAAAGGCGCATGCATCTACCACACCCTCTGTATGTGGTTGACTGTGCTCTCTCACTACCCTTGCTTGGTGTCCTCTGAAAGACACCCCGTGGATGGGCCTGTGGGAGAGGGGTCCCCTGGAGGTCCCTGCTGCCACTGTGATTCTGCAGCTGCTCTTGCTTGGGAGTGGGGCTGGGACCTTTGCTTGGAGGCTAACCCAGCTCCCTCCAAGCCTTTTACTCTACACCAGGTGTCCCCAAACTTTTTACACAGGGGGCCAGTTCACTGTCCCTCAGACCATTGGAGGGCCGCCACATACTGTGCTCCTCTCACTGACCACCAATGAAAGAGGTGCCCCTTCCTGAAGTGCGGCGGGGGGCCAGATAAATGGCCTCAGGGGGCTGCATGCGGCCCGCGGGCCGTAGTTTGGGGATGCCTGCTCTACACTTTCAAGGGAATCAAGATTAGTACAGAAGTGGCAGAGCACCAGGGCCTCTGACAGAGCCCTGATCTAGATGTTATCTGGTGGTCATATGTCTCCTTGGACTTCCTGTGATCAAAACTCGAGACAACCATTGATCTCTTAGGAACAAGACTGGCCAGGTGCAGTGGCTCACTCCTGTAATCCCAGCACTTTGGGAGGCGGAGGAGGGCAGATCACCTGAGATCGGGGGTTTGAGACCAGCCTGGCCAACATGGCAAAATCCCATCTCTACTAAAAATACAAAATTATCTGGGCATGGTGGCAGGCACCTGTAATCCCAGTTACTCAGGAGGCTGAGGCGGGATAATTGCTTGAACCCAGGAGGCAGAGGTTGCAGTGATCTGACATTGTGCCACTGCACTCCAGCCTGGGTGACAAGATTAAGACCGTCTCAAAAAAAAAAAAAAAAAAAAAAAATGGAATGAGGGACTGAGAATGGACAGGATAGTCTGGATGCTGCAAAATAAAATTTAAAGGTGTATGTGCCTTAGGCTTTAGAGTGTGGCAGTTAAGAGCAAGATTCAGACACGTGGCTAATTGCACACCCTGGGGTAAGTCCTTTAATCTCTAACCTTCTGATTCTTCATCTGCAAAAGGGATCTTGGGGGCTACGATGAGGGTGAACTCGAACTCCTAATCTCAGGTGATCCACATACCTCGGCCTCCCAAAGTGCTGGGATTACAGGTAGGAGCCACCGCACCCAGCAATTCTCATTTGTAATTGGCTAACCAGATGGCTTCCATGATTTCTTGGAAGGTTAGGAATAAACGTGTCCTTCCTGAGCCCATGGGGCAGAAGGAGCTTTGGGGTTTTCCTGGAGGAGAGGGAGGATCCCTGAGGAACCAGACGAGCCAGGAGAGCCTTCTGCAGAGTCACTTCTTGATTCTCCTGTTTCAGCACCAGCGGGAGGCCCTTCCTACTATACATGGGTCTGGCCCACATGCACGTGCCCTTACCTGTGACTCAGCTACCAGCAGCCCCACAGGGCGGAAGGTTGTATGATGCAGGGCTCCAGGAGATGGACGGTCTGGTGGGCCAGATCAAGGACAAAGTTGACCAAACAGTGAAGGAAAACACATTCCTCTGGTTTACAGGTAAAGTAGCAAAAGCCAGCTAGCCTAACTACCTTTCAATAGATAACCTTGCACATTCTCTGTGAAGAGCAGAGTCTGGCCCTGAGATCCTCTTTCATAGGTCGGGGGCTTGCTTTGAACTTGAGGCCCAGGTAAGGCTTGCCGGCCTGAATGCTGAGCACCTGTCCATTGAGGCCCTCAAGGCCAAGTCCCTGGGAAGGTTTGCACACACAGAGCAGGCACCTTGCTGACCCCTTGCCTGTCGATTGGGGCTATCTGGGTATTGCCCTTAGTTGCCACTGAATGATGTTGACGTTGTGAGCTTGTGTTGCCCTTGAGCAGTTCTAAGATTTTCCTCTTCTCCATCCTCCCTGGCCCCAAAAATTCTGGTTGCTGCCACTCCCTGTGTCACGTGTTTTGGCTGAGTGGCCTTAGTGGGCTGCACTAGTGGCCTCTTTAAAAGCCACACACACACTGTGTGTTTTTGGTTTCTGTCTGGAATGACAGCAGGGGTTAAAGGCACTGCCTTTGCCAGGCATGGTGGCTCATGCCTGTAATCCCAGCACTTTGGGAGGCCAAGGCAGGTGGATCACCTGAGGTCAGGAGTTTGAGATCCACCTGGCCAATGTGGCAAAACACTGTCTCTACTAAAAATGCAAAAGTTAGCCAGGCGTATTGGTGCACGCCTGTAGTCCCAGATACTTGGGAGGCTGAAATGGGAGAATCGCTTAAACCTGGGAGGCGGAGGCAGAGGCAGAGGTTACAGTGAGTTGAGATCATGCCATTGCACTCCAGCCTGGGCAACAGAGTGAGACTCTGTCTAAAAAAAAAGGGAAGGGGCGTTGCTTTTGGGTCAAGTAAAGACCTAAACCAAATCCTATAGGGTTTGAATCTATACTCTACTGTTGCTCCAAGCCTCCCTTTCCGCATCTGCAAAATTAAGCTAATAACAGAATCTACTCCATAGCATGCTGGAGGATTAGGAGATGACGTATGTGAAACACTGAGCATGTAATAGATGCTCAATAAACAGTCACTGGGCTGAGGCTGACGACAGTGGCAATGAGATTGTTGAAACCTTACAAAAGGGCAAGGGCATAGAAGGCAACAGAGTCACGACGGGGCTGAGTTGGGGAAGGAAAAGACCATGTGTGTCTGAAAGCCCAGTGGAGACAGGCCTCATATCAAGGGTTGTTCTTCATGGGTGGGAATCATATTTGTATGTATGTATGTATGTATTTTTTGAGATGAAGTCTTGCTCTGTCACTCAGGCTGAGTGATCTCGGCTCACGGCAGCCTCCGCCTCCTGGGTTCAAGTGACTGTCACGCCTCAGCCTCCAGAGTAGCTAGGATTATATGTGCCTGCCAGCTAATTTTTGTATTTTTAGTAGAGAAGGAGTTTCACCATGTTGGCCAGGCTGGTCTGGAACTCCTGACCTCAAGTGATTCACTTGCCTCCCTCCGCCTCCCAAAGTGCTGGATCACAGGCGTGAGCTACCGCGCCCAGCCCATATTTGTCTTTATAAGTCCTTTTTCGGTCCTTTTTCTGTCCTTTTTCTGTCTACTCCCTGCTCTGCACAGGGATGTAGGGCCCGAGTGGGAGAGTCAGCAAAAGTGTCCAACCAGCCTGGTGACCATCATGCTTTTCTGGTTTCTAGGAGACAATGGCCCATGGGCTCAGAAGTGTGAGCTAGCCGGCAGTGTGGGTCCCTTCACTGGACTGTGGCAGACGCATAGAGGTAAGGGGCTCAGGTGGGGTTGATGGAGCCCACGGCAATGCTCAGCCCAGGCTGGGGTGTGGGATTATGCCTCTGGGAGGGGACAGCTCATATGTGGGCTTTAGGGACATCATCATGAAACAGGGACACCTTTGCTCACCAGCCACCAGTACCCAGGGAATAAGGAACAAGTTGTGATGGAGAAAACGTCTGCTCGGTTTGGCTCATCCCTCTCTCTCCTTTCCTTCTAGAACTTCCCAAGGCAACCAGCCCTCTCCCAAGGCAGTTGTGAACTTCTCAACAAATACACTTTGTCTTTACTTTCATCCCATTCCCTTGCTTCTTCCTTCCTTTCCTTTTTAAAAACTGTATCCCTCCATCCAGTCAACCATTAATTTATTTCATCCATTCAGGAATAATTTAGTGCACAGCTCTGCAAGGTTTTGTTTTGTTTTGTTTTTAGACGGAGTTTCGCTCGTTACCCAGGCTGGAGTGCAATGGCGCGATCTCGGCTCACTGCAACCTCCGCCTCCTGGGCTCAGGCAATTCTCCTGCCTCAGCCTCCTGAGTAGCTGGGATTACAGGCACGCGCCACCATGTCCAGCTATCTTTTTGTATTTTTAGTAGAGACAGGGTTTCACCATGTTGACCAGGATGGTCTCAATCTCTTGACCTCATGATCCACCCGCCTCGGCCTCCCAAAGTGCTGGGATTACAGGCGTGAGCCACCACGCCCGGCCCTCCACAAGGTTTTAATGTACATCGTCTCCAATTCTTACAATAGTGGAAGGGTGGTAGTCATAGCTCCATTTACAGATGAAGAAAGAGAGAGGCTCAGAGAGGGTAAGTAATTTGCCCAAGGTCACGCAGTTTGTGAGGAGGAGCCAGGTTTGCCATTGGAGTTCAAGTTGGTAAAGACAGAGGCAACTGTGAGCAGCAGTATGGCCCTGCTATGCTCCCACCTCAACCTCCCATGTAGCTGGGATTACAGGTGCGCACCACCACGCCCAGCTAATTTTTTTGTTTGTTTGTTTGTTTTTGTTTCTGTATTTTTAGTATGGTATAGTAGTATGGCCCTGCTATACCATACTGCTTCTCACAGCTGCCTCTGTCTCTATTTCAACATCTTTCAACTTCCAACTCAGCTCCCATCTGCTCTGGGAGAGCTTTCCCACAAGGGTCTCACTTTCTGAGAGTGCAGCCATGCTGGGGACAATTTGACATATGGACCAAATGGTTGAAAAATGCTCATGTCTTTTAATGCATCAATTCCTCCTGTAAGAATTTGTCTTAAGGAAATAATTAGGCAAGTGCTCCATGACGTACGAAAAAGGATGCTCATTGCAGTGAATTTTTTTATAGTGGCCATAACTCAAGTGTCTAGTAAAAAGATAATGCTTAAAGAAATTATTATTCCTCCATTTAAAAGAAGAACCACTAAAACGATACATATTTATTGACTCGGAAACATTTACATGAAATATTTTTCGATGAATAAAGCAGGTTCCAAAACAATATGTAAAGTATGATTTTATTATATAAAAATAATTGGCCAGGCATGCTGGCTCACACCTGTAATCCCAGCACTTTGAGAGGCCAAGGCAAGCGGATCACCTGAGGTCAGGAGTTTGAGACCAGCCTGGCCAATGTGGTGAAACCCTGTCTCTACTAAAAATACAAAAATTAACCAGGTATGGTGGAAGGTGGCCTGTAATTCCAGCTACTCAGGAGGTTAAGGCAGGAGAATCGCTTGAACCCAGGAGGCGGAGGTTGCAGTGAGCCGAGATCGCACCACAGCACTCTAGCCTGGGCAACAAGAGCGCAACTGTCTCAAAAAAAAAAAAAAAAAAGAAAATCATATGTAGTCTCAGAAAAATCTTGAAAGAGTTAATAAAGGGTAACAAAACAGCAGAAATTACCTCTGGGCAGAGGAAGGAGAGTTTAAGGGGTGAATTTCCCCCCACAATAAACTGGTATTATTTGTTTCATAAAGAAATTATGTTTGTGTCCAAGGGGTTCAGAGGTGGGCCTGGCAAGATTTCCCCAATTGAGGAATATGTGGGGCAGAATTTTAGATCTGGGGCTGTGTATTAGTCCACAGACTAATATCCAGAAAGGTCTGTCTGTCTATCTATCCATTCATCCTATCTATATCTATCTACCTATCTATCTGTAGAAACACCAGTACTCCAAGAGATCAAGTAAACTCACATTGCTCGAAAGAACTACCTGAGACTGGGTAATTTATAAAGAAAAGAGATTTAATTGACTCACAGCTCCATAGGCTACACAGGAAGCATGGCTAGGGAGACCTCAGGAAACTTACAATCATGTCAGAAGGTGAAGGGGAAGCAGGCACATCCTACATGTTTGGAGCAGGAGGAAGAGAGGGGAGGGTGCCACACACTCTTAAATGTCAAGTCTAGTGAGAAGTCACTCACCATCATGAGAACGGCAAAGGGGAAATTCGCTCTCAAGATTCAATCGCCTCCCACCCAGCCCCTCCTCCAACACTGAGGATTACAATTCATCATGAGATTTGGGTGGGGACACAGAGCCAAACCATATCAGGCTGTTTTCCCTGCTGTCAAACTCAGTCCTGAGCTATGGCCCTCAGCTGTCTCCAGGGGTCTCCACTAACACTCCCTTTGCCGTATTAGTCTGGCAGGATAGTTGTAGTCACCTAGAAACTGAAGCATTTGTGCACTTCGAGTCTCGTACAGAGAAGGAAATGCTGATTATTTATTTATTTATTTATGAGACAGGATCTCACTCTGTCACCCAGGCTGGAGTGCAGTGGCATGGTCTTGGCTCACTGCAACCTCTGCCTCCCGGACTCAAGCGACTCTCCCACATCAACCTCCCATGTAGCTGGGATTAGAGGTGCATGCCACCATGCTCAGCTAATTTTTTGTTTGTTTGTTTTTGTTTTTGTATTTTTAGTAGAGACGGAGTTTCACCATGTTGGCTAGGCTGGTCCTGAACCCCTGACCTCAAGTTATCCACCATCTTCTGCCTCCCAAAGTGCTGGGATTACAGGCATGAGCCACCATGCTCAGCCATGATCATTTTTATTTTTCCATTTTAACCTGATGTCTCTTGGATCAGATATCTCGAGAACTTTAGGAGCAAGTGGCTACTGGACTGTGGCCATATCTTGTGTCTGGAAATTTGAGTCAGGGGTCAGGAGAGCTGAGACCACCTCCTACTAACCTTCTCAGTGAACAGACTATTTTATCACTTGGAATATTCATGTTTCCCACTCTCTCTCTCTCTCTCTATATATATATATATATAGATCTTTTTGGTTCTCTTCCATTCAAAAATGCTGTGATTTCTGGAGAGTTGGTTCAAGAGAAGATGCTAAGGAGGACTGGAGGTAGATGGAGGTGTGTCAAGAAACAAGAGCCTAGAGAATTACAGCATATACTGGGAGTGGTTTGTTGCATTAGCTGATTACAATTCCTCCTTTCTGTACCTAGGACACCCTTGGGCCAGGCCACCATCTTCAGTGTTCAGTTAGAAAGCCTGGAATAGGCCGGGTGCAGTGGTTCACACCTGTAATCCCAGCACTTCGGGAGGTTAAGGTTGGGTGGATCACCTGAGGTCAGGAGTTCGAGACCACCCTGACCAACATGGTGAAACCCCATCCCTACTAAAAATACAAAAATCTGCTGGATGTGGTGACGGGCACCTGTAAACCCAGCTACTTGGGAGGCTAAGGCAGGAGAATCAGTTTGAACCCAGGAGGTGGAGGTTGCAGTGAGCTGAGACTGTGCCACCTCACTCCAGCCTGGGTGATAGAGCAAGACTCCATCTCAGTTGAAAAAAAGAAAAAGAAATAAAGCCTAGCATAGCTTGGTCTCAGAAGCCCCAAGGTTAAAAGTCCAGAAGGTGTAGAGACCATGGATGTAGGGGGAAAGATCTGTAAGTTAAGGGGCTTCTGCATGGGGAGCTGTCACTTGAAGAAAACCTGCTGATCTCCTATCTGAGAATTTGCCTTATTGATCTTTTCTCCACTTATGAGGCAGCTTTGAAACAGTGAGTCAGGTTTAAGGATGTGGACTGGGCCCCATTCTTTGAAGGAATAATGAGAAATAAATTTACTAGCTGGCCAGGTTCAGTGGCTCATGCCTGTAGTCCTAGCACTTTGGGAGGCCAAGGCAGGAGGGCAGCTTGAGGTCAGGAGTTCAAAACCAGCCTGGCCAACATGGTGAAATCACATCTCTACTAAAAATACAAAAATTAGCCAGCTATGGTGATGGGCACCTGTAATCCCAGCTACTCAGGAGGCTGAGGCAAGGGAATCACTTGAACGTGGGAAGTGGAGGAGGTTGCAGTGAACTGATTATACCACTGCACTCCAGCCTGGGCAACAGAGTGAGACTCTTGTCTGAAAAAAAAAAAAGAAAGAAAGAAAGAAAGAAAGAAAAATACCTTTAATAGCTGTGCAACCTTCATCTCTTTTTTCTTTCTTCCTCCTGAAATCATTTGTTGAGCGCCTAATGTTTTCTATTCCTCCTATTTGTTGATCACCTACTGTGTACCAGGAACTATGCTTAGTGTTGGTGATACAAAGATCAACAAAGCCCTGACCTCAAGGAATGACAGTGTGGAATAGTGTTTGATTTTAATGTGCAGACAGTCCCCTGGGAATCTTGCTAACATGCATTTCTGCCCCAAGAGGGCTGGGTTGCTGATGGGTTTTGCATTTCTAAGATGCTCCTAGGTGACGCTGATGTGGCTGGTCGAGGGACTGTACTTTGAGAACCACTAGTCCAGAACATCTACATTCAGAATAATGAGTCTAGAATCATCTGAGTCTAGAACTTTCAACTTTAGATCAATAGTTATCAAGTGTGGTCCCCAACCAGCATCATTAGCACCACCTGAGAAATTGTTAACAGTGCAAACTTTAGGGCTTCACCCCAGGCCAAAAGATTCAGAAACACTTGGGATGGGTCCCAGCAATCTGTGTTTTAACAAGTCCTTTGGGTGACAATGCAGGTTAAAATTTGAGAATTGGCCGGGCGTGGTGGCTCACGCTTGTAATCCCAGGACTTTGGGAGGCAGAGGCGGACAGATCACAAGGTCAGGAGTTCGAGACCAGCCCGACCAATATGGTGAAACCCTGTCTCTACTAAAAATACAAAAATTAGCCAGGTGTGGCGGCATGTGCCTGTAGTCTCAGCTACTCGGGAGACTGAGGCAGGAGAATTGCTTGAACCCAGGAGGCAGAGGTTGCAATGAGCCAAGATCGCCCACTGCACTTCAGCCTGGGTGAAAGAACAAGACTCCATCTGCCTAGAGCTACACGGTCTGGTATGCCAGGTACTAGCCACATATGACTATTTAAATTAAAATTAATACAATTCAATTAAAATTTAATTTCTTGGTCATCAGCCATACTTCCAGGGCTCAGTAGCTATATGTGGCTAGTGGCTACCATACTGGGCAGCAAATAGGCTTCCTTGGGGGTGATTTGCATTTTGAAGAATGAGCAGGAGACAGCCAGGGATTGGCAGGAGAAGAGGCTCTGGGCGAGGGCAGCAACCTGGGTAGGGGTGGGAACAGCAGGGAGTAGGAGCCGCTCCCTGGAGCTGTCCCTGTGTCTGTGAGTCTAGAGTTTGTAGGGACCAAGGAGAATAGCAAGAGATGGGGCCAGCATTCAAAGGTCTTTTAAGTTTGGCTTTTATTTTAAGGAAATGTGGAACCATGGAAAGATTTTAAGAGTGAGAGGGACATTATTATTATTATTATTATTATTATTATTTATTTTTTTTTTTAGAGGGAGTTTCGCTCTTGTTACCTAGGCTGGAGTGCAATGGTGCGATCTCGGCTCACCGCAACCTCCGCCTCCTGGGTTCAGGCAATTCTCCTGCCTCAGCCTCCTGAGTAGCTGGGATTACAGGCACGAGCCACCATGCCCAGCTAATTTTTTGTATTTTTAGTAGAGACGGGGTTTCACTATGTTGACCGGGATGGTCTCGATCTCTTGACCTCGTGATCCACCCGCCTCGGCCTCCCAAAGTGCTGGGATTACAGGCTTGAGCCACCGCGCCCGGCCGAGAGGGACATTATTTAATGTTAAATATTGAGATGAAATTTACATCACATAAAATTAACATTTTAAATTGTATGGTTAAGCAGCATTTACCACTTCCCAATATCGTGCTATCACCACGTCTGTCTGGTTCCAAAGCACTTTCATCACCCCCCCAAAAAATCCCCTATCCTTTAATTAATTTATTTATTAATGTTTTAGAGATATGATCTTGCTCTGTTGGCCAGGGTAGAGTGCAATGGCGTGATCATAGCTTATTGCAGCCTCAAACTCCTGAGCTCAAGAGATCCTCCCACCTCATTCTCCTGAACAGCTTGGACTACGGGAGTGGGCTACTGCACCCCCGCCCCTACTTTTTTTTTTTTTTCGAGATAGGGTCTTGCTCTGTTGCCCAGGCTAGAGTGCAGTGGTGCCATTACAGCTCACTGCAGCCTCAAACTCCTGGACTCAAGTGATCCTCCCACCTCAGCCTCCCAAGTAGCTGGGACCACAGGCATGCACTATGCCCAGCTAATTTTTATTTTCCTTTTAAAGTCTTTTTGTAGAGACAGGATCTTGCTATGTTGCCCAGGCTGGATTGAAACTCCTGCGCTCAAGTAATCTTCTTACCTTAGTCTCCCAAAATGTTGGGATTACAGGTGTGAGCCACTGCACCTGGCCTATGCTTAGCTTTAATATATATATGTATTTATTTTATTTAACCCCATATCATTTAAACAGTTGCTCACCATTTCCCACTCCCCCTCCAGCATACCATTGCATTTTTTAAAAAGATCCCTCTCATATCCGGGAATGAAGAACAAAAAGAAGGGCAAGTGACAGTCTCATTTCCACTGATCCAAAAATGACCAGTGAGAGAAGAGCCAGTGACAAAATCTCCAGGAATATTCCCTCAAGTTCAAAGAATGCCGAAACTGGAAAAGGTCTCAGCCATCTTTTTTTTTTTTTTTTTTTTTTTTTTTTTGAGAAAAGTCTTGCTCTGTCATGTGATTTCAGCTTACTGCAACCTCCACCTCCCAGGTTCAAGTGATTCTCCTGCTTTAGCCTCCCTAGTACATGGGATTACAGATGCATGTCACCACACCCACCACCATGCCCGGTATTTTTATTAGAGACAGGGTTTCACCATGTTGGCCAGGCTGGTCTTGAACTCCTGATCTCAGGTGATCAGCTTGCCTCAGCCTCTCAAAGTGCTGGGGTTACAGGCGTGAGCCACTGTGCCTGGCTGACTTTAGCGATCTTTATTACAGTCACCTTATTGGACAAATAAGGAGACTGAGGCCAAGAAGAATGGAGGGTGTCCCCAAGGCCAGCCAGCAATGGAGGGACCCACATTCTCTGACCATCACTGACTCATTCCCCAAGCCACGTGACTGCTCTTATGGACACTTTGTTATACCCGACTTCTCAGCCACCTGGAAAATTCTGTCTTGCACCTTTGAATCTGATAATTGTCCAGGAAAAAGTCTTTAGCCCTTGTGACAGTCTGAACCTTTCCACATCTGTGGGAGGCAGGGAGGCTTTGGATTCTCAGGCTGGGCGTGAATCTTGACTCAGCTCAGGGCTCAGCATCCTCTTCTCGTCGGGTGGGGTCATGGACCATTCTCCATGGACTGTTGGGAGAATCAGTGGGGGCACTGCCAGGGAGGCTCCCGACCTTGCGCCTGGCCTCTAATGATAACCTCCATTAGACTCAATTTCTTTACTCCTGACCTGACGGGACCCCCATAGAAGGATTAGAAGGGGATCAGCAAACACCCTGAAAAAGATTCCCCCGCTAAAGGACAGGGCAACTTAAATCACATACAGATAATTTTAAAAGTGTTCAGAGTTCGCCGAGAGTGGTGGCTCATGCCTGTGATCCCAGCACATTGGGAGGCTGAGGCGGGTGGATCACAATGTCAGAAGTTTGAGACCAGCCTGGTCAATACGGTGAAACCCGTCTCTACTAAAAATACAAAAAATTAGCCAGGCATGGTGGTACGCGCCTGTAATCCCAGCTACTCAGGAGTCTGAGGCCAAAGAATCGCTTGAACTCAGGAGGCAGAGGTTGCAAGAGCTTAGATCGCGCCACTGCACTCCAGCCTGGCGACACAGTGAGATTCTGTCTCAAAACAAACAAAATATTAGTCGGGCATGGTGGCATGCGCCTGTAATCCCAGCTACTTGGGAGGCTGAGGCAGAAGAATTGCTTAAACCCAGGAGGCAGAGGTTGCAGTGAGCCGTGATCGTGCCACTGCCCTCCAGCCTGGGCAACAAGAGCGAAACTCCATCTCCAAAAAAAAAAAAAAGAAGTATCTTGGGAAACTTTGTTCTGAAGCTGAATTTCAGGCACCTCAAGGTAACATTCTTTTTTGGAGCAAGGCCTTCCCACTAACTCCGTGGCTTCATGTGGGATCTGTGGGTGACAGCACTTGAATTCATGATGGGGCTGGGGCTGGGGCTGGAGGCCATTCCCTTCTTTTCTTGGGAGTTTCAAAGTGAACTTTGCCTGAAAGGCTGCTGCCTGGGGGTAAACACTTCCCCTTCCTCATTCTCCAAAGCAGCTTCCTGTCAACTAACTATTCCACAGCCTCCTCCTTCCTCTCCGCCTGGAATGCCGCTGGGGCTCTGGGAAGCCAGGCAGTGCCCCGCGTGTAGCTCGGCAGGTGGCCACATCCTGTGAGTCAAGGGGGCTGGGGTCACTCTGGCCACCTGCTCCTCCTCACCCAGTTTCCCATCAGTGGAATGTCTGCACGGCTCACGGTACGGGGGCCAGACTCAAGAGCAAATGAAAGAGAGAAGGCGATCAATGTTTTCGCAACGGATTAGGACAAACAGTACCCGGAGCCCTGCAACTTTCTCCCCGAAGCCAGGCTGCTGCGTCAGGCCACGCGCTGTCTTCCCCTGTTCTCAGGGCCCCCAGACCCCCCTGCTTGTCTTCCCTTTCCTTTCCTGGCCGAGCCGCCCAGCTCAGCTGATGGGATGAGGCAGCGTCTCCTGGAGTCATCTTTTCACCCCGTGCGTGTGGACTGAGAATGCTCCACTTGGCTTGTGCCCTGCAGGGACGAGGAGACACGGAACAGGGGCGGGGGCAGAGCAGAGCAGCCCTGCCTTCTCCCGAAGAAGAAGGGCACAAGTAAGACACCCCTGCTGCCTCTGAGCCCACAGCCCGGTCCAGGAGGCCTGGGTCCCCCCACAGCCACCCTCCCCTGTCGATGCCAGATCTGTTTCCTACCCGGGACAGAACCGACACCTTGTTTTTCCCTTCACTGACTGCTCCTCTGTCTGGAAAATCTTTTCGTGTTTTATTTGAAGAGCAGAACTGTTCCTTCCTCCCCCTTGGTGATGAGGAAACATTCTGTTGAATTTGGCATCCAGGCTTCTGGGAGACCTTGGTTGTTTGTAATCTGATGCTATCAGGTTGTTGCATAACCTTTCCCACTGGGAAGCAGTCTCTGCATCCTGGGCCTTCTGTCCAGTTTGGGGTAGGGGGTGGGGCGGGGAAAAGTCAGAGGTGCTGTGGGGTGACAGAGCAAGGGATAAAGGACTCTGGCTGTTGGCCCTGGCTGGGGACAGGGCCCGCTGATAGGGACCCAGCGGAAGTCAAACTGTGTCTCTTTCTGGGCCTTCGGCCACCAGGCTTGGTGGAATGTCCTCAACCTATACTCAGGGCCACTCCAGGCCAGCCAGAGTCCTGGGTCTGAAGAGAGGCCAGGCTGCCCTGTGTTTCTAGAAAACGAGTATACTGTAGGCATCCTTAGCAAGGGGACATACTACATTTAGAAACAAAGCCTGCTTTCTTTTATTTTTATTTCATTTTTGTAGAGACAGGGTCTCACTCTGTTGTGCAGGCTGCAGTGCCGTGGTGTGATCATGGCTCACTGCAGCCTTGACCTCCCGGGCTCAAGCGATCCTCCTGCTTCAGCCTCCCTAGTAGCTGGGACTATAGGTGTGTGCCACCATGTCCAAAACTTAATTTTTTTTTTTTTTTTTTGATACGGGGCAGAGGGGTCTCGTTTGTTGCCCAGGCTGGTTTCGAACTCATGGCTTCAAGTGATCTTCCTTGCGTTGGCCTCACAGAGTGCTGGTATTACACGTGCAAGCCACTGCCCTGGGCTGAAAGTGTGCTTCTTTCGAAGGCTGTTAGAATGTGCACTCCTCAGAACAGACACTCCAGCCAGTCACAAGTGCTTTTATGGGCCAGGAGGGTGACATCAAGGAACAAATGTTGGTTTTTGTCAGTCATGGCAGTGTTAAGAACTCAATAAACTGGAGAGAGGACTCTGTCTAATGGCATTCAGCATTAGTTAAAAGAAAAATACTATGCATGCTAAAGCAAACTGTCAGAGGTTGTGATCTCTGCTGTTTCCTCCGTGTAGGTAATTTGGTTGGCACGTCTCTGGCAGGCATTATGCAAAAGTCCCTTGCTTAAAGCTTTATGTACACTATCTTACATAACTGTTCCCACAACCCTAGAAGTACAGTTGACTCTTGAATGACATGAATTTGAGCTACGTGGGTCCACTTAATATATGAAGGCTCTTCTGCCTCTGCCACCCCGAGACAGCAGGACAGCCTCTCCTCTCCTCCTCCTCTTCCTTAGCCTGCGCAACATGAAGACAACCAGGATAAAGACCTTTATGATGATCCACTTCCACTTAATGAACAGACATACATTTGGTCTTTTTTTAAATTTACTTTTATTTTTCATTATTTTTATTTTTGTTTAAGCCTATAGCACTCAGTATCCCAGGTATTCTCCCATCCAAGTACTAACCAGGCCTGACCCTGCTTAGCTTCCAAGATCAGACAAGAGCAGGTGCATTCGGGGTGGTATGGCCATAGACTATACTTTGTCTTTCTTCTGATCTTTCCTTCCTCCGTCCTTCCTTCCGTTCTTTTCTTCCTTCCTTCCTTCTCCTTTCTTTCTTTCTTTCTTTTTCTTTCTTTCTTTCTCTTTCCTTCTCTCCCTCCTTCCCTCCCTCCCTCTCTTTCTTTTTCTTTCTCTCTCTCTCCCTCCCTCTCTCTCTCTTCCCCTCTCTCTTTTTTCTTTTTTCTCTCTCTCCCTCCCTCTCTCTCTTTCTTTCTCTCTTTCTCTCCCTCCCTCTCTCTCTCTTTCTCTCCCTCTCTCTCTCTCTCTCTCTCTCTCTCTCTCTCACGTTCGCTCACTGTGTTGCCCAGGCTAGAGGGCAGTGATGTAATCAGAGCTCACTGCTGCCTCAACCTCTTGGGCTCAAGTGATTCCCCCCCACCTCAGCCTTCCAAGTAGCCTGGACTACCAGCTAGGACTCCCAAGCAGCTGGAACTACCACCTCTGGCTAATTTTGTGTTTTTTATTATTTTTTTTTGTAGAGACAAGGTCTTACTATGTTGCCCAGGCTGTTTTCAGACTCCTGGGCTTTAAGCCATCCTCCTTCCTTGACCTCCCAAAGTGCTGGGATTGCAGGCATGAGCTACTCTGCCTGGCCAGAATTTTATTACTAACATTTTCTTTTCTGTAGCTCACTTTATTATACGTCTACAGTTTATAATACAAATAACATACTGAATATGTCTTAATTGATTGTGTTATTGGTAAGGCTTCCTGGTCAACCTAAGGATATTAGTAGTTAACTTTTAGGAGAGGCAAAGGTTATGCCCAGGTTTTCAACTGCTCGGAGTCAGTACCCTAACTCTTGTGTTATTCAAGGGTCAACTGTACAATCACTTCCCTGCTTCCCGGTGATGATTGAGACTGAGGGAGATTATGAATTCTGCCCAAGGCCACATGGTTGGCAGGGGTGGCACTGGAGACCTGTCTGCCCCCAAAGGCATCCTCCTAATTATTCCTTGAATACTTCTTCAACTCTGGTTTTCAGACCACTGACATCAGAATTACCTAAAATCAGAGCCCTACCCCTAACCCAGAGTTATTAAATTAGAATTATTGGGGATAGGACCCAGAAATCCGTATCTTAGATGAGATCTCTTCTGGTGATTCTTCTGTATGGAGAAATTTGTAAATTTCCTTGTTCGTGGCATTACCCTTCTGACTCAGTGAAACGTGGTCCTTGGGTTCCAGCCAAGAAAGGCCACTGTTCCTCCGCGTGGGCCGTGGTGAGTCTTCCTTAGCCTGCCCCATCTTGATGCATCATAAAATGCCACTTCACTTCCGTACCCAGAGAAGCACAAATAAGCAAATTCATGAATCATGGTTTTGTTTATATTTTGGTTGCTGTGGCTAAATATTTATTGCTTTAAGTAAGAGGTTCTGCTTTAATTAGAGTCATAAGTAACCACAAGTGCATAGAAATGCATTCTCATGGCTATAAGACATGCATTTCTCGACAGAAAGCCGAAGGCAACTAACACTTTTAATGCGCCAGTGCCTGATCAAAGTATGGAGGCTTATCTAAATGAATGAATCGTGTTTGAAATTGAAAAGCAATTACAAGTGTCATTTATGGATTATCTATTGTTCTTGCTGTGACTTACGAGGTCATATTTATGATGCTATGGCATAAAGTTACAAAGGCATGGGTAGCAGAAAGCCTGTGGTTACATAAGCTACATTGAACTTTGAAATGTGCTGTGTTCTCTTCCCGATCTTGCCCCTCGCCCTCCTTCTCTGGGAATGGGTGTTCTCCACACTAAATCCCCAGGAGAGTTTTAGAAGATATTGATGTCCAAGCCTCACTGCAGGCCGATTAAATCACAATCTCTGGGAAAGAGACCTTGGCATGGACATTTTTTAAAAGCTCCCCTAGTGATTCTAATATATATTCAAAATGGGAACCACTGCCCTAGAAGGTTTAGTGAGTGAGGGTGCTGGCTGTGTAGTCAGACCGGTATTCAGATCTTGGCTCTATTATTTCCTAGCTATGTGACTTTGGGCAGATTACTTAGCCTCTCTGAGCTTTGCTTTCCTCATCAGAAGAATGGGGATAACAGTGCCTAACTTGAGAGGTTGTCATAAGGATTCAGTGAGATAATGCCAGGAAGCATGTATTATGCTTAGGAGCACTTAACCTGGTACTTAGTAACAGCTCGATAAATAGGGGATGTTATTATTGCTCTTATTATTAATATGTTTAACTTCAAATAACTATCCATTAGTGTGAGCAGGTATCACTGAAGACTATTGGGGGATCATGAGTAGCTATGCTAGAATTCAGCCTTTGCTGGTGCAGGTAAAATACAACAGGTCTGTTTGAAACAAGCATATGCATCTTATCATTAGACTACACAACCCTAGTCAGATCTTTGTAAGCTTTGTCCGCTCCTAGCAGTACCAGTGAGAATTTGGGATTTATAGCAAGACAGTATCTGTGTTATGGGTGATACATAAATAATGTTTATGCTTGTTCACACTCTAGACTCTTTTAAGATAAATCCCTTTAGAATACAAGGTCTGTGGGCTGGTGATCATTTGCGTGACTGGCATATATAATTGTGTCTTCCTGTGAAAGCCAGAACCCAGGGTGTAGCCTGCACCAGCCGAGTAGTTTCTACGGCAGAAAGAGGGGATTGCTCCTTAAGTGACCACACTGGGTGGGGGTTTCTCTCAGCCAGTCTTTTTCTTTCTCCTAATTCCTGAATCTTTGCAAGGAGACGGTCTGCTTTGTTGACTATACCTGTTTTATAACTAGCCGGATTTCTCCAAACCCCTCCAGCTTTCAATCCTTTGCTGAAATAAGGCAAGCACACTGAAACATTTTTCTCTGAAGAATGCATTAGGAAAGTCAGTCACCTACAAGACAGCAACACAAAAGGTTGTGGCAAACAAAAAGAATCCCTAGTGGTAAAAGCCGATTAGCAAATTTACTAATTAAAGGTCAGTTTACCCTTCTGGAAACATCCTGGAGGCAGAGACCAAATCCTGTGTCCAACCCTAGTGTCATTACCCACCCCAATGCAGACCCACAGCTCCTGCCTTCTGATTGACTGGCAGAGCTAATGGCTTGTTTCCTGGAACTAAAGCCTTGATCTTTCCTTAGCATCTGGCCTTAAAGGTTAAACAAGACTGTTTGAATATTATACACCATGGTCATGCATATAAACAGGCTCCCTGTTTTCACCCACCCATACCCCAAACTTCTCCAAAGATGCCCCCATGGGGGTGGAAGTAACCACAAAGCCCCAGCACATGCCTTTGAGAGGATGCTTCCTCCCTGCTCTTTGGCCCTGAGCTGAAGCATAAGTCATACATTCCAGAGCCACGTGGAAATGCGTTTTATGCTTGCTGGGGTTCTGGGTTCTTTGTTCCAAGTGTTCGAATACATTGGAGGGAGCAATATGTATTTATGGGAGACGTGGCTCTCGATAGGAAGGACGTACTTGAGCAACGCTGAGCTAGATCAAAAGACGTCTCACTCAGCCTGCAGAGACTCCAATTGGTTTTTCGAACCCCACGCCCTTACACATAAACAGTCCATAGGATGTAAGTTATTTTGTGTTTTGTTTCTTACTTCAAAACTTGAGGGACTCCAAAGCTGGTTATGAAAAAGTCCCAAGAATGCTGAGCATTTCCGGTGTGGTGTGCTGGGCCAGGGACATCAAAGGTTCTGTTTGCAGCAGTGCTGGTACAGAGCGACAGAAGCCTTCATCTTGTTCCTCCCCACGCTCCTCCCCACGTAACTGCTTTTATTATTCACACCAGCCAAACAAAGGGAAGTTGCATGACCGCAGTGTGTGTGAGCCACACACGGCACTTGCCTTGGAAAGGCTGTGCACACGCTAACTTTGTGGGATCCTTGGCCCTTGGCTCAACCAGGATGAGGGTGGGGTGTGTGTGGGGGTGGTGGGATGGTCGTGGTTAATGCAACCCAACATGTATTCAGGATGTTTCCATCAAACATGACCTCATCTCTTCCAGCCCGCTGGCCATCATTATACTGGTGGTCACTTTTGACTTAATGGTTACAAAAATAATTCCTTTAATTGCCAAAGTGGACATTCATAGATCGCACGTAGTTAGTTCTTACCTCCCCCGAGAGGCAAGAGGTTGGAGCTATTACGGACACTGTCTCCATAACATCAGAACAACTCATTAATTCAAGGAAAAACAAAGCAAAGCAAAGCAAAATAAAGCCATAAAATCCATGCCAGATCAGTTCTTGGATGGTGAGCGGATCAAATAGCTGGAGAAGTTTCCTTCTTCTTTAATAGTTGTATTTCTTCATCCTAAACAGACAGTCACATTGTGATCACTAGGAAGAGAACTTCACTTATTCCACAAAGATTTTTTTAAGCCCCTCTGTGCCTTAGGTGCATGAGACTGATGAAGTCTCATGTGTTGAGACACACAACAGGCAAATCAATAAACGAAAAAATTTACCGTGGGGAAGGTCTTATGAAGAAAATAAAATGAGGTGATTCAGTAGAGTGAGGCAACTTTTTACATCTGAAGTCCAGTAAAATAAAAAGCATATGTTGAAAGATACTAGCTAGTCGAGGAAAATAGCTGGTTACCAAAAAAGTTATTCCTTTGTTGGGGTTATTGGAAACTCAGAGAGGGGTTCTCCCAGAGACCATCTCCTAGCTGAAAAGAAGTTTCAAGTTATCACCATGGATGAACCAGCTACCTCCCTTCCTCTCACAGGGGGAAGTCCAGCTAAGCAGACAACCTGGGAAGGTGGGCACCGCGTCCCGGCACTGGCTTACTGGCCTGGCAGAGTTCCAGTCAATGTCACCAGCACTGCCTTGTTAAGGTATGAGACCCAAACTACCTTGAGATGTTGGGGTCCAGAGCAAGAAAAGTCATGGAGGCATTGGTGGCTAGAGGCCTCAGGAAGGTCATTCATCACTGGCCTTTGCCAGACGTTCCCAGACACTTCTAAGACTCTGATTGTAGAAGCTATGAAAGTAATAGTGAAGTGGGGCCAAGTGTGGGGGCTCACTTCTGTAATCCCAGCACTTTGGGAGGCTGAGGCAGGAGGATTGCCTGAGGCCAGGAGTTTGAGACTACCCTGCAACAGAGCAAGACCCTGTCTCTAAAAAGAAGGGAAGGGAAGAGATGGGAGGGGAAAGGAGGGGAGGGGAGAGGAGAGGTTGGTAGGGAGAAACAGTGAAGTGGGACACAAGCCATCTTCTGGGAATAATGCCTGAGTGGAGAAGGGATTGCTTTGTTTCACATACATCAGCATTGGGTCCTGGCTGTGTCTGCTGGAGAGAAAGCCACAGAAAAGATAGCAGCAGCAGCATCTCCCCTCTCAGCCTGGGCCAAGCTGACAGAGGGAATAGATCATTTGAGCTGTGATTATTCCATCCTTGGAGTTAAGGCAGATGTCTTAGGGGTGACTGTGAGAAGCCAACTAGTCTCTAGCAATCAGATGGGCCCAAGAAAGGAGTCCAGATGTCCACTTCCCCAGGAGGAGGATGGAGAAGAAAGGTGGCCCCTCTAGGCCATTAGGGAAAGAATGAATCATTAGGCAAAGACATTCTTCCTACTTCTGGCCATGAAGCTTCTCAATGAACTGAGTCTCTGGGTGCTTCCTTTATTAGAAGGAAGCTCTCTGTGTAACTCACCGCAGACCCATCACATCAGGTAAATGTGATGTCTCACCATTACTCTTACTGCTGCAGTAAGGCAGATCCAGGAGGCCATCTCCATGGCAAAGAACTTGGCTGTGCAGCGTCTATGTGAAAGCAACATCTTCCTAGCTGTGGGAGCATGACTTATACTGGGGATGCTGCACTAATTCAGACAGGGCCTTCCTCTCTGGGTTCTACCCGGTGTTCACTAACAAGAGGGACCCCTTGTAGAACCCTGTGCTAATTCCTGTGCCAAAAAAACTGGTCTGGTTAAAGACCAATTTCCTAATTCCAGAGGTTCATTGCCATTAGCCCAATGAGTTCTGGCATAAAGAACACAGCTGAGTAGAGGCAAGCAAGCTTCATTGGCACCGACTTCCCTGGATCCAGTGGGGAGGAGGGGAGAAACTCAAGCCCAGGAGAAAAGAGTAAACAGCTCTGAGGGCCAAAGTATGGGGTGGGTGGGCATCATCGCTGGCAGCCTGTGGGGCCCCCAGGAATTCCGGGTCAGCCCTGTACAGTCAGGAGAGGGCAGTGTGCTGTCAGCGGGTACTAGCAGGTGTGACAACAACAGCGGAGCCTGGAATCTGTGATGTCAAGACTGCCTGGGAAAAGGGCCAGGCAGGCTGCTTTTTATAGGGCTGACTTGGTGTAGTCAAAGTGCTTATCAAGGGGGCCAAGTGTTCACGGCTGGACTGCGCATGCACAGCCAACTCAGCCGTCTCTCAAGCTGCATCACAGACAGCCAAGCCGTGGCTTCTTATTGGAGAATGGCGTTTGCACCTATAGTCAACCATGATCAAGGGGCCTCATCTCGTTGATAATGTAGAGCCTTAGAGGAGACAACTGACTGAGGGGATGGTTCGGTGACCCAAAGGCAGTGAGTTCTGGGTACAAGGCAGTGTCTGCCTGAGGGCCCCTGGAATTTTGCCAGGACAATACCAATACACCATATCATGGCTCTTGGGAGATACATTAGGTTGGTGCAAAAGTCGTGATTTTTGCCATTACTTTTAGTAGTAAAAACTGAAATTACTTTTGCAACAACCTCATATATGTGTATATGTGTGTGTGTGTGTGTGCATACACACATCTACACATATATATTTTTTATTTTATTTATTAATTTTTTTTAAGAGACAGGGTCCCACTCTGTCACCCAGGCTGAAGTGCAGTGCGGAGATCATAGCTCACTGCAGCCTTGAACTCCCAGATTTATGTAATCCTCCCACCTCAGCCTTCCGAGTAGCTAGGACTACAGGCATGCGCCACTATGCCTGGCTAATTTTTTGACTTTTTGTAAGGACAAGGTCTCTTTCTTTTTATTTTTTTTTTAGTTTTGAGACAGGGTCTCACTCTGTTGCTATGGAATGCAATGGTTTCGGCTCACTGAAACCTCTGCCTCCTGGGTTCAAGCGATTTCTCCTGCTCCAGCCTCCTGAGCAGCTGGATTACAGGCGGCCACTACCATGCCCAGTTAATTTTTATATTTTTAGTAGAGACGGGGTTTCACCATGTTGGCCTGGCTACTCTCCAATTCCTGACCTCGTGATCTGCCCGCCTTGGCCTCCCAAAGTGCTGATATTACAGGTGTGAGCCACCGCACCTGGCTGGGATGGGGTGTCTTAATGTTGCCCAGGCTGGTGTTGAACTCCTGGTCCCAAGCACTCCTCCCTTCTGAGCCTCCCAAAGCACTGGGATTACAGGCGTGAGCCATCACACCCAGGATAGCTTTTTGTTAAATTAGGCTGGATTTCAGCCAGCCAGTTTTACCTCAAAAGATTTACCCTCTTTCTGTTTCCCATGTTAATCCATGTAAAGCAAATTTGGGTGGAGTTTCCTTACTGCCCGGACAGGCTGTGTGTGCGCGTTTCTCTTTCCCTTGATGCCTCAGAGTCAGCTTGACAGAGAATGGTGTTATGATCCAAATTCAAGAAACTGATGCTAATGCTTCATGTTTTTGGGAACCCAGCCTGGCACCCACCCCCTACCTAGACTGCATATCACCTACTCTCATTTTATTTCTTGAGGAATAGAGATCTTCCAGATCAGAGATAAGTCCCTTAATCCACTAAGAGCTAAAGCCAGAGTCCCTTAAACCTATATTCTCAAGGCCCTAAGGAATTATGAGCATCAGAGAGTAGTCAAGTTGATAGAAATACGAATACAGAAAAGTAAAAGAGAAGGTGTGGGGGATCCGTTCACATTGATCCCACTGGTTTTAGAGATAACCAGTGTTAATATTCAGTGTGCTCCTGGGTGATGTCATAAGATGAGAGAAAGGCCTCGCACATGACCTGCCTCCAAAGACACAAGCACAGAATGGGGAAAATGCATTTATTCAGCAAATATTTATTGCCGTGTCCAACTATGGTTCAATCATTACTCCAGGGACTGGGGTGGTGGCAGCCACGAGCAGACTAGGCAGAAAGTTTTTTGTTTAGGGTCTCCCTTACCTTCAGCAGGGCAGGGCTTTGGCGGCACATGTGAAAACATTTCAGAAATTTTCACCTAAAACTGCGATTGCAGGCTTTCCCAACCGTGGCATGGTTGGCATTTGGGGCTGGATCACAATTTGTTTTGGAGGACTGTCCTGTGTGCATTATAGGATGTTTAGCAGCAGCCCTGGCTTCTACCCATTAGATGCCAATTGCATCCCCACCCCACCTCCTAAGTGGTACAGTCAGTACGTTTCCAGGCAGCGCCAAACGTCCCTGGGGAGGGTGAACTCACACTGGCTGGGAACTATGGCTTTAGCGGAAGCCCTCTTAGCCATCTACAAGAAGGGGAAGGGCCTGCTCCGCCTCTGAGCTGGGAGACCCCATCTCTGCTCCGAAAGAGGATCAGTCCTTCAGAGATGAACTGGGGCAAGTATGAGGTGACCAGAATGGCAAAAAGGACTTGAAACAATCTTGTTTGAAAAACAGCTAAAGCCGCTGTGTTAGCCAGGAGAACAGGTAATCCCCTGGGCTACCTCGTGGCTCTCTGAAAGATAGTCAGGTGTGTGGAAGAGGGATTCACCTGGTTCTGGCCCGTCTCGAGGCACAGGTCTTGGCAGTAGAAGCTGCGAGGAGGTGCTGCTCACAGTAGTGTTCTGTGGTTTTGGTGTCACCTCCAGGCAGGGCCTAACCACATGTCCCCTTTCTAAGTAAGCCCTCTCCTCCTCCCTGGATCTGGGAGTGCGTGGTGGCTGTTGGGGGAGGTGGGAAGGTGGTCTCATCCCCACCCCAACTCTTGGCAGCTCTCTTTACTCTGTAAGACGTGCTTGGTTTGCTGGGTGGCATCCCCTGATGCTCTGGGACCCCTGGGACCCCAGTTCTCCCTGAAATCAGTGTGGTTGGGGCTATGCTGGCTTCTAAGAGGGACCCGCATGTGGATAAGGGTGCCAGGGAAGCTGCCCATCAAATGTGAGCGTAGGCTTGCCCGCACAGCTCCATGGCTGAGATCAGGAAGGGGTGGGTACCTCACTTTTCTCGGGGATGATGACAGGGAAGAACAATGCAGGAGAAAACTTAAAACTAAATGCGGAAAGAAATTTACAGCTCAGTGCTAGGAAAGAAGTGCTCTCGTGGCCAGGGGATGAACCCTGCTGTTCCCTGTCCCCTCCTTTTCTTCAGAGGAAGCTCTCTCGGCGCCCTCACTCGGGAGAGACGAACACAAAGCCTCCCTCTCTGGGTCCAAGAGCCTCCAATCCATCCCTGAACAACCCCCTCCTGCTTCTCACTTCCTGTCCTCAGATCAGATCCACCTTTTTCCAGATAAAATGTTCTCAGCTTCTAGAAATACCCTTCCTCTCCATCCCCTGCCTTCATCCTGGGATGCCTTCCACCCCAGGGCTGCCCAGCACAGCACCTCGGGTCCCATCCTATGCGTCCTGAAGTCCATGTGGGTCCATCCCTCTGGAAGGAACCCTCCTGTGGATCTTCCACTCCCCCTTCCCCTTCCCTATCCCTTACCTGCACACGTTGGGGTCCAGCAGGCCAGGCCTTTTTTTTTTTTTTTTTTTTTTTTTTTTTTTTGAGATGGAGTCTCAAGGCTGTTGCTGAGGCTGGAGTGCAGTGGCGTGATCTCAGCTCACTGCAACCTCCACCTCCCGGGTTCAAGTGATTCTCCTGCCTCAACCTCCCGAGTAGCTGGGACTACAGGCGTGTGCCATCACACCCAGTTAATTTTTGTATTTTTAGTAGAGATGGAGTTCCATCATGTTGGCCAGGCTGGTCTTAAACTCCTGACTTCAAATGATCCACCCAGCAGGCCGGGACTTTCTGCATCCTCTTCGCCACTGCCTCCATCTCCACTCCTAAGTTCCTTCAGCAACTTCTTGGATAAGAACACAAATATATACCCTTTCTACAAACAACCGTCAGAGTCTGGGTTGGCCAGAGCCATAGAAAAGAAGAAGCACGTATTTCCTTTTTCTTTTCTTTTCTTTTTTCTTTTTTTTTTTTTTTTGAGATGGAGTCCCACTGTCGGACAGACTGGAATGCAGTGGTATGATCTCGGCTCACTGCAATCTCTTGACTCCTGGGTTCAAGTGATTCTCCTGCCTCAGCCTCCCAAGTAGCTGGGGTTACAGGCACCCACCACCATACCTGGCTAATTTTTTTTTGTAATTTTAGTAGAGACGGATTTTGCCGTGTTGGCTAGGCTGGTCTCGAACTCCTGACCTCAGGTGATCCACCCACTGCAGCCTCCCAAAGTGATGAGATTACAGGGGTAAGCCACCGTGCCTGACCCTCTTTTTTTAAAAAAAAAATAAGATAGGCTGGGCACGGTGGCTCACGCCTGCAATCCCAGCACTTTGGGAGGCGGAGGCGGGTGGATCATGAGGTCAAGAGATCGAGACCATCCTGGTCAACATGGTGAAACTCCGCCTCTACTAAAAATACAAAAATTAGCTGGGCATGGTAGCACGTGCCTGTAATCCCAGCTATTCAGGAGGTTGAGGCAGGAGAATTGCCTGAACCCAGGAGGCGGAGGTTGCGGTGAGCCGAGATCGCACCATTTCACTCCAGCCTGGGTAACAAGAGCAAAACTCCATCGCAAAAAGCAAAAATAGAGGAAAAAACCCACGAAGGCAGAAGTGCCTAGGTCCCATGAAATGTGGCTCTGCCAAAAGCCAAGCAAATGAACACAGGAAACTTGAAAGTATAGGTTTCTATTGATTTTATCTCTTTCGCTGAGGTTTTAAAGACTCCCAGGCCCAATTGCTTTGGAGGGGTTTGAGGTTTGGAGTAGCTGGGGTGCCCTTGGTAGCCTTAGTAGGGCAGATGCTTTCTCCAAGTTCACACGTAGGCTGGGGCCCAGCCCTGGGGTGGCATTGGGCTGATTGTGCCAAGGACCATCTCCCCTTCCAGGGCTAACCTCAGGGTCTTGGCTTTTTCTGTTACTTAGGGAAGGACTATTTCATAGCCCAAGCTTGCCAAATCTGGACGGGGCTGCCTTGAGTGGCTTGAGTCACCGGACGTACTGAAGCTTTTCTCATGGGCGAGAGGTTTTCTTTGTGCTCCGTGTGGACTAGGTACCTCTGAAGTTCTTGCCAAAGTCTGAGACATTAGGATTCCGTGAACGTTAGACTTAGTGCTATATAATTAGGATGCTAAACCTCAGGATAGAGTAGTGGGGGAAAATCACATGGAAAAAGAAAATATACAATACTTTCCAACATCGAGTACAGATCCTGTTTCTTTTGCTGACTGATCTGACCCATCTGTGACGCTGATCTTTCTCAGGGGCACAATTTCGAGAAAACTCAAGCAAACAGCTCCAAACCACCGCAGCCTTTTCAGACTGGTTTGTGGTTCTCTTTGCTTTCCGGGTTGTGGCAGGAACCTTGGTCTCTGGACAGGTTTCTGGACTGTTCCATGCTCTGCGAGCGCCGAGTCTGCATTCTTGACTTTGCGTTGGAGTAGGATGCCAGGTCTTAGAGCTGGTATCTCAAGAGATAAGCCATCAGCTCCAAGGAACGTGAGAGCCAAAGACAAATAGAAACGCTCTGTACCTCGGTCAATGGAGAGATTCTGCCTGAGGTTGTAGGTGGAGCGCTGGAGAGCAGAAGTAGGTGGCTAACAGGAGACAGAGCCTCAGGGAAGGTCCTTTCTGCAGCCCCCTTAGAGGGCGGATATCCCCCCAGGCCCCCAGATATCAGACTGAGGAAAGTGGGGATGTGTCACCCTGGAGGCTTCCCGGTGAATAGTGCATGCAAAAACCTCAAGTCCCGCCACTGCACCCAGCTTCAGGGCAACCAGGGCCTCTTTTGTGGGGAAGTCCAGCTTCCCATTAGCTCAGCCCTCCTGCCTTCACTAAGCCCCGCTGACTTCCAGTTGGCCTGGTCATCAGATAAATGGCTCTGTTGAAGGAGCAGCCTCTCTGTTCTTGCTGAAAACTTCCGTTTTCTGCCAACATGGGCACATCAGGCTGGAGGAAGATGTGCCATAGGTAAAGTAACCTTGTACCGTATGACTTTTAAAAAATCGCATCCACAAAATCCACTAAAATATGAACAATGGCCAGGCGTGGTGGCTCATGCCTGTAATTCTAGCACTTTGGGAGGCTGAGGTGGGTGGATCACTTTGTTGCAGGAGCGGCCGTGGGAAACATCTTTCGGACACCGAATATTGGAGGAAGGAGTTTATTCAGCCCGGGAACAAGGTGGCATATTTGCCTAATATCCAAGCTCCCCTAACAAAGGAAGATTCCTTCTTTATATAGGCTTACACTTTAGATGTTACACGTGGAAGAATCTTAGGTTTATAGCTTAACATATGAAAAGGGTCTCAGTTTACAGTCTTAGGAATTACATATGAAAAGGGTTTCAGTTTACAGTCTTAGGAATTACATATGAAAAGGGCTTCGGTTTACAGTTTTAGGAATGAAAAAGGGAAGTTTATAGTCTTAGGAATGAAAAAGGGAAATTGATCTGAGATGCCTGGGTCTCCCTCTTCATTCTGAGGTCAGGAGTTCAAAATCAGCCTGGCCATCAGGGTGAAATCCCATCTTTAAAAAAAAAAAAAAAGAAAGAAATAAAAAAGAAAAAAAAATACATGAACAATGGCTGCCTTTGGGTGATGGACTAAATGTATGTTATTCTCTCTTTTATATTTCTGGATGCTCTCATTTTTTCTACCATAAACATTCACTTTTTTTTTCCTTCTTTTTTTCTTTTTGAGATGGAGTCTCACTCTTTCACTCAGGCTGGAGTGCAGTAGTGGGATCTTGGCTCACTGCAACCTCTGCCTCCTAGGTTCAAGCCATTCACCTGCCTCAGACTCCCAAGTAGCTGGGATTACAGGCGTCTGCCAGCACACTCAGCTCGTTTTTGTATTTTTACTAGAGACAGGGTTTCACCATGTTGGCTAGGCTGGTCTCAAACTTCTGACCTCAGGTGATCCACACACCTCGGCCTCCCAAAGTGTTGGGATTACAGGCGTGAGCCACCACACCTGACGGCATTCACTATTTTGTAATGAACTAAAAGAGCTAAAATAAAGAGAGTGGAATGTTTCACATATCATGGCATTTGGAACAAAAAGTATATCTTTTATAATACAGAGATCCACCCAATGGGAAATGCAGTGAATATTCTCTTGTGGACACCTGTACCCCACTGTTTCCTCTAAGTGAATGGCTGTCACCTAGCTGGTGACAGGTAGAACTCCTCAGTTCTTAGATGGGCTTGCAGGGATTACCCTTGTGAATCATTAAAACACAAACATCCAGTGGGTACTTTCTGACTGCCAGGTCTTCCTCTCTGTGCCTTACGTGTGTGTTTCATGCATACAGCCACCTGAAGCTGGTACCAATGCAGCAGTCCTCCTTTATCCATGGTTTCACTTTCTGTAGTTTTAGTTACCTGTGATCAACCATGGTCTAGAATTATTAAATGAAAAATTATAGAAATGAATATAAGTTTTTTGTTTTGTTTTTTGAGATGGAGTCTCGTTCTTGCTGCCCAGGCTAGAAGGCAACGGTTCGATCTCAGCTCACTGCAACCTCTGCCTCCCGTGTTCAAACAATTCTTCTGCCTCAGCATCTCAAGTAGCTGGGATTCCAGGCAGGTGCCACCATGCCTAGCTAATTTTATGTGTTTTTAGTAGAGGTAGGCTTTCACTATGTTGGCCAGGCCAGTTGCGAACTCCTGACCTCAGGCAATCCACCTGCCTCGGCCTTCCAAAGTGCTGGGATTACAGGTATGAGCCACCGTGCCTGGCTGTAAGTTTTAAATTGTGCACATTCTGAGGAGTGTGGTGAAGTCTTGCACCGTCCTGTCCCGTCATACCCAGGATGAGTCATCCCTTTGTCTGGTGTGTCCACACTGTATACGCTACCTGCCTGGTAGTCACTTAGTAGCCATCTCATTATCAGATCGATTGTCGAGGTGTAGCAGTGCTTATGTTCCAGTCACACTTATTTTTACTTACTAATGACCCTAATGTGCAAGAGTAGTAATGCTGGTGATTCGAATATGCCAAAGAGAAGCTGAAATGTGCTTCCTTTAAGTGAAAAGTGAAAGTTCTTGACTTAATAAGGAAAAAAGGCTGGGCCCGGTGGCTCACGCCTGTAATCTCAGCACCTTGGGAGGCTGAGGCAAGCAGATCACTTGAGGTCAGGAGTTCGAGACCAACCTGGCCAACATGGCGAAAACCCATCTCTACTAAAAATACAAAAATTAGCTGGGTATGATGGCATGCACCTGTCGACCCAATTATTTAGGAGGCTGATGCAGGAGAATCACTCGAACCCTGGAAGCAGAGGCTGCGGTGAGCCAAGATTGCACCACTGCATCTCCAGCCTGGGTGACAGAGCAAGACTCCATTAAAAAAAAAAAAAAAAAAAGGAAAGGAAAAGAAATTATGTGCTTATATGCTGAGGTTGTTAAGATCTATGGTGAGAATGAATCTTCTATTTATTTTTTATTTATTTATTTATTTTTTTTTTGGTTAGAGATGGGGTTTTGTCCTGTTGCCCAGGCTGGTCTCAAACTGGCCATCGTTCACATGGCCATTGTTCAGCCATTATTCACGTTTTGGTGGATTTTGTTCATGTGAGAACAAAATCAAGTGATCCGCCCACCTTGACCTTCCAAAGTGCTGAGATTACAGGCGTAAGTCACCAAGAATGAATCTCCTATCACGAAATTGTGAAGAAGGAAAAAGGAATTTGTGCTAGCTTTGGTGTTGCACCTGAAACTGAAAAAGTTATGGCCACAGTTCATGGTAAGTGCTTAGTTCAGATGGCAAAGTCATTACATTTGTGAGTGGAAGACATGAACAGAAACGTGTTCTGGCTGGGTGCAGTGGCTCATGCCTGTAATCCCAACATTTTGGGAGGTCGAGGCAGGAGGATCACCTGAAGCCAGGAGTTTGAAACCAGCCTAGGCAACATAGCAAGACCTTGTCTCTACAAAATAAAAATAAAAATAAAACAACAAAGATATTACGTAGGCATGGTGGTACATCCTGTAGTCCCAGTTACTCTTGGAGTCAGACAAGAATTGCTTCAAGGCCGGGCGCGGTGGCTCACGCCTATAATCCCAGCACTTTGGGAGGCTGAGACGGGTGGATCACGAGGTCAAGAGATCGAGACCATCCTGGTCAACATGGAGAAACCCCGTCTCTGCTAAAAATACAAAAAATTAGCTGGGCATGGTGGCACGTGCCTGTAATCCCAGCTACTCAGGAGGCTGAGGCAGGAGAATTGCCTGAGCCCAGGAGGCGGAGGTTGCGGAGAGCAGAGATCGCGCCATTGCACTCCAGCCTGGGTAACAAGAGCGAAACTCCGTCTAAAAAAAAAAAAAAAAAAAAAAAAATTGCTTCAGCCCAGGATTTCGAGGTTACGGTGAGTTATGATCACATCACTGCACTCCAGCCTGGCTGACAGAGTAAGACTCTATCTCTAAAAAATAATGAATAAACATGTCTGATTTATGGTAACCAGATTTGGTATAATCCAAGGTTCTAGGCATTCAGTGGGGCTCTTAGAACTTGTCTCTCTCTGATAAGGGGGGAACTGCTATATTATTAAAATATCATACCCATTTTAGAGAACTGAAAACAGAGGCATTGAGAAGCCAGATAGGTGGAAGAGCTGGGATTTGAGCGCAGGCAACACCTGGCTGCAGAGCCTGGGTGCTGAACCGATGCACCGTTCTGCCTCTTGTAGGAGCAGAAATCCGGGTGGAACCTAAAGGGAAAAAAGGCAGGTGGAGAAGGTGAGCCAGGCTGTGGGAGCAAGGCTGTTGGTGCTTGCTCTGGGCTGGTTCAGGTGGGTGTTGACAGAGCAGGGTCAGGGAGCAAGTCAGAAGAGCTGGGGCCAACTCAAGTCTTTTTATTTCTGCAGCGTGCTGGACATTTTTCCAACTGTGGTAGCCCTGGCCCAGGCCAGCTTGCCCCAGGGTCGGCGCTTTGATGGTGTGGATGTCTCCGAGGTGCTCTTTGGCCGGTCACAGCCTGGGCACAGGGTAAGTGGGGGAGGTATGTGCCCACATGAGGCTCTTTAGGAGGCTGGGCTGCTGCCTCTCACCTCTGTGCAGACAGAACCATCCTCGGAAGATGCAAGCAAGTGGATGGTTCCCACCCCATTTGAGATGAGCCTCTTTCTAACCCTGAACTCCTGTCCAGATTTATATTTAACCATTTGGCTTAGGGTGGGTGTATATAGGTTCTCATTCCCTTTAATGGGCATTTTTTTCCTGCATGTTTTTAATTTAATAACATAGCTACCCAGCATGTTTTGTTAGATGAGATGACTGACTAGTGTCTACAACGTGTTTATTGTGAGCCTCTTCCTCTAGAATGGAAGCTTCTTGAGGGCAAGAATCTGAGCCATCAGGTTCAGCTCTGAGTTCTCACTGTCTTCAGTCAGCCAGCATTCAGTCCATGCAAACTGGATGAACCAATAATGGAACAAATGAACAAATGAGTGAAAGACCCTTTGGGCAGCAGGTCCGACAAGGGCTTTACATCCAATATTCCCCTGGCTCCAGAGGGCTCAGCACATGCTCTGCAGCCTGTTGTGGTTTTCTTTCTTTTATTTTCTTTTTTTTTTGAGATGGAGTCTTGCTCTGTCACCCAGGCTGGAGTGCAGTGGCGTGATCTCAGCTCACTGCAACCTCCGCCTCCCAGGCTCAAGGGATTATCCTGCTTCAGCCTCCCTAGTAGCTGGGATTACAGGCCCATGCCACCATGCTTGGCTAATTTTTGTATTTGTAACAGAGATGGGGTTTCACCATGTTGACCAGGCTGGTCTCGAACTCCTGATCTCAAGTGATCCACCCACCTTGGCCTCCCAAAGTACTGGGATTACAGGTGTGAGCCACCATGCCTGACCTGCAGCCTGTTCTTGACCAAGCAGTTTGTGACAATGGCTTTGGGCTTCCACTTACCAGCCTCACCTCTCAATGTCCCCTCTTTACACTCTGAAGCACTCATTGGCAGTGACAGCCAGGAAATGTCAGGCCTCATGGCCTTTCCTTGTCATTTCCCTGTGTTTTCCTTTCCCCAAATGGAAGAGGAAGCAGGAAGAAGCAAGGAGGCCAAATGAGCAGCAAGTCCCCTCTGCAACGCCCTGCAAATGCATGACTTCTTGGTGAGGGACCCACACATCAAAGGGTCTATTTATGTCTTTGCTAAGGGTCACATGGAAGTGACTCAAATGTACACAAGTGTCCTGTGGCTGGTAGTTACTGAAGCTGTTCTTCCCACCCAGCCTCCCCCAGCAAACCAGAACACGGGTCCTCTGTGGGCCATTGGTGCCTCTGTGCACAGGAATGCAATTTTTAAGGGTTATCAGATGAGGCCTGAGAGGTCTTCTGAAGTCCTGCTTCTCCCCAGAATATCCGCCCGCTAGAGCTGCAGACCCTTCCAGGCCTAGCCCTTCTCCCTAAGCCAGAGCAGCAAGCAGGAAGATGGTTTCCGCCTTGAGGTTGGAAGTTAGCAGTATGTGACCCTGGAGGGTTGTCACAGACGTCACTGGAGAGGTGCTCCAGAGTGTTTATTACCACGGCTGCTAGGAATAATTGGGGTCACCAGGAAGTGCTTCAAGGACTGTGGTCTCCTTGACGTTGTTGGTACTGCCTGTGGAAGCCAGCTCCTTCATGTGCTAATTTCCTTTCTCAGACAGGAGAGCTCTGCTCTTGCTCAAACTATAGTTTTGCCCAGGATCACAGAGACCCCAGCCTAACTAGTTCCCAGCAGGGTTAGGCGCAGGAATCAGACTGGGAAACCAGATACAAATCACAGCATCGTCATGGGGATGTATGATGGCATGGTTAATGCAGCTGGAGTCAGGACTGACTTGCTCCCTAACCACACCCCATGGCCCAGAAAGAAACAGCCACACTTACTGCTTGTGGGAAGCAGCTGATGGTATCTTCAAGGTTAAGAGCACATGGGGCTGGCACCCTGCCTCCCAGAGCACGCCTGCAGTATCAGTGAAGACACTCGAGAGAAGACTCTGAAGTTTGAGGACAACGTGGGGTAGTTGCTGGACCTGAATTTCGGTTTGGTCTTCTCTGGTCAGTCCTCTCTATTGAAGCAAAGTAATAGGCCTAAAGCAGGTGTCCCCAAACTACGGCCTGCGGGCCGCATGCGGCCCCCCGAGGCCATTTATCCGGCCCCCCGCCGCACTTCAGGAAGGGGCACCTCTTTCATTGGTGGTCAGTGAGAGGAGCACAGTATGTGGCAACCCTCCAACAGTCTGAGGGACAGTAAACTGGCCCCCTGTGTAAAAAGTTTGGGGACGCCTGGCCTAAAGAAATAAGAGTAAATTGTCTCAAATTTGGAGTAGCTATGGGGGAGGCCAGAAGGTAAGAATATGAGGAATGATATACACACATAAACATGCTATACATACACACACGTATATACACACATGTACAGACGTGTGGATGTGTCTATACATGCATATCACACATATGCATGCATATTCTAGACATGTGTATGCATATGGATGTTTTATTTTATTTTTTTGTGATGGAGTCTTACTCTGTCTCCCAGGCTAGCGTGCAGTGGCACAATCTTGGCTCACTGCAACCTCCACCTCCTGGGTTCAAGCAATTCTCCTGCCTCAGACTCCTGAGTAGCTGGGATTACAGGCATGGTGCCACTATGCCCAGTTAATTTTTGTGTTTTTAGTAGAGACGGGGTTTCACCATGTTGGCCAGGCTGGTCTCAAACTCCTGACCTCAGGTAATCTGCCCACCTCAGCCTCCCAAAGTGCTGGGATTACAGGTGTGAGCCACCGTGCCTAGCCTGCATAGGTATGTTTGTATACCATGCATATATACACATGTATACACATGTATGCATATGCACATGTCGGTATACATGCATGTATAAATATGTATGCATGTGTGTGCTTATACATGCATACATATGTTTGCGTATGCATGTGTCTATATACCTAAACATATATACATGTTTATCTTCAAACACTATACATGTGAACATATGTATGCATATGCATGTCTGTGCACATATATGTATACATTTGCATGCACACACATACATGTATACATATGTATATGTCCAGGCATATACATAGAGATATATGCATATATTTATGTGCATGCCTATGCACATGTATACATATGTATACGCATGCATATATCTATATACACATACATACATGTACACATGCATATGTCTGCATACATGCAAACATGTACACAGATGCATATGTCTATACACACATGCATACGTGTATACATATGTAATTTTAAATAAGCACAATTTGTGTTCACTCTCAGATACATCCTGGGCTTACAAGGATTCCAATATGAGTTAGTTTAGAAACAGTTTCAGTTCTAGAAGTTCAAAGTAACTCCTCGATATTCAGCTGAAAACAATATGTCGATGCATTTTAGCAATTGGGTTCTTACCTATTGCAAACCAAGTAGCCAAGAGTTAAGCAGAGAAGCAAGAGAGTTGAGAGGTGTTGCGCACGTAATGAGCTACCACTTCCCCCTGGATGGTGTTCTCACAACCCACTTCATCAACCTCTAGGGACATTGTGTCTGTGATGTTCAAAACCACGGCAGCTGACACCATGCTGCGTGTTCTTGCATCAGCCCAACCTCCTGCTTCTGATCTTGATGCGTCTGCGTCTAGGCAGTGAAGGTCACCAGGAGAGAGATGAGGTCTGCACAGCCTAGAACCAAATGTTCCACTTTGTGCTTTCCGGACTCCCACATGGCAGCTGAAGGTTGTAACATCACCACTGCTCAGGTTGTACCTTAGCCCCAGGTTGTCATGATCAGGTCCAGAAATTGTCCACAAAGGAACGTTTTCCCCAATAGCTCTGCATCTGCCTAGCCCAACACTGTGTGGGGCTGCTGTGGCTCACCAAATGCTTGGCACACCCCTGGAGGCCGTACATTGAGGAAACAAGCTGCCTTGTAACGTCCAGAATGTGGATCGCTTCTCTTAGGGAGGCCCCTAGTGGCGAGAGATGTCATCTGGAGTGGGTGGCAAACTACTGACCACCCCATCTGCCCCGTTTGGGAGCTGTGCATCCCTACCTGAATGGTGAAGAAGCCCACCTTTAGGGGATGCTATATCAGCACCCTCTAGGACCTAAAACAAGGGAACACTTGTGCTTAAAAAAACAAAAGAAGATAAAATAGAGCAAGAAAGGCAACCAGGAAGGCAAAACACGTTTGCATAAGATAAAGTCATCTTTGAAATTTGAACCAGGCATCTGGAGAGCTGTGATTCATATGCACTTTTGACAACTTCCTTCCTATGTTGATATAAACAAGAAAGCCATAATGGGTCTGCTCAAACGAAAAAAAAATGCATAGACAAGTTGTCCAAAGTCCATCTATGTTTCTGAGAATGAGCCATCCCACAGTGTTGCTTCCTCTTGGATTTTGGAAGTTGCCTCTGGTAATGCCACATAAATAGTGGGAAAAGAGCAGCCCACCCTCATGGAGTTTCTGTGATTGCGACCCAAGTACTGTGAATGACCTGAAGCAGCAAGCCTTCACTCCCATCTTCTGCATGTCCGAGTGCATCGTATATCAGTTGACAATAGATTTTCCAAGTCTCCCACTTCCTGCTGTCTCAAGAAGGAAACAAAACAGTCTCCTGTGGTGAAGAGGCTTGGCTTTCTGCAGGGATGGAAGAAGTGAGGGTTTTCAATGACGACTTCTTTTCCTGTTTGGAAGGAACCTGCTATCATCACGCGCGCCCTGGGTATGTGCAGGGATTGTCATGAGAACCTGGAAGCAGCAGGTGTGGGGAAGAGACGCACCTTGGCAGCATCCTCTCAGAGTTGTGAAACTCGGGGGTACAGCTGTTTACTGCTCCAGCAGATGTTTCTCGTTTTTTTTTTTTTAAAGTCCCGTGGAAACTTTGAATCATGTAACTGCCTTTCCAGCCATATATACGGTTGTGATTCATACCAAGGCAATGTCATGCTTTTAGCCCAGACCCACCAACCTACCAAGGTCACTGGCCTTTTATTTTCTTTCACATCCTTTCCTTGAGAACCCTGAATTAGCTGTTTCCATTCTGCAGGGTAATTCTTTTATCTGTGACCTGATGAGGAAAGATTTCCTCAGTCCAAATATAGTCGGATTGAGTCATAGCTGTGGGCGTCTGCGTCCAGAGGCTGGGCTGTGCCTGGTTCTGGGGAAATCAAGGATGCCACCTTTTGTACCATCCCTGCTCAAGAGAGAGTTGGAAAATTGACTTGATGCTAAAGAAACCTTTTTTTCCAAGAGATTTGAGGGTCACCTGCATCAGAATCCCTAGAGATATTTGTAAAACAAGTCAGTCCCCAAGGCCCATCCTGACACTGAGGGGTTGGAACTCGGGCAGGGTGGCCTTTAGGTCTGTGACCTGTTCACCACACAGAGCCCTGCACTTATAAAGGGACTGTGCTTGGTTTTAAGCTCTGTCATAGTCATCATGAAATTTTAAGTTTGTGTATAAGTTTGTGATTTGCATTTTGCAGTGGACTTTGCAAATTACATAGCAGGTTTCAGGCCTGGAAATCTGACCTACCTAGTGAAACCTTTTGCCTACTCTTCCAGAGTTGTAACCCACTCCCATCAATTAACCAGCAAAATAACTTCACAGGCTCCCTGGGGTTGGCTGGTGTGGACTCCAGGCTTGTGTCTGTCAGTGTGTGTTGGGGTGCAGGCATAGGGAAAGCAGACCCTAAAAAAGGCAGTAATATTTTCCAGGGAGCATCCAGCATCATCTAGCATGTTTTATTTATTTATTTTTTTTTGACACAGGGTCTTGCTCTGTCATCCAGTCTGGAGCGTAGTGGTATGATCATAGCTCACTGCAGCCTTAACCTCCGAGGCTCAAGCAATCCTCTCACCTCAGCCTCAGAGTAGCTGGAACCACAGGTGTGCACCATGATGTCTGCTGAAGTTTTGTATTTTTGTGTAGAGAAGGGTCTTGCTGTGTTGCCCAGATTGGTTTCAAACTCCTGGGCTCAAGTGATCCTCCTGCCTCGACCTCCCAAGGTGTTGGGATTACAGGTGTGAGCCACCGAGCTCTCCCAATTTTTCCATTTGTGAGCTCTGCCACTCTTTCCCAGGTGCTGTTCCACCCCAACAGTGGGGCAGCTGGAGAGTTTGGAGCCCTGCAGACTGTCCGCCTGGAGCGTTACAAGGCCTTCTACATTACCGGTGAGTGAGGGGCCACCTACCCCTGCCTCCCCATGTGCACACCTGCACGGGGACCCTGCGGACTCTCACCCATGCCTCTGAGAATGAGTGTGGGCTGACCTCCTTTTGGGGGGTTCTCAGCAGCTCTTGACAGTGTCTCCCCCAAACCCAGGGTCCCTGCACAGGCTCTCTGGATCCCCCATATGCAAATAAGGCCTTTGTGCTGTTCACCTGACTTTCTAGGGAGCTGGGAGCTCTCAACACATTTATTTAGCTCCTTTTCACACAGTGAGTGTTTCCCATTATTATGCTTTAAATGCCAGTTTGGATGAACATTAAATGGAAGCCTAGAGATATTTTAAAGTATAATTTACTTGACAATAGACTGTTTCAGAAAATAGATTTTAGAGGACTAGTTAGCAAACCGACAGAAGTCTCTCTGCTTCTTGGTTTACTGTGACTATCCATCTCTTATATGTATATTTTAGAAGTGTCACACTGGATCAGGATGATCCTCAGGGTCCTCTGATGCCTTCTTGCTGCCAGCTGAATTCAGACTCTCACTCCTGAGTCCTTCTGTCTTTCCAGCCTTAGTTTTCCACAAACAAGTCTCCTCTTCCTTTAAATCCCTTCAGCTTTTTTTTTTTTTTTTTTTTTTTTAAGATGGAATCTTGCTCTGTCGCCAGGCTGAAGTGCAATGGCGCAATCTCGGCTCATGGCAACCCCCGCCTCCTCATTCAAGCAATTCCTCTGCCTCAGCCTCCTGAGTAGCTGAAATTACAGGCATGCACCACCATGCCCAGATAATTTTTTTGCATTTTAGTGGAGAGGGGGTTTCACCATGTTGGCCAGAATCGTCTTGAACTCCTAGCCTCATGATCCACCCGCCTCAGCCTCCCAAAGTGCTGGGATTACAGGCATGAGTCACCACGCCCAGCCCCCTTTCAGCTTTTAAGGTCCAAGTCAAATGTCACTTTCACAAAATTCTCTCTTATCTTCCCAGCTGGCTAGGAATCCTGGAGAACACTGTGATCTCACTTTCTGCCAGTCATTTAGGTACATGTTTTATCTCCTGTACTAGTTTTAAGCTTTCTAAATTCAGAACTCTTCCAGTGCTTTAATCTTTGTTGTCTTGAAGTGCTTAGCTACAGTTTTTTTTTTAATGAATGAAAAACAAAAACTAGAAAAAGGGAAACCTGTGACCTAATGCAGATTCCAACTTGATTCAGTTATTTCATGTTGGAGCTTTTCAAAGAATTAGATAATAATAAAATTATTTTCTCTGGGTGTAAATAAGTGATCCAGAAGAAAACGTGGCATAAAAACGAAACATGACTTGAACGGTATTAAAAATGTCACAAAAATCTTTGATTCTCTAAAACCTAAAACTCAAAACAGTCAGATACTTGTTATGTTTTCAGATGAGAAGTTTCTAGATGAGAATCCTTATATTACATTATGTAAGAGGTATGGGACTTCCAGGCTGTGTTAATTTCACAAGGAATAGTCCTGCCAGAAAGCCCTTGGCAGCACAATGTTGGAATCATACATGTTACTATGAAGTAATAGGGCTGTTTAAAATGATCACAATCAGATAGGAATTATAGCACCCAGGGGAGGTCTGCTCTTCTAAGGAGTCACCAAACTCCCGAGAGAGGCTGGATAGGGAGCACTAAACTTTTAATGCATCAGTGAAAACTGGGAATAGGATGAAACAGCGGTATGTTCTGATTCCCCCTTCCTCTTGTGTCTAACATTTGCATCCCAGTTACATGTAACTGCTTTTGGATAAGCTAGATGAATTGACATCTACCACATTAGATTAGAGAAAGATGTGTGCTTCTATGAGGATACCATGTTATGGTCACACACTGGGAGTGGCCTTAGAAAGACAACCAGTCTGTTTTGGCATGTGGCCTAGAATTAAGGTACCTTACTGTTTTTCATTTTAAGAAGCAGATAAGGCAGCTGTGATGGCTCACGCCTGTAATCTCAGCACTCTGGGAGGTTAAGGTGAGTGGATCTCTGAGGTCAGGAGTTCGAGACCAGCCTGGCCAACATGGTAAAACTTCATCTCTACTAAAAATAAAAAATTAGCCAGGTGTGGTGGCACATGCCTATAGTCTTAGCTACTCAGGAGGCTGAGGCAGGAGAATCGTTTGAACCTGGGAGGTGGAGGTTGCAGTGAGCCAAGATTTTATCACTGCACACTGCACTCCCGCCTGGGCAACAGAGTAAGACTCCGTCTCCAAAAAAAAGAAAGAAAGAAAGAAAAAAAAGCAGTTAAGGCAACCTGTACACATAGTGAGAGGCCCCAGATATAAAATGTATAATTTGGTGAGGTTTTGTAAGTGTAGATACCTGTATATGTACTCTTTTAATGGTGTGAGTTCCATTGCTTATTTTTGTCTTTTTCTATTGATTGATTTTCAACTGTTAAGCCAACTTTGCATTTCTGGATAAATCCCATTTAGTCATGATGTATTGCACTTTTTATATCTTGCTGGATTTGATTTGCTAAGACTTTATCTATAATTTTCCTTTCTTGTCTGTGTCAACGTTTGGGATCAGGATTTTTCTGACCTTATAAAACGAGTTCAAAAATATTCCCTTCTCTGTTTTCTGAAAGGGTTTGTGTAAGATCAGTATTATTTCTTTCATGTTTGATTGAATTCATCTGTGAAATGATTTGCCAAACTCAGTGTTGTGAAGATTTTGTCTTATTTTTAAAAAGATTGTTAGTATTTTAGGTCTTATATTTAGATTTTGGATCCATTTCCAGTTAATTTTTGTATGTGGCATAAGGGAAGGGTCCAATTTCATTGTTTTACATGTTGACATCTAGTTTTCCCAGCACCATCCGTTTGTTGAAAAACTGTCCTTTCCCCATTGAATGGTCTTGGCACCCCTGTTAAAAACTGTTTGATCATACATGTAAGGGATAATTTCCACTGTCTATTCTTTTCCATTAGCTATATGTCTATCCTTCTGCCAGTACCACACTGTTTTGATTACTATAGACTTGTTGTAGTTTTGAAATCAGGAAGTTTGAATCCTCCAGTTTGGGGCCTTTTAATTTTTTTTATTTTTTAAGACTGTTTTGACTTTTCTGGATCCTTTGAGATTCCATGTGAATTTTAGGATGGGTTTTTCTATTTCTGCCAAAAACATCATTGGGATTTTGATAAGGATTGTGTGTAAATTACTTTGGGTAGTGTTGACATTTTCACAGTATTAAGTCTTTCAATCCATGAACATGAGATGTAACCATTTATTTATGTCTTCCTTAATTTCTTTCAGCTATATTTTATGGTTTTCATTATACAAGACTTTCATTTTTTTGTGTTAATTTCTATTTTATTCTTTTTGGTGCCATTGTAAATGAAATTGTTTTTGCAATTTTCTTTTTCAGATTGTTCACTATTAGTGTGTAGAAATCTAACTGGTATTGTGTTTTGAATTTTTATCCTGGTATTTTGCTGAATTCCTTTATTAATTTTGCTTTTATGTGGAATCTTTAGGTTTTCTTCATAAAAGATTATATCTTCTCTGAAGGAGGTCATTTTACTTCTTCCATTCCAATTTGGATGCTCTTCATTTCTTTTGCTTGCCTAATTGCTCTGGCAGGAATGTCCAGTACTATGTGGAACAGAAATGGCAAAAATGGCATTGAAACTTTTATTAATATGTTATGTCCTTCTCTTTGTCTCTCATAATCTTTAAAAAATTTAATGTCTATTTTGTATGACATTAGGATAGCTACTCTGTCTTTTGATTGTTATTTGCATGGAAAATCTTTTCCTACTGTTTCACTTTATTTTTTTCATGGGTTATTGGGGTACACATGGTGTTTGGTTACATGAGTAAGTTCTTTAGTGGTGATTTGTGAAAATTTGTTGCGCCCATCACCCAAGCAGCATACACTGCATCCTATTTGTAGGCTTTCATCCTTGGCCCCCTTCCCACCCTACCTCCAAATCCTCAAAGTCCATTGTGTCATTCTTATGCTTTTGCATCCTCCTCATAGTTTAGCCCTCACATATCAGTGAGAATATATGATGTTTGGTTTTCCATCCCTGAGTTACTTCAGTTGGAATCATAGTCTCCCAATCTCATCCAGGTTGCTCCAAATGCTGTTGATTCATTCCTTTTTATGGCTGAATAGTATTCCATTATATATATATATATATATATATATATATATCACAGTTTATTTATCCACCCTGTTGATTGATGAGCATTTGGGTTGCTTCCACAATTTTGCAGTTCCAAGTTGTGCTGCTACAAATATGTGTGTGCAAGCGTTTTTTGTATAATGAATTCTTTTCCTCTGGGTAGATACCCAGTAGTGGGATTGCTGGATCAAATGGTAGTTCTACTTTTAGTTCTTTAAGGAATATCCACACTGTTTTCCATAGTGGCTATACTAGTTTACATTCCTACCAGCAGTGTGGAAGTGTTCCCTGTTCACTGCATCCATGCCAACATCTACTGTTTTTTGATTTTTTGATTATGACCATCCTTGCAGGAGTGAGATGGTATCACATTGTGGTTTTGATTTGTATTTCCTTGATCATTAGTGATGTTGCACGTTTTTTCATGTTTCTTATCCATTTATATGTCTTCTTTTGATGATTGTCTATTCACCTGCTTAGCCTACTTTTTGATGGGATTTTTTTTTTCTTGCTGATTTGTTTGAGTTCATTGTAGGTTCTGGATATTAGTCCTTTGTCAGATTGTGAAGATTTTCTCCCACTCTGTGGACTGTTTACTCTGCTGACTGTTCCTTTTGCCATGCAAAAGCCCTTTAGTTTAATTAAGTTCCAGCTATTTATCTTTGATCTTATTGCATTTGCTTTTGGGTTCTTGTTCATGGAATCCTTGCCTAAGTCAATTTCTAGAAGTGTTTTTCCAATATGATCTTCCAGAATTTTTATAGTTTCAAGTCTTGGATTTAAGTTTTTAATCCATCTTGGTTGATTTTTGTATAAGGTGAGAGATGAAGATTCAGTTTCATTCTCCTACATGTGGTTAGCCAATTATCCCAGCACCATTTGTTGAAAAGGGTATCCTTTCCCTACTTAATGTTGTTGTTTGCTTTGTCGAAGATCAATTGGCTGTAAGTATTTGGGTTTATTTCTGTGTTCTATATTCTGTTCCAGTGGTCTGTGTGCTTATTTTTATACCAGTACTTTGCTATTTTGGTGTCAAAAGGGTTGGCACCAATTCTTCTTTGAATGTCTGGTAGAATTCTTCTATGGATCCGTCTGGTCCTAGACTTTTTTTATTGGTAATTTTTAAATCTTGCTGCTTGTTATTGGTCTGTTCAGAGTATCTAATTCTTCCTGATTTAAGCTAGAAGTTGTATTTTTCCAGGAATGTATCCATCTCTTCTAGGTTTTCTAGTTTAAATGCACAAAGGTGTTCATAGTAGCCTCGAATGATTTTTTGTATTTCTGCGGTGTCTCTTGTAATATCCCCCGTTTTGTTTCTTATTGAAGTTATTTGGATTTTCTCCCTTCTTTTCTTGGTTAATCTTGGTAACAGTCTATCAATTTTATTTATATTTTCAAAGAACCAGCTTTTTGTTTCATTTATCTTTTATATTTTTCTGTTTGTTTCAATTTTATTTAGTTCTGCTCTGATCTTGGTTATTTCCTTTTGTCTGCTGGGTTTGGTTTGTTTTTGTTTCTCTAGTTCACTGAGATATGACCTTAGAATGTCAGTTTGTGTTCTTTCAGTCTTTTTGATGTAGGTGTTTAGGGATATGAACTTTCCTCTTAGCACCTCCTTTGCCGTATCGCAGAGGTTTTGATAGGTTGTGTCACTATTGTCATTCAGTTTAAGGAATTTTTAAATTTGCATCTTGATTTCGTTTTTGACCCAATGATCATTCAGAAGAAGGATATATAATTTCTATGTATTTGCAGAGTCTCCAATCTCATCCAGGTTGCTTCCTGGTTTTCAGTGTTCCTTTGGAATAGATTTCCAGTTTTATTTTACAGTGGTCTGAGAGGGTGCTTAATATAATTTCAATTTTCTTAAATTTATTGAGGCTCACTTTATGACCTATGATATGGTCTATCTTTGAGAAAGTTACATGTACTCTTTAATAGAATGTGTATTCTGCAGTTGTTGCATGGGATGTTCTGTATATATCTGTTAAGTCCATTTGTACCCAGGTAGAGTTTAAATCCATTGTTTGTTGACTTTCTGTCTTGATGACCTGTCTAGTGCTGTCAGTGGAGTATTGAAGTCCCCCACTATTATTGTGTTGCTGTCTATCTCATTTCTTAATGTCTATTAGTAACTGTTTTATAAATTTGGGAACTCCAGTGTTAGGTGCACATATGCTTAGGATTGTAATGTTTTCCTGTTGGACAAGGCCTTTTACCATTGTATAGTGTCCCTGTCTTTTTTAACTGCTGTTGCTTTAAAGTTTGTTTTGTCTGATGTAAGAATAGCTCCCTGCTTGCTTTTGGTGTCCGTTTGGATGAAATGCCTTTTTCCACCCCTTTACTTTAAATGTATGTGAGTCCTTATGTGTTAGGACTATAATGTGATAAAACAAGGCTCCTGAAGGCAGCAGATGGTTGGTGAATTCTTATCCATTCTGCAGTTCCGTATCTTTTAAGCGGAGCATTTAGACCATGTACATTCAATGCTAGTATCAAGATGTAGGTACCATTTCATTCCTTGTGCTATTTGTTGCCTGTGTACCTTGGTTTTTTGTTTTTGCTTTTCAAATTGTGTGTGTGTGTGTGTTTTTTTATAGGGCCTGTGAGATTTATGCCTTAAAGAGGTTCTGTTTTAATATGTTTCCAGGATTTGATTCAAGATTTAGAGCTCCTTTTAGCAGTTCTTGTAGTGGTGGCTTGGTCGTGGTGAATTTTCTCAGCATTTGTTTGTCTGAAAAAGACTGTATCTTTCCTTCATATATGATGCTTAGTTTCACTGGATACAAAATTCTTGACTAAGAATTGTTCTGTTTGAGGAGGCTGAAGATATGGCCCCAATCCCTTCTAGCTTGTGGAGTATCTGCTGTTAATACTGATAGGTTTTCCTTTATAGGCTACCTCATATTTTTGTATTAGGTTTTCCTTTATAGGTTACCTGGTGATGCTTTTGCAATGAATTTCCCAGGTCTTCTTTGTGCTTCTTGTATTTGGATGTCTAGGTCTCTAGTGAGGCCAGGGAAGTTTTCCTCAATTATTCCCCCAGTATAGTCTCCAAACCTTTAGATTTCTCTTCTTCCTCAGGAACACTGATTATTCTTAAGTTTGGTTGTTTAGCATAATCCCAGCCTCCCTGGAGGCTTTGCTCCTATTTTCTTATTCTTTTTTCTCTGTCTTTGTTGGATTCGGTTAATTTGAAGACCTGTCTTCAAGCTCTAATTTCTTTCTTCTGCTTGTTTCATTCTATTGCTGAGACTTTCCACAGCATGATGGATTTCTATAAGTATCTCCAATGTTTCCTGAAGTTTTAAGTGTTTTTTTTCTTTAAGCTGTCAATTTCCTTGAATATTTCTCCCTTCACTTCTTGTATTGTTTTTTGGATTTTCTTGCATTGGGCTTCACCTTTCTCTGGTGCCTCCCTGATTAGCTTAATAACTAACCTCCTGAATTCTTTTTCAAGTAAATCAGGGATTTTTTTTTTTTCTTGATTTGGATCACTGCTGGTGAGCTAGTGTGATTTTTGGGGGAGTGCTAAAGAGCCTTGTTTTATCATATTACCAGAGTTGGTTTTCTGGTTCCTTCTCACTTGGGTAGGTTATTATTAAGTCTCAGTCTTTTGGTGAGCCTGTGTCTTTGGACTGTGAACTTCACAAGTGCTTCTTAGTCTTCCCCTTCCCTCCCCTTAGGTGAAACAGCTAGAGTGGCTAGAGCTGGGTATTTCCCTTCCCTTCAGTCAGTTAGGCTGTGAGAAAAACCTAAGTAATTTAAGCTCTGGTCAAAGAGTTTCTCCTGAGGGCAAGCCTTGTTAAGAAGAATAGAACGTTTTGGTATATTTAAAAATTGCTTTTATCCTACCCCTCTTGGAAGGATGAGGGGACTTTTCTCCAATATTTACTGTAAGAACTTGGTTGAGCTCCTGGAGGTAAAATTCACAAAAGTGTGTGTGTGTTTGTGTTAGGGGCGGGGCTTGATAACTGGGTCCTGCTGGGGTTTTTTCTCTCTCACACTTGTCCACCCTGAACCTCCAGCAATTTATCAATTACAGTTCAGGTTTTCCTTACTCCTGGCACTGGTTCCTGCAGAGGTTTCTGCTCTGGTAAGTTGTGATTCTTTCTATTTGCCTGTCTGTCTCTCTGATTTTGGAGGCAGTAGTTTGCCCTGTGACCTCACCTCTCTGAAAGACCTAATAATTGTTGATTTTTTAGTTTGTTCAGCTCTTTACTTGTTGTTAGAATGGAGTGATGATTGTCAAGCTCCTTACATGCCAAACTAGAAACTGGGAGTCTCCTATTTATTTGTCCTTAAAAATTGTAAACTGGACATTGTTGGTGAAGCATTGCAGTGATTCTGATTTCTGTTATCTGAGATGTTGATTTTTGTTTTCACTGGCAGTTAATTAGTGGTCAGTCCCTTTCAACTTATAATGCCTTAGTTTTACACTTTTGTTAGACGAGTCTTCCAGATTTTTCCCTTGATCTTAGGCAGATCCCTCAGTCATAGGACACAGTCTGTACTCCTAGCATGAACTGTTTGTTAAAGCTCATGTCACTGCCCTTTCCTGGCAATGAAGAATAATCAAATTCTACTCCAAACTCTAGGCAAAGATAACAACTATTAATCTCTACTGATCAACTGGACTCTCAGTCACAGGAGGAAAACCAGTAATAGAAGGTTGTCTAAAGGCTTTGAGATCTACTCATTCTCCTAAATATTTCAAATTTTATTTCTGGCCAGATTGGACCAGAAGGCTGAATTCTTAGGCAGTATGGCTTTGCCCCTATAGATTTCCTTGTACTGAGTTGCACGTTGGCACCTGCTTTCATCATATAGTAAAGGATGTGATAAGAAGTTATCAGTGGAACCATCCTAATCTCAGTTTTATTTTTCACAAGAATGCCATTGAGCATTCCATCCTGCAGGGCTCCCTGGAAGAATTTCTCTCCGATCTTAGTACCAGAAAAAGCCCTGCTTCTCCTGAGCAATTGATAAGTTTCTGTTTCACTAATGTTTGGCTACTGATAAGCTCAGAAGCAAGGTCAGTGTTTCGGAACTCTTGTATTTCTGAGGGCTCTTTTGCCTTTATTCCCTTTGTTTATTTAATTATGTTTATTTCCATCAGATACCTTAACTTACTTTTTGTATAGCAAAGGCAAAAGAGGAAAAAATAAAAATAAAAAGTCATTGGAATCATGAAGAGCCAAGGAAGCTGCTATCTTTCCAAACATTTTTGTACTTCCTCTTTTGGATGGCTTTCATAGCCATATTTGAATACATATAAGACTGTCATCTTCAACCCAAAGTGAAATTACTTACCTGCCTTTCCACTTGATTCACCAATTGGTATTCAAGAACTCGATTTTCAAAAAAATCAAATTTACTCCTAAAGGGCAGAGGTTAAAAATACTTAAAAAAAATTACATCCTGATTTTGTGTCAATATAGATACTCGAATGAGTATTGTACTGGCTCTGAAGGCAAGCCCGAGGAGAAGTTCCAAATCATTTTACTTTGGGCACAGTGGCTCCTGCTGACAATCCCAGCATTTTGGGAGGCTGGCACAGGAGGATTGCTTGAGGCCAGGAGTTTGAGACCAGCTTGAGCAATGTAGCAGAACCCTGTCTCCAAAAAAAAAAAAAAAAAAAAAAAGCTGGGCATGGTGGTGCATGCCTGTAGCCTCAGCTACTTGGGAGGCTGAGGTGGGAGGATTGTTTGAGCTCAGAAAGGTTGAGGCTGCAGTGAGCTAGGATCATGCTACTACACTCCAGCCTGGGCAACAGAGCCAGATCCTGGCTCAGAAAACAGAAACAGAAACAGAAATGAAAATAAAACAAAACAAAACACCTTGGACCACAGGATCATCATTGGAAGGAGCAAATAGATTCTCAAGGTAATTTCTTTGACAGAGAGAGCCATCACTGGAACATTTGGTGATCTGGTAGGTTTGAATTAATGTATAATCAACTGCTGGGGTTAGCGAGGTGTTTGTTGCCATTCCCTCTCTAGGTGGAGCCAGAGCATGTGATGGGAGCACCGGGCCTGAGCTGCAGCATAAGTTTCCTCTTATTTTCAACCTGGAAGACGATATCGCGGAAGCTGCGCCTCTAGAAAGAGGTGGTGCGGAGTACCAGGCTGTGCTGCCCGAGGTCAGAAAGGTTCTTGCAGACGTCCTTCAAGACATTGCCAATGACAACATCTCCAGAGCAGATTACACTCAAGACCCTTCCGTAACGCCCTGCTGTAATCCCTGCCATATTGCCTGCCGCTGCCAAGCCACGTAGCAGACCAGTTATTATTCCATAAGGAGGAATATCTGGAAACGCGACGAGCAAGTTTGCTTCCAAACTTCATGTTTACCCTCTTTACAAACACACACTTTAGTTTAGTCTTGGAATTTAGTTTTGCATGCACCGCCTTACGTATCCCTTCATTATCGTGTCCCTCCTCCACGCCAGCCTGAGAGAGCAGCTGAGCCGCACTGGCTCTGGGCAGGGAGTGTGCCCTAATGGGAAGCACACGGGCTTTGGAGTCAGGCCCAGGTGCCAGCTCCGGCGTTTGAACTTGGGCGATTATTTGACCTAACTTACAAGTTCATTTTGAGAGTTAAATAAAGGCATGTAAAAATGCCTGGTGTGTTACCTGACACAGAGCAGATATTCAGTACATTTCAGTTTCCTCGTTTCTCTGGTTGTTTTGGCATGAATCCATTCTAATTAGTATCTGGGACAGAGCTTCTCTATTTTTTTTTTCCTTCCGCGAACCCGTGTACTCACTGGTTTCCATCTTTAATATGCAAACAAATCACCTGGGATCTTATAAGAATCCAGATTCCATCTTAGTAGGTCTCAAGTAGAGCCTGAGATCTTAGATTTCTAGCAAACAGTGCCTTAAAGAGCACAGATTTAGACCAAAGTTAGGTCTTTTTCCAGATCTCAGAGCAGACGAGTCCATGGATAAGTCTGTGGCCCGATCCACTTCCTCTCCTTCTAAGGGTGAAATGACCGCATTTAAGAGATGTTAAAGAGTTCTTCCTGACCCCTAAAACCACGAGGAAATAAAATAAAATGTAAAAACCTCAAAAATGCAATGCCATGATTTTATTATTAGTGTCCAAAATGGGACTCCCAAGTAATAATGATTTATTCCAGTCACAGCAAAATAAAGACTTTGCCTGGCTAAAATAGACTAAGTGTGTAATATACAGGAAATACAATTCAAAGATATGTTCCTATAAGTACATTTTTTACACGGCATATATTTAAAAAGGAGACCCCTTTTAATATAAAATTCCGGTTATATACCAATATGGTTAATCAGCATTTACACTATGGTTGGAACATATTTTAAATAGCATAATGTGTGTACGATGTCTCCCACGCCCACTGGCAACCAGGGTTGCGGGAAGCTTGGTGAGGAGTTAACCACGTTCTGTGGTTTAAGCAGTGTAGCACCTGGGATTCCTGCCCCCCTTTCTGCTCACACAATTGCACTCCATTCTTCCACCTTCCATGTTTTCTCCAAAACCACCTGATAGGGGATGTCCTGATTTCTGAGGTGTGCTTCTCATCATGACTGCTTCGTTTTGCCCTTCTGATTTCCACGGCACAAGATTATCTACCAAAATCAAAACAGAATGGCCTTACCTTCTCAGAAAGAGGCTGGCAGGCAGGTGCATTATCAACAGGTCTGTGCCCATGTCAAGTGAGCAGGGGGAGGCTGAGCACTGCCAAGTTTTTCTGTCTGACCTCGCTCATGGCCACAGAACACTCACACAGCTTCTTTAGGTTTACACAAGTATGACATAGTTCTAGAAAATACTGACTGTATAAAAATGTCTGTGTATTTATATGTATAAATTTTTTAAAGGCTCATCTTACTTGTAAACATGGACTGCTCAATCACTATTAAAAAGTCAGTTTAGGCTGGGCATGGTGGCTCATGCCTGTAATTCCAGCACTTTGGGAGACCAAGACAGGTGGAACACGAGGTCAAGAGATAAAGACCATCCTGGCCAACATGGTGAAACCCCATCTACTACTAAAAAGACAAAAATTAGCCAGGCATGGCAGTGCAAGCCTGTAGTCCCAGATACTTAGGAGGCTGAGGCAGGAGAATAGCTTGAACCTGGGAGATGTAGGTTGCAGTGAGCAGAGATCATGTCACGTGAGACTCCACCTCAAAAAAAAAAAAAAAGAAAAAAAAATTTAGGCTCATGCCTGTAATCATAGCACTTTAGGAGGCTGAGGTGGGCAGATCACCTGAGGTCAGGAGTTTGAGACCAGCCTGGCCAGCATAGTGAAACCATGTCTCTACTAAAAATACAAAACTTAGCTGGGCCTGGTGACATGCCTGCAATCCCAGCTACTTGGGGAGCTAAGACAGGAGAATCACTTGAACCTGGGAGGTGGAGGTTGCAGTGAGCGGAGATTGTGCCAACACACTCCAGCCTGAGGGACAGAGTGACACTCTGTCTCAAAAAAAACTCCAAAAACTCAGTTTATACCCTTGGGCCTTATTTTCTTACTCTTGCTCACAAGATTGGGACTAGTCTCACAAAATACACAGACTTGTACAGGTTGGCTTGTTCCCTGAAACAAAAGCTTCTCATCCTTCTGAATGTAACAGCTTTCTAAGGTACCAGAAATGATCAGGTCTCCTTTTCTTTCATTGCTCTCGGAGCAAAAGTAAATCCCAAGAAGGCAAGCGTGAGCCTATGCAGGGAAATGTCAGTATATGTTCTAAAAAGATCACTAGTGATGGCAACGATTCTCCTGCCTCAGCCTCCCGAGTACCTGGGATTACAGGTGCATACCGCCATGCCCCGCTAATTTTTTGTACCTTTAGTAGAGATGGAGTTTCACCATGTTGGCCAGGCTGACCTCAAACTCCTGACCTCATGGTCCGCCTGCCTCGGCCTCCCAAAGTGCTGGCATTACAGGCGTGAGCCACCACGCCTGGCCTGGCCTGCATTCTTAAGGCAGCGGCATGACCATTCAGAGTAAAGACACAAAGAGGAAGTTCTCCAGTATCCCTCATTGAACATTTCTGTCAATTCAGGCATGACTGAGACGGTCCATGTTGACAGAGCACCCTAGGAGCACACATGCCTCTGGTCCTTACGTGGTGAGATGGAGAAGCCTGCCTGCTATCACCATCTACCTGCAGGCTGGAGGGCAGGCCGAGGGGTTGGTGGCTACCACAACACCCAGCCCTGCACACAGTGGCTGCCTGACACTCACGAGGATCTAGCACCCATGCTAGGGACCTTGTTTGGTGACCACTCACTGGCAGGAATTATTTCTTGTGTATAAATAAGGATTCCTGATGCAATTTCAACCAGCTTTCACTCATTTGGTCCATAGGAGGGATAAGAAACAACTGTCTCATGCCCAGCTTCCTGGCACCCAATGGGCACACAGGCCTCAGGGCAAACTTTCACACTAGTTCTTCAATTAAGCGCCTCCCCTTTTCCTTTTTACCCCAAACAGACAATCTGCACAAGGTACCTATTATTTTATACAGGTTTTCTTTGGCAAGGGACTACCTCCTAACTGCCAACATCCAAAGTGCCCCCATTCCTTAAATATAAGAGGTTGCGAACCCTGCAACCTCTTATATTTACAGAATGGGGGCACTTTGGATATTGGCAGTTTACAATATCCAAATGATCAGTTTACAATATGTGATTATAATTCAGAATCAAATCATCTTTTATAGTAGTCACAGACTTTTACCAAAGTTTGTGAAACGGAACCTAGTGAGTGTCTGGATGCTCTAAACCCTGACAGAGTAGAATAGTCACATTTGTCCCCACAGTGTCTGAACTAGAGTGCCCTGGTTCCTGGAAGACTCAACTTCAAGTAAATAACACTGCCTTTTGAGGGTACAGAAAAACTCCCTTTAAGGCCAGCTGGGGCCGTGAGAACCCAAAGGCAAAACAACAGGTTTATAGTTAGGAAGCATGCCAACAGATGTTTTGAAGTTTATAATTTGTGTGTGTGTGTATGCATATACATGTATGTGTATATATATATATATATATATATATATATATATATATATATACACACACACACACACACACACATTTTTTTTTTTTTTTTTGAGGTGGAGTCTCACTCTGTTGCCCAGGCTGGACTGCAGTGGCACAGTCTTGGCTCACTACAATCTCTGCCTCCCAGGTTCAAGCAATTCTTCTGTCTCAGCCTCCCGAGTAGCTGGGACTACAGGCGTGTACCACCAAGCTCGACTAATTTTTTGTATTTTTAGTAGAGATGGGGTTTCACCATGTCAGCCAGAATGGTCTCGATCTCCTGATCTCATGATCCTGCCTTGGCCTTCCAAAGTGCTGAGATTACAGGCATGAGCCGCCACGCCCAGCCTATAATTAGTATTTTTAAGAACAACTGCTCTCTGCCACTACAATAGAAACTTCACTTGCTGGCCATGTCTCTGACAACCTGCCTATTGAAAGCCAGAAATGCAAAAGCTCAAGCTACGATCCACAGAGCCAATGTGGAAAATCACAAACACCTCCCGACCCTGCACAGAGGGCCCCACGGCGGCTTTGTTTCCTAAGCCAAATGCTGAGGGCTGCTGAGAAGCGATTTGGGGACTATCTTAATCCCATCAGCTGTGTCATCAAGGAACAGACAGTAGCTCAGATAAAGGCCACTGTGAAACGCAAGGTATATGAAGACTCTGGCATCCCCCTTCCAGCTGAGTCACCCAAGAAAGGGCCCAAGAAGGTGGCATCTGGTGTCTTGTCACCTCCAGCTGCCCCTCCTCCCAGCAGCTCCAGTATCCCTGAGGCCAGGGGTCCCCCCATAAAGAAACAGAAGGCTGATGTGACACTCAGTGCTCTGAACGACTCCGACGCCAACAGTGACCTGGTGGATATTGAAGGGCTAGGAGAGACTCCTCCAGCTAAGAAACTCAACTTTGACCAGGCCTGAACCTGGATTCTGGCCTTCTCATGACTTCTGCTGATCCTCCTCTCCTCTCCTGCTGAGGCTTCCTCCTCTGACCCCTCTCACTGTTCATGCCAGACCTGTGGATCACCTGGGACTCTGAGCAAGGTCTGCATGAGAGAGGGCTGAAAGGCTGCGGGGGCTGCCACCTTGCTGTTCCCACATAAGCATCTGCCCCCAGCCCCTTTGACCTTCATCTGATGGACATTTTTTACAGAAAATAATAAAGATTTCCATAGATCTGTGGGAGAAAGAAGCAAGCCCTGTGCTCCATCCTTTTACAACTGGAATCTCAACTGACACAAAACAGTGATCAGGAGACGTTTCCATAACTAAGCCTCATGGGCATTGCTTCAGCGCCCAAATGGTGACTCCTCTCTGGCTCTAGGAGTTGATGCTTCAAGTCTTGTCCCAAACACTACTTCCGTCTGGGCGTGGTGGCTCACGCCTGTCATCCCGGCAGGCCGAGATTACAGGAGGCCTGCCGGGATTACAGGAGGCCAAGGCAGGTGGATCACTTGAGGTCAGGAGTTCGAGACCAACATGACCAAAATGGTGAAAATCCGTCTCTACTAAAAATACAAAATATTAGTCGGGTGTGGTGGTGCACGCCTATAGTCCCAGTTACCCTGGAGGCTGAGGCAGGGCAATCTCTTGAACACAGGAGGTGGAGGCTGCAGTGAGCTGAGATCATACCACTGCACTCCAGCCTGGGTGACAGAGCAAGACTCCATCTCAAAAACAAAACAAAACAAAACAAATCACTACTCCTATCTTGAAATGATTTCAGTTTGACTATTAGGGATGCCTTCTGACGGAAGCTCCCAAGGGCAGTCTGTATGTTATTCCAGATGGGAGCTTGGAGAATCAGAAGTTAAGGAAGCCCTGGCAGCCACCCAGGAGAGAATCTTTTTAGTTGCAGGTGCTCGAAGAAGCCACGCCCAGCACCCAGCCAGCCCCAAGGGCCCTAGCTGTGGGAACAGCCTGAGCATGTTGCTGGGAAACCCAGCTAAAGCTCCCGCCCTGCACCTCCCACCCTCCACAGAGCACACAATTGTTTTTTTCTTTTCTTTTCTTTTCGTTTTGAGATAGGGTCTCACTCCTTCACCCAGGCTGGAGTGCAGTGGCACAATTACAGGTCACTGTAGCCTCGACCTCCCAGGCTCAGGTGATCCTACCATCTCAGCCTCCTGAGTAGCTGGGACTACACACACACGCCACCATGCTGGCTAACTTGCTTTTTTTTTTTTTTTTGGTGGAGATGGGGTTTTGCCATGTTGTCCAGGCTGGTATCTAACTCCTGCCTGGGCTCAAGCAATCCTCCAGCCGTGGCCTCCCAAAGTCCTGGGATTATAGGCATGAGCCACTGCACCCAGCCAGTTGTCTTTCTTTTCTTTTCTTTTTTTTTTTTTTTTGAGATGGAGTTTCACTCTTGTTGCCCAAGGTGGAGTGCAGTGGCATGGTCTTGGCTCACTGCAACCTCCACCTCCCGGATTCAATAAATTCTTCTGCCTCAGCTTCCCGAGTAGCTGGGACCACAGGACTACAGGCACGTGCCACCACACTGGGCTAATTTTTGTATTTTTAGTAGAGACGGGGATTCCATATTGGCCAGGCTGGTCTCAAACTCCTGACCTCATGATCTACCCACCTCAGCCTCTAAAAAGGGCTAGAATTACAGGTGTGAGCCAGGGCGCCCAGGCCCCCTAGCCAGTTGTTTCTTAATATTTGCAGCTGCTGGAGAGGTACAGGTCTGCCCAGCCAGAGCTGCAGGTGAGGGTCAAGCTCGCCCGCAGAGTGCAGCAACCCAGCTCAGAGTCCTGAACACACAACCCAGCCCTCTGAAACCACCCCTTCCAGCACAAGGAAGGCAGCATTCTGCAAAAGCATCCATAGGAGCCTCAGGAAAATAAGTGTTACACAAGGCACATGTTCCTACCTACCAGGCAGCAAAGTCAGTGCTATAGAAGCAAAGGAAGTGATCCCAGGCCTCTGGCTGGAGGGAGGCCACCAAGACTCCCTGGATTAGTATTCAGTGACTCTAATGCTGTCAGGGTTTAGCTTGGCACCTAAAGGCTAGTCTGCAGGATTCGAAGCACACAGTACAACAAACATCTTACGGTTTTCTGAATACTAGAGCAGAGGATTAGTTGTGATAGACTAGAAAACAGGGAAAGGGCCTCCGCCTCTCAGATGAGGCTAGCGTTTCCTTCTAATCACACAGACTGAACCACCCGGTTACGGGTTCCTAATGCTCACAGGAGGGAATTCATTCTCATCATCAAGACACACTGGTCCCGTCGCAAACTCATGTTCAGGAATAACTTCTCCTCGCAGCGCCCCGCCGTCCTCGGAATAACCTGGAAACCAAGAAAGAGACATGAAACAAGCCCTGGGATCTGCTTTTATGCCATGACCTGGCGGGGCAGGGGACTCATATAAAGGGGCAGAGGAAGCAGGGAGGCTGTCTTTCCCCTAGGACAAGTCACAATCCTCACACCTGCCACCTTTAAGCCTGACCTGCCTTTCCACTTCAGAGGCCCGAAACATCCCATCTCTTTGAATTTCTTTTTTTGGTGGGGAGGGTCTCATTATGTTGCCCAGGCTGGTCTTGAACTCCTGAGCTTAAGGGATCCTCCTGCCTCAGCTTCCCAAGTGGCTGGGACTACAGGCTCTTTGGAATTTTTAGTTTAGTTTTTATTTTTTGAGACAGAGTCTCACTCCGTCACCCAGGCTGGAGTGCAGTGGTGTGATCTCAGCTTACTGCAATCCCTGCCTCCCTGGTTCAAGCTATTCTCCTGCCTTAGCCTCCTGAGTACTGGGATTACAGGTGTGTACCAACATGCCTAGCTATTTTTGTTTTTCCCTTTTTTTTTTTTTTTTTTTAGTAGACACAGGGTTTCACCATGTTGGCCAGCCTGGTCTCAAACTCCTGACTTCAAGTGATCAGCCTGCCTCAGTCTCCCAAAGTGCTGGGATTACAGGCATGAGCCACTGTGCCCAACCTCATTGGAATTTTTGAAGAGGCAAAGGGTTAACACCACTTGTTAGGAAAAAGACGATCTTGTGCGATGCCTTGCCAGGTTAAGGGTCCCAGGTTAAGGGTCCTATGACCGTGGCCTCACCTGTGAGGAAATTAAAAATTCGAGGAGAGTGCTCTACCCCCAGGTCACAGTGAAGGGAGAAGGAGAGCGGGGTCACTGTTGGAGATGCTCCCTGTTGGCCCCGTCCCCACCCACCTGGCACCGTAGAGGCTGAAGATGCACTTGGTCTGGCTACAGTTGCTGCGTAAGACTGAGGTAAGGAAGGTCTGAGGTCATTTTCTTTATTCTCTTCGGTTGTTCCTGAGCCAAGCAAGCTACTTGTGACAAGAGGGGGTGAAAGAAAAAGATCGTCATATATCTAGGACACTTTCCAAAGGAAAAGCATGCGGAAGCTTGGGCTCAGCTCTGTGGGTTGGTTGGTTGGTTATTTATTTTTTTATTTATTTGAGATGGAGTTTTTGCTCTTGTTGCTCAGGCTGGAGTGCAATGGCACAATCTTGGCTCACCGCAACCTCCACCTCCCGGGTTCAAATGATTCTCCTGCCTCAGCCTCCCGAGCAGCTGGGATTACAGGTATGCACCATCATGCCTGGCTAATTTTATATTTTTAGTAGAGACAAGGTTTCTCCATGTTGGTCAGGCTGGTCTCGAACTCCTGACCTCAGGTGATCCGCCTGCCTCAGGCTCCCAAAGTGCTGGGATTACAGGCATGAGCCACCATGCCTGGCTAGTTATTTATTTTTGATACAGGGTCTTGCTCTGTCACCTAGGCTGGAGTGTAGCAGCATGATCTCAGCTCAGTGCAACCTCCACCTCCCAGGTTCAAGGGATTCTCCTGCCTCAGTCTCCCAAGAAGCTGGGACTACAGGCGCCCACCACTGCACCTGGCTAATTTTTTGTATTTTTAGTAGAGATAGGGTTTCACCATGTTGGCCAGGCTGGTCTTGAACTCCCAACCTCAGGTGATCCACCCACCAACTTTGTGGGTTTAAATCGTAGACCTACCCACATGCTGCTGGGCCAGGATGACCTGAAGTGACCTGAAACCACCAGGGGCAGTCACATACCTTCAAAATGGCCCCTTTGTCTTATATTGACTAAACAAAGATTGGTCCTCTGCTCTTCCCAGTGCACTAAGGTGAGGACATGTGGGCAAAGTGAGGGACCACAGGTGAGGGGCAGTGGCAGCTTGTACCCTGGCCACAGCAAGAGAGCTCAGTCTGTGCTTGTTCACAGAAGGCATGAGCACTTTTGTTTTTTCTTTTCTTTTCTTTTTTGAGACAGGGTCTCACTCTGTTGCCCGGGCTGCAGTGTGATGGTGTGATGCCAGCTCACTGCAGCCTCAACCTTCCCGGGCTCAGGTGATCCTCCCACCTCTGCCTCCCGAGTAGCTGGGACTGCAAGGCATGTGCCACCACACCTGGCTAATTTAGACATATATATTTTTTGTAAGGATGGGGTTTCACCATGTTGCTCAAGCTGGTCTCCAACTCCTGAGCTCAAGCCATCCTCCCTCCTTGGCCTCCCAAAGTATTGGGATTACAGATATGAGTTAAGGTGCCTGGTAGAGCACTTTTCAATTCAATGCAGGGAACAATTTTTTTTTTTTTTTTTTTTTTTTTTTGAGAAAGGGTCTCACTCTGTTGCCCAGGCTGGAGTGCAGTGCTGTGATCATGGCTCACTACAGCTTCAACCTCTCCAGGCTCAGGTGATCCTCCTACCTTAGCCTCCCGAGTAGCTAGGACTACATATGTGTGCCACCACACCCGGCTAATTTTTGTATTTGTTTTTGGTAGAGATGGCGTTTCACCACGTTGCCCAGGCTGGTTTTGAACTCCTGGACTCAAGCCATCCGCCCGCCTCAGCTTCCCAAACTGCTGGGATTACAGGTGTGAGCCACCATGCCTGGTGGCAGCAAATATTTCTTAACACCCACTATGAGCTCCGGGTTACGTTAGAAAGACAGGCCGAGGTGGAAATCATCTCGTGTGTTATTAATTGTGGCACTTTTCCAGATGATACCACAGGCAGAGGGCGCCTGACACAGAGCCCAGGGCAGAGCAGGTGCCCGCTAGAGGTTTGCCACTGAGACTGCCAGTGAGGAACACATCAAAGCAAGGGCACTAAAGCTTGTTGTTCTTGGCAAAGAGACAACTCTACACAACCGACTCAAAAGTCTGTCTTTTGAAAAGCAGTATATTCACCTGTGGGTTTTGATTAAGACACACTCTCCTCCGTCCTGAGGATCCAAATTGTAGATATAAAGGTGTCCATCAGATGATGCAACTAGCAGCCGTGGCAACTTCTGGATCCTAGGGGCCAAGGAAAACATAAACTGTGGTGACAACGACCATGGGTGATGGATTCACTTTCAATGACAAAGTCCCCCTCACCCTAGCTGTCACTAGATTCTGCCTTTGACAAGCCCTTAGCCCACTGATTGGTTCTGGGCTTCTGGCTATTCCTTTGCATTCTGGCCTTGGAATCTACTTTCAGGATTATTTCTTGTCTTTGAATGTCATAGTGTGGATGAGGCAAACAAGTGTAGATGCTGTGACCCCGTGAACAGCAGTAGCTAGCAAAGACATTAGCTCCCAACATGGGGCACAGTCTCCCTCTGACATGTGTCTCAGCCCTCAACCGAGACAGAAGGCAGGGCAATGGATGATTGGCTCACTGTCTTTGCTGGTTAGTTTTGTGAAATTTTAAAAATGTTCAACTTTTGAGTAAACTCCTTTAAATTTCTTAAAACATCTGTCAGCCCCATAGGTGTCTGAACCTAGAAAACAGACCTGGAGGCTTTTTACATAATTCCATAAAAATAAAAATTGTTTTTAGGACAGTGACAGTATAACCAGAAGGTTAAAATTCCCATGCCAACTTCTAGCTGCCCCCTGAGAATCCAGTTGAAGTCAGATAGGAAAAGCAGGGGTTTGATTCTATTCACCCTTCCTTTGGGGCAAGTGGTTTTTTTTTTCTTTTTTGAGACAGAGTCTCACTCTGTCACCAGGCTGGAGTGCAGTGGCACGATCTCGGCTCACTACAACCTCCATCTTCTAGGTTCAAGAGATTCTCCTGCCTCAGCCTCCCGAGTAGCTAGGACTGCAGGAGCACACCATCACACCTGGCCAATTTTTGTATTTTAGTAGAGATGGGATTTCACCATGTTGGCCAGGCTGGTCTGAGACTCCTGACCTCAGGTGATCCACCTGCCTCGGCCTTCCAAAGCACTGGGATTACAGGTGTGAGCCACCATGCCTGGTCTGGGGCAAGTTTTTTGTTTTGATTTTTTTTTTTTCTTTTCACTTTTGGGGATTTTCGTGCTTTGGAAAAATAAACCGATGAAAGCGTGGTCTTGTTTAGAGTAGGTGGCGTTGTACGTACGTTGAGAGCGTGCAGATGTTCCTCTGTCCGGAGAAGTTCAAGCGTGCGGTGGCAAAAGCCCTGTCCTGATGCATCATATCTGATACCTGGGTGGGGAGGTAGTTGGTAGCAGCCATGAACATCTTTCCCATGTAGCCACTCCAGGTCGAAGGCTCTTCTGGTCGACTAGGGGAGTAATGCACAGGCAACAATGGGACTGGGCTGTAGGCCCCGCTCGCACCCAGTAAACTCCACACCCAAGCGCCATTAGCCGCACTCTCACCGCCGCAGGGAGAGACTGTGCCTTAGCCTAATGTTCTGCCCACTGAGAACAATCCAGGACCTATTATTCTGGCAATAACTAAAGAGCATCAGGGGCCTGTTTGTTCTTCAGAAGAGCCACCGTCAAGCTGTTAGAAGGTTCCCAATGCTACCACTTTCCCCTATTAAAGAAGGCGGATCTGACAATTAGTCTGATGCTGAGATTTCCGAAAGGGAACTAGGGTAGAGAGTGAGATGGACTTGATATCCGGGTGCCATTAAGTAAGCCCGGGACGGCGCTGGGCTCGTGGAAGAACAGACAGATCTCAATGTGAAGGCCTCCTGAGCCAGACTGAGTGGGCAGCAAACCTCCGGGCAAGACATTTTGGGTGGTGTTTGATGGTAGATAGCCCTGGAGTCACCCAGGTCCCAGCATGCATAATGATGATCATGCAGAGGGATGTGGGAAGTCACCTGCAGTCATGGGACTTCATCCCAAGGCCTCTGCCAGACAGGCGGGGACTGTTCCATTGGTGAGAGATACTCCCCCAGCTCTGCCCCACACAGAGGGTGACACACTGAGGACCAGGGCTACCATGTGAGTTCCCAGGAATGGGCGGCTGCTGAGAGGCTGCTCGTCTGCAGGACTGGTCCTGGTGGGAAGCTGATTCTGCAGCTCAGGGCTTCGGGAGTCATTCTTTTTTTTTTTTTTTTTTTTTTTTTTTTTTAGACAGAGTCTCGCTCTGTCGCCCAGGTTGGAGTGCAATGGCACAGTCTTGGCTCACTGCAACCTCCACCTCCCGGATTCAAGTGATTCTCCTGCCTCAGCCTCCAGAGCAGCTGAGACTACAGGCACGTGCCACCACACCCAGCTAATTTTTGTATGTTCAGGAGAGATGGGGTTTCACCACGTTGGCCAGGATGGTCTTGAACGCCTGACTTCGTGATCTGCCCGCCTCAGCCTCCCAAAGTGCTGGGGTTACAGGCATGAGCCACCGCACCCGGCCTGGGAGTTACTCTTTACTATGCTACCAATGGGCTAGGGGGTCTTTGGACAAACCTCTCTAGGCCTTGATGTTCTCATCTGAAAGTGACTCTGCTAGGTGCACTGCTGTGATTCTGTGATCCGAAGCATCCCGAGACATCCCTGTACTGACTGTCCCACAGCCTGTGCTACGGTCTGGGGTTTACAAAGAGGTATATAATCCAGACTCTGCATTCCACACTGAGCGAGCATGGGATGTATACAAAGAGAAACAATGTGAGTGGTGAATGTGCAGTGCTGCATAGATGGTCCAAGCAGGAGCTAGTCCAGGACCACAGAGGAGGGAGAGATGGATGAGGTCCATAATATTTCCGTTTCCAGGTTTCCTTATTTGGGAAACAGGAATCCTCATCACAACCTTCCCGACAGGGTTGCTGGGAGAACTAAGGAGGCTGAGCCTATAGCGTGGCACGCGGCATGTGCTGTTTTATGGGATGTTGTCTCTGGCTCGAGGGAGTAAGGAGGTTCTGGGGGTGGTAGCTGCTGGGCTCTGCAGCAGGTCTGACTGGGGGGACAGGGAGGAGCTGGGACTTCACTCCCAAGGTTAAAGGGAAATAAAGGTGTCTGAGGAGGTGTCATGTTCAAAGAAGAATTTTAAGCAGATTAATCAGCAAGATGATGTAGGATGGATTGGCATTGGTTAAAAGAGACTGGAAAGAGTCAGACCAAATGTAAGAGTAACGCTGGACCTGCACGAGGTGCTGAAGACATGGCTAAGGGCCCCGGCCAGCGAAGCAGGGCTGAGTAGGCACGTGTGAGTCGTGCCGCTGGGGACATATGAACACCCCGTGGACAGGCTGATGGGAGGCACACGTGAGTCGTAACCACTGGGAACATGTGAACACCCCGTGGACAGGCTGATGGGAGGCTCATGTGAGCTGTAACCACCGGGGACATATGAACACCCCACAGACAGGTTGAAGGGAGAACCCAGAACAACTTGGAGCTTCTGCTCCTGGTCCCCTGTGCTCACAGACAGAAACGGGAGAGCCTGAAGTGGGAAATGAATCTCTGATAATAAACCCTGGTGGAGACGAGGCTGCAGCAGCAATTGGGATCACTCACTCATGGAACCCTGGGGTTAAACGGCATCTTAACAACTCAGCCGCCCTCCGGTGCTCAAACCCGGGACAAAAGATGATGAATTAAGGCTTCCAAAAAGATCGGGGCTGAAGAAGCTGTCTGAAAAGTGAAAGAAAAGCCTAAAAAGTAGATATAGTATCTAGGGAAAGAGTAAAAAGATCCTCAGGGTGAACAATAAGCTTTGGGTTACACCTGTGTAGAAGAGGGGTTGGAAAGTTCTGGAAAGATGGAGGAGCAAGAAGGGAGCAGCCCCCATAGTGTTTTATACACAATGGGGAGGACAAGGATCCTAGAGATGAGGAGACATCAGTCCCATGGCTGTGATATGTGCTATGGCTCAGGTGACCTCAGGCAGCATGGACTTGCTCTAATCACACGTGCCTTTAAAAATAGAGCTTTCTGGCCGGGTGTGGTGGCTCATGCCTGTAATCCTAGCACTCTGGGAGGCTGAGTGGGTGGATTATGAGGTCAGGAGATAGAGACCATCCTGGCCAACATGGTGAAACCCCATCTCTACTAAAAATACAAAAATTAGTGGGGCATGGTGGCACGCGCCTGTAGTCCCAGCAACTTGGGAGGCTGAGTCAGAAGAATCACTTGAACCTGGGAGTTGGAGGCTGTAGTGAGCTGGGATCGCGCCACTGCATTCCAGCTTGGCGACAGAGAGGGACTCCATCTCAAAAAACAAAAAACATAGAGCTTTCTCCAACTGTATGTGTGTGTATCAGTGCAAAATGCTGCCCAGCTGCTGTAATGGAGGTGTTGGTGTGTGTATCAGCATGATACAGTGCCCAGCCTCTGTCATGTATGTGTTAGCATGTAGCAGTGTGATAGGTGCCTGGTCTGTGTTACATATGTGGTAGCATGTATCAGCGTGATATGGTGCCCAGCCTCTGTTATGTATGTGTTAGCATGTATCAGCATGATACGGTCCCCAGCATCTGTTACGTATGTGTTAGCATGTATCAGTGTGATATGGTGCCTGGCCTCTGTTACATATGTGTTAACGTGTATCAGCATACGGTCCCCAGCCTCTGTTACATATGTGTTAGCATGTATCAGCATAAGGTCCCCAGCCTCCGTTACGTATGTATGTGGTAGCATGTAGCAGTGTGATGCGGTGCCTGGCCTCTACACCTCCATCTTCTGAAACTCCATCCAAGGGTACCAGCAACCAAGCCCCCAAATACAGGAAGATTTCCCTCCTCATCCTGCCTTTCCCCTGCAGGTTGGGGCAACATTTTCAAAGTGCTCTTTCTCTAGAATCCTTGTCCCCCACCCCTAGGGTGTATGAAACACTGGGGGCTGCTCCCTTCTTGTTCCTCCACCTTTCCGGAACTTTCCAGCCCCCATTCTGCACAGGTGTAACCCAAAGCTCACTGTTTGCCCTGAAGTTCTTTGTACTCCTTCCCTAGAGATTTTATCCACTTTTTAGGCTTTTCTTTCACTTTTCAGACAGCTTCTCATGCCCTGAGAAATTGCAGGTGTTTCCCAAGCACTCAGCGGTAGTGCTGGCAGCGACAATAAATAAATATATTGCTATATTTACAGCTACATTGGCTAACACTTCTTAGTGCTTACTACATGCAAGACATGATGTTCAACACTTTAGATCTGCAGACTCGTTTCATCCTCGCAATCAGCCTCAGACATGTATACTATTGTTACGTTTGTTTTGCAGATGAGGAAACTGAAGAACACAGATCTAAATTATCTTCAAAGGATTTCATGGCTCCTGAGGGGCGGAGCCGGGACATGAACTCACCAGGATGGCTCCCAGTTTTTGCTTGTGTGCAATATGCCACGAAAGTTTTGCTAACACACACTCCATCACTTAGGTGAAGTCCCAAGTAAAGGCAACATTGGGGTGTTGAGAAAGAAGAGAGATCATTCATGCCAGCAGAAGAGCCAGGGGCGGACTCCTTTCGTTTAATGACCATTTGTGGCACCCCAATGCGGTACTTGCCTGTTGGTGACCTGTTCCAGCTTGAAGATGTGCACTGTCTCGGTGTTACTGGAGGCACAGAGGAATTGTGAGTCCATGCTGAACACTAGAGAGCTGATTGTCACATACCTAGAAGCACAGCAACACATGGGTCAGTGAGCAAAATAAAAGACTTACAGCCTTATAGTTCTGAGATCAGCTTTATAAGAAAATTTGATGTATCCTGAAGAGCCTAGGTAGCCCCAAATCCCTTAAACATTGTGGTTCTCATGTTTAGAAATTAATGTCAGAAAGATTCCCAAAGGGTTATAGTCCTTTTTTTTTTGAGACAGAGTCTCACTCTGTTGCCCAGACTGGAGTGCAATGGTGCAATCTCCACTTACTGCAACCTTCGACTCCCAGGTTCAAGAGATTCTCCTGCCTCAACCTCCCAAGTAACTGAGATTACAGGCGCCCACCACCACGCTCAGCTAATTTTTGTATTTTTAGTAGAGACGGGGTTCCACCATGTTGACCAGCCTGGTCTTGAACTCCTGACATCAAGTGATCTGCCTCCCTCAGCCTCCCAAAGTGCTGGGATTACAGGCATGAGCCACCGTGCCCAGACCCTAGTCTTATTTATGTGAGAAGAAACAAGGTGCAGCCCCACCTCTTCAGCAGAAGAGAGGAACTGTGCCTTCCTGGCATCTTGGAATCTTCCGGTTGCTCTGTGCACCGATCTGGCTGCAAACCTACATCTGATAAGATCCTAAACAGTCACACTTTACATCATCCTTTATTTTCATGGAAGGAAACCAGAAATTATTTTTGGACTGTGACTCCCTGGCTCTCTCATTTCTCCTGTGCCGGCCGCCCATGCACACATCAGAAAGGGACTCTTATGGCTGAACTGTGTTAAAACAGCATCTCGGCTTTCAGTTTTGCTGAGCCCCGATTAAAGCCTGGACATCAATTACCTGGGAGAGCAGTTACACTCCTCCAGGTGAGTGAAGAGCACAGCGCCACTCTGTCCTCTCCCTAAGACAGCTGCCAGCAGCCCCTGTGGGACTTCAAAATGGGTTTGACATTGAACACAGACCTTTTCATCCCTCTCCGGAACTCGTAGACCTTTTGCCCATCAGGGACGGAGAACACCCGGATGACCGTGCCCTGGAAGAGAAAGCGGGTGGAAATTTCATAACCATCAATGGCTTCACACAGAGAGGTCGCTTTACAGAGGAGTTTGTTGTGTTGGTTTTGAGTGTCCATCTCTAAGGAGGAAACACACAGTGTCGGGCACAGAGGCATTTTTATTTACCAGCAACTCTTGGAAAATGTTTTAAGCACCCTCTGTCTCCCTTTTCCCTTCCACCTGTGCCCAAGGCTCTGTGTGTGTGTGTGTGTGTGTGTGTGTGTGTGTGTTCACCCAACTGCCCTGGTTTCTTAGAATTTCAATTTGAGCCCAGGCACGGTGGCTCAGGCCTGTAATCCTAGCACTTTGTAAGGCCAAGGCAGGTGGATTGCCTGAGCTCAGGAGTTCAAGACTGGCCTAGACAACACAGTGAAACCCCGTCTCTACTAAAATACAAAAAATTAGCCAGACGTGGCAGCATCCGCCTGTAATCCCAGCTACTTGGGAGGCTGAGGCAGGAGAATCACTTAAACCCAGGAGGTGGAGGTTGCAGTGAACTGAGATTGCGCCATTGCACTCCAGCCTGGGCAACAAAGCTAGGCTCCATCTCAACAATAACAACAACAAAACAAAACAAAAAATTTCAATTTGATCACTTTCTGTGATTATTCCAGGCAGAAAACATCATTCTCTCTAAATAGAAAAGCCAAGCACTTGGTTTGCCCTGTACTGTGTTTATAAGGTATAGCATCTGTCTGTCTCTACGGCTCATGTGTATGCACATTTCTTAATAAGACCATGAGTTTTCATGCAAAGTGTCTTGTATCTTGCATAGTACAGGCTCTGGTCTATTGAATTAACAAGTGCATGAATATACCACACATGCAGAGGCCAGAAATTCTCCCTCTGAAACAAATTCTGAGTGGGCCCAGAGACCAGTCAGTCTTCATGTCACCAGGCTCGTTCCACCACATCCCTGGGCATGGCAGGAGCCATCCAGTGAACCCCAGGCAGAGGCATGGGTGGGAGTGGACTCACTTTTTCAGATGCACTTGCTAGTTTGGAGCCTGAGGCATTGAAGGTGATGGCGGCCAGCGTCCCCTCGTGGGCAGCAATAGTGCAGACTGTTTTCTGTTGGTGAAAAGGAAAAATGGATATTGATGCTTCAGAAGAGGGAAGATAGATTTCATCTCTCTCCCCTCCCTCTTTTTTCCTTTCTCCCTCCTCTCCAGCTCCCTCTGTCTCTTCCTCTGTCCACTAGGCCACTTTCATGTAAGCTGTGCATCATTTCCTGGTGAATCAAGATTCAGCTTCAAAGGCCACTCCATTTACATCCCTTTTCCTGCCCTTGGGAAGGTGGCCACGAACTGAGCACCCGCTGCAGCGTGATGCTATTACAGGTACGCCCTGCACGCATTTTTAGGGAACTTCCTTCAGCAACCCTGTCCTGCTCAGGGAAGCCTCAGAGACCAGAAGGCAGGGAATACGAAACACCTGCACACAGCCTCAGGCTGTGGCATGGGGCAGGGTGACACATTCAGTCAGCACCTGGCCCCCTGCTGGCAAGTGGTTTTCATTATGCTGCGGATGTCTGACTTGGCCTCACCCGCCAGCTTATGGTGATATTGACTGACGGCAACCCCGAGGGCAAATAGCATCACCTTCCCTTGAACAACTCCCCAGTATTGCTTACCCCCACCACCTCCGGCCCTCCGCAGCCCGTATCCACTTCCTTCCTGACCACACAGCCAAGGAAGGCGGGTGGGCTCAGTTGGGTCACTGTCAACTTACCAGGGAGTTTCCATCATAAAGCACAATCTCGCCTGAAGTCAGGCTTCCGGGATAGGCCAAGTAAGAATTGGAATGGTTGATAGAGAGAGCACATAGACCTGGCAAAGAAGAAACAGGACATGAGAAGCCAGGGGCCAAGGGAGAGACTGCACGGCTGGAGAGGGCATCTGAAACAGTACAGCCACAGTGCCACCTGCTGGCGAGGGGATGAATGGCTCTGCAGACAATTGCTTTTCGCTGATTCTTCTTCTAATCAAAGGGTTCCAATAAAGCAAATTCACAGGGGGAAACCTCTTGATTTAACACTGGGTGTGTTCTTGCTACAGTGAAACAATCAGACTTGCTAGGTGCAGTGGCTCACGCCTGTAATTCCAGCACTTTGAGGCGGGCGGATCACTTGAGGTCAGGAGTTCCACACCAGGTGGCCAACAGGTCAAAACCCCATCTCTACTACAAATACCAAAATTAGCTGGACGTGGTGGTGCATGCCTATAGTGCCAGCTACTTGGGAGGCTGAGGCAGGAGAACAGCTTGAACCCAGGAGGCGGAAGTTGTAGCGAGTTGAGATCGTACCACTGCACTCCAGGCTGGGCTACAGAGTGAGATTCCATCTCAAAAATTTTTTAAAAATTACATATATACATAATGCTTATCATTACATTTTACCCCAGGACTCTGAAATAGCAACTATTTCTCTTCCAATTCCATTACCCTCTAGGGCTACAAGACAATTTACTCAAAACTGAAATAAATCTTCCTATTGTGAAAGGTCAGTATATGTTGGTCTTTTTTCAGATGATTATATACTGTTGTCCAGTAATTTCAAGTTGGAGGAGAGGAGCTGCCAACGACCTATTTGGAAATTGAGCAACTTCAGGCTGGACGTAGTGGCTCATGCCTATAATCCCAGCACTTTGGGAGGCCGAGGCAGGTGGATCACCTGAGGTCAGGGGTTCGAGACCAGCCTAGCCAACATAGTGAAACCCCATCTCTACTAAAAATAGAAAAATTAGCTGGGCATGGTGGCAGGCACCTGCAGTCCCAGCTGCTCAGGAGGCTGAGGCAGGAGAATTGCTTAAACCCAGAGGCAGAGGTTGCAGTGAGCCAAGATAGTGCCACTACACTCCAGCCTGGGTGACAGAATGAGACTCTGTCTCAAAATAAATAAATAAATAAATAAATAAAAGAAAAAAAACACAGCAGTTTCTGAACTAAATGTTCTGGCTTGATAAGGGAAATGGGCACCTCTGGAGGCGGGAGTTTATTTGAGGTCTCCATCTTCAGTCAAGATGGTGCACCTAGATGAGACGAACTAAATAAAGAGGACATTTTGGATTTAAGATGCTTCAACAATATTCTGGAAGAGCAAACAGCCCATCAAACCACTGAACCAACATAAGCTATTTTTATTTGTAAGAGGATTCAAGGAGGGAGGACATCTCAACAATATTTAAGTAAAGGATTTTCAAAACAGTGGCTTAGATGAACAGAGGTGCACATGATAGGAGTGAATTCAAGCAATTCCATAGAGACCAAAGTGTTACCGGAAACTTTGAGATCACGCAAGAGACATCTTTCTAAATAAAAAAGGTGACTGACGTTGTTACAAGTTAGTATGTTAAGTGGGTTCTTATAAAAGTATCAGAAAAATTTGAGGTCAGATTGCAACATACCTTAACTAATCTGCTAAGGAAGGAGAGCAAAGGAAAAAGAAAATCAAACATTTAGAGTTGGAACTTAGGTCTCATTTCCTGCTCTGGCTTTGCTGAGTCCACAGTGGGCTGTCCTCTTATCACTGGCCATGCATAGCTACGGGAGGAAGTGGCCGAGCCCCAGAACCTTTAACTGCGTGTTCTGGCAGCTCTGCCACCCCTTTGGCCATACAAGGTCATTCCTGGCCCCAGTCTTAGAAGAGGCCACTTGTACATTCCCAATTTTGCTCTGGAAAGCCCAATTCCTTTCTGAGTTCTTTGCCATCCAAATGTAATTCCAAGAACAGCTAGGCAGGCAGAAGGCATTCTAATCTTGTGAAAGGGGGGAGGGGAAGGCAGTCAGGAGATCTGGTTGGCTTGCGTGCTGGGTTCTCATAGAGGCAGCTGGCAGAAAAGATGTGAAGACTGTGGAAATCTTAGATGGACTAGAGTTCCAAACTAAAGAGTTAAAGCCTTAGGAATGCGGTGCGTGATGACTGAAGGTTTCTCAGTACATATGTTTTGTTTTCTTTTGCTTTTGAGATGGAGTCTTGCTCTGTTGCCCAGGCTGGAGGTACAGTGGTGCAATCTTGGTTCACTGCAACCTCCACCTCTTGAGTTCAAGCGATTTTCCTGTCTCAGCCTCCCTAGTAGCTTGGATTACAGTCGCATACCATCACACCCAGCTAATTTTTGTATTTTTAGTAGAAACGAGGTTTCACCATGTTGGCCAGGCTGGTCTCAAACTCCTGACCGCAGGTGATCCATCCGTCTTGGTCTCCCAAAGTGCTGGGATTACAGGGGTGAGCCACCACGCCTGGCCTAGCACATATGTTTTTTAAAGAGCTGTGTTAAAAACATGATGAGACACCACCATACAACCACTAGGATGACTATAATAAAAAAGACAGATAGATGTTGGCGAGGATATAGAGAAACTGAGACCCATGCACCACTGGTGGGAATGTAAAATGGGGCAGTGCTTTTAGCAGTTCTTCAAAAGCTAAACATAATGTTCTCATATGACCTAGAAATTCCACTCCTACACATATACCCAAGAGAAATTATAACATATGTCCACACAAAAACTTGTATATGAATGTTCATAGCGGCATCATTCGTAAGTCAAAAAGTGGAAATAACCCAAATGTTTTATCAACTGATACATGGATGAAGAAAACGAGACATATTCTTAAAATATCTTATCCAGCAAGAAAAATAAAGTACTGACACATGCTACGACATGGACGAACCTTGGAAACAGTAGGCTAAGTGAAAGAAGTCGGTTACAAGGGAAACTATACTGCATGATTCTATTGGAGTAAAATGTCCAGAATAGAGAAATCCATAATCTAATAGAGAGAGAAAGTAGATTAGGGTTTGCCTGTGGCTGGGGGCATAGGGAATGATAGCTAAGAGGTGCAAGGTTTCTTTTAGGGGCAATGAAAATGCTCTAAAATTAATTATGGTGATGGTCACCCAATTCCCTGAATATACCAAAAGCTATTGAATCATTCATTTTAAACAGGTGAATTGCATAGCATATGAATTATATCTCAATAAAGACTTTCAATTTTTATTTTAAGGCAGTATTTCAGGAATATTTATCTGGTTAGAGACAGGCTGAGGACACTGGTTCAAGACTGGGGTCTGCCATGTACTGTGTAACTCCGGCTGCATTATTTGTGGCTTTTCAGGCCTGTTTCCTGTCTGGGAAATGAAGGCTACTGTGACCTAGAGGTCTTTCCAGATTCAACATTCCACGATGCCAAGCCTTCGTTTCTTACTTCTTCCCTCTGAAAATACTGGGCATGTCTTCAGGGCAGAGAGAGCAAAGAAGTCTTGGAGCAGAAGCCTTGGATACATAATTCCCATTGTGCTGCAGAGTTTTATGTTAAAATAGAAATATTCCCAGAAGGGAAGAAAGGTTTAAACTTTTTAAGCTAACATTGAACTTCCTGTAATACTTATAGAACTGGAGGACGCTGGATGCTAACGAGAAAGGGACCAAGGAGAAGAGCGAGGGCAGGCATACGCTGCCACACACCGCTTCTTTGACAGTTTGCGTCTAGGCTCGTACCTCTACCAATCCATCTGAATTTAGACAAGGAATCCTGCCTTCCTAGCTTTATCATCTTAATGAAGCTCCCCAGAAAAGCTTACTGTGACTTCCCTATGGTCCAAGTGTCAGAAACATCCAACCAGCTACATGAATGTATCTTCCTATCTTGGGAACCACCCAAGGCAAGCAAGAAAGAGTTTTCCTCAGCTTCGCTCTTGCCATTCTGCCAGTCTTCTCTCCCTGTTACAGGTGTCACACAAAGCCTTTTCAAGGAAGGACGTGGGCTTTAAAAAATATTATTGTATAATATAAAAGTGATGGTGTAGAACATTTGCAAAGCCTAGTAAATAGAAGGAGAGAAAAAAAAATCACCCACAATTCTAAGACCCAGAGGCTTTTCACTGTTCTGAACATCTGAGCATATTTTCTTCCAGCCTTTTTTCTACATAGGAATAAGGTTCTGATTGGGGCTTTCGGACTTGTTATACACTTGACACATATTTTCGTAAGTCACTGGCAGCTGCAATTTCACTGTAATTGTTTGGCTGTAATTCTTCTATAGCTGGAAAAGAAGTACCTGCTCTCAACTCAAGAACCAATGGCGTCATCAGTGGAATTAGGAGGAAGTCCCATGATTCTAAATGATTCTCATCTTGGTATTTACAGTATTACATGCCAAATTTTAGGTAAGTTAACAGTGATTTATAAAATACTGTTCCCTCTGAGTTGATTAATGTCTCAGACTACGCATCCCAATTTTCAAAAATAGAAAGAAATCTTCTTTGTGCAGCAAATGCCCTATGCTCTTACAAAAGGGAACCATCTATACCACTTGTATTACTATTTTCAGAAAGAGGTCTTGCTGGGGAAGAAACCATGAGTTGTTCAATGATCTGCATTGCTGTATGGTATAAAACACTCCCTCAATATTTCGTAAAAGGTGGTCAGTTCTGTGACCACCCCCTCCACTGAGGAGAGGTCTGCAGCTGGCAGGACTTTCATGGAGATTTCCACCCTTGACTGCTCAGGGCAGACTGCTATGCTGGCAGGAAATTAACTTGGAGCCCCTGTCTGGCCAAGCTCTTTAAAGGAAACAGCCTGCAATCTCTGACACAACAGGAATGGGCATGACACAAACACAGACAAAAAGGAGGAAATTTACAGCTGCGTTAGATGCTGAATGTGAGGCAATAGGAGAACTATCGATAGCTAATTTGTAGTTTGAAGTCAAAATGCATTCAGGATTCACAGGCGAAAGACCATCAGCCAAGTGATTCTGTCTTCCTTCTCTACCTAGCAAGGATTTACAAAATTGACAGCCTGAATTTCCATCTTATTTCTTTGTTCAGAAAATAAGCTAGAGGATAGAACAGAGGTGATTCCTGGCCTCTGGGGAGTGTATATTCATGATTTCGACAGTGCAGAGTCCTCTGAGGGTTCCTGAGTGAGGACCTGGTCATGTCACTGAATCGTAGCTCCTGTGCAAGGCTGCCTCATGGGATGGAGCAGGCTGGTCAGTGAGCCTAACTGACTGTGGGCATGGACAGGGTGGACCCATCTTTGCCCACCCAGGCCACGACCTCAGGTAATGCTCTCCATGGCAACTCTGGAGGCTAAAAATGATCATCTCCATTTTACTGCAGTAGAAAGGGAGCTCAGGAGAAGTTGAAGGGATAATTACAAACGTGAGCATTTGAAACATCTTGGATTCCATCTATAAAGAACATCAGAGGTCTAAAAAGACACAATTTGGTCAATCTGCTCCTGGTCTTTCAGAAGAAATGCTCAATTTAACCCTGGATCCTTTCATAAAGAGACATCCTTTTATCTGAGACAGAAAAAGTACCTGCCATCGTTTCTAATTTTTCTTGAGATAAAAGCGATTATGTTTACAAACAATAAACATGGAACACAAATAGCCCTGTACTTATTTTCTGTTTAAGCTGCAGTAAGTAAGGCAACCAGTGAGTTTTCTGAATGACAGAAAAACAACTATATTTGCTAAATAAAACAAAACAGAACAGTAAATGGTAGCTGGGCATGGTGGCTTACGCCTATAATCCCAACAGTCTGGGAAGCCGAGGTGGGCTGATCTCTTGAGGACAGGAGATCGAGACCAGCCTGACCAACATGGTGAAACCCCATCTCTACTAAAAATACAAAAAATTACCCAGGTGTGGTGGTGGTGCCTGTAGTTCCAGCTACATGTGAGGTTGAGGCATGAGAATCGCTTGAACCTGGGAGGCAGAGGTTGCAGTGAGCTGAGATCACGCCACCTCACTCCAGCCTGGGCAACAGAATGAGACTCTGTCTCAAAAAATGGAAGAGTAAATGGAAGAACATGTGTTTGCAAGGGAGGGTGCTCGGTCCAGAAGTAACTGTGTTCCTTGGGGATCAAGTGTGAGACAGGTGTGAGGAGTAAGTGGCATTTACTGTGTCCAACTCCCCTCTCTTCAGAGAAGCTGAGAGCCACAGGCAGCTTGTAGCTATCTGCATGTCTGATGTTCCTCTCCAAATCCCTGAAGGCCCAGCTCAGGACCTGCCAGCCTCAAGCTCTGCACAGATGCAGGGACCTCTCATTCCCTATCAGACGAGCGCATGCTCCCTTCAACTGTGTCCGCAGCCCAGAGTTAAACATGGTTTCACTCCTGCCAAAGGCTGCTGGCTCACCGGTCTCGGACCATCCCAGAACAGACTGTTTGAGGGAACTTGTGACAACTAGATATTGGGCTCCTGGTATGTGGTTGCCTAATGGTGCCTACTGCGGTGCCAGGCACAAAGAATGTCTGCAATAGATATTTGTCCAGATGGTTTCAGTCTCTCCTGTCTAAAGGAAAAACTTACCACCCAGAGCTTCTTCATGTACCATCTTCCATTTTGGAAAATGTGCTTCAAAGTCATTATCTCACAGAACTCCTTAATGGCCTTGATGGCCTGGTTATTATTTATTTATTTATTTTAGTTTATTTATCGTTTTTTGAGATGGAGTCGTCTCACTCTGCTGCTCAGGTTGGACTGTGATCTCGGCTCAGTGAAACCTCTGCCTCCCGGGTTCAAGCAATTCTCCTGTCTCAGTCTTCCAGGTAGCTGGGGTTATAGGTGCTTGCCACCACACCCAGCTAATTTTTGTATTTTTTTAGTACAGGTGGGGTTTCTCCATGTTGGTCAGGCTGGTCATGAACTCCTGACCTCAGGTGATCCGCCCACCTTGGCCTCCCAAAGTGCTGGGATTACAGATGTGAGCCACCACATCCAGCTGGCTTTGTTCTTTTAAAATATTCTTTTGCCATGGCTGAAATGTTAAAGCACTGAAATCAACAGCCAAGGGCCATTTATAGAATTGAAATGAAGAGAAGACGTAGGAAGTATTTTGTGCATGGCAGTTCCTGTGCTGGTCACTTTCACAAACATTACCTTATTTAATTTTCAGCCAATCCTGGGAGATGGGTATTATTCCATTTTACAGATAAGGGAACCAAGGTTCAAAAAGTCTAGGTGACTTGGGTGGCACCCACATAGATCTTGAAATTCAGTGAAAGGCAAAGAACTAAGAAACAGTCAATAGAAACAGTTGCTCAATGATACGAAACTGGAATATAATCTGCAAATATTAATCTGGACTCATTAAATGCACAAATTGTTCCAGTGTGATGACTCCTCAACTCACCACACAACAAAGGAATTCTTTCTTGTTTACTCCTAGCTCAATGCATTCATATAATATCATCTGCTATTTCAATATAACAAATCCAAACCATTCCTCTTCTTATACACCAGGAATGTATTGAATGGTGTGAAATTCCGAGAGTTCAGTAAGGTTTAAAATCCTATCATATCACCAAAGTAGAGAGATTTCTTTGTAGTGTAATAAAACACATTATCTATGGTTCAATCAGATTGTCTTTCTGCTGGCTACGAAGACACACCAAGTTGAAACCTGCTTCTAATTATTACACCTACTCTGTACTGAACGAACCACAAAAAACAATTAAGGATAAACACCTTTCAACATCAGATGCTTGAAATCTTTTACACGTCTACCTTACGTGCTTTGACACATTTGCTGACATGGGTCCCAGACAAAGGGTGTTGTTATTCTTGGACTGCAGTGAAGGCCACACAGCCCCCTTGCGTGGCTCATGGCTTGACATAATTTGAATCTGCCACCATTAAGAAGAAGCCTCAAGACAGACCTCACTAAAACTCAGAAAGGAAGAACATTGCTTCAGGTTTGCCATTTAGAGGAAAATAAAGCTTGGGAGAGAAGCACCTGGACAAGAGATTTGAGGGGCATCTGTTCCGTTTGTGGGGCTCACCTGTCGGGTTTGCAGGAACATCCAGGAGAGTCTTCAACAGCTTCATGTCCTTAATGTTGTGAATATAAATCGACTCTTCCAGGCAGACCAGCAGCCTCTGGAATCACACAGACTTGTCAGTCCACGGAACCGTTCCTTACAGAGACACTGACCAAATCCCCATCACTCATCTTTCATATGAGTCCTAACTTGATCCTAAGCCTAAAGGAGAATTTTGATGATGCATTTTAAAGATTGTGTTTATGGATGCACGCACATACACACATTATTATCCACCTGAACAGAAGCATGGAATGCAAGATCTTAAGAAATTTTATTAGAAATTGTTTTCATTTTTCTCTCTTTCCTTCTTCCCTCCCTCCATTCCTCCCCCCTCCCTTCCTTATCCTTCTCTCCTTAGAACAGATATTCCTGAATCCCCCCCCCACTTTTTTTCAAGACGGTCTCACTCTGTTCCCCAGGCTACAGTGCAGTGGCACAATCTCAGTTCACTGCAACCTCCACCTCCTGGGTTCAAGCGATTCTCCTGGGTCAGCCTCCTGAGTAGGTGGGATTATAGGTGTGCACCACCATGCCTGGCTAATTTTTAAAATATTTTTAGTAGAGATGGGATTTCACCAATGTGGCCAGGCTGGTCTTGAACTCCTGACTTCAAGGGATCCACCCACCTCAGCCTCCCAAAGTGCTGAGATTATAGGCCTGAGCCACCGCACCTGACAGGATTTCTGAACATTTTCTGATCAGACCCCCTGTGCCATGTAAGACAATTTCATGTACCCTCTCTGGTTTTCATTGCCATCTGACAGGCTGCCTTTCACCCTAATCAAGTTCTCCTTCCCACACAAACAGGTTTCTTTGCTTTCTCTCCATCACCAAAGCTTAGCTTTTACCCCTCTCCAAATAATTACTAGCTCTAACTTCTTGCTACTCAGACACTCCTCCAGGCCCGCTCTTGGGCTGCTATCTACAGCCCTGGCAAAGGGAACAGAAGGGCTTCAGCCCTCATGTGAACACCCCAGCAACCCATATCCCCTTTGGCCCCCCTGGGCTCCTCTCTCTGGTGCTGCTCTCCCCACTGCTGTCAGACCCTTCTCTTCCTCTCCAAATGAAAGCCTGTCAGGTTCAGAGCCTCTTCCCAATGGCTGTGCTCTCAGCTAAGTGAAAGCAGGCCAGAGGGTTGATGTGTTGGGTGGTAAAAGAAATGTAATGAGTGGTCCAGTACAAGGGCAGATGTCGGTGCTGGGGAGGAGGTGTCAGGAAGGTGTCTCTGGTCAGGCAGCTCCTTCCACATCTGATCAGCCACTGACCACCCCTGCACATGGCTGACTTGGCTTCCCCCAGGCCAGTGTTTCTCAGACCTGGATGGACACCAGAACTGTCCCAGGAGCAAGCCCTGCACTCCCCTTGGAGATTCTGGTTTGGCAAGTTTTTAGACGAATACCCAGGTGATTGTTGACGTGCACAGAGGCTTGAGAACCACTGCTCTTAGGCCAGCTCCTTTTATTCCAGGGAACACCCACTGGAAGGGAAGGTACTAAAAAATACCACACAAAAGAGGCAGGCTCTGCTCCTGGGAAAAGCCCGCCCTGCTGTTCTCCAAGGAGGACTCTCCATGGCTCAGAATGATGAAGGTCATCAGTGTTAACCAAACAGAAAAATAACATTTAAACACCTTTTTTTTTTTTTTTTTTTTTTTTTTTTTTGAGACGGAGTTTCGCTCTTGTTACCCAGGCTGGAGTGCAATGGCACGATCTCGGCTCACTGCAACCTCCGCCTCCTGGGTTCAGGTAATTCTCCTGCCTCAGCCTCCTGAGTAGCTGGGATTACAGGCACGCACCACCATGCCCAGCTAATTTTTTGTATTTTTAGTAGAGACAGGGTTTCACCATGTTGACCAGGATGGTCTCGATCTCTTGACCTCGTGATCCACCCGCCTCGGCCTCCCAAAGTGCTGGGATTACAAGCTTGAGCCACCACGCCCGGCCTAAACACCTTTCTCAATTTTTTTTTTTTTTTTTTTTTTTTTGAGTCAGGGTCTTGTTCTGTCACCCAGGCTGGAGTTCAGTGGGAAGATTACAGCTCACTGTAGCCTCGACCTCGGGGGCTCAATCCATTTTCCCACTCCAGCCTCTGGGGTAGCTGGGACTACAGGTGTGTGCCACCATGCCCGGCTAATTTTTTGGTATTTTTTTGTACAGACCGGCATTTTACTATGTTGTCCAGGCTGCTCTCTACCTCCTGACCTCAAGAGATCCTCCTGTCTCAGCCTCCCAAAGTGCTGGGATTACAAGCGTGAGCCACGGCACCTGGCCCTTTCTCGGTTTTACCTAAGGCTTTGTTATAGATCTGAGACTGGGGGCTGAGGGTTAAGAAAAAAAAAAAAAAAAAAATTCTAACAGGGTCTCGAAATTGGTGACAAATATGAGCATTCCTCCGTGAAATATGCTCTGACTTATCCAATCACTGTACCTTTTTCCAGCACATGCCACGGTTTGAGCAATGTGGTTCTATGCCTGCTTCTGTTCTGAGGTTTTCGGATGCAGTCATGTCCCCTCCCAGCCCCACATCCAGTCCCCGGGATAGTGGGGCCTCAACATAAGCCTCTCGCAGGAACAGCACCTACGTCTCGCCTGTCTGATCTGATCGGCCTCATTTCCCACGAGCTCTAATGGCACCATCTGCTCTGTGGCCCACTCAGCTGAATTTCAGGTCACCCCCATGCCGGCTGCAGATAAGACTAAACACAGAGGGAAACAGAGAGAAAACACTGGGAGAGAACGACGAGGCGCTCTGTCTTAGTTCCCGCGAGAGCACGCTTCTGGGGTGCGCCGGGACACTGCTAATTGCTTTCTTAACAATCAGTTTTCAGTCCCCACAGAACCATGGCCTTGCCTTCAACTCAGCTCCTTGTCTGCTGCTTTGACTTTCATGTCCTTTTCTGGGTTTTATAAGTAACTCCTTTTATCAATGGCAATATTTATAGCATCTACCCTAGAACACCGTAGATTTGGCCTCAGAGGCTTCGATCCCATCAGCCTCGATCTGGATAGCAAGGGCCCCTCGGAGCACATGGCAAAAGAACAGCAAAAGTTTGCAAATCTAAATACGCCATACAGCTGCTTTATTGTCTTTATTCCATAAAATATTTTTCCTCAGTTCAGAAGAGAAATAACATGAACTAAAAATGAAACATGTGACAATTCCTAAGTGTTCTTCCTTGTTAAAATAAAAAACTTTTTATTTTTTATACAGACAGGGTCTCGCTGTGTCACCCAGGCTGGAGTGCAGCAGCTTGGTCATAGTTCACTGCAGACTTCAACTCCTGGGCTTAAACAATCCTCCTGCCTCAGCCTCCCAAGAAGCTAGGCTCATGGGCATGCACTAGCCTGCCCAGCTAAATTTATTTTTATCTTTGCAGAGACTAGGTCTCCTTATGTTGCCCAGGCTGGTCTCAAACTCCTAGGCTCAAGCAATCCTCCTGCCTTGGCCTCCTGAAATGCTGGGACTATACAAATCCTTAAATTTCTTAATTTTTATTTATTTATTTTTAGACAGATTCTCCCTCTGTCACCCAGGCTGGAGTGCAACAGCATGATCTTGGCTCACTGCAACTTCCGCCTCCCAGGTTCAAGCGATTTACTGCCTCAGCCTCTTGAGTAGCTGGGATTACAGGTACACACCACCATGCCCAACTAATTTTTGTATTTTTAGTAGAGAAGGGGTTTCACCATGTTGGTCTGGCTGGTCTTGAACTCCTGACCTTGTTATCTGCCTACCCTGGCCTCCTAAAATGCTGGGATTACAGGTGTGAGTCACTGCTCCGGGTTCTGTTTTTTTTGTTGTTGTTTTGTTTTTTGTTTTTTTGTTTTTAAACTGTGCTGTCTGAAGACCTTATGGAGTAGCAGAGTGAGTGCTATAGAAGAGGACATGCTGCCCTTATGCCTTTTTCATTTTCCCAGAGTGGGCACTCACACCGGGCACCACAGAACCCCTACCTGGCAAGAGAGGCTAGAGCAGCTGAGTTGCTTAAATTAAAATTTAAGTCCTCAACCTGAAAGTTTTAAGAAAAGCAAACTCCCAATGCTTCCCAGATCTGTTTCAAGTCATTCCTGTCGGGGAAGAAACGCTAAAGGAAGGGGTAATTGTTAGATCTTGGTTCCGATGAACTGATGTTCATCTTGGTTCCAACGTTAGATCTTGGTTCCAAGAACTGTTAGTTCCTAGTTCATGGCTTTGCCATGAATTGCTGACAGTTCTCGGTGCAACAATGTTCTTTAGAAGGTGGGGGGAGGAGAACCTTACAGTTAATGAGTATTACATTAAGGAGAGGCTGGCGCCTAAAGGTTAACAGACTCGGACGCTCAAATAGTCCTTCCTTGTCCCATTTGCTAACAAATATACCAGACAGAAAGAGAGAAATCATACAAGCAAATACAATAGATGCTGTTTGAGGGTTCTGATCTTTACAGATTATTTGCCTAAACAATCTTAAAAAGATCATCAGGTGCCAAAAACAGATGTTTAACCTTGTATACTGATTACTACTATATGCAAGGATAAAAAGTTTAGCGGCAAAACTTAATCTGTTACCAAGAGATTTCAGAGAAAACACCCAAGTCAAGAATTTCACCTAAAAGCCTTCAGGTAGAAAACTCTCAAACTGCCTTTCCCTCCTTTGCCAAGAACTTGGGGTCCTTTTCTTTCTTCCTCCTGCTACTCCCCATTTAAAAATCCCCACTTCTCTTTCTCCAGCTATTTTTCACCACACTGCTTTAGATGGACTTAAGTGGATTTTCATTTGAAAGAGTTGATCAACTCAAAGAAACAATCCCTTCTCATAAATTTAAAAAACATTTCATTTGTCTCATCTGCTTAAAAAAATTATTTAGCACTTAAGAGTTTAGATACAAAGACAGAAGAAAACATTGTCCTCAATGAATGCAGCAAACTCTCTGGGAAGACTTAATTGAATAGATAAATCACGGTCACACAAAGAATCTCTTTGTTTATTTGCTTAGTTAATAGTCGCTCAGGAAACAGATATTTATGGCATGTATCTACCAAACACAGTCCTTTCTATCATGTTTCTATCAACATGGTCCCTGCTCTCACAGTAATACGGCTGGACCTGGTGGCTCATGCCTGTACTTCCAGCACTCTGGGGGGCAAAGGAGGATTCTTGAGCCCAGGAGTTTGAGACCAGACTGGGCAACATGGGGAAAGCCTGTGATATGGTTCAGATCTATGGTACTTCCCAAATCTCACATCAAATTGTAATCGTCAATGTTGGAGGAGAGGCCTGGTGGAGGTGAGTGCATGGGGGTAGAGTTCTTCGGAATGGTTTAGCACCATCCCCCACCTTGGGTACTGTAGAGTGAGTGAGTTCTCACAAGATCTGGTTGTTTAAAAGTGGGTAGCACCCCCCTACTGCCAACCCATCTCTTGGTCCTGCTCCTGCCACGTAAGATGCCTGCTCTCACTTTGCCTTCTGCCATGAGTAAAAGCTCCCTGAGGCCTCCCTGGAAGCAGATGCTGCCATGCTTCCTGTACAGCCTGCAGAACCGTGAGCCAATTCAACCTCTTTTCTTTATAAATTACCCAGTCTCAGGTAGTTCTTCATAGCAAGGTGAGAATAGACTAATACACTCTGTTGCTATTTAAAAAAATACAAAAAAAAAAAAAATTAGCTGCACATGGTGGTACACACCTGTAGTCCCAGCTACTAAGGAGACTGAGGTGGGAGGATTGTTTGAATCTGGGAGATGGAGACTGCAGTAAGCCAAGATTGTGTCACTGCACTTCGGCCTGGGCAATAGAGCAAGACCCTGTCTCAAAAACAAAAACAACAACCAAAAACGAAAACCTGGCAATTCAAAAGGAAATCTGCTAACACCCCCAATACTTACTGAATAAGAGTTTATATTTTAAAAGAGAACATGTGACCGGGTGCAGTGGCTTACACCTGTAATCCCAGCACTTTGGGAGACCAAGACAGGTGAATCATGAGATCAGGAGATCGAGACCATCCTGGCCAACATGGTGAAACCCCATCTACTACTAAAAATACAAAAATCAGCTGGGTGTGGTGGCATGTGCCTGTAGGTCCAGCTACTCAGAAGGCTGAGGCAGGAGAATTGCTTGAACCCAGGAGGCGGAGGTTGCAGTGAGCTGAGATTGTGCCATTGCACTCTAGCCTGGGCAATGAAGCAAGACTGTGTCTCAAAAAAAGAGAGAGAGAGAGAACATATTGCCATATTGCCTATTTGAGATTGGACTAATCCTTCAACAAAGAAAATAAATACTACCAAAAAAAAAAAAAAAGTCTTCAAGGGTTAGCTGAGAAAAAGAAAAATGGAACCCAAGGCTTAATAGCGGGCCTTCCAGGAGAGCTGAGGACGTGGTGGGAGAAGGGCCATTTTCCTGACCCAGGGAGCCCCCACTTCATTCTCAGGCATCTCCTGCTCAGTGGCATTGCCGCCATCTGCAATGAATGCTATTGTCTGGGGCAAAACTGGAAGAGTTGCTCCTCTGGTTTAAGGGGCCCTGCAGTGGCTCATGGAACTGTTCAAGCCAGAGCGCTGACCCATCCCTGCGATGCCTAATCTGCACTCTACGGAAAGGGTGCAGCCTACCCATCAGTGGCCAACATTCTGGAAACATGAGCCAGAGATCCAGGAAGACCCCACTGCAACAAGCACGTGGAGTAGACTCTGCTTACAATACCCCCGGGACACCAAGCCTGAGCGTTAAAATTCTCTTTAGAATTGGATGCTTGTTTTAAAGACATTGATCTTGAAAGATGTTCATTTTTTCCTTTGGCTCCCATTAGCAGAAGCTTTGAAACCCTGAGGGATTTTCCCCCCACTTACTTGCCGGTTCAGCCTTATGGACAAGATGTTGCTGGAGTAGCTGTAATTACAGATCTCCGTGCCTTTCTTGAAGTGGTACACGTTCATTTGCCGGGGTTTTGTGTGACTGACCACCACCACCAGGCTGCTGGAGAAGAGGCGCTCCACGATGTAGACGTCCGGGATTTCATCTGGGAGGAAAAGCAGCTGGGAGGTTCCAAAGGCTCTCCAGGTCTTGCTGGCCAGATGCCCTCTCTGAGCTTGCATCTACAGTGATCCACCATGCCCCCCACCTTGTCAGGCGAGTTCTAACCCTCTCCCCAGGGAGCACTTTCAGAGCCCTTTCCTAATATCTAAAGTAAAGAAAATATAGCCCAGCATGGTGGCTCAAGCCTGTAATCCCAGCACTTTGGGAGGCTGAGGTGGGCAGATCACGAGGTCAGGAGACTGAGACCATCCTGGTTAACACGGTGAAACCCTGTCTCTACAAAACAAAACAAACAAACAAACAAACAAAAATTTAGCCAGGCATGGTGGCGCATGCCTGTAGTCCCAGCTACTCAGAAGGCTGAGGCAGGAGAATTGCTTGAACCCAGGAGGCGGAGGTTACAGTGAGCTGAGATCACACCATTGCACTCCAGCCTGGGCAACAGAGCAAGACTTCAACTCAAAACAAAAACAAAATAAAAAAAAAACACCAGTGTTCTGGCACAGCGGCTCACTCCTATAATCCCAGCACTTTGGGAAGCAGAGCGGGGAGAATCCGTTGAGGCGGGAGTTCAAGACCAGCTTGATCAACATGGCAAAATCCCATCTTTACTGAAAATATTTTTAAAATTAGCCAGGTGTGGTGGGGCACAGCTAGAATCCCAGCTACCTGGGAGGCTGAGGTATGAGAATCACCTGAACCCAAGAGGTGGAGGTTGCAGTGAGCCAAGATCATGTCATTGCATTCCAGCCTGGGCAACAGAGCGAGTTTCCATCTCAAGAAGAGAAAAAGAAAGCACTAGTGGCTAAGAGTTTCCAGAGCTGCCTCTGATGCTGTCTGCATGGAAGAATCTCCACTCCAGACCCTAGGGCTCCACTGTTTGCTCTGTCAAACATGTTTGGAAGGTTTGAACAATCTTCATATACCCTTTCCCTGAGAGACTTCCAAGGAGTGACTTCTCAGTTGAGAACCTCTGCTTCAGAATTCTTCTAGTCTTGCTAGAGGGGTGTGGATATGGGAGGGGGCAGTAACAGAGTTAAATCTGTATTCCTCCCCACACCCCATCTTGCTGTGCTCCCCAGATCTCCTTACTGCTGAAAACAATCTGGACATCAGTATTACGACGAGTAGAGTACTTCTGAAAGAGGCAAATTAACGACCCTCCTGAGCACAAAGGTTACAGCCTTGGTGTCTTTCTCAGCATGTTCTTTTCATATGTGTGCCTTTCTTGCACTTGGACAAAGCCCACATGGAACAATGTGGGACAGATACAGAGCAAAAAATTCACAAAAATGGTATAATAAAAATAACATCTTATGGCTAGGCACAATGGCTCACGCCTGTAATCCTAGCACTTTGGGAGGCCAAGGTGGGTGGATTGCCTGAGCTCAGGAGTTTGAAACCAGCCTGGGCAACACAGTGAAATCCCATCTCTACTAAAATACAAAATAAATGAGCCATGTGTAGCGATGTGCACCTATAGGCCCAGCTACTTGGGAGGCTGAGGCAGGAGAATTGCTTGACCCTGGGAGGCAGAGGTTGCAGTGAGCTGAGATTGCACCCCTGCACTCCAGCCTAGGTGACAAAGCAAGACTCCATCTCAAAAAAAAAAAAAAAAAAAAAAAATCTTACAAATAAAGTAGGAGCCCAAAATATTATTTATTAAACCACTTTCTTTCCAGGAAACTGAAAGGTGTATATTTTTCACTATTATGATGGCATAAACTATCACCCTGAGAAAATAAGGAAGTCACATTTTTAGTAAATTATTTGCAACGTTCACTAGATGTTCTTCAACACCATTGACATGAACTATGTAAACAGGATGGTGTTGTCTTCTTCAAACAAATACTTCCATGACTGAATGAATGTTGTCAGTATCTTACAGTGCCAATATAATGGTAAAAATAAGTCACAAGGGGCTGAGTGTGACGGCTCACACCTGTAATCCCAGGACTTTGGGCAGTCAAAGTGGGCAGATCACATGAGATCAGGAGCTGGAGGCAAGCCTGGACAAAATGGTGAAACCCAGTCTCTACTAAAACTACAAAAATTAGCCAGGTATGGTGGTGGACACATGTAATCCCAGCTACTCAGGAGGTGGAGGTTGGAGAGAGCCAAGATCGTGCCACTGCATTCCAGCCTGGGTGACAGAGCAAGACTGTCTCAAAAAAAAAAAAAAAAAAAAAAAAAAAGTCACAAGTGACCTTCAGGTTTGACAATTATAAAAATTAACAACTGGTGCTTGCTTCGGCAGCACATATACTAAAATTGAAACGATACAGAGAAAAATTAATGACTGTGCATATATATGTGAAAAAGTCTCAGTCATATGATTTCACACAAATAATTTCTTCATGTAAAATGGAAATGTTACTTAAACTATTGCCAGATCTTACTAAGTGCTTGTGGTTTTAAAGCAAGTGGTGGCAATGATTTCTATTTAAATCTGAAAAATGCTGACTCCCTAAGTTTGATGGTTAAGGAAGGGGAAAATAGGAAGCTTGGTGGCACCACAGATTAAAGTCAGGAGGGAGGCTCTGGTTCTCCTGCAGATCCTAAGGTCTCTCTCACACACACTTACTGCTTCCATGGACTTGATCCAGATGCTCCACAGAACTCAGAGAAAACAGCTTATACCCGGCTTTAGTTCCAATTGCTAGGGATCTGTGGAGGATAATAACAGCATGGGAATGACAACAGGTATTCTAACAGCAGATCTATCTGAAAATAGATACCCTTTGCCCCCTAGCTTCAGGGGTACAGGTAAACAAGCCTCTGCAGGAGCTTAGATCCTTGATAACATCCTAAATGGTGACACATGCCTTGACAGGCAGAAATAGTAAAAGCAAAGAAAAAAAAAGTCAAAAGCAACTTAAAAAAAGTCAAATGGTCAAGGGACATGAAATTACATGAGCTCTGTCATCCAATAAAATATCATATCTACCAGACATGTTTTTCCAACTGGGCAGATAATAGGAAAAATGGAATGTTTAAGAATATTTATGATAGCTCAAACCTTTACTTCCAACATAACGAGAATATCTTCTTGATGTCTGAGAGACATTTTACCAGGTAAATCATTTTTTCTTTCCTTCATAACTTTGTTTGTTGCTTATAAGAAGAAATACTGTTTTCTTTTTTTTTTGAGATGGAGTCTCGCTCTGTCACTCGGGCTGAAGTGCAGTGGTGCCATCATGGCTCACTGCAACCTCTGCCTCCTGAGTTCAAGGGATTTTCCTGCCTCAGCCTCCCAAATATCTGGGATCATAGCCAGGTACCACCACACCTGGATAATTTTTGTATTTTTAGTAGAAACAGGTTTCACCATGTTGACCAGGCTGGTCTCAAATTCCTGGCCTCAAGTAATCCACCTGCCTTGGCCTCCCAAAGTGCTGGGATTACAGGCGTGAGCCACCATGCCCAGCCTAAGAAATATACTTTCATAGTAGGCATAGTAGGTAAAATTTAAGAGATGCTTCCTTTCATCGGTTTCCAGGAAACTGTCCCAATACTTTACACCAGTAGCTCTCACTCCTGGATGTACATTAAACTCAATTGGGAAGTTTACTTGGATTTTCTTTTCTTTTCTTTTTTTTTTTTGAGACGGAGTTTTGCTCTTGTTACCCAGGCTGGAGTGCAATGGCGCGATCTCGGCTCACCGCAACCTCCGCCTCCTGGGTTCAGGCAATTCTCCTGCCTCAGCCTCCTGAGTAGCTGGGATTACAGGCACGCGCCACCATGCCCAGCTAATTTTTTGTATTTTTAGTAGAGACGGGGTTTCACCATGTTGACCAGGATGGTCTCGATCTCTCGACCTCGTGATCCACCCGCCTCGGCCTCCCAAAGTGCTGGGATTACAAGCTTGAGCCACCGCGCCCGGCTGGATTTTCTTTTAAGTTCAGTTACTCTAATGAGCAGCCAAAACTGGAGAACTCTGCTCTCTACTATGTCCTACAAAGCAATCATCACAACCAACAAACAAAATAAAAACTAAAGATTTATCTGGGACAATCAAAGTGCTTTTTTAAAAAATCTGGTTTTCTTAATTTTTAATTTTTCAATGAGGAGACAAAGACAGGTTGTAAATCCAGATTTTCTTGGCCTTGTATTGAAAGTAAACATCAAAGTCAACTTTATTCAGCAGCTGGGAATCCCCACTCAGCTCTTTCCAGCTGTGCCCTCCCCTCCACACCTAAGTGATGAACAGAATCTGATCTGGAGCCCACTCACAGAAGTGTGCTTCTCTGGAAGCCCACCTTGGAAAAAATGGGATGTCAGAGCTGAAATGGACCTTAAAATGGTTTAGTCCACCCTCCTCATTTAAAACAAATATATGCCAAGGTGAGATTCATTCTTTAACGGGAAGCATATACTAAAATAAGCAACTTACTACTACAAGCCTGGATGGCTGAGGCTCTTGTTTCACTAGTCTAAAAAAGAGAAGGTCACATGATTTTCCCGGGATTTTTTTTTTCCCTACCCAACCATTTCTTCTTCCCTGAGACACAGGATAGGGCAATTACAGTAAACTTTTAATCAGCAAGGTAGCTGGTGATGTCTCCTATCCCTCCAACCTGCTATGCAGCTAAATTGGTGGGTTAGACATTTGCAGCTGTGCACTTAGAACCGGCATTTAGTAGCTAGACTGAGGTATTAATGACGACAAACAGCAACTGGAAAAGTAAGCCCAGAACACCTTAAAACTTCAAAATGTATTTTGTAGTGATTATTATTTTTAAACTTTCTTCACATAGACTTCTTCACATAAGTAAAGATGTGTTTGGCTGCAAATTGAAGTTTGTAAAGCTTGCAAGTAAGGAAAGAAATCCTGTAACTAGAGTCTTATAACATTAATGCAAAGTAATAGCAATTTAAAGTAATTTTCAAACATAAGCCTTCTCCTGGACCAGTAGAATTCTACATATGAGAAAATCACAGTGATGTTTTATGTGATGTTTTAGATGATTGATCAATGGCCACAAAATACTCTGAATCAAGGAATTTAGACTTAGACCTGATTAGATCCATAAAGTCTTTCTGCAGAAACAAAATTCTAATCACTACTCATGGAAACAGACAAATATTTATCACAAATCAAATTTAAAATGTACCCAAAGTAGGCCGGGTGTGGTGGCTCATGCCTGCAATACCAGCATTTTGGGAGGCCGAGGTAGGCGGATCACTTGAGGCCAGGAGTTTGAGACCAGCCTGAGCAACTTGGCTGTTCCCTGTCTCTACTAAAAAATACAAAAAAATTAGCTGGGTATGGTGGTGCATGTTTGTAATCCCAGCTACTCGCAAGGCTGAGACAGGAGAATCACTTGAACCCTGGCAGGCAGAGGCTGCCCTGAGCCAAGATCGTGCCACTGCACTTAAGCCTGGGTGACAGTGAGACTCTATCTAAAAAAAAAAAAAAAAAAAAAGTACCCAAGTATAGCACAGTGCCAAGCATGAAGTATGAGTGTAGGAGATGGGTAAGGGTTTACTGCTTTTAACCCACCTTCTTCAGAAATACTAGATCCTGAATTCAGCCTACATTTATAGAAGACGACATGGCAATACACCCCAAGCAAGGGGCTTGGCTTATTTTAAAATCCAGTGTCATACCCTCTGTGGCTCAAAGCAACTGAGTGTGACAAGAAATTTTATTTATAGGCGAGGCAGAGCTGCCCAGTAGAGCCTTCCTCCAAGAAAATAAAACTAACAGTAGGGAGCAAGGAAATTAACTTTCAAAGCACCCTACAGTTTTGAAAATATCATTCTTATTCAATTGCTGTAGAAAGCTGGGACTTTGCATTATTTAATGACTAGAGTATAAATTAACATCTCCCACTTTTTTTTTTTTTTTTCAAATCTAGTAATGTTACAAAGCAGAATTTAGAACATTTACTACTTATAAGCAAACTAACTCTTCTTCTTAACTTGTGTTCAATTGGGAAGGAAAACATCACCCAGGCATTTCAACAGCCATACTTGCTTGCCAAATGTTTCTTACAAAACATCAGGAGTTTATCTATACCAGCATTTTTGTAAACTGCAGGTCCCAACTCATGAGTGGATCCTAAAACGCAATTCAGTGAGTCACTTTTTCTTAGCAGCTTAGAAAAAAAAAAAGACACATTCACTATTTTGTGAATAGTGTATGTGTTATGGGTATTGGGTGATGTTGCAATATGTATTTCTTATTGCGGGTCACAACCGCAGCAATAAGAAATTGCAACATCAAGAAAAACTTGAAAGTCACTCAAATAACCAAGCTGTAGAGCTATTCGATTACATGATTACACATACGGTTTTTTCAAACAAAGGCATATTGTTCAGCACTGGGTGTTTTTAAACAGAAACACAAAGGGAATGGAAGTCAGGGTGGTTAATGGTACATGATGGCCTTAATTACACCACTGAAGGATCAATATTAGCATTGCTCAGTCATCAGCAGCCAAGGCCCAGAAACTGGTACAGCAGGAAGTGGGAAACTGGGAAGCGGTCATCCCCGCCTGATGCTCAGGGTGCACATTCCAAAAAGATGATTCCATATGGTCCCCGGGGCTCGCTTCCAGGAAAAAAGGGAAAGAAACAGGCGTTTGCCTCTAAGACACAGAATCCTGCAGATGCCTGAAACACACTTAGCAAGTCCCAGCTCCCTCTCAAAGGCCAAATGTGAACATCAAAGTAAAACATTAAAAATCCACTCAAAAACAACAGGGCGGAGCTCCTGTTTCCTGGAGAGAAAGCAGTCTGCGCCCTGGAAAGGACTTTTGGACTCCGAGAAGGAGATCCTGCCTGGCTGGGTGGGCTATGTGAAAACGGCCAAAGAAATCCAGTTTCTTCCATCCAGAGCGGGCAGGCAAAATGCCCTGTGCCCGGGCTGGGACAGGGGGCTGGCCGCAGGGATAGGCTGCCTCTTTGTCCGAGGCCCTGCCCAGATGCCACGTTGAGATGCTCAAGGACAAATGGGAAAGTTTTCCTGTACTCTCATCTTCCTGGGCCCCAACTACAGAGTCCTGGGTCAACTTGCAACTTCCTCTCCCTTCTCATCTCTTTGTTTTGGCCACTGTCTCTCTTCCCCAGACACTCACTTTGGTCAGTGGCTTTCCCACCGCCCCGCTCCCCGCATATTCCGTGGCCTCCGCAGCCCCACTCCCTTTGGGAACCCCCTGCTTTCACCCTTGGCCCGACCTCCCGGCTCTCGGAGGACACTTGGGGTGGGGTGGGGCAAACCCCACTGCAGGGGTACGGGGTTGACCCCAACGCGTCCACCGCAGCCACCGGCCGTCCCGCCGAGGCCCCCTCGAGGCGCAGGCCACAAGCTGCGCTCAGGAGCTGGTCCTGACACTCTGTCCCCCCCTCACTAGCAGGGGTCTCGTCGGGGCTTACGTGCAGTCCTGGTTGAATGAGAAGCAGCTGAGCGCAGACTCGACCCCGCCCGGGGGAGCGTCCGCGACCTCGGCCTCCATCGGGGGCTCGGCCCGGGAAGCTGCAGCTCGGAGCCGGCGACAGCCACCTCAGCAGCCCGCCGGCGCCGGCTCCACGGGCCGGGCCGCGCGGCCTGCCCGCCCCTTCCCCGCCCCTTCCTCGCCCGGGCCCGGGCTTCGCCCCGCCCCTCCTCGCCCCTCCAGCGGGTCCCGAGGACCCGAGCAGCTGACAGGGCGGGGCTAATACCTCCGGCCACCATTGGCCACGAGCCCAAGCCGCGGTGGGCGGACACCGCCCCCTTGGCCAATCCGCGGCGTCTGTGGGCGGACCCGTCTGACTGGCGACCCGCCCCTGGCTTCGTAACGCGGCTTTCCATTGGACAAAGCCACGTGACACAATGGCAGCAGGCCACGTGGTGGTGTTTTCATTGCCGGAGCCGTCCAGCTGCGAGGGAGAGGGAAGGATGAGTACGGCTGGGGCGAGACCTGCTGGTTTCAGTCCGGCATCTGCGTCCGGGCCGCCACTAGGAAGACGGGAGGACGAGCTAGTTCCCACCCCGCCCAAACCCTTTGCTAAGTGTAACTCTGCCTATTAAACTTACAGAGTTTAGTAGAGAGCGTTAGACTCCAAAGCCCCACCCTTTTGTAGAGTCCTCAAGCTGCATTGAGAGAAGCTCCTAAAATGGGGCTGGTTCAGCCAGAGAGGTAGCAAGTTATCTTATCTATTGCCGAGCGGTTGAGAACCTTCACTACTTGCCAAGCACCATACTATGTATGTTATCGTGTTGAATTCTTATAAAATTTGTATGGAAAATTTGACTGTGCTCAGTATACCGAAGAGGCAACTGAAGCAAAGCTAAACGATTTGTCTAAAGTAACAGCAAATGGTAGAAAGTGTGTTTGTCTGCTTTCAAGACCTGTGCACTAAATAACTGCTAAACAGTTATTTGGCAAGACCAATCTGATCCGTAGCTGAAGAAAATGAACGTGTGTATAGGGTAGTGTAGTTTATGAAAGGGGTGACGTCTTGAAGATATAGCACAATTTAAAACTCACATAATTCGAAATAAACCTTGACAAAGGATCTCTTTTTCCAGGCTTAGTACTGTACATGTTCCCATGCGGAATTATTGCCAGTATGGTTTATGAATCAGGAGCTCTGCCAGCTTTGGACTGTATAATTGCTAATGGATTTTTAATTCATTTTTCTCAAATTTTGAGATGATGTTTTAATTATTGTTACATGACAGTGTCTCAAATCGGCATAATTCAAATTTATTAGGTTGGTGCAAAAGTATTTGCAGTTTTTGCCATTACTTTTAATGCCTAGTTTATGACAAAGCCATATATATATATATATTTAGCCTTGGACCTAGAATAGATGAGCAAAGGGCACTATTTCACCTAAACCTTTCTGGTTGGATTTTCAGTTTGTGTTTTCTGAGATGCAAATATAACAGTTTCTTTTCTCAACTTTATTATTTTTTCTCTCCAGTCATGTAAAAATAGTTCAGCTCATAGATTCACAGATGTTGTTGCTCTTCTGCCTATTGTGAGCTGTTGTGTAAACTATCAGGAGTGAATGGATTCTTTTAGTATGGATACTTTTAGTATCCATTAGATATATTTGTATAAGTATAAAAACGGTACAGAGTGTCTAAACAGTAAAGCTACTTTGTACCATTTTTGTATATATACAAATGTAGCTAATGGATAAACAGTATACTAAAAGTATACTGTTTAGATACTTTGCACAATTTTTGTAACCTTTCTTATCAAAGCTACTTCCCCGCACCTCCCAGCTCTGTCAAATGCTGCATTCCTTTCTGTCCTGTTTAGAAACATGAAGTGTACCATAAAGCATTTAAAGTATAAGCTGTTATTATCAGTTTGTTTTTAAGAGTTTGGACTTTACTGGGTAGATGTGGGAGCTGGTGTAACTTTTGGAGCAGGAGTGTTTCATGATAAAAGCAGTGTCTTTGTCAGATAAATGTGGCCAGGGTGTACAAAACAAATTAGAAATGGGAAGAGGCCTAGAAGTCTTTAGGGGATGAATGTGAAATTCTGGGAGCGAAGTGACAGGAGAGACTAGGCTACAGTGTTGAAAACAAGGCCAGAAAATTAGACCAAAGCATAGAGATGCTTTTAGGCAATGCTGTCCAATAGATAAAGTGAGACCCAAATGTGAACTCCACATGTAAATTTCAATTTTTTCTAGAAGATACACTTAAGAAGGTAAAAGAAATAGGCAAATTAATTTGAACAATATTGTTTATTTAATCCAATATGTCAAAAAACATCATTTCAATATAAAGATAATCAGTATAATACAGTTACTAATCAGTTAATTCAGATTTTAATTTTTTTAAGAATGAAATATTTTCAATCCGGTGTGTATTTTTCACTTACAGCATATCTCAGTTCACATGAGCCACATTTTATGTGTTCATGTAGCTGGTGGCCACTTTATTCTCAGTGGAGTCTTGAGGAGCTAAATGACAGGCATGACAACTAATGGGGAAGGGGGAGAGGCAGAGAAGAAGAGGGAAGAGTCAAAGCTGATTTCATGGTTGGGAAGGGGAAGCCCATTGGGTTGCTTTTAGAAACTAGAGCTTCAGTCAGGTATTCAGAAAGATGTATTTCATTTCAGACACATTTCGTTAGCAGCAGAACTGCATGGTTACTGAAATTAAGATTTGGATCTGGAGATATGGTGATAGGAGAAAAATTGCTACCTTCCCAGGCTCACCCTTCCTGTGAATGGTCCCCCTTATATGTTTCTTTCCAGTTTAATGGTCCATTATGCCACCATCCATGTGGAAATAACATCCCAGAGCTGCCGCATCTGATTTCATTTTTCTCAAGACAATACATAAGTCTATATTTTTATATAAATCTACATTTATATAAACCTATGCCTATTTTATTAAAAACCTGTATTTTTAGGTAAATTTAAAAAGTGATGAAAACGAATTCTTATTTTCAAAAAGTACCTTGTGAGCAAAACTAAATACATCAGCTGACTGGGTGTGGTTTATGGAGGGCTGCTTTGTGCTTTCTTTTAGAGGTATAAGCAGCCACTTTGAAGAGCTCCACCCTCAAAAAAATTCCCAGAAGTCCATTCATGTAAAAAGCAAGGACAAAGATATAAATAACTTAACAGGTGCTGAATTCATTTAATGTCAGGCTGATTTTTCTTTTTACCATTCTAGTTCTGGGTTCTGTGGGAGAGGGTACTCTTGATTTGAATGTTGGGGTTATGGGCATCCTAATTCAGCAATTTCACTACTAAATGACATCAGCAAAAGGTAATGGGGTAGGTGGGGTGGGGGACAATGCTTTGTTACAGTGGAAACAAGATTTTGGCTTTTTCCCCTTCCAATTGAAATTCCCAAGTTTCTATCTTTCCCCTGTGGCGGCGGGGGGGGGTGGGGGGGGTGGTGGGTGGTGGTACAGTGGGAGGCGGGGCAAGGATACTCCATTATTTCTAGGAAAACTTACTAGTAAGTAACTAGTAAGTTACTTACCAATCAGCAAAATCTGGGAGAATAAAGCTGGGCTCTGGGAATTAAAGACATGTTTGGTAATACAAAATTGCAGGCTACCATTCAGCTAATGGAGTGAATTCTTATTTGTGTAACAATCAGGTTGTAATTTTAAAATGCTGATTAGGGCATGTACAGGGCATTAACAGGGGAAGCTGGAAATGAGACATCCTGTCTGATGCAACACTCCTGTCACCCTATATGGCCGTTCATTGCACCCAACCATCTATAATTAGAGTAACTACTAGGTGAACAAACACCACTCTGTCCTGTTCTTCTTTTTATAAAGTCCATTCTATTTTTATAAAACCAAGTTACAGTGAATAATCTGCTGCTTCTTTTCTGCTATGGGGCAACACTCAGAATGTGAACTGAAAAAGAGTTGAACCCTACTGGGCCAGTGTATAGTAGCCCTTTGAAAAAGGGTAAAGGAGGCCGGGCGTGGTGGTTCTCGCTTGTAATCCCAGCACTTTGGGAGGCCAAGGCGGGCGGATTACCTGAGGTCAGTAGTTCAAGACCAGCCTGGCCAACATGGTGAAACCCCTCTTAAAAAAAAAAAAAGAAAAGAAAAAGAAAAAGCGTAAAGGAAGAAGGGCCTTGGGACAATGGAGACAAGAGGGAGAGGGAGGGAAGGGAGTGGGTGTCAGTACATGTGAGTACGTGGAGGAAGCTCAAGGAGTCAGCCCTTCATTGCCAGAGTAGAAGGGAAGGGGTTGGGCTGTAGGGCGATTTCTGGGAAAGGAGATGATCAATCTGATTGGCAAGCAGGAAATCTCCAGCTGGAGGTCTGGCTGAGCAGCAGGTGCAACTGGGTGTTTTGTTTCCAGTTATAGACAGTTTGTGTGAGATAGCATGGCTGCAGTGAATGAAGAGTTCCTATCAAGTGCCCTTGCCCCCCATATGGAACCATTATTTCTGGATTTATTGATTAAAAGGGGGAGAGACAGGGAGCAAAAACCAACGACACTTCCAATGTTCCTTGACTTATACGTTCCTTCCCACGAGTCAGGAAAAATGTTATTTCACTAAAGAGTGAATTGGTGTCTTAATTCATTCTCTTCCCTCATCTGTCTTATTTTTGCCTCCAGAATAGCCTTCCTAAAACACCAAGGTGAATCATAGGTTTTCAATAAGTGCTTGCTGATTGGCAGATGATCAGTAAGACAGTTGCTTTCTAGGAGTGCGTTTGCCAATGTCCTTTGAGCTGAGAGTCTATCACCCACGCCAGTGCAGAGAGCTGGGTGTTTTTGTTCACCGAGGCATCTTCAGGCTGGCCAAGGATACAGAGACGGGTTCAGCAGGTCAGCCAATCACCCTGCCTTAAATTTTAGAGGGTAATTATAGGTGATACCTGAAAATAGAAAACCAAGCTTTATAGAAGGCTTGGTTTGGAGCATCATACAACTTCTCATTTAACACTAACCACGTCTGTCTGGTTGAGAAATGTTGATTCCCATTGGGCAACTGCATAAGCCAAAATGGAGAGTATTGAGTAAGTTACCAAAGGCTCTGAGACAGCTTAGATGGAGGTGCGGTTTGTCCTCATTCCTTCCACTGGGTGCCCAGGTTGCCAGTCCACACTGTCTCTCGGACTGCTTTGGCTCAAGGCTGGAAATAGAATTGGCATCTTGACCTGTGCTTCATCCTATGAAGGGACAGAGAAGCAAGGGGTGGAGAGATAGAGGCAGGATCATGCCAAGAGGGCCACAGGCCAAGTACAAAGGCGAGAGTGTGGAGTCCTGAGCGCTTCAAAGGTAACCACCTCTTTGCCTACATTTACCAAGGATACATCTAGAAATACTCAAAAACGTCCTTTGCCCGGGCACGGTGGCTCACACCTGTAATCTCAGCACTTTGGGAGGTCCAGGTGAGCAGATCACGAGGTCAGGAGTTCCAGACCAGCCTGACCAGCATGGTGAAAACCAATCTCTACTAAAAATACAAAAAAGTGAGCCCGGAATGGTGGTGCGCCCCGGTAGTCCCAGCTACTCGGGAGGCTGAGGCAGAATTGCTTGAACCCGGCAGGTGGAGGTTGCAGTGAGCTGAGATGGTGCCACTGCAGTCCAGCCTGGGCAACAGAGTGATACTCCATCTCAAATAAAATAAAATAAAATAAAAAATAAAAAAAATTGTTCTTTGTTCCCAAGCAGAGAGTTAGCCTGTGCTCCTGGGTGGACGTGACTTGTTGGAAAGTGCTGTACTACTTTAGGTTTCTTTCTAGTCTTGCGGTGGTCTAGGGAGTGGTAAACGTTCCTTAGAATCCATCACCCGCTGGGAAGAAGGTGGATTCAAAGGCTTTGGGATTGGGGTGAGAGGGGAGTGGCTAAGAATCCCAAGATTCTTGGTGAACAGTGCCATCTAGTGGTCTGCATGATTTAGTTCTAGGATGGTTGGGTGGACACCTCAGGAAAAACTGGCCTGAGTGGTAAGATATGGGTAGCCGGGTCCTAAAGCCCCAAAAGAAAAGTCTCTGAGGCTCCATTGTGTATTCTTCCAAAACCTTTTTACTGTCTATAAATGGAAAACATGGAAGCCTCCCCCACCAATTCCTCTGAAGGAGGAGGTTTGGAAGGAGTTTGTATATTCATTCATTTGACCAATTTTTATCGTGTGCCTGTCGTGTGCCAGCCACGGTTCCAGGTTCTAGGAATATGAAACTGTCCAAAATGAGTAAAAACCCCTGCCCACCTGGGCAGAGAGACCATCAACAAAAAAAATGAGATATATAGTATCTTAGATGGTGATAAGTGCTAAGAAGAAACATACAGTGAAAGCGTGTGTGGGAGGGTGGGATGTGGGGAGGAGAAATTTCCATTTGAAATCGGAAGAGAGGGGAGCAGGTTATGCAGTCATGTGGGAAAAGGCTGAGAGAGCTGTGAGGAGGCAGGGCTGTCGGAGAGTGTGGAGAACTGCAGACAAAGAGGTCACAGTGGCTTGGGAAACCACGGGAAGTTCTGACTTACGTTGGAGCAGAATCACTCAGGCAGCTGCGTTGAAAAGAAACTGACGATGTCTTGGGAGATTCACAATTCACTTTAGCGTGTTCAAGCCTCCAGAAAGCTCGGCATTATGTGTATTTAACATCGTTTCACAAGTACTTTCCAAACTTATTTAAAGATAGGTCCCTGTCTTCCAGGAATACCCACTACTTCATGTGAGACCTGAGAAAATGGAAATCAGCTCGGATGAGCAGGCTGGAATGTTCCCAACAGTCATCAACAAGGTCAGCACAAGGCCAGGCAAAAACACTGTTTAGCCCAAGGCCACACCATAGCTGCAAAATTACTGGCACTGGAGTGTCTAATTCTTTCATATCAATGCCTCTCCCAGACCCACGTGATTTCTCCCCTTGCTGAAGAAAAATTTCTGAGCTACCCAATTATGAAGCCACCCTGCTTCACCACACATCCATTCTTGACCTGATTCCTATTTCTTCTACCTTTCCTTCCCTAGCATCACTTAACACAAACCGGCCAAAAAGCCCTTTCCCAAAGCCTCTTACTGAGAAGCTTCTTGGTTCACTTGATGTGCACAACACCCTCTTGCTGCAGGAAGTTAATAAAACTAACATTGACAAAATTCATCTTCTTGTACTCTACCTGTAGGTGTTACCAGAGCCTAGCATTTCATAAAACAAGGTGTAAGAACAGTTGGACAAAATGATTATTTCCTGTTGTGAAATTCTGAATCTAAAGATGAGACATTGCACCCCCAAACTGTCTTGTGTACCAGTTGGAGACAGCATCTTAAGAATGAAGAGGGTGAGGACTGTATTGTTAAATATTTAAAAAATAGGAAGTGTGGATTATTTTTATAAGTTGTTCCTTGTCTGGTCCCTTCTGCTGCTAACATTTTTGGCTGAACATTTGTACTATGGGACCTCTTGGCCTGATGAAGATTTAATATGCTTTTCTTCTGCCAGGAGCCTCCTTGGACTTTCTTAGCCAATGCACAGATGTCTGGAGGCAGACCAGATTGGTTCTAGGCAAAATAAAAGATAATGTCTCAGCTTTCTATTTTTTTTTTTTTTTTTTTTTTTTAGATGGAGTCTCATTCTGTTGCCCAGGCTTGAGTACAGTGGTGTGACCTCAGCTCACTGCAACCTCCACCTCTGGGGTTCAAGCAATTCTCATGCCTCAGCCTCCAAGTAGCTGGGGTTACAGGCATGTGTGACCATGCCCTTTTGTATTTTTAGTACAGATAGGGTTTCACCATGTTGGCCAGGCTGATCTTGAACTCCTGACCTCAGGTGATCTACCCACCTGGGCCTCCCAAAGTGCTGGGATTACTGGCATGAGCCATCACCCATGGCCTGTCTCAGCTTTCTTGAGCTGTAGTGATGGTATAGGCAACGGTGACCCACAAAAGCAGATTTGCATCTTAGAAAGCTCCCTGCAGCAGGAGCAGCAGAGGATGTCGAAGAGGAGTGGGTGATAAGGCAGCAAACAGGTGAGAGGCTGGTGTGTCAGTTTAAGTCAGAGACCGGAACTTAGGTGCTTTGTGGAGTGGAGGTAGAATCTATAGGAATCAGTGGTTTATTAGATGAGGGAATGGGGAGAGGCAGATCAGCATAGAGAGTGGTGGTCAGTGTAACTTGGGTTTCCTCTGACCTTACTGGCTTCTGCATGCAAATGGGCCTGTGTTACCAGTTACCCAAATTTCACTGGCTCCTTCCTCTACCTTTTATAGAATACTCAGCTCCCTTCAAAGCCTTTCCTATTGATTACTGGGAGTCCCCAGAAATGCCTTGCACGTGCTCGGAATTGCCCTTCTGGGCATGCCCATAGGGACATTTGTTTATGCTGATGAAGACCCTTGTGATGGATGCCTCATTGCTGCCACCTGCTGGGGTCCACTGTAACAACACCGAAGTGTTTCTTCCAATATACATACACTCTTTCTGCTTGTATTGAAATGATTGTTTATGTTTTCTCTCTGTCTCTCTCTCTCCCTCTTTTTTCTTTTTTTTTGAGACAGAGTCTCACTCTGTCACCCAGTCACCCAGGCTGGAGTGCAGTGGTGCGATCTCAGCTCACTGCAACCTCTGCCTCCTGGGTTCAAGCGATTCTCGTGCCTTGGCCTCTTGGGTAGCTGGAGTTGCAGGTGAGCGTCACCAGGCCAGGCTAATTTTTGTGTTTTTAGTAGAGACGGAATTTTACCATGTTGACTAGGCTTGTCTTGAACTCCTGGCCTCAAGTGATCTGCCCACCTCGGCCTCCAAAGTGCTGGGATTACAAGCGTGAGCCACCATGCCCAACCATGTTTTCTCCTATTTTATGTTAATGCAGATAACTACATCAGATAATTTTTTATTGAGGTGAAATTCACATAAAATTAACCATTTTTAAGTGAACAATGCAGTGACAGTATATTCACAATGTTATGCTTCCACTTCCGTTATCTAGTTCCAAAACATTTCTATCACTCTAAAAGAAAACCCTGTACCCCTTAAGCAGTTACTACCCATCCCTCTACCCCAAACCCTTGGCAACTGCCAGTCAGCTTTCTGTTTGTATGGATTTATCTATTCTGGATATTTCATATAAATGGAATCACACAATATGTGGTCTTTTGTGTCTGGCTTTTATTTAGCAGAATGTTTTCAAGGTTCACCTATGTTGTAGCATGTGTCAGTATTTCATTTCTTTTTATGGCTGAATAATATTGCTTTGAGTATGCATGTCACAATTTTATTCATTTATCAGCTGAGGGGCATTTGGGTTCTTTCCATCTTTTGGCTATTGCGAATATTTTGAACATATGTGTACATGTACTTATTTGGTAACTGTTTTCAATTCTCTTGAGAATGCTCTGAACTCCTGAGAGTGGAATTGTTGAGTCACCTGGTAATTCTATGGCTAACTTTTTGAGGAACAGCCAAACTGTTTTTCATAGCAGATGAACCATTTTACATTCCTATAGCAGCATACAAGGGCTCCAATTTCTCCATATCCTTGCCAACACTTGTCATTTTCTGTTTTTGCTTTTGTCTTCCAAATTACTCTAGCCATCCTTGTGGGTGTCATGAACACTAAAGTTTTATGAGATGCCTGCAAACTGCAAACCCTTGGGACATATTAAGTAGTGCTAGAGGTCCCACCATTCTCACTGAGTCAAAGCCCTGCTATATTCTTAAGACTGCCATGCTCATTGTGGGTCACACTCTTGACACCTGGACAGTGAGTTTCAACATGGAGCTCTCTCTTCACGCAGCTCAAGTGGGAGTTCATGGTACTATGTCAAGGACTCAAGATCTGAAGTAGATCCCAGGCTTTCCTTCCTGGCCTGTTCTTTCCAATCTTATCTTTCATTCTCCTAGCTAAAACCTCTTGATATACCACCATCTCTTTAGGTACACTGGGATATGATTGCCTCCAAACTTAGCTGCTTAGCTTCAGCCAGGGATCTCTACTATGCAGGGTTTTTTTTTTTTTTTTGAGACAGGACCTTGCTCTGTCACTCAGTGGTGCCATCATGGCTCACTGCAGCACTGCCTTCCCAGGCTCAATTGATCCTCTCACTGTGGCCTCCAAGTAACTGGGACCACAGGCACATACCACCATGCCCAACTAATTTATTTACATATATACTTATATACATATATATATATATATATATATATATATATATAATCCATTTTTTTGGAGAGATCATTTTGCCATGTCACCCAGGCTATGATGGAGGTTCTTGTTAGTATGGAGAATGGAGCCAATCACACAGATGATACAGAAAAATAGACACAGAGGACTAGAAACTTTGGTCCCTTTTACTGTAAGGAAAATCCTGTGTGACATCAAAGAAAGCATGTCTAGGAGTATTTGATATCTGTAGCTGGGGCTAAGGGTAGATGCGTGGGATTGAGAGAGAGATCCTGGAGTCACTGGGGAAGATGTAGTAGCTGAAGCTGTGAGAGGAGGCAGGCTGTAATGGAAAATGTGTCAGTTGGTGAAGAACTGGAATGAAATGCCCTGGTTTGACATTTTGAGTATTCCTTTAATTTTAGGAACACTATCAGAAAAGAGGCTAGCTTGTGAGCTGAGTCGGCTGCAGCGGCTCTAAACCACACATTGCTGATGAGTGAGAACCTCTGTTATAAATGGAAATGTGAACTGGCAAATGCTCATTGGCTAAAGCCGAATGCACCAGTTTATTTTGGTTCCTATTATGTCCATGATCTCCTATTTTCCTTATTGATTGCAAATACACACAAGGAATAAAAAGCTGGTTTGCCTTCCAAAAACATGACTGAATGTTTTCACTACTGCATATCTAAAGGGGGTGCAGATTGGGCTTTTCACTATTTCTCTGAGGTTAGAAATGTCCTTTGGTGGGTTTCCAAGTTTTCATGAAAGGCCAGTTCCAGAGACTATTTACAAGCTGTTAGGAAAAACATCAAGCGACACGACGTATCTCAAAATATTTAAAGTGGCCCATTTCTAGGCTCTCAGCTCTTCTCTCTCCACTTCCTCTCCATGGATCAGTTTTCACACATGGGGGCTTAAGTCAGCCTCTATCTGTAGGTGACCCTTGTCTGACCTTAGACTCTGGAATGCTCTATATGCCTCTGACTTTCATCCCAGGAAACATCAACACCCACTTCCGCTGGCATTCCTGATGGGAGCCAACTCTTTCTCCTGAGCTGTTGAAAGAGTCCTGCTTCGGTGACTCCCAGGGAATGTTGAGAGAGTCACTTTTTTAGAAAGAGATTTATCTCACACCAAAACAGAAATCACTCATTTTGCATCATTTTATGCCTTGCCTATTTTGAAGGTAGGGTGTTTCATTTTGTTTTGTTTTGTTTTTCTCTTGTTCTTCCAATCCATGAACATAGTATAGATTCTTAAGTCCTTTTGAAGTGTAAAATTTCCCACAGCCACATAGCTCAATTTCTTCTACTCCCAGGATTTAAAAAATCACAGTAGCCTGTGTATTTCCTCCAAAACAGTTATTAAAACTGAAATTATCTTGTTGATTTCTTGGTTTACCTGTTTAGCATCTCCTCCATCTAAAAGGTAAGTTCCATGAGGATGAGGTCTCATGTGTCTTCTCCCAGCACCTAGAATAATTCCTGACCATGTACAGATGCTCATGAAATATTTGTTGGGTGACTGGCTTACAGAATCACTTGCTTAAATATCATACAAAACTTTCCATCATGAATGTCCTTTTTTTTTTTTTTTTGGCCTCTCTTGAGTAAGGATGTTGTCCTGATTTAACTAGCATTATTGACAAATGCCACTTAACTGTATTAATGGCTCTCAAGTTTTTGGATGCTCTTTACACTCTTAAAAATAATTGAGGATCCCAAAGACCTTGTTTGTATGGATTATATCTATCATTATTTAGTGAAATAGAAACTAAAACTGATAATTAAAAATATTTATTAATGCATTAAAGTAATAACAAACCCATTACATGTTAACATTAATATTATTTTTTATTCCCCCAAACAAACAAAAAACAGGGAGAACTGAGGCATTGTTTTACATTTTTCCATATCTCTTTAATGTCTGGTTTAATAGAATACAGTTGAATTCTCATATCTACTTCTGTATTCAATGTGTCATGATATCACAATATCACGTAGCCTTTGAAAAACCCCACTGTGCACTTGTGAGAGAATGTGAGTAAAAAAGGCGAATAACATCTTAGATTATTTTGCAAATAGTTTTGACTTCACAGATACATCAGGAGATTCTTGGGTAGCCCCAGGGATCAATGAAGCACATTGAGAACCAAAGATTGATATTAGCAGAGAGGAATATTTTTCTTGGTCTTTGAACGACATTATCATCAAACACTGTACTTTTCTCTTTAATATGCTTTGCTTAGCTTGATATTAAAATACATTTGCATTCCTCAGGATTGCCAAAGGTGGACAAGATGCATAGTGAGGAAGGGGTGATAGAAAAACAAACCAAAAATTAATAATTCATTGCTTTTATACAAACACATACATATATAAACAAAACAACAATACAAATATGTGCCTTTGTGGAATGTGCACCATGTGTTCTGTATTTTCCAAGGATTATCTCTATTTTTTTATTTTTTAATTTAATTTAATTTTTTTTAAAGACAGCTTTCACCATGTTGGTCAGGCTGGTCTTAAACTCCCAACCTCAGGTGATCCGCCTGCCTTGGCCTCCAAAGTGCTTGGATTACAGGTGTGAGCCACCGCGCCCGGCCGATTATCTCTATTATTATATCAACATTTCCAGACAGGAATTGTCAGCTTCATTTCATAAATAAAGAAATGGAGGCTCAGAAAACCAAAATAACGTATGAAAGATTGCCAAACTAATAAGTAATAGAGAGGTGACCGCCATGCCCAAATTTCTTTTCCTCCAAAAGCAGGACCCTTTGACCATCAAATTCTACGTTACCACAATATGGGAGAGAAAAACTCAGAAACGATGAAGAGTTCACTGTACAAATTAGCCTTCTTGTTTTGCATAAATGAATAAAAAATCATACTCCCTTTTTTCTATTAGTGATGATGAATTTAAAAAGTCAATTCATTTTTCTCCCTCTGATGTGAAAAGTAATACACCTGCAGCAGAAGACTGAAAAACAACTAAATGTCCACCAGTAGGGGACAGGGTGGTTGCATTAATTGCGACATGCCTGTGGATGGAATACTATGCAGTAATTAAAAAGAACAAAGCCATTCTATTGGTACTGAAATAGAACTATCTCTAAGATGGGAAAAAATAAGATGGTGCAAGTTCTACAGTATGCTGTCACTTGCATTTAAAACGTGTATATTGATACGTACTGGTAACCGATTGCTTTTGTGAATTCAGTAAAGGGACAGTAAGAAGCAGCTTATTTTTCTGTAACCACGATCTCTTCCCCAGACATAGACCTTGATTTGTGATATGGACAGAAACCCTACCTTTTCAGAGAGCAGAACTATCCAGCCATGTGTAACATCAAAACGTCACTCTTACCGCCAATTTAAAACTCCTGAGCCCTCTCTATTCTTTCCCCACCTTCTCCTTTCCACTCCATCTCCCTCTCCACCTGAGCTGGGGCCAGGAGAGGGCAATGCAGGGAGAGGGGTTAAGTCTTCATCAGGGATGTCCCTGTCGTACTTTCTTGCCTAATGCTTTTCTGCTAGGGCAGCTCACCAAATGTCTGCAAATGCCTGGCTGTCTCAGAGATCCCACTTGTGGTCATTCAGCAGGCTCCCATGAGACCCTCTGAATGGCCTACTTTATTTTTCTTTTCTTTTTTTTTCTTTCTTTTAGACAGAGTCTTGCTTTGTTGCCCAGGTTGGAGTGTGGTGGTATGCTCCCAACTCACTGTAAACGCCACCTCCCGGGTTCAAGCGATTCTCCTGCCTCAGCCTCCTGAGTAGCTGGGATTACAGGTGCACTCCACCTCACCTGGCTAATTTTTGTATTTTTATTAGAGACGAGGTTTCACCATGTTGGCCAGGCTGGTCTCAAACTCCTGACCTCATGATATGCCTGCCTTGGCCTCCCAAAGTGCTGGGATTAGAGGTGTGAGCCCCTGTGCCTGGCTTGCTCTAGTACTTTCTTGTTTAATGCTTTCCCCTAGTACAGGGAGCTCTCCATATGTCTGCAAATGCCTGGTTGCCTCAGAGGGTCCACATATGGTCATTCAGAGGGCTCCCAGGAGACCCTCTGAATGGCTTCATTTCTTTTTCTTCTTCTTTTTCTCTTCTCCCTCTCCCCCTTCCCTTTCCCCGCCTCCACTCCCCCCTCCTCCTTCTCCTTTTCCTCCTCCTCTTCCTCCTCCTCCTCCTCCTTCTTCTTTTTGGACAGAATCTCACTTTGTTGCCCAGGCTGGAGTGCAGTGGCATAATTTAGGCTCACTGCAACCTCTGCCTCCTGTGTTCAAGCAATTCTCCTGCCTCACCCTACTGAGTAGCTGGGATTACAGGCACCTGCCACCACGCCCAGCTAATTTTTGTATTTTTAGTAGAGATGGGGTTTCATCATGTTGCCCAGCTGGTCTTGAACTCCTGACCTCAGGTGATCCACCTGCCTCAGCCTCCCAGAGTGCTGGGATGACAGGCGTGAGCCACTGCACAGGGCCAGCACTGCCTGGTTTCTGACAGGAGTGAGGAGTGCCGTTCAGCAGACTTCTTGTGCTCAGCTCCATCCCCCAGTGCCCCACCCACACAGCCCCTTTCTTCTGTGGCCCAGGCAGGTGGCAAATAAGGCCATTCAGGACCGCTCCAACCTTGCTAACTTCCCCAGCCTCAATGGCTCCTGAATCTCTCGGACTCTCACCTTGTCATGGCTGGAAAAGTCCTCCCCATGCTGCCATCTTCTCATGCCTGCTGGCCAGAAGCAGGCACGAGACTCAAATGTTCACAGTTCCCCTCCATGTTCCGGGGGACCCAGGCGGAGCTCCCAAGAACTTTCCTGCCCCTGGGCATGTGAGTCTTCACTGCAACACCAAGCTTCCAATCAGGGCCAGTTACCTAACTTGCAAAGCCCAGTGCAACATGGAAATGTAGGGTTCCTAGTCCAAAAAACAGGAGAGACTGCTGTTAAAGACACTAAAACAGTGGGCGTGGTGGCTCATGCCTGTAATCCCAGCACTTTGGGATGCTGAGGTGGGCGGATCACGAGGTCAAGAGATCGAGACCACCCTGAGCAACATGGTGAAACCCCGTTTCTACTAAAAAAGAAAATACAAAAAATTAACTGGGCGTGGTGGTGCACCCTTGTAGTCCCAGCTACTCAGGAGGCTGAGGTGGAAGAATCACTTGAACCGGAAGGCGGAGGTCGCAGTGAGCCAAGATTGTACCATTGCACTGCAGCCTGGTGGCAGATTGAGACGCCGTCTCAAAAAAAAAAAAAAAAAAAAAAAAGACACTAAAACATAAAGCTTTTCTTTAAAAAATTTAGTTTATAAATAAAATGTATTAGGGATAAGAGTGGTGCATGAGCATCACATTTAACTTACAACTTGCAAAGAATCTAACATTTTGGTGTCATAATTTTACATAACAGCTGGGTGCAGTAGCTTATGCCTGTAATCCTAGCACTTTCGGAGGCCGAGGTGGGCAGATCATTTGAGGCCAGGAGTTCAAGACCAGCCTGGCCAACATAGTGAAATCCCATCTCTTCTAAAAATATATAAATTAGTTGGGTGTGGTGGCATGCCCCTGTAATTCCAGTTATCTGGGAGTCTGAGGTGTGAGAATCACTTGAACTTGGGAGGCGGAGGTTGCAGAAAGCTAAGATCACTCCACTGCACTCCAGTCTGGGCGACAGAGTGAGACTCTGTCTCCAAAATCAAAAGTAACTTAATAAATAATAATTTGTTAAGGTGATATTTAAATGATCATTAGGTTTTTCTGGCTCATTTTTCTGCAAATTCATTCACTAGGTCATCAACATTTATACTTTTAGCAACTTCATTTTTAATTGATATAATTGAAAGTTATACCAGCCTCTCTCAGCAAATGCTGAATCACAAATAATTTTTAATTTTCAGAAAAATTATTCTGTAGATGCAACTTTTGGCTTTTGCTACAGCCTCTGCGAGTTACAGGAGATGTCAGAGGAAATATTAGAGTGTCATTGTACACATTTACATTTAAACTTAAATTAAGGCTGGGCACAGTGATTCTTCACAGCTATAATCCTAGCACTACAGGAGGCTGAGTGGGAGGATCACTTGAGCCCAGGAGTTGGAGACCAGCCTGGGCAACATAGTGAGACCTCATCTCTACAAAACTTACTTAAATAAATACACTTAGACTCACACAGAACTTTTTTTTTTTTTTTTTTTTTGAGACGGAGTTTCGCTGTTGTTACCCAGGCTGGAGTGCAATGGCGCGATCTCGGCTCACTGCAACCTCCGCCTCCTGGGTTCAGGCAATTCTCCTGCCTCAGTCTCCTGAGTAGCTCGGATTACAGGCATGTGCCACCATGCCCAGCTACTTTTTTGTATTTTTAGTAGAGACGGGGTTTCACCATATTGACCAGGATGGTCTCGATCTCTTGACCTCGTGATCCACCCGCCTCGGCCTCCCAAAGTGCTGGGATTACAGGCTTGAGCCACCGCGCCCGGCCCACACAGAACTTATTAGTGTGAAAAGACCTACTGATGTAGCTGCAGATCTCTCTGAAAATACTTGATTTGGTAAATCAATTGACCTATGTATTTTATACGGATTGTTGATTTCTGGAAAGATGGAGAGAAACTGGAAAAGGTGATTTCCAAGTCTCTTCTCATTCCCCAAAAACTTAAAAATTAGGAGAATGGAATGAGATAGATCTTATTCTTTATTTTTATAATTTCCCATTATTTGGCTTTTTAAACATGCACATGCATTTGTTGTTTGATTTTAAAACTTGTTAACGGTGGAGCGTGTTGGTTCACACCTGTAATCCTAGCACTTTGGGAGGCCTAAATCCTAAGGTCAGGAGTTTGAGACCAGCATGGCCAAAACAGTGAAACCCCATCTCTCCTAAAAATGCAAAAATTGGTTGGGCATGGTGGCACGTGCCTGTAGTCCCAGCTACTCAGGAGGCTGAGGCAGGAGAATCACTTGAACTTGGGAGGTGGCGAGCGGGGCAGAGATTGCATTAAGCCGAGATCACACCATTGCATTCCAGCCTGGAAGAAAGAGCAAAACTAGGTTAAAAAACAAAACAAAACAAATAAAACCTTGTTAACAAGAAAAGGAACTCTTAAAGAAAAAAAATGCATGTTGACACGTTGGCTTAAAGTCTTCAAATTCAGTTGATCATTGATACTGTTTTGATTCTTGCTAATCTTTCTAAAAACCACCAAATATATTTCTACATTCATTTATATTATACATAGCTATAATGTTCATATACTATACATAGCTATAGTTTAGGTGTCTTCAATTCAGCTGAAAAATGTTAAGCCTAAAAATTTCCAGATGTAGAGCATTAAGTCACATTAACTCTGCTTTTCCCTGGGGCTAAGTTTTTGGGAAGGTAGGGAGTCAGCTGTCATTGCAGCTGTTTTTAAAATGGTGAAGTGTGCTTCCTAATGAATGAAGAGGGTGCCAACAGAAGGTTATTTCCTGCGCTGGACTCCCCTTGCATGTACAGGAGTCTGAGGCTTGTGTGACTGGTACAGCAGTGCCCCGGGGGCCTGCTTGATCTCCGGTTGTCTGATGTCACACATAGTGAGAAGTCTGGCAAGCGGAAGGCAGCACAGCCTCGGGTTGATCTCGTGATGAGCGGTCAGCAGTGCACCGTGTCAGGCGGCTCTCTGTGAGGGTTTCTCAATCAGCTTATCAAAAATAAATAAATAGGCTGGGCACGATGGCTCATGCCTGTAATCCCACCACTCTGGGAGGCCAAGGTGGGTGGATCATAATGTCAGGAGATCAAGACCATCCTGGCTAACATGGTGAGACTCTGTTTCTACTAAAAATACAAAAACTTAGCTGGGTGTGGTGGCACATGCCAGCAATCCCAGCTACTCTGGAGGCTGAGGCAGGAGAATCACTTGAACTCAGAAGGCAGAGGTTGCAGTAAGCTGAGATCATGCTACTGCACTTCAGCCTGGGTGACAGAGCAAGACTCTGTCTCGAAAATAAAAAAAATAAAATAAAATAAATAAAAAAATCACAGTCAAAATGCCAGTTTTCCTACTTGCTAACTTAAGTAAATTTAAAAAAAATTTTAATGTCATTTAAAATTCTAAAATCTGAGTTGGATTTATTTTTGTTGTAAAAGAAGAGCTCAATGTCTGAAAATCAATGAGTACATTTAATGCAATTTTAACATATGAATGGATGAAGAGGAAAAATGTAACCCTTTCAACAGATCTCTTAGTGGATTGATATGTTTCAAATCCATCCCTGATACAAATTCTTAGCCAGCTGTGAATAAAAGGGAATTTCCTTCACCTAACAAAAAATATCTACCAAAAACTTCTAGCAAATACTATTCTTGTTGTGCAAACATGGAAAGAATTTCCTTGGCATCAGGAAGGACACCTGTGCCTTTGTTTCTACATTGTACTTAAATGGATGAATTAAATCTTCATATGTCAATACAGTCTCTGGTGTAAAACAAAACACTCAACAAGGTAAGCAAGCAAGCAACAGAAGGATATGTGTAACGTGAAACAATTCCTCTTTAGGTCCTTCTGTATAGCTTCATCCTAGCCATTTCATTTTGATTTATTATTATTATTGTTTGAGACAGAGTCTCATTCTGTCACCCAGGCTGGAGTGCAGTGGTGCAATATTGTCTCACTGCAACCTCCTCCTCCCGGGTTCAAGTGATTCTTGTGCCTCAGCCTCCTGAGTAGCTGGGACTACAGGCACGTGCCACCATACCCCATTAATTTTTGTATTTTTAGTAGAGATGGTGTTTCACCACATTGGCCAGGTTGGTCTCGATCTCTTGACCTTGTGATTGCCCGCTTCGGCCTCCCAAAGTGCTGGGATTACAGGTGTGAGCCACTGTGCCCGGCCAAGATTACTTTTATGTCTGCTTTGTTCTTCCAGATTCTGAATTCTGCAGTGTATTTAAATAATATGGCTTTTGTTATTTATTCACTTACAAATTTTATACAAGGCCTTTAGTTGTCTTGGTCCAATAGAGAAGTCCCAAACACTCTCTTCTTCTCAGTCACATAGTAATTTTGTAAATCCACAACAATTATCTTTGCATATGACAGCAATGATTGTAAACCTTTATTCCTTTACTTATCATGCGTCAAATCTGGTTGACTGTTAGAGGATATTAGAACACTCATCCTTCCCTCCATAACTTATAATTCACTTAATTCTCTTCTTTCATCTGCTATATCTCTGCTTGTACATTTTCTGCCATCAATTCATAACGATCATGTAAATTTTGTTCACTTCAGAACCAAAACTCACTGTGAGCCTGCAGATCCACGTGTAATTATTCAATTTTACAATCTTTTTTGTTTGTTTGTTGTTGTTGTTGAGATGGAGTCTCACTCTGTTGCCCAGGCTGGAATACAGTGGTGTGATCTTGGCTCACTGCAATCTCTGCCTCCCAGATTCAAGTAATTCTCCTGCCTCAACCTCCTGAGAAGCTGGGATTATAGGCGCCCACCACCATGCCTGCCTAAGTTTTGTATTTTTAGTAGAGACAGGGTTTCCCCATATTGGCCAGGCTGGTCTTGAACTCCTGACCTCAGATGATCCACCCATCTTGGCCTCCCAAAGTGTTGGATGACAGGTGTGAGCCACTGCACCTGGCCCAGTTTTACAATCTTAATGTCATACAGTGGAGAATGTTTCAAGTGTCGGGTTCAACACTTGAACACTCCAGTTTAACACTACTCCAGATTTTTTTCCAAACTCTTAGCAGCCCAGCAAGTTGACAGATATCTTTTTTCTCCATGTGTACTTACTTCCCTATTATTTCACCCATCTGGTCAAATCCAGATTCAGTGCTCTCTGGTTTTCTATGCAGATGACTTTCAGTTACTTCCCTTCATTTTTTCCTCCTATGCTCAATCTAATGTTTCAGACACACTTTTATTTTATTTTATTTGGTATATTTTCAATATTTATTTATTTATTTATTTTGAGATGGAGTGTCATTTTTGTTGCTCAGACTGGAGTGCAGTGGCACGATCTCGGTTAACTGCAAACTCCACCTTCCAGGTTCAAGCGATTCTCCTATCTCAGCCTCCTGAGTAGCTGGACTTACAGGAGTGCGCCACCACACTCAGCTAATTTCTGTATTTTTACTAGAGACAGGGTTTCACCATGTTGGCCAGGTTGGTTGCAAACTCCTGACCTCAGGTAATTTGCCTTCCTTAGCTTTCCAAAGTGCTGAGATTACAGGCGAGAGCCACTGTGCCCAGCCTGGAATTATATTGTCAAGTAAGCTTTAACAAACTGTTCTTGAGACACAGCTTTATGAGTCCTTTAATGCCCCCAAATATCTATTATGTTTTCACATGTTCTTTGATATTTTGGCTTGGAATATAATATTTTGTTTAAAAACATTTTTCTCTGAACACATTGAAGGTAATATGAGATTGCATTCTAATATCCACTGTGTTGATGAAAGGTCATATTGTGATCTGATTATTGTTCTTTTCTCATGACCATTTAGAAATTGTGTGTGTGTGTGTGTGTGTGTGTGTGTGTGCACGCGCACGCATGTGCGTGCACCTATCTAAATGTGTGTATATTTTATATTCAATGTTTGTAACTTTCACAATACTAGGTCTAGGTGTGCTAAACCCTATGGTTTTAACATGTATATGTTAGACAGTCTTTTTTTTTTTTTTTTTTTTTTTGGAGGCAGAGTCTCACTCTGTGACCCAGGCTGGAGTTCAGTGGCACGATCTCGGCTCACTGCAACCTCCACCTCCCGTTTCAAGGAATTATTCTGCCTCAGCCTCCTGAGTAGCTGGGATTACAGGCAGTTGCCACCATGCCTGGCTAATTTTTGTATTTTTAGTAGAGATGAGGTTTCACCATGTTGGCCAGGCTGGTCTCAAACTCCTGACCTCAGGTGATCCACCCACCTCAGCCTCCCAAAGTGCTGAGATTACAGGTGTGAGCCACTGCACCCAGCATAAGCAGTTAATCTGTTTCTCCATGTAGATTTACTTTAGGCAAACAACTTAGAATGCTTTAACTATACTTATCCACATTCTATTTTTGTCCAGTATTTTAGTTTCTACATTTTTAATACTTTTCAAATTGGTAATTACAGCTGTTATTTTTATCCAGTAAAAACTTGTTTAGTGTATACACAGTCCCAATATTTTCTTTTGTTTTTATTTCTTGTGTTCTATTCCTTCCTCTTGGTGCTGTGAAGGAGTCAGCCGTGGGTTGAATTGCTATTCCATTTTAGGTAGAGATGACATAGTCTGTCTCTTTCCTCTTGTTGCTTTCTACATTTTCTGTTTGTATTTGGTGATTTTGCAGTTTTGCATTGCTATTTTTGGGGTTTGGATTTATCTATTCTGAATGGGACCTGGCATATTTTTTGATGCTCACAGCTATGGTTTTCATCAGTTTTGGATGCTATCAGCCATCATGTTTCAGATACTTCTTCCCTATCATCTCCGAGTTTTTCATTGGGAATATGCTGTTTTAAAAAATCTGCTTCATCCTCTATGGCTCTTAACTTTCCTATTTTCCATTTTTTAATCCTTCTGTGCTGTGTTCCATGTAATGTTATCAGTCTTTTCTTCAAATTTATACATTTTCTCTTTTTCTGCATTTAACATCCTGTTTAGTCTACTGAGATTTTAATTGAATTTAGTCTTATATTAGTCCATTCTCAGGTTGTTATGAAGAAATACCCAAGACTGGGTAATATATAAAGGAAAGAAGTTTAATTGACCCACCGTTCCGCATGGCTGGGAAAGCCTCAGGAAATTTCCAATCATGGCGGAAGAGGAAGCAAGCATGTCCTTCTTCACATGGCGGCAGGAGAAAGAAGTGCTGAGCAAAGGGGGAAATGCCCCTTATAAAAGCATCAGATCTTGTGAGAACTCACTCACTATCATGGGAACAGCGTGAGGGTAACCACCTCTAAGATTCAATTACCTCCCACCAGGTCCCTCCCACACATGTGGGGATGATGGGAACTACAACAACTCGAGATGAGATTTGAGGGGGGACAAAGCCAAACCAAATCAATCCCATGTTTCATTTCCAGAAGTTATTGATCCTTGAAAAAAATACAGCAGTTCCTTTAAATCCTAGGTTTTCCCCCTTAGTTTCCATTCTTTCTTTATGTCTTTGATTATGTAAACATGCTTGATTGAAAGTATTTTTGGACTGTTTTATAATTTAACGTTTTGAGCATTAATTTTCTATTGTGAGCTCATCTTCTGGGTAGCACCATTTATGGGAATCCCTGTGGCCTGAGTTATTGGAAAGACCTTCCAGGGAGGTTTTTGTTTCTTCCATTAGGTGCCCCAGGAATATCACTATCCTGGGACCTTTTTAAACATTAATTTATCAGTTCAGGGGTTCCCAGACAACCTTGCTACTATATATTTGAGATCCAAACTACTGGAAATGCAGGCTAGGAGGTTTACTTTCTCAGGAGGTTTACCTTACCCAGGGCTCACATGACACAAGCTTTTGTTGTTGTTATTGTTGAAACAGTGTCTCATTCTATTGCCCAGACTGGAGTGCAGAGGTGCGATCATGGCTACTGCAGCCTCAACCTCCTGGGCTCAAGTGATCTTCCTCCTGCCTCACCCTCCTGAGTAGCTGGGATTACAGGCATTGGCCTTGACACTGGGCTAATTTTTTTTTTTTTTTTTTTTTAAGAGATGAGGATTCTAGCCAGGCGCGGTGGCTCAAGCCTGTAATCCCAGCACTTTGGGAGGCTGAGGCGGGTGGATCATGACGTTGAGAGATCAAGACCATCCTGGTCAACATGGTGAAACCCCGTCTCTACTAAAAATACAAAAAATTAGCTGGGCATGGTGGCACGTGCCTGTAATCCCAGCTACTCAGGAGGCTGAGGCAGGAGAATCGCCTGAACCCAGGAGGCGGAGGTTGCGGTGAGCCGAGATCGCGCCATTGCACTCCAGCCTGGGTAACAAGAGCGAAATTCCGTCTCAAAAAAAAAAAAAAAAAAAAAAAAAAAGAGATGAGGATTCATTATGCCACCTAGACTGGTTTCAAACTTCTGGATTCAAGAAATCTGTGTGTTTTGTACTCCCAAAGTGCTAGGATTATAGGAGTGAGCCACCACGCCTGGCCAGCACAACGTTCTTTATCTTCCTGAGCTACTGGATAATTTTCTACCCTTTTACTTGGTGGTAGACCTTCAAAGTCCTCAATTTTATTCAGGAATCTTAGATTAAATTCTCTACCTCATGCAGGTCCACAGCTTCATCTCTATGATATATAGGTAATAAAATCTAAGCCTGTAGCTTACTGGCCTAACAGTCAGGCATCTCCGTACCCAATTATAGCAACAGCTCACCCTCTCATGGGTGGTCGTATTTCCAGTACCATTTTTGTTTGTGTTTTTTTATCTTCCCTGTTTGCCTGTGGCATGTGTTTGGCCCCCGAAGTTTCCTTTCCTCTTTGAAAGCTTAGTTATGCATTAAAACAGCAGTCCCCAACCTTTTTGGCACCAGGGACTGGTTTCATGGAAGACAATTTTTCCATCAACAGGGTAAAGTGGGATGGTTTTGGGATGGATGATTCAAGCACATTATATTTACTGTACACTTTATTCCTATTATTATTATATGTAAATTATAATGAAATAATTATACAACTTACCATAATGTAGAATCAGTGAGAGCCCCAAGCTTATTTTCCTGCAAGTAGATGGTCCCATCTGGAGATGACGGGAGGTAGTGACAGGTTATCAGGCTTTAGATTCTTATAAGGAGTGCACAACCTAGATCTCTCACATGCACAGTTTACAATACGGTTCCTGCTCTTATGGGAATCTAATGCCACTGCTGATCTGACAGAAGGCAGAGCTTACAGCACTGGTCCTAGCCCAGGATTGGGTACCCCTGCATTAAAACATTATATTAATTGATCCAGAGTTTCCAGGTAGTTAGGCATTTTTCTCTTTATTGTAGTCTTCCATCTTTCTGGAATCCTGGGATAGTTACTCATCCATCCACTCATTCATTCACTTTTGTCATGTGATATTATTTAAGCACCCATTATATGCTGGGCACTGGCTATATATACAGATGAACAGAACATGTAAAAGCCAATGGAAGCTTGAGTTAACAAGAAACACTTTTCAGAAGGATGGAACTTAAACTGAGATTTGTAGGTTAAGGAAAAGGAGACAGACGTGTACCAAGTGCTTGGTACATGCTAGGCAATGCTCTAGGTGCTAGGGCACAAAGTGAAAGAAATGCCTTTAAAGAGTTTATAATCCAGTGGGTGGAGCCAGAGAAAGACTAGGAGATGGGTATTGATAGTGTGGCCAGTGCTGTGTGTTCTAGTGAGGGGATGCACAGGTGGCCAGGGGAGCAAGAAGACAGGGCAGGTCAGAGAAGATGTTTCGAAGGAGACCTGCAAGTTGAATTTTGAATGATGAGTGGTGGTTACTTGTATAAAATCACAGGGAAAGAGATGGACAGATTTGACTGCATATAATTTAAAACATATGTTGTATTTATTGGCAATTTACCATGTGCCAGGCATAGTGGTGCCTGTTTCCACAGAGCCTCATTTTAGCTTCACAAAAACCATATGAAGATGTTATTACTCTTTGACAGATAAAGAAACTGAGGCTCAGTTGCTTGCCCAATGGCCCACAACCATTGCGGGGTGAAACTGGAATTCAAATATAGTTTCATCTGATTTATATGCTGTAACGTAGAAACAAGACTTATTGGGACTTTTTTATGGTGCTGTAATAAGGAAGCATTCACTAGCTTTCCAAGAGGAAAAAAATAAATGTTTTAAATGGCAAAGACATTTAGGTTTTAAAAATTCCTCTTTGTTTTCATGGTTTGTACTTCCTCCACTCTGGGGCAATAACGCTAGACACAGGGTGAAGGTTATATAGCTCATTAAGCTTGGCACCATCAAACCAAATATTGTCAGTACAATAAAGGGGAAAAGAATGGGCAGAAGAGGAGGCTTTGTGTGTATATCCATCGGCTCCCTTATTTGTTTTCACTAAGGTCAATTGGTAGACAAAGGAAGGGCCAGATGTCCTCAGATTGCCTTCGGCATATAAACTATTTACTCTCAGCAAATATATCAACCATTCCCACACTGGGGTGACAGATGATCTGGAGCAAGCTATGAGTTTTCCAGGCAGAAAACATTTCTTTATGATTCCAGCTTGACGTCTGATCATATCTGGATGTGGCGGTTTGTCCTTAGTTTTGATGAAGTCCAATTCATCAGTTTTTTTTTTTTTAAACAAATCATGCTATGGTGTCAAATATAAGAAATCTTTGCCTAACCTAAAGTCACACACAAAAAAATTCTTATGTTGTCTTCTACATATTAGTTTAGGTGCTACGTTGTCATCTGTGATCTAGTTTAAGTTTTTTTTGTCTATGATGTGCATGGACCCAAGTTCATATTGGTTCATACAAATCATCATAATGCTCCAGCACTGGGCTGGGAGTGGTGGCTCACGCCTGTAATCCCAGTACTTTGGGAGGCCGAGGTGGGCAGATCACCTGAGGTCAGGTGTTCAAGACCAGCCTGACCACTATGGTGAAACCTCATCTCTACTAAAAATACAAAAATAAGCTGGGCATGGTGGTGGGCGCCTATAATCTCAGTTACTTGGGAGGCTGAGGCAGGAAAATCACTTGAACCTGGGAGGCAGAGGTTGCATGCTGTGAGCTGAGATCGTGTCCCCAGTCTGGGCAACAGAGCAAAACCTGGTCTTAAAAAAAAAGATTGAGGAGGTGGTCCTTTTCCACTGCATTGCCTTCATGCCTTCATGTCCTTGTTAAAAATCAATTGTCCATATATGTGTGTGTTTGTTTCTGGACTCTATTCAGTTCATTGATCTATTTGTCAATATTTATACCAATGCCATGCTGTTTTATTACTGGGGCTTTATAATGACTTTTGAAATTAGATACCATCAGCCCTTCAACTTTGTTCTTGTTGTTCTAGGTATTTGTGCATTTCCTTATGAATTTTAGAATCAGCTTGTCAATGTCTACAAAAAACCTCACAAACAGCTGCTGGCATTTTTATTGGGATTGGACTGAAACTATAGGGTAATATGGGGAGAATGGACATCTTAGCAATACTGACTGTTTAGGCTCACAAATCAAATCTCCCTATTTATTTAGGTCTTTAAAAATTTCTCTCTGTACTGTGTGTGGTTGTGGTGTCCAGTGTACTGGTTTTGCCTATCGATCAGATTTATCTTTAAATGTTTTCTATTTTTGATGCCATTAGAAATAGGAGTTTAAAATTTTCAACTTTTCATTGTTAGTATGTAGAAATACAATTACTTTTTTTTTTATTTTGACTTTATATTCTGCCACCTTGCTAAACTCACTTATTGTGGTATCTTCTTTTTTGTATTCCGTCGGGTTTTCTACAATTTTCCTTCTTCCTTTCTGATGTGAAAGCCTTTTATTTCTTGCTTTTGCCTTATTGAACTGACTAGATCCCCCATTATCATGTTAAATAAGAGTGAAGAGAGTGGATGACCTTGACTTGATCCTGATCTTAGATAGAAAGCATTCAGTCTTTCCTCATTGAGTAAAATGCTACAGGTTTTCCATAGATGTCCTTCATCAAAAGTTCTGTTTGGGTTGGTTTTGGAATCTTATCAAACGTAGCAAGAAAGGCTGACAAAGCCGTGTTTTCCATCCTGACAGAGAAAGCAAGTGAGTGTGAAGTGTCAGATTCTGTAGACAATCCAAATTAAGAAAACGTCCCTAAATTTGTCATGAAAATGAAAGTGGGGATTCACAGGATGTTCACTTTCATAGTTCAAGGCAAAGTTAAATTGGCTCTGTTCACTTTAAAGTGAATGTATTTTCTGCCACAGTGGCAAAGAACTAACAAATCAGCAGTTTAGTCTGTAAGAGACAAGCAGAATATATTAAGATATTGTAGATACTGTCTGTTTTACCAAGGACTCAAAGAACAACTTGAACTTCTATAATTTGCTGGATTCAAGGGCAGACTGTGGGTTGCCTTTCTGCTAATTAAATTATTTTTTTCCCATCAAACCATCTTGGAAAAATGCTCAAAAAAGCTGTAGTTTATGCACATTAGAACTATTGGTCTAGAATTGAAGGTAAGCTCAAGACAGATGCAGAGTGGGAGACAAAGGCCAACTTCACTTCCACAAATAGCTGAGTGTCGAGTGACCCCTACAGTAATGAGCTAATATTGGGCAAGGAGATTGTCCTAGACCTGAGAGTTCCCCTCTATGCTTGGATTGTGTTGGATCATGCGGCAGTGGGTTTGCTTTGTAAGAGAGAAAGAGCAAAATAAAAAAGCAGAAGACATCTGTTACCGCTAGTGAGTCCAGTCTTCTAAAAACATTTCCCTTTCACTGTCCACTTGTTATTTTGACCCTTTCATCTTTTGCTTTGGAAACAGGACCTTTGAAACTCTTCTGCTTCCCTCCCTGTGTTTGTAAATTGATAATAATGCCGGTACCTCAGAGGACAAGACTTCATTTTACATCCAAATCTTTTGGAGATAAGGGGTTGAAGTGATTAAGGAGAAAACATTCTAATTATTCTTGCGAGGCCTAAAGAATTATACTTTTTCATTTAAAAATTTATTTAGAGTCATTCCACTGATCCTAAAAAAACACACTTTAGGTTTCCTTTTTCTTGAAATGCAGTCTCACTCTGTCACCCAGGGTGGAATGCAGTGGTGCAATTCCAGCTCACTGCAGCCTCCACCCTGTGGGTTCAAGTGATTCTCCTGCCTCAGCCTCCCAACTAGCTGGGGTTAGAGGTGCACGCCACCATGCCTGGTTAATTTTTGTATTTTTAATAGAGATGGGGTTCCACCATGTTGGCCAGGCTGGTCTCAAGGTCCTGACCTCAAGTGATCTGCCCACCTCGGCCTCCTAAAGTGCTGAGATTACAGGTGTGTGACATCGCTCCTGTTTCCATGATTGACCCCACAGTCCATAACATGTTTAGTGATTCAGTGAACTGTTGATTAATCAAAAGAAGACATTTTCCCAGCAATCAGCCACTTTGCAATCAATTTCACATCGGTCACACTGGTGCCTGGACCAAGAGAAAAGCTCATGAGATTTTTTTTTTTTAATGTCTACATAATTATGGAGTCTTGGACATATGCGTGGTTTTGCAGGGGACTATTCTATGAAGTCATTGGGCTGAAGTCTGTCACCGCATCAGAAGGCACAAGCTCCTTATCTTGAGGCTCCATCTTCTTCCTTTTCATCTTCCTCCTCCTCTTCTTCCTTCTCTTCTTTCTCTTTTCCTCCCGCCTTTCTTCTTTTCTCTCCCTCCTCCTTCTTTTTCTTTCTCTTCCCTCTTCCCATTATAAAAATAAATTATGCTTATTGTAGAAAGTGACAATATAGTGTGACTGTGTGCTCTTGCTCTGGAATGAAACTTGAGCTGGTTCCAATGCTAACTAGCTGCATTAGAAGTCACTAATCTAATATGCCTGTGGCTCAGGTACCTAAGTGTTAATGGGTATACTAACGCTAGTCACCTCCCAAAGTCGATGCTGTGTGGATTTCTTTTGTTTTTCGAAGACAGAGTCTCACTCCGTCACCCAGGCTGGAGTGCAGTGGTGTGATCTTGGCTCATTGCAACCTCCGCCTCCCAGGTTCAAGCAAGTCTCCTGTCTCAGTTTCCCGAGTAGCTGGGATTATAGGCACCTGCCACCACACCTATCTAATTTTTGTGTTTTTAGTAGAGATGGGGTTTCATCATGTTGGCCAGGATGGTCTCGAACTCCTCACCTCATGATCTGCATGCCTTGTCATCCCGAAGTGCTGGGATTACAGGTGTGAGCCACTGTGCCCGGCCTCTTGTGTGGATTTAATAAGACATTCATGTACACACATTGCACAGTGCCATAAGGAGAGCTCAAAATACAGTTTTATTAATAAAAATCAGAAAAATATAGGTAAGCAACATTATAATTCCACTTCTGGGAAGCGAACTTTGCCTCCAGGTACAATTTTAAATTCTGGAGTTTTCAAATGAGGGCTACCAAATTAATTAATCAATATTTACCTAGCCTAGCACTATAGTATATAGTGAGAGGCATATAGTTATAATTTAAGCCAACATTTCCTGACTTTCTTCTGTGCTAATAATTTTTCTAGTATTTATTCATTCATCATTTACTTATAAGAAAAGTGGTTTTGGGCTGGGCCTGGTGGTTCACACTTGTCATCCCAGCACTTTGGGAGGCTGAGGCAGGTGGATTGTTTGAGGTCAGGAGTTCAAGACCAGCCTGACCTACATCATGAAACACTGTCTCTTACCATGTACCTCTAGCCTTGCCTTCATCTCTGTTCTTTTTTTTTTTATTATTATTGCATTTTAGGTTTTGGGGTACATGTGATGAACATGCAAGATTGTTGCATAGGTACACACATGGCAGTGTGGTTTGCTGCCTTCCGTCCCCTCACCTGTATCTGTCATTTCTATCATCTCTGTTCTAATGGTAATCTGTTAGCCTGGAATCAACCTTCATCTCTGTCCTGTGGGTCTTTTGCGCCTGTGGCCTTGGACCAGCCTATATCCTTATCTCTAGCTCTCCCCATGTTACCCCCTACTCCCCCATGCTCCGTATTGATCACGATCTGACATATTATATGTATTTCACTAGTCCGTTTATTCCCTCTCTCTTGCATACACATGTAAGCTTCATGAGTGCAATTTTGTTTGTTTGGGTTTTTTTGTTGTTGTTGTTACTGTTCACCGTTGTGCCTCTGATACTTAGAACACTATTTGGCACAAAGAGAGTGTAAAATAACCAAAAAACCCACATTTCTTTCTTTCTTTCTTTCTTTTTTTTTTTTGAGATGGAGTATTACTCTGTCTCAGGCTGGAGTGCAGTGGCGCGATCTCAGCTCACTGCAACCTCTGCCTCTTGGCTTCGAGCCATTCTCCTGCCTCAGCCTCCCAGGTAGCTGGGATTACAGGTGCCCACTAGAAGGCCCTTGTCTCCGAGACCTTGTAATGACTCTCGCTCAGGGCATTTTAGCAACAAAATGATTATTTATTTTTCTTTTCTTTTATTATTTTTTTGTTTGAGATCGCCCAGGCTGAAGCGCAGTGACATAATCTCAGCTCACTGCAACCTCCGCCTCCTGAGTTCAGGAGATTCTCCTGCCTCAGCCTCCTGGGTAGCTGGGATTACAGGCATGTGCCACCACGCCCACCTAATTTTTGTATTTTTAGTAGAGATGGGGTTTCGCCACATTGGCCAGGCTGGTCTTGAAGTCCTGAGCTCAGGTGATCCGCCTGCCTTGGCCTCCTAAAGTGCTGGGATTACAGGCATGAGCCATTGCACCCAGCCAAAATAATTATTTCTTTTCTCAGATGGCCAGTTCTCAGGTTCTTTAAGTAGACAAGAAGCCTCTTTTTCAGCTTACTGCCGAAAAGGGACTGGACTTTCCTCCCTGCAAGCTTTGAATATGACCTTGCAGATCTCTACGCTTGTTGAGAAGGGTGTGGAAGTAATTAGAGAAGTGGCAACTTCAGGAGGAAGTGGGTGGAAGTCACAGGCACGCTCGTGGAAGGCCTTCATGTGCTTGCAGGAAGAAGAGCCCTTGGATTCAAGAGGGCAGTGTTCAATATTCATTTGCCCTCTTGACATAAACTAGCAACCTCTGGAAGACTTGGGGCTTGCGGTAAGAACTCACAAATGGCAAAGGCAGAATTTCTCCTTCTCCCAAAGTGGTGCTAACTGAAAAAAAAAAAAAAAAAAAAAAAAAAAAAAAAAAAAAAAAAAGCCAGTAGGTGGGATCCTTAAAGGGCCAGAATCAGGTCTATGCAGGCAGACAAACTACTTCCAAAGCCACCAGAAAACCTGGCCCTGGGGCATAACAGGAACAAAAAACATGGCACATTGTAAGGAGCTGGCAGAGCCAGAGTTCCAGTTAGTGTCAGTCCTGGCCATGTGCCAGCAGACAGGGGAAGGGTTGGAGGGCATCCAAGCTGTTAGGTTAAAAACAAGTATAAATCTCAGGGGATAGCCACAAGGAAGCCTGGGTGTCTTTGCTGCCGTGCGAAAGCCACAGACACACAAGTAACAGGGAGAGTGTGTTTAAGAAGTCACGTGGCATTCGAAGTGAAAGCCAAGTGGTAGACTTGCTCCTGAAGCTGATGGTTCATTCGGCAGGTGTTCAAGGTCTCTTTTCAGAACATGCAGAGAAAACGGGAGAAGAGGCAGTGTGGGTCCTCGGGAAAGAGCCAATCTTAGTTGAAAAAGCAGAGGATACACCTGATGATGCATGGTTTGAGGCTTTGGTTCTACCACTCTCATGAGCTTCTTGTCCAGGAAGGTCATTAGAACCCTAGTTTTACTTGGTGCATACCCCAAGATTTTTCCCATCCCTGCGAGCCACCTGTCAGGGTAAGCTGAGAAATCAGCCATGGGAGCAGAGCCTCTGTGCCTGAGAGGAATTGTTCTGGGCATTGGTTAGTGAGCAGGAGACTGGAAGGGAGAAGAAAACTGTGTACAGGGGTTGGACGCCTCCAGCCAAAGAAGGCATAGAGGTCTCTTACCACTAGGGAACATATGTGAGCTATGCAGCACCAAAGTATGTTAGCACTTGGGAACATATCCAAGTCACACGGCACCAAAGTATGCTCCTGGTGGTGAGTTTGTATCCATACAGGTCTGCAGCAACCTCAATTCTTGTCTCCTCAGAATAAAGAATTTGACTGAGGGGCATAAGGCAGAAGGAGAGACCATGGCAAGTTTTAGAGCAGGAGTAAAAGTTTATTAAAAGACTGTAGACTCTATCTGTGTCCCTGCAAAGGACATGATCTTCCTCCTTTTTTATGGCTGTGTATATTCCGTGATGTATATGTACTACATTTTCTTTATCCAGTCTATCATTGATGAGCATTTAGGCTGATTCCATGTCTTTGTTACTGTGAATAGTGCTGCAATGAACATATGCATATATGTATCTTTATAAAGGAATGATTTATATTCCTTTGGGTATATACCAAGTAATGGGATTGATGGTCAAATGGTATTTCTGCCTTTAGGTCTTTTAGGAATTACCACATAGACACATTGTGGGTGGGGAACAACACATATTGGGGCCTGTCAGAGGGTTAGGGGTCGGGGGAGGGAGAACGTCAGGAAGAATAGCTAATGGACGTTGGGCTTAATACCTAGGTGCAGTGAACCACATGGCACACGTTTAGCGATGTAATAAACCTATACCTCCTGCACATGTACCCCTTCAACTTAAAAGCTGAAGAACAAAAAAAGCTTTAGAGCAGGAACAAAAGGAAGGAAAATACCCTTGGAAGAGGACCAAGCAGTCGACTTGAAAGGCAAGTGCTATGTAATATTTTTTAAAAGTTAAGTTGTCCATATCAGAAAACTAAATAGGGAGAAGCTCATGGAACAGCTGATTCCCCTCACACTTTTTTTCTGCAGCCGCGCCTCGAGTGGCCACTCCCTGCACTGGAGCAATGCTTCCCACTTCGTCTCCTTGCCAAACTATTCTTTGCACTGATGCCAAAGATATTTTTCAACATGCAATTTATTTTTATTTTTATTTATTTTTATTTTTATTTATTTATTTTTTTCAGACAGAGTCTTGCTCTGTCACCCAGGCTGGAGTGCAGTGGCATGATTTCGGCTCACTGAAACCTCTGCTTCTCGGATTCAAACAATTCTCCTGCTTCAGCCTTCTGAGTAGCTGGGATTATAGGCATGTGCCACCACGCATGACTAATTTTTGTATTTTTAGTAGAGACAGGATTTCACCATGTTGGCCAGGCTGGTCTTGAACTCCTGAACTCGTGACCCATCTGCCTCGGCCTCTCAATGTGCTAGGATTACAGCTGTAAGCCATCTGAGCTGGCCCGACATGCAAATTTAATAGTGTCTATTTCCTACTTAAAGCTCTTGAGTGGAAAAGCATGAAGATACATGGAGAGTGTGGCAATGCTGTACATCAAAAATTTTGAAAGAAATTTCTTCACAACGTTATGAATAGTTTCTCGGTGGGAGGATTATGGGTGATTTTAATTTTCTTTCATGTATTTTTCTAGATTAAGTATGTTTAAAAATATATAATCAAAGATGCCCTTTACTGGCTCCCTGTTTCTAGTTGTGACACATTAAGAACACATGGACACAGGGAGGGGAGCATTACACACTGGGGTCCGTTGGGGGGAAATGGGGGAGGGGCGGGGGGTGGGGAGGTGGGAAGAGATAGCATGGGGAGAAATGACAGATACAGGTGAGGGGACGGAAGGCAGCAAACCACACTGCCAAGTGTGTACCTATGCAACAATCTTGCATGTTCATCACATGTACCCCAAAAGCTAAAATGCAATAAAAAAAAAAAGAAAAAAAAAAGAGCTTTAACACTCTTTCCATTGACGGACGGGGTTTAATTCTCTTCCCGTTGAATCTAGTCTGGCCTAAGTAATTTGTTAGAATAAGAAAATATGGGCCAGGTGAGGTGGCTCATGCCTGTAATCCCAGCACTGGGAGCCAGAGGTATGTGGATCACTTCAGGTCAGGAGTTCAAGACTAACCTGGCCAACATAGTGAAACCTCATTTCTACTAAAAAAAAAAAAAAAAAAAAAAAATTAACTGGGCATGGTGGCGGGCACCTGTAATCCCAGCTGCTTGGGAAGCTGAGGCATGAGAATCACTTGAACACAGGAGTTAGAGGTTGCAGTGAGCAAGATGGCACCACTGCACTCCAGCCTGGGCAATAGAGGGAGACGGTCTCAAAAAAATAAATTAAATAAAATAGACTAGAATAAAATAAAATATGGCAGGAGTGCTGTGCTGGGACTTCAAGGGTAGATTATAAAAAGCCATGTGGCTTTTGCATGGCTCTCATGGAACATTCTTTCTGGGAGCCCTGACCACTGTGGAAAAGTCAGATACCCTGAGACTTCCATAATGTCAGTGCCCTGGCTAACAGTCTCTGCTGGGCCTGGTATATCAATTCTCCCCACCACAGCAGAAGCCACTTGGAATCCTTCAGACCAGCCCATCCTCCAGGTGAATGCTATCCCTGACCTCAGTCGACACTGCATGGAACAGAAGAATCCCCTTAGCTGGGCTTGTCAAATATCTTGCTTTTTGAGATATAATGATTGTTTTAAGCATTAGGTTAACTTGAGATACAAGGATTGTTTTAATTGTTAGGTTAACTTGAGGTATAATGATTGTTTTAAGCATTAGGTTAACTTGTTTAGGTGGCCATAGATAATTGGAATTCTATTAAACAAAGAAAGCCTTCTCAGCAGGGCTAAGATCCTCCTAGATCTGGCCTCCATCTACCTTCCCTTCCTATTGTACTCTCCTTAATATCCCAGGCTCCTTTTTTTTTTTGAGACTGGGTCTTGCTCTGCTGCCCAGGCTTGAGTGTAGAGCTCAGTGGTGTGATTTTAGCCTCGAACTCCTGGGCTCAAGTGGTTCTCCTGCTTCAGCCTCTCAAGTAGCTAAGACTACAGGTGTGCGCCACCATGCCCTGCTGAATTTTTATGTTGTCCATGCTGGTTTCAAACTCCTGGCCTCAAGTGATCCTCCTACCTTGGCCTCCCAAAGTGCTGGGGTTACAGATGAAAGCCATCACACCTGGCCCCATGCTTCTTCTAGGTTCCTGGACAAACTATGGTCTTCACCTTGGTGCCATGGTCTATAGCCTCCTTTTCTTACTTATTCCATTTTCCTGGACTGACCTTCCCATCTTTACTCCCATTTCTCTGTCCTTGCCTGTCAATTACACCATCAGCTCCTCCATCTCTCTGGTAAATTCTTGTTCAGCTTTCAAAATTTACCTCTGATGGTGCTTCTGGAAAGACTTACTTCTCCCTTAACCCTCACACAGGGTTCCACATCTTCTCCTCTGTGCTAATTGCACGTTGATATTGCACGTGATTCTATTACGATACAGTACTCATTTACTCATCACATACAATCTAGCACAGCTGCTCTCACGTCTATTTCTTCTACTTATCTGTGTATTAGTTTCCTTTTCTTGCTATAACAAATTATAAAACTTAGTGCCTTAAAACCATACAAATTTATTATCTGGAATTCTGAACCTTAGAAATCCTAAATGGGTCTCATTTAGGCTGAAAGCAGGGCAGCATCCTTTTCTGAAGGCTCTGGAGGAGACTGTTTTCTTGCCTTTTACAGCTTCTAGAGGCAGCCTGCATGTCTTGGCTCCTGGTCTCTCTGTGTTTTCAAAGCCAACAATGGCCAGACAAATCTTCCTAATGCTGCCTCACTCTGACACGAGCTTTTTATCTTCCTCTTCCACATGGAAGGACCGTTGTGATTACACTGGGCACATCCAGATAATGCAGGACAATCTCTCTATTTTAAGATCATCTAATTAGTAAGCTTAAATTCATCTACAATATTAATTCCCATTTGCCATGTAGTGTAACACTTTCACAGGTTTTGGGGAGTAGGACATGGACATTCTTGGGGAGGGGGTCATCATTTGGCTGACCACAGTCTGTGAGTTTCTATGGTAAAAGTACTGTGACCTATGTATCACTCCCCTTGAATGTAGAATAGAAGCCTGCTATGTAGTGTATGAGGAAGACATAGTTGTTCAAATGGAGTTTATTTTCTAAAAAAAGGGGTCGACAAATTTTGATCTATCACCTACTTTTGTACAGTTTGTAAGGTTAGTTTTTACTTTTTTTTTTTTTTTTTTTTTTTTGATACAGGGTTTTACGTTGTCACTGAGGCTACAGAGTGCAGTGGTAAAAACACAGCTTACTGCACTCGGCCTCCCTGACTCAAGCGATCCTCCTGCCTCAGCCTCACAAACAGCTGGGACTACAGGTGCATGCCACCATGACTAGGTCATTTTTGTATCTTTTATGGAGACAGGGTTTTACCATGATGCCTAGGCTGGTCTTGAACTCCTGAACTCAAGCGATCTGCCTGCCTAAGCCTCCCAAATTTCTGGGATTATGGGCGTGAGCCACTGCACCTGGCCATATATTTTTCAGTGGCTAAACAAGCTTGAATGGAGAATGATATTTTGTGACATAAAAATTAGATGCAGTTTAAAGTGCCCATAAGTAAAGCTTTATTGGAACCCAGCCACGCCCATTCATTTATTTGTCGTTTATGCCGCTTTCACACTATAGTGGTGAAGGTGAGTAGTTGCAACAAAGACCTTATGGCCACAAAGTCTAAAATAATTACTTATTTGACCCTTGACAGAAAAAAATTGCTAGTCCCTGCTCTAGAGGGAACTTTAGAACTTTCTGTGATGGTGGGCATATGCTGTATCTGGACTGTGCAATACGGTAGCCACTAACTACAGCAGGCACTTGAAATGAGGCTAGTACCCCTAAGGAAATGACTTAAGCCTTATTTGATTATAATTAATTTAGATTTGAAGAGCTCCCTGTGGCTAGTGGCTATAGTACTGGGCAGCCCTAGGAGATGAGATGATGATTATAAAGATGCTGATAAAAATGTGATAATTTACCATGTGCCAGGTGCCATGCTAAGAGAACAAGGATGATGCTCTTAAAATTCCCATTTGATAGAAAAAAAAAAAATGGAAGCTTAGATGGATCAAGTATGTTGCCCAAGGTCACACAGCCAGAGAGGGGCAAGCTGGAACCCAGGTAGGTTGACTCCTGAATGTTGTTCTAACCACTAGTCTATGCTGCCTCATGAAAGACAAGACACATAGACATTGAATTATAACATGTGACAGAATGTAATGAGTGCTGTGAAAGAAGCAACAACAAGGCAGATAAACAATTAAGGGGAAAAACTTCTGACCAGGGAGGGAAAAGACACCTTCTTCATGGTTGCCAAACTACTTAAGATGAACTTTAAAATTTGGCAGGATGCCTGGGCGCGGTGGCTCACGCCTATAATCCCAGCACTTTGGGAGGCTGAGGCGGGCAGATCAGCTAAGGTCAGGAGTTTGAGACCAGCCTGGCCAACATGGTGAAACCCCGTCTCTATTAAAAATACAAAAATTAGCCCGGCATGGTGGTGGGTGCCTATAATCCTAGCTAGAGGTTGAGGCAGGATAATCACTTGAATTCGTGAGGCAAAAGTTGCAGTAAGCCGAGATTGCACCACTGCTCTCCAGCCTGGGGGACAGAATAAGACTCCGTCCCAAGAAAGAAAAAAAAATTGGGGCAGGATTTTGACTGATATTTATATACCTGTAAGCTAAGTGGATGCAACCACCTTAACAGAGGTGTGATGGGGGAAGTAGAGGCGGGGTTAAGGGATTGGAAAGCAGTCCACTTTGAAAATTCATGCTGGACCGTCGCTAGCAAAGGGCCACAATTTTTCTGGGCAGCTGGTGCACTTCCCCTTTTCTGTCCATAACAACCATGCCAGTGACCTTGTCTTCTTTTTCACTCTGACTGGAAGTTTAGCTTCAAATCTGAGCTTAACTTGAGCAAGAGCAAAGAACCTCACAGCTTGAATATGTGTCTTTCCTCTCCCTTCCTTCCCCAAAACTCAATTTCTGCTCTAATGTGTGTTTTCTCTGGTCTTAATATTTGTGTTTATCCCTATCTTAACATCATTTCATTACATGTTTATTTCTTGCAATGCTCCTGAGTCCTTTTGTGAAATGAATCGGTTCCAGCTGCGGGAGGATGTGAACGCAGGGAGATAAGTTTGAAAAGATAAGTTGATGTCAGGTACTGGGTACATCAGGGTCAAGGAAGCTGGCAGATGCTCCTGCCTTTGAGAAAGAGCCTCAGCCAGTTACGTGCCATCCCCATGCCCTTATCTCCTGCAGCTTTGGCTGCAATCCTGGCAGCTCCCCACTCAGTTCTTGGAAACCTGGCAACTGACCCTTGTTCCATCCCACACCACTGCCCACTTGCTTCCTGTGCTGGCTCTGATGTCTGTTGGCATCTTCTTCGAGTGTTAACTCCCAAACATCCTCAGTTTCAGTCTTGTTATTGGTATCAGGAGACACGCTGTCATTCTACAACCTCTCCAAAGTACAGGCCGATCAGATCCCTCCCCTCTTTAAAGGTCTTCTATAGCTCTCAGGTGGAAGTCCAAGTTCACTAGCTTTGCTTAGGGTCCTTGTTCACACTCCAGCTCTGCCTCTTCCTCACCACATGACTTGGGCAAGTTGCTTAACTTCTATATGCCTGAGTTTCCTCATCTGTAAAATAGGAATAATAATAGTACCTACCTCAAAAGGTGTTGTGAGGGCAGGTTGAGGAAATATATGTGAAACGTGACGATGGTTCCTGGCACAACTTAAGATCTCTCCATGTGTTATTGTCAACGTCATGAGCTCTTCCGACTCACCTCTTGCCAATGTCCCTCAGACAGTTTCTGGCTTCATATCCAGCAGAATTACTTGCAGTTTGCTCAATGTCTTCCAGCCTGAATTTGCTCATCGTTGGGTGTTTTGCACATTTCCTTTGCCAGAAAGTGTTCCTTTCCCCTCTTAACCTATTCTTCCTCATTCTTCTTATATCAGAGAGCAGGGATGTAATGGAGGTAGAAGGGAGGAAGTGAGTGAGAAAGGGAGGAAGAGAGAGAGAGATAAGTAAACAAGACAAACTCAGCAATGAAGGATGAGAAAATACGCAGAAATTGGGTGCTGAATTGCATTCCAGAATCCAGATCTAGGAGCAAGCAGGCAGGATCGGGACAGCAAGCCAGGTTTCCGTCCAGATGGGCTATCCATCAGAGTTGCTTACTACAGCTCACTAATGACCATTAGTTGGCCCAGAGTTCTTATTTGCAAACAAAGAAACATAACCTAGATGTTCTCTAAGTAGAATTGGAATTTATTGATTATATACTGAATGACTCACAGAACCTCTAAGGAGGTATGAGAACAAGGCCTGGGGGCTATGCCAATTGGAAACATTCTCAAAATCACATTGATATGGTTTGGCTGTGTCCCCACCCAAATCTCATCTTGAATTGTTATCTCCCGTAATTTCCACGTGTGTGGGAGGGACCAGGTGGGAGATAATTGAATCATTGGGGCAGTTTCCCCCATACTGTTCTTGAGGTAGTGATTAAGTCTCATGAGAGCTGATGGTTTTATAAGGGGAAACCCCTTTTGCTTTGTTCTCATTTTCTCTCTTGTCTGCTGCCATGTAAGACCTGGCTTTTGCCTTCCACCATGATTCTGAGGCCTCCCAGACACATGAAACTGTAAGTCCATTAAACTTCTTTTCCTTTCACCAAGTCTTGTCTTTTTTTTTTTTTTTTTTTTTTTTTTCGAGATGGAGTTTCACTCTTGTTGCCCAGGCTGGAGTGCAATGGCACAGTCTTGGCTCACTGCAACCTCCACCTCCCAGGTACAAGAGATTCTTGTACCTCAGAATCCCGAGTAACTGGGGTGAAATACCCACACTGTGAAAGTGCTCAGGTAAGGATACTATTGAAGAATCGTTCCCTGAGATGTGAGTAGAAAAGCAGTTAACAAAAACAATGCAGTCTTTACATTCTGTATATTTTCCCTGTTCTTTCTGATACAAGTTCCAAATGAACATTTAGCAGCATGACGGCTTCCTGATTATTTATTTGCTCATCTCTTACTGGTTGGTCAATGCACATAAATCCACGTGGAGACACAGCTCTGAGCATACCCCTCCTTGACGGTGGATCAGAAGTGTCATCTTGGTTTCCAGTATCCTGCTTGAGCTGTGAATTGCCCTGACTCTTCATTTCTCACTCTGACTCTCTGCAGCATCTGTCTGCTTCTCAGAACACTTGCTTCCCTTGGCTTCTGTGACCTCCTTCCTCTCTGGGTTTGCCACCTGCTTTCCAAATGTTCCTTCTGGGCTCCCTTCCTCCTTTTAACCTCTCACTGTTAGCCTTACTCATGGTTCTATATTCAGCTACCTTTCTTCTTCCCACTTCTTCTCTCTCAATAGCCTGTATGAGGAGGGGATGGATTCACTCCTATGGCTTTGTAATCAATAAGCTGATGATTTCAAAACCCTCAGCATTCTCTCTCTCTCTGTCTCTCTCTCTCTGAGACACACTCTTGCTGTGTTGCCCAGGCTGGAGTGCGGTAGTATAATCATGGCACACTGCAGCCTTGAATTTCTGGGCTCAAGCCATCTTCCCACCTCAGCCTCCCATGCAGCTAGGACTACAGGTGTGCATAACCCTGCCCAGCTAATTTTTAATTTTTTCTGTAGAGGAGGCATCTCACTATGTTGCCCAGGCTGGTTTCAAACTCCTGGCCTCAAGTGATCCTCCCTCCTCACCTTCTCAAAGTGCTGGGATCACAGACATGAGCCACCATGCCCAGGCCTCAGCACTCTTAAATTTCCAACCAGCAAGGAAGCAACTGGACTGCTCTTTGTGGATGTCCAACAGTCCTTCAAACTGAACACATTCCAGATGGAATCCTTGCTTCTCTTCCTGTGTTCTCTGAATCAGTGAATAGCAGCAGCATTAATTCATTATCTGAGTTAGAAATCTAGGTATCTTTGAGTCCTTCCTGTCTCCTTCTTAGCCTTCACATCACTCCCTAGGTTCTCTCTTATTTTCTTAATATCTCTCAAATCCGCCCAGCTTCATTCACCTGCATCAACATCATTCAGTGTTAGCTATCACTACCTCTTACTTGGATCATTGCAACAAACTTCTGAGAAGTGTTCAGGCTCCAGGTTCCAGAGATCCCTCACAGTCCCTACTCCTGTCCTTGCTTCATTAGAACCCAAATGATAATGTGTGACTTGGCCACATCTCTTCCTTGCATGAGACCATTCAGTGAATCCCCATGGCTATAAGAAAATTCAACCTTCTAAGGCAGGGGTTGGTAAGCTATGGCTCATGGGTTGAATCACCTGTTTTTAGGCAGCATGAAAGCTAACAATAGTTTTTACATTTTTAAATTATTTAAAAACATCAAAGAATGCAACACATGAAAATTACATGGACTTTATCCAAAATATACAAAGAACTCTTAAGCTCAACAAGAAAACAAACATCTCAATTTAAAAAATGGCCAAAATGGGACCAGGCGCAGTGGCTCATACTGGAAATCCCAACACTTCGGGAGGCCAAGGTGAGTGGATCACCTGAGGTCAGGAGTTTGAGACCAGCCTGGCCGAACATGGTGAAAACCCGTCTCTACAAAAAATACAAAAAATTAGCCTGATGTGGTGGCAGGCACCTGTAATCCCAGCTATTCAGGAGGCTGAGGCAGGAGAATTGCTTGAACCTGTGAGACAGAGGTTGCAGTGAGCCAAGATTATGCCATTGCAATCTGGCCTAGGCAACAAGAGCAAAACTTAGTCTTAAAAAAAAAAAAGATATTTTGAATCTGGTTCTGAGCTAAATTTAAGTAAATTGTTAGCTAAGAAAAAAATGGAAATCCATTATTTTTATTAGCAACAGATTCTCAGGGTAAATTGTTAACTTCTATGATTTATGATAATCAAGCTGGACTTGATCATACAAGTCAGTCTAATAATGTATGGACCAAAATATAAACTTTATTGGTCAGATTTCGAAGCATTCATGCTCACAAGTTTTGGGAAAGTGAAAAATAATAAAATTGTCTAGGATTTTAAAAAAATGGCCAAAAGATCTAAACAGACACCACCTTAGAGAAGACTCACAGATGGCAAACAAGCATATAAAAAGATGCTTAACAGCACATGCCATTAGGGCATTGTAAATTAAAACAAGGAGAAACCACTACACATCTAACAGAATGCCCAAAATCCAAACCACTGACAATGCAAAATGCTGGCAAAGATGTAGAGCAACAGGAGCACTCATTTATTGCTGGTAGGAATGCAAGAATATACAGCTACTTTAGAATAGTTTGGCATTAAAAAAAAAAAAAAAAAAAAAAAAAAAAAAAAAAAAAAAAACTAAAGGTACTTTTACCATGTGATCCAGAAATTGAACCTGGATAAATTAACAAGATTTGTTGACTTTGACAGATGGACAAAAACAAAGAAAGTTACTGATCCTAGTTCAACAATCATACCACCCATGACACAAAGATCTGTGTGACAATAGCAAAGACATGGAATCAACCCAAATCTCCATGAATGATAGACTGGATAAAGAAAATGTGGTACATATAGACCATGGAATATTATGAAGCCATAAAAAGGAATGAGATCATGTCCTTTCCAGGGATGTGGATGGAACTAGAAGCCTTATCCTCAGCCAACTAACACAGGAACAGAAAACTAAACACTTCATGTTCTCACAAGTGGGAGCTGAACAATGAGAACACATGGACACAGGGAGGGAACAACACAGACTGGGGCCTGTTGGGGCAGCAGGGAGGGGGAGCATCAGGATAAATAGCTAATGCATGTGGGGCTTAATACCTAAGTGATGGGCAGATAGGTGCAGCAAACCACAATGGCACACATTTACCTGTATAAGAAACCTGCATGTTCTTCTGCACATGTATCCCAGAACTTAAATTTAAAAAACCCAAACATACATACATCTGAAAAAAAACAAAACAAAACACAACACTATCTTTTCACATAAAAAAAAATAGATCTGTGTGGATGACTGACTCATCCCTACTTTTCTTAAAGCCTCAAATTCATGACAAAAGGTCAGCCTTGTTTAAAAACAGCTTCGGCCTGGGAGATTAGTATTCAAAGGAAGAACATTTTAGAAGAGGTTCATACAAGTATCTGGACTTCACTGAACACATGCTTGTGATAGTTAATTTTGTGTCAACTTGGGTAGGCCATGCTACCCAGTTATTGGTCAAATTTAAGTCTAGATGCTGCTGTGAAGGCATTTTTTTTTTTACATGTGATTATCAGTTAATTCAACAGACATTGAGTAAAGCAGATTGCCCTCTTTACCTTGTGTGGCCTCACTCAGTTAAAAGACTGAGGTTCCCTGAGGAAGAATGAGTTCTGCCTTGGACTTGAGACTACAATGTCAACTGTTAATTGGCTCTAGCCTGCCACCCTGCCCTGAAGATTTTGGACTGTATATACCCAAAGAAAGACACATGCATGCTTATGTTCATTGCAGCACTATTCATAATAGCAAAGACATGGAATCAACCTAAATGCCCATCAATGGTAGACTGAATAAAGAAAATGTGGTACACATACACCATTGAATACTATGTAGTGATAAAAAGAATAAAATCATGTCATTTGTAGCAACATGGATGCAGCTGGAGGCCATTATCCTATGTGCATTAACACAGGAACAGAAAACTATCGCATGTTCTCACTTATAAGTGGGAGCTAAATATTGGTTCCTCAAGGACATAAAGATGGCAGCAATAGACACTTGGGACTGCTAGAAGGGGGAGGGAGTCAGGGGAGCAAGGATTTAAAAAGTATTGGGTACTATCCTTATTACCTGGGTGATGGGATCACTTGTATCCAAAACCTTATCACACAATATACCCAGGTAACAAACCTGCATATGTACCCCCTGAATCCAAAATAAAAGTTGAATAAATAAATAAATATGCTATTTTTTGATGAAGATATGTTTTAGATTAAGATATTTTTGCTCAGAACACTCTTTAGTGTTAGGCCCACGTTTGCCACCCTTCTGGTTTCTCGGTTAATATTTTCAATTAATGCTCAAGACAAACACCCTTCCTTAGTTTAAATGAACATTCACCAGAGAGAGAAGTAGGAAGACATTTTGGCATTTGGGTGTTTGCTGGAATTAGATTATGTCTGAAAGCACAACTTCGGGTCCCCTAGGAAGCATAAATACTCAGTACCATTATACACCATAGGTAGGTGGTAATGGACTTGAAATTGGAAATATGTGGATCTGTGGTTTTTCAATGAAAACTTTAGGTATAAGAACCACCAAGAAATGGACTACTAAAGTATTCCTTCCTTTCATGTTTTAGCTTTCTTAGTTCTATTTCTGCTTACCACTCATATTTATTTTGCTTTTATTGTTTTTGGTATTGTTTCACAAACATCATAACAGCAATTATGAAATTTCTTTTTTCTTTTCTTTTTTTTTTTTTTTTTGAGTGGCAAGGTCTTGCTCTGTGTCCCAGGCTGCAGTGCAGGGGTGAGACCATGGCTCACTGCACCCTTAACCTCCTGGGCTAAAGCAATCCTCTCAGTACATGCATGCGTCACCACATCTGGCTAATTAAATTTTTTTTTTTGTATACACAGCATCTCTCTATGTTGCCCAGGCTAGTCTGGAACTTCTGGGCCCAAGCAATCCTTCAGCCCGGGCCTCCTAAAGTGCTGGGATTACAGATGTCAGCCACCACTTAAAGAGGAAAATTTACTTATAATCCCAATACTCTAGAAACGTATTTTTAAACTGAGTTTCTCAAGAGCACAGATCTTTGAATCAAGAGCAGAAGGGCTCTGGAGAAGGGAAATCATACAGAAACCACAGTGGAACAAATGTCATTTCCAAAACGTAATTTATGAATACCAACTTGTTGGTATTCTCACAGCAACACAGTGGCACTGAAAGAACATTTGCACCATTTGGAAAGCCCTGAGGCTATTTAGCTTTTCAGAACAGCTGTCTCAGTGAACTCCCCCTGGGCTCAACTGTCTACTGCCCATTTCCCTTTATGCCTTCTAAAGCCCCAGCATATGAGGATTTGGCACCTAGAACAAGGTTGAGTGTGACTGACACAGGAAACGGCCCGTGGCTGGACTGGCGCCTTCATACAGCTGAATGGGGACACACAGCCAGGCCTCAGCAAGGAAGCAGCTGTCACTCAACGCACTCAGCTCAATGTCACCAGCTTGCTTGTTTCCTTATTCTTAGTATCTTAACTGCACTTGGAAGGTAACACTAACACTAATGGTGGGACATAGTGTCACTCTGACTTAACCTTGTAGTTTGGGTAGCTCTGTAGGAAGAGGGAGAAGTGGGAAGTAAATTAACATTCATTTAATATATCTCACACTGTACTGAACACTTTATGCATGTACATACACATGTATATGTATATGTGTATATACATATGTATATACATACACACACATATATATATATATAGAGAGAGAGAGAGAGAGAAAGAGAGAGAGAGAGAGAGAGAGAGAGAGAGAGAGAGAGAGAGAGAGAGAGCTCTATCTGTCCTGCAAAGGAGAGTGATTAAGATCACTGCTTGGGTTTAAGCCATGCTGGCTGTGTGGCCTTGGGCAAGTCACCTAACTTCTCCATGTCTCATGTTTTTTTCTGTACCAATAACAATATTACCTATGTCAGAGTTATTATGAAGATTAAGTTAATTATGTGTAAAGCCCTTAGAACAGTACTTGGAACACAGTAAGTGCTATACGTATGTTCGCTGTTATTACCCTTATTAGTTAACTGCAGCACAATCATGTTCATCCTTTTACGACCAAGGAAACTGACACTCATGGAGATTAAGCCAATTACCGGACATGGCAGAGCCTGAAACCAAACTCAGATTTATCTGACTGCAATATTTTCTTCCCATAACATGACTGGGCCTGCTCAATGCTATCAAATTCCTTCTGCTGCTTGCCAGTGTAGGGTTCAGTTTATCAACCATTCTTTGTACTGTCAAGAGTGAAATCCCATATGACTGAGGCTCTGTCTTTAATCCCCCATTCCGCTTATCCCTGGAGAAGGGCCAATGGTCAACATTTGGGGAGTCAGTGAAAGAGAAACCTCTCTCTGTTATTTCCCCCCGTAGGCCTGATTGCCCTTTTGATATCGCCTATGTGTCCCTATCAGAAGGCGGTGAGTGACATAACTAAATCAAAGAAATCATCTGATGGACAGTACCCTTAGCGCCTGATGGATTTGGGGGAGCACTCGGTCTCCGAAGCCAGCGCTGTCCAATTGGAATATAATGGGGGCCATCTGTGTAACTTTAAAATTTTTAATAGCGACATTAATAATTAAAGAACAAAGGTGAAATTAACTTTAATAATATTTTACCTAATATATAAAAATATTATTTCAATCTGGGGTCAATATAAACATTGAGATACTTTTCTACTTTTTTGTATTGTGTTGCGTTCATTAAACACACAGCCCTTGAAGTATACACAGTGTTACTGCGGCATATCCTAGACACTTGCACATGTGTGTACTTTGCTTTTTTGTATTGTGTTGAATCCCTATGAATTTTAAGCACACAGCCCTAGAAATTCATACAATGCATACAATATATACAGCAGCCCCAGCCAAACACTTGGATATGTGTCCCTGTTGGCCTTTCTTTATTCATTTAGAGACGTTATGCTTCTAAAACTGTACCCTGCCTCCCTTTTCTTCCTCCTCAGACAGATGCTCTGATGGTTTAAAAAAAAAAAAAAAAAAAGGCTGAAAGAGTAAAGTGGCTTTTCCTCCGAATTTCCCCCATTAGTGTAGCTTGTATGGACAGCTGCGATTTCTTGTAGGGTGACAGGGCGTTTGTGACAATCCGCATGCTCTGCACTTCTCCCTCTCTGAGGTTGGAGTGATGGGGGGGGGGGGGCACTTCAGGTTCTAGAAGGACTCGGGCCTCCTCTTGGACCCTGGCAAAGTCCTTTCCCGAGACTGCTTTCCAGAGGGACGGTGTGGGCTGCACTGATGACAGCAACCCAGGCGGGGAGAGGGGCCACGTCGGCCCAGCCGAGACTCGGCAGGGCTCAGGTTTCCAGGACCGGATGACTGGCCCGAGCCCGGGGCCGGGGCGGCGCTGTCCGGGCACAGGATGCGCGGCCCGGAGAGCGCATCCCGGGCATCCGCCCGCGCTCGGCCCCGGGGCGCAGCTGCTGCAGATCCGCGGGGGGCGCCACCTCCTCCGGGGGCTGGCAGCGGCAAGAATCTCCCCGCCCCTGCCCGGCGTCCTCGCCTGCAGGGTCTGCAGGGCGGAGGCGCCCACCCGTCATCTGAGACGCCCCACGTGGGTCGGCCGGGGAGGGGTGGAAAGGAGGGAGAAAAGGCGGAGGCGTCGAGGGAGGCGGGAGAGAGAGTGGGGTGGACAGAGGAGGGACGAGAGGGAAGCGCACGATAGCTGCGCGGAGAGGGAGCGAAGAGCAGAAGGAAGAACAGAGGCGACTGGACACCCAGAAGGGGACAGGTAAGGAGGGGATGGTGAGTAGGAAGGAGGAGAGAAATAGGCTAGGGAGAGGGCAGAAAGGAGAAGAGGCCGGAGTGAGGAAAGTGCTGTGGATAAGGGACGAGTAAGATGGAAAGAATGGCGGAAGGCGAACAATGGCAGAGTGAGGGTCCCTCCGCGAGCGACGGGGGAGGAACTGGGGGCTCTGCGCCCTTAAGGTTGCCAAGGCGACGGCTCTGGCCAGAGCGAGGCGCATTGACGTCAGCAGCCGAACGCTGATTGGCTGCGGCCAGGCCGTTTCCGGTGGAGCCGTCGCCTAGTCGCTATCGCGGAGTGGAGCTGGACTGGGAGCGTAGCGCCAAGGGAGCTCTGCACGCCGCCGCTTCGCACTCGCAGCCTCGCGCCCGCCGCCGCCCGTCCCCAGGTGAGTGGGGTCGGCCGGGGGCTTAGGCGAGGTGAGCTTCGTCGCCTCGCCGCCCGTTTGGGGGCGCTGGACCGATCCAAGATGGCGTCACGGGGAGCGACCTGCAGGGGGACGGCCGCACCCCCCTGCCCCTTCCCGGCCCGGCGGGCGCCTCCTCGCAGGCCTCACGTCCCCGGCTCCGAGTCTGCATCCCCAAGGCTGCCTGGGCGTCCTCTGTGGGGCAGGGATCCCCAGCCGCCCCGCTCTCTCCCGCTGTCCCTACCCCGCGGCGCCTGGGGCCCTGGGCCCTCCGCTGCCCTCCCCGGCCGCCTTCGCCCCCGCGCGCGGCGGCCGCCTCGCTCACCCTCCCCCATTTCCTGAAGGACAACGGTTCTATTTTACTGGGGTCCGCCATCGTTTCGCCCGCTGGTCATGGCTCTTCTTGAAAGCCGGCAGTTTTCCTCTCCACTCTGACTCCTCGTCATTGCTAGCAGTCTCCTTTCCCCTCCATAGCGGGGTGATCTTCCTCCCTCTACGCGACGGACTTAGTTGGGCCCCGCAATTTCCTTTTGTTCCCTGTCACCCACCCCCCTTTCCCGATTTTGCGCCCTGAGGCTTCCTCGCCACCACTGTGGCCTTCGGACTGGCGTAGTTTAAGGTGTCGGCTTCCCTTCTTCATTTTGTGGTCATGACCGTGGCCTACGTGAAGTGAAGGGCATTTTCCTGCCCTTCCTCGAAAATACGCGGTACCTATTAACCCCTTCAGCGCAGAGTATGTGCTGACAGCCCTCTTACTCCTTGCGAGATTCCCAGGAGATCCCGTCTTCTCAGTGGAGCAAGAAAAGCAAACACTTCCTCAAGATGACCCCAAGGAAGTCGTAACTTGGCAGATCTAAGGGGGTGCGGTCTGAATCAGGAACCATTTCTCAGAGTGTTTTTATTTCCCAGAATATAATTCTTTCGAAACAATTTTCTCACACAACTGGATTTTCAGAAGTGATAATCTTTTGCATAGAGACAATGCGGTGAAAGTTTTAAAGCAGTTAAATGTGTGTGGGGAAGGAAGGCTAGGTTGTTGGGCTCTTAAAAATACGTACACGTAAAGAATTAATCCAGGTAACTCGATTAAAAATATTAAGGCTGTGAAATTTCGTTATTCAGGGATTTGCATGGTGACTGCATTAATCTTGGGACATTTCCGTTCGTGTACTATTTTTGGTTTTTGTAATACATTAGTTGTTTCAAACAAACAACACAGTTTCACTCGTTAGGCCTCGTTCTCTCATCTCTACCAGCCAAAGACCTGATCTTAGAGTGATTAATCACTTAAATATTTTTGAAATATGACTGAATGTTTTGAAGCATGAAAGATCTGATTAATGATTGTTCTTGGTGGCCTTCAGTATTTGAAATGCAGACAATTCTACTGAAGTGGATTTTCAGATCATATGATTGCCTGACCTGGAAAAGTGGCTTGTATAAAACTGTCCTAAAGTAAATGCGCCTTTTTTTGCCTGGTTATTTCTAAAGTAGCAGCATGATTCTTTTTCCATGGCTTCTAATTTATGTGCCTATCTTGGAACCACAAACTTTCTCTTGGTCTGTTAATTGGTCTACTTGTTATTGACCTTTATGATGAAAGTTGTCAAAACAAAATGTGCAACAGTGTAGCACTTTAGAATAGCTCTTTACTCTGGTATTTCTTTCTGTAAATTCTTTTAAATTTACAGTTTCATCTCAATAGTTTGCAATGCATTATAATTGGAAAAGTCTGATTAGTATTGAATTCAGTTGCTGAGTGGAGGGGAACACTCTCTTACCTTCTAAACTTAAATGCTTAGTAATTAGGAATTGGAAGGAAAACAGTATGTGACCCTGTTGTTAAATTACTAAACTTTTTAATTTCATCTCAGTAGTTTGCAATGCATTATAATTGGAAAAGTCTGATCAGTATTGAATTCAGTTGCTGAGTGGAGGGGACCACACTCTTACCTTCTAAACTTGAATGCTTAGTAATTAGGAGTTGGAAGGAAAACAGTATGTGACCCTGTTGTTAAATTACTAAACTTTTTAATTTCAGGATAAGGTTAGCTGCTCATTATCATCTCTTTTTTTTGTTGTTGTTTGTTTGTTTGTTGTTTGTTGTTTTTTACTTCACATCAAAGTGACATAGTTTGAATCCTCTAAAATCCATTAAATGCAATTTATTCATTAAATGTAATTCATTAAATGCAATTTATCTTTTGAATCTTCATGCAAATTTGAAACTTAGGTGTTTTAACATTCTCCTGTCCAGATGAAGAAAACATTTTGACAATCCTTGGTAAGGATTTTCCCCTCCCCAACTGAGGATTTTTCTTCTTTTAGCACTAGTGTAGTAGTATTTAGGGCTGGAATCTGGCAACAGATTGTGGAATAAAAGGTTGCTTTTAAAACTCGTGAATTTTCTTGTGTGTTTTTTAAAATTTTGATTATGCTAGTAGTTGGTTAATCAGAGCCTCACTCCAGTGGTTTGCTCAGTGACATTAGGACACTCCCATGGGATAGAAGTTACATATAGAGAATGTCAGGTGTTCATTGTGCTTACTTGCTTTCAATTAGAGTTGACTTGTGTGCCCTTGTAATTCTCTTTCCTGTTTACCATTTACATACTTCCCACGTCATCATGATTTTTTTTTTTGCAAGGGAGAACTGAATGAAATTCCCTTAAGGGCCTGACTTCAGCACCCGCCTCTGCAGAGGATAGTGGCTCATACTTCCCAGGAGCCGAGGTTATTGACTCTCACTGCTATGTACAGAGCACAGATCCTGCAGCAGTAACCAAATGAAACATTTACTTGGAATAATGCTAATTCTGTACATATTTTGTTCCTTAGTCCCCACCTCCTTGTTTAAAAACAAAATCTACATAGAAAAAAAATCCCTGTGAATCAGTTGCCTAATGAATGTAGCAAGTCAAATGCCAGACTGGCATTTTGCTTCATAGTTTATACAAGCATCTGTGTGTTTTTTCTCTCAGAGAACCATGGAGTGTGGCAATACTGCCGCCAGCGAGGAGGCACGCAGCCTTCGAGAATGTGAGCTCTACGTCCAGAAGCACAACATTCAAGCACTGCTCAAAGATTCTATTGTGCAGTTGTGCACTGCTCGACCTGAGAGACCCATGGCATTCCTCAGGGAATACTTTGAGAGGTTGGAGAAGGTAAAAATAAATGTGGGGAGATGATGAGATGATTGTGACCATTGTTACATTTAATAACTGTAAAATTATTAATTAGTAGAATTTATCAGAAAATGAACCTGTATGCTAACTGTACTTGGGTAACGAAGGGTTTCCAAACAGTTCTTTGTAACTTTTAAAATTAGTGCATAAAACTAATCAGAAGTAGTCTAACAGTTCTATGAATAGGAAATTCTATAGTAATTGAAAGTAGTTAATACTTCTCCCTTTTTGAACAAAGCAGGTAAGGGTAATAAATCTTATCCCACTTTTAAAACTAGTATAATGAAACATTTGAATCTAGCTTGTGACTGATGCATCAGAATTTTTCAATTATATTAAGTCCATTTTAATGTAGAGTATATCTCTGATGAATTACTGTAGAGATAGTGAGATTGATGGTCCTCAAAAATTTTACTCCATATTATTGGTCAGGACTTGTTTCCCCTTGAAAAAAATTAATACAGTTTTTATTCTTTGCTGCTCTTTGTCCTTGCATGTAGGTCAGTGTGACCTACATATATGGCATATGCTTTTCTAATTTTCTAAGTAAAATGATAATTTTACATCAAGGACAGTGCTTCAATTCATTTCCCTCAAGAAATGATGAATTAAAATGTCTGGATCACCACATGTTTTGAATAGTGTATGTGATTTGCTTCTGTGAATCAGTGGGATAAACTTACAGATTTTCTTGTGGATGTGGGAGTTTTGAGGTGGTTCAAAATGATTTTGAATCAATTGAGGGACATTTCTCTGATATATGATTATCTAATTGTATAATAGAAATATTTGCGTTATTTTCCATTGGTTATTACAGTTTCTTATCAGCATAGTTTATTAGTAAAAGAATCTATACTAAGATTTAAAAAGTATTTGGGTAGCTCAGTGATCAGATTATTCTACTATTTTCTTTAAAAACTGATTGTTAAAATTTGTGTTTAGTACCATGATCAGAATAATTAAAAAAAAAAGAACTAGTCATCATGAATGTTGTTTTGCTGTCTTGGAATTATAATAAATATTCTGGCTTTCTCTTACTATATGCAATTTCCAAATAATGGAAGTATCGTAGAGCCAAGCCATAGATGTACCTTGTTTTGAAGTCAAGTGCGTTCCTGGAGATCTGGTTTTGAAATGGGTCACTGTAAGGTGATCCCTCTTCTTTGGACATCAATAGAAACCATCAAATGAGGGGATTAAGTTGGTGAGACATTAAGTGTGTATCTTTTTATAGGGAGTGTTGAATGTGTGGTGCTAGTTTCAAAGCTTGTAGTTGCCACAGTACTGTTGAAAACTACAAAGGTAGGAAAGCAATAAATAATTATTCAAATGGTTTCTTTGTAGATGGGATTTTTAGATTTAATATGTGTTGGTTTTTTTACCTTTTAATAATTAAAGTTACAGTTCAACATGCTTTTTACTATAATTCAGGGGTCTTTGTTGACATGTGTATATTGCTTTAGCCAGAGTTGAATATATATACCTGTACCTTTAGGTAACTAAATTTTCAACTTTTTAACAGGTTATTGTTTTATTTATTAAGTGTTAATTTGTATGTTAGTCTATTAGTCCTATCTCATGCTGCTAATAAAGACATACTGAGGCTGGGTAATTTATAAAGGAAAGAGATGTAATTGACTCACAATTCAGCATGGCTTGGGAGCCTTGGAAAACTTACAATCTTGGCAGAAGGGGTAGCAAACATGTCCTATTCACAGGGCAACAGCAAGGAGACGTGCTGAGTGAAATGGGGAAAAGTCCCTTATAGTTCCATTAGATCTCATGAGGACTCACTATCACGAGAACAGCATGAGAGTAACCCCCCCACCATGATTAAATTACCTCCATGGGGTCTCTTTCACGACACAGGGATAGTGGGAACTACTATTCAAGATGAGATTTATGTGTGGATACATCCAAACCATATCATTCCACCACGGCCTCTCCCAAATCTTATGTCTTCACGTTTGAAAACACAATCATGTCTTTTCATCAGTCCCTCAAAGTCTTAATTCATTCCAGCATTAACTCAAAAGTTCAAGTCCAAAGTTTCATCTGAGACAAGGCAAGTCCTTTCCACCTATGAGCCTATAAAATCAAAAGCAAGTTAGTTACTTCCTGGGGGTGTTAGACAGATACACTCATTTCAAGTGGGGGAAGCTGGCCAAAACAGAGGGGCTATAGACCCCATGAAAATCTGAAATCCATTGAGGCAGTAATTAAATCTTAAAGTTCCAGAATGATCTTTGACTCTTTGTCTCACATCCAGGGCACAGTGATGCAAGAGGTGATCTCCCATACCTTGAGCAGCTTCACCCCTGTGGCTTTGCAGGGTATAGCCACCCTCCTGGCTGCTTCCATGGGCTGACATTGAGTGTCTGCAGCTTTTCCAGGTGTAGAGTGCAAGCTGTTGGTGGATCTACCATCCTGGAATCTGGAGGATGGTGGCCCTCTTCTCAAGCTTCATTAGGCACTGCCCCAGTGGAGACTCTTGTGTAGGGGCACCGACCCCACATTTCCCTTCTGCACTGCCCTAGCAGAGGTTCTCCCATGAGGGCCATGCCCCTGCAGCAGATTTCTGCTTGGACATCCATCCATACATCCTCTGAAATCTGGGCGGAGGTTCCCAAACCTGAGTTCTTGACCTGTGTTTACCCACAGGCCCAGCACCATGTGTAAGCTGCCAACGCTTGGGGCTTGCACCCTCTGAAGCAATGGCCAGAGCTATACCTTGGGCCATTTTAGCCAAGACTGGAGCTGAAGCATCTGGGACGCAGGGTACCATGTCCTGAGGCTGCATAGTACAGGAGTCCCTGAGCATGGCCCTGGAAACCATTTTTCCCTCCTGGGCCTCTGGGCCTGTGATGGGAGGGGCTGTCCTGAAGGTCTCTGACTTGTCCTGGAGACATTTTCCCCATTGTCTTGGTGATTAACATTTGGCTCCTCATTACTTACGTAAATTTCTGCAGCAGGCTTGAATTTCTCCCCAGAAAATGAGGTTTTTTTTTTTTTTTTTTTTTTTTCTGTTGTCAGGCTGCAAATTTTCCAAATGTCTATGCTCTGCTTCCTCTTGAATGCTTTGCTGCTTAGAAATGTCTTCTGCCAGATACCCCAGATCATCTCTCTCAAGTTCAAAGTTCCACAGATCTCTAGGGCAGGGCCAAAATGCTGCCAGTCTCTGCATAGCCAGAGTCACCTTTACTCCAGTCCTAAACAAGTTCCTCATCTCCATCTGAGACCACCTTAGCCTGGACTTCATTGTCCATATCAGTATCAGCATTTTGGTCAAAGCCATACAAGTCTCTAGAAGTTCCTATCTTTCCCACATCTTCCTGTCTTCTGAACCCTCCTAGTTTTAGGAAGTTCTAAACTCTCCCACATCTTTCTGTCTTCTGAGCCCTCCAAGCTGTTCCAGCCTTTTCCTGTTACCCAGTTCCAAAGTTGCTTCCACATTTTTGGGTATCTTTATAGCAACACCCCACTCTCTGTGGTACCAGTTTACTGTATTAGTCTGTTCTCATTCTCCTAATAAAGACATACCCAGGACTGGGTAATTTATAAAGGAAAGCAGTTTGACTCACAGTTCTGCATGGTTGCGGAGGCCTTAGGAAATACAATCATGGCGGAAGGGGAAACAAACACATGAATCTTCATATGGCAGCAGCAAGGGGAAGGGTCAAGCAAAAGGGGGAAAAGCCCCACAAAACCATCAAGGAACTCAAGAAAACTCACTATTATGAGAACAGCATGGAGGTAACCACTCCTATGATTAAATTACCTCCCACCAAGCCCCTTGCACATCACATGGGGATTATGGGAACTACAAGATGAGATTTGGGTGGGACACAGCCAAACCATATCAGTCTGAAAATACAGTCACATTCTCATCACCTTCCTCATTACTGAGGGGGCTGTGTTTCTGTTATCTTCAACTACTCTGTAAGAAATGTACCCAAAACTCTGACAGTTGGTTTTTTGAAAGCTTCTGCATTTTAATTTAGTCATCTGGAATTTGAGTTGTCTTTTATATTTATTAGAACCTTAACCAATAACTGTGACCTTGTGTCTGCTGTGTCAGGTGTTATGTGAAGCACTTTATATACGTACATACTTGTTATTTCAAATGTATGAGGTAGGTGATGATCAGCATTTTACAGACATAGCAGGTAAAACTGAAAGTAAGTAATGTGGCTGTGGTCATACATTGTAGTCATCAGCTTTTGCTGGAGCAACATATAACCCCTACATTTCAATGGTTACTACACAGACCAGTCATGTGCAGCTTAGCCTGTGTTGTGTTCTTGACACCACATATCTTGTTCTGGGTCTGAGCAGAAGGAGCAGCCCTATGTAGGGCATGCTGTTCTCAAAGCAGAGGGAGGGCAGAAGCTCAAGGTGGACAGAGCCAAACCACACAGGCAAGCATGGTATGGCATGTCCACTCACATTCCATGGCCAGAGCAAGTTCTGTGGCCAAGCCTAAGTCACTGGGGTGGGAAGTATACTTTACCCACAGGGAAGAGTGACAGAAACAGGGAGGGAACAAATAATCGTGAAAACATAGTCAGTAGTGGACACAGAACTTGAACTTCAGAGTCAAGAGCATCATTAACCAGTAAGTAAACTGGGAGGTTTTTTTCTAATTTTTAATTTTTATTGATACATAACATTTGTATGTTTTTATGGAGTACATGTGATATTACATGCATAGAATGTGTCATGATCAAGTTGAGGTATTTAGGTTATTTATCACTTCACTTAAGAGCTGAGGAGGAAGGAGACTGATAGCAGGATGACAACAGCAAGAGAAAGGATATAAAAATGCAGTGTATGCTAGAAAACTGATAGATGATCTGAGTAATGGCTCTGAGTCGTCAGGTTGTATTCAGATTGCAGTTTTTAAAAGACTCGCTAGAATCCGTAAGACAATGCTAAAATCAAAATGCTTTTGTTACTTCAAAATCTTAAAAGTTCAGTGAAGTAGAATACAGTCCCAAATGAGATGTTATTTGTGACATTTTCTGTGAAATTTTTGTGAAATATCAGTGACAAATCTCAGGGGAAAAATTTGTGTTTTCATTTATATTCTTAAAGAGAGTGTGTGTGTGTGTGTGTGTGTGTGTGTGTGTGTGTGTGTGTTTTACTTTTTTGAGACAGGATCTCACTCTGTTGTCCAGACCTGAGTGCAGTGGTGCAATCATGGCTCACTGCAGTCTTTACCTTCTGCGCTCGGGTGGTCCTCCTGCCTTAGCCTCCCAAGTAGCTGGGATTACAGGTGCTTGCCACCATGCCCAACTAATTTTTATTTTTATTATTTTTTTTAAAGACGAGGTTTCATAATGTTGTTGCCCAGGTGGGTCTCAAACTCCTGGGCTCAAGTGATCTGCCCCCTTCTTGCTCCCAAAGTGTTGGGCTTACAGGTGTGAGCCACTGCACCCAGTCATACACTCTTAAACTTTAAACTTGTGGGAGACTTGAGTTTTATAGTTCTGTGTTAATGTGAAATGGGAAACCTTACTGGATAACCAGAATTAACATGAAATGAATTTTCAAAAAACCGTGTTTTAAAATGTAGGTTACATATTCACATATTTCAAAGTTGTACAGGTACAAAAGGGCATAAGAATGAAAGGGCTCCCTCCCACGCCATTGCTTTTCTTGAATGCTACCAGTGTTCTGGAGATTAATACGTGGGCACTTGCAGACAAATTTATATTTAAAAGGGAACTAATGGGTCAAATGAATGAGAAAGTAGAAGGTAACACATTTTTATTTTTTACCTTTCCTTCAGGCATAACAACTAATTCTTTAGTATAGATCTGAGAGGACTTTGTTTTTAAGACTCTAGATGTGGGGGAAAAAAAAAAAAGAATGTTTAATATGAATTGGTTCAATGAGTAGTTTTTAAAAGCAAGTAAACTCTTTTTTTTTCTTTTAACTTTGAGTTTAAACCTTGATCACAAAGAATGATCCTAGCTCTGCTGGGAAAAGTATTATAGACAGGATCTTATTTAAATTCATGGTTACCATCACATCATTTCATTATTTGTTTTTATTTGGAATCAGACCGAAATGTGAAATCAACAGGCTCAGGACCCTCTCCTGTTTGTTTTTATATTCCTGTTGCCTAGCGTAGGACTTGGCATGGCAGAACCAGAAAATGCTTATTGAGTTAATGAAATAACTCAGTAATCTAGACATTCTTGGGTCACTGTTGTGCTTGAATTGTTTTTCCTGGATAACATTTCTCTTGGCTGGGAGGGTCTCTTGCTATCTCCAGTAGCATCAAAAAACCCCCATTTTCAGGATTTTGTCTTGCATTGTGTTACTGTTGTGTGCATCACAAATCATTGTTGTCAAGACATTATAATGAATATCTAAAATTTGTTACTCACATGTTATGTGTCCTTGTACTAATGGCTTTTGCTCATTATAATAAAGTATAGCATCTGTTATCTGAGGTAAATTATCTTGAGAATGTTTCTTTTCAAACGTTACTGTCTCTTTTTTTTTTCCCATTGGGAATTGGTCTTTTCCTCTTAACTTACATTGGTAATGGAAGAAGAGATTGGAAGTGACTGAGATGGACTATCATTAGAATATGAGAATACCAGCTTTACATTCTAAAGGATCTCATTTTTTAAACTCATAATTTCTTTCAGGAGGAGGCAAAACAGATTCAGAATCTGCAGAAAGCAGGCACTCGTACAGACTCAAGGGAGGATGAAATCTCTCCTCCTCCACCCAACCCAGTGGTTAAAGGTCGGAGGCGACGAGGTGCTATCAGCGCTGAGGTCTATACAGAGGAAGATGCCGCCTCGTATGTTAGAAAGGTAGTTTTGATATTTGAACATCGGGGGGATGCTCTTGGGACCCACTTGGTGGTCATCTGTTGTTCTTTGATGAATGAATTGTAACATCCATCCTTTATAGTTCGTGGGTACTGGAAAACAGGTTTCTGTAATAGCATGCTGTCAGAGGAAATAACTAATAATGATTATAAACTAGTGAATAATTGCATTTTGGGGTTTGTTATTTCCCTGTTGTTTTACAGTAGAAGAGGCGGGCATTATTTCTTTTTCTCTTGAATCACGGTGTCCATTTTTTGCTATCCTGTAAGTCATGTTGTAGCTTTTAACATTTTATTCTGTGAGCCTCATTTGTCCTATATTCTCCTCTTCCTTAGAGCTAGGCTGCTATTTTGAGTTATGCTATTAGCCTTAAGGGGAACAGCATTGTCCTGGCACTTGAGGCTTGTGAAACTAATAGATCACAGATTTTAAAATGACTAATTATTATAAAATACTTAGTTTTGCCACAGAATAATGACCTTGGTCAAGGTGTTTGGTTTGTTTCTTTGGTTGTTAACTGGGAACCAAGTACCAGACTTTATATTTAGGCCTGTCTGTAGGCAAGGGGATTAATTAGTCAATATTTGTTGAGTATTTTATGGATCAAAGATAGTACAAGTGTGTTGTAGTGAAAATATTTTACTCAAAACAGTCTTGTTTAAATACCATAATGTGATTTGACATTTAATTGAAAAGCAGATTGCAAACATGAAATGTTTTTGGTTTACGGAATTGTCATTTGACCTTCAATTCTTTTCTAGGTTATACCAAAAGATTACAAGACAATGGCTGCTTTAGCCAAAGCTATCGAAAAGAATGTGCTGTTTTCACATCTCGATGATAATGAGAGAAGGTAGGACAGGCTCTTTCTTACACTATTTTTCCAGTAAGGGTGGGTGTGATCCCAAGTTATTTTCAACACTTCTTGCAAGTTTTAGGGCTCTTAATTATTGTTCACCAGATGACATTCAGAGGTCTTTTTAAGCTTAATGTTTGAAATTTATGGAGGAGGCATGTGAAATATAACTTGAGGCCTTCTCTCTCTTCCAGTGATATTTTTGATGCCATGTTTCCAGTCTCCTTTATTGCAGGAGAGACTGTTATTCAGCAAGGTAAGGGCTTCTGTAGCATGCAGTATTGTTATGGGAGAGGAGGCAAGACTGGAGGATTTTTTTGGTTTTGTTTTATTGAATTTGTTTTCTTCTTTGATCCAACCACTTTTTTTTTTTTCTGTTACACGATTGGATTTTTCTACTTTCTTTTAAATTAAAATTTTCTGAGCTGAAAAGAATACTTCATTGGAAACTAGTATTTTTGATACAGTTTTGTTTATAATTTAAAGGAAATGTCTACATTTTTTATTTTGAATGTTGTATAGAATTTCAGAATCATATGTATCTCATTTGTCCTTTATATTGATTATTAACCACTTTTAAAGTAAGAAATAAACACCTACATTCTTCATTGTGTAGTCCTATTAAAAAGGTTCTAGGGTTTCTATAAATTCTTACTTTTGCCTGTATAGACTAACATGGATCTTTTTGACTATCTTCCTCTTTCTATTTTCTTACTCTTGACGTTTTATGAGTTGTTATATATTCCCATTTTGTGGCAACCTGATAATTTGCTCTTAACTATTTGTGCTGTTTCTAATGTCCTTGTTATAGATGCCATAGCAGTTAATAACTTTGTACACTCATGCCCTTAAACATTTTTTCAGAGGTATTCTTCACCATGAGATGACTAAAAAAAATTTGATTAGTTCTATGACTTTTAAAATATATTGCTTTTCTTTCCCCAGGAGATTGTGTTAGTTTGTAACACACTCTTCTCTCACAGTACCACTATAAAACAAGTTTATTATTTTGTATTAATTTTGATAATTTTGTTTCTTTAATTTGTAATATGCTCCTAACTTTTTTACCCTCTTTTAGGTGATGAAGGAGATAACTTCTATGTGATTGATCAAGGAGAGATGGATGTAAGATTTAATAATACCAAAAATATGTTAATCTTAAAAGCCAGTATATCGATTTTTATTGCCTCTGAGCAATAAGAATAGTGTTTTTGAAGGATCATTATATCCCTTGTATGTCAGATTTTATTCACACCCTTTGCCAAGTATTTTTATGACACAGAGAAACTTTTTAAAGTCAATTTTTTGTTCAGAACTTTTGCTGGAGTAGTGGTTAAGAAGTGTGTGTAACTGGGCGCAATGGCCCATGCCTATAATACTAGCACTTCGGGAGATCAAGGCAGGAGGATTGTTTAAGCCCAGGAGTTCAAGACCAGCCTGGGCAACAAAGTGAGACCTCAAGTCTTAAAAAAAAAAAAAAAAAAAAAAAAGAGAGTAGACCCAGCCATTAGCTAGCAGACTTAATACAGCCTTTTTTTTTTTTTTTTTTTTGAGACAGAGTCTTGCTCTGTTGCCTGGGCTAGAGTGCAGTGGCGTTATCTTGGCCCACTGCAACCTCTGCCTTCCAGGTTCAAGCAGTTCTCCTCCCTCAGCCTCCCAAGTAGCTGGGATTACAGGTGCCCACCACGACACCTGGCTAAGTTTTGTATTTTTAATAGAGATGGGGTTTCACCATGTTGGCCAGGCTTGTCTCGAACTCCTGACCTTGTGGTATCCCCCTCCTTGGCCTCCCAAAGTGCTGAGATTACAGACATGAGCCACTGCTCCTGGCCTAATAGAGGTTTCTTATTCACAAATGAAATGGGGACATTAATAGCATTGATTTTTTAGTATTATTAGGAAATTCAGTGACCTAAGGCAAGTAAAATGCTTAGCATAGTGCTCAGCAGAGTTTTCTAAATCAGGTGTCCCCAAACTACGGCCCACGGGCCGCATGTGGCCCCCTGAGGCCATTTATCCGGCCCCTGTCGCACTTCAGGAAGGGGCACCTCTTTCATTGGTGGTCAGTGAGAGGAGCACAGTATGTGACAGCCCTCCAATGGTCTGAGGGACAGTGAACTGGCCCCCTGTGTAAAAAGTTTGGGGATGCCTCCTCTAAATATATATGACTGGTATTAGTGCTGAGCCAACCTTTTTCCCTTACATCCTTATAGAGTGCTTTTTTCTTACCAGATAATTAAATCAGGTAAATTATAGAGACACTTATTTAACCCATCAGAAATCGATTATTATTCTCTGATGAGTACTGAAAACATAATATATTCTGTTTTTTAAAACAAAGTTCAAGATTGTGATCTTTTAAAAAGCTTTGAGGGTTTTTAACATTTATGTGTTTGTGTATCTAGAAAAAAACTTTTTTGCTGTCACTTGCGTTTCAGGTCTATGTCAACAATGAATGGGCAACCAGTGTTGGGGAAGGAGGGAGCTTTGGAGAACTTGCTTTGATTTATGGAACACCTAGAGCAGCCACTGTCAAAGCAAAGACAAATGTGAAATTGTGGGGTATCGACCGAGACAGCTATAGAAGAATCCTCATGGTAAGAGACCATAGTGTTTGAGAGTGTGATTTAGAATTCTCATCTGTGTAACTCATGTTTGAATATTACCAAATTAAAATGAGAATGTTTCTTATAATGAGAAAATACTTTGCATTAAGCCCAGCTTAGCATTATTCATTATGCCATTTTAGACGGTCATACTTTAGAACAAAAGCTTGGGAAACAAGATCTGGTGTATATGTGCCGGTCAGCTCATATTTGGAAATCTATCCATTTGCTGGTAGGCACTTCTTAATTTACCTAATTTTACCCATCACGGATAACCGGATAGGTGCTGCTTTTAAGTACCTAAAGTTATTTGGGGCGATTCAGACGTAATCAGCTTCCCTAACCTGTGAAAGTGGGTTATCAGTAATGCATATGTATGTCACGTCCCTGCTTGTTAAAGGAATAAACAAACTAATTGGAACATTCTGGTGATAACAGTCTTTCGGAGAACTTTGTGGTAAACTTATAGAATAACTTTGGATGTTTAAGTCCCAGCCAATGCATTGGTCATTTTGAATGGTTTTCTTAAATTTGTGCAATGTCCATCTGACCATTTGAAAATGTACAGTCTGATGTACTTTGAAATTTTTCTGCATTTGGGATATATATATAGATTAGATTAGATAGATAGTCATATCCTTTGCAGCAACACAGAACTAGAGACTATTTTTCTAAGCAAAATAACACAGGAACAGAAAACCAAACCGCATGTTCTCACTTACAAGTGGGAGCTAAACAATGTGAACACATGGAGACGAGATGAGGAACAATCGACACTGGGGCCTACTTGAGGGTGGAGTGTGGGAAGAGGGAGAAGATCAGGAAAAATACCTCTTGTGTACTTTGCTTATTACCTGGGTGACAAAATTATTTGAACACCAAATCCCCGTGACACCCAGTTTATCTATATACCCTGAGCTTGGAGAGGGGGAAGCTTATGGCAAAGATAAGTCTAAATTTTAGAAAGATTGGTTTTGAAGTGATGTGACAGTATACTGAAGAAGAAATTGACCGTACTGTTCTGATTTCCTCTGCAGGAATACTGTTAGTAAAAAGAAATGTAGAGTGTTTACAGCTTTAGCTCATTGCCAAAGACGAGTAGGACCTGGAACTATTGGTTTGAAATAAAATATTTTACTTTCTCATAATGGGCCTGAAAGGCAGTTAGGGCCTCACAGTGCGTTGGCTTTGTAGACAGGAATTAGGAACTGTAGATATGGGGTAAAATATCTATACATCTAGGTAGGGGAGGGTATGGTCCTTTTTTAAGAATAAAGAAATGTCAGTTTTATAGGTAAGAAGCCAAAACTATTGGAGGAATCTGCATCTAAATATTAGTGTTGAAAAGGAAGAACACTAGGATTAATGGTATTTAAATGAAGACCTAGATCAATTTTGTGAGAAAATATTTTCAGAGATAAATTGAGTTGGCAGTGGTGCAAAATCAGTTTGAGAGTAAACATGGAAACTGTGCATTGGTATAAAGTGTGTGGGAAAATATCTTGGGTGATACACTCAAGCATAAACTGGTATTTCTACTGTATTTGGAAGTTGGGAAATGCTTTGTGAAATATGTCAACATTATTGGTTACAAATGCTGGGAATTGGGCTTAATATTGGCAGAAAATATAAATCACAAGAATGTCATTTTATATCGTTCATTACCTGTAAAATAAAAATGAATTAGTTAAAATTAAGTTTTCTTCATTAACAAAAAGCAGCAACAAGCTTTGACTTTCTGGTTTTAAAATCTGTATGAGACTTAATATTTATTCCATAGTATTATGTGGTGATAATTGCATGTCTTGGGAATATCACTTTTGTTTTTGTTTTTAGGGAAGCACACTGAGAAAGCGGAAGATGTATGAGGAATTCCTTAGTAAAGTCTCTATTTTAGGTGAGTTGTAAAGTGTGTTGACTGCTAGTATATGAAATACCCCTGAATTAGAATTGGTTGGACTTGGGAAAAGCCTTCTGAAAGTATCAATGCTACTCCTCCCGCCTTAAGAGAAAGAAGGACTGAAAGTCCTTCAGACTGTGGACATTCAGTTATTTTCTCTCTGACTTCTGTCTCTCTTGTTCTATCATTGAATTGATTGGTTCAGAAAAGTGAGTACTTCCAAGAATACGTTTCCTCTGTGGAAAGATTAGGTGTCATTTGCTGGCATCCTCTGAAAACATGCCAGAAGTTTGTTGAAACTTAGAGTAAAGCAGATTAATTGAAAATATTCTTTTGTGCCTTTCGTTATGTGGACTTGGAGATGTTGTTAGCACCTGTTCTTCACGAAGGGGGAATGGGGATTTTTATAAGGTAATAGGCTTCCCATTGTTTCTTAAAGTTAATTGTCTGCCCCCACCTCCATTTGTCTTTTCTTTGAATTGGTTACATTTACTTCGTGTTTGGATCTCAGTTTGGGCTTTGGGAATAAAAGTTATTTTCTAGTTCTTGTTTCATAAAGTAAACCGAGGATTTAAGTAGATTAAATTATTTCGATGAAACTTTGGAATGCTATGGATGGGGAAACTATGACTTTTGAGTATTGTAGTTGTAGGTTTGATTTGCACTGATGGCAGTCTTCAGGAATACTTAATAATTACATTTTCTTACTGCTTTGCCATTGGGTACAGTTGGTGTAAATTGACCTGGCCACTGGTCTACTACTGAAGTAAGGATCTAAGGGCTATCTGCAGGTAATATGAGAGTCCTGCTCAGACTAGAGGTAATTGAAGACAGGTACCATGTTTAATCTGAGACACTACTAGAATGTTGAACGGGCATGGTCGTTTGGTTGAATCTCTTTATACTTTCTTTTTACCTTTATAATAGCACCAAATAATACAGAACAATCTTTTGATTCTTGTCTTTTAGAGTCTCTGGACAAGTGGGAACGTCTTACAGTAGCTGATGCATTGGAGCCAGTGCAGTTTGAAGATGGGCAGAAGATTGTGGTGCAGGGAGAACCGGGGGATGAGTTCTTCATTATTTTAGAGGTAAAGAACGTGGAATTTGATACTTTAAAAAGTTGTACACTCTAAGAGGGAAAGAGTGGGCTAATTCTGAATTACAGCTTTAGTTTTTAAGAATACCTGACAATTTTATTTTTAAATTATCTTTTACTTTGAAATGCTGTTGTTTGGTTTTCTGCCAGGTCACTACATTTTTAAATGAGTTTGAGTCAGAATTCTTGAAGGGCCCTAGACATGAATAGCCAAATTCTGAAAGCCATTTAACATAACATACTGTGATGATTCTGTACTATCCTTGTTAAAATGCAAGTATTTGGGCTATTTGGCAAATAAGGATTAAAGGTAATTATTTAAATTTGAAAAATTCCTGTATTTTTATATCTCCACATTCCATGGAAATGTATAGCAGATACTCTTGCTTGCCAAGCAGATTTACGTGACAGATTTCTATGAATGTGGCTCCATATTTGCTAATTGATTTTATTTAAACCAGGGTCAGGAAACTGTAAAGGGCCAGGTGGTAAGTTAAGCTTTGTGGACCCTTTGCCATAGTGCAAAAGCAGCCACAAATAATATGTAAATGAATGGATGTGGTATTCCAATAAAGTTTTATTTGCAAAAGAGACCGCGAGCTTGGATTTAGCCCTTCCTCTACAGTTTGCTAACCCAAGTCTGCAACCTTTAAGCACCTTAGCTTAATAAGAAGAACCTTGATAGCAGGAGATGCTGATAAAATAGAAATTGAAACTCATGTGGTGACTGACTTTAAAGTCATTTTTTTATCTCATGCGCACATAAGTTGAAATAACTACTGAATTGTTCCCTCCTCCCCATTTTTGCAAGGTAGCTAAAATTGCATAGGATGTTTAAGATGCCACCCTGGGTTTGAGAGTGTTTGTTTAGCTTTTTGGTGATTTTATTGTAGGGATCAGCTGCTGTGCTACAACGTCGGTCAGAAAATGAAGAGTTTGTTGAAGTGGGAAGATTGGGTCCTTCTGATTATTTTGGTATGTGTGAATTCCCTCACAACAAATAGATGGTTTCTTTAAGTCAACTCAGTGAGATATTGTAGTCTTCCATAGTCTTGTCTTCTCCTGACTTTTGTTTGTTAATTGCAGTCTCTTTTGGCTCTGAGGGATACAATGTGAGATTTTTGATCTTTACTCAGTTAACGAAATTATTGTCTCATATCTACTAGTTTGTTTTTTAAGTGTAGATGTGGTGTGCCCTGTACTAAGTTATTAGAGAAATAAATATTTGTGTTCTTTCTCAGAAGTGCACTGCTTTAAGGAAATGTTTTTCATAGAAGTTAGCCCGTCCTTACCCTTCCTCTGCTCCTTTCTCCAGGTGAAATCGCACTACTGATGAATCGTCCTCGTGCTGCCACCGTCGTTGCTCGTGGCCCCTTGAAGTGCGTTAAGCTGGACCGACCTAGATTTGAACGTGTTCTTGGCCCATGCTCAGACATCCTCAAACGAAACATCCAGCAGTACAACAGTTTTGTGTCACTGTCTGTCTGAAATCTGCCTCCTGTGCCTCCCTTTTCTCCTCTCCCCAATCCATGCTTCACTCATGCAGACTGCTTTATTTTCCCTACTTGCAGCGCCAAGTGGCCACTGGCATCGCAGCTTACTGTCTGTTTATATATTGAAAGTTGCTTTTATTGCACCATTTTCAATTTGGAGCATTAACTAAATGCTCGTACACAGTTAAATAAATAGAAAGAGTTCTATGGAGACTTTGCTGTTACTGCTTCTCTTTGTGCAGTGTTAGTATTCAACCTGGGCAGTGAGTGCCGTGCTTTTTGGTGAGGGCAGATCCCAGCACCTATTGAATTACCATAGAGTAATGATGTAACAGTGCAAGATTTTTTTTTTTAAGTGACGTAATTTTCCACTTATAAGCATAGACTGTGGCCATACATGCTGTATTTCTTTGTAGAATAAATGGTTTCTCATTAAGCTCTAAAGATTAGGGAAAATGGATATAGAAAATCTTAGTCTAGTAGAAAGACATCTGCCTGTAATTAAACTAATTTAAGGGTGCAAAAATGCCCATTTTTGCTAATCAATGGGTTGTGATTGGTTCAATTTTTTTTTTCATTTTTAACCAGAATTTTTGTTTGCCAAGCTAATCTGCCTGGTTTTATTTATATCTTGTTAATGTTTCTTCTCCAATTCTGGAATACTTTTAGGTGTGGCTATCTATACCTGCCTTTTAAGTTTGAAACTAAATCACAGACTATAAATACTGGGTTAGTATTTGGCTACATCTGCCTCGGCTTACAAATTTGGATTAGGCCTTTATCCAGCTAGTGCCAAATATTGATCAGATGCTGAATTGAGAATAAGAATTTGAGGTCTACAATCTTGGTTATTAATTTAGAACTTTGGTTAAAGTATGTCCTTCAGTTCACTTCAGCGTAATCTCCTATGCTCATTAAACCGATTCCAGGAGATTGGATTTGCTGTGACTAGATACAGATGGAGCAAATGTCCTAACAGAGAAATAGGTGATGCTGCTGCAGGGAGAAATGCCAGGAGGACAAAGTTGAGTGTCGGGAATTTTCCCTGTGAAACTCACTGGGGCATGAGATTTTGGAAGAAGTTTTTTACTTTGGTTTAGTCTTTTTTTTTTCTTCCTTTTTATTTCAGCTAGAATTTCTGGTGGGTCGATGGTAGGGTATAATGTGTCTGTGTTGTTTCACCTTGGTCTAAAAGGCTGTCCTGCTGAAAGTCCTGCTTTCCTATCTAGCGTTTATTTCTCTGGCAAACTTTTTTCTTTTTTTTTTTTTTTTAATTAAACTTATGTATTGAGTCTTAACTGTATTTCAGTATTTTCCAGCCTTATGTGTTACATTATTCCAATGATACCCAACAGTTTATTTTTACTATTTTTTTAAACAAAATTTCACAGTTCTGTAATGTAGGCACTTTTATTTTCATTGTGATTTATATATAAGGTAATGTAGGGTTATGTTTGGGAGTGACTGCAAGCATTTTTCCATCTGTGTGCAACTGACTCTTATTATTGATCTCCTCTCCTGCCCTTTCCCAGGTAATTTAAATGAGGTCGGGTAGATTTTTTTCCATAGATTTGAAAAACTTTTAGGTTGTTACCAAGTATGAAGTACAAATCTGGGGAAGAGGTTTTATTTACATTTTAGGGTGGGTAAGAAAGCCACCGTGTTACAAATTTTTTAATTTCCAAACTCTATATTAAATGAGGGTTTTCTGATCTGTACTTTGTGTTTAGCTGCCTTTTTACATTTAAAAAATTAAAATTAAAAATTATGTTCTTACAAGCGTAAAGCTTGATTTGATCTTTGTTTAAATGCCAAAATGTACTTAAATGAATTATTTAGAATGCCATAAAATTGCAGTTTCATGTGTGTATATAATCATGCTCATGTATATTTAGATACATATAATGCTTTCTAAATGAGTTTTACTCTTTAATCATTTGGCTTGCTGTAGTTTTTAATTAAAAAAGTTAAAGATAAGTCTACATTAAACAATGATCACATCGAAAGCTTTATCTTTGTGTAATCTAAGTATATGTGAGAAATCACAGTTGGCATAATTTGTCTTAGTTGATATTCAGGGCTTTAAAAGTCATTGTTTCTGGGCTTGGTAAGTGAATTTATGAGATTTACTGCTCTAGAAAGTATAGATGGCCAAAGGACCGTTTTGTATTGTTTCCTGATTACCAGTCTGATTATACCATGTGTGCTAATATACTCTTTTTGTTTTAGATTGTCTTAACGGTAGGTCAAGTAATAAAAAGAGATGAAATAATTTAAATTCTTAAATGAATCAGTTTTTCTTCCCTTTCTCCTTTCTGTCTTTCCTCTCTCTGTCCTTCCCCAAAAGTCTACTCCGGTGGGCAGAAATAAAAAGGGAAGGTGAATTATGGGATCAGTGTTTTGAAAGAGTAATGTTTATTTTCAGTGCTTTTCAGTTTGTCATAGAAGGGATCTCAAAATCTTGCTTAAAGGGTAATTGAGATGTAGCAGATTTATTTACTGAATCATGGAAGGAAAAAAATTCAGTCAAAAGCTAAAGATTTCCTTTTTATTGAAGACAGATTGGTTCTGTGGCCTTGGAATTTTCCCAGACTTAATGGAGGAACATCATTTCTGGATTAGCATACTCTTTGGTTTAAATTTAATACATACGTTTAATGCTACTTAAGGATACTTATACATTTTTCGTATATACAGCCTTAATTTCTGATGCTTTTTCCTTAAGTTTCTGAGGAGTGAGATGATTAAGTTGTATTCATTAGTATATTGGTATTTCTTCACATTCAGTGAAGTTGGAGATATGTTGTATGTTAGAAGAGCATTCTTTAATTTGTGCTGCTTTGAACATGTGTACCTTTTCTAGATTGAGTAATCCCTTCCCCCAATCTTCTGGATTTTGAAACCTTTAAGTCACAATAGAATATAACTAAAGAAAATTGTTCTGGATTGATAGTCCTGGTTATTGTTGAATTCTCTCTCTAAACAGTGGCCTATGTAGTCTTTTTTAAAATTTTTTTTTATTTTTTAATGATCAAATACTGACATTTAAAAATTGAAGTAGCATGTCAGTTTTTTAAATACTACTTTATCCCCAACCACAAGTAATAGCTGACCGTTTTTACTTATGTTAGGCCCTGGCAGTGTATATTTAGTTGGGCTAAGACAACATCAAGGAGCAATGACTAGGTAACCATTTAATTTGTCCCCAAAGGCACTTTTTAATTAATTTTTGGAGACAGTCTCACTCTGTCTCCCAGGCTGGAGTGAAGTGGCATGATCTCAGCTCACGGTGGCCTCTGTGCCTCCCAGGTTCAAGTGATTCTCGTCCCTCAGCCTCTGGGGTACTGGGACTGCAGGTGTGCAGCATCACACGCAACTAATTTTCTGAATTTTTAGTAGAGGTGTGGTTTTGCCCTGTTGCCCAGGCTAGTCTTGAACTCCTAAGCTCAGTCTGCTGACCTCGGCCTCCCAAAGTGCTGGGATTACAGGCGTGAGCCACCGTGCCCGTCCCCTAAAGGTATTTATTATAATAGCCATCAGTAAAGGCTATAGCTGTGTGAATTTCTTAAATCTCTTCCTTCATATGCTTTGGGACTTTTACATAGAAAGCAGTGTTGTTATATACTTGTACCGCTAAAACTTGTTTCTTGACATAAATTCAGAGCTGTGACTTCATCCTGACTGCACCTAAAACCAAAACCACTGAGGAAGATTTTTTTTAATTTTGTGAAAGTTCTGCCAATTTTGCTTAAATAGCTGTGTGATTTTAAAGGTTGCCACTAGATGGAGAGCTTTTTTTAAAAAATCTTTGTTAATCTCAAATGAGTTAACTGTTGATCCTCATCATTCATGGGTTCTGTATTTGTAATCTGCCTGCTTACTAAACTTTATTTGTAACCCTCAAAATCAGTAGTCACAGGGCTTTTGCAGACATGAGCAGAGCAGTGAAAAGTTTGAGCTTCCTAACACGCATGTTCCCCACTGAGGTGGAACCAAGGGATGCTCAGCCTTGTTTCATCTCTCATACTGTGAATAAGTATCCTTCTCTTGGTCTTTTTAGTGCCTTTTTTTTTTTTCATTATCATATTTTTTTTGTTGTTGGCAATTTTGCTATTTAAAATGCCCCCAAGTGTAGTGGTGAAGTGCTGACTAGTGTTCCTAAGTGCAAGAAGGCTGTGATGTACTGTATGTAGTAGAAAATATGTATATTTGATGTTTCTTTTAGGTCTGGGTTACAGTGCTGTTAGCCATGAGTGCATGTTAATGAATCAGTATATATTAAAGTGTCTTTAACATGCCTTAACGTAAAGCGCACACACAACAAGATTATGTATTGATGGGTTGATGAAAATGTAACCAGAGACTCCCAGCAACCTAGCCCTGTATTTCCCCTAGGGGCATTATTCAATATTTGCCAATGCAGTCTTTGTGGTGACTTTATAGAACATAAACTAACTCGTAAGGTAATTGACTATTTTTTTTTTTTTGTAATTTTCCAACTAAGATTGTTTTTCTGACTTGAGAAGGCTAAAACGAATTCTTCCAAGTGCCTCTTTCTGTCAATTTATGTAATATACAGTTCCCTTTCATTTTTTAGTTTGCTGTCAGTAGTAACTTGAAAAGTTCTCACATATAGTCAAGAGAATTATTATTTCATGGGATATTAACAGTTCAAAATGAACATATTGGAAGAACATGATTAAGAATGAAATGTTTGGTTTTCTGGTATTTTTGAGAAATGAGCGAGTGTTAATTTTGTTAGTCAAAAAGCAACATAAGGTGAAAGATAAGTGAATAATAAGGTAGGTATACAGGTATACCACATACGGTGAAGATAGTGAATAATACAGTAGGTATACAGGTGTACCACACATGGTGTAGATAAGTAAATAATAAGGTAGGTATACAGGTGTACCACATATGGTGAAGATAAGTGAATAATAAGGTATGTATACAGGTATACCACATATCGTGAAATTCACTGCAGCAAAATTTGTATATAGGCCATTGGAAAAACCAGTCCGTTGTAGGTGGTGAAGGGGTTTGAGTTGGAGCCTGCTTTCCTGGGAGTCTGTTATTTGGAAGTCCCAAACCGTTTTATACTGTTCTTTGAACGTTTTTACCCAGATATTTTCCCATTCCTGTGTGTAATCTCCTGGTTCTTCATCCAAAGGGAAGAAACAACTCGAAGCAGGAGAGACAGTGGGTGAGGTGGGAAGCCCTGTCCTGCAGTAGGGTTACAACAGCTAAGGAAATCTTGGGATTAAGGTTTCTCTGTTAAAGAGTTGATTAAAAAAATTTTTTTATTATTTTTATTTTTTGTAGAGACAGGGTTTCCCCATGTTCCCCAGGCTAGTGTTCGTAAGTGCAAGAAGTGCCTTGGCCCAAAGTGCAGAGATTACCATGCCCAGCTGAGTTTTTTTTTAAAGCAAACAAATACAACCTCATAAATTGGGTGGGATACTGTTGGGTTTTGTGTTACAGTGAAAAGAACACTTTGGGATAGGTCTAAACCACTGTGTGATTTTGCTTACTCCCTCCGAGCCTTAAAGTTCTTCCATGTGCAGTGGAGGGTAGGGGGTTTTATCTGTATGTGAGAGGATTGGACACCTGTGTGTTGCTTCTGTAACGTAGGTGAAGTGCCTCACGTGGTCAGATCTCAGTGAATGGTAGTGACGCTATGGAGACACAAAGTTCAGGGGCAGCATACCAATAATGTGGGGGTACCAAGGGGTTACTTGTCCTGTCGAAGCTGTCTTTGCTCACACTGTAGTCTTGGAGACATTTCTGGTTCTTGATCTTGTACTCTCTTTAGCAACAACTCCTTTCTACTCCTGTATGCTTATAGTATTTGAACATCCGGCCTTTGTCAGAAAAGTTGATGTGAAATAAGGCCTTTTTACTTGTTGATTGACTAGTCACTCCATGGAATGAAGACCTTCCTGTCCTCTGTTTTTGGTCATTAATTATGGAATGAGAAACAGCCTTCTATTAAAAGGAGTTTCAGATGTCAACAAGTCAGTAGGGAGAAGACAGAGGAGACAAAAAAATCCCTACTACACTTACTTTTTGTTTATTTTTTTGAGATAGAGTCTCACTCTGTTGCCCAGGCTGGAGTGCAGTGGCATGATCTCAGCTTACTGCACCTTCTGACTCCCAGGTTCAAGTAATTCTCCTGACCTCAGCCTCCTGATTAGCTGGGATTACAGCCGCATACCACCACACCGGGCTAATTTGTGTATTTTTAATAGAGATGGGGTTTCATCATGTTGGTCAGACTGGCCTCGAACTCCTGACCTCATGATCCACCCACCTTGGCCTACCAAAGTGCTGGGATTACAGGCATAAGCCATCGTGCCTGGCTACACTTACTTTTAAGGGGGGCTTCAATAAAAAACCTGACTTTTAGTCTTTTGAGCCAGCTGCCACAGGGAGGGGAGTCTACAGGGCCTCCCCTTTCCACATAACTCCTTTGTCCTTTTGGGGATGGGCTGGGGACAATCCTGGGGTCTTACAGAAGTAGACTGTGGTTGGTGGGCTGTGATCAGCCATGGCCCTTTCCTGTCTTACTCCAGGCTTGTGTCCCTGCTAGGCCTCTTCCCATGCCATCTTGACCTTAGAAGACTTTCCTTTTTTTTTTCCTTCATCATAATTCCTTATTTTGTTACTGACTGCTAAGTTTGACATATTTGATGTTACTTCAATTGTCATTTAATACCCTTCAGATGGGAACACTGCTTTTCTGATACTCTGAGCAAATCCCGATTTTATTTTTGCCACTTGTAATAATATAAAGAAGTTACTCTTGAACCGGGCAGCATGGGTTACTGATTCTGATTGGGCCAGTGACTAGAATATGAGTAGGAAAGGTGAGGTCTAATTTGAACCTGTTTGAGAGTTACTATTTGCAGATTTTAGTCAGCCTGTGATAGGCCAGGTATTTTGTCTGGACCTGGAGTTATCTTTGACTCGTAGACAATAAGGATCTGGAGAACAGTCAGGTATCCACTTGGTGTCCTTTTATTTGACTTGTTACAGTTAGTTAGTAGTCTCCTGGGATCCAGGCTGCCAAACCTGCCAAGTCTGACCCATATCCAGATGACCCAGTGCACTCAGGAGGTCATCTGTGGCCTTGAAGCCAGTAGTTTTTGGGAAAAATGTCTCAAGGCAATGCACTGCAGAAGCAGTGCACCCAGGAGTTAAGATCGAGTTCTGTGGACCCCACTTGCTGTTTCAGAAAATGCCCTGCTTCCTTCTTAGCTGACTTGACCTCCAGCATTAACAGGTGGAGGTGAGGAAGCAGGGTCTGCACTCTTGAGTCAGCTGCTCTGGCTCCAGGCATATTTTCTGAAACTGGACTCTTCTAGCCCTTAGCTTGTCAAGTTAACCTGGCCAGAGTCTGGAGCCAGTTGTTCCACTGGGCCATTGGCTATGACACTCTGCTCTCCATGTGCCGCTATGCACCCCTCTACTGTCCTTAGGATGGTTTGGAGCCTTCGATCCAGGGCAAGGAGGTGGGGTTCAGTGAGTACAGGGCTGAGCGGGTCTTCTAGCAGTGACTCGCGCATCACATCACTGAGTCTGTAGTCGGCTTGGGCCAGCAGCTGCAGGTGCAAAAGTGTTTTCTTTTTTATCCTGAAAAGACAAAGTCATAGGAACCAAATAAGTAAATGTAAAGAAAATAACTTGCCTGAACTTGCTGCTTTCTCCACAAACAGCTGTTGTAGCTGATAGTCTTGGCCCTTCTCCCCCAGAGTCTTCTCAAGCACATTTAAATGAAAAACAGGTAAAAAGGGAATAAATGAAGCAAAGGCAAAATCCAGTATCTTGCAGTCCTTTGCCCAATTGCCATTTGATCAAGAAGCCTGCATAGCCATTTGTACTCTAATAACAGTGATGCGGGCCATATGCATTTTCTCTGATAAGGCTAAGGGAATCAAAACCGAAATGACACTTAGAATTTTTCAAGGAGTTTTTTTGTTTTTGTTTTTGTTTTTTTGTTTTTGTTTTTGTTTTGAGACAGAGTCTCGCTGTGTCGCCAGGCTGGAGTGCAGTGTGGTGGCTCACTGCAACCTCTGCCTCCCAGATTCAAGCAATTCTGCCTCAGTCTCCCGAGTAGCTGGGACTACAGGCAGCCACCATTGCACCCAGCTAATTTTTGTATTTTTAGGAGAGACAAGGTTTCACTACGTTGGCCAGGCAGGTCTCGATTTCTTGACCTCGTGATCCGCTGGCCTTGGACTCCTAAAAGTGCTGGGATTAACAGGAATGAGCCACCATGCCCAGCCTTCAAGGAGAGTTAAAGTAGGTGAAACGAGGCCGGGTGTGGTGGCTCAAGCCTGTAATCCCAGCTCTTTGGTAGGCCAAGGTGGGCAGATCATGAGGTCAAGAAATCGAGATCATCCTGGCCAACGTGGTGAAACCCTGTCTCTACTAAAAATACAGAAATTAGCCGGTGTGGTGGTGTGTACCTGTGGTCCCAGCGACTCAGGAGGCTGAGGCAGGAGAACTGCTTGAACCCAGGAGGTGGAGGTTGCGGTGAGCCAAGATTGTGCCACTGTACTCCAGCCTGGCGCCTGGCAACAGAGTAAGACTGTCTCAAAAAAAAAAAAAAAAAAAAAAAAAAGCAGGTGAAATGGGAGAAGTTTCTAGTAGGTGAAATGAGCCATTTGCCATCTCAAAAGCCCTCAGTACTGCCAGCCTTTCTTTCTTGCTAACTTTATTTCTGTGTGTCAGATTTTAAAATCACAGATGAAAATGTGGTGGGACCCATCTTTAGGATTTCAGTTTCTTTTTATGTGGGAACCTGGCTTGAACTCTGACGCGTAAGCAGCTTAATTGACTTTTGTCATAAGCAGGTACTGCTCACCCAGTCCTGCTCAGGAGGCAGTGAAAGGAGGCCACAGAGAAGCTTGTTTAAATTAGCCTAAGACATAGATGAAGAGTACTCATGCTTTGCTCTGAGTTTTCTAGCTGGAAACGAGACGTTTTTGCTAGGTGTGACTATCGTATTGATAATTAGCTGTGGATACTGCCCTGAGCAGGTGGTCAATTTTACAAGCCTGGCTGAAACACCAGAGAAGTATGGAAGTAGGTTAGCTATTCTCTAGAGAAATAGTGGCCAAGCAAGGGCCTTTGTGCTGCCTTCTAGTCGGCACAGGTTTACAGGACTTTAAGCAGGATTTTGCTTAGATGGTGATCAAATCGTAGTATTTATGAGCTGATATGAGTGCTGGGCAAAGCGGAGGTCTGGTTAGTAGTATCAAAATCCAGCAGACAGCAAAAATAGGTGATTATCTAACTAGGTCAACGATTAAAGTTGGCAACTGAAAGGTTTGAAGGATTAAATCCTAATTCATCCTATGTGGAAGGATGAAAAGATATGTTGTGGGGAAAATTGTGGTAGTTGTAGTACAGTCACGAATTGCTTACTGATGGGGATATGGTCTGAGAAATGTATCCTTAGGTAGTTTTGTCACGGTGCGAACATCAGAGTACTTACACAAACCTAGATGGTGTAGCCTGCACGTTTAGGCTATATGCTGCTTGTTGGCTACAAACCTTTACAACACAGTGGTGAGCATCTGTGTATATGAAAATATCTAAACATAGAAAATACAGTAAAAAATACTGTAAAATGCAGTAAAAATACCATATTGTTAACGTAGTCTTATGGGACCAGCATCATATATGCAGTCTGTCAGTGGCTGAAATGTCATTATGCAGTGCATGAATGTTTAAGAAATGAGGGGTAATCCATGACATTCTACCCACCTATGCCTAGACTAGTGAAAACTGATGAAGCCCTTCAGACCCTGGCTGCAAGCAGCATGAAGGGTCACAACTGTTACTTGTTACTTGCCCTTGTGATCTGCTGCAGGAAAACTTACATGCAGCACTGAGAGAGAGGCGAGAGGATGGAGATTTCATCATGGGAGTGTCGTCCGAACCTAGGAGGAGAAACAGGCTTTTATGGGTGGCTGGTAGCATCCTTCTCATTCCCTTGAGGTTTCTTCTCTCCTCTCAGCATTTTGTGAATCACAGATTGCGGTAAAATGCCAGGGACCATGGCAGCTGCCTCTCCAGCCCCTCATCCCAGTCAGACCACAATAACCTCTGTGCAAAGATGTTAAAGCTCAGCAATCCTGTTTTCATTCATTCACTAGCTGCAGAGGGCCAGCCACTGAGGGTGCACCTTGCTCTCGAAAACCTCACCCTGTTTCACTAGAGGGCACATGAGTGCCCTCAGGCTGGAGGAGGGTCAAGTGGTACATACAAAGGTAAAGAGAAGGAAATGGAAGAAGCAGGGCTAGAAGGAGACAGGGCACATGATGGTAGAGCCTGTTTGCAGGGCATCAGTGTCTGTTTTCCCTGAGCAGCGGGCTGCACAGAGCAGCACATCTGGGAGAGGGGAGCGTTGGACCCGTGTAGGGACACTCACCCTCTGGCATTGTCAAGGTGAATAAGGAACCCATCGTCCCCGAACTTGGTGAACATCTCGTAGTGGTGCCGGTCCATATTTCCTGTGAAGGAGGGGAGAACTCAGAGCTGGGACCAGCAGGCCGGGGGGACAGGTGCTCCTGACCTGAGTTCTCTCCAGGGAATGGAAGCCTGTCATCACTTCAGAGGCAGGGGCCTGAATGAAGCTGGGCCTCACAATGTCATCTCTCCAGGGCATCAGTGAAGAACCCGCTGGAGGGAGAAGGAAGCAGGAAGCGAAACAAGCAAACCATAAATGAACTTGTTTCAAGTCTAAGGCTTCCACCTCTGCCCCTGTGCCAGCTGTTGGCTAGGGATTTGAATGTGCAGAAAGTTACCTTTGCACCTCGTGTACATGTTGACGCTGGCTTTCCTCAGCCCCAAGATCCTCAGCTGAGCCTGGTTGTAGTAAACAGACACAGCTAAACTTCCTGAAAGGCGTGATGAGCCGGTGTCTGACCTGCTTCGGACCTAAGCTCCTGTGTGACGGCCACCTTCCTAAGTGTCTCCTTTTCTCCCTGGAAGTCCCTGAGGGCCTGGAAGGTGGAATTGCTATCTTAGGTGTCAGTGGCCTTGCCTGAGGCCGTCCCTGCTGCGTATTTTTTGTGTACTTTTCTTTCCTTCCTGCCTTGTTTCCTCTCACTTGGTGATGTGAACAGACAACCTCCAATCTGATGCCCACTCAGGCCTGTGGCAGGGTGGGATGCTGCCTTATGAGTGATGATGACCCCTTCAACTTCCAGCTCTTTGAAGACAGGGAAGCCCGTTACCTTCTGTCCTCTGGGACCTCTGCCACTTCTGGGGCTGTGGGAGGTGCAGAGTTACTCAGTCCTCATGAGCCAGTTTGTAATTCTGTGCTCAAGGTCTCAGGGAACCCTCGCCACATAGCAGAGCCCACTTCTGCCGGGGGCCTGGGTGTGGAGACTTACCTATCAAGAAATCGAAGATGGCCATGTCTATGACGTTGAGGAGCCGCTGGCTGTTGTTGTACGGGTAGATCTGTTTCACTGTGTCGCAGTAAAGGGGATTGACCTCCCACCTGAGGGGGAGAAGAAGTCCTGGGGCTGGAAAAGCCAAGATGGCAGGCTGTTGGGGGCTCACCCCACACCTCTCCCCCACCCCCAATCCCTGCCTCCCTGATCCTGCCCTGGGCTGGTGGCAGCTTCTCACATTCAGAAAGACCCTGGGCAAGAACACGTAAGGCTGCATATTCCATGTGGTGAGAAGGTTCTGGGTCCTTTCACTCTGGTGGACACTAAACCCATGGCTGGGATACTGCATGCCAGAGAGGAGATGTCGGGGCAGGCAGGAAAGGAGGGGCAGTGACCCTCACCTGCTACTTCATCCCTTCCTCCACGTTCCCTCTCACCAAGCCTCTGGGCCCCTGGCCCTCCAGGGCCCCTGCACCACTCATAGACCTTCCACGGGCTGTTCCTGCCCTTTCTCTCTCACACGTGGTTTTCTGCCTACAATGCTCCAATGCCCATTTTCACCTGAAGGCTCTTCTCAGCCTTCATAGAGTCCCTTGGGATCTTCCATGTCCTCCAGACATTCTGCCTGGTTACTTCTCTTCCCACTATGATTGCAATGGCTTGACTGACGGATCGATTCAGTCAGCTAGTGCTGAGTACCCGCTACATGCCAGGGAGGGTGCTATGTCCTAGGGATACAGCAGTGAGGTCCTTGGCCTCCCAGATCTTGCTCAGGGGAACCCGGTGTCCCTCCCATGGGGTCTTGTATGCTTTCTCATTATTTATAGAAAGTGCTGTGGTGTATTTTCATGATCTGGCTACATGTCTGTCCTCCCCACTAGACCAAGGAGCTTCTCAAAGGGAGAGTCAGAGTCTTCCATTTCTGTATACTGTAGCACTTAGTGTTGGATACACGGAAGGCTCTTTATAACTGAATAAATGTAAAGGGAGAAAACAGACCCAGGTCTGCTGATCTCAGGATCAATATGAAATGGGGTAAAGGTGTATTGAGGCAGCTTTTCAGATTCAAAAACCAAGCTAACTACAAGTGCCTGGTACAGGGTCTGTGGTTACTGTCAAGGACTAGACTGTGTGGCCTGGGGACCAACTCACTCCTCTTTTCCTGCCAGTGAGTAGGAGCGGATCCAGGGGTTGGGCACAGACAGCCTGGGGGCCAGGTTGAGGGATGGCAGGAAGGCGGAGAGGGAGCCTTCCAGCAGGTGTGGGTTGCCACAGACAGCATACTCCGTCTTGCACATGTATGGACACTTGGCGAAGAAGCACACGTTGCTGGCTGGAGGATGGGGAGGAGAGAGGAGAAGGAGTAAGAGGAGGGCTCTGGAGGCATGCCATCTTCCTGCCCTAGGAAGTCCACTGGGAGGGAAGGGAACAAGAAGAAGGAAACATTGACTTTTCCAGAAGTGAGGGTGTGAATGCTACTAAGCTGAACCTCCTGGGTACCTGCTTTCAAATGTCCCAGTCTCACACCATTCTATCCTTATGAATAGAACACTCTTTCTTACTCTGGGTGGATGACGTGGTGCGGGGGAGGCCAGCATCGTAGGGTCAATGCCCACACGAACGAGGTAGCATCTCACACACAACATTCTCCCATCCACAGTTCTTCACGTGTTACGGTCAAGCAGACCACGGTGGGAGTGTCTTACAACCTCATACGCCCCTCCCAGGAATGGATAGCGCTAGCAGCAGGGTCTCAGGCCCCTGCTGAATGCAGGGATGGGCACTCTGGCTTACTATGTACTTAGACCCGGAATATCACTGGAGCCTGTACTTTACCTGGAGAGACAAAGAAAACACTCTGCAGGATTTCATTCTTCGTGACCTCTAGGATGTCCTTGGTGACATTCACTAGCCTCCCCACTGTTGGCGGCACCCGTCGGAAGTCCAGGATCCTGCAAGAGAGGAAGCTCTGTTCCATCTGAGCAATGATCAGGGAGTGGGGAGGAGGGGTCTTATCCCCCGGCCAGTGCATATTAGGAATTGGCTGGTGTGCCCAGGAGGGTGGCCGGTGAGGCGGGTCTCCGCTGTGTCAACACTGGGCCTTTAAACCTAGGTCTAAAGGAGTGGAGATGGCATAGAAAATAATCCTTATTCTGTCAAGCCTCCTGGGCAAACCTTCCCACCATCCCAACTTCGTTCTTGCTCGGTGCTTCTCATATTTTAATGTCCCTGTGAGTCATCTGGCAATCTAATTCAAATACAGGCTCTGATTCAGTGGTTCTAGGGTGGGGCTGAGATTCCTTAGATCTCGGCTCACCGCAACCTCCGCCTCCTGGGTTCAGGCAATTCTCCTGCCTCAGCCTCCCGAGTAGCTGGGATTACAGGCACGCGGCACCATGCCCAGCTAATTTTTTTTTTTTTTGTATTTTTAGTAGAGGCGGGGTTTCACTATGTTGACCGGGATGGTCTCGATCTCTCGACCTCGTGATCCACCCGCCTCGGCCTCCCAAAGTGCTGGGATTACAGGCTTGAGCCACCGCGCCCGACCGAGATTCCTTAGTTCTAACAAGCTTCTTGGAAGTGCCGATGATGCTACAGACTGCACTTTGGGTAACAATGATGGATAAAATAGAGGAATGTGCTTTCACCTAATATCATAACAGTGAGACTCCTTGGACAGATAGGAGTGGGTGCATTCTCCTCATTTCAGATCAGGAAACTGGAGCAGCTGCCCCAGGCAGCATGGCACGGAGCATGTTCTTTGTACGTTGTTCTTTTCATTACATACATTAAAAGGCCTTGTGTTTTTTCATCTGTGGGGTTGCATGGGACATTTTGGGTTCAAAGATACCGCAGTGAGGCATGAAGAAGATAAAAAGGCAGAATGAAGAAATGCCAGGGAGTTCCTACCTGAGGGTCTGTCCAGCCACTCCTCCCAGAGGGTTGCAACTTACAGGCAGTGTCACCTCCATGGGGCCAGACCCTACCTGTCCAGATGGAAAGCTGCAATCTCAGCATTGTGTCTCTGAAAGTCAATGAAGTAGAAGAAGTCCACGGGCGTCTCTTCATCTCGCTGCTGTCTGGAAGAAAGCAAGGAATCACGCCCTGGACTCAGACTTCAGCTGGGAGCCTGAGAAGAGAGCTGAGCATGACCAGCGAGAAAGGAAAACAGGCTTTTATGCCTTTCATGTACACACAGGTGACGGCATGGCAAGTCAGGAATGGCCTGTGGCTCCCTTGGCCGGGAGAAGACATGCGAAGTGGGAGGAGGCAGGCTTCTTGCCAGACATGGTACTGCAGGTGCCACCAATACCAAGTTTCCCACTTAAGAAGCTTTGGTGACAGTGACTGATTATTTTCAAAACCCAGCAGTTGAGAGGGAAGAAATAGACATTCTTCTGAGGATATAAGCAGAAGAGACAGGAATGGTTAGCAGAACCAGAGGTAGAGTACAGACCCAGACACCCAAGGATGAAGAAAGGTTGGGTATGAGCCAGGAATTGGTAATGGAAAACTGGCCCAGAAATGCAATTTAGTATGCTGGGGTTGAAGAACAAAAAAGTTCTGGGCCTTAGGGGGATGTGGGGGAGATATGTGGACCATCATCCCCTCAGAGAAACATAGCTGGATCAGGAGGGCTGAGGGTGGTTCATGCAGAGGACACTGATTTATACACATTAAAAATAATCTCTAATGGATTTCTGAAAAGCACCAGGCTACCTGAGTGTGGTGGGGCCTGCTGGGTGTGTACATTCGGGAAAGTGCTAATCATGAAGCGTATCGTGGTGTCAGTTCTGGCCTTTAGGCTGACTTTGCCTCGATGCTAATAAACATGGAAGAATGATGATCTTCGAATAATTTTATCATCCACTGTGTGGGACTGTTAAAATGACTGCAAAGTAATTTTAAGTGTAAATAAACGTCAGGTTGCAGAAAGCTATAAGTAAGAAGCACCGGCAATTCAAACCGTGATGCACATTTTGCCAAAAACCACAAGTGAGTCCTGGAAACCACAGTGAGGTGCTGTTAAAAGTGGAGATTCTGTTATAAAAGGTGCAGCCATATGTACAGCACAGCCCTCCGTGCTCAGGCCTGACCAGCTTCTCATCATCGATGATGGGTATCTAGGCTAGAAAGGACAGTCCCCCTTGCCAGTCTCGTTTTAATTTCTGGATCACATCTATAGGAATACAGCATCTCTCAGACACCCTTTAGGATCCTCTAAAACATTTTCTCATTTTTGTATGACATAAGATAGAAGTGATTTTAAATTCAAAGGTTGTTTTTACTTTCTATCAATGCTTCTCATACTTTGAGAAGCACAGATGCATGTCTCATTATACCTTATATTGTATATATTACATTTTAAGAATATAATCTTTATGTTCCTAATGTATATTTTCCAAAGATAAATTTCTATGTTCTTTCTTTCATCAGGAAAACAATGGTGTTTGCCTGAAATTACTTACAGAAAAAAATGTAGTTTTTCAAGAAGTATATTTTAAAATACTATTTTAGATTTTGGACTACATTTTATAAAAATGTAGATTACACTGTGTTGTGGTATAAAAATAGGTAAAACTGGCCCTATCACTGAATGTTGGAGGCTTTTGCATTATAGTTGGGAAAAAGCTGGTGAATTTGAACAATTTTTGTACAGGCGTCCCTTGGAGATATGGCAGGTTTGGTTCCAGACCACTCAATGAAGCAAATAGCAATAAAGCCATTCATGCCAATGTTTTGGTTTCCCACCCAATCAATATAAAAGTTATGTTTTTATTACGCTGGAGTCTATTAAATGTGCAATGCATTATGTTTAAAAATTGTAAGCCGGGCACGGTGGCTCAAGCCTGTAATCCCAGCACTTGGGGAGGCCCAGGGCGGGTGGATCACAAGGTCAAGAGATCGAGACCATCCTGGTCAACATGGTGAAACCCCGTCTCTACTAAAAATACAAAACATTAGCTGGGCATGGTGGCGCGTGCCTGTAATCCCAGCTACTCAGGAGGTTGAGGCAGGAGAATTGCCTGAACCCAGGAGGCAAAGGTTGTGGTGAGCCGAGATTGCGCCATTGCACTCCAGCCTGGGTAACAAGAGTAAAACTCCGTCTCAAAATATATATATATATATACATTTTAATGGAAAAACACTTTATTGCTAAAAAATGCTAACACTCATCTGAGCCTTCAGCAAGTCATAATCTTTTTGCTGACTGACTGGGGTAGTGGTTGCTGAAAGTTTGTGTGGCTGTGGCAACCTTTAAAAATAATGCAAAACCTGTAATCCCAGCACTTTGAGAGGCTGAGGTGGGCAGATCATGAGGTCAGGAGATCGAGACCATTCTGGTTAGCATGGTGAAACCCCATCCCTACTGAAAATACAAAAATTAGCTGGGCGTGGTGGTGCACACCTGTAATCCCAGCTACTCGAGAGGCTGAGGCAGGAGAATCCCTTGAACCCAGGAGGCGGAGGTTGCAGTGAGCCAAGATCATGCCTATGCACTTCAACCTGGCGACAGAGTGAGATTCCATCTCAAAAAAAAAAAAAAAAAAGTTTGCTGCATCGATTCACAAAAGATTTATCTGTAGTATGTAATGCTGTTTAAGAGCATTTTATGCACAGTAGAACTTCTGTCAAAACTGAAGTCAATCCTCTCAAACCCTGCTGCTGCTTTATCAACTAAGTTTGCATAATATTCTAAATCCTTTGTGGCCATTTCAACAATGTTCACAGCATCTTCCCCAGGAGTAGATTCTATCTAAATAAACCACGTTCTTTGCTTATCCATAAGAAGCAACTCCCTGTCTCTTCAAGCTTGATCATGCAATTGCAACAATTCAGTCACATTTTCAGGTTCCACTTCTCACTCTAGTTCTCTTGTGATTTCTACGTCTGCAGTTACCTTCGCCACTGAAGTCTTGAACCCTTCAAAGTCATTTATGAGGATCGAAATCAATCTTCTTTTAAACTCCTGTTAATGTTGACATTTCTAACCTCCTTCCATGAATCATGCATTTTCTTAATGGCATCTAGAAGGGTGAATCCTTTCCAGAAGGTTTTCAAATAACCTTGTCCAGGTTGATCAGAGGAATCACTAACTGGCAGCTATAGCCTTACAAAATGTTTTTCTTAAATTGTAAGACTTGAACGAATGACTCGTTGGTCCATGGGTTGCAGAATGGATGTTGTGTTAGCAGGCATGAAAACAATATTCATCTCCTAGGACATCTCCAATAGAGCTCTTGAGTGACTAGGTGCATCGCCAATTAGTGGTAATATTTTGAAAGGAATCTTTTTTTTTTTTTTTTTTTTTTTGCTGAGCAGTAAGGTCTCAACAGTAGACTTAAAATATTCAGTAAACCATGCTGTTAACAGACGTGTGGTCACCCAGACTTTGTTGCTCCATTTATGGAGCATAGGCAGAGTAAATTTAGCATCATTCTTGAGGGCCTGAGGATTTTTGAATGGCAATTGAGCACTGGCTTCAACTTAAGCTATCAGCAACATTATCACCTAATGAGAGTCAGCCTGTCCTTTGAATCTTTGAAACCCGACATTGACTTTTTTCTGTAGCTATGAGGAAAGTCCTAGATGGTATCTTCTTCCCATAGAAGGCTGTTTCATCTACACTAAAAATCTATTGTTAGTGTAGCTACGTTCATCAATGATCTTAGTGAGATCTTCTGGATAACTTGCTGCAGCTTCTCTATCAGCATTTGCTGCTTCACCTTGCATTTTTATGTTATGGAGATGGCTTCTTTCCTTAAACCTCACGAACCGACCTCTGCTGTCTTCCAAATGTTCTTCTGCAGCTTTCTCACCTGTCTCAGCTTTCACTGAGGAGCATCAGAACCCTGCTATGGATTAAGCTTTGGCCTAAAGAAATGCTGTGGCTGGTTTAATCTTCTATCCAGATAACTTAAACTTGCTCCATATCAGCAATGAGGCTGTTTTGCTTTCTTATCATTCATGTGTTCACAGGAGCAGCGCTTTCAGTTTCCTTCAAGAACTTTTCGTTTGCATTCACAACTTGGCTAACTGGCACAAAAAGCTTAGCTTTCTGCTTGTTGGCTTTCAACATGCCTCCTTACTAGCCTCACGAATCATTTCCAGCTTTCCATTTAACATGAGAGATGTGACACTCTTCCTTTCATGTGAACACTTAGAGGCCCTTGTGTTACTAACTGGCCTGATTTCAATATTATTGTGTCTCAGGGAATAGGAAGGCTTGAGGAGAGGGAGAGAGACTGGGGGAACAGCCAGTTGTTGGAGCAGTCACAACACACATTTAGGCCAGGCACAGTGGTTCATGCCTGTAATCCTAGCACTTTGGGAGACCAAGGTGGGTGATCACTTGAGGGCAGGAGTTCAAGACCAGCCTGGCCAACACAATGAAACCCCTTCTTTACGAAAAATAGAAAAAATTAGCTGGGCATGGTGGTGGGCACCTGTAATCCCAGCTACTTGGGAGGCTGAGGCATGAGAATTGCCTGAACCCAGGAGGTGGAGGTTGCAGTGAGCTGAGATCATGCCACTGCACTTCAGCCTGGGCAACAGACTAAGACTCTGTCTTGAAAAAAAAAATTATGTTTATTAAGTTCACTGTCTTATATGGGCACGATTTGTGGTGTCGCAAAACAATTTCAACATTAACATCAAAGATCACAGATCACAGACTGCCATAACACATGTAATAATAAAAGAGTTTGAACGCCAAGAGCAGTGGCTGATGCCTATAATACCAGCACTTTGGGAATTGAGGTGGGCAGATTACCTGAGGTCAGGAGTTCGAGACCACCCTGGCCAACATGGTGAAAACCTGTTTCTACTAAAAATGCAAAAATTAGCCAGGTGTGGTGGCTGGCACTTGTAGTCTCAGCTACTCGAAAACCTGAGGCGATAGAATCACTTGAACCCAGGAGGCAGAGATCGCACCATTGGACTCCAGCCTGGGTGACAGAGTGAGACTCTGTCTCAAAAAAAAAAAAAAAAAAAGTTTGAAATATTATGAGAATTGCCAAATGTGACCCAGAGACATGAAGTGAGCACATGCTGTTGGAAAAATGGCACGATAGATTTCCTTGTTACAGAGTTGCACAAGCCTTCAATTTGTAAAAAACATAATATCTGCAAAGTGCAATAAAGTAAAATGCAGATACAGCGAAATTTGTTTTAACTGACCAGGGAGAGAAGAAGTTTTAGGCTGTGAGTTATGTTACTTTATTTTCCTGCAAAGGAAACACTACAGGTTCTAGTCGTTTTTCTTCCCTGATACAGAAGAACTGAGGGTGGAGCTCATCCATTGCATATTAGCTTCCAGTTTAAACAAATTAGAGATATCTGGCTGGGTGCGGTGGCTCACGCCTATAATCCCAGCACTTTGAGAGGCCAAGGCAGGGGAATCACCTGAGGTCAGGAGTTCAAGACCAGCCTGGCCAACATGGTGAAACCTTGTCTCTACTAAAAATACAAAAATTAGCTGGGTAGGGTGGAATGCACCTGTAATCCCAGATGCTCAGGAGGCTGAGGCAGGAGAATTGCTTGAACCTGGGATACCGAGGTTGCAGTGAGCTGAGATGGCGACACTGTATTCCAGCCTGAGCCACAAGAGCAAAACTCCATCTCAAGGAAAAAAAATTAGAGACATCCTATTGTGCCACATACAAATTTTGCTCAGAGAACAGACTCTATGGTCCTGGTGATTTGTAGTGCATTCGCAGATTCATCATTACTTTTATACTTCTTGCTAATGTCTCATGTTTCTCTATCAGTGTTCCTTATGTTGCCTCTCTCTAACTGGTGCTCTCTGTTGAATATATATTATGCATGCTTGACTAACTGTAACAATAATTAAAACTCTGTAACAACCAGAAGGTCACTGGTGGCTCTTGTGTTCAGCTGAGTGTTGTGCCAAAGAGTCACATGTCTACTTGTGGAACCTCTGCTAATTGCCCTGGGTATTGGCTGTTCAGCATTTCAAAGGAACACAATGTATTTATTTATGTATTTTATTTATTTATGTACTCTTTATGCCAGAATATAAGATAAGGTCTCTCCTGAAATTGCCCCTTGGAGAGGAGTCTCTGTATTCAAGCCTTGACATACTCAATCACTTTATTTTGTTTGGGACAGATACATTAACCTGGAATGACTTGACTTTGTGGTGGTTTTACTGCCTAGTGTAACTGGTCACATCAGGTTATTGGTGGTGATGGGGGAGGGGAGTGGGGAAATAATTTAATATTGATTTAACGTTCACCCCCAACTTGACTCTGATGATGACAACCAATGCCCCAATATCAAAAAAAGCAATATTTCTAAATCAATATACTGTTTTTTATGATGGGATTTAAAAATCAATATAAATATAAGCATAGATTCCATTGTTTCATGTACATTTCCGGAGAGTTTTAAGTTGATCTAACAACTAGGATTTTGAATCTTTCACGTAGGAAAAATGAGAAACTTTTTTTTTTTTTTTTTTTTTTTTTTAGATAGAGACTCCCTCTGTTGCCCAGGCTGGAGTCAGTGGTGCTATCTTAGCTCACCACAGCCTCCTCCTCCTGGGTTTAAGCAATTCTTCTGCCTCAGTCTCCCATTCAGCTGGGACTACAGGTGTGCACCACCACACCCGGCTAATTTTTGTATTTTTTTGTAGAGATAGGATTTCACCACATTGGCCAGGCTGGTCTCGAACTCCTGACCTCAGATGATCCACCCACCTTGGCCTCCCAAAGTGCTGGGATTACAGGTGTGAGCCACAGTGCCTGGCAGAGGAACTCTTTACACAGCAGTGGTTCTCAAGGTTGCCTGGGCCTTGGGATCACAGGGAGAGCCCACAGAGCAAGCCCACTGGACTCCCTGAGGGTAGGACTCAGGCATAAGGATTTGTAGTAAAGGCTTCTCAAGTGAATGTAACATGCAACCGAGCCACTCCAACCCCTCCTTTAAGGAGGTGCTTTTGCCAAAGCGATTTGGACTAAAACTCTTTATTCAATGCTTATTCAAGTAGGCCCTGCCAATAAGAACCATCTGCTGGGCCAATCAATAGGCCTCCGAGCTTTGACTGGCGGAAGGTTTGGAATCTCCCAGTCTAATTGCATTCCACTAGAAGAAGTACATTCTGGAGGAAAGCATGACTTGGGTGATGGGGCTCCTCTTGGGGTGATTTTCTTTTCTGCAGGTCATCTTATCATCTCAAGGAGGAACATTCCCTTGGGCTAAGGCACTGGGGCCTTACTCCAGTACTTTTTACTCTAGGGGACCCCAACCTGTGGGCTGCAGATCCTTTGGGGGCCAGAAAACCAAACTCACACCAAGCTCTGTCTAAGGACTAAATACATCTTATTTCACCCATCTGTATGTTTTACAATAGTTTCAAGGCATGTAGTTGCTGTTGTTTTGAATAAAATATACATTAATGTAAACATGTAATTGACTTCCTAGTAGCCTTTCTTGATTGTCTAGTTTTTTCGGTTGAAACAAGTATTGCTGTATATAAGCCTGTAAACTTTTTGATGTCAAAAAGAGACTGCTATCCCTGGAAAAAAAGTGGGGATCCATTAAAGTGGTGGAATGTGATCTTAGCAATCCAGCCGCCTAGGTTTGAATCTGGATCCGCTGTTTGCAGCTGGATGATTGGGATGAGATGGTCTCTTTCAGTGTCAGTATCTTTATCCATAATCAGGTGTCCCCAGACTTTTTACACAGGGGGCCAGTTCACTGTCCCTCAGACCGTTGGAGGGCCGCCACATACTGTGCTCCTCTCACTGACCACCAATGAAAGAGGTGCCCCTTCCTGAAGTGCGGTGGGGGGCCGGATAAATGGCCTCAGGGGGCCGCATGCGGCCCGCGGGCCATAGTTTGGAGATGCCTGCATAAGGTGGACATTATAAGAGTACCTGACTCACAATCTTACCCACGATCCAAGGACACAATTTAGGCTGTTATGTGGCATAGATGCTAGTAGGGTCCTGATAATGACAAGCTCTTGGTATTTTCAATTATTATTATTATCACCCAAAACAGTTCTACGCTTGGACAGATTAGAGAATCTCTGAATAACTGGCAGAAAGATTTTGGGTCACTTTTATGAGTTTTTGGTCCAAATTTTCCCAGAGCCGCCCCAACAAGGTGTGGAAAGGAGGAAGGCAGTCACTTACCTCATGGGTTTGAACATGGCCTTCCCAAAATCTGAGAACCTCAGCACCAGCTTGAGGTGGACCCCACTGGGTTTCACAACTGTGAAAGGCAGAAGGGTGGGTTAAGCCCAGGCATGTGACTGTTCCTTCAATAAGCCCATCCAACTTCTCTTTTCTCTTATGTAATGAGACCCTGAAGACTAGGATATGGTCATCATAGCCTGCAGGGTAAATGCCATGGTGTCAGACCATAGTGACTGTGTCCAGGGGTTCAAGACAGTACTTTTTACTTTTGGAGGTGAAGGCTGGAGGATCGCCTGAACCCAGGAGTTTGAGACCTGTCTGGGCAATACAGTGAGGACCCCGTCTTGAAAAACAAAAAAAGGACATTTTCTGCTGGGATGGGGGGAAAACAGCAAAAAATACAATTAAGATATTTAGTGAAAACCCTAAAGAATGTTTTCCTAAGAAGAACGAACGCTTTCCTCTTTGTGTTTCAACTACATCTTTGTAGATTCTATTTATGCCATCTGTTGTATGAGACTAGTTTGTTCATCTATGCCTCTTTCTATTTAAGACTGTACACCTGGGCTGGGACCAAGGCTTGGCAAATGAGTGCTCCTTGGGTGTAGGGAGTGCTACTTCCTTAAATTTTGCATCCTGGGCACCTCACTTGCCTTATCCTCTCCCTGGTCCTGGAGGGTCAGGACAATATCTCACTTACCTTGTGTTCTAGAAAGTGGTCAATGGCAGGTACTTAACTGGAGAAAAGGGAAGCCTGGGGTGGTGTAAACCTTTGTTTTTCAAACCTTAGTGATGTGGTTAGGCTTTGTGTCCCCACCCAAATCTCATCTCAAATTGTAATCCCCTTGTCTCAAATCTCATCTCAAATTGTTGAGGGAGGGATGCTGTAGGAGGTGATTGGATCCTCGGGGTGGTTTCCCCTATGCTGTTCTTGTCATAGTGAGGTCTCACGAGATCTCATGGTTTTATAAAGGGCTCTTTCCCCTTTACATCCTCTCTCTCCTGCTGCCATATGAGATGTGCCTTGCTTCCCCTTCACCTTCCACCATGATTGTAAGTTTCCTGAGACCTCCTAGCTATGCTTCCTGTGAAGCCTGCAGAACTATGAGTCAAATAAACCTCTTTCCTTTATAAATTACCCAGTCTCAGGCATGTCTTTACAGTAGTGTTAAAATGGACTAATACATTTTTACATGCCCCGTCAGATGTAGTCACATGTAGACATTTCTGATGTGTGTTCCACACACTGAAGTAAAGGGATTGGGTCACTCATGGCTGGTGATGACAGGCCTGACGGCTTTAGGGTCTAGACCCACCTACAACCAGGTCACAGCACTCGTGGAGGGGAGCTCCGCCACTCTCGGTCCTAGCTTTTTGATTCCATTAATCACTTATCCTAGTGAGTCTCAGCCCTGGCTACATTAGAATCACCTAGGCCTCACTGTCTGCACTTGAATCAAAATTCCTGGGGCTGGAGGCTGGGCAGGAACAGTTTTTAAAGCTCCCCCAGTGATTGATATATATATATATATATATATATATATATATGGAGAGAGACAGACAGACAGACAGAGACAGAAACAGACAGAGATACAAAGTCTCACTCTGTTACCTAGGCTGGAGTGCAGTGGCACGATCTTGGCTCACTGCAACCTCCGCCTCCCAGGTTCAAGTGATTCTCCTGCCTCAGCCTCCTGAGTAGCTGGAATTACTGGCACATGCCACCACACCCAGCTAACTTTTTATATTTTTGGTAGAGATGGGATTTTACTGTGTTGGCCAGGCTGGTCTTGAACTCCTGACCTCAAGTGATCCACCCAACTCAGACTCCCAATGTGCTGGGATTACAGGTGTGAGTCACTGCACCTGGCCAATTCTAATATTTTGTCAATAGTGGGAACCATTTGCTTCTTGAATTTGAAAGTGTGCTCCAATCTCTTGAGGATTTTGTTAAAATTCAGATTCTGATTCAGAAAGAGAGTGAGACTCTGCATTTTTGATGAGCTCCTCAGTGATGTTGATGATGCTTTTCCTGGGCCATGCATTGCCCAGTGGGGCCTACATAGCCTTCTTCTTAAGTGCCTTTTCTTGTTGTGGGTGGGTGGAGGGAAATGTTGAGTTCTCAGAGGTTAGGCAGAGAACCATGCTCCTTCCACTCTTGCCCAAAGTCCCCGCTGGAGTGGATTCTGGGGTTTGCACAGCTGTGAGGGTGAGGAGGCTGGGTGGGGGCGGGGCCAGATCACTTACTCTGGGTGCAGTCACACGCCCCAAGCAAGGCTTTCTCATCTTGACTGTAATCTGCAAAGGAGGAGAAGGGCCATGAAACTTCCAGTCTTGTTCCTGGGAGAGGCTACAACATGAGGATCCCTTGACTCTGGTACGGATCCCCAGAGGGGAGACTGTAATGTAGCCAGGGGCCCTTGACCATTTCATGTGAGAGCTCTTGAGCCCAGGAGACTGCAGCCTCCTTTTCTGCTCTGTCCCAGACCCCTGCTCTCTAGCCCTTGAGTTGGTACTCCAGCAATACCTGGCTGGGAGACTGAGTCTGGTTTTGTCTCTGCTAATAATTTGCTGTTTCATTTAGATTGTTTTAGTGCTTGACAGCACAGAGTTGGTATTAGCAGGCCTGTATTTGAATCCCAGCTCCACCCTTTAGGTCCTTGGCCAAGTTACTTAACCTTTCTGAGTCTCAGTTTCTCTGTCTGTAAAACGACAATGGTAATATCCATGCCATAAGGTCTTTGGATGAAAGAGAATGCATCATCTGCTTCAAACAAAGCACTCAATAAATGGTAGAGATCACTTTCCTTTAGGTGTAACAAACAAAAGAATACTTACGATGCCTCCCTTATGGGGTCAGGATGAGATTATTGCTATAGGATCTCTTTCAGAAGGAAAAAGATCAATGCCTATATTCATCTGTCTCTCAGGGGTCAGCATCAAGCCTTTAGTATTCCACTCTGGAGCCTGGCCTGGGATGCTTTACCCAGACTCTCTGGGAGAAAGTCAATCCCTCTTGCCTGATTCCATGAACCTTACCAGCACTGATGGTGGGAAAGTGCCTCATATCTTGCAGAAGTTTGCTGACAATAGGATTGGACCGGGAGTAGAGCCCATGGCGGTTAATGCCCAGGTGGAATTGGACCCAGCTGGCCTCGAGTCGGAGCTGCACTGGGGGGTCCAGGGAGGTGAGGTTCATCTGCTCTCTGTACATCTTGTGTCGCCTGAAAGAGCCAGATAGTTGTTCATTAGAGGAAGAAGAATGCAAAGAAGCACCAAGATACCTTGTCTGCACTTTTTATTCATCCTTTCATTTATTCCACAAGTGCATTAAGCATCTAATAAGGGGTAGGCTTTAAGCTGTGCTTAAGATATCATGGGGAGCAAAGCACCTGTGAGGTCCTTTCTTACCCTCAGAGAGCTTACACTCTAGTGAGTGAAACACACAAATAGTTATACAATATCATACGCAAATACTTAATTACAAACTATGACAAATCCTGGGAAGGAAAAAAGGCAGATTGCTAAGAGTAAAACTAGGGGCTTCAATAATCTGGGATTTCAGGGCAAGACTGTGGGCTTCTGTGCACTTTCCCATTAAAAGTCTCTATCTTACATCTCCTAGTATTTTATATTCCAAGGAATCAGAAGATAGAGGAGAGAAGGCAATTGGTAAGAATAAAAAGAAGAGAGGGTGCAGATCTTTAAGTGGGGCTGGAAGCTGAGTTAGATTAATCAATACATCATAAAAGAAAAGAAGAATTAACGAGCCATTTACTTTTTGTTCTGCATGGGCAGCCTTTTCTGCCAGGAAAAAAAAAAAAGAGAAAAATAAAAAACGATGGTGCTACCGTTTAGAGACGTAGAGTGTAATTTGGGAGACAAGTTGTATGTCTATGAAATAACCAGAGCAAAATACAAGGCTGTTATAAATCACCTGCTAAATACGTGGCTCAGACAGAAACACCTTAACATTTTGGAAAATGGAAAGATGAATCTAGGATGAAGTAGTCTGAGGACAAGCACAGTGAAGAAGGCAGACTTCAGCTGGATTCTGAAGAATGGGGGGTATTTGGCTTGAAGGGGACAGGGAGGGTACTTCCGCATTGGAGACCACATGAGCACTACGACAGGTAGGCAAGAAACTGGTGTAGCTGGGGATGAGAGAGGCAGGTTGAATAAATGGACTGTGGGATGAGAAGATGAAGGCCTCCAGACTGGAAGGGAAGGCAAATTCGTATGACATCATCTGGCTGGGAAATGTTGATTGTGAGAGATAGGTGGGATTATAGGGGCAGGGTTTTGCAGTTCCTATATATCCCTATTTCTCAAATGTGATAGTATACCTCCAGCGTCTGCGGCGGGGTGAAAACAAAACAAAACAAACATGGCAGATCTGGGAGTGTCAAATTTTCTCATCAGTCAAGAGTTTCAAAAATTACCACTTTGGGAGGCTGAAGCAGATCACCTGAGGTCAGGAGTTTGAGAGAGACCAGCCTGGAAAGCATGGCAAAGCCCTGTCTCTACTAAAAATACAAAAATAGCCTGGCATGGTGGCGCACTCCTGTAATCCCAGCGACTGGAGAGGCTGAGGCAGGAGACTCACTTGAACTTGGGAGGTGGAGGTGGCAGTGAGCTGACATTGCCCCTCTGCACTCCAGCCTGGGCGACAGAGTGAGACTCTGACTTAATAAAACAAAAATTACTTTCCATCAGAATAAAAATAGACATATTATGGGGAAGGAAACAAAACACACCACAGGGATTTGAAACCACTTGTGATCTTAGTGATTGCAGTGGAATGAATGTTTATGTTCCCTTCAAATTCATATGTTGAAATTTTAACCTCCAAGGTGATGGTATTAGAGGTGGGGCCCCTGGGGAGTGAATTAGGTTATGAGGGGGTAGCCCTCATGAACGGGATTAGTGCCCTCATAAAAGAGACCTCAGAGAAATCCCTCACCCCTTCTGCCATGTCAGATTATAGCAGGAAGATGGCATCTGTGAACTAGAAAGAGGGGCTTCAGTAGAAATGGAATCTGCCAGCACCCTGATATTAGACTCCTCAGCCTCCAGAACTGTGAGAAATACATTTCTGTTGTTTACAAGTCACCCAGTTTATAGCATTGATTATGGTACCCCAAACAGACTAAGGTGGTTTTGCTTCACCATTTCTCTCCCACTTTTTACACCCAGAATGAAGTGTACTATCCCAAGACATAATTGCCCAGTGCAGAGGAGAAGAGGGTAATCGCCACCCATCTTCATGGTGTTTCCTTGTAAGAATGTAATGCAATCATATTTTCTTAGAGACACGTGACATGATTTCCCAAGAAATCAAATCCCATTTCTTGGGAAATCATGTCACGTGTCTCTAAGAAAATACGATTTTATGGTAAGCGGGATTCTAAAATTGGCCTCTAAGATTCCATGCCCTCATTTCCAGAACCTGTGACTATAAAAAGCTCACACTCCATGACTATGCCATGTTCATGGCATAGCTGAATTTAGGGAGGTTGTCAAGGTATGCCTGATTGAATCACACGAGCCCTGGAAAGTAAAGGACTTTTTCTGGCTGCTATCAGAAGTCCAAAAGATCCAGAGCATCAGAAGGATTTGATACACTGTTGCTGGCTTTGAAGATGGAGAGGGTCAAGTGGAAGGACCAGAGAGCTGCCATGAGTATCTGAGAATGCTCCCTGGCTGAAGCCAGCAAGGAAATGGGAGCAAGGAACTGAATTCTACCAACAAGAAGAATGAGCTTGTAGGAGGACCCCTGAGCTGCTGATGAGAATGCAGCCAACCAACACCTTGATTTTAGTCTTGTGAGATCCTAGCAGAAAATGAGTCATACCATCTGATATGGTTTGGATGTTTGTCCCCTCCAAATCTCATGTTGAAATGTAGTTCTCATTGTTGAAGGCAGGGCCTGGTGGGAGGTCATTGTAACAGAGGTGTGGGTTCCCATGAATGGCTTAGCACCACCTCCGAGGTGATGAGTGACATCTTGCTCAGATTTCCTGTGAGATCTAGGTGTTTAAAAGTATATGGCCCCGCCCTGCTCACTCTCTTATGCTCCTGCTCTGCCATGTGATGTGCCTGTTCTGTATCACCTTCTGCCATGAGTAAGTGTTTTGAGGCTCTCACCAGAAGCAGCATGCTTCCTGTACAGCCTGCAGAACCATAGGCCAATTAAAATTTTTTTAAAAACAAATTACCCAGCTTCAGGTACTTCTTTTTTTTTTCTTTCTCTCTTTTGAGACGGAGTTTTGTTCTTGTTGCCCAGACTGGAGTACAATGGCACAATCTTGGCTCACTGCAACTTCTACCTCCCAGGTTCAAGTGGTTCTCCTGCCTCAGCCTCCTGAGTAGCTGGGATTACAGGTGCATACCACCATGCCCAGCTAATTTTATATTTTTAGTAGAGATGGGGTTTTACTATGTTGGTCAGGCTGGTCTTGAACTCCTGTCCTCAGGTGATCTACCCACCTTGGCCTCCCAAAGTGCTGGGAATATAGGTGTGAGCCATGGCGCCTGGCCAGTTATTTCTTCATAACAACACAAAAATGGCCTGAAACATCATCCCAGGCTTCTGACCTATAGGACAAATGGGGTGTTGTGCTAAGTGTCTAAGTTTGTGGTAATTTGTACTCAGAAGCAAAAAATGAATACATATTTTGTTTAGAGATGCTCAAAAGCTAAATGCTCTTATTTTAAGCATATGCTTTTATTTCTTTAAAAAATAACCCTAAGTAATATTTTTTATTAGATCTAGAAAACTATTCACACAAGTGCTTTCGTTTGTTTGTTTTTGTTTTAGAGATGGGGATCTTGCTCTGTCATTCAGGCTGGGGTGCAGTGGCACAATCACAGCTCATGGCAGCCTTGAACTCCTGGTTTCGAGCAATTCTCCTGCCTCAGCCTCCCAAGTAGTTAGGACTACAGGCATGCACCACAAAGCCCAGCTAATTAAAAAAAAATTTTTTTTTGAAGAGTCAGAGTCTTGCTTTGTTGCCCAGGCTGGTCTTAAACCCCTGGCCTCAAGCAATTCTCCCACCTCGACCTCCCTAATTCTCGAGATTATATGTGTGAGCCACTGCCCCTGGCCCTCAAGTGAAGTTTTAGATTTTCATTTTGTCATTAAAGTGGTTAATCAGCTTTCAGATGGGACATATATTTCTGAGTTCTGAGTTCTCCATGGTCACTCAACAAAACTGATAACAGGCTGCAGAACTATCATGGTAAGAGGGTCCACAGACTTAAATACCTAGAGAAGCAGGCAGACAGTATAAATGAGTGAAGAATGTAGGCAGAAGGCAATAAGGAAGGGTGGGGAGTGTGGTAAACTAGAGAGCACACTCTCCTTGGAAAGGGGAACAGTTGCTACCAAGTTTCAGCTGATAGTAGAGTTGTTCTGACATTGTTTATTCATCCATTCACTCATTCATCAACTATTTGTTGAGATACTAGATAATGATTTATATTTTGGAGCTAGGGCTGTGTACAAATTCATAATGTTTCTGTTCTCATGAAACTTATAATTTCCAGGGAAATAATTTATTCTGAGTTTGCAAGAAAAGCAGAATCCAGACTTTGATCAGGATTTGGATTCTTCTACGTGTTGACTCAAGAATGAAGAGTTGAGCTACCATTTAACCCAGCAGTCCCATTACTGGCCATATACCCAAAGGAAAATAAACCATTCTACCAAAAAGACACATGCACCTGTGTTTTCGTCACAGCACTATTCACAACAGCAAAGGCATGGAGTCGACCGAGGTGCTCATCCACGATGGATAGGATAAAGAAATGTGGGACATATACACCATTTTACGCAGCCATAAAAAAAAAGAATGAAATCATGTCCTTTGCAGGAACACGGGTGCAGCAGGAAACCATTATCCTAATGAACGAATGCAGAAACAGAAAACCAAACGTTGCATGTTCTCACAAGTGGGAGCTAACCACTGGGTAAACATAGGTACAAACGGGAACATCAGACACTGAAAATTATTAAAGGAGGAAGGGAAAGGGGGGTGGATTGAAAAAAACTGCCTATTGGGTGCTATGCTCACTATCTGGGTGACAAGAGTCATTCATACACCTTGGCATCACATGGCATACCTTTGCACCAGCCTGCATGTGTACCCTTGATTCTAAAATAGAAGTTCAGGAAAAAGTTTTGATACAAATGAAAAAAATATCCTGTGTGGGCCAAACAACAACAACAACAACAACAGCAACAGCAACAGCAACAGCAATTCGCAGCCAGTTTGTGTTCTCTGCCCTGTGCTGTTAACACAAATATAGAAGCGAGCTCGTCAATGTGAGGCAATATTAAGTACCTCCTGTGCACATATAACTCTGGGGATGTATATGAATGGAGGAGAGAAGGCAAGGCCAGGGAACACATTATTATTATTATCATTATCATTAGAGACAAGGTCTTGCTCTGTTGCCCAGGCTGGGGTGCAGTGGCACCATCACAGATCACTGTAGCCTTAACCTCCTGGGCTCAAGCAATCCTACCACCTCAGTCTCCTGAGTAGCCGGGACTAAAGGCATGTGTCATTATGCCTGGTTAATTTTTTTATTTTTTTTTGTAGACAGGGGTCTCCATATGTTGCCCAGGCTGATCTTGAACTCCTAGGCTCAAGCGATGTTCCTGTTTTGGTCTTACGAAGTGCTGGGATTATAGGCATGAGCCGCTGCACCCAGCTAGAACACCCCATTATTTTAAGACTTTGGTCTCCAAGAGCAGTAGAAAGATGGTTGGGACTTCTCTCCCAAGACGCAAGCCCTCGGCCAGCCTTCCAGCTTGGGGTGGAGGAAGGGGACTGGAGCTTCTTCCTCCCCTAAAGGTCATCAGCAGGCTCAGGAGTCCAGCGACCACCGCCCCCATCCCACTCCCTCAAAACAAAGGAGCAATTTGTACTGTTGGTATCATTATCCAAAGCGACAAATGTTAAAGCTTCTTCAGACCTAGCATTTGATGAAAACCAAGGGAAAGGGCAAATTGTTGACCGAGTCTGTATGTCTCCAGCCAGCTTTCCCTTACTTTACTAACATTTATTTTTATTTTAAAAACTTAATCCAACCAGGCTCTGGTTCCCAAGGCTACTTCAAGCGATGTAACTGCTAAACCCTCCTGGGAGTCTTCTGAAAAGGGCAATAAGTCCTCCGCTATGTTAGTCACCCTGAGCTAGAGCAGCACCGAAGATGAGTTAGGAGAAAGAAATAATTATTCAGCACCAAGTCTTAGTGGCTGTTGCTTTTGTCAATAGAAATAAAACCTTAGTTACATATCATCTGATCTTCAGGGGAGTATTAGGAATCACTTGGCTCCTGACTCTGCAATACTGGAATTTTCCTTGGAAATAGTTTCCTAAAAAGAACAGTATTTCTCTTAGAAAGAAAGAGCATTTTAGAATGTTTAATTTTACTAGTTTTTAAGTAGCAAATGCATTTACATGGCTCAACATTTTAAACGTCAAAACTTTTCCTTCCATCCTGTCTGCCAGTTAACCCGCCTCCCCTCTCCAGAAGCTACTAATGTTGCTGGTGTTTTTCCCATTGTTTTTTTTCCACAGTTATTTTTATAGGTCCGATAATATAAAATCTGTGCTGTCCTGAAACTTGCTTTATTTTCCTGTCAGTAGATTCTGGTGATTTTTCCAATTCAGGACACAGAAAGCTCATTCTCTATTAAGGTTACATAGTATTCCACTGTGTGGAAATCACATAATTAACGTGCTATGGTCTGAATGTTTGCGTTACATGGTGGAACCTAATCTCCATTATGATAGTATTAGGAAGTGGGGCCTTTGGGAGGTGGCTGGGTCATGAGGGCAGAGCCTTCATGGGTGGGATTAGTGCCCTCATAAAAGATCCTGGAATGCTATCTCATCTTTCCCACCGTGTGAAGAGAGAAGGCTTCATCTATGAGCCAGAAAGCAGGTCCTCACACTAGACACTGAATCTGCTGGTACTTTAATCTTGGACTTCCCAGTCTCTAGAACTGCAAGAAATAAATTTCTGTTGTTTATAAGCTACCCAGTTTATGTTATTTTGTGACAGCAGTCTGACTAGATGAAGACATAAGCTACTAGCAAACGTCTAGGTTGTCTGTAATGTTTTGTTATGCTGAGCAATGCTGGGACATTTAACCTGTAAATATGATGTTCCCCATGTGTGAGAGCATATCTGTATGATAAATTCCTAGAAGTGTTATTGATGGGTCAGAGGGTAGGCGCATTTATAATTGTTACTGATATTGCTAAAGTACCCTCTGCCAAGGTAAGATACGGCCAACCCCTCCCTCAGCATTGTATGAGGCTGTATTCATGAAGCTTTGCCAACAGCGCAGTTACGCTTCTTGATCCCTGTCAATCTAACGGTATCACAGCGTATTTTGAATTTGCATCTCTATCTTGTTATGAGGGAAGCAGAACATTTTTTCATCTGTTCAAGAGTCATTTGCATTGCATTTGCCTATGTTTGTACTGAGTTGTCTTTTCACTATTGATTTTACACACTCAGAAAATTACATTTTTTTCTGATATAATTTACATTTTTCTCCCAGTTTTTTGTCAGTCTTTTGACTTCACTTATGATGATTTTTTCAAATGCAAAAATGTTTTTTTTTTTTTTTTATAAGGTTGAAATGACCAACCGACTTATTCATGGCTCCAACTTCTGTGCAATTCTTAGGCCAGTCTCACTTTGAAATGACAAGAATAAGAAACCAAATCAAAGCATGGTTTCCTCTAGTATTTTGTGGTTTCATTTTTATTCCATTTAAATATCTGAGAGGTCTAGAATTTATTTAGATAAAAAGTGTTAGGCACGGGTTCATCTTTTTCTGCCCTCCAAGATGATTAGCTAGTTCTCCAACCATCATTTATTAAACAAATTCACTTTTTAATTTAACTGATTTGAAATGTCACCTTTATCATACAAAACATTTCCATTTATATTTGGGTCTATTTCTGGAAGCTCCATTCTGTTTCATGTTCTGTCTGGCCATATTCCAAGGCAATGCTGTTGAACTTTTTAAACTTTATAAAACACTTTAAACACTTTAACAGCTGGTGGGACTAGTCCTTTTGATTGCTTTTTTTTTTTTTTTTTTTTTTTTTTTAGATGAAGTCTTGCTCTGTCACCAGGCTGGAATGCAGTGGCACAATCTTGGCTCACTGCAACCTCCACCTCTCGGATTCAAAAGATTCCCCTGCCTCAGCCTCCCGAGTAGCTGGGTCTATAGGCATATGCCACCACGCCCGGCTAATTTTTTGTATTTTAGTAGAGATGAGGGTTTACCATGTTGACCAGGCTGGTCTTGAACTCCTAACCTTGTGACCCACCTGCCTTGGCCTCCCAAAGTGCTGGGATTACAGGTGTGAGCCGCCAGGCCCAGACTGCTCTCTCTTTCTCTCTTTTTTTTAAAAGAGTTTTCAATTATAAAAACCTTTCAACATGGAAACCGTAAAAAGTTTTAAACAGGCATATCAAGTAGCATTATTATAATGCCTTCTTGAATTATTGATGAGAATGTAGTTTGTGCATTGCTCTAGAGGGTAATTTCCCGGTGCATTCCTTTTTTTTCTCCCCTCCCCGCTCCTCTCCTCCCCTCCCCTGCTCTCCCCTCTCCTCTCCTCCTTTTCTTTCCTTTTTCTTTCTTCTCTTTTTTTGTGGACAGAGTCTCACTCTGTTGTCCAGGCTAAAGTGCAGTGGTGCCATCTTGACTCACTGCAACCTCCACCTCCTGGGTTCAAGTGATTCTCCTACCTCAGCCTCTCGAGTAGCTGGGATTACAGGTACATGCCACCAACACCTGGGTAATTTTTGTATTTTTAGTAGAGATGGGATTTTGCCATATTGGCCAGGCTGGTCTCGAGCTCCTGACCTCAGGTGATCCACCCACCTCGGCCTCCCAAAGTGCTGGGATTACAGGCGTGAGCCACTGTGCCTGGCCCCCAGTACATTTTAAAACATATAATGAGTTTACCCTTTGACTTAGCAATTTCACTTCTGCAACTTATGCTGTAGAATGCTTTGCACAACTGCAAGAAAATATGTTCAAAGATATTCACTGAAGTATTGTTTGTAACTGTAAAAACTGGAGAAGACAGAAATATCTAGGACAGGGGTATTTAAGAGATATCTCTATATGTAGTGACATAGAAGGCTGTCTAATTTCAGAACAGTTGCAGAGTGGGTCTTTTTCTTTTTGCTAAAAATATCATCTACAGGTGCTTATATAGACACAGACACATCTAGCGTGCATGAAAAGAACACATACTAAACTCAGTGATGGTGTGCCTTGGGGGTATTGATGAGTGGCTTCGTTTTTGCTTTATATATTTTTGTGATTGTGCAATTAAACAAATTACGCTAAAAGTTGTTTTTACATATCTCTTTCAAAGGTATCAATCCTCTCTGTGTCTGCCCATCTAAGCATCCTTTTCCATCTTCTATTCCCCTTTTTTAAAAGCATTGCATCTTCTCATTTGAACTGTGTTTCCAAGATCTGGCCAAAAAAAAAAAAATTTCCCCTTTTACTTGCGTGATCTGTGACCCACAATTTCGGATTCCTATACCCCATCTCTTTGAGTCCCTGTGGTTAACTCAGGCATGTGCAAATGACCCAATCTCTTTCAATCTGAGGATTCTTAAAGATTTTTCAAGGGCTAGCAGAGTACTGTCTTCTTTTTCTGGGATTCTCAGCTGTGAGAAGACTGTACATGAAGAGCTGCCAGTGACCTGCCAGGTACTGCCACCACTGAGGAAAACAGTAAAGTAGCTCACAGAGGGCAAGAGGCTGCTCAGTGGCATCGTTTGAGTACCTGGATGCAGTCATCCTTCTTGGACTTAGTTATCTGAACAGAATGGATCCCTTTCCTCCAGCTAGCTGGGATCAGGTTTTTAAGTAGCCCTTTGAAAGATGCAAACAGCAGGGCACAGTGGCTCACACCTGTAATCCCAGCACTTTGGGAGGCTGAGGCGGCCAGATCACTTGAGGTCAGGAGTTTGAGACCAGCCTGGCCAACATGGTGAAACCTCGTCTCTATTAAACATACAAAACTTAGCCAGACCTGATGGTGGGCGCCTGTAATCCCAGCTACTCATGAGGCTGAGGCAGGAGAATCACTTTAACCTGGAAGGCGGAGGTTGCAGTGAGCCAAGATTGTGCTACCGTACTCTAGCTTGGGCAACAAGAGCAAGACTCAGTCTCAAACAAATAAAAGAAAGATGCAAACCCCCTCCTGATGTGTCACACACTTGCACTGGCTCTGGGAGATGGTGTCAGCTCCCACTTTTCAGAGCCCACACCCTGGACACAGACCTCATCTGCTCCATGATGTCCATGTGAAACTCTGAAATTTGTTCCCCACGTCCACAGTTATCAGGGACTTTTTTTTTTCTTAAATAAACAAAACCACTTCCCTAAGATGATCTTATAGGTGAGTCAACATGATAGGTATCTTTCTCGGTAACCTTCATTATCACCCAGTGCCCTTGTTTCATTTCCAGACTAATTTAGAGCTACTGTTGTTTTTTAAACCTCTCTAAATCTTCCTAAATCTCTTCCTTGGGATGCTTCCAAGATTTCAATCCATTTCAATATCAGTCTTCATCTATAGAAGTCCTTCAAGGACCATCTCAAATGTCGCTATCTATTAGCATTAACTTTTCTTTTACTCTCCCAAATAAAGGATAAATAACACAAAGGCTGAACACAGGGCTCTGTTTTGGTGTCACTGGCTTTTGGTGACAATGATGACAATGACATAGTTTGACCCCTGCTGTAATGAGGCGAGAGTGTCATAGAATGCACAGCAAGTTGAACAAGAACTAATCAGTAGTGTGATAACAGAAATGGATGCAGAGTTTGTGACACAAGGACCTGGCTCTGCCTCTTACCAGTCAATGCTAGCGTTGTTGCTATGAACACAATGTCTTATGTGATCCTGCAGCCCCTCCACAGGATACATATTCTTACCTACAATTTGCAAATGAGAAGACTGAAGATAAGGTACAGGCTTAAAAAGCAGTTGAAGCCCAGGACTGGGTGTGGCGGCTCATGCCTCTAATTCCAGCACTTTGGGAGGCCAAGGTGGATGGATCACGAGGTCAAGAGATCGAGACATCCTGGTCAACATGGTGAAACCCCATTTCTACTAAAAATACAAAAAATCAGCTGGGCATGGTGGCGTGTGCCTATAATCCCAGCTACTCAGGAGGCTGAGGCAGGAGAATTGCCTGAACCCAGGAGGCAGAGGCTGCAGTGAGCTGAGATTGCGCCACTGCACTCCAGCCTGGGTAAGAAGAGTGTAACTCCGTCTCAAAAAAAAAAAAAAAAAAAAAAAAAGTAGTTGAAGCCCTCTGAGCTTCAGTTTACCTGTTGCAGCAAATGGGGAATGCTGATACTACGTCCTTGCATGCCACCAGAAATATTCAACCATCAAGTAGGCAGCCAAGAATGGTGGCTATTTGCAAGTATGATTTACCAATTATAAAGATGAGAGACCAGGTAGATGATTTTTTTCAAAAACACTGTTCTATTGGGTAACCAGAAACAATCATTTTGCAAGCCACTGCAAAATCCCTTGGAACATCCCATAAGCTAGGGAATGGCATCTATGTCATCCTTGGATTAGACACCACCATCATCTGCATGCCTTGGCACGTGTGTGAGACTGCAGATCATCCAAGGGACCTTGGAATCCTGCTGTAGCTTTTCTGTGGTCTGTTGGTGTGCAGACTAAGCAATAGGCAGGTTGTTAAGGCATTAGAGGGAGAGCCAAGGCAGGTCTGGGCGTGGGCCTTAGGAGGTAGGTGTCTGCAGGCATGGGCAAGGCAGGAAGCCTGGAAATGGAGCTTAGGTGGCCTAAGTGGGAGCCTAGAGTCCATTTGCTTCCTGCGATATGGAAACCGAGGGCGTGAGGAGGGTGCCAATCTGCACCCTGTTTTCTTCTGGGACTCTGAGGACAGAGTCATTGGGGTGCTATGAGTGCTCCCGGCAGGGAGGGGAGACAGCTGTGACTCAGAGGATTCAGGGAGGATTTGGAAGGTTCTCAGAAGCCTGGGCAGCTCCCTATGTCCTAGTCATTAACCACATGGCTTCAGGTCTGAAAATCTTCCTCAGTGCCTAACTTTCCTTGTACTGAAGAAATAGAAGGAATAGGATTTGATCCCCCACCTCCAACTTAGTTTTAGGGCATAGGTTTATGGCTGTTATATTTAACAGTTCTTTGTGGATTGAGATCAGGCCCCTTTGGAATAATTTTGATAGCAGACCATGCAAATATAGACACAGCAATTCTCTCGAATGGGTGTTACAGTAGAGAAGTGGAACAGTAGAAACTCCCATCTGTTCCCCCCGCCCCACTACAGAGCTGTTCATTCCTAAGGTCTCCTAGCTACAAAGCACAGACATCTTTGGTTCCGTTCTCTTCCCAGTCATTTCTAAATCCTGGAGTTTAACCTCCATTACCTTTTTTGTTTGTTTGTTTATTGAGATGGCGTCTTGCTCTGTCACCTAGGCTGTAGTGCAGTGGCTCAGTCTTGGCTCGCTGCAACCTCTGCTTCCCAGGTTCAAGCAATTCTCCTGCGCCAGTCTCCCAAATAGCTGGGATTACAGGTGTGTGCCACCACACACAGCTAATTTTTTAGTTGAGATTGGGTTTCACCGTGTTGCCCAGGCTGGTTTTGAACACCTCAAGTGATTTGCCTGCCTCAGCCTCCCAAAGCGACAACCGTTACCTCTTAGTTTTTCCTTTTTTTTCTGTTGCCTGTGCCTTAACTTGACCCTCTTAGCTGGATCCTGGAATAGCCTCTTTACTGATACGCATGACCTCGGTCTTCTTTCCTTCCCCACTCCAGGCCTCCATCACTGCCAAATTCACTGTCTGGGGCACAGCTTCAAGCACTTATCTCCCTCCTACAAAGTCCTTCAATAGGGCCTCGTTGTCCATGAACTCTCATCCAAGTTCCTACTTTAGCGCTTCTCCAAATTTTTTACTTTTTAAAATCTTCCTCCCCACCCATTGCCCTCCTACCTAAGTTCTATGTTTAGTGTTCCTGTATTTTCCTCCCACCTCATGCTGTTCCATCACCTTGGAATGCCTTCTTCTACATTTTCATCTCCAGAAATCCCAATCCCTCCCAGCCAAACTCCCATGGAACTTCCTTTTCAAGTCCTACAACCAGATGTGAGCTTTCTCTCTCACTCCCTCAAATTTTCATCCAACTCCAATTTCTCTCCCTCCCTCCCTCCCTCCTTCTCTCTTTCTCTCTCTCTCTCTTTTCTCTCTTTCTTTCTCCTTTGAGATGGAGTTTTGCTCTTGTTGCCCAGGCTGGAGTGCAATGGCTTGATCTCGGCTCACTGCAACCTTCGCCTCCTGGGTTCAAGGGATTCTCCTGCTTCAGCCTCCCAAATAGCTGAGATTACAGGCATGCACCACCACATCTGGCTAATTTTGTATTTTTAGTGGTTTCTCCATGTTGGTCAGGCTGGTCTCAAACTCCCGACCTCAAATGACTAACCCACCTCGGCCTCCTACATTGCTGGGATTACAGGCATAAGCCACCACACCCAGCCAACTCCAGTTCCTTTTATTGCTCTTGCCATATTTTGAGTAATAATGATTTGGGCACATTTGTCATTTCTTCTGAGGGTGGGCAGAGACAATGTCTTACTCAACTTTGTGCCCCTTCCAAAACTTAGCATAGCACCTTGTGCACAGAAAGTACTTAAAGTAAAAAAAGTAGGAAGCTCTCCACTAGTACTGACATTTGCAGCTACTATGACCTGAGTATATTTTTGGTATTAGTGGGCTACAAAATATTTTAGGGATTTGATGGTTTATAATCCAAGACAAATATGGTCTTTCTCAGAGCATTTCACTCCAAGTTGTGTACAAAGAAAGCTTTCTAAATAAAGGAACTCTCCAGGAATTAGGCAATGGTACAGCAGGGTCAAAGAGGGAAAATAGCAAAAGGGTTAGTCAGGATTAGACACTTCTCCATGAGTTTGAACATCACTGGATCGTTCAGAACTAAGGGTTGGCATAGGTATACAATATCTCTCTCTCTGTTTTTAGTTGCATTGGGACAAACTAACTCCCAAATAATTTAATGAAAATAATTTTGATTGTCCTTGGAGAAAACACAGTTCTTTTGATGGGTAGTTTTAAATGCTGACTCTCCAGGAGAAAATAAAAGCTTTCAGTGTCTTCAGACATAAAAATAAACGGTTAACATAAAAGATGTTTTTCTGATCTTTCAAATTTTAAGGAACTTTCCTGGATTTACATCTACATCTTTGGCCACTTCGTCTGTGTCACTTTTTCAGTCTTCCTTGATCCCCCATGAAATACAAGAATTCCGGAAGTTTTTATCTTGTGTTTTTCTTTCTCCCTCTAGCCTTGCTTTGGACGTGATTGCATCCACCTCCCTAGCTTCAGTGATCACTTGTGTGCAAAGGACTCAGTTTTTTTCTTGGTCTTTCAGCTATAGACTCAAATCCAGCTGCTTATATCTGTAATAGACAAGATAGCAAATATTTTAGCCTTGGTGGGCCATATGGTCTCTGTCTCAACTGCTCAACTCTGCTTTTATTGCAATGAAAGGAGCCTTAGGCAATCTATAAATGAACAAGCAAAGCTCTGTTCTAATGCTGCTTTTTTGCTTGTTTTTACGAAAGCAGGTGGTCATGGGCCAAATTTGGTCTGCGGGTCACAGTTTGCCAACCCCTGCCTTAAAAAGCATCTAAATTCAACATGCTTAAAACTAAACTCTTGGTTGTCTCTCTAAGCCTAGGCCTCAGTTGTGGCTTCTGTTCTGCCCCATGAAGGTCACCTGTCATAGGTCAGATTCTCCCTGAAGCTGGCCCTGGGCTTTTAAATGGAGCAGGCGATTTATTATGAAGGTGCTCCCTGGAGAAACTGGTAAGAAAGTGAGGACATGGGGAGGAAGAAGCCAGACAAAGAAGTCCTAGTCTTGGTCTGATTCTTTGGGGAGCTCCTGGGCTTGTTATGTCTCAAAGTTTGTCCTGCAGTGAAGCAAAGGAGCTGAGCCTTTCTACTCTGATATGGTTTGGCTCTGTGTCTCCATCCAAATCTCATCTCGGATTGGAGGGACAGGTGGAGGTGATTGGATCATGGGGGAGGATTCCCCCATGCTGTTCTCATGATACTGATAGTGAGTGAGTTCTCAAGAGAGCTGATGGTTTCAAAGTGTGGCACTTTCTTGTACTTGCACTCACTTCCTCCTGCTACCTTGTGAAGAAGGTGCCTGCTTCTCCTTCACCCCCCACCATGATTGTAAGTTTCCTGAGGTTCCCCAGCCATGTAGAACTGTGAGTCAGTTAAACCTCTTTTCTATGCATTGCCCAGTCTCGGGTACTTCTTCATAGCAGTGCAAAAACAGTCTAATACATACTGTTACTCTGGTCAGTCATTGGCAATAATTGTTCTTGGGGAAAGAGAAAATAGGGGGAGTGTCTGAGTTTACTGAGGCTGCCATAACACATGATCACAAACTTGATCATTTAAAATAAAAAAAAACTTACTCTGTCACACTTATGGAGGCCAGAAGTCCAAAATAAAGGTGTTTTCAGGACTGTCTGCTTCTGAAGACTCCAGGGGAGTTTCACTCTCTAGGGGAGAATCCATTCCTTGTTTCTCTTAGCTTATGGTGGTTCCAGGCATCCCTTGGCTTGTGGCCCCATCACTCTAATCTCTGCCTCTGTGGTTACCTTGTTTATTCCTCTTCTCTTTATTCTCTCTTCTCCTCTAAGGATTCTTGTGCAAGTATTAACCCAGATAATCCAGGATTATCTCTTCATCTTAAGATCCTTAACTTAATCATATGTGCAAAGGCCCTTTTTCCATATAAGGTAACATTCAAGAGTTCCAGTGATTTGGCATGGATATCTTTTGGGTCGGGGGTGGGAAAGAGGCAGGGAGTTTCTAACAGAATAAAACTCTCAGGCACTTCTAGATCTTTCTAAGGGTGAGGTCAGTGTCTTAGCCACTAGCCACAAAGCATACAGAAGCTACCTGCAGCTGAGCCAGAATTCCAGGAGTTATCCTTGAAATTTCTCTCTCTCCCCAAAATGTCCACTGCATCACCAAATTGTGTAGATGTTACCTCCTGTAATAGCTCTTGAATCTGTCCACCTCTCATCTCTACCACCATCACAGTCTAAGTCACCTGGACTTTTCCAATAATTTCCTAACTGGAAGTTCCATTGAGACTCCCTTTGATCAGCACTACTAACTATAACCAGAATGATTGCTTTTTCAAATGCAAATCTAATCCTCTAGCCTCCTGCTTAGAAGCATTCAACATCTCTTTATTGATGTTAAATAAAAACAAGCTTTCTTAGGTCTACACTAGCCAATGCAATAGCTACTAGCCACATGTGACTAATTACATTTAAACTAATAAAAATTAAAGTCACACCAGCCAAACCTGCTACATTTTAATTGCTATGTAGCCACATGTAACTAATGGCTATCCTTTTGCACGGCACATATGATAGAATATTTTCATCACTGTGCAAAGTTCTATTGGACTCACTGGTCTAGGTCCATGTTCTTCTACCCCAGCTACAAAGGCAATGGTTTATCTACCAAGGATGCTTGTAGCAGGCTGTTTCCTTGGCCTGGGGCACTCTTTCCCTCTCTTTGCCTCCTTACATCCTTCTCATTCATCTACCAGTTCAGGTCTTCATTCCTTGGAAGTCTGCATTGGCCTCTAAACAGGTCCCATGTCTCTGTTTCTGTGTTTCATTGCACAGTGTCTCTCTTCTTTATCCATGCTGCACTTACAGTTTCACATCTGCTTGTGTTCATCCACCCCAGACACCACAAAGGTAGAGTCTATTTGTGTTTTTGCTTAACCCTTAAATCTTTAGCATTTGAATCCTTAGCATCCTGAGCACATAACATATGCCATATATATATATATATACCATATATATATATATATATATATATATACACCATATATATATATATATATACACCATATATATATATATATGGAGTCTCTCTATATAGAGAGAGACTAAGTCTAACTTTGTCACTCAGGCTGGAGTGCAGTGGTGTGATCTCAGCTCACTGCAACCTCTACCTCCCAGATTTAAGTGATTTTCCTGCCTCAACTTCCTGAGTAGCTGGGATTACAGACGCTTGCCACCATGCCTGGCTAATTTTTGTATTTTTAGTAGAGACAAGGTTTCACCATGTTTGTCAGGCTGGTCTTGAACTCCTGACCTCAAGTGATCTACCTGCCTCTACCTCCCAAAGTGCTGGGAATACAGACATGAGCCACTGCACGTGGCCAACAGATACTCAATAAATATCTGTTGGATTAATTAATGGGCTACTTATCTCACACCTAGTGGATGATAGCTTTAGGAGAACTATCTTCTGTATTTTTCTGGAAAGACAGCTAATGGGAACCAAAAGCTTACTGAAGCCCAGATTAGAGAAATTGATTTGCATGCTCTCTGGATATAATATGTTTGCTATAATGTTAAAATTTCCAGAAATCCGATTTCCTATTTTTCCTTCTTTCCAACTGTGTCATCTCTTAAATTTTCTGGCTTTCCTGAGTCAGGATGAACTGAAATGATAACGGGAAATAACTTCTGTCCTTTCTGCTGAAATAACTAGTCTTCCTTTGGCATCTGGCCACACATTCTCCTCCAAAAGCAGTGATGCCAAGTCCTCTCAAGTATAGCTATTTAAATTGCATGCCACGGAATTTATATTTTGCTAAATTCACTGGTTACCAAGCTGTTATGAGAAATGGCACTCTTTCTGTTTTGAGAGCTCATACTGAGGTCTCCTGGGGAGGAATTTGGTGATAATCCATTAAGTATTCTGTAATTATTTGAAACCTTGCACATTTCCTGGAGCTGTTCATTCCTGAGCAATTCTAGGAGGCACTGTGTCAGATGGAGAGATACGACAGGGTCCCCCTAGTCCCATCACCTGGGTTAGGATGGTTAACCTGCAGAAGTTCATGAAGCCCTGGTCATTGGTGCCTGGGATTCCAAACAGTGAGAGAAAAATGAGAATGGGCTGTCAGGCACTCAGGAAAAGTCTCTTTGTTGGAAACTGAATTTAGGGTTCATTGTGCTACACCACCAGAAGAGAAACTGAACAGTGAAAGATCCGGAGCCACATATTTTCTTCCCAATTAAGCTCTAAGTTTCCTGAGAGCAAGGATCTGCCCTGGATTTCTTTTGCATTTTTCTCAGTATTTGAAGGAGCACTCAGAAGTGCTATGCACACAGTAAATGTTCTATGAATAGCTGATTCTTAGATGCTTCAACCTGTTTCTTGCTGCCAAAGCTCCATCATACTCTAAAACACTAGTATCAAAACCTGGGGAAGAAAATCCCTTAAACACAGGAATTGCACTTGAATTCTATCCATGGAGTTCAAAACGTTGGTCTTCCTCATTTAATACACTTCCAAGAGCACTCTGTCACACAGACAATTATAAAAGCATTATAGTGAACTTCTATAGCACTTGGTTTTAAATTAAATCTTGCATCTGTTTGATCCATATGCCTCTTTCAGTGTTCTTATCCTTGACGTGGGTCCTAGAAAGAATATTTTCTCAAGGTTGTTTTTCTTTTTTTCCCCATGGTGGTGATTAGTTTGCAAGAACCCTCCTTCACACTGTCCTATTTCTCCTGTGACATGAAAGTGTTTGGGTTTTGTGAGACCTGAAGCAATATAATTTGAAGGATCATCTTTAAGAGCACAAAATTATGAATACAAAACCAGGTATGAGAGTAAATATTTATTTAGAATAAAAAATAATCAAAAAATTACTGATGCCTTGAAGGCTTATGTCCCTTTCTTCTGAGATGTCTAACTTAATATACTATATAATATCCTGAAACTGATAAGCAACTTCAGCAGAGTCTCAGGATACAAAACCAATGTGCAAAAATCACAAGCATTCCTATACACCAATAACAGACTTAAAGAGAGCCAAATCAAGAACAAACTGCCATTCACAATTGCTACATAGAGAATAAAATACCTAGAAATACAACTAACAAAGTATGTAAAGGACCTCTTCAAGGAGAACTACAAACCACTGCTCAATGAAATAAGACAGGACACAAACAGATGGAGAAACGCTCCATGCTCATAGTTAGGAAGAATTAATATCGTGAAAATGGCCATACTGCCCAAAGTAATTTATAGATTCAATGCTATTCCCATCAAGTTACCAATGACCTTCTTCACAGAACTGGAAAAAACCACCTTAAACTTCATATGGAACCAAAAGAGAGCCCGCATAGCCAAGTCAATTCTAAGGAAAAAGAACAAAGCTGGAGGCATCACACTACTGGACTTCAAACTATACTACAAGGCTACAGTAATCACACAGTACTGGTACCAAAACAGAGATATAGACCAATGGAACAGAACAGAGGCCTCGGAGGCAATGCCACACATCTACAAACATCTGATCTTTGACAACTCTGACAAAAACAAGCAATGGGGAAAGGATTCCCTGTTTAATAAATTATGTTGGGAAAACTGGCTAACCATGTGCAGAAAGCAGAAACTGGACCCCTTCCTGACACCTTACACCAAAATTAACTCCAGGTGGATTAAAGACTTAAACATAAGACCTAACACCATAAAAACCCTAGAAGAAAATCTAGGCAAAACCATTCAAGACATAGGCATAGGCAAGGACTTCATGACCAAAACACCAAAAGCATTGGCAGCAAAAGCCAAAATAGACAAATGGGACCTAATCAAACTCCACAGCTTCTGTACAGCAAAAGAAACAATCATCAGAGTGAATCGGCAACCAACAGAATGGGAAGAAATTTTTGCAATCTACCCATCTGAAAAAGGGCTAATATCCAGAATCTACGAAGAACTAAAACAGATTTACAAGAAAAAAATAAACAAGCCCATTCAAAAGTGGGTGAAGGATATGAACAGACACTTTATAAAAGAAGACATATAACAACAAACATATGAAAAAATGCTCATCATCACTGGTCATTAGAGAAATGCAAATCAAAACCACATTGAGATACCATCTCACGCCAGTTAGAATGGCGATCATTAAAAAATCTGGAGACAACAGATGCTGGAGAGGATGTGAAGAAATAGAAACAGTTTTATACTGTTGGTGGGAGTGTAAATTAGTTCAACCATTGTGGGAGACAGTGTGACACTTCCTCAAGGACCTAGAAATAGAAATTCCATTTGACCCAGCAATCCCATTACTGGGTAGATATCCAAAGGATTATAAATCATTCTACTATAAGGACACATGCACACGAATGTTCATTGCAGCACTGTTTACAATAGCAATGATAGACTGGACAGGGAAAATGTGACACACATACACCATGGAATATTATGCAGTCATGAAAAACGATGAGTTTGTGTCCTTCGCAGGGACATGGATGAACCTGGAAACCATCATTGTCAGCAAACTGACACAAGAACAGAAAATCAAATACCACATGTTCTCGCTCATAGGCGGGTGTTGAACAATGAAACACATGGACACAGGGAGGGGAGCATCACACACTGGGGTCTGTCGGGGGGGAAATAGGGGAGGGACAGTGGGGTGGGGCATTTGGGGAGAGACAGCATGGGGAGAAATGCCAGATATAGGTGATGGGGAGGAAGGCAGCAAACCACACTGCCATGTGTGTACCTATGCAACAATCTTGCATGTTCTTCACACGTACCCCAAAACCTAAAATGCAATTTTAAAAACTACATAATATATATAATATGCTATATATAATATATATACTACTTAATATATAATATATATTTCTACATAAGAAATATATAACATATGTTCTATATATAATATATAGGATATACTATATATAGTATATATATAAGTATAATCTATAATATATATTTCTACATACACATATATATATGGGTAGTTGGGACTATAGGTGCATTCTACCACACGTGGCTATATATATGTGTGTGTGTGTGTGTGTATATATATATATATATGTGTGTGTGTGTGTGTGTGTGTGTGTGTGTGTATATATATATATATATACATATATATATGTTTTGTTTTGTTTTGTAGAGATAGGGTTTTTCCATGTTGCCCAGGCTGGTTTTGAACTCCTGGGTTCAAGCCATCTGCCTGCCTTGGCCTCCCAAAGTGCTGGGATTACATGGGTTAGCCACAGTGCCCACTGTGTGGTATGTAGAAATATTGTTTGATTGTAACCTCGCTCCCTTCTCAACTCCATAGCATCAGCACTCACAGGGGAAGTGAGGGACCCAGGGCTGAGGCCTCATCAGCTTCATGGTAAATCTGCCTCTGACAGGGAGTTGTGCAATTCACAGTCTAGACGTATTTGTTGAGCACTTTCAGAGACATTAAGTCTGGGTACTTATATGTAATGGACTTTCTTGATTCTTCTAGCCAGTTTCTGAGTATGAAAATATCAGAGCAGTAATACTGAGTAGGAGTGATTGGGCCAAGAAGGGCACGGGTGTTTGGAAATGGCTTTTTGGTGTTCACTGTTGGAACAGGCTTCATTTCTGAAACCTCAGCACTGCATTTGTCCTGGCTGCCTGTGTTCATGACAGAATTATGCAGAACGATCAACTCTCCCCAAAATGCATCTTCAGTAGAACTAGCTGACTCATCATCAGAATTCTGTGGTTTATCATAAGCAGGCTGAAGAATTGTTGACTGACATCTTCCTGCTGCTCCATCTCATGGGCTCAAAGAACACATTTCTCATTTCTGCCCTTTCTGTTCATCTGCCTCGTCGCCCATTTATCTCCGTGTCCTTGAGGCCGAGGGCCTCAAAGCTCTGAGGCAGTGTGAATAAGCCAGAGCTGAGTGATCTGCTAGACCCCCAAAGTGAGCTCCCAATTGCTTCTCATTTCACCTCCCCAAACAGAAATGCACCCACCCTTTGGCGGCTGTCCTTTCAGCCCTGAAAGAATATTTGCTTCAGCCAGCTCATGAATCAAAGGTTGATTTTAAGGAGCAGATGATAGGTGGCAATGCTGGTGTATCTGTAAATCAGAGTCACCATCAGTAGCGGTTTTCTGAATCTAGAAAGGGGAAAGGGTGGGAGAGGCAGATCCCTCATCCTGAGTCCTGGCTCTGTCACTTACAACTGCATGACCTAGGGCAAGTTATCTAAACCCTCTGTGCCTCATCTCATGTGAAAAGTCAGGATAATAAATGTACCTACCTTAGAGAATTTTAGTGAGGATTAATGAATTAAAGTTTATGCTTAGTCTGTTTTTTTATTGCTTATAACAAAATACTTGAAACTGGGCAATTTATAACCAACCTTCCTTCCTGCCTTCCTTCCTGCCTTCCTCCCTCCCTCCCTCCCTTCCTGCTGAAGTTTTATTCTTTTCACCCAGGCTTGAATGCAGTGGTGTAATCTTGGCTCACTGTAACATCTGCCTCCCAGGTTCAAGCGATTCTCCTGCCTCAGCCTCTTAAATGGCTGGGATTACAGGTGCACCACCATGTCCAACTAATTTTTTTGTGTTTTTAGTAGAGAGAGGTTTTTGCTATGTTGGCCAGGCTGGTCTTGAACTCCTGACTTCAGGTGATCCATCTGCCTCAGCCTCCCAAAGTGCTAGGATTATAGGTGTGAGCCACTGCATTGGCCACATTTATTTCCTAAAGTTTTAGAGGCTGGGAAGTCCAAGGTTAAGCAGCACATCTGATGAGAGTTTTCTTGTTGGTGGGAACTCTCTTAGAGTTCTTTTTCTTGAGACAGGGTCTCACTCTGTCACCCAGGCTGGAGTGCAGTGGTGCTATCATGATTCATTGCAGCCTCAGCCTCCCAGGCCCAAGTGATCCACCTCGGCCTCCCAAGTAGCTGGGACCACAGGTGTGTGCTCTTAGGCTTAAGTGATCCTCTGCAGAGTTCTGAGGTGGCACAGGGCATCACACGGTGAGGGGGCTGAGTGTGCTAGCTCAGATTTCCTTTCCTCTTCCTATAATACCATGAGACCCTCCCATGATAACCCATTAACCTATTAGCCCATGGATCCATAAATGAGTTAATCCATTCATGATAGTAGAGCTCTTATAACCCAATCAAACATCTTAAGGATGCCACTGCTCAATACTGCCACACTGAAGATGAAGTTCTAACATGAATTTCGGAGAAGACAACCATTCAAACCATAGCATCCTGTGAGCTATTGTTACTATGACTTCTGGGACTCTATATTGGTATTATACTTCACAAAGGGGAAGGAGCTCTGTGAAGAATTATTTGCAACTCCAGTTTTATTTCCCAGTTACCTGAGTTCTGCTTACCAAGGTGAAGTCAAGAGCTCTATTTGGCATTCCCTATGATGATTCCTGGGGTAGGCTAAATAATGGTGCCCCCAAAGAGATATCTGTGTCTTAATCTCTGGGGCTTGTACACACCTTATATGTCCAAATGGGCTGGCAGATATTATTAAAGTAAGAATTTTGAGATGGGGAGATGATCCTGGGTTATCTGGGTGGGCCCTATGTGTAATTACAAGAACCCTTGTAAAACAAAGACAGAGAGAAGAGGACAAGGCCATGTGAGCACAGAGGCAGAGACCAGCACGAGGTGGCCACAAGTCAACAGGTACAATTATTATGTATCAATTTCTCCAAAAAGAAATTCCTGGAGTCACCAGAAGCTGAAAGAGATGAGAAACGGATTCTCCCCTAGAGCCTCGGGAGGGAACACAGCCTTACATACACCTTGAGCTTGGACTTCTGACCTCCAGAAATGTAAGAGAATACATCTATGTTGTTTTAGGCCTCTCAGTTTCTGGTAGTGTGTTTTGGTGGCTTTTACATCTATACAAGCAGGCCAGGTATGGTGGCTCATGCCTGTAATCAAGCACTTTGAGAGGCCAAGGGAGGAAGATTGCTTGAGGCCAAGAGTTCAAGACCAACCTGGCCAACACAGAGAGACCCTGTCTTTCCTTTATGTATATAATGAATACATACAATCAGCCACTGGCAGTTACAGCTGATGGAACCAATGGAAACCACCAGGCAGGGCATGGTGTGTAGGCACTGCTGTTTCTGAGAACCGAGTCCAAAGGGTGCCCCCTAGGAATGGCCTTTCCCTCGCCCAGGAGGTAACCCTGGGAAGTGGATGGCATTAGGCTGGAGAGAGGTTCTTGCTTCTTCATCTCATCCCAAATTCTGAAACTTTGCTGCATGCTGAGCTCTTTAAATGGGTCTGGCAGCCAGTGGAACAAAAGCCCAGTGCTCAGCCAGCTCCAAATTTGTGCTGCTGTGCCCTTCCTCTCTGGCTTTCTAGACTGTGCCCCCATACCTGCCTCAAGCACTCTTTGCTTTCACCCCCCCCCCCACACCCTCGTGTAATAATCGTCACCATTTCTAGGGTCCTGGCTCTGTGCCAGCACCTTTTATGAGGATTCACATGCGCTAGTTCATGACTCTTTACAACAATCTCATAAGATGGGTCCATTGATAGCCCATTTTACAGATGAGAAAACTGACATAAGTCAGGAAACTGACTTGAGCTAGCTCAAGGTCACCTGCCTGGTGAGTGGCAGGCACAGTGCAGTGATTTGGACCTGGCCAACTGGCTTCCTAGGCCACGCTCTTCATCATGACCCTATATGTTGACCACATCATAATCCATTTGGCACCTCCTGGCTCCTCATGCTGCAGCGCTGAGCCTAAGGCTCCCTTCTAACTGTCCAGGTCTCTTCCCCAGGGAGAGAGACCTGAGGTCTGTAAATGCTGTGAGGGTGCTCAGTCTGGGCAGGGAGATCTTCTATGTAGACATTTTTCAGACACTTGGTGGGGGGTATCACAGAAAATGTCAGTTACATGTAGTTGGGGACCTAGGGACAAAGCAACTTGCTTAACTTGATGAAGAAATCAAGACTTGCGACTTGATGAGGAAATCTGAGATAAAATTAGGAATCAAAATATGATTGTTTTACATGGTCTTATCAAAGTGGCTAGACTTGCCCTGTTGATTTTGCTCAGCCCTGTGGATTTTGGCTAGCCTAACAGATCTGAGTCAAAATGACACCAGACTGAGCTAGCTGCCTAGGGCAGGCCAGGAGGGACATTCCAGGAGGTGGGACTCTGGCTTCAGTGAAAAATCTGCTTCTCTACCCTCACAACAACTTTCAGACACCCTGGAGAAGAATGAAAGAATGATCCCTTGTCTAAGATGGCCCCAGAGACAAGTCAGGGAATTAGCAAATACCTTCTAGCCAGGCCACGTTTCCCAGATTCTTCTTTTGGCTACAGAGCTAAGATCTAAAACATCTAGCTCCACACAAATAAACTTGGAAAGAGCTGCAAACTGTAACCACTCTGAGCGAGTGACCATGTACAGAAAGACAGTCAAAGTTTGCAGAAATCCTGCCATGAAGCCTCCTGCTCAGAGGGCATCTCTGAAACCATTTCCTTACATAGCACACACAAATTCCCCTCTATTCTGTGTGGCTAATGACACATTTTGGGAAACATGAAATATTAATTCTGGACTGCGGAGCTCCTCAACCTAATTGTGATGTGATGATTCACAGCACAGGGGCCTTACAACTTCAGAATCTTCCTTTATGCGGAACTGTTGCCTCCCTGCTATAGACCAGTGGTTTGCCAGTGGGGGTCATTTTACCCCTCAGGGAACATCTGGCAATGTTTGGAGACATATTTAGTTGTCATAGTTGGTGGGGAGAGGCTCAGGGCTGTTGTAAACATTTTCCAATGCAAAGGACAGTCCTGCACAAGATGAAATTATCTGGCCTCAAATGTCAGTAATGCTGAGGTTAGAAATCCTGGACTAGAGCCGTAGAATAATGAGCAAATAAAGTACTTAATCCTCTGATGAAGACCTGAAAATTGCTATGATGGATTTTGGATTCTATGTAACTTAATATTTTCCATAGACAGCATAAAAGTGTTCCTCAGAGCCTCCTCCACTCCTTCTATAGCTTCTGCACAGCAAAAAATTAAAAAATGTTACTTAATTGTTTAAAAAAAGAAAACCCATTTGAGTCAGCAAGCATTTAGTCATCAGGCTTCTACCAACCTAACAAGTGTATTGATAAAACACTAACACACGTGTTAGTTGCAAAAGATGCAATATTGATTCATTTAAATGTGGTTCTTTTTAATCTTCCAACTGTGTAATCCTAAAATAAAGAAATACATGTTTCACACCACACACACGCACTCTCTCTCTCTCTCTCTCTCTCTCTCTCTCTCTCCCTTAGCAAGTGACATTAGATAGATATGTGTCCTCTCTTTCCTCTACTGTTTTCCTGAATGTAAAAAGCAGAAATGTGCTGTAAAGGAAATCCTCTGAGTGGATCAAGAAAAAGCAGGAGCTAGTAATCCCAGCACTCTGGGAGGCTGAGGTGGGTGGATCATGAAGTCCAGAGTTCAAAATCAGCCTGGCTAGTATGGTGAAACCCTTTCTCTACTAAACATACAAAAATTAGTGGGGCATGCTGGTGCACACCTGTAATCCCAGGTACTCAGGAGGCTGAGGCAGGAAAATCACTTGAACTTGGTGGGGTGGAGTTTGCAGTGAGCTGAGATCACACCACAGCACTCCAGCCTGGGCAATATAGAGCAAGACTCTGTCCCCCCCACCCCCCCAAAAAAAAGAAAGAAAAAGAAAAGAAAAGAAAAAGCAGGAGCTGTAAAAATCCACCCACTGGGTCCTCTAATATTCAAAGATTTACCAGAATATATTTATTTTCAAAAGTGTCTGAATTCTGCCTTACTCTCTATCATACAGGCATGGGTATTTGAAAGAGAAAAATTTGAATGTTGGGAAATCTGCACATGGGTGGGTACAATAGCGGGTTGGGTTGGGGCAGGTACTTTCACGGTTCATAAGCAGATTTCCTTGTGGCTCACTCAGATTAAATTCTTTCAAGTCCTTGGCCTGTGAGCTGGTGCTAATTTGCGTGGTATTATTTTTCCACCTGATTTGCAAACTGAGAGAATGATTGCAAATGCTGGCCTCCTTTTATCCTCAGCCTCATCAGTCACCCATGTGGTAGGATAATTTATTGAGATATGAAGGTGTTTTTTGTTCTTCTGGAATTTTACCCACCCCTGTTCTCAGAAGATAGCTGGGCTTTTGTGTTCCTTGCCTCAGGGGGCGTTTAGGATCCAGGACCACGCAGAAGTTTAGACAGGTAGCCAGGCATCTCCCACTCCTTCCCTGGGATTTTAAAAAACGTCTAGGCTCAGTGAAGGCATCTGCGAGGCAGGAGGATTCAGCAGGGAATGTGAAAGTGCATAAAGCAGCACAGAATTCTGGGGAGACATGAAGAGACTCCAAGGTTAGCAAAAGAAAGTTGGCTGGGGTCCTGTGTCTGGCCTGTTTCTTGGAGGTGACCCAGTGTGCTGGGCAATGGCTAGGTGTGTGCAGAGGAAGACTCATTTTAGGCACCAGAAACCCAGCCTCAGCCAATAATCCTGTGCTTGAACTTGATGCAGAACCAACAATGCCACACCTGCAGGAGACCAGGTGATGGAACCGGGACTATGGGTCTTCCTCACATGTTGTGCTACCAGAGGCCCTAAGGATATTGATCCAGCATGAGGGGCTTGGGGCAAGGAGCTCCAGTGATGACTCAGACTAAATTTCTAGCCAACCAAACAGAAAAGAGGGCCTAGAGTCCAAGGTGACTGGACTTTTGAAAAATAAACCAATTTTAATTTCACTTTTGAGTGTCCAGAGCAAAATCCGTCTGTATTCATTTACCTATAGTGTTAGAGTCGGGTAGGTTCTGCTAGAGTAACAACTTAATCCTGAAATCTGAGTGGCTTAACATCACAAAAGCTTATTTCTCACTCATGCCACTTGTCTCCTGAAGGTCAGTTGGGATTCTGCTCCACAGAATGACTCAGGGGCCCAGCTTGATGAACACACCAAGATCCCAACAAATGGCCTTCACAGTCATCCGGGCGAGAAAAGAGAGGAACTGGAAGATTAAGTGCCGGCTCTTCAGGGCTTTGGCAGGAAGCAACGTAGGTCATGTCAACTGACACCCCTTTGGCTAGGACAAGTGGCTCGACCCCACTTAACTGCCAGCGGCTGAGGACACACAGGAGAACATGTAGATTTTGGTGAGCAGTAAATGTCTCTGTCACAGCCTCTTGGTACTTACTGAACATAGGATGTGTCTTTGATTTAATACTATTAATAATTTGTATTTGCATAAAGCTCGTTATAAACGTATTTTTGGTTCTTTCCATGTATTATCTTATTCTCCTCCCCTCAAGCTCTTAAAGAAATTAAGGTTCACAAAGTGGGAGTAACAACATAATAAGCGGGAAGGAGGACTAAAAGCCAGGGTTGTGACCTGAGCTTTTTCTGCTCTTCCACAGCGGCTGCAGAGAACGAATGCTTTGTCAATAATTTAATTTGAATTTCCTTGGAGCCTTCTTAAAGATCGTGGTGGTGGTGGGTGGGGGAAGACACAGAACCTGATTAACTGTTTGCTATTGAGAAAGCAATGACTGTACCAAGATTTTACTGAGATTTTTGCGAAATGGGCTGCTTTCCTGACACAAACTAATTCCTTTCTCGTTAAAATACAATTGCTTCCTCTTCTGGGAGCTGGTTTTATGCTATGTTGCAATGAACCCCTTGTTTCCACTCCAATTAACTGGGTCCGTAACCCCATCCTGACCTCATAGAACCACAGCCCTGGCTCAGCACTTGAGTCAAACCTGACCAGAAATGTCCATGGGGCTTCTGAGCTGGAGTGGCCCCGAATTGGAGGGGAGTTGAATGAGAAGGGGCATATCATGGATTGTCCCAGGGTGGAAACCACGTGAACTTCTGCCCTGGTGAGCAAAAGTCAGACTCAAGAGGAACCAGTGTCCCAAAATGGGCCTACAGTGTGAATGAAAAAAATAGCTACCTACCCCTTACGTCGTACTCACATGGGGCCAGGCAGTTTTAAGTACTTTGCCATTTTAACTCATTTAACCCCCACAGAATCTCCTTACAAGGCCAGTATTATTATTATTACCTCCACTGTAAAGATATGGGAACCAGATATAGGCAGCGCAAATGACACCTCCAAGCTGGCTCTGCTAGGATGAAGCAGCATCGCGATGAGACCCAAGTACGAAATCCGAAGATGGGTAAGATACCCCACCAATAATATTTTTTCCTCCGATTGGGAGAGCCAAAAAATTTTGGTATACACGTAAGTAATATGGTATATAAGGATGGTTGAGCTGGATAATTTTTAAAACGCCTGATGCTTCTTGCCAACTTGCCCTCCAGAAACACAGAACAACCTACACTAGCAGGAAATTGGGAGTAATTCTGCCTCAATCATCTCTGGGCCCTGATGCGAAGGGGTGTAGCGTGACAACAGTGCCCACGAAGCCTCCTGGACACAAATCGCAACTCAGATTTGTTTCCAGGACCTGGGCTCAGACACAAAATAAAATTACAGTGTTGAGTTTCAGCTCTGGAGTCGAAAATCTGTCTTTGAAATCCAGTTTCTTGAGTAACCTAGCCTGTCTAAGCCACTTTCTTCATCTGAAAATGAGGATAAGGACAGTACCTCCTTATGGGGTTGTTGCAGGGGTTAAATATGCGGTGTGTAACGTGGTCAGCACTGTGGTTAACACAGAGTAACCGCTGCACAGGTGCAACTGGCCATCGAAGGGTCACCAATTCACCAGAGGCATGGTTTGAAGGCAAAGCCTTCAGGGAGCAGAGATTATCCTAGAATCAGCAGAATCCCTGTCATTTCAAGGAAAGTCATTGAGAAACGTGAGCTCAGCAGTTTGCACCAAGAAGGGTGTATGTGTGTATGAGGGGAAGGGGGACTAGTTTCCAAAATAAGCAGATTGATTGCATTCTGTGTTTTCTCCCCATTTGCAAGCATTAGGTAATTGATGGCGAAGTGACAGAGGAGAGATCAATATGTGTGTTTTCCCTCTCTAGAGGCATGAGATGTAGCTAAGTCAACTGAGGGCACTGGCTGGGCTGGAAGCACTGGTGCCTTTCCCTGGGAACAGGAGGCCACAAAAGCCATTTCTCCATCATCATCGACCCAAACATCACACATAAATGGATAAGGCTGCATATTGATGAGTATCAAATAACCTGTAAAGAATATTAAAGCATAACCAACTAGTAGTTGTTTTATGATCAGTGCTGTAGGGAACCAGGCACCCTGCTCAGTGCATTCTGTACATACTCCATCCTCCCAGCTACCTCTTGAGGTACATATTACATCCCACTTTATAAACCGGGAAACTGAGGCTTGGAGGAAATGAGCCTTGGTCCTACATAGCGCTTATGTGGAAGAGCTGGAATTTAAACCCAGAGCTGCCTGACGGCCAACGCTCTCTTATCCACTCATTTACCAAAGATTTATTGAGTGCCTACTATATACAAATAGCATTTTAGATACTGGGGTTAAAATGAAGAAGACACAAAGAAGCCTCCATCCTTCTGTTAGTTTTCTGTTGCCACCCTAATAAATGACCCACAAACTTAGTGACTTAAATAACAACAAAAAAAGTATTCTCTCAGTTCTGGAGTCCGAGAGTTTGAAATCAAGGTATCAACAGGACAGTGCTCCTTCTGGGGACTCTAGCAGAAAGCTCTGTTTGCTGCTTCTGTGGCTACTGATGTTCCTCAGCCTGTGACCACCTCACTCTACTCTCTGTCTTCGTGGTCACATTGCCTCCTCCTCTTCTATCTGTGTGTAATCTCCTTCTGCCTTCCTCATATAAGGACACTTTTCATGGAACTTATGGGTCACTGGATAAGTCAGTTTGCTCTCCTCATCTCAAGAGTCTTAATTAAATCTGTAAAGACCTGTTTTAACCATATAAGATGATAGTCACAGGTTCTGGGGATTAGGACATGAATATCATTTGCGGAGCCATTACTCAGCCTAACCCAAGGGCCATCCTAGGGAATGCAAAATAGAGCTACCACTCAACCCAATTCAAGCCTTGAAGAGTTCAAGATCTGGCTGGGTGCAGTGGCTCACGCCTGTAATCCCAGCACTGTAAGAGGCCGAGGTGGGTGGATCACTTGAGGCCAGAAGGTGGAGGTTGCAGTGAGCTAAGATCATGCCATTGCACTCCAGTCTGGAATGAGCTTCCATCTCAACAAAACAAAAAACAACCCCCACCCACACACACACACACACACACAGAGTTTAAGATCTAATGAGGCTATACACTAAGCAAACCAATACACAAAAAGGCATTAGAGGGTGTTAAAAGCCCAGCTGAAAATAAAACAGGGCTCGGTTAAGACAACATCTGGGACCCCTGTGGATCAGCAGGACAGGAAAGCTCTCTCTTAGTGAGCCATTTTGAAAGTGGTCCCAAAGGACAAGAATAAGCCAGCTGATATCTTCACCTCTTCAGTAGGGCCCGACCATTCTGGTTCATCAGCTTATTAATTCTTGTTTACCTGAACGAGTAAACAAGACTTCTGGATGAGTTGGGCATAGCATCTCCTGCCAGAAGAATTAGGAAGAAACATTTTCCTATATGCAAATAAATTGGCTTTAATATCATAAACTGCAAGCAGCTTTAACAGACTACTGTCTCTCTGCAACTGCTAAAAAGAACTGCTGCAGTCCAATTGCTATAAATTCTAGCTCATCATATTTGGCTGACTTCCCCCGCCTTTTAATGAGTGTATAGCTAATAACAGAACAGAATGTCGTCTCATTGAGTTACCTGGGGTGTATATTTTGCAACGAGTTAAACCCAGAGAGGCCACTGGTAAGTTACGTTGATTAATTTTGGCATTCAATGGTTGCTTTATTGATGTTTTTTAATACCTAAGGTGGGTGTTTGGTTACAGTCTCTTGGAATATTTTTCCAGCCAAAAATTTTGCAGCCACATTCCATGGCATGTGGGTTTGAGGTATTGATTACCCACTGGCTCACTTGTCACAGCAGAGTCAAAGGTATTGTCTGAGGGGAATCTAGGCTGGCCCTTGAACCTGTGGCTTCCCTGCAACAGAAGTCAGTGACTTTGAGTTCACTTGCCTATCCTATTTGACTCCATGACCTCATAAAAAGCCATTTGTTCCTACTTCCAAGTTCAGTTCATCAGCAAGTCTATTTCTTTGTACTGAATGACAATCCTGAAAAACTGCACCCGAGGTGCTTCTGAAAGTTTTATCCTAAATGCACTACCACTCAAAGTCAATGAGAAGCCCTGCTTAAAAAAAAAAATCCAGTTTCATGGAGGACTGCCCAAAGAATATGCCTGCTGCCCTTTCCTCTGGAGGTTCAGCAACTTAAATTCTCTCTTGAGATGAGATAAGCCAGCAGGCTTGATCATCACCATGACTGTGAATGGGTAGGGTAGTGCCTGGGACATGATTTTGGAATTTGCTGTGGGGCACAGTGCTAGCGGAGAGATTCACTAAGAGCCATCGCTAGATAACTCCCCTATGGATGTGATGAAAGATGCTAGCCCTGACACCACACGGTGTCCTCTCTTGAGGAAGTGAGTTGAAAAGGACAAGGAAGGTATTTCTCTGCCTAGTCCCTACCAGGAATTACTGTTCTCTTCTGGGTCACTGGCTGTTTTTTACCTGATAGGCATGATTGGTGGGTCCCCACGAAGCAGAGCTGACTCTGGTGAGAATGTTCTCATGGCAAGTGTTCTGAGAAGTTCCTCACTCTTGGCCCCACTGGTCTTGTGTATTCTTCTTTTTCCTTTGACCCACTTTTCTCAACTATTTTATATTGTGATATATCAAAATTATTTTGTGATGTATCTAAAAGATTAACTCTTGGATATAGGTATAGGTATAATCTACTAGATAATCTTTTATCTAAAAGATTACAAATTATTTACAAGAACTTCAACGTATGAATTTGGTGGGACACAATTCAGTCTATACCAGCCTCATTAGGTTTTTGAAGAGTTGTATTCAATTTCTTTCACTTCAACATATGGGAAGGGGTCTTACCACTGTCAGCCATCTGCCCACTGCTGGACAACTCACCAGCAGAAGGGATTTCCCTTGAGCTTTTGCTCAGTAGAAAAGAACTAAATTGTGTAGATCACCTTCTCTTCAATGGCCAGGATTCCTGAATCTCTCCAGATGGTTTTGATATATGTTGGCCAACAGAGTATGGCAGAAATGACATTTAACAGGTTCTGGCCTGCACTTCAAAAGCCTGTGGAGGCTTCTATGCTCTTGTGGAACCCTGTTGCCACCATATGAACAAGTCTGGATTAGCCTCCTGGAGAATGAGAGGCCAGGGCCATGTGGAGCCAAGATCACCATTCCAGCCCAGAACCCAGACATAGAAGGCAGTACAGCCAAGATCAGCAGAACCAATGTAGTAGCTGACTACAGATGCCTGAGTAAGTCCAACAGAAGAACCATTCCACTGAACCTAGCCCAAAGTGCTGACCTGCAGAATCAGAGGTTAAAAAAGTGGTTCTTGTTTTAAGTCACCAAGTTTTGGAATGGTTTGTCAATACAGCAATAGCTAACAGTACACAGAGCCTAAAAGATACTCTCTTAGGCATAAGGGGTTGAAGCATTGGCAAAGCCACGGAAAGGAGTAATCAGAGACCAATACCATGCTCTTACTAGTGATAATAGCTTGGGGTGGGGGGAAGGGGAGCAGGAGGCTCGGGTTTGGGCACATCAATTTTGGAGACAGGAAGGAAGTTTACTCTATTTTCAAATATTCCAAATCAGTGGTTTAAAAAAAATTTCTAAAAGTGGAAGATTCTTTACAAAAGAAATCTTAAAAAGAACCCCTAATGTATAAAATAGATATAATTTGTAATTTATTGCTATAAATCTTATTTTTTTAAATTTTTTTTTTTTGAGACGGAGTTTCACTCTTGTTACCCAGGCTAGAGTGCAATGGCGTGATCTCGGCTCACCGCAACCTCCGCCTCATGGGTTCAAGCAATTCTCCTGCCTCAGCCTCCTGAGTAGCTGGGATTACAGGCACGCGCCACCATGCCCAGCTAATGTTTTGTATTTTTAGTAGAGATGGGGTTTCACTATGTTGACCAGGATGGTCTCGATCTCTTGACCTCGTGATCCACCCACTTCGGTCTCCCAAAGTGCTGGGATTACAGGCTTGAGCCACTGCACCCAGCCTATTGCTATAAATCTAACTTATATGGTTAAATATATAAAATCATTTTAAAAATTAATCAGTGAGAACAAGAGGGATAATAGGATTATTAACTCAAGCATTCAAAATTGGATGTAAGGGAGACAGGCATAATCTTATATTAGCACCAATCAATTTCTATATAGAATTTTGGTGGCAGAGTATTGAAAATCTTGATAAACATCTGTAAGTAGTGGCAGCAGGAAACAGCTTTTAACAGCTCACTTTGCAATCTCAGGATACTCCCCAATTAAACAAAGATGAGAGGAGAAGCCATCTGTCAGCAGTTACTGGAGGCAGGATTATAACAATGCATAACACAATTGGGTGTAGATTTTCTTAAATTATATAAAAATTATCTTAAAGTATATTTTTTCAAAGTGAAAATTTGATCAATCATTTGCAGAAACGGTGAAGCACCTCCCAGGAGTTCATGAAGCACAGTTGGAAAATTGATATTTCATTAGGGTAGAATTTGAAGAAGAGATCCTAGTTGACGATGTGCAAAGCTTGGAAAACAGAGTTGCAAGGAGCCCTCAGGGGCCACAGACTCCTCCTCTTCCTTTCAAAAGCAGGAACTGAGGCTTGGGAAAGAAAGCACTTTTCTTAGAACTCACACACAGGTATCTTCACTCTCGGTTGAGATATATTTTTTCAGGAGAAAGAGGCATGAACCTGTGAAAGAGCTGGGTCCCTGCCAATTTCTTTTTTATGCTCCCACCAAAAGACTAAAGTTGCTTTAAGAGAATGCCCAAATAAAGATTCCTATTTCCATGGGAGGGTTTTAATAGCTGGTATAAAAAGTCTGGCACATGTGAATTTATGACTGAATTTGCTTTTAAAAAGTTTTATTAAAACCTTAGAGCAGCAGCCATAAGTCATACAGTCATACAGCCATACAGTCAGTGACTGTAGCAGACTAAGTTGAGAAACTTTCTGGTATCATGGAAATCACTAAAGTCCCTCCACCACCCTGTCAGTCTTTATTTCCAGCTTGGTTTTGGGGAACTGCTCTTCCTGACCCTGAGCCAGGTGTTTCCAATGACTCTGCCTCCCTGGCATCAGTGAGTGGGTGGAGGGTGGGCATCAGCCTCCATCTGGGCCAATCTTAGCCCTCTGAAGCCGGGCTATATTCCCAGACCTGGCCAATGAGCATCTTTGCCCACAATCTTTCTTTTTGGAAATCAGAGAAACCTTTTCTCCCTAGTCCCCAGGCTTTGGGGACATGGGCCACAGGAAGGGATGAAGACAAGCAGATGAACTATGGAAAGAGAGGGTAGTGACAAAGACCCAGAATTCAGGGACACTTCAATGCTGTGAAGGCCGTAAGTTCCTCCTGCCCTTACTGAGGTTTGGTTACCGAGTCTCTACAATTCCTAGTTTGAATTGGGTTTCTGTCACAGGAAACTGCAGAATCCTGATGAATGTGGGGAATACTTAAAAAATGACTTACTTGCTAGTGATAGAGACAGGAGACAGTCAAGGGTTGCTGGCGAAATCCCACCTTCAAGCCTAAAACAGCCTGAAAGCTGAAAAACAGGACTGCTGGTCCCAGATGAAGCTTTCCTTTTCCCAACTGATTCTTTTTGAATCATGCCCACCTGCGCACTGGGAGAATGGGGTGGAGCCTGGGAAGGTCATCCTGTTTGCAGTGGGGAGGAGCCTGGACTTTCCTGTTCCTGTGTGGTGACCTAGGATTCAATCTGTGAGGCTGGAAGTTTGCTAGTAGGACTCTCTCTTACTCTGCTGAGAGTTAGCTTTCCTTTTTCCTTTTTGCCCAATAAATTCCGTTTCCTCACTCTTCTATGTGTGCGCGAGCCTCATCTTTCCTGGTCGTGTGACAAGAGCCCAGTTTTAGCTGAACTAAGGAGAAAGTTCTGCAACACTAGGAAAATGAACATATGCACAAGATGCAGATTTTGCATGAAACTGAAGGGAAAAACGGACCTTACCACCTGAATTCAGTGGGATCCAATGACCCCAATTACAAAACTCCTGCAATGAAACTTTGGTAACAAGAGTCTGGATTTGATTTTGGAATTGAGGTTGGCCAATCTAACTTTTCTCCTATCTCTGAGTGCTTAGGGCTGCATGGAATGTGAAAATAGGCAGCTACTGGTTGTGCATAATTCTGAGCTATGAATTAACTATGAATGGGGTTTTAAAAAAAAGTGCATGAGTCAGCTGTGAAGGCAGATAGATATACTTTCCCTAAGGGATTTATGACTATTCAGCCACTGAGGAAAATCAATGAGAATTATACAAATTCCATTTCAACTGGTGAAACTAAGACTCTGTAAGGAGACTCGAATTGGCCAGGAGAGACCATCTGCCCCTCCATATATCTGCCATTTTGGTTGGTAGCATCAAAAATATTTACCTACAACCTATGGAGCTGGACCCAGGCGTTGACAATTGAAGGCATATTTGCAATCTTGAAGGCAATTTGCAAGAGAGCTGCGCTTAACTTGCCAGGTCTGAGCAGCTCTGTTTTTCTTCAGTGGATGTCTTTCCTAGCCCATCAACCTCTCCCAAGCTTTAAAAAATCTCATCTCTTTCCAGGCCACCTTGTTTTTTTTATGATCCAGCTTCTCAGTCTATGTATCCTGTGCCAACACTTCTTAAATTTCTCTTTTACTTTCCATATTTTGCTGAATTTTATTACAGGCTCTTGGCTTCTTAGGAACCGTACTCCTTTACTATTCTGTATTCCCTGGGGCTTCTTAAATTTATTATCTGGCTTATTGCTAGTGAATTCAATAAAACAGGCTTTTCCCTGGGAACTGACTTGGCCTCCTGCTCAAGCCCGAGCCTACTGGCTGCCCCCAGCGCTTGGTCTCCAGAGCCAGGCAGCGGGGATTGAATGTCATGGATGCTGCCATCTCCACAGCACTCAAACTCAGATCTGTCCTGATTTCACATTTCAACTGCAGGACGTTCTGCCAAGTGACAGAGTACGAAAAGAGCTAAGCCTTTTTCTCTGTACTGCGGTTTTCATTAAGTGCGTATGTGTGTGCCTGCCTATAATAACAGGTAAGAACGGATGTCTAGTAACTTCTGTTCTGCTACAGCTGCAGCTGTTTAGAATGTTATCCTCACTTGGCTTTTAGCCATATGCAAGCCTACTTCAGCAGAATCCACAGGCTCTCATCAGCCTCTAGCTTAATGAATAATTACAAAAAATACAGGTCAGCGCCTGCTGAGGTGCAGCGCAGGGATTGCTTTGGCTTAGTCAAGGTCTCTGTGTTTCCCATTTTTCTTTAATGCAAGATTTCTTGGCTGCTCTTCCTCAGAAAGCACGGGAAGCTGAAGAAACTCCCTCTTCTTGGCAAATGATGCTTTCTCAACTTTCCTTCATGGCTTTTTTTGACTTTGATTTTATTTAGGCTACTGCAATGAGAAGAGCACTCCACATCCAAATTTCAGAATGTCTCAGCAGGGTGGTTTTGCTCTAGACTTCTACAGGGAGCAGTAGACAAGTGGGATGATTTTACAGTTGGAATTGTTTTTGTTCAAGGCTGTTTTCAAAGACGATAATAGGCCATGGTCTAACAGCCCCCAAATCCTGGTGTCGTCTGTTTCCAATTATTTGTTCCACAGATATTGACTCTGGCCATGAAACAGCTATATTAGAGTGACCAGGACAAGCTGGGGGCTTTCCATGTCAAGGACAAGTGACCATTCCTTGTCACATGAAGCGCCAACAGCTTCCATGAAGTTACAGCTGGGCATAGGGGACACTCAAAAAATAATATGGTATATACAGAGAGGATGTATATAGTCAGGGAGGAACCACAGTGGGGAATGGTAGTCAGAAAAGCCTTCACAAAGGAGGAAAAGCTGGGGTGTCTGGGCATCAGAGGACATAGGGCGGTGAAGCTGGTGTTTAAGAGCATGGATTCTGAAGCCAGACCCTTTGGGTATAAATGCCGCCCGTGGTTTTCCAGCTGCCTGACTTTGGGCAGGTTATATAACCTTCTCATTTCCAGTTTCCTCTATAAAACGAAATAAACAGAAGCACTATATTTGTTTTCTATTGCTGTATAACAGAGTACCACAAACCTAGTAACTGAAAACAATATGCATTAATTAGCTCACAGTTTTTTAGGTCAGATGTCCAGCTTGGTGTGGCTGTACCCTTTGCACAGGGACTTAGAAAGCTGAATTTAAGGTGGTAGCTAGGTTGATTTCTCATCTGGAGGTTCTGGTGAAAAAATCTGCTTCCACGCTCATTCTTGTTGGTGGCAGAATTTATTTCTTTGTGGCTGTCAGACTATAGTTCCTGCTTTCTTGCTGGCTGTCAGCTGGGGCCAATCTTAGCCTAAAGGTTGCTCCTATCCCTTGCCACGTGGCCCCTCCATCTTCAATCAGCAATGGCTCATCAAATCCTTATTCCTCTTTGAATCTCTCACTTCCTCTCCCTTGATCAGCCCAAGAATACTCTCTGCTTTAAATGGTTCATGGATTAAATCATGCTAATGGGATAATCTCCATATCCCAAGGGTAACTGGTATGGAGCTTTAATTACATGTGTAAAATCCCTTTCCAGCTATACCTGTATAAGCAGTCGGCTGAACAACTAGAAGAGGTGTGTATGCCAGGGCTGGAAATCTTGGAAGGCTGTCTTGGAATTCCATCTACCACACGCACCTATTTCTACAGAGGTTATAAGACCTAAAATAAGTATGTAATGTGCCTGGCACACAGCAAGCATGTTTCAGGTAGAAGGATTTGCATGCAAAAAATTAGCAACTTGGGTTCTCAGAATTGTTGAGAACTTGGTTGGGAGAAAGAAAAGTGTTGTTGGGAACAGTGGAACAGCCTCCGGTTCTCAGCTGAAGGGCTTCATTTTGATCTATTATGAAGCAGGAAGTGCCTGTCTTTCTTGGATGAATGATGCTGATGTTCTCCCTGATTTAGATTTTTGCTGTGGCAACAGCAGTGAGGACAGGCTTTGGAATGAGGGAGAAAAAAACCTGACAATGGCCTTCTGGACTGGCCATCTCAGAAACCATCTGCTTGGAGCTTTTGACTCTCAGAGGAGTGGAGAGATTTCCTCTAGCTACAAATTCAGGGATTCAGAAACCACTAAAACAATATCTTTTCCAAAACTAGTCCAGCAAGGCTCTACTTGGGAGAAATGGGAAATGGAAGTCAGGCTCCCCACTCCCTCTGCTAGCCACACATGGGCCATGGTGGATGTCCACTTCCAAATCACAGGAGGCCACTTCCTGCCTTAGCCTAGGATTGTTGGCAGGAGAATCCGACAAGGAGCCAAGGTCCCGTTGACTCTGGCAGAGAAGCAAATGGCCACCATCCATGAGGAAGAACCTGGACTTTCATCCAGCCTGCAGGTTGAACTGCCTGCTCACAAGTAATCTAGGTTCAGAGCATTCTAGGGCAAGCACAAGATAAGCAGGACAGAGATAAAAAGATGGGGGTGAGAATGGAGAGGTTGTATTTTTCCTTCCACAGATGCCGTGGGGGGCTGGGGCAGGGAGGAGCTTACCTTCCCCAACTTCCTAGATTAGGCAGTTCTTCTAGCTGAATTGCTTTTCATCTCTCCTGACTTCTTCTCCCCCTTCTCCTCTATCTTCCTTGGCTTCTGGATCTTCTCAAAGCATCCCCCGGAAAAACTTCAGCCAATTTACTCCCTTTGACCAACTGTCATTTTTGAAAAGCTGCCCAGTCTCTTTGCTGTGATTTTCAAAGAGAGACCCAGGACTAGGTTTTCTTTCAGTGACAGCGATAGGTAGGAGGATGGCGGTGGCAGCAGGGTGGTGGGGGGTGAGGGGGCATGGGAGGGGACGAGGCAAGAACTTTGGATGTGGAAAACCCCCTCCCCCTCCCCCTCACACTTCTCTAAGAAATGCTGAATCTGTAATTGCAAGACAATACAACCTTCCTGACATCTGAGGAAGATGTCAAGAAAGAAGAGAAAGCAAAAACTCATGGTTGTGTTGTAGCTGCTGGAGTTTCCACGCTAGGGAGATCTGACCTTGTTTGACCTTGCCTGTCAAGACCAGAGGGTTACAGAGAAACTGATCAAAGATAGGTGGCCAAAAGGCCAATGATATGTGAGCAAAACTGGCCAAGCTGATCAATTCTGACATGTCAAAAGACAGCTGTTGTCTGATTTGGGCAGCTTGTGGGCCAGGGAAGAAATTGGAAGCTCGGGGTATTATAAGAATGCAAAGGAGAGAAACAATATGAATCATCACCTGTGCTCCAGGTAAGCCTGCCTGCCCTGCGTCATCACTTATTAAAGCAAAGGACTAAGAGCAGCACAATTCTGGCTTGTTCGTTTATGGCCTGAAATAGTGAAGACTTCCTTTTTCTTCTTCCCTGTGCTCTTTCTTCGTCACTATTCAAGACAGATGCCAAATGTGTCATCACGCTTGATGGAGCCTGGCATTGGCTCGCTGGCTGTGATCAGCAGCTGACCACCTGACAGAAGCACTTTCCCTGATTACATTTTTAACTTGGATTGTGCCACATTTAGTTACATTCTTTGGGGGAAAAGAAAGGAAGGGAGGGAAGAACAGTGAGTGAAGGAGGTTTGCAGAAAGCTTCAGGGCCAGATAGCACATGGACAGCCCACCTTAAAAATCATGTCTTCCCATTTGTGACTTAACTAAATGTCTAAATGTTGATATGCAGTGAACAAATATTAATTGAAAACTCAAGACATTCAAAACAGTACAAATGTCATCTTCCATTGTGTGAAGTCAAAAAGGAACGTGTGGGTGAGTGGGGAGGTGGGGAGACACACCATTAGCTACCTCTTATTGGTAATGAGCTTGAATTGTGGAAGGACACTTTCTGACTTGATACCATTTCTTATTGGTATGATGGTCAAAATTACAAAAAAAAAAAAAGTCACTCAGACTAATGGTCTTTTCTGGGCAAGTGGTGAAGAACATGAATTTGGCTTATTTTATTCTCTGCACCTCTCCTGGTGTGGTGGACAGTTTGCTGATACAATTATTTTGGATAGCACTGCATGTTCGCTATTGGCATGGTGGCATCCACATTTTTTCTTTTCTTTCTTTCTTTTTTTTTTTTTTAGATGGAGTCTTGCTCTGTTGCCCAGGATGGAGTACAGAGGCACGACCTCTGCTCATGCAACTTCTACCTCCCAGGTTCCAGCGATTCTTCTGCCTCAGCTTGCTGAGTAGCTGGAATTACAGGTGCCCGCCACCATGCCCGACTAATTTTTGTATTTTTAACAGAGATTGAATTTCACCATTTTGACCTAGCTGGTCTTGAATCCCTGACCTCAGGTGATCTGCCTGCCTCAGCCTCTCAAAGTTCGGGGATTACAGGTGTGAACAACTGCACCTGGCCCACATGTTTATAAATCACTAGATTTTAAATACTGGCAGGGCTACAAACAAGAAGAGCTTGTCTGTGCAAGAGGAAACAATTAGCAAGATCCTTCATTCTTTCTTCCTCTGCTGTCCATTCTAATAATCTGGCTGGTGCTGGGATCTGGGGGTGTCCTCGGCCCTGTACATTGTAGCAGGACCTGGGTCTACCTCAGCACTGCTACATCCTCATTTTCGGCAGGGAGCACTCTCATTTAAGGTAATGAATGACTGCCTCTCACAATAGAACTCTGAGCTAGTGAATCTTCCGTGTCTTTTTCCCCCCTGAGACAAGGTCTCACTCTGTCACCTAAGCTGGAGTGCAGTGGTGCAATCACAGCTCACTGCAGCTTCAACCTCCTAGGCTCAAGCAATCCTTCTGTCTCAGTCCTTCAAGTAACTAGGACTACACGTGCGTGTCACCACCTGCTATTTATTTATTTTTATTTTTATTTTGTTTTTTGAGACAGAGTCTTGATCTGTTGTCCGGGCTGGAGTGCAGTCACGCAATCTTGGCTCACCACAACCTCAACCTCCTAGGTTTAAGTGATTCTCCTGCCTCAGCCTCCTGAATAGCTGGGACTACAGGTGTGCGCCACCATGTCTGGCTAATTGTAATTTTAGTAGAGGCAGGGCTTCACCAAGTTGGCCAGGTTGGTCTCAATCTCCTGACCTTGTGATCTACCCGCCTCAGCCTCCCAAAGTGCTGGGGTTACAGGCATGAGCCACAGCGCCCGGAGTTTTTTTTTTTTTTTTTTTTTTTTATAACGCGGTATTTTGTTATGTTGCCCAAGCTTGTCTTGAACCCCTGGGATCAAGTGATCCTCCCTCTGCCTCTCAAAGTGATGGGATTACAGCTATGAGCCACCCTGTCCAGCCTTGAGTTTCATTTTTAACCCTGATATAAGTAACAACACATCTCCTTATTATAGTTAAGGTTTACAATACAGTTTGGGTGGGGGGAGAGGGATCTCGGCTTCTGAGGTCCAGTTTTAACATTTATAAGTGCAGCGGATCCTCCTGTTATGGTCCATAGACCCTGCTTGGGAAAGTGACACATTTGACCAACCACACAAAACCACTCTGTGACCTCTGTATATAGCAAGGCCACCAGTCCCTCCTTGATCTTCTGTTAAATGACCAAGATCATTTCTGGTCAGTAAGTGTGTGTGTGTGTGTGTGTGTGTGTGTGTGTGTGTGTGTGTGTGTGTGTTTCGGTCTTTGTTGGCACATAATGGTGTGGAAATCAAACTTAAAACTGATTGTATAACAGCTTGGTGAGAAAGATTTTTGCTTTTCTGTCATAATACTTCCCTGGACTTTGCTTCGGGTCCAAAGCAACATGAGGAAGTTTAAGGCCACAGAAATGTACCTAAATGAAGGCTGATTACATTTACAAAAGCAAGTGACTTTGTCTACAGTCTCGCATTCTCAGATCCACAGTAGACATGTAGATGCTTTCTCTAATGGCAAAATTTCCTGGTTCACTAATCCAGACTTCCATGTTATTGATGAAATAAAGATAATATTGAAAATGAGAGTGTCTGAGAAGCAACCTCAAACTACCTTTTATTACTGCACGCAATTAACAACGGAATTGAGAATCACTTTCTTTCTAACATAAAATCATGAGCCATAGACTTGCTACTGAAATTGACCACAGTGATTCAGCCAATCACTCAACTTCTTTGCAAAATTTTTCTGAAGGTTTTTTTTTTCCTCCCTCCAATCTCAGCATTACAGAATAATGAGCAAACAGTTAAATTGGCCCAGCTCTGAGTTTCAAGAGAGATTTGTGGTCTGTTCATCCTCCGGAGGGATGATAAAACCACCGGTGACATCTCACTTTGAAATCTCTTGTATTAAGTAAAGAGACGGGTGTGGTGCGCTAGTGAACTCTGCATGTGAGTGGTATTTAGACAAGTTCTGTACTTCAAAGCAGAGTTCTTAACTCATAGGGAGGCTTTCTGCCATTAGCAAGGGATCTCACTAATGACCAATGCGGCTTTCTCCAACACCCCCATCCCTTTCCAAAAAGATTCTTCTTAACTTTATCCTAAATATATTTGATATTTTTTTCCTCTGTATTTTGCTTTGGGTTTTAAAAATTCCCTGGCAGATTTTTATCTCCTCTGTGGAAGCATCAACCTGAAGATCCAAGTCAGTCCAAATCACCAGAATAATACAAGATGATAAAACTGCCTTCAAGTTCTAATACTTGCTGCAGGGGCGCAAGCCGCGTCTTAAACGTGAACAATGGGGTGGCTGCGTCAGAGAACTGACCATTTACTTCCTGCCTCAGGTGACCCCCCTTGTGATTTCTGACACTGGGTAGAGGGAAAGGGAAAGAACTGAGTTTTGGGGAGAAGCATGCTTTTTGGGAAGCGCCCAGGTTTACCCAAAGAGCCCAGTTAAGTGCTGAATTACAACTAGTTTTGGAGTCGCCCTGTTTGGGGCCTCATTCTGGAAAACCCCAAGTCCAGCGGCGGCTTCCTCCACATCAGGACAGAGAGAGGGGATTGGGAGTGGACGAGGGAGCAGGAGTGGGGCTCCAGGACGACCCAAGCGCTCCAGGGGAGGGGCTGAGAGGGTTTCCTCGCGGCTGCACAGAAACTTTTTCCTCGCACTCTCTGACTCCGGGACTGGACTGTGAGCTCTGCAACAGCTGGTGGGGTTCGAGTGGGGAACATATCCTCCGCCCAGCGCCAGGGCTGGAGCCTTGGGTGGAGCCGCCGCAGCCCTGGGCCGGGGGCGGCAGGGGACTAGAGACCCGGGCGCTGGGAGGCCCAGGCTAGAGCGCCGGTTCTCCCGCGTCGCGGGCGGGGTCCTCACCTGTTCCAGCGGGCCACTTTCCTCCGGTAATACCGCAGCGCCTCCTGGCTGTCCAGGAGCGAGTCCTCGGGTCCCACGAGAGGCGGCTCCTCCGGGAGGTTGTACAGCGGGTGGGTAAAGAGGGCCTGCAGCTTGGAGCCCGAGTCGCTGCGGCTGCCGCCGGCCGGCTCAGTCCGGGTCCCGGCTCGGAAAAAGTTGTGCACGATCGTGCCGGGGTCCGAGGCGGCTGCGGCCGAGTCCGGTGCGGTGAGGGAGGCGCGGCCAGAGCACGGGCACCCCCGCGGGCGCTCCCGGGGCCGCAGCTGGCGCTGCACTTGGGGCCAGAGGTGGAAGTAAAGGTCGGCGGAGAGCAGCGCGCCCAGCAGCAGCAGGGTCAGCAAGCGGCCCCGGCGCAGCCCGGGCATGGCCCAGCCCGGGCGCGGGGCGGCGGGGCGTGCCGGCCGAAGGGGACGCCTCTGGGGGCGGGCGGGCAGTCTACGAGGTCCCGGGGCGAGCGCAGAAGAGGCGCCTGGTGTCCCGCGGGCGGGCTGGGGTCGAGGGCACCGGAATGCTCCCCGCGCGGGCTAGTGCCCCGTGGAGGGGTGTCGCTCCTGAACTTGGAGACCAGGTGCTCGGAGCGCCGGGGCTCTCGGTGTCAGCGGGCGTCGCTTCTCCGCGCCGAGTGAGCCAAGGGAATGGGGTTCCCCGGGTGCCCGCTTCTTGCGCCTTTTCTCCCCTGCGCCCGCCCTCCCGGGCGCCCGCGGCAGGTGAAGGGCCCCCGGCCTAGGGCACCGGCTGTCACGGCGGGCGGGGCGACGGGGCAGGGGGCAACCTCGAAGAGCCGCGCGGAGGGTAGGCGGAGGCAGCCGGCTGCGGAGGCCGGGGAGTCACTCCCGAGGATGCTGTCGCTCGGCGGCGGCGGCGGCGACTGCTCCCGCGACTCCTTCTGCGGGCGGCGGGGACGCCAGTGCTCGCCGGCTGGCACGGGCGGCGGGAGTGGGGAGTTGGCGAAGCTGAAGCGGCTCCGGGGAGCTCGTCTGCGCGCCTGGACTCCTAGAGGCAGAGGTAGCGCAGGGCCTCCCCGAGCCTGGCCTGGCGCCGGCACCCCCGCCCACTCTCCGCTGGCACCTGCCTCTGGCGCAGCTGACGGCCAACTCTTGACCCGCAGCCGGCGAGGCCCTTGCACCTTGTCACCCACCCACTGCCTGCGCCCTCCCCCTCGCTCAGGCCTCCCACTTTCCCTGCCTAGTTCTCAGTCCAGACACTTTAGGGGACTCAAGCGGGGGATCCCGAAGCCTCTTGTTACCATTTCTTTCTTTTTTTCAAGACACCACAAGCCCCCTAAAAACCCCTTTTTCCTGTAAGCTTTGCCGTGAGTGTGGCGGGGAGAGGCAGGGGTGGCAATGTTGGTATCTTTTCTCTCTTTGTGTCCCCTTCACCCCCAACCGCCTGTAGAGCTCAGGACACATCAAGATTCATAACAACTACCTACTATGTGCCTGGCACATAGTAGGCGCTCAGGAAACATCCTCTTGGGGAAGGAAAGATCTTGACCTTTAAAAGTAAGGCATCCGTTTTACCTAGAATCCTGCTGATTTCCTGTTTGGAAGGAGTTTGATTCCAACTCTGGTTGTACTTTAAAAAGAGGAAATGTTTTTTGCACTCAGGGAGGGAGGGGCCCTGATGACCCCACTCCGAAATTTTGAGTTTAGCTTGGTGTGAAAGTCGTCCACCCAAATGAATCACTGGAGGACACATTTAGGCTTTCTCCGATATCCTGTGAGGTAATGTACCCGCCCCACACCCAATTTTCCTTTTGAGGAGGAGGGACGGAGCCCTGAACTCCTGGCTTCTCTATTTAATGACCCCCACAGTGTAGTAAAGTGCAAATCTGATGGGAGAGGCCTCTCCACCGTGCTGAATGTTCAGGAAATCCACCAGGAGCTGCCTGCCCAGGAAGCAAAGCTTTTTCCTTGTAAGTTAATCCTGCTCTTTAACCCCTCCCTTCCCTTGCTGGAATTAAGAACCCTCAGACATACTTTGCCTTGTGGATTTAGACCAGAGTTCTTTCCCCGGGGTTCAGTGGAAGGTTTCTTATGGACTTTGCAGCCTCCTCATCTGGAAATAAAGATAATGATGGAACCTACCTCCTAAGGTTATTAGGAGACTTAAACGAATTGGAGTACAGTTATGTGTCTTGTCTGAGAAATGCATCCTTAGGCAATTTTGCCTTGCGCGTGAACATCAGGGTGTACTTACACAAACCTAGATGGTTCTGCCTACTACACACTAAGGCTATATGGCGTAGGCTATTGATCCTAGGTACAAACCTGTACAGCATGTGACTACTGAATGCTGTAGGCAGTTGTAACACAGTGGAGAGTAGTTGTGTATCTAAACAGGAAACATACAGTAAAAATATAGTATTGTAATCTTATGGGACCACCGTTGCATTGGCTAAAATGTTCTGTGGCACTTGACAATGTATGCCTTGCTTAGAATAGTCCCTAAATCATGCTGAATAAGTGTGAAATATGTGTTTGTGATCGTTATGTTTACTTATTAGTTACCATAGTACACTAGGTCAGGTTAGAGACTGCTCATCGCTAGGACAAAAATAGAAAAGAATGAAAAAGGAAGATAGCAGGAAGGAACCTACTTTCAGGGGTACAACATTGTGGCCCGAGTGCCCAGTCCAAGTGAAGAAACTCAAGATGATTCTCTTCCCAGCTACTGCACTCCTCTGGGTCTGACGGTGGGCCTTTCGAGGGGTTCTGCCTCCTCCTTTTTATCTGGAATTAAATTTTAACCAGTTTCCAATTTCTGAGAGACTTTGCAACTTCTAATGTGTTTAATTAGATATCATGGCCAGCAGATGAAGAAGTCATGCATTGGACAGTGGTGCTGTATCTGCAATCTCTGTGTGGCAAGTTGGTGAGCATTTTTTCTGGACTGGCAAAGGATGTGGATGTGATTACATCACTGGTCTTGTGACTTCAATTCTCCTCAACCCATGGGGGTCATACTCCCTTAGTAGACTCTTTTTTTGGGGCCCCAATTTAGGGAACAATAGTGTAACTTGCTTGGAAATGATGTAAACATATTTTCCATGCCCTTTAAAGGTCAAGATCAAGTGCAGAACTGCATGTGGGAGTTAGATATTAAGTGTGAGTAAAGCTGGGATAGGAGAGTGGAAATCCTACCAGTAGGATTGGCCAATAGGATGTTGGTATCCTCTGGTTTGGCTCAAATCTATCTTCCCCCTCCTACAAATGAGCCTTCTCCTTCTGCTCTGGTCTTCCATGTCTCAGGCCCTATGTCACTCACCAGCCTCACATCCATCATCTCCATTCATGCTGAAGTTATCCTAAATTGCTGTTTGCTGGGACCCATCATTCTGTTTAAAATTTTTCATTGGAAGCCCCTCCCCCTTTTCCATTTCCACTGCTCTTGATGTATCTAGAGCCTCATAATCTCTTGCTCAGACTTGCAAATAGGCTTCTAACTGGTCTCTCTGCTTTCATGGTACCCTTTTCAGTGCCCACCCAACTCTTACCAGAGTGAAATTTCTAGTATGCAGATGCAAACCAGAATAGTAACCTCCTGAAACCCTCCATAGCATCTCCTTGTTTTTGGATTAGGTCTTCTACCTCCCTTCTTCTTTATATGCCCTATCTTTGGTCTGTACCCCTTAAGACTTTCTGCAATTCCCAAGTGCTCCAACCTCCCGCAAATGTGTCTTTAATCAAAATCTCTTTCTCCTTTCCCCACCTGGAAAAACACCCATTAGTCCAACCAAGCTTTGGCCACTTGTCCAATTTTTCTCTGATGCTTGTCCTCATACCCATTAAACTCAGTGCCATGTGCTCTCACGTGCCCCCCAACTCTTCATATATTCCCCTATTACAGCACTGGCCATGTTGGGTTTCCTTTTTAGTATGTGTTATGGGTTAACTCTATCCCCCTCTTAAATTCACATGTTGAAATCCTAACTTCCAATACTTCAGAATGTTACCTTACTTGGAAATAGGGTTGTTGCAGAAATAATTAGTTAAGATGATATTATAGTAGAGGGTACCCTTAATGCAATATGGCTGGCGTCTTTATAGAAAGGAGAAATAGGGACACAGAGACACACATACAGAGAGAATGCCACATGAAGATAAAGACAGATTGGGCAATTCTTCCACAAGCCAAGGAATACCAAAGGCTGCCAGCAAATATGAGGAGCTAGGTAAGAGGCATGGAACAAATTCGTCCCTCACAGCCCTCAGAAGAGAACAACTCTACTGACACCTTGACTTTGGATTTATAATTCTATAACTGTGAGACAATAAATTTCTGTTGTTTAAGCCACCCAGTTTGTGGTACTTTGTTACAGCAGCCATTGCAAATTAATACAGTACAGATATCTGCCCTCTTCACTGGGGCATTACTCCTGAGTGTAGAGGGAGAATGCTACTTATATATGTACACAGAGCTTTTAGGATGGGGTCTATCATTTGGGGAATGCTCAAGAAATGTTTGCTGAGTGAAGGCAGGGATATCAGCCATCTCTACAACTGTAGCATCTCACTTAGGGCCTAGTATACAGCAGGGGCTAAATTATTGTCTACAACAAGATGACATAGCTTTGGACACTGTAGGAGATGCAAAGAAATAGATGAAACAGTTGCTTCCTGTCTTCAAGAGTCTTTTGTGACCAACAGAGTGAAGCTATGACTATACTCATAAGCCAATGGGAAAAAAGTTTGAGGCAGTACACAGAGCAGATTAGCAATCTGTGCCACTGCATGCATTAGGAGGAGCAAATGCAAAGGGCAGTTGTGTTTCCTTTCAGTTTAGCTAAATATCAAGCTCTCTACTTGGAGGAGTTAAATCATGAGAACAATAGAGTCAACGTTTAAACACCAGAGTTCCTCAATCTGTGAAGGCTAGACTCTATTTTTATCTTGCCCATGTTCCTGTGTTGCTTAGAACATGACTAGCTGTTTTTTGTGCGGTCAGTTTTCTATACTAGACTATAACTTCCTGAGTTCAAAGGTAACATGTTTTCTTTTTAATTTTATTTTCCTGCCTTCCTAGGATCTTAGACACGGCAAGGCAAGCAAATGATAATTAACAAATTCCTATAGAATAAATGGTGCTTGTGGGTTTATGTGTGTTCATATATGGAGGTGGGAAGTGGTTTGGAAAAGAGTATTTAAAATAAAAACATAAATGTATAGAATCTAGCTCAAGATAGGTATTAATTAGAACATCTATGTACATGTTAAGTTAAACACCTATTATTATTATTATTATTATTATTATTATTATTATTATTGTGATAGGATCTTGCTTTGTCACCCAGGCTTGTGTGCAGGGTGTGATCTGGCTCATGGTAGCCTCAAACTCCTGGTCTCAATTGATCCTCCCACCTCTCAGCCTCCTGAGTAGCTGGAAGTATAGAAGTATAGGCTCATGCCACCAGGTTTGGCTAATTTTTGAAATTATTTATTTACATATTTTTTAGAGATGGGATTTCACCATGTTGCTCAGGCTAGTTTTGAACTCCTGAGATTAAGCTATCTGCCTGTTTTGGCCTCCTAAAATGTTGGGATTACAGGCATGAGCCACTGCACCTGGCCCCAGTAGATGTTTACTTAAAACATTAATGGAAATCTCAATGGTCCTATTGAAAAACCAATAGGTAAGAGACACATAAAGAAATAACTAAATGTAGACATCTATGTCCCTCACGGATTTTATTATAGTGTAGATGTGTGTGAGGAATGTTACCTTTACCTGCTAGCTGTCTCAGCAATCAGCAAGAGATGCAATTGAAGTTACTGTAAATGGAAGACCTAGAATGGAGTGACCTTAAGAAACGGATACTGATTTAGTATTGCACTCAACATCTTATTCTGAGAAAGTCCAAAATCTTCTATTCATGACCAACACATAATGCCTCAACATAAGCCAGAGATTTCTCAAAGTGCAACCTATGGATCAGAATTACCTGGTGTGTTTATAAAACAGCAAATTCCAGGTCCACACTATAGATCTAGTATATTTTTGGAGGTAAGGCTAGGAATGTACATTTTCAATAAGCTGATTCTTATCAGCTTATACAATTCTGACACACATTGAAGTTTGGGAATAACTGGTTGAAAGAACTGCTAATGAGAACAAAGTCACAGATTTGATTCCAAATAGGCCTGATAGGAACCATTGTCTAACACTGGCCATCCAACTTGTGTCATAAGCTTCTAAGGGGAGAGAGAGAGAGAGAGAGAAAGAGACAGAGAGAGGGAGAGTGCATGTTTCCCCATCATTGCTACTGGGGAACACAAATAAGCAAATAACTCAAGTTCCTGGATGAGTATGTAGTGTAATCTTCCTATAAAAAGTCATGGCTCTACTTATTAGTAAATTTCCACTGGGAAACTGAATTACCTTCTCTGGGTCTCAGTTGCCTCATCTGAAACATGAAACACTGAAGTGAATGATCTTTAATGTCCTTTCCAGTTCTAATAAATGAGAATTTTACATTTTTTCTACTAGATATATACCAATGTAGATCTTTTCACATAACTTTATTTCCAGTATAAACCAAACAATTGAGAAAGCAAACCAGGGCATTTTGTAGGAATAGTAAGAGCACTGGATTGGGAGTTTGGGAGCTTACACTATAATCTGGTCTCAGTCTTTAACTAGCTTGGTGGCATGGGACAAATTATTTAATGTCTCTGGGCTTCCTTTTCCTCATATGTAAATGAGTATTTTGTGGTAGAAAATTTCAGAGTTCTCTTCCAGACTTTAATTCCTTCAGGAGTGAAGATGAGGTAAAGACATTCTTAGATGAAAAAAGCTAAAAGAAATAATCACCAGCAGACCTGTTCTAACAGAAATACTAAAGAAAGTTTTCAGATGGAAGGCAAATGCTACCAGAGGGAAACATGGAGCATCAGGAATGAAGGAAGGGCAACGGAAATGGTGAAACTATAGGTAGATATAACAGATTATTTTTTCTCATCTTAAGTTTTACAAAATACATATAATAATTGAATACAAAAATTATAGCTTTATCTGATAGAGATTCAATATACAGAGACATAATACATATGACCAATATAACATGAAGGTAAGAGGGTGAAGGGACTTATCTGTTGGTAAGAATTCTGCATTCCATTTGAAGTGGTAAAGTATTAATTCCAAACAGCTGAGAAGCATTGAAAGTATATATTATAATTGCTAGATTACAATACTATACTATATTAAGAGATAAAATAAAACTAAAAACTGTACTGAGAGATATAATGAAAACAATAAATATATGAAAATGAAACACTAAAAATACCCAGATCATATAAAAAAAAAGCAGAAAAGGGGAAAGAATGAAAATACAGGAAATAAACAGATGTGAATTATAAAATTGTAGCCCTAAATGCAGACATACCAATAAGTATACTAAATGTAAATCATCTAGACACACCAATTAAATGACAGAGATTTTCAGAATGGATTAAAAAACAACTCAATGTTATGACTACAAGAAACCAGGTGTATGTATGACCACTGATAACTTAAAAGTAAAAGGATAGAAAATGACATACCAGGCAAACAATAATTAAAATATATCTGGCTTAATTGTATTAGTATTACTCAAAGTAGCAATCAAAAACACAATTTACCTAGAAGTATTAATAATCCTAAATGTGTATGCCTCTAACAATAGAACTTCAAAGTACATGAAGGAAAACTAATAAAACTGAAACGGAAAAATTCAACAATTATAGCTAGAGACTTTAGTGTTTCTTTCTCTGCCACTCATAGAGCAAGTAGTCAGAATATCAGCATGGATATAGAAGAACTGAAAAATACTATTGGCCAACTAAATCTGATTTAACATTCATAGGACACTTCACTCAAAAGCAGCCTAATACACATTATTTTTAAGTGTATATGACATTTACCAAGATGGACTATAACCTGAGTTACAAAACAACCATTTAGTATTTTGTTGTTGTTGTTTTTGAGACAGAGTCTCGCTCTGTGGCCAGGCGCCAGGCTGGAGTGCAGCGGTGCGATCTTGGCTCACGGCAACCTCTGCTTCCTGGGTTCAAGCAATTCTCCTGCCTCAGCCTCCTGAGTAGCTGAAACTACAGGTGCATGCCACCACACCCAGCTAATTTTTGTATTTTTAGTGGAGACAGGGTTTCACCATGTTGGCCAGGATGGTCTCGATCACTTAACCTCGTGATCCGCCCACCTCAGCCTCCCAAAGTGCTGGGATTACAGGAGTGAGCCACCGTGCCCGGCCATAAGCATTTAAATTTAAAAGAATCAAATCATACAAATTGTGTTCTCTGTTCATAATAGAAATAGACTAGAAATAAATGACAGAGAGATATCTGGTAAATCTCCAAACATCTGAAAACATAAACTTGTACTTACCATATGACCCAGTGATCCACTGCTAGGTATTTACCCAGATGAATTGAAAACTTATGTGTGCCTAAAACCTATTTATGAAAGTTTTATAGCAGCTTTATTAATAATTGCCAACATTAAATAATGCATATCTCCTTCAATGGGCAGATAGATAAACTGTTGTGCTGAGTGACAGAATCCAGTCTCAAAAGGTTATATGTTGTATGATTACACTTATATGATAGCCTAGAAATGGAAAAGCTATGGTGACAGAGAATAGATCATTGGCTGCCGGGCATTGGGGACCATGAAGAAGGTGTGACTACAAAGGTACAGCATTAGGAATCTGTTTTGGGTGATGGAACTGTTCTATATCTTTATTGTGTTGGTGGTCATATGAATCCATCCATGTGTTAAAGCTGACAGACTGTACACTAAAAAATTAAGGGCAACTTTATTGGTCCTATTATTCAGTTATGTTAAAACAAAATAAAATAAAAAAAAAAGAATTTTGCCTGCAGTCTGGCTTATAATAGCAAATAATTGCGGAAAAAAGTAAATGTCCGTCTATAGGTAAATGTTAATAAATTGTGGTATGATCACATAATGAGCAGTTAAAAAGTACAATGATATTTTCTCAGCAAAGATATATCTACAAGTTATAAGAGAATAAGAATATGGGGTGTGTGTCTGTGTGTCTGTGTCTGTGTGTGTGTAGTAGTAGTAGTAGTAGTAGTAGTAGTAGTAGATGATACTATTTAGGTAAGTTTCAAAAATGGCAAACTAGGCCAGGCACAGTGGCTCACACCTATTAGCCCAGCACTATGGGAGGCCAAGGGTAGAGCATCACATGAGACCAGAAGTTTGAGACCAGCCTGGGCAACATAACAGGACCTGTCTCTATAAAATTAGTTTTTTTGTAGACTAATTTTAAAATTTAAAAATTAGTCAAGTGCAATGGTGTTCACCTGTATTCCTATGTACATGAAAGGTTGAGGCGGGAGTATCTCTTGAGCCCAGGAGTTTGAAGTTACAGTGAGCTATGATCATGCAACTGTACTCTATTGCCTGGAGACCCTGTCTCTGAAAAACAAATAAAAATTGGCAAAATTATAAGAACATGTATGAGAATAATGAATACTGTCTTAGTTAGTCTGCTGCTATAATAAATATACCATAGATTGGGTGACTTAAATAAAATAAATTCATTTTTCAAGTTCTGGAGACAAAATTCCAACATCAAGGTGCTGGCAGATCCAGTATCTGATGGAAACATTCTCCCTCGTTTGCAGATAGCCCTCTTTTCATTGTATTCTCACATGTTGAAGAAAGAGTGAGCATTGGTCTTTTCATCCCCTAGTAAGGGCACTAATCTCATCCCTGAGGGCCCCATCCTCATACTCTAATTGCCCCTTGCTGTGGTTTCGATAGTTGACTCCTCCAAATCTCATGTTGAAATTTTATCCCCATTGTTGGAGGTGGAGCCTAATGGGAGGTGTTTGTGTAATGGGAGCATATCCTTCATGAATATATTAATGTCTTGGAGGGTAAGGAGGACTGTTCTCATTCTGTTAGTTTCTGCGAGAGCTGGTTGTTAAAAAAGAGCCTGGCACCCCTCTCCCCTCTCTCTTTTGCTTCTTCTCTCTAGCCATATAATCTCTGTATACACCACCTTCTCTTCACCTTCTGCCATGAGTGGAAGCAACCTGAAGCCCTCACCAGAAGCACATGTTGGTGCCATACTTCTTGTATAGTCTGCAGAGTTGTGAGCCAAATAAACATCTTTTCTTTACAAACGACCCAGCCTCAAGCATTTCTTTGTAGCAACTCTAGAATACAGAGAACCGTCTCAAAGACTCCACCTCTTAATAACACCACAATGGGGGTTTAACATGTATTTGAGAAGAACACAGATATTCAGTTGTTAGCAAACACTAAATTCAGCATGGTAATTACATATGGGATTAAAGTGAGAAAAAAGTGCTTGTTGAAGATTACACATGGGGCTTTCGTATCTGAAATGATTTCTTTCTTAGGAAAAAGATCTGAAGCATGTGTTACAAAATGTTAAAAATTGACACAGTTGGGTAGTGCTGTATGGATGTTGGTCACATTATTCTCTATTATATCATGACTCATTCCCTTTACTTTTCTGTATATTTGCAACATTTATTATAAATCTGACTTGATTCATTTTGTGGCTTCATATCCTGGACTATTCTAGTTTTGTAAAGAGACAATTGAAAGCAAGCATTGGGCTTTGATATTAAGGTGAAGCAGGTTAATAAGGAGCAGCAGTCAAATAAATGTGCTCTATTTTATTTTAAAGAGGATACATAGTAGAGGGCAAAGAATATGTGTAAGAACAATTTCAACTTAAATTAACTGAATTCATATTTTAGAAGGAGAAGAAATCCACAGATTTTATGTGTAGCTGCTTTCAGACTATGAAACTCATCTGAACAGAACCCTTGCATATATTATGAGTTTTACATGCCAGACTGAGCAACAACAGATGTGTTTTCCCTGTTTCAGTTTTTACTACCTTGACAGCGCAGCTATTCTTAGAAGGTGGGAAGTTGGAACTTCTTGGGTCTTCAGAATGTCATTTATTAATTATTGCAACTGTTATCCGGCAACTCCTAATCCACTGTATGAATTCACAGCTAGTGGGTGAGAGAAACATTGAACAAATGTAACACAAATAAATACCTTGGTCTGGCTCAAAGTTCAGTGTCAGAATGTCAATACAGCAAGAATAAATAGAAATGATTCCAAAAAGCTTTGAAAATTAACATAGGTCTTCACTCAGTAAATTCTGAGGGGATGGAAAAGTGAGAATTACATTATGGAGGTGTACAATGATTAGTATTCCTTTCTAAACATCCTTAATACATGTCTCTCTCTTCACAAAGTTCAGGCTTTGTAATCTCTGTTTCCTTTTTACTCTCTCCTGCCCATTACCATAAACTCCTCCCTGCCACACCTGTTCTCTTCTCTATTTCATCCCACTTCAGTCCTTCAACACATAGGGCAACAGGCTCCATTCTTAATGGCTTCCGTCTCTTCCTCCATTCCCAGTGCAGTTCAGCCTGACTGAGGTCTATTAGCTGGCTGAGTAATTAAAGGACTCTTCTGTTTTGAAAGGAGAATTTCAAATATTTCTGTTAATATGATATTGAGTTCTGACAAATGAAGAATCATAAAATTATCAATTACAGTGGGGACAGATAGAATGACATCATCTTAACTTTCTTCATGCTGCTTTTGTTTTTTAAATTTGGAAGCAAGGATGAAAGGTGTAAAAGATGATTAATCATTTTAGAAATAGATGTATGACTACAGCCTAAGCCTGTGCTGAACTAGTCATGCTCTCTTCCCGTCTCTGGGTTAGACTAAGCCCCACATTTCACAGTCTTCCACTGTGTTCACTTGATAACTAGGAAAAGGCAAATAAATGGGCCCCATGGCTTCTATACTCTTCCCTCAGTTCTTCCCCAGATGTATGCTGGCCATGTTTTATGAATTGAAAATCTGGACTTAGGGTCAAACTCTTGAAACAGGGTATTAAAAATCATGACTCATCTATCCTAGAAAAGTCAGCAACTTCAGCAACTATAGCTGCCATAACCAGGTACATATGCTAAGCCCTCACATCCCTTTAGTGTTCTAGATCCAGCCTTAGAGGCAGAAGTCAGTGGTCACAACTGGAGCCCATGGTATCAGGTCTGGATAAACCAGTTTCAAAGCTGAGTGCTCAGTTTTGCTAAGGAAGGCAATAACTCTGAGTAGCGGCAGTAGCATCTAGGCAGATAGAGGGCTCAGTAGCACCATAGCTTCATGATGTATTTATTTTTAATTCTACAAATAATACATGAATATTCTCTCTTTGTAAAATATTTGGACAATAGACAACATTTTAGAGTAATAAGTGAACTTCTCCCTTCCTTCTTCCTTTTCCCTATCCTATTTTATTCACCACAGTTGGCCATTGTTGGTGTGATATGACTCCTTCCAATGCTACATATACTCAAGTAGCTTTGCCTCTACCATTCTAGTAGTCAGAGAAATGCAAATTAAAACAATTGACAAGAGATCATTTGTTTTTTTTTTTTTAAATCATATTTTCTTTTTTTCTTTCTTTCTTTTTTTTTTTTTGAGACGGAGTTTCGCTCTTGTTACCCAGGCTGGAGTGCAATGGCGCCATCTCGGCTCACCGCAACCTCCGCCTCCTGGGTTCAGGCAATTCTCCTGCCTCAGCCTCCCGAGGAGCTGGGATTACAGGCACGTGCCACCATGCCCAGCTAATTTTTTGTATTTTTAGTAGAGACGGGGTTTCACCATGTTGACCAAGGATGGTCTCGATCTCTTGACCTCGTGATCCACCTGCCTCGGCCTCCCAAAGTGCTGGGATTACAGGCTTGAGCCACCGCGCCCGGCTAAAATCGTATTTTCATTGCATAAATAAATAAATAAATAAATAAAATATCCTGAATTGGCTAGGACTTGGGGAAGGAATCGTAAATTGAAGAAACTGTCCTGGAAATTACTTTGGTAATGTACATGCATACATACTTTTTATCAGTCAGGATCCAGTTAGGAGATAAAAGCACACCAATTATTTGAAATGGAAAAATTTAATAAATAGAATTGTTAACTAGTAAAAGTGATAAGACACCTACCTGCAAGGGATCCACAAGTAGCAGTTACAAAAAAAAAAAAAAAAAAAAAAAAAAAAAAAAAGAAGCTGCTACATCTAAGCTGAGGAAAAGTGGACAACAGACGATCTCAAGACTAGGAGGGTTCCCCTACTTTAAGCCAAGGCTGAAGTTGAGACCTCATTGTAGAGAGTGTGTTTACCACTGGAAAACCCGGCCACTGTTGGTGAAGAAACTTTCTGAATAGCAGCCATGTTGATCTGTAGAAGAGCCCACTGGAGGGGCTACAGATGCCTGAGGCCATGGTCAGAACTGTGAATACAACCACAGTGGTAGCGGGGAGTGCAGCTTGACAGTGTGGTTGGAGCTAGACGGCAGGGCTCCGAAGCTGAAATAAAATGGAGGACTGGGATCCAGGCAAGTGTCTTCTTGCCACTATTGCCTCGCAGAGTTCCCCCAGTGCCCTCTATTGACAAAGCCTGCTATTGTGACAACTGGTAAAGGAGAAATGTTTACAGGGTCTAGCTCCAGTTTCACAAAGCAGAACAGAGAAAGGTAGATTTGGAACTGGGAGGCAATAAATTCATAATTGGTATAGACAGTGATTTCTGAATTCTATTTATCAAAATTTGAGGAAATCACAAAAATTGCATATAAATATTTAGATTAAAAAGTTATTACAGTATAGAAAAAAATGAAAATAAGTGTAATATTTGAAAATTGAAAATAGCAAAATAATGGTTCATCTATAAGATGAAGGTATATTTATTTATTTTCATAAAAATGTTTACATCACTAGATGGAAAAGGTGTGTTAATAACTACAATTATATTATTACCCATTAAAAACCTATTTATATATTTACATATGTATTTTTATGTATGCATAGATTAAAACTTTGAAAAGTTTGGTGTCTTATACACTAGCTCCTTGGTATAATACTGTTACAATCGTTCAATAAATATATACTGAGCAAATGTATTAGCTTCCTCGCGCTACTATAACAAATTGCTACAAAGTTGCCACAAACAACAGACATGTGTCCTTCCATAATTCTGGATGCCAGGTATCTGAAATCCAGGGACATGCCTCCTCTGAAGGCTCTAAGGGAGAAATCCTTCTTTGTTTTTTCCAGCTTCAGGAGGCTGTGACTGGTGACAGCGTCACTCTATTCTCTGCTTCTATCTTCATACAGGCTTCTCCTCTGTGGGTACTCTTTTTCTCAATAGAACACTTGTCATTAGATATAGGGCCTACCTGATAATCCAGAATTGTCTCATTTTGAGATCCTTAACATAATTACATTTGTCTTTGCAAAGACCCTTTTCCTAAATAAGGGCATATTTACAAGTTGTGGGTGAATGTATTTTTTGGAAAGTGAGGTGAGGGATGAGTGCCATTCAACCCACTGCATGCATAAATAAATATGTAGCAACATTTTGCATTGGTTTCTTCGGTGGTAGGATTTATGAATAATCTGATTTTTTTTTTTTTACTTACTAGTATTTTTATGGTTTTTATGCAGAGGTCACTACTTTAGAAATAAAAGGAAAGTAAAAATGTACTTGGCATATGAAAACTGAGAGACTACATTCATAAATGCCGATTTAATCATCTTGAAGGTATGATTGAACACATGGTTCACAAACCCCAAGTAGTTGTGTGCACTACAGAGAAGGAAACACTAAGAGAAAATAAAGAAGCTCAGGATGAGGGCAAAGTCATCACAGAGAGACTTGAGTTCATTTATGTTCTATGGGTAAACTACAGACTTCCCAGCTGAAAGCTGACACAGAAAAGCTAATAACCGGAAATCCACACTTAGCCTTCTGGGCATCTCTGAATTGAGCAAACTTGTGATCTGCATAAAACTTGCCATGTAGGACAGCAGATCAAGTTTGGAAGCTCCCTGCACTGCAGATCTCCTCTTCCTCTTCTTTCTGTGTTATGATTCATTTATGAATTCTTAGAAGGTGCTGCTCCATTAAAATAGGAAGGTCTGTGACGTCAAAAGATCTGAGGATGAAAGACATTTTAAAAGGCTGTCATCTTCTTTCTTTTATTTAGAGGGGCAATCTTTTCAAAAGGAAAGACAGAAAAACATTAAAATTAGGGCATACTTATCTTTTCATTTCTCCTAAAGCAGTAGACATTTTACTTCCAGTTTCTTTTGGGGACTAGTCTTTTTGTTTGTTTGTTTTTGTTCCAAAATCTGAGGTTTAAACATCTATCCTAAAACATGGCCAACCATCAAGTGTTGGGTTCAAGATTCTAATGTCATCTGAGAAAAAACATAAATGTCATCTGGGTAGATGATAATTTTAAAATTAGATTAATTAAAAATTATAACCATCTATTAATCAAAGAAAAAGAGCATATATTATGATCTTTAAAAAGAGTTATCTGATTTCAGATTGACATCTATTAACCATGATGTGAACATGTTAATATGTCAGTGAAATGAGTGAATAAATACCTGAGATATAAAAGCATACAATAATTTTTAAACTAGGACAGGGGTTGGCAAATCTTTTCTGTTAAGGGGCAGATAGTAAATATTCTCGGCTTTGTAGGCCAGATGGTTTCTGCTGCAGTGACTCAACTCTGCGCTTATACTACAAAAGCAGCCATAGACAGTATTTAAACTAATGGGAAGAAATGTGTGCCAATAAAACTTTATTTTAAAAAAACAGATCAGAGGTCAGATTTAGTTTATGGGTGGTAGTTTGCTGACCCCTTAAGAGAACATCAGAGGTTTTCAATAGTACCCCAATAATAGTGGCTCCCTGAAATTGAGAAAAGCACATTTTTATCTGCTTTGTTGCTTTTCTTATAAGAAGGAAATGCCAACATGTTTGCAGGTATCTGTGCTTTGCTTGGGAGATTAATGTGTGCTAAATGATGATTGGCATAAAAGGAAGGAAGAGAAAATGAACCTTTGTCTTTGTAAAAAAACTGGTTGGATTATCAAAAACAAGGACCCTTTCAATGAATTCTATTGACAATACTCTTGGCCATTATGTCCTGGGAATGTATTTAATACCTGCCTTATAAATTAATCTTATTATATAGAGCTTTTACCATATGGAGTTATGTGTTGAATGATTGTGATTTATACCATAATGTCGCTGACTCTGGATAGCATTCAGTAATGATACACACAAAGAACATTGAATGCTTTCCTTTCCTTGTGATGTTATTAATTCATTCTTACTCATTTTTCCTACATACTATTTGATTGCAAGATAGAACTTGAGTGAAAAGGAAGACAACATAAATGGATATTTTGGAGGGACTGTTGATGGAATTTGGTTTTATTCTGGGTTAAGAGAGATTAAAAAAACCAGAGAGAGGACTGAGCACATCAATTGGAAAGTGAACTGCTGTAAGAACACCTGTATTTGATAGTTTTGGTAAGTCGAAGAAATCATTAACCTACCTCCTCACTTTGAAGTTAAATGATTTTATACATATTTAATCAAATAAAATAATGCATGTTAACTTGTACAGCCTCTTAATATCCAGCTGGGTTTTCTGGCAAGCAGATGCTGAAACAGAATTAGTTCGTTGAAAGATTAGTTGGGCAGAAGGACCTATGTGACTGTGATGCAGCCTGATGGTCTCTTTCAGCCCGATGGGGAGCTCTTGAACAAAGAGGTTCTGTTAGAGAAGTCCTGTTTTAGGTGGAAGTTTTGTACCATGCATTGCTTAATCATTGTCTGAGCTGCAAGAAGTGATTTTGGTTTACTGTGTTACTCAGTTATTGGACAGGAGCTAGCCCAAGAAGAGTGTGACCTTAAAACAGAGGTAGACCATGATGGAACTGTCAAACAATGACAGCTGGAAGCTGTCAACTAATCCCACTCCTTTCAACTAGGCAGTGAGTCCTTGCTTGAATCACAGTCTTTGTAGCTAGGAATATGAGCGGCCCATCTCTGGGTCTGACACTTCCTTTTAACTTTCTGTCTCTTCCTTCCGAGTCTCATTGGCAGACTTGTCTCCTTCTGCTTTTTGCATTGAGGTTCTCCAGAAATCAGTGCTTATTTTCCTCTCCATTCTATAGATTCCTTCCGGAAGAGCTCTTCCACGTCCATGGCTCTAATGTGGCCTCTTATTATTCTCTGTGGGGATTACCTATAAACTGATAGTGACTTCATGTATCATTTAAGATCGTGCTTTGGGGGATAAAACATAAAACTCAAATGAAAGTTTACATGTAAAACAAGTCTGGAGGTGCTCAGTCCAGGGCTGGTACGGGGACTCCACAGTAATTAGGAACCAAGGGTTCTCTTATCTTTCTGCTCTGTTTTCCTATTGTATGTTTTCCATCTTTGAGGTCACATCGCAGCCAAAATGGCTGTTGGAGCTCCAGCTATCACATCCTTGACCTCAGCAGAAGAAAAAAGGAAGTGTGAAAGGGCAAAGAGTCTAATTCCCTTTTGAGTTGCAGTAGAAAGTTTCACACAGCATTCCTACTTAACATTAATGGACAGAACATTGTCACATGGCTACAACTAGTTGTTAAAAAAATGGAGCAATATAGACTTTTTTAAAAAAAAACATTCTAGCCTCTTCGGGAGAGGAAAGCATACAAGAAGAGGATTAGGATGGCTATTGAGCGTGTACATCCACAGTATCTTTCACACTGCCAAGTCTGTGTTTCCAAATCTTTCTTCTGAGTTTTGGAAACATGCATTTCCCTGGTTACTAGACATCTCCACCTTTGTGTTACATAGGCATCTCAATTTGAACACGTGCTAAACTGAACTCCAGTACATTGACCCACAATAATTACAATCTTTCCTTTTATACAATTATACCATTAACTTCTTGGTCAACTCAAGTTCTCATTTTGTACTTTCTGTTTCTCTCAATTTTTATACTCAATTTGTTTCATAGTCTTATGAATTCTCTTCTAATTATTTTTCAAATGTATCCTTTCCCCTCCATTGCCACTTCCAGAGTCTTTGTTTAGGACCTCATGATTTCCTGACTAGAGAATTTTTATTTTGTTTTACTAATCTCGGTCTTGAACATTCTGCTCCATCCTTCATACTGTTGCTAAAGCTATTTTTGCAAAGAGCAAATCTCATCTTGTTCCACAGCTAAGAGCTGTATGCCATCTGCACTATCAAGGCCAAGCTCTTTCAGAGTCTGACCATCTTTCATGGTCTGATGACTGCTTCAGCTTTATCACTGGCCATGTCTTACCACGTACTCTGTGTCTCATCTATGCCATTGTGAAATGACCAGAACACCCAGGCAGAGCTAAGCCACGTTAAGACAAATCTGAAATTCTGTCTCTCTCACCTATCTGTACGATACCCCACACTTCGGAGCTCTTGGAACTCCTTTCCTTTTAACAAAGCTCAATCGAGTTCTTCCTCTTAATTAAAATGACAAAAGGCTTGTTGATGTTAGGTGAAAACTGATGAGTTGGATTTGAACATGTTGTGAATCCAGGTGAAAACATCTAGTGTCCTCAGCGTTTATGGGTGGGGAAGTTTGGAAATAAAGATTTTCATAAGGTCAGCATAGGCCTCACAATATATTTGTGAAAATGGATGAGGTAGAAAGTTTTCAAAGGATGCTTCAATGTATTTGGCTGCAAATAATACAAACATAGCCAATAGTTCCCTATTTACGTCTATACCTGTTGTCATTCCAGCATGTGTGTAGTTGAAACATTGGCTTGGCAGTTCCAGATGTCAGAGCACAGCATTGGCTTCTGTATTCTTCTTGACCTTTTCTCATGGTGGCAGGATGACACAGCTCAATGCTTTATGTTTTTATGTGGCAATAGCCCAAGAAGAAAGGGAGAGGCAGGAAGAAATGTTTTTTTCTTATGTGTCTCTTTTATAGGGAGACAAATATTTCCCAAGACCCTCTTGGAGGTTTTCCTTTAACCATTGATCAGAAATGGGCCACATGCCTGCCCTTACATGAGTCACCGTCAAAGGGGAAGGGTTTGCCGTGACTGGGGCTCATCAGTTGTTGGTAGATGGTGAGAATGAAAGTGCCTGCCATGGAGTTCATCAAGACTTAGGACTGAACCACAGTTTTAAAAGAGAGAATATGAGGCTAAGGTCAGAATGTGATCAACAACGTCAAATGTAGCAAAGATGTCAAGACAAATGAGGACTGAAGAAAGACTGAGGAGTGACAATGAAGAAATTGTTCTTGAACTCTAACAGCAATTATTTCAGTTGAGTGATTAGGTTGAAAGCAGAAGGTCAGGGAGCTGTGGAGCAATCCAACAGGGTAGAAACACAGCTAGGACCTGTGGGTTGATATTTTAGTTTTCTGATCGTGATGGGAAGGCGTGTGAAAGAGTAAGATAGCTAGAGGTGGGAGGGGACTGAAAATAAAGTGAGAAATGAGAGTTATTTGTTTTAAAGCAGGTATAGCTAGTGATATGATTTGGCTGTGTCTCCAACAAAACTTCAACTTGAATTGTAGTTTCCATAATCCCCACATGTTGTGAAAGGGACCAGGTGGAGATAATTGAACCATGGGGATGGTTACCTCCATGCTGTTCTTGCGATAGCAAGTTCTCGGGAGATCTGATGTTTTTATAAGGGGCTTTTCCCCCTTTTTCTTGGCACTTCTCTTTGCTGCTGCTATGTAAAAAGGGATGTGTTTGCTTTCCCTTTCACCATGATTATAAGTTTCCTGAGGGCTCCCCAGCCTTACTGAATTTGTGAGCCAATTAAACCTTTTTCTTTTATAAATAAAGGACATACTCAATCTCAGGTATGTCCTTATAGCAGCGTGATAATGGACTAATACATTTGGCTATGTTTAAAGGTACGTGGGAAGGAGTCAGTGGAGAAAAAGAGATAGAAAGGATGTAGGAGGAATGGGGAAAAGTGGATATACTAGGTACTATGGGGGATAGAAGAGAGAAAGACAGGCATATAATTTAAGGCTGGAGGGAAGGATGGAAAAGGTAGGTTTGTATATATTTTGAGAGGATAGCAAAAGAAATATAAAGGCTCAAAATGGCATTTAGAGAATCAGGAGGCCTACTCATCTACAGAATTTATTAAGAAGTAAAAGTGGAGAGGAGAGGTAGAGGGAGAGAATAGGTTAGAAATGACAGATGAAACTGAGAGAAGATCTGTAAAATTGAGAATGGGGAAAATTCTCCAAGTTTAGAACAGAAACTAAAAAAAGCAAACAAACCCCAAACAAAAACACAAGTCCTGGGAAATTAAATTTAACGACCAAAGAGAAAGGAAGCCAGAAACCTATAAATTTCCTTGAGAGGGGAAAGGTTTACAGATGAAGAGATATTTGACATGGAAAATCCATTTTTGGCTTTTCCCAACCTCATGCTCTTTGTGAAATAAGTGATGTTTCTCAAGCCTTGAATGTTTCAATTTCCTGAGTTGAAAGATGCCATGTTACTGTTATACTATTTATAAAGTAAGGCTTTGTTTGCTCAATCTTACTTAGGATGAGAAAATGGAAAATACGCCTCTGGGATAGAATTCAAGTCAGTTAAATTGAGACACCTATAGCATGTGCGTAATATGTATGAGATGTTAGGTTTGAGATGACCTAAAAAACAACATCCTTCCAACCTGCCTCAATTGGAATGTGTTGAAAAATAGACACAAGAATCAAACAGATGGAGATAAAAATATCCCTTTTGTTACTCATAAAGCTCTATATCATAGGGCATAGCTTAGATCTAGCAAAGAGGCTTGCCTGCACTCCCTTGCGTCCAATTTATATCCCTCCCCCAAACTGGAGGCCTTCCATGCTGGAATAATCCTGTCCCAGTAAGGGAAATCTCAGTATTTCCTCATTTGTTTTTTCTGTATGGCCAAGAACAAATGAGGATATACTGAGAAAACAGGTTTCCTATGGGTGGCTGGATTTTCAAAGAGAGACTGGGGGGTGCTAATTTGAGCAAACTCAGATCCTTTTGCCAAACTTATGAATCAGATAAGTTCCCTCTTATTTTCTGGGCAGAATCTTGAGGAAGGCAGGGAGAGTCCTGCAGTCCGACTCTAACTGACATCCTTGCATGGAGTGCAGGCAGATGAAGTTCTCTCCCTAAAATGAGTCATTGTATTAGGGACAATTGCACACGATATGTAAAGATAAAGAACATGGCCAGGCACGGTGCCTCATGTCTGTTACCCCAGCACTTCGGGCGGCCAATGCAGGTGGATCACTAGAGATCAGGAGTTAAAGATCAGCCTGGCCAACAGGGCAAAACCCTGTCTCTACTAAAAACACAAAAATTTGGGCATGATGGTGAGTGCCTGCCATCCCAGCTACTTGGGAGGCTGAGACAGAAGAATTGCTTGAACCTGGGAGACAGAGGTTGCGGTGAGTGAGATCGCACCACTGCACTCTGGCCACAAAGAGATACTCAATCTCAAAAAAAAAAAAAAAAAAAAAAAAAAAAAAAAGAACATGCCTGAGGATCCAAGGAACTTATAAGAGAAGAAATGGCATGACTCGGAATCCAGATATAGTCAGGGTAGGGTGAGAGAAATGGAAGAAACTGAAGTTGTAAGGGACTGGAATGTGAAGACTGTCACAAGATTTACCAGGGAATTTGGTCTTTATTAGACAGGCAATAGGAAATTATGGGAGGTTTCTGAGCAGAGGAGTGAACAACAGAGTTTCAGAAAGCAGTGTGCAGAATGGGTTAGAATGGAGGAAAGACCTGAGTAAGAGGAAATGAAGACCTGAATAAGGCAGTATTCAAGGAAAATGTTGGAGGTGGAAACCATGGAAGATTGGATATGTGGTATCAAAGGACATAGGGCAGTTGAAGGACATTCCAAGACAAAGAAGACAATGAGTTTGTTTTTGGATATATAGAGTTTGGTAGGTTGGAAATATCTGTGCTTTTTTGTTAGCAGACTGTTAGAAGCAAACAAAGAAACGCACAAAGACAAAAACAAATACATGAGTATTTATCATGGGGTGAGCCCTGTCTTAAGGTACAGAGACAGCAGCAAAGATGTCCAACCTGGTCCTTGTCTTTATATAGCTTACGAGTGATCCAAACTCTTCCCATTTGTGAGCGGCAGAGCCTCAACTCTCATCCACGCTGTGTCCCAGATACGTGGGAAAATCTCCAAGGGGATGGGCCCAGAAACAAATCTGTCTCCTGCGTTCACCACATTGCACGTGTTCCACTCACACGCTCTGCCTCCAGCTTCCCTTTGTTCTATTCTCATTGCCCGAAAAACCAGTGTTCATGAGAACATCAATGTCACATGTAAGGGTGCAATTCAGGTTAGGGCTTTTTCTATACTTCGTGTTAGACCTTGTCTCCCGCATGCATCAAGTTTCCCTTCTTCTGTCTAGAGTTTCACAGTGGCTGTCATGGCTTGTCTCTAGTATCTTCACTCCATATTCCACAGCTCCAAGGGAGCTTGTGAGGTGGATGGTGCACAGGCATTATTTCATTCCTATCCGTGTGTCCTTCATCACTTCTTCTGGTCCATTCCCAAAATGTGTGTGTGTGTGTGTGTGTGTGTGTGTGTGTGAGGGGAGAGAGAGAAAGAGAGAGAGAGAGAGAGAGAGAGAGAGAGAGAGAGAGAGAGAGAGAGAGGTGTCATCTATACTAGTAGCAGGCAGCTCCAAACACTATGTTATGTAAGTAATTGCAACAAAGTACAATGATTGTTTAGTAAGGGAAGGTAAAGAGCATTATTACAAGGGTAGATTGTATTGGTGGTAAGTGTCTAGAGCAGAGATTCCTAAACTTTTTGGGTTCACAGAGGCCTTACTGTTTTAGTAATTCTTTTACAGTGCCCCATGGCAAAATAAATACCTAAGAGTTCCATTTATTAAGTAGTTAGGTCCAGGTACTTTAATAAATGTTCATGTCCTAACAACTTAGTAGCTGTTTAAAAAGATACTCATGGCCACTGTAGAATGAAGACATATATTTATTTTATTCTTAAAGGGCATGGTTACTTCCTAATGACACGTGTGTGCCTGCTGGGCACTGCACAGCTTCTCAAACCTTGGAAGCAGACTGGACATTGCCACCCTCATTTCTTTTTCCACATTGATTTTCATGTGGAACTTGCTTTTTAAATCACATCTACCACTCCAAAGCCAACTTTGCCAAAATATGACACCATTGAAAGGAATGTAGTGACTTCTTGCTGAAACTGTTAAATACCTCTGACTAGGAATTCTCCCAGTGTTCAACAGATGTCAGCCATCGTTGGGTTTCCCTTGAAAATTTAAGATATCCCAGAATGCTCCATGTGAGTTTACAACAATGCCCTGGGGCACCCTAGTATGTTGGGGTGGGTGGTCAAAGAAGGCCTTTGGACTGAGAGAATATTTGAGTCAAGATGTTACTTGGGAAAGTAACTATCCTATGGGAAAGGACAGTTCAGGCAAAAGAATGCCTATAAGAGCCTTCCTAAAAGGGCAATAGCATTTCCGAAGAAGCCTTGTCTATGAAGGAATGTGGTGAGTTTGAGCAACTGTATCTACATTTCTAGAGCACTCATTACTATCTGATTTTATATTTCTATATATCTATAAATCTATATCAATATGTACTATATATACATTTATGAATATTACAAACAACATGTACTATATATTCTGTGTATATATTACAAATTAATCTAGCCATCTACCATTCTCTATCTATCTATCTATCTATCTATCTATCTATCTATCTACCTACCTACCTACCTATGAACACACACATGCAATCACTTCCTTGCTGCTGCATGAGATAAGAAAGAGAGTTCCCTGGGCATGAGTCACATGCAGTCCTGTCCAGGCTGTGAAGCCTGGATTTGTAGCAGAATGAATTAGCATGGTTTTGGAATTTCCTCCAGCAATGTTTGGCAATCCAGGAGCAGAAACAAAGAAAATGGATGGTTGGCCTGATTCAGGGTCAATAATTGGCAAAGTAGAGGTGGCAGAAAATCAAGAGGTTTGAAGGTGCGAAGATTTGGAATGTTCATTGTCTTCGCCTCCAAGCATGATTTACACGATGGCTTAGGGGAGCTGCCATTGGCAGGGAGGGCTTTGTGGCTCTTACTATGGTTCTTTGCAGCCAGTTGACTGTCTTCCCCATGGCTCCCGAAAGTCACTCACAGATCTGAGGATGCAACTGCTCCTTCTGACTTCATGTCAGTGTGGGAAGTGTGGCTTCACTCTGGACACAGATTTCCAGACCCCTGGATTATCTCACTCCTTCACAATATCACCCTGGTAGCGTGAAAAATAAGGAACAGCATGAAATAAAAGGGAACAGCATGAAAAATAAGCTTTTCCTTGACTTACTGGTTTTGGTTTAAAGCATCAACAACATGACAAAGCTTACTTCCAAATATTTTATTTTTATTTTTGGTCTATATACATATATTTTTACATAATCTGGTAAGCTTCTAAAAGGGCTCTGAGGGACCTCCACTTCCTGGTTTTCATGCCTTTGTTTGATAAAAGTGTGAGCTGAACCTAGTGACTTACAGCTAATAGAAGAATGGTGAAAGTAATGGGGTGTCACTTCAGAGATCAAGTGACAAAAAACTGTGACTTATCTGCCTTCTCTTGCTCCCTCACTCACTCTCATAAAGCCACCTGCTGTGTGTGAACTGCCCTATGTAGAAGGCCATGGGGCAAATAAATGATGGTCACTTCTGGCCAACAGCCAGTGAGGAACTGAAGCTGTCAGTCCAACAAACCACAAAGAACTGAATCTTTTCAACAACCAGTGAGCTGGGAAATAGATCCTTCCCCGGTCGAGTCTTGGGATGATCCCAACCCCAGGTAACCCCTCTATAGCAGTGTGTGAGTGATTCTGGGGCAGAGTCTACGTGGTGCCTGAATTCTTGACCTGCAAACGCTGTAAAATAATTAATGGTGTTTTAGTCCTTTAAGTAGTGGGATAATTTGTTACATAGCAATAGATGATGAATACACAAATGTCACAAAGTATAAGATGCCATTAATGGTAAGATACCTTTTATTTTATGTTCCCTAAATAAGAAATACCCTGGCCAACATGATCATCATAAGATGGATAGCACACTGTTGATTGCAGAACATAGCCTAATTTCAGAGATGTGTGAAAAAAATGCGCATCCTAGAATCAGTGTCACTATGGTAGTTGCAATCATCACACACATAAATTTTATATAATATATTTTTTCTTTTTTCTTTTTTTTTGAGACAGGGTCTCACTCTGTCACCAGGCTGGAGTTCAGAAGCTTAATCATGGCTCACTGCAACCTCTAACTCCCAGGCTCATGCCTTTCTCCCATCTCAGCCTTCTGAGTAGCTGGGACTACAGGTGCTTGCCACCATACCCGGCTAATTTTTGTGTTTTTTTGCAGAGACAGAGCTTCACCCTATCATCCAGGTTGGTCTTGAACTCCTGAGCTGAAGTAATCTACCCGCCTCAGCCTCCCAAAGTGCTGGGATCACAGACATGAGCCTCTGCGCCAGGCTCCTGAATGTTTTTTTATGGACATAGTCCAAGGTTGTATGTCATCTTTATCCCATTCAGTTTTTTAATGGGCAACACAAACACATGACAAAAAATTTCAAATAGTAGATGTCCATGTATTATTTCTACTGGTTGTTACATACTTCCAGGAATAGTCTGTGCACACTCAAGCATCCCTCTTCCCTTTTCTCTTCTCTTTGTCTTTTCTCTTTCAGCACAGTCGGCAGCATACTACGTGCATTGCTCTGCACCTTGCGCTTTTCCGGTAACAATGTGACTTGGTAATAGTTTCGTAATACTTTGAAAAGATCATCTTTAATATTGAGGTTGAGAAGTCTGACTTCAGCATTTCTCCCACTATTTTTCCCTCTAAAAATTTTTTAAACATCTTTTATTTATTCATGATTTTAAAGTTCTGTGATGATTTGGCTCTATTTTTGCTTCTGATGCTGTTTCCTAACATATTCTTTCAATCTATAAGTTGTTAGCTTTTACTCCTGTATGTATGTATATAAATGTGTGTGTGTGTGTGTGCGTGTGTGTGTGTATTTTTCTCTACCTGTTGTTTTCTGTTTGTCTGGAACTGAAACTTCCATTCCTATTATTTGGCTGTCAGGCTTTCTGGATTAATCGTCTCTCTCATGTCTTGCTTTTACCCATGGTTTTATGTCCTGATCTCTATTTTCTCTCTTTCTGGGAAGGAAACTGGGATGAACTTTATCTTCATCAAAGAAAAAGTTCCATGGAAAATTTTATTTTGCATGCTCTAGCTTTATTTTTTAAGAGCTCTTCTTTCCTCATTGATTAATAAATTCTTGTTTTATGGTTACATTATCTTCTCATGTCTCTCCAAGGATGAGATTTAAGAAAAATCCTGTAATTTCTTTCTTTCTTTCCTTCCCTTCTTCCTTCCCTCCCTCCATTTCCTTCCTTCCTTTCTTCCTCCCTCTTTCCCACTCTCCCTGCTTCCTTCCTTTCTCTTCTTTCTCCTTCTTCCTTCCTTTCTTTCTTTCTTTCTTTCTTTCTTCTTTTTCTTTCTCTCTCTCCATCGTCCTTCCTTCCTTCTTTTCTTTCTTCCTCTTTCTTTCTCTTTCCTTTCTCCTTGCTGTCTCTGTCTTTTTCTTTCTTCCTCCCTTTCTCTCTCCTTTTTAAAAAATTAACCCAAACTCTGGGCATATTGAGAAATAATGTGGGGGAAAAAGGTAAGGCATATGAGAGAGTTCAAAATACCACTTTTAATAAACAACTGAAGCCTCAGGTAGAGGATGTAGTTTAGCCTAAGAGTCAAGTGGGCAAATGCAACCCCAGATCTGGGAGACTTAGGCAGCCAATCACAGGCAGTGCTGAACTGCGACAGGACTCCTCCCATGGTAAGAATGTTCTCACTGAGAAAACATGCTCAGCCTTGGAAAGACTCACTCCCAAGAGGAAAGGGTAGAGCTGAACTAAGCCTGACCAGTTCTTTCTCCCAGACTTACCTTTGCTGCTCTATGGGAGAGGCTGGTGGGAGGGCGGGCGAGGCCAGAGGGTGCCCTGCCTCCCTGTGAAGGGAGGTGCAGGAAGCTGGTAAGTCTCACTGCCAGCCTCTCCTTGTGGTGGAGGGTGCCTGGCTTCTGGCACTCTGTGTGTAGGAGTAGGTGAAGGTCCTGACTGTTATAAATATTAAATTCCATCTTAGCCTCCAGGGTTGCTTTCGTGTCCTCCTCCCACGCTCTGTGATATCAGAGTCCTCAGTACATGAGTTTCTCTGACTCCCTGTGGTGGGGAGAGGCAGGTCTGTTCTCAGCCCTCTGCTTTTCTTCATAGCTTTCTCTGCCCTGCTAAATAAGTTACTCTCTCTGCCCTGCTTCTCATTCCTCAAAACTGTTGCTTTTTCCCATTCAGGACATCTCTTGTCTTGATGTCCCTTTTTTGTGAGTATTTATACTGTTTTCTCCTTTACTGTGGAAATAGATGCATTAAAACACAAGCTTAAGATTCTTACACTTGCTTTGCCACATGCTAACTACATGACTTTGGACAAGTTATTTAACCTCTCTTTGCCTTAGATTATTCAATTGTAAAATGGATTGTGTAAGGTTGAAAAGTGACAATGCATGTAACATATCCAGATCAATGTCTGGCACCCAGAGAACATTCAGTAAATATTAGTCATCATCATTACCATCTCATCATCTTCTTAGTGGAGTTTTGGGAAGGGTAGGATGTAAATATGAGTGTTCTGTTAATATCGCTATCTTTCTGTATCAGCTTGTCCAACCCGTAGCCCACAGGCCACATGTGGTCCAGGATGGCTTTGAATGAGGCCCAACACAAAATTCATAAACATTATGAGATTTGTGTATGGACCTTTTTTCTTCTCCTTTTTTTTTTCAGTAGCTCATCAGGTAACATTAATGTTAGTGTAGTTTATGTGTGGCCCAAGATTGCATTGCTTAATTGTATCTCAGGAAAAAAAAATAGCTTCATTGACCTATAAATATCTTTCTTAGGTCCCATAAAACACTAATTATTTTACAAAAAAAAATTTATAAGGTGATGGCACCTCAAATACCCTGACTTGAAAATCACACATTCTATGCATGTAACAAAATATCACCTGTACTCTATAAATATGTAAAAAAAAAAAATTCAGGCTATATAGAACAATGGAAACAAAGGAGGTAAAAATGACCTGAGGTCCCAGCAGCCAGTGATACATCTATTAATATCTTGATGAGAACCCTTCCAGAAACCTCTCTCATTTATGCACACACACATAAATGCATTCAATTTTATGTAAATAAGATTCTTTATTTGCTCTTCTCGAATCCACTTTTTTTTTTCTTTTTTGAGACAGGGTCTTACTCTGTCATCCAGGCTGAAGTGCAGTGGTGCAATCTCGGCTCACTGCAGCCTAGATCTCCTGGGCTTAAGTGATTCTTCTGCCTCAGCCTTCGGACTAGCTGGGACTACTGTCACCATGGCTGGCTAATTTGAAAAAAAGAATTTTTTTTTTTTTTTTTTTTTTTGTAGAGATGGGTGTTCCGCTATTTTGTGATCTTCCTGCCCCAGCCCCACAAAGTGCTGGAATTACAGGCATCAGCCACCATGCCTGCCTAACCCACTCTTTAATACAATAATATCTGTGGCTCTCTTTTCGTTCCAATAAACATAGATCATCATTGGGAAGGAATACAAAGTGTTTCTCTATATAGATCTGCCTTATTTTGCTTATCAATCTCCTGTGAATAGACTTTTAAGTGATTTCTAGTTTTTCTCCGTTGTACAGCTTGCAGTAATGAACATCCTTGTATAGTTCCTAGAAATGACTGCTTGTTGAAAGGTATACGTATTTACATGCTGATACTTGTTGCCAACCATTCTCTACAAATCCTGCCCACCAGTGTTTCATTTTTATATAGTAAAATCCATTTCTCTGAACTGTTTGATTTCTTTGATTACTTCAAGCCTTAGGAAATTATTTTTTTTAAACCTAGCATATCTTTATGTCATTTTTCTATAATTTGATTAAAAAGACAAAAACTATAATCCAAGTGGGGCACAAAGGCTTTCAATTTCCTGATTCTATTAGAAATCAAGTGACAATTTTTTTCTTAGGGCTGAAGAAATCTTTTCTTCCTTTCTTTAGATGAGGAAATATTTCTGAAGTTCTGGAATTGCAGGTATGCATAATACAGATACGCTATAGTTTATTGAGTTATTTCCAAATGGTAGACATTTAGGTTGTTTCCCTATTAAAACTGATGAAGTAGTTAGCAACTTTGTTGCTCTTTTGTTTCTTTCAGGGACTTTTTCTCTAAGTCAGATAATGGAAGTGAAATTGTCAGAGGCCTGTGAACCAGAGCAACTCCATCTTAAATAGGGAGCTGGGTTCAATGTGGCTGAAATCTACTCGGGGGCTTTCCCAGACAGTTAAGGCATTCTAAGTCACAGGATGAGATAGGAGGTCAGCACAGAACACAGGTCATAAAATCCTTGCTGATAAAACAGGTGGCAGTAAAGGAGCAGGCCAAAACCCACCAAAACCAAAATGGTGATGAGAGAGACCTCTGGTCTTCCTCACTGCTATACTCCAACCAGGGCCTTGACAGTTTACAAACGTTATGGCAACATCAGGAAGTTACCCTATATGGTCTAAGAAGGGAAGCCATGAATAATCTACCCATTGTTCAGCATATCATCAAGAAATAACCTTAAAAATGGGCAACCAGCAGCCCTCGGGGCTGCTCTGTTTATGGACTAGCCATTCTTTTATTCCTTTACTTTCTAAATAAACTTGCTTTCACTTTGCCCTGAGGACTCACCCTGAATTCTTTCTTGCGAGAGACTCAAGAATCCTCTCTTGGGGTTTGGATTGGGACCCCTTTCCTGTAGCACAATTGCTGGGTCAAAGGAGAAGTATGTTTGAATTATAGTTGCATTTAGAGCAGTGTTTCTCAGTGGTTTTTTTCTGTTACTATCCTCTCCCCAGAAAAAATTAAATAGAAATTATTAAATTAATGACTTAAGCTAATTTAATTGTAAATTGATTTAAATAATTACAGTATATTACATTTCTCCCTGATAGGAGAAATTAAACACTAAAGGATCAAATTTTGTTGGGTAGGGTTGTAATATTACTCCACTTTGAGAATGCATGATTCAGATAAACACAAGTTGAAAACTTTTTGGCTTCAGCAAGTCTGTAGAATAGACCCATCTCTCTGTTATAAAGGCTGTGAGATCCAATTCTTGCAACCTGTGCAGCATTGAGTACCTGTGGCTCATCTGGAGCCCTTCAAAAATATTTACCAAATGGAACTGAATGTTGATAACACAACGTCTTAGAACATTATCATACCCAGCATAAAGCAGAGCAGATAGACAGGATTAATTTCTTCTCTTTCCTTTTCACATTAATTAACATTGTCAAGATTCCCTAGAACGTCCCTTGAAAACTCACGGAGAAAAAACACAGAGAAGGAATAATTGGGTCGGAGGCTGTCACTGGTGAGAGCTTGCTAACGCACTCCTTTTGTAGAAGCTGTGCATCATTGAGGAGCAGGGAATCTGGCCCATGAGCCTCGTTCTTTGAAATATGCTCTGTGAAAAGTAGAGTGGCAGGAAAATCTAAGTTGCTGCATTTGTTATGTGAGAAAAAACTTGATGGCGCTGAAAGAAATCGGACCCCTGATGTGGGAAAACTGCAAAAGAAAAGCCATGACATTTAGAAATCATTTCTTTAGCTCTGCTATGTGAATCCAGTGACCATATTAGACGTGAAAGGAAGGGGACTTTCAATCATTACAGAAACACGAAAAAGTCACCAGAGAGAATAGGAATAGGGGGACAGATACAGCTGTTGTCTCAGTGCCGTTGGGAGAATAAGGATACTTTTGCCAGATGCGTTTGCCATCGCTACTACAGAAAAGCTATGGTCTAATCTTTCTGCACTGGCTGTGTTTCTCGAGCAAGTTGCTTGGTGGTTCTGGTCCTCAGCTGGGCTGCATGAGCTGGAAGCAAAGGTTTTGCTTAAATCACTTGAGTGGAGAGATTTGATGTCAAAACTTTTGGAATTGCAGCTGAGAGCTAATAAAATGCTAATGAAGGAACGAAGAGACCTCCTGGAGTTCTAAGTAACGTTTTTATGTGTGCGTTAACATTTTAATTTTTATATTTATGGTTTCACTTTAACATGGATTAGAAAAAAAATCACACTACTGACTTCATAGGTAACATTTATTGTTTTGGATATGTCTCTTAAAAAACAAAATTTATTATAAATTGGCAAGTAAAAATAACACATAGAGTTGTAAATGGGTATGGCTAAAAAAAAAAAAAGAATGAAGGAGATTTGGAATGAATAAAGTTTGGGAAACAGTGACTATGCCATTTTTTTCCCCCTAGAATTGGCTCCATGGCCCACCACTTAGCATTGACTAGTCAGAAGCAGTTAAAATTGTTCCTTGGGTTTTCCGTAGCTGAGAAGGTAAAACACAGAATAAATTGCCAAGGTGGTTTCAGCACCCTTGTTAAGAATCCAAAGCATAAGACATTTTCTCTTAAAAATACTAATAGCTAACTTTTGTTGGGGGCTCATTGTGCCAGGCCCTATTCTAAATTTTGTATATTTTCTTTCATTTAATCCTCGGGACAACCCTGGGAACTAAATTCCAGTATTACCCTTTTTGTGTTTTGTGGTTGTTGTTGCTTGCTTTTTGTTTTTTTAAGTCTCACTCTGTCACCCAGGTTGGAGTGCAGTGGTGCAATCTTGGCTCACTGCAACCTCCACCTCCCAGGTTCAAGGGATTCTCTTGCCTCAGCCTCCCAAGTAGCCAGGACTACAGGTGCACGCCACTACACCCGGCTAATTTTTGTATTTTTAGTAGAGACAAGGTTTCACTATGTTGGCCAGGCTGGTCTTAAACTCTTGACCTCAAGTGATCCTCCTGCCTCTACCTCCCGAAGTGCTGAGATTATAAGTGTGAGCTACCACGCCTGGCTAGATTTATAACTTTTGTCCCCATTTCACAGAATAGGAAACTGAGGTCCAGAGAGCATGTTGCTTAAGGCTCCAGAACTATAATAAAGTAGCCAGGCTTTGAACTCAGGCAGACTAATTCCAGGCCTGTCATCTTCTCCATGCCAGTCTTAGGATTGCAAGACCTCCCAGAATGAGGACTCCTTCCTGCTGCAACGGCAGGGAGTCTCGTTTTTTTTTCCCAGAAGCTTGAGGCTGGCTTCCAAGACAAGTGCTTCTCACATTTTAATAAGCTTTCTGAATCGCCAGGGGATCTTGTGTGAAAACTAGAATTAAGGAGATGTGGGTTGGGACCAGAGATCCAGCATTTCTAACAAGCTCCCAGGCAATGCTGCTCCTTATGATCCCCGGAGTGTGCTTGAATAGAAAGGTCAAGAGCCCTTTATTTTTGTGGAGTGCACCTCTCTTGCTCTTTAATCCTCTGCCCTGTCTCCAAGTCATCAAGTGAGTTCAGGGTGCACGTGAAGTTGGATACAAACCCACATTGGTGAAACTGGACATTTGGCGATTAGATTCAACACAGATGCGTCCTTGGATTTCTCCCTTTCTTTGTTGGCTAAAAAGGGGGCATAACTAGCTCTTCTCAAACAGAACAGCAAACAATGGCATCAAGTCCAGAGGGCACAAAGGCTTAGCTCTCTCTGTTCAGGAAAACAAGATTCCTAATACATTTGGAGAGGATTCAGCGTTAGTCTTGGTCCTTGGGCTGCAAATCTGTTTTTAACTTTATGTAACATCTTGGCTCTTCTTCCAAGAAGTGTTTCAAAATTGTTTGACGTCTGTGCTCTGGGGTGTCTACAAAGAGACAAATCGTCCTTTCATATGAGTTGACTTGGCAATAAAGCACGGCCTGTCCCTTTCGGTGTCCAGAAATCTCCCAAACTTGTGGCAGGTAACCTCTTCCTCTCTATCTTTTCCCAAGATTTCCTTCAGACAGAAGTCTGCTGTGAATGCTCTCCTGATTTCCATTCAATTGTATACATTGTCATAGGTGCAAATCTTCTTTCAGAAGCTTGGATTTGCGAGAAAACTACTTATAACGTATTTTTCAAATTCAATCCAATATATATTTTAAAGCTCCTATTTCTCTAGGGTAAAAATTTTGATCTCAGTTAATTTGAAGTTTCTTCCTGCCCTAGCATTTATTTAAATTCTGGGGAAACTGGATGTCTCATGGGTTCAACTACTTTTTAATATAATCTGGTTATATGGGCATTGGGTAAGACATCTGCCACCCAATTTGATTCTTCCTCATTGGCCCGAGCATGTGACTACAGAGACTTCCTTGTCCTTGTCTCTATGGTTTGTACATGGCCTTCCTCTTATTCAAGATGTTTTCCAAGAAATATTTTGTCTAAGGTGAGAGTCCTTTCCAGACCCTTAACATCATAGGCTTTTAATACACTGGAGCCAGGAAAAGTATTGTTTGTTTCTCTGCTTCCTTCTTTAAGCACAACCTTATGCCCTAACCAATGAGCATAAAATAGCTTTGCTGTTAAAAATGGAGAAAAGGCCAAAAAAGAGATAACAGAGGCACATATTTGAAAAATATCACGTTGCTATGAAATCAAATGTCCCAGATGGATTGCCATGCAATGTGTGCAGATCTATGTATGTTTCTACTTTTTCCATGCTGCACTTGTTTTAATAGGATCATTTTCCTAAATGCTGTTCCTGGTGCTTGTCCTTCTCGGTTCTGGTTCACTCGGCCTCTGGCAAAGAATCATGGAACTGGGAGAGGTGGAAGATCTGGAGCTAAAGGGGAAGGAAGGAGGATAATGGAGCACACCTGAGAACTTTGCTGTGTCATGGTTGTGAAGATGTGACTTACACTGTTGCCCATCACATGTAACTGAATTCAGGGTGCGCATGAAGTTGGATGCAAATTACGTTGGTGAACCAGACATTTGGTGATTAGATTCAGCACAGATGCATTTATATGCTAGTTTATAGTGAGATGAGATAAACTAGCGGGGAATTACTTGATTGTTGAGATAATACTGGTGGTAAGCTCATTTTAATGTGCAGTTTATTGGAGTGGTTAAGGACATTATCTTCAGAGTAAGAAAGCCACATTTGATTCCTGGCTCTGACACTTCCGTATGGTTGACTTGGACAAGCTACTAAATCTTGCCAATAATTGCAATGGGAGTAACAGTAGTGTCTATATGGTAGGTTTGCTGTAATGTTTAAATAAGATTATGTAATGCATACTAAGAGCTAAGAATATTGAGTGCCTGGCCCTTGGCAAGCAGAATGAACGTTAACTGGAAAAGGGTCGATTTTCTGAAAATTTCCTCATTTTAGTTATCTTTAAGTAGGCCTTGTCTTTGTCCTTATTTCTGAACATGGAAACAACCCTAGAGGCAAAGACTATTATTCAACTGATCTTAAGGACCAGCAGACAAAGCAGCTGATGTAAATTTCCCATCATTCCCTTCACTTCAGAAGTTATGTCTCCACCATACCTTATGTTGCACATGCTGATTTAGCAAACCTGAAGCCCTGGTTTTAATAGAAAAGACTTGCAGCATGGCCACCAGGAAAATGTTTCCGAATGCTTGTTGCGGAAAGAGTAGTTAGTCTGCGCCTGTCAACATCGCAACTGGAATCATCTTAAAACGCAAGACACATGGTTGGGAGCTGGCAAAGGAAAGGATACTTTCACCCTTAGCAAGTAGCTCATTTCCATTAATTGAGTCTGAATATTCATAAGTTGCAAAGCTCCAGACAGGTTTTCACAAACCTATGAGCAGGGACTGACAATATTTACAGCGCTCTAAGCTGAATTGTATTACTAGGAAGTTTGTAAATATGGAGGACGCCTGCTCTGCTGTCCCTTGTGTGATATCTGGGCTTCTGCTGTGATTTTCTGGGCTCCTTTAACCCAGGAACCTGTGGTTGGGAATGACAAACATCTACCAGTTTCTGAGTTCCAACTCACGTTGGTTGCTATTATGCCACCCAGGTACTCTGGTGGGAGGGCTCTGTGGAGCTCCTCTTTCCAACTCTAGACACTCCCTCAATGCTTGTAAGTTTCTCTCATCCTTTTTGTCAGCTTTGCTTTTTTCCCATCTAGCTTGCTCTTCAACAAAAGAAAACAAACATCACAGAAATGAACTGATATCATTCAGTTTGGCAGAAGTTATGTTTTTATGGACTATTATAATATTTGCCTCTTTCCAAACTTCTTGATATTGAAGTTTCCTCTGACTTCTGTAGTTTCCTCTCTTAGGACTCTATAAATAGAGTTGGGAATTTTAGTTGTTCTTCCACTTGTGTCACCAGAGAATGAATATATCCTTTTTTTTTTTTCTGAGTTGGAGTTTTGCTCTTGTTGTCCAAGCTGGAGTGCAATGGCGTAATCTTGGCTCACCGCAACCTCCGCCTCCAGGATTCAAGCGATTTTCCTGCCTCAGCCTCCCTAGTAGTTGGGATTACAGGCATGCGCCACTATGCCTGGTGAATTTTGTATTTTTAGTAGTGATGGGGTTTCTCCACGTTGGTCAGGCTGGTCTCGAACTCCCAACCTCAGGTGATCTACCCTCCTTGGCCTTCCAAAGTGCTGGGATTACAGGCATGAGCCATGGTGCCTGGCCCACATCTGTTTTTGTATGTTGTGCAAGGATAGCAGAAGAGACAAATGAAATGTTGTTTCATGAACAACAATAACAAAAGAAAGATAAATAAAGTAGGAAATTTGTTTTTAGGCAATGATGTGAATGAATTTAAACTAATATTGATTATATAAGCAATAATAACAACACATTGTGGGATTTAAAATATATTTTGGTTTAAAATGTAGGCTAATTTAAACATAAATAATACATGCTAATAGAGAAAAGATGTAATAATAAAAAAATCTATCTGAAACAAGATGAGAAAAGACAAAAAAGGAACAAAAAGCAAATGGAACAAGTAGAAAACACATGATAGATGGTAGTTTTTTTTCTGCTTGATGATATACTGACTGCTGAATTATGTCCCCTTCCCTCCTCTAAATTCATATGTTGAAGTTCTAACCCCCAATACCTAAGAATGTGACTGTTATTTGGAGATAGTGCCTTTATAGAAGTAATCGGGGTTATATGTGATCATTAAGGTAAACGTGATCCAATATGACTAGTCTCTCTATAAGAAGAGAATATTAAGATACAGAGACACAGAGAAAAGATTATGTGCAGACAGAGGGAAAAGATAGCCATTTACAAGTCAGGGAGAGATGCTTCAGAAGAAACCAACCCAGCTGACACCTTGATGTGAACTACGAGAAAACAAGTGTGTATTGTAAGCTGTCAGACCTGTGGTATTTTGTTGCGCCAGTCTTAGCAAACTAATACAGCTTCCTCAACATCAGTATTAATGTCAAATGCATATGGACTATATGCTCAAATTAAAAGACACAAATTGCTAAACTGGAATGAAAGAAGACTTATGTTGGCTTACAAGAGACATGTCAAGATCACAAGAATGTGGAAAGATCAGAATAAAAAGGTGAAAGAAAAATATACACTATGAAAACTCTAACCTAAAAAAATTTGATGTAGCTATATAAAGATTAAAAATGCTGTTTTTGGCTGGGTGCGGTGGCTCAAGTCTGTAATCCCAGCACTTTGGGAGGCCGAGGTGGGTGGATCACGAGGTCAAGAGATCGAGACCATCCTGGTCAACATGGTGAAACACCGTCTCTACTAAAAATACAAAAAAATCAGCTGGGCATGGTGGTGCGTGCCTGTAATCCCAGCTACTCGGGAGGCTGAGGCAGGAGAATTGCCTGAACCCAGGAGGCAGAGGCTGCGGTGAGCTGAGATCGCGCCATTGCACTCCAGCCTGGGTAACAAGAGTGAAACTCCATCTCAAAAAAAAAATGCTGTTTTTAATGAAAAAGACTGGTAGAGATAAAGAGGACATTTTATAATGCCAGAGGATCAATTTACCAAGAAGGTATAAGAATTCTCAATTTGTATAGATCCAGTAATATGAAATCAAAAAGGCAAAACTGGATAGAATCACAGTTGTATTGATAGATTTTTATCACACTTGTCAGTGGCTGATAAAATAAGTAGATAAAACCAGCAATAATCTACAAAACTTGAATAATGCAGTCAACAAATTTGACCTAAGGACATGCAGAGAATATTGCAGCCAACGACTGTAGACTATCCATTAATTTCAAGCACAGTATAAACTGGTTGTCTGCTGAAACATAAAGGAAGTCTCACCAGATTTCGTGATGCAAATCATATAGCGTTTGGTTTCTAAACAAAATTTAATGAAGTTGAAAATCAGTAACAAAAATGGTCCTGTAGTAACTAGGCATCTTTATGCAAAAAGTGAACTTCAACCTGTACTTTTTTGGTATAACTTTATGTATAACTTCATTATACATAAAAATGAACTCAAAATAGATTTTAGATCTAAATGAGAAAGCTAAAATTATAAAAAAAATTTAGAAAAAAAAGAAGAGAAAAGTCTTCATGGCCTTTGGAGAAGAAAAAAATTTTTTACACAGGTCACAAAAAGGCACTAATCATAAACATTAATCGTAATAATTGGACTATACTGAATTTAAAACTTTGCTCTTTGAAAGGCACTGTTAAGAATCCAAGAAGCAAGCCAGAAGACAGAAGACTCAGAGAAAATATTTACAATACACATATAAGACAAATGATTTGTGTCCAGAATGCATAAATACCTCTTGCAGCTGAATGGTAAGACGATAAAAACAAAAACAAACAAACAAACAAAAACAATAAAAAATGAGCAAAAGAATTGAGTGGATACTTCACAAAAGATGTCTTAATGGCCAAGAGGCACATGAAGTGATGCTGAGCATTATTAATCATAGGACAAATGCAAATTACAACCATTAGGGTGGCCAAAATGTAAAAGGTTATCAGTAGCCTGTGTTGGTGAGGATGTAGAAAAGCTATAACCAGGCCAGGAGTGGTGGCTCACACCTGTAATCCCAGCACTTTGAGAGGCTGAGATTGGTGGATCACCTGAGGTCAGGAGTTAGAGACCAGCCTTACCAACATGGTGAAACCCCATCTCTACTAAATAAAAAAATTAGCTGAGCATGGTGGCACATGCCTATAATCCCAGGTACTTGGCAGGCTGAGGCAGGAGAATCACTTGAACCCAGAAGGCAGAGGCTGCAGTGAGCTGAGATTGCACCATTACACTCCAGTCTGGGCAACAAGAGTGAAACTCCATCTCAAAAAAAAAAAAAAAAGGAAAGGAACAAAGAAAAACTAGAACCTCATTTATTATTGTTGAGAATTGTAAAACTGCAAAGTGCTTCTAAAGTTGTAGAGCCACTTTAGAAAAATATTGGGCAACTTCTTATAGAGTTTATACATTTACTGTATGATTCAGAAATTTCATTACTATGTTGTACATAAGAGAAATGAAAACACATGTCTACAAAAGGATTACATATAAATGTTTATTGTACTTTTATTTGTAATAACAAAAAACTGGAGACAAGTCAGATGTTCATCAGTGAATGGATGAACAAATTTGTGATATATTCATTCAATGGAACACTTCTTCAGCAATGAAAAGCAAAAAACTACTGAAACATGCAACGTCATGGCTATATCTCAAAAACATTACAATGATGAAGGAGGGTAGAGTAAATAATATATGATCCTATCTATACAAAATTGTATAGCAAACAAAACTAGTTTGTAGTGACAGAAAGTAGTTTAGTGATTGTCTGGGATTAAAGGTAGAGTTGGATAACTTTTTTGGAGTGAAAATGTGTTCAATACATTAATTGCAGTCATGATTACACAAATCTTTATGTTTTTCAAGACTTGCAAAACTGTATTAATATGCATAAATGTATATAATTTAGCACATAAATTTATACCTAAATAAATCGATTTAAAAAGAAAAAATCAATAAAAATATTAAGAAATACACTTCTAAATAAACTGTGAGGCACAGAGTCAATTAGAGGCAAAGAGTCAATTATAATGGAAACTAAAAAAAAATTGAATTGAATGATATTAAAAATATTAGACGTTGAAACTTCCTATTAAACCAGTGCTTAGGGGGAAATGCGTTAAGTACATGTATTGAAAAAGAAAAAAGGTTTTGAAAATTAATTAACCAAGTGATATGGTTTGGCTCTGTGTCCCCACCTAAATCTCATCTTGAATTGTAATCCCCATGTGTTGAGGGACAGGCCAGGTTGGAAGTGATTGGAATATGGGGGTGGTTTCCCTATGTTGTTCTCGTGATAGTGAGTGAATTCTCATGAGATCTGGTTGTTTGATAAATGTCTAGCACTTCCCCCTTCTCTTTCTCTCTCTCTTGCCACTGTGTAAGATGTACCTTGCTTCCCCTTCAGCCATGATTGTAAGTTTCCTGAGGCCTCCTCAGCCACATGGAATGTGAATCAATTAAACCTCTTTTGTTTACAACTTACCCAGTCTTGGATAGTTCTTTATAGCAGTGTGAAAACGGACTAATACACCAAGCATCCACTCTAATAAGTTAGGAAAGTAACGGCAAAGTGAACTTCAAGTAGGCAGAAGAAGAGAAATAAATATTACAACAGACAATAATGAAGTAGAAAGCAAACATCAAAGCTAAAATTTGGCCTTTTGAAAATACTAAAATAATTGATGAACTTCTCATAAGATTAATTTTTTAATAAAGAAAGAATGTATGAAAGACTAATGTCTAAAATAAAAATGAAGACACCACCACAGTTTTCAGACATTAAAAACATGTCAAAATGATTTTAAAAGATGAAAAAGAAAGTAGGCACAAATGATTACCTGAAATGAAAAGGAAGATATCAATACTAATCCTACAGACATAAAATAGATAAGAGGATGTTATTAATGCTGTTACAAAGCGAGTTGTATTCCCCACCCCCAAATTTGTGTGGTGAGGTCCTAACCTCCAATGTGACCGTATTTGGAAATAAGACCTTTTAAGAGGCAATTAAGGCTAAATGAGGTTATAGGTGTGGAGCCCTGATCCAATATGACTGGTGTCCTAATGAGAGGAGAAAGAGCAGCTAAGAATGTATGCACAGAGAACAGGCCATATGAAGACATAATAAGAAGGCAGCTTGGCTGGGTGTGGTGGTTAACGCCTGTAATCCTAGCATTTTGGGAGGCTGAGGCAGGCAGATCATTTGAGGTCAAGAGTTCAAGACCAGCCTGGCCAACATGGTGAAACCCTGTCTCTACTAAAAATGCAAAAAATTAGCCAGGTATGGTGGCAGGTGCCTGTAATCACAGCTACTTGAGAGGCTGAGGCCGGAGAATCACTTGAACCCGGGAGGTGGAGATTGCAGTGAGCTGAGATTGCACCACTGCACTGCACTCCAGCCAGGCAATAAAGCAAGACTCAGTCTCAGAAAAAAAAAAAAAAAAAAGAAGGCAGCCCTCTGAAAACCAAAGAGAGAGAGAAAGAGAGAGAGAGAGAGAGAGAACTCAGGAGAAATCAAACCTGCCAACACTTTGATCTTGGACTTCCAGCCTCCAGAACCTGAAAAGGCAAGCCACAGAGTCAGAGAACATTTCTGTTGTTTAAGCCACCTAGTCCGTGGTATTTTGTTACAGTAGCCCTAGCAAACTGAAACAAGCTCTAGTAAATTTCATTGTTTAGATTAAAAAAAAAGCCTCTTGATAAAGCAGCTTACCCAAAATAACATAAGCAAAAATAGACAACCTGAATGTTCTTAGTGAAGACATTGATCCATAATTAAAAATCTTCATTCTAAGGAAGCTCTAGGCCAACATGGCTTCTCTAGCAAATTATACCACAAAATTTAAGAAAAAAAGTGCTACTCTTCCACAAACTCCCCCAGAGAATGGTGAAAGGTGGATCATTCTCCCAATGCATTCCCATCATAACTTTATACCAAAAGAAGAATACATAAACTTTATTGAAATAAAGAAAAAAGTCAGCTAGACTAGTTGAAAAGTGAACATGATCTGAAGAAGCACTTCAAAAGGGTATACAGACAGCCAATAAACTTATGAAAAGGTTCAATTTCATTACCCTGCAGGGAAATGAATGTTAAAAACACAGTGAGGTAACCATACACACCCACCAGAATGGCTAACATTAAAATCAAGCATCGAGGAGAATCTTGGGTAACTGGAACTGTTACGCACTGCTGGCTACAATATAAATTGGTTACAGTCACTTTGGAAAATGGTTTGGTAGTTTTTACTGAAGCTGAAGATTCATATACACTATGCCCCAGGAATTTCTCTCCTAGATATATAGCTAACATAAATAAATGCATGCAGTTAAATACAACAATTTCAAAGCAGTATCATTCATGATAATCCTGAAGATGAAACGCTATAAAGATCCATCAACCACAGAATGGATAAATGCATTACATATAGTATACAATAAAATTCTCTCTTGCAATGGAAATGAATAAATTATATACATAAAAAAATGGGAATGAGCTGGGTGTGGTGGCTCTTGCCTGTAAATTCCAGCACTTTGGGAGGCTAAGGCAGGAGAATTGCTAGAGCCCAGGAATTTGAGACCACCCCGGCAACATAGTGAGATCCTGTCTCTATAAACAAATTTTTAAAATTAGCTGGGTGTGGTGGCACACGTCTGTAGTCCCAGCTACTCAGGAGACTGAGGCAGGAGGATCACTTGAGCCAAGGAGGTGGAGGTTGCAATGAGCTGTGATCATACCACTATACTTCAGCCTGAGTGATAGAATGAGATCCTGTTTCAAAATAATGTGGATGAATGTCCCAAATATGATGTTGAGTGAAATAAGCTAATCACAAAGGTTTCACCATGTTGGTCAGGCTGGTCTCGAACTCCTGACCTCATGATCCACCCGCCTCGGCTTCCCAAAGTGCTGGGATTATTGGCATGAGCCACTGCATCTGGCCTGTTGTTTTTTACACAAAATCCTGTTAAGATTTTTTAAGTATAATTCTTGGTCAAGGGATAGGAACCTTTCTAAGTCACCCTTTTCTCTGTATTATTTCTAAGTATTCTGTACAGTTTCTACATAGATTTAGGATTAAAGTAATTTTAAAAACCCTATAATTATTTGTTCAATGACTAGCTCCACTGTCGACTCTGTAAGGTACCTGAGGGCAGAGTTCATGCCTAGTCTGTGCCTGACAGTCATAAAATGAACGAACCTTTCCAACTCCTGCTTCAGGCACTGAATTCTGCTGAAATAAAGGACCTTGCCTTGTACAATGAAGATGGCATCGAGCTAGGGATTAGATGATTTCATTTAAATTGCATCCATAACCCAGGCCACCTTGAACAAGTTATTTAACCTCTCTGAGCGCCAGTGAACAGGTTTGCAAAATGAGGATAATAATGTCTGTCTTTCTGCCGGACTATTGTGAGGATTAACGAGGTAACCTTTGAGGTTGTGCTTTGACTCTACGTGACTCTATTATCAAGACTGAGATTTTTCCTGCAACAAAAAGATAAATGAAAGATACCTGTGACTGTTAATCGCTTCTTTTAGGGAACAGGTTCTTAAGATGATTGGAAACATTTATCAATTTACCCTCTCTCTGGCATAGACATCAGCAGAGCCGAGCGTAACTGGATGCATACCTCAATCTGCGCTCTCAGGAAACAGGAAGGAAACAAAGTATTGTTTTGCTTTCATCTTGAACACAATGCTTGGGTGTTAACGTACGTGCAGTCTTGGCAACGCCTCTTGAGATTGTGTAGTGGATATTTTTTGAGGTGTAGCTCCAGCATCCCATGATCCTGTCATTGTGCCCTTATCGAGAATAGTGGACCTCTGGAAGCCGTTTTGTATGATGTGACTCACCCTGGGTCACAGATGATTGGCTTAAAAAGGGGCAGCTTGCTCCAGCTGGCCCAACCAGAGTATCTCTTCCAGGAGCTTGGAAAATGCCAGCCTTTCTATTAACTGAAGCTGAATCCTTTAACCCTTTAATGGGATAATAAGTTTCTTCTTTACAGTTATTGAAAGTGAGATTTTTGTATTCCATTGACTTTTGTCCTAACTCAGGGAATAGAGTTTGTCAGTAGCAGTAAGACTAAAAGTATACCTTTTGTGTTTTTCTGGCTTTTCTATCTCTCACGCTTTCTCTCTCACGTTCCCCCATCAGCCTTCCTATCCTCCCTCCCAACCCCAGTTCTTTTTCTAATCATGCCCATAAACAAAGGGATAGACAAATTCACAAAACAGTAGTACTTGCCATGAACATTTTCCCCCACACTGCTGTGAAAGTTAAAAAAAAAAACAACAAAATCATAATAGACTTTCCCATCCACAACCCCCATTCCTTACCAGCTGTTGAATTTTATAAGCCAACAAAAACAAGCTTGTGGCTGAACAAAGCAGCTTGTAGAAGAGGCAGACAAATTCATTTCTAGGCCAGCAGTTCAACTGGACACAACAAAGAGCGTGGTGTGGCTTTTTCTGAGCATTTGAAGTAGAGGCAGGCTTTTTGCTGCAGCAAACACAGGCTGCAGAAGCTGTGTGATGTGTGGTACTTCATTCGATAGGAGCAACAATTATGAAGAAGCCTTGTGTTACCACCTGTCTCCAAACAACTATCTTAAAATAATGACCCTCACAGCCAAGTTATACCAGTATCCTCTCTACCACGCACTGCCCCCCATAAGTAGCTGAGAAGCCGGTTTGGGGGTTGTGGGAGGGTGGGATCCTCCCAAGAGGAATGAAAACACTGGAGAGAGAGAAGAAAAGAACGAGGAGAAATCATTCTTCCTGGTCTCCTGATGGCTTTCCTATTCCTGCTTCCTGTTGTTCTTCAGTTACATGAGACACTCCGGCTGTCTTATAATAAATCACCCTTTGGTTTTTTTCTTTTCTTTTCTTTTTTTTTTTTTTTTGCTAAAGTTGGCTTGAGTGATGTTCTGATACTTCTAACAAAAGAAGTCTAAATAATACTAAGAGATGTAACTCCCCTCCTATTCCAAGGAGGAAACCGGGAGTCAATGAAGTGAAGTAACTTGCCCAAGGTCAAATGGCTTTTGTCCCCAGGTTTATTTCATTCCGAAGACCAGGACCTTTCCACTGAGCTGATGAGGACAAAAAATGTCTAAGCTGTTGTCAGCCTGGATTATGAGGGCTCGCTGCCTTGCTAATCTCCTTCTTCACTCTGTTCAAGAAGTCATCGAAGAAGAATCTAATTCATCGTTTATTTGTTTTTGTCCTGTGCTTCCTTATAAATCATCTTCCCATTTTTCTGGTCAGGAGGAAAACCCTGCCTCCAGCCACAGCCCTGAAAATCTCTGAGTTATGGTAGGTTGATGAGAGAGGGATTTGCAAACAAGAGATTTTGGCTCATCTCCTCTCCGATCTGAGGCCAGGCAGCATGCTTGCTGTTCAACTCCTGTTATTTAATTGTGTACTTAGAGATTAAAAAGCAAATGGTGGCCGGGTACGGTGGCTCACGCCTGCAATCCTGGCACTTTGGAAGGCCGAGGTGGGTGGATCATGAGGTCAGGATTTTGAGACCAGCCTGACCAACATGGTGAAACCCCGTCTCTACTAAAAATACAAAAATTAGCCAGGAGTGGTGGTGCACACCTGTCATCCCCGTTACTTGGGAGGCTGAGGCAGGATAATCGCTTGAACCCAGGAGGCAGAGATTGCAGTGAGCCAAGATTGCGTCACTGCAATCCAACCTGGGTAACAGAGTGAGACTTCTATCTCAAAAAAAAAAAAAAAAAAAAAAAAGCAGGTGGTGAATTTTAGTCTTGCCAGTCTTCCAAAGATCAACACATTCTAGTTTCCCTTCCACCCTGTCTCATACACAGGCATTTCTGAGATGAAAGCAGTGGGCCCTGCCATTGAACAGAATTTATGCGTTTAAATTTTCTTTATTTCTATGAAAAGGAGAACAAAGTAAATGTCACCCATCATCTTAGCCCTCTCCGTGTTTGGTAGATTTTTTTTCTGCGTCCTCTTTCTTATATATCTATTTCATTTAGAGGTGGTATCAAATGTCTATTTAATTTTGTAACATGCTTTAAAAAACTTAACACGACAGTATAAGCATTTCTCACGTTGCTGCATGATTTTTACAGCCATAAATTTAGAGACAGGCAAAATTTAAGATTGTTGTGTGATTATGGTGGACATTCACAGGCAGGTCTTTACTAACCTGTCTGTAGCCTTCCTTTCTCCAAAGGCCAATAGAGCTCGTGCTCGACTTACGACCACGATTGGTTCCGACCGGTCGTAACACGATTTGATCGTTAAGTTGAGTTTGCTGTACCGAGTCTGGGATAACAGTTGAAATGGTGCACGCGGAGATGGTAGTGCTGCCGGAAGCTGGTCCACACTGCCGTCCGCCCAGCTGGGCACCGTTTGCGCTGCTAGACGCAGAGCAGTCGTGGCTAGCGATTGTGGTCGTAAAGTCGAATGGTCGTCAGCTGCATAGTTCGTAAGTCGATCAATACCTTATTATTAGGAGATGAGCCAACTATTCCTTCTCTCCACTTCATAGACACCAGGGCAGGGGAACAGGATGTGAGTTCAGTCACACAACGCTTTAAGCCTAGTGGGAGAAGTGCGAAGGTACAGGAAGATGAGAAACGATTCCCCGCATAGAGGTAGCACTGAGGTTCTGGCAATGGCAGCTGGGGTGTGAAATGGTGGTGGATCCAGAGGCAGCGTCTAACATAATTCCTGGGGCATGACCCTGGCGCTCCCTTCCCACTTCTCAGGCTCTCTTAGTTACTGCCATTCCCAATCCAGGTCCTTCTTCCTCTTCATGAATTTAGAGCTCTCCGTTACCTTTATAATAATTTCCGTTTTGCCTACATTAGCCAGAGACATATCATAGCCAGAAACTCCATCCCTGGAACTAGGCGTTCACAGCTTGGACACTTGAGTTCATTCATTCTGTTCAGATGAAAACTCTGAAGCCTCTACCATGTGTCTTGTGCTGCTCTAGGAAGTAGAAATGCAGTAGTAAGAATCATCACTCGGCTGGATGTGGTGGCTCATGCCTGTAATCCCAGGACTCTGGTAGGTCGAGGCAGGTGGCTCACTTGAGTCCAGGAGTTTGAGGCCAGCTTGGGCAACATGGCAAAACCCTGTCTTGGCTGGGCGCAGTGGCTCAAGCCTGTAATCCCAGCACTTTGGGAGGCCGAGGCGGGTGGATCATGAGGTCAAGAGATCGAGACCATCTTGTTCAACATGGTGAAACCTTGTCTCTACTAAAAATACAAAAAATCAGCTGGGCATGGTGGCGCGTGCCTGTAATCCCAGCTACTCAGGAGGCTGAGGCAGGAGAATTGCCTGAACCCAGGAGGCAGAGGTTGCAGTGAGCTGAGATCACGCCATTGCACTCCGGCCTGGGGAACAAAAGCGAAACTCCATCTCAAAAAAAAAAAAAAATTAAAAAAAAAAAAACAAAAAACCCTGCCTCTACAAAAAATACAAAAAATTAGCCAGGCATGATGGTGCATCCCTGCAGTCCCAGCTACATGGGAGGCTGAGGCAGGAGGATGCTGAGCCCAGGAGGTCAAAGCTGCTGTGAGCCATGATCATGCCACTGCCCTCCAGCCTGAGTGACAGAGAGAGAGAAAAAAAATCACCACTCACATGAAACCTACTTTCTAGTGAAATTCTAGTATTTTTTAGATAGATAAGGTTGAATCTGAATTACTATTGGTAAGGGTAAGGAAAATTTAGAGCGATGTGAACAGTTGAGGAGAGGTGCTTATAACGCTCCAAATGGTTGAACCATATATAAACTCTAATTCAGAATGGAAAGCCTGCATCACCTCTACTTGCTTTAAGCTATACAGTCATGTGCCACTTAACAAAGGAGACACGTGCTGAAAAATGTGTTGTTAGGGGATTTTGTCACTGTATGAGCATTATAGAGTGTGCTTACACCAACCTGGAGGGTATAACCTCCTACACACCTAGGCTATATGGTATAACAAATTGCTCCTAGGCTAAAGACCTGTATAGCATGTTACTGTACTCCATGCTGTAAGCAATTATAACACAATAATAAGAATCTGCATTTCTAAATATATGTAACTATTGAAAATATCGAAAAGGTACAATAAAAACAAGGTATTATAATCTCATGAGACCACCTTCACATACGCAGCCCGTCATTGACCAAAACATCGTTACAAAGCATATGACTATATTTACGTGTTTCCAAACATATCAGCAGTGTATGGAAGTGCTCGTTATCCTGCCATAGTGCTGACATGGGATATTATCAATATTTGTTAAATATTTGCTAGACATCAGGAAGAATAGCATCCATTGGCTATTCTTCCTGATGTCTAGCAAATATTTAACAAATATTGATAATGTCTTATAGCAAATCACAATGGCACACATTTACCTATGTAAAACCCTGCACGTCCTGCACATATATCCCAGAACTTAAAGTAAAAGTTGAAGGGAAAAAAAAGTTTGCCGCAATAATTTTTGTCTGCCAACATGAAAATATGCTCAAAATATGCTCATGGTTTGTTTCTTTTTGTGTAATTTGTGTTCTTTACCTTGTTTTGTTTGTTTTCTGCTGAGATGTTTGCCTATTTCTTATTGCTTTGCAGTAATTCTATAGTCTAGATATTATTTCCTTATCTATCTTATTTGCTGCAAATATTTTCTCCCAGCCTATTACTGGTTTCTTTTAACTTTGTTTATGGTATCTTTTGTAGCACAGACTGTTTATTTTTGTGTAGTCAAATGTGTCACATCTTTTCATTTTTACCTTCTCAGCTTTATGTCTTGCTCAGAAGGGCTTAGCTTTAGAATTATAAAAATATTATCTAATGCTTTTGTAGTCTTGTGCTTTATCTTTAAGTATTTAATACATCTAGAATTCATTTTCTTATGTGGTATGGAGGAGGAATCTAACTCCTTTTTTTTTAAATGGAAAGTCTTAACACAATTTACTAAATACTGATTCTTTTTTTCCTCAGCTTCAAAAATGCTACATCATACACTATATGTCCTCATATTTGTGCTTCTGTTTCTGAGATGAAAGAATTAATTCTAACATATAACTAACTCCAAATCAGTATTTCTTATGGAGATGTGCAATTTCCCAATATCAAAACCAAACTAATTTTGTTGCAAGAAATAGTTCCCACCCAACTCTGACTGTTCTTTTGATTTCATACCTTCACCATCATGGCTGATTTTCTTTCTCACAATGCATGTTACCCTGGGTTGCTCCTGAAACAGTTTACCAATAAATAGGCTTTATTTCCCCAGCAAATAAGGGCAGATCTGGCAGTTTTTTCTCTTTCGTGTATTCCCCAACCCTATAGGGTTTTTTTGTTTGTTTGTTTGTTTGTTTTGTTTTTTGAGACAGAGTCCTGCTCTGTCACTCAGACTGGAGTGCAGTGGTGCAATCTCTGTTCACTGTAACCTCCACCTCCCAAGTTCAAGTGATTCTCCTGTCTCAGCCTCCTGAGTAGCTGGGCTTACGGATATGTGCCACCATGCCCGGCTAATTTTTTGTATTTTTAGTAGAGACAGGTTTTTACTGTGTTAGCCAGGATGATCTCGATCACCTGACCTTATAATCTGCTCACCTTGGCCTTCCAAAGGGCTGGGACTACAGGTGTGAGCCACCGCACCCGTCCCTCTATAGGGGACTATGAACTAGCCAATTTCAACAGACTTTGCCTTTGGATTATTCTTTACGCCTTGTTCTTGTTTGGTTCCAGGAGAACTCATAATATTAAGGACTCTTAGGAGTAAGAAGGAGACAGATTATTCTAATAATATTAGAATCACATACACATATGAATCATATAGATTCCTAGGTTCCATCCCTAAAGTTTCTGATTTATTGGTGTGAGATTTAGCCCTGGAATTTGCAGTCTAAAAAAACCAGGTCTTTGCTCTTCCTGCAGCCTGCTCTATTATTTGTAAATAAGATAATAATTAAGCAACCAAAGCTGTGAGGAAAAAAATCTGGTATAACAAGTGATTCTTTAGGGCCATGGCTGCTATTTTAATAACAAAGGATGCTACAAATAAACTCTTTGATCCTATCATCATTCCCAAGGCCACTTTGACATTTATTTCAATGAAACAAACTGGCAGTGTCTTCCTAACTAAATGAATTAGCAAAGATCCCCCCAAAAAAGAAAAAGGAAAATCTAAAACACCAGATTATGAACATCACTGCCGATTGTCTTTCAGAATGAATGGAGACTATGCCATTACACCCACAGACTTCTCTCTTCTGAAGGCACTATCTGTGGAGAGATTCAGTCAGTTGTTGTGGAAGCTGACCTTGAATGAACCTTTGCTTCTTTTTCTACTGTCTCTTCCGGAAATTATTGAGAGAGAGATTCCAGAGCCAAAACTTGAGAAAATGCCAAGTGGTTGTTTATTCTGCTCTGGATTTTTAGAGATGGAAATGCACCTAATCAGTTATGCACGTGATGAAGGGAATCATAGTATTTTAACCTGCCATTTGTACATCAAGGCCTCACTGTGTCTTGCTGAAAAAGGTAAGTGGGTGCTCTGTTTGTCAAGAGAGAAGTGACTTCTGGTAACTTTACTTCTGATAACTAAAGTCCAGACCCAGTAAATTAGTTTATTTATAAAGCATTTCACTTCTAGGTGCCAGTGCATAGACACAGAACCACCCTTGTCTCTGCACAAATACACAGGCAAATGCATGCACGTAAGTTGTGTTGCTTTGTTTTCACAGTTGCAGAATGATTGTTGTACCCAAAATTGCATTCCTATTTAAGGCAGGAAGAAGGGGGAAGGACAAAAGAATAAAAGCCTCAAGCCAGTTGAGTCCATTTTTTTTTTTTGAGACAGAGTTTCGCTCTTGTTACCCAGGCTGGAGTGCAATGGCGCGATCTCGGCTCACTGCAATCTCCACCTCCTGGCTTCAGGCAATTCTCCTGCCTCAGCCTCCTGAGTAGCTGGGATTACAGGCATGTGCCACCATGCCCAGCTAATTTTTTGTATTTTTAGTAGAGACGGGGTTTCACCATGTTGACCAGGATGGTCTCGATCTCTTGACCTTGTGATCCACCCGCCTCGGCCTCCCAAAGTGCTGGGATTACAGGCTTGAGCCACCGAGTCCATTCTTAACAGGAGCTCTTCCAGAAGCCTGTCTAGCAACTTCCATATACATCTCCACTGTTGACTCCAGCAGCAAGGATAGCTGATGAATACTGCAGTAGAGAATATGCTACCTTGAATATTGAATAGAAAGATGGGGATGTGGTTGATAGGTAAAATAGGGAGAATGAATACCAGTAGTTAAGTAGCAGTGTCTGCCTTTGTTTACCCCAAGTATTTCTTAAACCTATGCAATTTTCTCCTTCCCTGCCAACAACATCCCAGTGAAAGCACAATCCACTCTCACCTGGACATTCTTCTAACTGGTCTTCCTGTACAGCAAAAGCATGTTTATCTTTTAAAACTTACATCTATTATGTTGCTTTGCTGGTTAAAACTTTTAATGTCTTCCTATATTAGTTACCACATGACTCGATATCTCCCACTTACCTTTAACCTTTCTCTCCTCCTAGTTTGTAATAGTCCGGGCCTCCCTGCAGTGTTTTAAAGCATGTCATGCTCTTTCCAGCCTCAGGGTCTATGTACTTGCTTCTCCCTCTGCCTGCCTTCTCTCCTTCTTCAACTTTTTGTTCAATGTCACTTTTTTGGACCATCCCATCTGGAACACTGTGACGGTCTCTTTGATGTGACAATTTGGCTAAGCTACAGTCACTAGTTCTCAAACAAACAAACAAACAAACATGAGTCTAAGCTTCACTGTGATGCTCTTTTGTAGATGCGATTAAAGTCCATCATCAGTTGACTTGAAAAAAGGAAGATTATCCTAGATCATCTCAGTGGGCCTGGTTCAACCAGTTGAAGGGACTTAAAAGCAGAACCAAAGTTTCCCTGAAGAAAAAGAAATTCCACCTGTGAAGAGAAGCTTCAATCTGTTCCTAAAGTGCCAGCCTGTCCCGTGGATGTTGAGCTTACCTAGGCAGGTCCCACAGCTGAGTATATCAATTCCATGCAATAAATGTCTTAATGTATAGCTCCTACTGGTTCTGCTTTTCTGGTTAAACCCTGATTGATACAATCTTCCTCCTCCCACCTACTAGTTGATCTTTATCAAACTGCCCCATTTATTTACTCAAAAGCACTACTCTTCTTGAAAATTCTCTTGCTCATTTATACATTTACTGTTCTATATTTTTGTCTCCCCTACTCAGATGTCTGCTTCACGAAGGAAGAATCAGCTTCTACCACATTGAGCACTGTAGAACAATATATGGCCTATAGTCCATGGTCAGTAAATATTTCTTGAAAGAAAGAATGAATGAGAATCTAGCAATGGCATTTGTCCCAACAATTCACTCCCAGGTTACATTAAATTACACTTCTCAGCCGGGTACAGTGGCTCACGCCTGCTATCCTAGCACTTTGGGAGGCTAAGGCAGGTGGAACACCTGAGGTCAGGAGTTGGAGACCAGCCTGGCCAACGTGGTGAAGCCCCATCTCTACTAAAAATACACACACACACACAAAAATTAGCTGAGTGGGGTGGCAGGCACCTGTAATCCCACCTACTTGAGAGGATGAAGCAGGAGAATTGCTTGAATCTGGGAGGCAGAGGTTGCAGTGAGCCAAGATCGTACCATTGCACTTTATCTTGGGCAAGAAGAACGCAACTTGGTCTCAAAAATAAAAATAAATATAAATAAGTAAATAAATGACACTTCTCAGTTATAAATGCAGAAATTATCTGAGAAAACTGCAAAGAAAAATGTTTGGGGATTTTGTTTATATTGGAACTAACATAAATATTCTTTGATAAGACATCTGTTAAATGAATTATGGTACATTCATTCACTGAAATGCTGTACAACTGTTGAAAATGAAAAGGTAGCTCTGTATGTGTGCATAAGAAAACAATTTCAAGAAATGCTGCTAAGTGAATAAAGGAGGCTGTTGGACTACATATATGGTAATCTTCACAAGTGTTTAAAAGCAAAAGATAACATGAGAAACACACATTTTCAAATAGATGCTTTATGAAATATACCTGTGACTAACAAAAGCTCTAAAACAGCTTAAAGTATGAAAGATGGTGAAATCTGCTGGTTAAATCATTGAGAATTATAAAAGGTAATGTTTAAGGAAAGTTCAGACAGTTGGAGTAACTATTTCTTCTCCTTTTGCCTGGGGCTCTGTGTTTGTTACGTGATGGCTAGGGTGGTGTGTTGTATAAACATCATGCTTTCCTTCTCTTCTCTCCTCAAAACATCACAGGGATGTAAATGATGACTTTTCTGGCTACAGTGTATTACTTATTTGGGCGATTCACATCTGGATTTCTTGGTTGCTTATTCATTCATTTATTCAACTAATATGTTGAACTAAGTACCCTGGTGGGGCATCAAGCATAGGAAAGGATCATCAGGAGACAGTTTTTCTCTTCAAGGACTGTTATAATTTACTCCTGAACATCATTCACTTTGTGAAACCCACATATTATTCCAAACAACTTTTAGAAGATGATCGGGCGGGTTTTGTTATACTCAGAAAACCCTGAGAGGCTCAGTGACTTATCTGGGAGAACTTGGAATGGTCTCTTAATTGGCATTCAGTACTCAGTGAAAGCCAGCTCACAAGACCATTCTTTCACTCCAGAAAGTGATGCCAGATTTTTCCTTCGGCTCTTCTATAGAAGGGTGACTCTTATGGGTTTAATTGTGTCTCTACAAAAATTCATTTTTTGAAGTCCTAGCTCCTATCATCTCAGAATGTGGCCTTATTTATAAACAGGGTGGCTGTAGATGTAATTAGTTGAGGTGATGTCATACTGGAGTAGAGTGGGTCTCTAATCCAATTTGACAGGTGTCCTAATGAAAAGAAAAAGTCTGGCTGTGGTGGCTTCCATCTGTAATCCCAGCACTCTGGGAGGCTGAGACAGAAGGATCACTTAAGACCAGGAGTTTGAGACCAGCCTGGGCAACAAAGTGAAATCCTGTCTCTACAAAATAAAATTTAAAAACATAGCTGGGCATTGTGGCATGCACCTGTAGTTCCAGCTACTTGGAAGGCAGAGGTGAGCAGATTGCTCGAGACTGGGAGGTCAGGGATGCGATGAGCTGTGCTGGTGCCACTGAACTCCAGCCTGGGCAGCGGAGTGAGATCCTGTCTCTAAAAAACGGAATGAGGGCAGAAATTTGGACATGGACACTGTATGTTCTATGATAACAACATTTTAGAGTCGACATATGAGTGAGATCATGAGGTATTTGTCTTTCTGTGCCTGGCTTATTTTACTTAACATAAGGTCCTCCAGGTTCATAATGTCCTTCCGTATTGTCTCAAGTGACAGGATTTTATTCTTTTTTTATGACTGCATGTAATATGCCATTGTGCATATAAACCGCAGTTTCTCTATCCATTCATCCATTGATGGAAATTTAGGTTGATTCCATATCTTGGTTATTGTGAATAATGCTGCGATAAACATGGGGTACAAATATCTCTTCAACATACTGATTTCATTTCCCATGGAGTTTTTGGGATAAAACCTCAAAAGCATGGGCAACAAAAGCAAATATATGCAAATGGAATTACATCACACCAAGAGGCTTCTGTACAGGAAGGAAAGCAATCAACAGAGCAAAAGAGACAAGCTACGGAATGGGAGAATATATTTGCAAACTATACATCTGATGAAGGGTTAATATCCAAGGCTGAGTGTGGTGGCTCACGTTTGTAATCCCAGCACTTTGGCGGTCTGAGGTGAGAGAATTCCTTTAAGCCAGGAGTTTGAGACTAGCAAGCAACGTTAGACTCCATCTCTACAAAAAATTAAAAAATTAGCCAAGTGAAGTGGCATGCATCTGTGGTTTCAGTTACTTGGGAGACTGAGGTGGAAGAATCGGTTGAACCCAGGAGTTGGAGGATACAGTGAGCTGTGATGGTGCCACTGCACTCTAGCCTGGGTGACAGCAAGATCCCATCTCAGAGAAAAGAAATAAAGACTCAAACAATTCAACAACAACAAAACCAAGCAAGCCAATTAAAAAATGGACAAAATATCTGAATAAATATTTCACAAAAGAAGACATACAAATGGCCAACAGATGTATGAAAAAATGATCAACATTGCTAATTATCAGGGAAATGTACATCCAAATTACAGTGAGCTATCATTTTAGTCAGAATGGCTACTGTGAAAGAAATGAAAAAATGACAAGTGTTGGTGAGGATGTGAAGAAGGAACCTGTATATACTGCTGGTGGGAATGTAAATTAGTGCAGCCATTATGGATAACAGTATGGTGTTAAATTAATTTAAAAAAATTAAAAATAAAACTGTTCTGTGACCCAGGAATCCTGTGGCTGGGTCTGCACCTGGCAGCAAACTTTCTCAGCACCTCCTCTGGCAAGTGTTGCGTTAAGTGTTTAAGGACTATGAGTATACGACATTTCTTAGTTGTCTGCTAAGAAAGAGCTAGTCTAACGAGGGATAGGAAAAGATAAGAAAAGCAGACACATTCACACAAGACAGCACTGTAATAGAATTTCAGATGTTACTGGATTTAGGCAACAAGCAAATTAATTCTGTGTCTTCTAGGCTTTAAACATTGATAAGATTCTGAGAGGTTTAAATTGTTTGGAGAAGGAGGAAGGACATTTAAGGGAGAAAATGTCAAAGTTGTTTCATTTTATGTGAACCTGAGTTAGAGGAATTTGAAAATATGATGCATAGAAATGTTAATGGAGTTTTATTTACTAGACAAATTTGGAATGATTCTCATTTCTCAAATTTAAAAAACCCAATTTATTGTATAATTCCCAAGCTGGAGGGCTGGCTGAGTGAATACTGAAGTGTGTTTGAATGATCGTGAAATATTGATGCATCTTTTGCTGGTTAAGCAAAATACTTACTATTCCACATTGCTATTGTTTAGTCCAAAAACCAATCTTTCGTTTATGGGTATTGAAAATTCTGATTGTAGTGATTATTATGTTGCTATTTTAGCATTTACAGTTATTATAATTTTTAAATCTTTTATATATTTATAACAATATTATCTAGACTCTTATTTTGTGCAGGTGCTAAGCCTGATACAAAAAGTTGTGCCTAAAAAAATCAATAACTTTGGAAAGCTAGATGTGTTAAAACACTGGAAGGAGACCAAGCAGCGGTTATGATAACTGTAATAGTGATTTAGAAGGATGCATTAGAGCTAATGTTGAGAAAAAAATAAAACAGTTACACCTTAGGTTCACAAAATTCTGTAATTGGACAAAATTATGGTGAAAATGGGGAAATTGATGGCTGAATAGCTGTAAGAATAATTTTGCTTGTAACTGTATATACTCCAAACATTATATATGTTCCTGCAGGACAATTGGTCCTAAGATATGTGAATTGAAGAAAAAATTTCTTGCATAAAATGTGACTATCTCTAGCTGGGAAGTCAACTTAAAGTGGGAAGTAGTAGAGGAAAGAGCACAGAGAAATGGAAGCTAAGAATAAAAAAGGGTGCTAGGAGCACACTGGGCACGATGACTCACACCTGTAATCCCAGCACTTTGGGAGGCTGAGGCAGGTGGATCACCTGAGGTCAGGAGTTCAAGATCAGCCTGGCCAACATGGTAAAACCTCATCTCTACTGAAAATACAGAATTAGCCGGGCGGAGTGGCATTCACCTATAATCCTAGCTACTCGAGAGGCTGAAGCATGAGCCTCTTGTGCAGAGTCATGAGAATCGCTTGAACCTGGGAGGCAGAGGTTACCATGAGCCGAGATCCCACCATGGCACTCCAGCCTGGGCGACAGAGCAAGATTCTGTCTCAAAAAAAAGGAAAGGGTGCTAGGAGCACTTGGGGAGGGTCTCCAGTTCCCAGGTGATGCTTAGCTTAGTTTAGCAGGCAATAGGGAAACTCCTGAAAGGGTTAGATCAGGCCAGGGACACTGTGCCTGAGACAGTAGATGCTCAGCCAAGTTGAGTGTTGAGTGAATGACTGGTCAGAACCACCCTGCAGAAAATTGTTGGTATCTTTACAGGGAAGACAATAGGTGAGATGTACCTAGAATCCTGAGATCCAACAGGGGTAAGCTCATGAAATTCTTCTGCCAAAATCAAGTGCCCTGAAAGCTTCCACTGCTTTCAAAGAAATAGCAGTGACTGGCTCTTGCTCTTGATTTCTGGAATCTCAGAATTCTGGGAAATCAGGAAAATCAGGAAATGTGAAATACATTTGGTTCATATAAATGGTAACTCTTTTTTTTTCTTCTAATACGTGTTTGTTGCTGGCAGAATCACACCAGCTGTTTCCTAAATCAAAGATCAATTTGTTGTATTATTTTTACTAGTGGCTCAGGGGTAATTGCTTCTGGAAAACATCTGTTCTATAATTAGAAAATAAAGATTTCTTTGCCCCGACTGGGTGTAATTACTTTTGGGAACAAGAGGGAAAGTTTTAGAATCACCATGTCAATTCAAAGAGGATTGTTTGCAGTGAAATATGTCTTTTTAATTTTTCCTAAAGTAGCCTGGAGACTGGAAGAAAATCGTGTTTATTAGCATTGTATAGGCAGTGATAGAATAAAACAAAATTACCAGATGTGTGTGGGCTTTTTAATACAAATAACTCCAGTGATTTCAACTCAGTCAATAACAAGAAATTCCGTTTTGGAAAAGAAATGAATGGATATCAGAGTGTTAAGGGCTCTCCCGGCAAATCCATAGATAGTTCTAATTCTAATTCTCGAATTAGAATTAGATTGATTGTCCCTTTGGCAAGCAAAGACTCATACAGATGCCAGGGACTTGCTCTGACTTGCTTTTTGTGGTGACATAGTGTGGATCTGAGCTCTCGTGATTCCATGCACCCTAAGAGAGTGCTGTTCTGAGGCTTGATTTTCAGTCCTGTCTTTTGCTTATAAATGTGTCACTCCCGCCCCATCCTTGCTACCCCTCACCACTGTACCCTGAACTCTCACTCATTTCTGCTGTTCTCCCCACATCACACCCAGGCGCTGATACCACTCTGTTCACCAAGTCACTTGACCTTCCCAGTCTCAATTCTACCCCGACGTCACCAGTTTCCTGTTGATATGTGTGACAAGACAAATGAATCTCAAAATAACTATGTTGCGTGAAAGAAGCAAGGTGAAAAAGAGTACATGCTATTTTGTGGCATTTATACAAAACTCTAGAAAATATAAACTCATCTATAGAGACAGAAGGATTTGTGCTTGGTTGGGACTGGGACTAGAGAAGGCCAGGAAGGAGAAATCACAAAACAAAATTTTTGAGGGGGATGGATGTGTTCGCCATCTTCATCGTGGTGATGGTTGCATGAGCTGTATAAATGTAAAGTCTGTTTTGTCTGATGTTAGCATGCCATGCCAGGTGTCTTACAGTTGAAATTAGATACTTTATATGTGTTCAATTGATTGTATGGTGATTATGCCTTAATAAGGCTTTTTTCTTTTCCTTTTAGAACAACCCACTGGAATTCTTTCACACCAGAAGTGATAGAACTACACATCTGTGCCCAGGATGATCTGATTCTGAAGTCCATGCCCTTGACTACTCGGTAATTACTGCTTCCTCTGTAACGCAGATAGCTGCTTGGCGTGATTGGTATGGCTGAACTTCTTTAATATTGCAAGGTTTGGGAACAGGAAATAAGGTTCTTTCATATACCTCTGATGGGAGAGAAGATTAGAGTTTCTGCAGGGTAATTTGCCCATGTCTTGAAAGCTTTATGAATGCACATATGCTTTTGCTTATCAATTCCATATCTAGGAATCCATCTTTAGGAAATAAGAATAGATTTCTGCAAAGACTTATTTACAGGCATAATAAACACAATTTTTTTTCATAAAAATGAAAACTTGGAAAACTAATCTGTACCATGCAACCACTGACATTATTTTAATAGAAGAATATTTCCTGATACAGAAAAAAGAGTATATTATTATTGGAATAGATCCATTTTAATAAAATATATAAGTTATCTGTGTGAAGAGAAAAAACGGGAAGTAGGTTTTAAATGGTGATATGGTAGTTACCTCTGATAGGTGATTTTAATTCTATTCTTTGTGTTTTTAAAAAATATTTTCCACATTTTTCACAAATGCCTGAACAGTGATTTTATTTATCAGATAAAACCATAAGTAGGGACCATTTAAAGAGAAGGTATACCGTGTATAAGTTTGCTTTCTCAGGTGCTCTAAAACTTCTGGATGTTTCCTTGGATGTAGTCATCCATTAGGATAGACGGGGGAATATCCCAGGTGTGGGTGCATATTTATAATGACACTGAGTATACAGATGTAGTTTTTAGGATTAGAAAACCCAGTGGTTCAAAGAAGCAGTGTTCCCAGCCGGGTCAAATAGGAGCCAGGTAATTGGGCCAGCAAGGTAATTGTGGCAGATAGTTCATGATTAGGAAAGAGACCACATCTTATCCTGATGGAGTTCCCATTCCCAGATCAAGGACAGGGCCTGTATAAATAAGACTTTGGAATGAACTGCCACACCTGTAGACTGGACCACCATTGAGTGTGCAACCTCACATTGGCATGAAGTTGCTTTACCTCCCAGCTCTGCTTGAGACCTTGAGGCAAGGTCATCACAGAATGCCTCACTTTACCATCAGCCTTGGTCTCTGCCTGTGGCTGCAGATGCTCTGGTCTACCTTCCTATGCATACTGTTTGGGGTTCCTCTCACTTGGCTCTTCTCTTTCTCTCCCATCCTGCCTTACCCTGTGTCCTCTGGAATCTCTGTACATGACCTTCAAATTCTTCTACATCCTCAGTCTTTTTATAGACTGCTTCTCTTTGGCATTAAAACATATGTTTACCCAATCGTAAGAAAATGTCTCCTTCTGCATATCCAACTACCCACTGGACTCTTAACAATTTCCATATTCCATAGAAAACACACAGAGTTCCTTCTTATAGCCTGAAAGGAACAGTGTGAGAGAATGAATACATTCTTCAAAAGCTATCATTATCTACAAGCAGAACTTGTGAGTTGGGCGTAACTTTTAGGCCAGTTCTCTGTATATGTAAAAATAATAGACCACTTTATTCATCAGATTATGAATGAAACTTGTAAAACATAACTCTTCATCTTTCCCCTTAAATATGTCTTTTTATTATATTATTTTTCTTTTTGAAATGTAAAGTATAATTGACATACATACTTTTCATCCAGTTGGTTAATACTTTAACCTAACCGGTCCCCATAACTAGCCATAGCATTGTAATATCAAGGATGTCATTTGAATAAGATTGAAAAAAAAAAAAACTTGCAGAAGCCGGGCTTAATGGCTCACACCTACAATGCCAGCACTTTGGGAGGCCGAGGTGGGGGGATCACAAGGTCAAGAGATGGAGTCCATCCTGGCCAACATGGTGAAACCCCGTCTCTACTAAAAATACAAAAATTAGCTGGGTGTGGTGGTGCGTGCCTGTAGTCCCAAGCTACTAGGGAGGCTGAGGCAGGAGAATGGCTTGAACCCGAGAGGTAGAAGTTTCAGTGAGCTGAGACTGCACCACTGCACTCCAGCATGTTGACAGAGCGAGACTCCATCCCCCTCCTCAAAAAAAATGTGCAGAGCACAATACTAATGTTTCAATCTGACATCTTGCAACTAACTGCTTTTTTATCCCTCCATATTTCCTTTCTCCTCAAATAATATGTTTGCATGTCTTTCCTCCACAACATTATAAATTCATTGTGTATTTTCTTCATCTGCACACACTTGAGGTAGGAAGCATCCAGCATTGCACATGAAATATACAAGGCAGAATACTCAAGAAGTTAGGATTGACTTGATTTGGGCTGTGACTTAGAAGCTGAGTCATAAGGAGTGGTTGCAATGTTCTCCTTTAAAGTATTTTAGCATAGACTATGCAAAATTGTGCATGGGCAGTGAGTTTAAGCTTTAACTTTATATTCAGCCAGTCACCCAAAGTGAGAATTCACACTGGAAAAGGTGGTAGATGGGGCGGGAGTGTGGATATCTGGTTAGCTACAGCAGAGGTGCCCTACCCAGTGCAGTTACTATCAGGGCTCTGTTCTCCAGATTTTGGTCAACATCTGAGGCTTTGCCAGATAACATATGGATGATGCAGGATTTTTTTCTCCTTAGCTCAGCTAGGTCTGGGTTCTTATCTTACAACCAGGAAAAATGAGACATGCAAACACTTGAAGAGTGAATGAGGTAGAATTTACTAAGCAAAAGGAAAGCTCTGAGCAAAAAGAGGGGTCCTGAAAGCAGGTTCCTGGTTGCTCCCTTCATAGTTGAATATAGGGGCTTTTACATACATGCTGATGGGGCTGAGTTCCCTGTTTGTATAAGGTGTGAATTCCTTGTGACTCCACCCCGCTCCCTCAGTGCACACGTGGGCCCTTAGTCCACTGCGGGCATGTTTAGGCAAGCCCCCTGTGCCAGTTCCCTTATCTGCACAAAACATGAGTGGGAGGTTCTCCAGAGACCCTTCACTTAAGGTCTGCCTAAAGCAAGCTGACCAATTCCTTTGAGTGATATGAGAAATGCTCTTATTGGTGAACATGATCGCTTGTTAATTAGCACAACGACGGTAAGAAATGCATTCTCATTGGAGAAATCAAAGTATTCAGGTTTTGTGTATTGGCTAAAATATTTTAGAGACACACATTACCTTCCATGACCAGGGCATGACCATCTGACAAGGTTGTAGCACGTACCCTGCTCTAAAGCAGGCATCTGAGGCTGGGTCACCGCATGACCTTGGCTTCAGCCTCTGACTTGGGAGCATTTCTGTTCTTGCGAGGATAACGGAGAGAAACCGAATCCTGCTCTGGTATATTGTTTTGTCTGTCTTGACAAAATTTATTCTGTAAATGTGATGTTCATAGGTCCCAAAAGAGAGCTGGGAGTTCATTTGCGTCCATGGAAATGATTGCATGAGCTGTGTTGTGCCTGCTTGCCAATAATTACTTACTGAATAAATGTCCACGTGATAGGACAAACTTGGTTTGAGATTTGCTTTTCTTATAGCCTGGAAAGAACATGGTGAGAGAATGGGTACATTCTTCACCAGCTACCGTTATCTACAAACAGAACTTGTGAGTTGGGCATAACCTTTAGGCTAGTTCATTGTACATGTAAAAAGAATAGATCACTTTATTCATCAAAGTATGAATGAAAAGATCAGACTTCAAATGGGCAAGTACAAGGCCCTGTATTTGGACCATAGAGTTGTTGCTTTAAAGGAAAATTTCTTTGCAGCCTCAGGAGCTATCTAGGGAAGGGTGGAAGAGGAGGATTTCAAAGATTAGCTGATGGCCACATTAAAGGCCAGAGGGCCGGGACTGGAATGCCCTCTCTGGGGAGACAGGCATGGTGGAGAATGTGGAGATGGAGTCCTTTCGAAGCCAGTGGCAATGAAGAAAAGACTTTGGTTAGGAAAAACGAGCCCCATTGCAATTATCTTTGCCCATAAAGATTTGTGATGTATTTCCTTCCCTTAAATCAACACCAGACCAGACCCAAATGCCAGCAAGCACATAACAGCAGTGACCTCACAAGCAGTAGGACAGTGCAGTTAAAAACAGACCCTCTGGCCGAGGAAGCAGCAGTTAAGTTTCAAGCCCCCTCTTATCATTGTTTTCCTGTTCCTCATTTCCTTTGGTTTGAGACTGGAGAGCAGGTTCTAGGGGACCAAGGCAAATGACACAGGAGAAATTTTATTCCTGGGTGAACATCTCCTTGACTAACCAAATATTTAACTGTCTATTTTCATCTCTAAACAGGATAGTGGTAAGGATGGGAGGTGGTTAGATAAGGAGGGATCTGTCCTCTGCTCATTCCTCCCTGTTACAAGAATGATCCCACACTGACTTCCCTTCGCTCCAAATTAGACTGCTTTATTTCTCATTCAGGCATCATAACTCATTGATTGTTTTAGCTTGCTCAGGGTACTGTAGCAAAGTACCATAGACTGTGTGTCTTACAAACGACAGAAACTTGTTTCTCACAGTTCTGGAGGCTGGAAGTCTGAGATCAGCCGTGCCGGCATGGCTGGGTTCTGGTAAGGGCTTCTCCGGGGTTATAGACAGTCAGCTTCTCGTATTTTCATGCGGCAGGAAGAAGCCAAGAGAGCGCTCTGGATTCTCTTTTCATAAGGGCACTCATCCTGTTCATGAGTACTCCTTGTGACCTGATGGCCTCCCAGGCTTCACTTCCAAACACCATCACACTGGGGATTAGAGTTTCAATATGTGAATTTGGGGAGGACACAAACATTCAGTTCATTGTACTAACTTATCACTCTGCTTCTGAATCTATGTTGTCTGCAGTTTCAGGAGGGAAGGTGAGAAAGACTGGCCAGCCCCGAACGGAGGGAGATAAGGCGTGATATGGTTTCAACAAACTGAAAAGAAAAGCGGACTTCTTTGCAGGCTCTGGCTGTTCACTTTCCAGATGCAAAACTCTCCACCTTAAAGTAGAGCCCAGAGCAGTAAGACAGGAGATTTGATCCAGATCGGAGGCACATCAGCTGGGTGACGTGGGAAGATACGACGGTGCATGTTTGACACTTTCTATTTTCACTTCTGTGGCAGGTGCGCCTGCACGCACAGCATAGTGAGGCTGCAACGGTGAACCCGGGAGATCCTGTACCTCCTTCTGCGCAGTTCCTCCCCAGCCACGCAGGGAGTTCCAGAGTCTGGAGGTCCCACACTACCTTTCGAAAGAATGAATTCCAGACCCAGAAAAGCCCCTAAAGGAGATTCATTGCAAGCAACCCTCCCGTTTTGTGCAAGAAATAGCAGAGGCCCCAGAGAGGGGAGGCGATTTGCTGCCTAAGGCAGCATCTGTCAGTGGCAAAGCTAGGGCTGGAACTCAGGGTTCTCTATCCCTCTTCCCAAACCTGGCACCATTTCCCTGGCTTTCTGGGTCTGGAGTCCCATGCCAGAGGCCCTCTGTTTTCAGAGTGGAGCTCATTGAATATGTGTGCTCTTCCTACTCAAGTGCTTCGAGGCTCCTTCCTGGAAAGGTAAGAAGGGGTGGTGGATCCTCCATAGATAAGGATTGTTGATTATTCTCTGAAGACTAGATAAGGAATGGGGTGGGGAGGTGTTGTAAAAGAAATGGGGTCTGGGTTGAGAGAGTCAAAGCACATACGTTGGCAGTGCTAATTTGCTGGTACCTCTGAGGCACAAAGTTGCTCATGTTTTCTTTCTTTCTATTTCTTTCTTTCTTTCCTTCTTTCTTTCTTTCTTTTCTTCTTTCTTTCTTTTTTTTCTGAAATGGAGTTTCACTCTTGTTGCCCAGGCTGGAGTGCAATGGTGCGTTATGAGCTCACGGCAACCTCCACTTCCCAGGCTCAAGCGATTCTCCTGCCTCAGCCTCCCAAGTAGCTGGGATTACAGGCATGCACCCCCATGCCCAGATAATTTTTGCATCTTTAGTAGAGATGGGATTTTACCATGTTGGTCAGGCTGGTCTCTAACTCCTGACCTCAAGTGATCCGCCCACCTCGGCCTCCCAAAGTGCTGGGATTACAGGCATGAGCCACCGTGCCCAGCCTCATGTTTTCGACCTAACAGGATCCCCTGTCTCTTCCCATTTTGTGTCACCAGGCTTTGATTCCAGACCAATGCTGTCATGGCTTCACCATGTCATGGCACCCCCATCATTTCACTTGTGACTCCCTTCTTCCTAGGACCCAGGCGTAAATTCCTGAAGAGTTGGTCTGAGTGACAGATTCCCATGCTTTGCCTAAAATGGCCTCTTATTTCCAAATATTCGAGACCTTTCATTTGATCAATCTCATGTGCCCACTGGACTCCAGTGATAGCTTCACATACCTGACTCCTCAGGGAAACACAGCTTCTGTTCAAGTCAAGATTCTCGCTATACTGTGAACTCTTCTGAAACTTCTGGGAGAATTTTCTGACTCCTTCGTATGTGGGAAAAGGTCAGAATGAAGCTCCAAATTCTTCAGCATGTGTAAAAACTTAAGACAACTACATCTTATTTTTATTTTATTTATTATTATTATTATTATTATTATTATTATTATTATTTGAGACAGTCTTGCTCTGTTGCCCAGGCTGGAGTTCAGTGTCGTGATCTCAGCTCACTGCTACTTCTACCTCCCAGGTTTGAGCGATTCTTGTACCTCAGCCTCCCAAGTAGCTAGGATCACAGACATGCACCACCACTCCCAGCTAATTTTTATATTTTTAGTAGAGACAGGATTTCGCAATGTTGACAAGGCTGGTCTCGAACTCCTGACCTCAGGAGACCCACTCATCTCGGCCTCCCAAAGTGCTGTGATTACAGGTGTGAGCCACTGCACCTGGCTGACAACTACATTTTAAAGCAACTTTATTCTTAACGAAATGACCTTTTAATGACTTTCTTGCCCATGTGGATATGAATAAGCATATCTTGCCAATATTCCTGTTAGTGTTTGACTGTGATGCTATTGTTACACAAAGAATGGGCAGGTGGAGCTAAGCAGAAGGAGACAGTCAGATACCTGTGCCATGAAAAACAGAAGAGAACCAAACAGAGTGCATCCTAAGGGGCAGGGGAGGTCAGCGCAAGTGGGGACAAAGCCCAGCTTAGTCAATGAGCACTTCATGGCAGACTAGTCAAATTATATCTCTCGGACTAAGATCTTCATTAAAGGCCTGCACCTCAGAGACATTTCGGCCTACCAAGGTGCATCATTATGGAAGACTGGGCATGATAATAGTAATTTAAATGAAGTTAAAAGAGCAGTTTAAATTAGAACTGATATTCACATTCCAACTTCTCTTGAGAAGAGCCTCTGTTGGATAAAGAAAACTCGCTGAGCGAAATAAATCAATAAAAGGTAAACTTTACCAGCCCTGGAATGCAAGGTTTAGAAACATGTGCACACCCCATGCCTTTAGGGGTTCTGTTGTTTTCTTCCACATCGTTTCATTACAGAACAATTTTCTGCAGCAACCTGATCTACCTTGTGACCCAGTAAGGCATGCTAGGGTTTTAAATCAAATGTTACCTTGTCCCTATTAGCCTTATTAATGCAAAATATCTACATGGTTCCCTGTTAAGGAGAGTTTCAAAATGCCTCTCTTGAGAAAGCCTGGATAAATTGAGGATGGAGGATTTTTCCTGCCTCTAAGCTGTGCTCCACTGCAATCTTTCACATGCTCTGTACCCAGAAGGTGATTATGAGATAGCTTCTTGGAGAAAGGGAGGAGGAAAAGGTCATTTTCTTGCTGCATTTTATAACACCCAACAGAGGAAATGCACAGCATAGGTGTGTGGGAGTTTGGCTGACTTCTGGTAAAAAATAAACGTGGTTTCCTGTTTGTCTCTTATTTCCATTCCTTCCTTCCTTCATTTCATTCTTATTTTCATTCAAGTGGTGAGGAGTGACCAGTACTTCCTGCCAGGAATAACATTTTATGCAGGCAAAGAAGGTATCATTTGGGGACTAAAAAATATCAGTTCTTCTTACAGACTTCCAAACATTCTCACCTTTCACTCATCAATCAGTATCATTCCTTAAACTAATGTTGAGTGTTTTAACTTGGGCTAAATCATCATGTTATTTGGAAGGCTAAAAGACTGGCATCTTGATGCATTATAATTTTCTCATATATCTGATTAGCTTGGAGCAATTTCAAATGGAGAGAGAATTCCATTACCCATTCATCTATCCACCTACCCACCCACCCACCCATCTTTCCATCCATCCATCCATCCATCCATCCATTCATCTGTCCATCCATATGTTCACCCATCCATCAAAGGAGGATATGAGTTGAGTGCTGTGTATTGAAAAGACAGAAGGTTCAAAGGCACTGAAGAATAACAAGCTTGGTGTGTGTTTGTTTCTTTTAGAGACAGATTCTTCCCATGTCACCCAGGCTGGAGTACAATGGCATGATCATAGCTCACTCTAGCCTAGAACTTCTGGGCTCAAGAGATCCTCCTGCTTTTCCCCCTCAAGTAGATAGGACTATAGGCATATGCCATCATGTCCAGCTAATTTTTAAATATTTTTGTGGAGATGAGGTCTCACTATGTTGCTTCGGTTCCTCTTGAACTCGTGGTCTCAAGTGGCCTCCCAAAGTACTAGGATTACAGGCATAAACCACTGTGCCTGGCCAACCTTAGTGTTTTTAGGGAAGAAAATGTAGATTATGGAGCTGAAGCATAGTGAGATGTGGAAAAGGTGGGAAGGGAAAGGGGGATAGAAGGAAGAAAAGAGGAGAAATGGGGGCCACACCAATAGAGAGCCCCCCTGTAGACTACTGTTGAAGACTTCTGGTCACTATTCTCAGTGCAACGGGAGCCCACTGCAGGGGGCTTTAGTCAAAGGGATGACATAATATAATTTATATTTCAGAAGCATCACTCACTGCTGTGAGGAGAATAGACTTTAGGATGGCAAGAATATAAGTTAAAGGTCCAAGAGAATGGTGGCAGTGCTGATGGAGACAAAGGGACAGATTCAGGTTGTGGAGCTGATAGGGTTTGCTGGTGGACTGGACATAGAGTGAGAGGGAAAGAAATTAACCAATGATGGCTTCTAGGTGCAAGGTTTGAGCAATTGTTTGAACACTGACATCACTGGCTGGGACAACAAACACTGAGGAGATGGTCAGACATGGGGAATAGGGGACAACTAACAGCTTTGTTTAATATACTGAAGTTTGCAGCATCTATGAACCCTCTGACAGAAGGTGCCTAGTAGGCAGGAGTATATATAAGACTGGACCTCAGGAGAGAGAGGTCAGGCAGGAGATGGACATTTGGAAGTCATCAACACATGGAAGATATTTAATGCTGTGAGACTAGGAAAGGTCACCCAGAAAAGAGTGTTGATAGAGAAGGAATGCTGGGGAACTCCAGCATTTAGAGATTGATAAGAAGAGGAGGCGGCAAAGAGGAGGTTGATGTCATTATTAGCTCAGTTTGTAGCTTGTGGGCATGGAAATGGTAGATCACCAGTCAATAAAGAGTTTTTACTGAGGCTTGGAAAAGTCTGATCTTCCATATCGGAAATCAACATTTTGTAGTTACATTGGCTATTAGGTCTCAGCAGCTGAATCAATTACTCTGCATAATATATATACTGCATGGAGTGACTTAAAAGTTTGGGGAAGCGGGAAAAATATACAATTTCTATGCATTGCCTAAAGAAATGGCAAAGAGACCTGGAGAAATTCCACCTTATTGAAGTCAAGATGTTTCAAAATCTATTCTCTGTTTATCTAGTTAGGTCAGTGCAGTGGTAAGAACAAGATGAGAGTCAGGATTCCAGTCTTATCCTCATCATCTACTAGCTGGGTGACTTCCAGCAAAGTGGTTAACTTCTTTGAGCTTTCCTTCTATTAATATACCATATTGAGTTAGCAGTACTCATATGATTGTGTGTGTGTGTGTGTGTGTGTGTGTGTGTGTGCATGTGTATACGTATATGAAGAATGCTGGAGACAGCACATGAAAAGTACTTGGCACATGGTCAGAGCTCTGTAAATGGTCATTTTTATAGTGATAGTTACTGGCTCCGTCTTTTCCCTTCAGACTGTTCTGCTCCACATTGCGCTCATTTCATACTTATGTCAAGGTTTCCTTCCATTTTGTAATGTTTCTCCTCCTTTATGCTTTTCCATTTCCTACCAGACTCCTCTTCCATGTCTCTTATTCAAACATTTTTAAGCTTGGCCTGTGTGTTAAGTTCTGTGCCTGGAACTGGACATCAGAAACTCTTCCCTAACTATCTTAGCTTACCATCTATCTTCCACCCATGCATCCACCCACCCACTCACCCTCCCCATCCACTTATCCATCCACCTACCTGCCAACCCACCCATCCACCCATCCACTCATACATCTGTCCATCCACTCATATATCCACCCATCCACCTACCCATCCACTCATGCATCCACCAACCTACCAACCCACCCACCAATCCACTCATGCATCTGTCCATCCACCCAGCCACCCATCCATCTATCCATCCATCCATCCATCCACCTACCCCCTAGGTATTTCTTTACTCCCAAATGATTTTGCACAATCTAACATTGATCTTACCTAGCCTTGTTACTTCTGATAATTCCAGGTGTGTATATTATCTTTCTCAGTGAGACTATAATTTTCTGAGTGGGAAGAGAACATTTAACACTTAAAAAAAAACTCATTAGCACGTAGAGCAAGAGGCCAAATACCTAATGTGCTTGCAATATATTCATGTTAAAATAAAATGAGACCTGGAAAATGATTTGCCCAGCCTGGCTGGGAATATTGTCCAAACAAAGTCCTCCTTGGTTTCCCTGCCAGACTGCTGCCACGTGGCTGTTTTCAGACTGTGATTTACGAGATGAGCAGAACGGCCTCAATTACGCAAATCACACAGAGCTGCCTAAGGAAAACGCCTGCCAATTGCAGGGGAGTCTGCCGATATTCATTTATGCTTGTTGGAGCTTTTAAACATCCCGTTGGCCCTCTGTCACAGGCACATTCACCTCTGAGTCACCTTGTGCTCTCTCTAGTGTCTTCTCTATTCCCTGGAAATAGTTGCTGTATTAGTGCAAAACCACACCCAATTTCTAAAGCCTGGCTGCCATGATTTTTTATTCACCCACTTCTTTGCCAGACATTTAATGAGCTGCTGTTGAGGACTAGGTGTGGACTGGGCTTGGGGGAATACAGTGGTGAATAATACATAATCACCACTTTTTAGGAAATCAGAGTCCTCAAGGCAGACAACAGACCACCACCATTCATTGTGATAAACATTGTAAAAGTGGAGCAAAATAGAGAGAAACTAATTCTGCCTGTGAGTTGAAAGGAAGCTTCCAAGAGAAGATGAAAGATAAGTAGACATTCCCTAGGAGATAAGAAAAGAAGAAACAGTGGAGACACAGGGAGTATCATGTGCAAAGGCACAGAGGAGTATAAGAGAGAAGGGTATTCAATGGCCAAGAGATGGTTAGTGTGAAGGGAAGGGCATGAATGTGAGTGGGGGATTTGAAGGAGGTAGGTGAGGAGAAGCAGGAGATGAAGCTGAAACTGATGAAGAACGACCCCATGTGAAATGATCAGGATTGTGGCTCTCATTGTGTAGAAGCAATGGAGAGCCATTTAAGGAGTGAGGACATAGAGTTTCATTTGTGTTTCAGAAAAATTTGACTGACAGGGAGAAGAGTTACTGAGCTATGGTAAATGCAGAGCAGAGATGACGAGGGCTAAAACGAACATAGTGGAAGATGTATGGGGATGAAGAACATCATTAATTTGAAGGATGCTTAGAAGGTAGGAGCTATAGATGCTAACACCAAAAGTGAGAGGCATGAAGATTGATCCCAAGATTTCTAGTACCAATAGCTTGGTAGATGGCAGCTTTATTGAGTGAGTTGGGGACGATGGGAAGGAATCAAGCTTTGGAGCTTTGTAGGGAATGTGATGGTTTGTGTTTGGGACATATTGAACTTGGAGACACCCAGGTAGATCTATAACTCAGGGGAAAAGTATGAAACTCCCAGTACTGTTGTTTCTGGGCCTTAAAACATCTCTGTCCTTTCCTTTGCTTACAACTTTAGAGTAAACTGGGAATCTTTATCATCTTGAGCTTCAGCATTAGACAAGTTTAAGTTCAAATTCTATCACTCAAATTTACCAACATCCTGATTTGTTCATTATTATTATTATTTTTTGCAACAGTCTTGCTCTGTCACCCAAGCTTGAGTGCAGTGGCAGGATCTTGGCTCACTGTGACCCCCATCTCCTAGATACAAGCAATTGTCCTGCCTCAGACTCTTGAATAGCTTGGATTTCAGGCATGTACCACCACACCTGGCTAATTTTTTGTATTTTTGTATTTTTATTTTTTATTTTTTTAATTGCATTTTAGGTTTTGGGGTACATGTGAAGAACATGCAAGACTGTTGCATAGGTACACACATGGCAGTGTGATTTGCTGCCTTCCTCCCCATCCTAATTTTTTGTATTTTTAGTGGAGACGGGGTTTCACCAGGTTGGCCAGGTGGGTCTCAAACTCCTGACTTCAGGTGACCCACCTCGGCCTCCCAAAGTTCTGGGATCAGAGGCGTGAGCCATACCACACCTGGCCCCAACATCCTAACTTGATACAGGTTAACCCACAGCTACCAGCCAGCTTTTACAACAGAAAAACAGGGACTATTAATATCAATCTGCAGGGTTTGTGATAATGCACTGAGATGTGGAGACATTATAAACAATAATCAGGCAGTGAAGGTTCTAAAAAGATCATTCTCTGCACTCGAAAAGGCTCTGCACAGATTGAGCTATTTCCAAGTTTCTCCACTTAAAAAAAAATCCAAAAGATTATTTTGAGAAATGGACTTAGGCCTGGAAATGTGTTTGTCTTACCAAGGCCCTGTTTCTTCACCTTAATTATTTTTGGAGTAAGGCTGCAGATTCCAAAGGACACTGGGCCATGAGATTCAACTCATGTGTTCTCTTTCCTGGCATTTGAAAAAAAAATTTTTGGAAAAATCTCCAAAACCTTCTGTCCACACAGCAGCCCTCAGTGATTACTGCAATTGCTCAATTGTATAGTTATTCACGAGGCTCAGATTATAGGGTTACTTAGCTAAAGTCCCTGTGACTCCACCAGATAAAACTAAATTAAAAAAAAAAACCCAAAACATGCAAACGCTGGATATTTTCTGAGCATATGGCAGTATTTAGTTTTAGTCAGCAAGAAATAGGAACAAAACAACACAAAGCAAAACTGTGGGCAACTTTTCTTTGGTTCTATTTTTCTGTTTTGTTTTGCTTTTCAAGGATGTGGATATCTGAGACCCAGGCTTGGTTATACAGAACAAGCTTCTTTTGAAAATACCTGATATTAATAAAACGATAAAAGTCGAGCTCTTTGCAATTTTTATGTAGGCCTTGCTCCAAAAGTGTGTTGCTAGATAACGTGTTTTGAAACTTGGAATTCAGGTTTGCATAGAGATGGTGGTTTATAGGTCTCCAGGACAGCCTGGGCAAATAATCCTGTTTAGCAAATGCCACCATCCACCATCCTGTTCAAGCTAGAAACCAAGAAGTTACTTTGAAAAGCATCCGCTCCCACCTGTGACGTCCACTCAAACCACAGATTTTGCCAGTCCACCCCAAACGGTGTCTCCTCATCTCTTCTGCCTCCGCCTTGGTCCAAGCCCTCAGATCTCTTGCCTGAACTATGGCATTAGTGTCCCAACTAGAGTCTCTTATCTCTCATACTCTGACACTCCCTCCGGATGATGGGTAGATACATCCTTTTAATGGGCTCTCCCATGTTTAAGACTCTTCAGTAGGTTCCCATTGCCTGTGAGGTAAGGCCTGAAGTCTTTGGCCTGGCTTCTGAGGTCCTTCTGTAGCAGGGCCTGGTCCCTCTTCCCCTCACCTGGTCCCTCTTCCTCTCACCTGGTCCCTCTTCCCCTCACCTGGTCACTCTTCCCCTCACCTGGCGCCTCTTCCCCATTCATTGTCTCCTATTCCAGTCACATAGGCCTCCTTTCAGTTTCTTAAAAGCACTGTGCTAACTCATCATTGAGACTTCATTAATACTGTTTCCCATGTATATAGGAAGATGCCTCCTGTATGATTGACTCATTCTGATCTCAGTATAAGTGTCACTTCTTCAGGGAAGCCTTCCCTGATTACCTGGGTAGAGCTCATTTCCCCATGGAGGTAGCTCATGAATCTGTCCTTCCCACTAACCTCTAGGCTCAGAGGCTGGTGTAGATGGGTAGAGTTCATACCTATCTTGCTCTCTGTGATATCCCTCATACCTATACCATGCCTAGAACATTACAGACACTCGTGCAAATATTTGCCAAATGAATGAATGTGCTCGAGGTGCAGGCACTTGTCACTGTACATGACACTATGTCCCTGTGAGAGGTGCTCAGAGTTCTGCTGCCTCCCGTGGCTGCAGGGCTTACCCCTCCCCACAGCCACCCCATTGGGTGAACAGTCAGGATAGAGATGGCGTCAGGACAAGCCATGATGGTGGCTGCCATAGTCTGTAACCAGCATCCCAGTGGGATAGGGGGAGGGAGGGAGCCATGATCTGAGCACCACAGAGCAGAGCGGCAAGGGCTCAGGTAATGGGCTGAGAGCAGGTACTGGGGAGGGCAGACAGAGGACTCTTGCAAGCAGGGACACTGTCATACTTGCTGTTTTAAGCCCAGAGCCTGGTCCAGACCCAGAGAGTGGGAGACGTGCAGGAAATAACTGCTGATTGGAGAGGAAAATGAATGCAGAGTCTGAGGATGGGGGCCCTTCCTGCTGTTCCTTCTTCCCCAAACCCTCCCTGCCTCACTCCCTTACCTGTTACCCCTAGGGCCCAGAGTCCCCTGCAGATGTCAATCCCTAAGGACAGGAAACCATAGATGGAGGCTCATGTCAGAGCACCTCTCCCCCCGGCTCAGGACCAGCCCAGTTTAACCAGGATCACTGATTTCCACCTCGAAGCATTTTTGATGGCTGTTACAAGGTACAAGGCACATGCATCTTTATCCAGTGACCCTATTAAAGGTTACAGTGCAAAGCAGATGAAGAAGTTTAATTACCATGCAATACAAAAGTTGTAATTTCTAGAATTTCAAATAAAAGGGATCCCTGACCTCCACAAAAATGGAGCTCAGCCCGTTTCTGTGGGCTTTGGTCTTTCTTCCTCCTTGCAAACAGCAAATCGCAGGTTCTTGATTTTCCCCTTAGCAGTGGTCCTTGCCTAGGGATTGGGTCTCTCTGTCTATCCCCAGGCCTGGCTCTGGGCACCTAGCAAAGAGCAGTGCTTTTCCGGTCTGGGCTGTAGGGAAGAGTGAGGGCTCTGTTCTTCCTAGCAGGAATAGTGGCAGGGGAATGCTTCACTGGAAGGGAGAAGAGTAAATCATCAGAGAGACAGGCACAGTTTCCAGGTTGGGGTGCAGGAGTGATTCTAGAATAAGGGGCTGCTGTTTGTTGGATTTCACAGCCTCAGTCGCGTCTCTCATCTCTCTATCTGAATTTATTACACATACATGGACACACACACACACTCATGCATGCACACCAGGGTCATAAGTGGCAGAGTTTCAGCCTGAACCCATCTTCCAGCTTCTGACCATACACGACAAACTTTAGCTTGCTCCCCTCCTTTCCTCTGATTTTCGCCCCCTGTGGAGCCCGCCCAGCTTCCAAAGCTCTAGCATCTTCGTTATAGGGCTTTTGCTATGGAACCTGCCTGCCCCACTCAGCTGCCACGAGGTTAATGTATGTATGTCTTAGCTCTAGAAAGCAGCAGTCAAAATTGGATGAACAAAGAAAGAAATAGAAATAAAATGAATTTTTGTGCATGTATCATCATACATTAATTATTCAACAAATGCATTAGATTTTATTATTAAAAAAAAGAAGAAAGGGTGGCAGAAGAATCCATTAGCATTTGTTACAATGCACAGGCTGTTTTACTAAGAGAACTGAGAAAAGAACACAGAACAAATAAACTGCAGGGCAGGATGGGGTAAGAATGTATGTGGTGGTTGCGTGCAGATGTGCAGGGTAAGTTTCTGCTGATCAGGTAGAGAGAGGTAAGCAGGTATGTGGCAACACTGTAATAACTTGAAACTTCAGTTTTTTTCATGGATAATAATGGATTATTATAATGGAACAATAGTGTGGATTAAAAGAGGTAAATCCCCAAAAGCTTTTAACATAGCACCTGGAGCAAAGTAGTTACTCAGGATATTTTGGCTGATGCAATTATTATTAATTCTAACTTCTGACTTCTTCCTTTCCCGAGTCCTCCGAGTAGAAGACATGCTTTGTTTTTCTTTTTTAAATACAGATCTTTCTTTGTGTAATTAATGGGCTCCTGCACAGCTGTATATAATTCAGATCTACCGTCACTTGTGAAACTAAATCGATTTTTTGAGACAGAGTTTAGCTTTTGTTACCCAGGCTGGAGTGCAATGGCACGATCTCGGCTCACCGCAACCTCCGCCTCCTGGGTTCAAGCAATTCTCCTGCCTCAGCCTCCTGAGTAGCTGGGATTACAGGCACGTGCCACCATGCCCAGCTAATTTTTTATATTTTTAGTAGAGACGGGGCTTCACCATGTTGACCAGGATGGTCTCTGTCTCTCGACCTCGTGATCCACCCGCCTCAGCCTCCACAAGTGCTGGGATTATAGGCTTGAGCCACCGCGCCCGGCCCAGTCCTTCTTTTTAATGCCTGCGCATGTCATCTAAGTGTTGGAAATCTCCTCTGTGGGTCTCAAGCACTTGTTGGTTTCCATTTAACTTTGCTTGGGTTCTGGAAGTCTATTATTTGTCTAAAAGAAAACATGTAGGTAGGGGAACACTGATGTTTAGCCCTCATTGGCACCTGTATGGAGCCTGCCCACCTGTATGGAACCTTCCCTCCACTCAACAGATGGAATATAGTGGCTCATGGCTAGAACAACAGTAGAGACAGAAGCTTATACATAAACTGCCAGGTCGTGCACAAGGTATGCAGGCTGGTTTCATGCCACTGCACTCCACCCTGGGTGACAGAGCGAGACTCTGTCTCAAGAAAACAAACAAACAAACAAACAAAAAACACCAGAAAACAAAAAACCCAAACACATAAAAAAGGGAATTTAAAGGCCCCACCCAATACCATCAAAAGTGGAATCACTACAAGCCTGGGAATCTGCATTTAAAACAGGCTATCCAAGTGATTCACATGCATGCTCAAATTTTAGAATCACAAGAACCTATATATAGAAACTATCGCAAAAACATAACATTACTTCAGAATAGCCTTGCCTGAATTGGGTACAGAAAATCACAGGTGAGGCAGAGGAATGGGAACCAGGACCATTTTTCTTCATATCGCAGAAACCTCCCTTTTCCCTAGACCTCTTCCTCTCCTTGAAATGATCGTGTCTCTGAACACCACAGCTGCAAGTGTCTGCCCTCAGACCTTCCCCTAAACCTCAGGTAATTGACTTTCATATAGGCTAGATTTAGTCTTTTGTGGCGGATGAGATCATTGTTCTCAGTTCTTGACTTCCTTCTCTCCTGTGAGCTTGCAGTGGAAAAAAAGTGGAAGAGAATGCCTCTCACTCTCTTATGAAAGAGAAGCATTGATATTTGCTATTGCAAACCACTCAGTTTTAGGATCATATGTTACTCAGCATGATTGAGGCCAGAACTAATTCACTTCTGAAAAGAGAAAGAATTTAGATTGCCACTGGACCACCGAAAGACTTTAAAATATTACAGAAGAAGGGCTCACTGTGGTGTCAAGGGCTTGGAAAGGGGTGAAGAGTTGCCCAGACTGACAGTACTCCTGCACGGCAATGTCTGTACAGAGACTGTGGTGCTCCTTCCAGCCAGCTAGTCTCTTCTCCGCCTTCATGTTTATGAAGTGTTAGAAAGGGTCTTGCTGGGGCAGACTTGCAGTGCCTGCAGAGGAGCCAGATAGCATGTGGTTACCAAGTACCACGTGCCCACTCCAAGGCAAGGTGTACTTTCTAAAGCAGGCAGTCCCTGTTCATGCCTCTCGTTTTTTAGTTGGACTTCCATTTACCTTTCTTAGTTTTCTGTAGCCTTGGGGAGGCAGATACAAGGGCTATCACCTTATTTGCTGCTGGGAGCCCGGGACTAAGTTCTAGTTCTGACTGTGCCGCTCACTATGGGACCTTGACTCATCACCCATCTCTACAGTGCATTATCAATTAAGATCTTTCTATAGCCATGAGATTGCATGATTTACCGTAAAAAAAGGGCATGTTGAGAATGTCATGGGTTGAGAGTCGTCCTTCCCAGTGTCAGGATTTAATGTGTGATGAGGGTCCTGCCTTAAATATCTCATCTTGCCTCTCTTTGAAGCTGAGAAGCAAAGGAACCCCAACTGCCTTCCACTAGGAAACACACCAACATAGAGTGCCCAGTGGATTCCCTCAACCAGGAAGCCTTCCTTAACAATAGCCTCCTGCTCAGGACAGGTCTACAAGTTGGCTAATCAACAGCAGCTCCTGCTGGGTGCCACAGCTCCAGCAGCACCAGACTCTGGCTTCCAATTGCTTTGATCCCAGATTTCTATTGGTTTTCCTAGTTCCTGACCATCTCACTCTCACCCAATTTCTCTCTTCTGGTTTAGCTTGTTTGGACTGGCCACAGAGTCCCAGATTTGGCGTGTACATTAGTTTGTCCATTGGAGCTCATACCTGCTCTTGTTCTGTCCATGTGTGGCCACTGGGAGAATGATGCCCAGCCTAGATTCTTGACCAGGAAACCCTCCTCAATCATGCTTGCCCATCCCCGTTGTGTATAGAGGAGGCTCATCAAGTGCTACCTTTACCCACATCTTGATTTATTTTACACTCCACAGAACCAGGGGTGTGGCTGGCAACTGATGGTGGTGGTGAGTGGATTCCAGTTGCTGATGGCCGAGCATGCCCTCCTTTCTGGCTGAGACACCTGGGAGGGTGGGGGCGTGCTAAGGAGTGCGCAGTTGGACACACCACAAGAACCTCATGGCAATTAGGGAGTTAGGCCATTTCCTGCCTCCCACACAGCAGGAAACAAAGATGTGTGTTGTTTTATTTCTGCCAGCATTAACCATAAAGATGCCAGACAGGCTCTGAGATAGAAGCTCTGGAGGCAGGTAGGAGACAGAGGAGCTGACAGAAATCAGAGGCCGTTAGGGATTTTAGAGATCAAATATCCTCCTTCTCAGATGGGGAAACTTAGACCCAGCAAAGTGAAAGCAAGCATTTTCCCAAGGGCTGTCACTTGCTCTTGCATCAAGTCTAAATTTATTTAGGCGTGTCAGGTTGGAGGCTGGGCTCCAAAAATGGTGGTTTCCAGAGTCCACCTTGAAGAGCGGCAGCCTGATGCCAGTGGACCTCAGAGGGGCCAGCCCACCCAGTCATTCTGGTTTGGGTCAGAGCTGACCTAGTGCAGAGCTGTGCCTGCAGTGAAAAATGAGAGAGGCCTCCATCCCTTGGCTCCTCTGGCTCTTCTCTTTCCCCTGATTTATCATGTTGCCTTTCTTCTGTAGAGGCATCATCATCATCACCACTATCATCACCGTTACCATCATCATCATCACTACCATCAGCATCATAATTATCATCACCATCATCACCACCATCACCATCATCACCATCACCATCACCACCATCACCATCATCACCACCATCACCATCATCACCATCATCACCATCACCATCATCACCATCACCATCATCACCATCACCATTATCACCACCATCACCATCATCACCATCACCATCATCACCACCATCACCATCATCACCATCACCATCATCACCATATCACCATCATCACCACCATCACCATCATCACCACCATCACCATCATCACCACCATCATTACATTTTTACTACAGGAGCTAAAGTCTGCATGCATCTCTTCTTCTGTCTGTATCACTCACTGCCCCCCACCCCATTGCTCTCCTGCCTCCTCCTGCCTCACTCCTACTCATCTTTTTGGACCCTAATTTTGGCTTATCATGAAGTATCATCTCTACTGCAAGCCTTTCTGGCTCCCAAATCGGAGTTAGCGCCTCTGTGTTCCTGAGATGATTTATTGCTTGTATAAGTGATCAAGTAGATACTTAATAATGTCCCACTGAGTCTCTAAGTTCCCTGAGAACAGTGACTGTGTTTTCTCCTTCTACATGAATTACATGTCATGTAGGAAGTACTCACCAGGAGTTTGTCACTCTAAACAACTAAGTTTTGAAGGAGGACATTTCTGGATTTTAAGATAATAGGAAGAAAGTTAGATTAACACCAAACTTTTCAAATATGCCTCTTTCACACAAAGTAAAATGAACCTAGTAACTACAGGGTAAGGTATCAGGGAGAATACTTACAACATCTTATGTAGTCAATGTGTAGCAGAAATTTAAAGTATAGAGGAGGAACAGGAGTGTCCAGGAGTTGAAAAAAATCATTAGAAATATCAGAAAACGATTCAATTTTAAGAATTTCTTATTTTTTTCTTTTTGAGGATCCCTGGTGAGGTTTACTGTGCATTATGACTGACTTTAAGAGTTTTGTTTCTCTCCCTGAGCTGCCCTTATAGAGGCAGAGAGGTGACGGGGCAGGTAGGGATGGTGAGAGTGGGGATGATGTTGAAGAAAAACCCTTTACTCCTGCTCTTTTGGTCTTGGTCAATCACAGCACCTTGTTTACTCAGCGTACCCCCGTATGGGGTGCATTGTCACTTCTCAGTCTGCAAACGATATGGGAGAAAAAGGGATCCTTGAAACACTTATATCATGATTGGGAAGCTCTTTGTTATTGGAGAAGACAATTACCCAACTTCATCTCACAGGTTTGGTGGTGCTCAGACTCGAAGAGATTCATGATGGATAAACAGGTCCCAGGGAAAGTGGCAGCATCCTATCTGTTGCCAGGAAGCAGGGAGAGAAATGCTACACTGTAGGATCCCGTATATGGCACTCACTTTTCCATGGCTAGATTAGGGTTGTCTGACCTTACAGCATAACAAGGAAGAGGCTTGTGCAACTGAGAAGAAAGAAGACCCTCAACCCATAGCCAAGAATGAAAACTCTGGTTAGGACATAAACCGAGTAGACCTGATATTCTGATATGCTTCTCTAGAAGCTCTGAGAATGTGATGAACATGGTGGAAAGTCTCTTTGCCAGATGCATTGTTGGTGAGTTGCTCTGCTAATGTCACATTGATTCTCATTGCAGGGGTTTTACTGAGTAGAGAAGAGAATTAGGGGCAACAACAGGATTGTTTAGATAGTTAAAGAATAAATTCCGTGACCCTGTCATTTTTCTGTATATGTACAGGCTTCTATTATTTTTATTATTTACTTTAGTGCAAGGTTCCATAAACTTCCTCTTAAAGGACTAGGTAGCAAATATTATAGGCTTTGTGGGGCATCTGGTCTCCGTTGCAATTATACAGCACAGCTATTGGAACACAAAAGCAATCACAGTCAATCTGTGAATGAGTAGGCAGGGTTGTGTTTCAATAAAATTTTACCTATGAACACTAACATTTGACTTTCATATAATTTCCATGTGTCAAAAATACTGTTCATTTGATTTATTTGTCAGCCATTTGAAAACAATTCTTCATTCACAAGCCATGACAAATAGAAGTGGTGGGACAAATCCGGCCTGAGGGCTGCAGTTTGCTGACTCCTGCTTTTGTGGATGCCTCAATCCACCCCCTGTTGCAAGGAGACTGGAGCTAGTTTCCAAGATAGAAATGAGCGTTTTGAAGTTTCCCCAGCAATTTCACAATCCATTTTCTGGCTCGATACCTGGTCCATAATAAGTCTGGAAAAAAATCAAGCCTGGGCTTGCCTGCCTAACTCCGATGTGAAATCTGCAGCTTCCAGGGATCTTGAAGCGTTCCAGTTCATATTCTAGACTTTATGACCACATTTAAATCAACTTAGGGATACACAGCCCCCTTTTGTTAAAGGAAGAAAGACCTTAACTCCTAGAGTAAACAATTTCAGCCTCATGTTCCTTAAGCACCCATTTTCACCCTGGCCAATTTTCAGGGGTGTAATGCAATCTCACTTCCCAGTGCTGTGGATGAGTAATGTAATGTCATGGAGAGAGTTGTTTATTCCCCCACACATAAGCACCAAAGGGTTAAATAATGGTGAGTCTTCATCTCTGGGTTTTCTTTGACATTTTCCTCTACTAGGCTAACTATGACCTTAGGTGTGGATCATTTACCCTGGATGGTGGGAGCTGATGTTATGGAGAGCTGGGGTGGTGTTTGCTAATGTTTTTCCTGAATGTCTCCAGCAGCCCGGAGTGAAGCACCACTATAACAGCACTTAAAAATAGAGAACGAAATAAGCTTAATATAGCTTTTTCCTCAAGATACCAGTGTAGGCACTTAAAAAATAACTCAGGATGATTCTTTCTGGAGTCTGCCAGGGCGCTGAATTCTGAGACCATGGTGGGATTCTGCTCAAAAATTTTCGGCCTGGTGCAGTGGCCCATGTTTGTAATCCCAGTACCTTGGGAGGCTGAGGTGGGCAGATCACTTGAGGTTGGGAGTTCGAGACCAAGATGGTGAAACCTCGTCTTTGTTAAAAATGCAAAATTAGCCTGGTGTGGTAGCACACTCCTGCAATCCCAGCTACTCTGGAGGCTGAGGCAGGAGAATCACTTGAACTCGGGAGGCGGAGGTTGCAGTGAGCCAAGATCACACCACTGCACTCCAGCCTGGGCAACAGAGCAAGATTCCATCTCAAAAAAAAGTCATTGTTGGCAGTGTGGAGGTGATGGACTGGCATAGTTTAGTGCAGTATCTTGTGTCTAGTAGGCGCTCTATAAAGATTTACTATACGAATAAAGAGGAGTGAGAGTTTAGAAGAGCATTTTGTCAGAACAGGAATTCTGGTTTTCTTCTGGCTGAACTGCCTCTCAGGTTGCCTCTCAGATCTTTGTAGAAACATAGGACATTCTGAAGAGTGGAAATCCAGTCTTACTTTTATGACACCAGAGTCCACACGGCTCCCTGTCTCAAACAGCCACTACCGGCTCAGCATTATCTCCAAAGAGGAATCCAGCTTCCTTGGGCTTTGCTAAAGCCCAAATCAATAAGTGTGTGCTTTCCGCTGCATTTGCAGTTGGTCCTGCTGGAAGCAGGGAATGTTGACCATGTAGAAGCCCTGAGCTCCCACCTGGCTCAAGACTTGTTCTGTATTGTAGAGACTGCTCCTTTGTAGGGGAGAAGGAACTGGGGATTTGGACTGGTGGGAGAAGTGGAGACCAGGGCTCTGGGTTGCCCTGTTTCCTTGTGGGATAACTGGGAAGTTTCGGCAATTTTTAAGCTCCCATCCATAGTAACAATTTTGTTTTTTTTTTGGTGGAGGAGCGGGTGGAGAAGGAGGGGAAGTTGGAAAGAGGTTGCTCTCTGGAAGTGATTAGACCCTGGAGAAAGAGACACATTTCAAAGAAAATTGAGACAAATGTTAAAGATTGTTTATAACCTCAAAATTAGTTCCATGCCCTTGATACCAGAAGCACTTCTCCTCTGGTACAGAAAAGGCAAGTTTGCATATTGAAGTTAGACTCTGGTCTCTTGAAGGGAAATTTCAGGTTCTCCTGATCTTTGAAGCCTTGGTACCCAGCATGAAGCATGATGTAGTAGGTGCTTAATACTTGTAAGTGACAGAGTGAACATCAGATGAGCAAGCAGAACACATGCTCAGCACCATCAGCTTTCCAGGATCTGGGGGAAATTTAATCTTTTCTCAATACTATCCCAACCTTTCTCTACCCAGAGTCAAGCTGTAGCTGCAAAAAGTTCCAGAATTACATTCAACATCCAGATCTGCAATAGTGTCTTGAAAAGGTGTGTAATGTGTTGAATTTCAATCCCTTTGCTGAAAATAAATGGAAAAATGTGTTCTCGCTGCTCATGTCTCTTTGGCTTATCATGTCTTTAACAGTTTTGTTAAAAAGGGAATTTAATTTTCAGACCACTGGGCAACTATCGAACTTTGTCCAGAGCAGCAATTTTCAACCCTGGGGGTATGTTGGAGTTTTCTGAGGGGTTTAAAAAAATCCCAACACACAGATGCACCCTGCACCAATTGTATCTGAGTTTTGGCAGGTGGGATTCTGGACAAGCTCTCAAGGAGATTCAGATGTGGGTAGCCTAGGTTAAGACACCCCTGAGTTGGCGTTTACCCACGCTGAAGCAGCAGGGCCAAATAGCTTCTCCTCCGATTGCAGATTGGCAGTTAAACCTGGGGTCTTTGGAGAGTGGAAATGATCATCCTGTGGGTTACAGTATTTGATTAGAGTTAGCACTTTTTATTTTTGACAGTGATTCCAACAAGCCAAGCAAACTCTGAATCTTTATATAAAAAAGTCATTTAGTTGGATTAAAGTTTTGTTGCATTTTGCCAACTTTTGAATTGGGGGGAGCCTATTAGTGCTAGAGAAATGTCATGATTTCTTTTAGAGCAAGGTTTGTGTCATAATTTTCTGAATCTCCAGCTCCTAGTACAAGGCCTGCCATGTGGTAGACAGTCAAAAATGCTAAAATAATGACAGTAGCTGCTGCTTGCTGGGTACCTACTCTTACATTGAATACCTCCTGTAATCTTCAAAACAACTGTATGAGATAGGTCCTATTAGTATCTTCCTTCAGGAAGGTGAAGAAGGCAGAATTCTAAGATGACCCCAAGATTCTGGCCTTTATTCTGTATGTCTTATATAATTTCCACTCCTTGAATGTAGGCCGGATCCATGAATATGATAGGATCCCACTCCTGTGATTATATTATGGCAAAGGTAAGGAATTTTGCAGATGTGACTAGGTTTTCTCATCAGTTGACTGTAAAGTAATCAAAAGGGAGCTTACCTTGGGTGGGCCTGACCTCATCAGGTGAGCCCTTTAAAAGAAGGGTTAAGTGGCTTGCTTACTACAGATTACTAACACTGTAAGGAAATCAATTCTGGGAACATCCCAGAGTCGCAGATAAGACTCTGAGTAAGAGGATTTAGCTAACTCACCCAGACTCCCAACCCACAGAAACTATGACATAATAAACAGGTGCTGTTTTAAACCACTAAATATGTGGTAATTTGTTATGCAGCAATAGAACACTAATACACCAGTGAAAAGTCATGAAACAGAGAGACTAGGGCTTGGCCAATGATGCACGTTACGAGCTGATGGAGCTGGGAGTCAAACCCTGATGTTTCTGACCCCAAGCTGTTTAACCGTGTCACCACCATTTATTTATAAAATGAGGCTCATTAGCACCAGCCCATTGGCTTTCTGCAAGTGATAAACTGGAACAAAACCAAGGTGGAATCCAAATCTTGCTTGCTTTGTGCAGTGATGTGGAATTAGAGGCAGGGCAGGAGCTGCCAGCATACCCCACACACATGGAGGGCCAGGGCCAGAGGCGTGGAATCAGTGTATTTTCCAGGTCCATACTCCAAGATGTGTCCCCAAGTAGGCACGTATGTCAGTCATGCACAAAGGGAGGACTGAGGAAGACTGTTTACTCACAACTAGGAGCTCAAAGGCCAATTTACTGAACATTAAATAAACCCTAAGAAAGAAAGAGACAGTGGGGAGGTTGGGGAGGGATAACATGGGGAGAAATGCCAGATATAGGTGATGGGGAGATGGAGGCAGCAAACCAAATTGCCATGTGTGTACCTATGCAACAATCCTGCATGATCTGCACATGTACCCCAGAACCTAAAGTACAATAAAAATATCTATCTATCTATATATTTTAAAAGCAAGAAAGAGACAGGACTGTGGTTGCGTGGTGACAACCATACCTGCTTTGCTGCAGTTGAGACGGTTGGGTGGGGGGGCGGTGTTGGCTCACATTTCTGTTTAGATCCAGAATTTGAACATCATAATTAGTACAACTGTCTTTCCTTAAAGAAAAACTAAGCTTTACTTTCAATAGTAATGTACATTTTAATCCAGCATTTCCATTTTCTTAAGGAGATTGAGAGAGAGAGAGAACTTTTAAGATTTGGTTGATTTCAGACTGGGGACGCATGGGCTCTCTTTGCAGGACATTGGCGGCGCTGGGTGACAAAAGCTGGCTTTTGTGAACAGAGGTGTGTGTCCTTGTGTTGGCTTCTTGTACTCAGCTAGAATGTTCCTTTTCATTTTCCCTTTACCTGCTTCTCCTCTTCCTGCCTGGAATGTAGATGTGATGTCCAGAGGTGAGCAGCTATCCTGTGAGCATTAAGGATAAGGAGGAGCAGAAAGCAATGAATGATGTGGGTCTCTGATGGCATCATGGAGCCACCCACCAGCCCTTCCCTGCCTTCCTTTGGAAATCTTAACTTGTGGGGGAAATGTATTTCTTTTTCTACTGGTGGTCTTTTTTTTTTCTTTTTATCCCTTCAGGCCAAATACAATTCTATCTGATGTAAAAACCTGCCTCATAGGGTATACTTCCACAATATTAGACAATATTCAATGAGCCATCGGGAGTTAACATATGCAAGAAATCATTCAATAACTTTATTATTAAGGATCCCTTTCTAGAGATATAATCAGCGTGAAAGGGGAAGGGAAGAGGATGTCTCTCTTCTTCAGTACTGACTTGTGGGAAGTAAGTCTCCTGGTATGGTATGGGAATGTGTGGCCAAAATTTAATTTTACTGGAGTAACAAATTGCCCATCAGGCCTAATGTGTCTGATTTTGTCAGAGGCAGAGAAGACTCAAGAAGGAGTTGCTGTCTGTCTTTGAATACCCCTTGCCTGAGAGTTTCACCTGATACCTAGAAAATATGTAGAGATTTGGGGTAAGACAAGTGGGCAGTAACCAATGCATGCCTCAGCAAGGCCATTTTAATAGACTCACAGTTCCACGTGCCTGGGGAGGCCTCACAATCATGGCGGAAGATGAAGGAAGAGGAAAGGCACATATATGGTGGCCGGCAAGACAGCTTGTGCAGGGTAACTCCTCTTTATAAAACCATCAGATCTTGTGAGACTTATTCACTATCCTGAGAACAGCACCGGAAAGACCTGTCCCCATGATTCAATTACCTCCCACTAGGTCCCTCCTACGACACGTGGAAATTATGGGAGCTACAATTCAAGATGAAATTTGGGTGGGGACACAGCCAAACCATATCAGTCATCATCTGCATCAATAAAGACCAGATATGGAACAGGAAGGGGATGAGCACATTTTTCTCTCCTCAGTCTAGCCACAGCCGAATCCCTAAATTCAGCTCAAAGGCTTGACTTCAGTAGACACCTGGACCAACTGGGGCTCAGTCAGAGGAAAGTGATGAGGATGGGGCAGAAACCCAAAACCCTGTTTGTTATTTAGGGCCATGGCTATAGGAGGTGGGAATAACGGCCTGAGAAAAGTGGACCTAGTGGAAGACATGACAGTTATTTTCAAATCTGAAGGACTTCCACATAGAGCAGGGATCAAACTCATCTGGCTCAGTCCCAGTAGGTGGAATTGGAACCAATGGTGAAAACTTCCAGGATGCAGATTTGGATTTGGGCTGGGATTTAGATCTGTATATGTCAAAAACAGAGTGATCCATCTCAGTGGCTCGTCCTATTGCTGGTGGTATTTAAGCACATACTGAACTACCACTTGCTGGGAGGTTGTACAGGGATCCCAGCATGTATTCGCCTGTTGGCTTCTTCATTCAATGAATTAATTGATGAATTAAAAATTATGTTGTGCCTGCCATGTGTCAGGCTCTTACAGCCTGGTCTGAATGACTACAACCTTTGAAATCTCTCCCAACTTTGTGATTCCTTGATACTCTGAGTATAATGAATTCCATTTTGCACAGGGGAAACACATGCACCCAAACGGGTGGTGAGTTGTACAAAGCCACAGAACACATACAGAGAGGATGCTTCATTCTCTCTGAGCCTTTGCTCTCTCTAGTCTTCTTTCTTTTTCAAAAGGCTGTTTCTTTCAGAAAAAAAAAAAGAAACAAACCAAATCATGCTTTACTAAACCATCTGGGCTTGGTGAGCACTTTTGGACAGGATGTGCAGTTACCCAGTATTGGTCGGAAAGATGTGTTTTCCTGACTCTGGACAAATTGAAGCAATCTCTGTCTTTGATCTGCAGTCTTCCAAATTTCCCCAGATATCCCCAAGCAGAGGCAGATTATATGCAAGGGCTGTGGTTCAGATTTCATGGAACACATGGCTTTCTGACTGGGGAGTGGCTGTGGATCGTTCAGATTTAGTCACTCCCGCTATTCTCTGCACTTAGAGTCCAAAAATTGCTGTAGAAACCACACACCTCCAGAAAGCCAATTTCTTTTTAAACATTTCTGAATCTCTCTCTCCCTTTCTCTCTCTCTCTCTCTGTCTCTCTCTCTCTCTCTCTCACACACACACACCACACAACACACACAACACACACACACACACACAGACATACATACACACACACTCTATCTTTCCATTGCCAATCTTTACATCTTACATCTGTGGCTTTTCTCTTTCAGGACCCTCTTGCCTGGCAGAACCTCCACCGGTTGGGGGCACCTCATCAAGCAATGAAAGCCCGCCTCACTTTTGCAGCTGGGCATCTCACGAAAAAGGAGCAGGGTCATTCAGCTCAAGCCTCTATTCCTCTGTGGTGCATCAGGCTTGCAAGATGTAGCAAGAGCAAATTAGCAGCTGCGTAAGACTGTCTGACGCTGGGAAAAGCATCTGTTGGAAAACTTGCTTTGTAATTTCCTGAGCATTTAGGGTCAGAAGTGGGTAGAAACCCCCAAATGGGGGTAATCGCTTTCAAGTGGGAGGAAAATAAGAAACAGACAAGCTTGCATTGGGGCAGACTGTGGATTCTAAACTGCAGGCTCCTGGGGTAAATGTTTCCAAAGCACTACTTTCTTAGGGAGCAAGAACTGACTTTCTCATGAAATGAGTTACTTGGCCCAGACTGGACCATATGTGGGTGGGAGTGGCGTTCAAATTCACCCTCCCAACGTTGCTCTGTAAGGCTGGAAATGAGTTGGAGAATGATGGATGTGGACCCATTAATGAGTTCTCTGTTTTAGTGTCTTGGATCATCTTTCTTGGTTTTAGTCACTGATGAGTTTTCAGCACCCAGAACAGTGCCTGACACATAGTGGGTGCTCAACAAATATTTGTTGAATGACAGAATGAATCCACTTTTGTGTCTGAAGATCTCTTTAAAGTTTCTGGGTCCTATTTGGCTCTGTATTTGGTTGATAACTGAAATGTAGGTTAAAAAAAGCAAAGGGCTATCTAGCCAGAACTTGAGAGAAATAAAAGTTGGGGAAGCTGAAAGAGAAGAAGGGAGCCAATATAGCTGTGTAGGGGGCCATGGCTCATGTGTAAATCATTGGAAAGTGTTTGAGCCTGGTATAGGCCAGTAGTTTCTCTCATGTGCCTTTGAAGTTTTCATCTCACTCTGAACTCTGCAGTGAAGATTTTCCCCTTGCTTTGCTTCAAGGCCAAGGCCTTTATCCTGAGATCAAGGATCTTCCCTCTCTTTCCTGTCACTTTCACTACATTTCTTTTCTTCTCTTTAGCTACGCTGCAATTCTCCTTAATAGCTAGTTTCAGTTCTGGGTGGCAAGATTGGGCTTTGCAAAAGATCCATTTTGAAATTCTCTCTTAACAAATTCACATCTTGACAGCTTTCACTGGACTGAATGTGACTAAAGCTGAGACTTCAGGGAATCGAAACTGTGATTTTCAAAAAGCACACAGCATCTGCATAACTAAAAACCCTCTCTGACTGTATGTGACCGGGGCTCTGGAGGGAATTTGGAGAATTTACGTACCCCTTTTTGCCGACTGAAGTTTGACACTCTCTTTAGTACTTGGAGTAATAATTCTATGCTAATCATCACAAAGGGTTGCCTCTTTTACTTAGGAAATGAGGCCTAAAGATAAAACACCTTCTTTCTTTCCCTCCTCTATCAATAAGTCACCCTTAGCAGAAATATCATGTAGAGCTGTTTGCAAAAGGCTTGATTTCTTTAGCTGGAGAAAGTAATGGAAACACAAAGATGACTTGCCTCTGTACCTTCCTGAGCTCTCTCGGTATAGAGAGCACAGGCTCCTGTGTGTTTAACCCAACGTTAGGAAGTCAGAGCACTGAGAGCCGTGGCAAGGATAGGTGATTCCTTAGGTAATAGGTTAGGCAGGGGAGACGGGACAAAGGGAGGGGGGAAAAAGAGAAAAAAAATTTAAAATAGGAGAAAAAAGGAGAGGTGGTAACCTGCTTCCAGCCAGTTCAGCTGCCTTTCTGTGCATCAGCTCATGACTGCGACCAGGTGCTCTAAAGACACCAAATTCCCAGGTGATTCATTTCTCATACTTGAAGAGATGGCTCATTGGCTAGTGACTGCTCCCTGCCTTAATGGGATGTGCCTGGGGCTCAGATACGTGGTTTGCTAAGCTTGGAGACTGAACCGAACCTAGAGGAGCCTAATTTTGCAGACCTCAAAACAATAAATGGGACAAAGAGTTGGGGGCCCTTAGCCAGAACCAAGCTATCTTCTAAAAGTGGTGCCCTCTACACTTCCTTCAAACAATCAGATTCTTTCACCGAGAAGATAGGGTTGACTCTCTGGGACCCAGGATGCCATATGCAGCTACTGAGCTAGTGGCACGCATGGCCTTTGGTTTCATTGGAAATCATCCCCTTTCGCTCAACACCAGATAACACCTAAATATGAAAATTAGAGTTTTTGAGTCAGAAGTCCAGTTGTGGGCAGTAGCAGCTCTGTAGACTTGCAATTTACAACTTTATTTATTTATAGTTTTTGAGATGCAGTTTTGCTCTTGTTGCCCAGCCTGGAGTGCAATGGTGCAATCTTGGCCCACTGCAACCTCTGCCTCCCAGGTTCAAGCGATTCTCCTGCCTCAGCCTCCCGAGTAGTAGCTGGGATTACAGGCATGTGGCACCACTCCTGGCTAATTCTATATTTTTTTGTAGAGACGGGGTTTCTCCATGTTGGTCAGGCTGGTCTTGAACTCCTGACCTCAGGTGATCTGCCTGCCTTGGCCTCCCAAAGTGCTGGGATTACAGGCGTGAGCTACTGTGCCCTGTCTTTTTTTTTTTTTTTTTTTTTAATATATTAGTCTTGACCTTTGACATTGGGTCTAGCAAGTGCATTTTTAATCAACCTCAAGTCCAGTGATGACCAAATCAGTCAGGAGCAGAAAGTCAAGGGAGTGCTGCTTTACCCAAGAAGGTTGTGTTTGGGATTGGTCAAGGATGTCCTGCTTAGATAGTAGGGGCTCAGACAACAGGCTATGACGTTGCTTTGGCATTTTGTAAGTAGCCCACCTACAGAAGCACTACATGGCAACATCTCTGGTAGGTTTAGTATTTTTTCCCCTGAAAGCCAAAGAAATTTAATTTGAAAATAAGCATCCTGGAGGTGATACCTAAAAAAGAGTGGTTAAAGGTTTAGAAATAATAGAGTCCCTACTGGAGCCTTATACTCACATCAGACATTGAACTATCCTCATCGATATTGGGTAGAAACCTGACATTTTCTCACACCATCCACATTAAAAAAAGATGCATCATTTTTCATTTGAGTTTCAACCTGGTGCCTAAAGTTGTGGTTTCTGAAGCTTCTATTCATTTCTGATGGTTCTCTTACTCTTCTCAAAAGACCCAGCTTAAGCGGTTTATGTGTTGCACAGTTGTGAAAAACTAGCTGGGCAGTTTTTTTAGGAAAACAAAACTCTTAAGCTTGGAAAAACATCTGCTCTGTGTCTGTTCGCCAGATTCCTCCAACTTTTTTTTTAGCAAGTTGTGCATTTGAACTGACAACCCTAAGGCATATTTTGGAACATTAAGGAAATCTATGCTCAATAAATAGGTTATTATACATTTATCCAGTGCCCTATTAAAGAATCTGAAAGTGCTTCTTTCACTTTGGGATTCTTGTTTATAAACTTGTAGCTCAGCATTCCCATCTATCATATCAGGAAGATATACAAATGATGTGAGCCCACAGGACTCAATTAAGCCATTCCTTGTCAAGATGAATAGGGTCATCCAGTGACTGCTGGTGAGCTGAGATGTCCTCCATGGGAACAAATTCTGGCACTTAAAAATCATACTCATAAAATGTCGGAGAGAAGATAATGTTTTCTAAAGGCCCCCATGTCAAGTAACCAGTGGGGAACTGACGAGATTTCCATCTGTTTCAAATTAAACGTGTTTATTATCTTTGCGTCATGCTCCCCAGCTCAGCATAATCAGTTAGAAAAGATCTTCTGTGATCTTAGCAGAAAGCATGTTTTTATAAATGTATCTGGCTGCTTGCTTCCTTACACAAGCCAGTGATATTTCTTCCTTCATTTTGACTCTGACGGTGCTTTATTGGAGCTAAAGCACAGTGTTGGTGGGCTCTATTCATTTGGCATTTATTTTTTGTTTCCTGTTATGCCCCCACATCTAGGTTTTGGGTATACAGTGGGAACAAGATACTCAATAAGTAAATATATAAGTAAAGTAATTATAGTTTGCAAAAGTTGCCCTAAAGGAAATAAACATGGGAGACGGAGACAATCAAGCACAAGATTGTCAAAGACAGTCTGTAGATTGGGTGGTTGGAAAAGAATTTAGAGCTGAGGCATGAAGGCTAAGAATAAGCTACTCAAGTAGAAACAGAAGGATGAGGATTTTGGGCAGAGGAAACACCAACGGCAAAGGCTTTGAGATAGTTAAAGCCTACCATAGCCTCTGGTCATCACTGCGGACTTGAGGTTGATTGAAAACGCACTGCATATCTTCCTGTTATAATAGATGGGAATGCTGAGCTACAAGGGCTTGTAGTATTTGAGGCACAGTAAACAGTGTAGTCAGAGTGGATAGAGAGTGGGGAAACGGCATGGAGGGATGCCAGGCAATGGGGCTAGAGAGAAACCTGATGCTAGCCAGGCAGGTTTCATGGGAAATGTTCATGAGATTAGATTTTACTCCAAAAGCAATGGAAAGCCAAGGGAAAATGCCATGTTTGGATTTACATTTTATGAGAATTAGTCTAGCTTATCTTTGAAGAACAGATGGGAGAGGGGAAAGTGGGGAGCAGGGAAGCCAGGTGGGAGGTGATTGGCTCAGTCCAGGTGAGAGATGACCACAGCAGCTTGCACTGGGGTAGCATCACTGGAGACTGGGAGAGGAGGATGGGCTTCAGAGAGGTTTTGGAGGTAGAATTGACAAGACCTGTGGATGCATTGGATAGAGGAGATAGACAATAGGAGGACTGCTGGCGTGTTGACCTCCAGTGAGAAGAGTCCTAGGGAAGGAACCACTGTTTTGTGGGAATGGAAAATCATCTTGAACCTATTAATTGGGAAGACCTATCACCAAGCTCTATGCAGAACGGAAGAAATCTTTCGGTAATACATCTCTTGAAAGGGCAAACCGTGGAACTCCTTGTTATGACTCTCAACGTAATGACAGAAACATTTGGAAAAACTTGTGATGGAACTCGAGACAGCTGAAGACTGGAAAATCAGAGATGATTCAGGGTTAGCAATAAATCTAGCAAATGACACAGCATATGGGAAAGTGTAAACATGGGTTTTCTCCTTTGTAGCTTCCTGTCTAATCAGACTTTATTTCTGTATTGGAAACAAACTTGTTGGCTGAGATGTAGGAGCAGGGAGTATGAGGGCTGCTTGTGCTGAGAGGGACGGCCAAAATGTCCAGCAAAGAAGATGAACTTTATGATTCAGGGAGAGGAGGAAGTACTTAGGGGTTGGAAGTTATGCTTAGGAGATGATACGATCTACTTAATATTGTCCTTTGAGATTTATGGAGTACAGCCCATTTTTTTAAAGCTGCTCTTTAAAATGGTATTTTCTCTGTAAATCAGGCATGAAAAAAAAATGACCCGAGGCCCTTTTTAATATTTATTCAATTAAGTCTCTGACTTCCTATTAATTTATAGCAGATTGGGCTTGTTATCCCACTTGCCTGCCCATTTCCAAGTACAAGCTATCCCACTCTTTGCTTGTCTCTTTCTGTTTGGTGTTCAAAAGGGGTCCATGGTGCTTTTAGGAAGCATAATATTTGGTTGGTTAGTGAATAGTCTGCAAAGCAAAATGCGTGATTTTGATGTTAGCATTGGTACCAGACCTGGAAGAGGAGATTGTCCCTGTGGGTTTCTGCTTTGTGTGTGTAGAGTCTCAGAATGGTGCAGGGGAGCGTCCTCTATCGTTGGTATAGAAAGGCTTAAGTTTTGGAGTCAGAGAGCCCTGAGTTCAGTCCTTAGCTCTGCTGTTTTCTATTTTGCAACTTTAGGCTTGTGACTTTATGTCTTTGAACCCAGTGTTTTCATCAGTAATGTATGGATAGTTACACGTATGTAAATGGCAGCGTTGTTGTGAAGATTAAATGATATGACGTATGTAAAGTTCTTAGCATGATACTTGTTTCATGCTGGTTACCACAAATAGTCTGTCATGTTATTACCATTGAATATGCAAACATAATGGTGTCAGCTTAACCAGAAATGTGCCTTCTTGGTTTGTGGCCCTCTGAGGGCTGTTGACAAGCACTAAAGTTTAGCAGACGTTGCAAACAGGAAGCTCCTGGGTGCTTAAGTTACTGATTTTTCAAATTGTATTAAAAATTCAAATTAACCAATTGAATTTTAAAAAATGGAGACCTTTCCTATGCAATGTGGATGACAAGCTTCTTTTGAAAAACCGGATCTGGCAACACAAGGGCTCCTGCATTCCAGAGGGTGACCATCAGCTGTGACTTAGAAGGACATGCTCTTCCCAATTCTCTCCACTGTTCCTTCCCAGTGATCTATCTTAGAGATAACCTAGCGTTAGCTCTTATATTGACTACTGACCAGCTCATGTGATTGGGCAAACTCTTTCACTCTTTTAGTCGCAATTACCCCATCTGTAAATGAAGATGATAATCATAATGCTTATCCCAGAAGTTTCTTTTGAGGGTGAAATACTCTCAATTAAAAAGTTTTTTCACAGTGCTTGGTGGAGAGACAGAATTCAGGGTTAGCTGTTATTATTATCATTATTGGGCAGCTTTGCAAATTAATGGGTATCTAGTTGAAATACATACCTAAGAGGAGACTCACAGAAATTAAGCTGGATAACACACACGTCTGTTATAGGGACATAATATTTTTGAAAAATGCCATGAGTTTTCCTTTTTTCATATTTCCTTGTAGTTGGTCTTCTCTCTATTCTTCTCCCAGGGAAAAACATTTGACAGAGTATCTTCTGCTGTGACATCCAGCCTTCACCCTTTCCACTGGGGAACTGACTCGTTTGGATTATATCAGTGGGGATAATGGTGTCCGTATTTATTCCCATGACTAGCTGCTTCCCAAGGGGTTGCACTGAGCCTGTTGAGACCCTCACTGAAGGTTACTACTTCCCTCTGAATATTCTCTCCTGAATCTGGTAACCCTTCCCTCAGATCATGAAGTCTTGGACCTAGGGGTGGTAATGACACTGTCATTAGCCCTAGGGCTCTGTCAAGTTTCTTGCGGTGTTCCACACCTCTTTGAATCTTTTGTAGACAATCTCTTTTATCAAAATAATTTCTATTTATTCTACTTTGAGTTAATCATCAGCTGATGTAGCTTCCACTGCCTTGAAAAAATAAAATAAAATTGTGACCAGGCATGGTAGCTCATGCCTGTAATTCCAGCATTTTGGGAGACCAAGGTGGATGGATCACTTGAGGACTTAAGGTCAGTAGTTCGAGACCAGCCTAGCCAACATGGTGAAACATGATCTTTACTAAAAATACAAAATTAGCTGTGTATGGTGGCGGGTGCCTGTAATCCCAGCTACTCGGGAGTCTGAGGCAGGAGAATCACTTGAACCTGGGAGGTGGAGGTTGCAGTGAGCCAAGATTGCACCACCGCACACACTAGCCTGGGTGACAGAGTAAAACTCTGCCTCAAAAAAAAAAAATTGTTAAAGTAAAAATCAAAGAAAAGGAGTTAATTGTAAGGTTCTAATCTCAAGATGATATTTTGAATGCACAGCAAGGTAATGGTCCTAGGAATCAGGCTTCACGGAGAGAGAAAAACATTTCCTAAAAGCCTAGAGGTTCCCATTAACATACAGAGAGCCAGACTAGGTCACAGATGGTCAAAACCACAAATGGAGAGCAGGCAAGAGAAATGACTTGTGGGAAATTTCCACCAGACAGGAAGAGGAAATAGAAACCATTGCCCTGGAGAAGGAAGGGAGATTCTGAGAGGGCTCAACCAGGATGTGTACCACAGCTTGGTCACTGAGAAATGACTGCTTCCTCCACAACCCCACCTTGCTTAAGCAAAATTGGGGCAGGGTGTGATGAGGCATGGAAAACCCTCACAGAAAGTCCAGATGGCTTGAGGGAGAGTCAGCATATCTTGGCTTGTCCCCCTTGTTCCCCTTGTGGCTACTGTGATAGGAAAGTGGTGAAACTTCCACCATCCTTCTTCCATGGTAGAGGGTTCCTTATGGCCCAGAGTTCCTGTCTGCCCCAGAGAGAGGACACTAAGGTGCTGAGAACATTGTTGTCTTGGTATAGACTTCAAAATTAAGAAGTAAGAGGCCAAAAACCATAGAGGGCTGGTAATTTGAGGGACCCAGAGATCTTAGACCTCAGCAGCAGATGCCAGTGATGCCCATAAAGGACAGTGAAATTGGCCACACCTAAGTAAACACTAGCCAAGGACATTTAGGGACAAAATCAATGTGTAGCTGAAGACCAGGGACTCCAAGGAGTCCTGCCACAAGGATATGCCAGCTTTTCTCTGCCCCCAGATACCACCTGGGGAAGGAGGTGTGGGCAAAGTGACCCCTTGAGAAAGGAGGAAAACAATCTTTGAGTTTCCTGGGTAATTTACCCAAATGAAGGTGAGTTAATCTCAAAGTAAAATGTTTTAAACAGAATCACATTCAGTTACCTTTAATTGGCAATTTTTATTTTTCTTTGCCAACAGGAGGAAAGTTAGCTTCAGAGTAAGAGAGCAATGATAAACAATAATGAAGTTCATCTTTTTTATATTTGAGTCTTCTGCATAAATTTTGTTTTGTAAATTCTACATGAACTCTCTCACAAGATTGACCCTTTTCTCTGGACCTTTGCCTTTGAGCCACTGTGTCATATTAAGGGTGGTGAATAAATTTTATCTAACCTAACCATTACTTTTACTTATTAAGTCATTTTAAACATAACAACATGAAAGGAAATTAAGACAGAAAGAAAAATATCCATATTCCCTCCACCCTAAAGCAAAGACATCCATTTTGAAAAAATATTTTCTGTGCCCATGTTATTAATATACTGGTGACAGATTGGACAAACCCTTTGCTTAGAAAAGTCTGTCCTGTCAACATCCTGAGCTTGTCCTTGGTGAGGTAAAGGAAAAGAGAGAGAGAGATGAGTTGATTACTTGATGTTGTCATATGGCATCAAGCTTCTCCTTACTCAAGTGCCCTTTCAATTAGTGAAATGGGACATTCTTACAATGGTGTCCAGTCTCAACAGTGTCAGTAGGATTTCACTCTTTCTTTCCTACTTCTTGATCTTTGCCATTATGCGAAACCCCAGGATTCATGGGGATTCCTCTTCTTCCTCTGGCATTCTATACCCTGAATCTAGGGCCCTTGACTCCTTTGGAATTTTGACATTATGATGTTACAGGTAGAATGTTGCAAATAGAATCCCTGGGTTTTTATTAATTGGACTCCTAAAGAACAGATTTACAGATTTAAACTTTGCTTACCTCTGCCTGTTTTTCTCCTTTGTGTTCTAATGCATATGACATTTTAAGGAAGTGTTTTACTTGGATACTTGGGAAATGAGCAGTGACGCAAAATACCTTTCCTCTGCCCTTATTTGTATGGCTCTAATTTGGAGGCATACACTTTTCCAAACTACTGCTTGTTTGTGTGCCTCTGTCAGCTTAGAACCTTAAAGAGGCATGATCATATTTGCCCACATTCATGAATGAATATTTCAACAGGGTTAATACAGATCAAGAAGCCTATTTGTAGGTAAGTTAAAGTAGCTGGTATTTTAAGATGACATTTGGTTGTCTCTGCAATATTCCCATGAGTAGCCTCTCAGTAGTTCACTGTTTGCAGGTTCTTGCAGAAGTATCTCAAACATGTTGATCACAGGGTCACATGAGAAGTACTAAACACTGTTTATGATGTTCCTATGTATTTTTCAGCTTTGAAGAGGGTGGCACTTAGATAAACCTTGGGGAATAAAATAGAGAAAAGACTGAATAAAATCTAGAGGCAAAAGCTATGGACAAATGGGTGAAATAAACAACTGATTGCTTTACGCTTTTTTCTAGTAATTTTCTTTTTGTTGTTCCTGAAGCCCACTATATTCACTTTGGCAGCGTTATCAGACTTTAAGTCATGCTGACCAAATCTTAAAGGAAAATCAGATCATGATAAGCTGGACTGGCATTATTTCTAATTTCTTTTATAATTTCCTTTGCGAGTTATGAATAATTTAGAACCATATTTCTTTCAGTTTCTGAATACACAAAAGTATTTTTGTTTTTTTTTTCTTATTCTTTGAAATTGAGTTCTCATTGCATTGTGTTGGAGAATATAGTCACATGCTTTATCAATCAATTCCTTAATATTTATTGCAATGTATTTTATGGGCTGGTATGTGCTCCATTTTTGGAAATATTCCCTGGAAAATTGAAAAGAATTCAGATTATTTAAGAGTTGACATAATGTGCTAAATATGTAAATTCGGTCAAATGTCTTACTCATGCTGTTTAACTCACCAACATCATTAATTTTTTGATCACTTGATCAATCAGTCTGTAATAATTGTGTTAAAAATTGCACTTTATGAAATTCAATTTACTATATTTTTATTGACCTTTATATGACTTGTTGCTTTTGTAGGTCAAAAAATGGTCAACTATTGGCAATTTCATATGGTTTGATCTAATAATTTGGAGTTATGTTGCTGATGTTTGTTGGTTCAGGTTTGTTATATTTTTCTGACATATTGTGTGATAACCTTTTTTTACTTTAAAGTTTATTTCATCTACCATTTATATAGTTAGAACATCTTTATTTTGATCAGTATTATAAACATTTAATCCACATATCTTTTTTCTGATTAAATTCTATTTGGACTAATGTATGGCATATTATTATTATATTTTCTATTTACTATGAGTCTGACTCACAATAAATATTCAGTAAATGGTAGTTTAAAAATAACAAATACTAATTTAACAATTGATGTATTTATTAATATTCTCTTTATAAGATTTTAACTTTGATGCTAATATGTTATAGTTTTATTATGATAAAATATTTCCTATATTTATTAAACATTTCATAAGTTTATCTAATTTTTTTGTATTTGAAATTTTGTTTTATTTTACAGTAGCAGAGTGGGTGGAAAGAGGATACAGAGAATTTTTATGTATCAGTGTTAACTGTGGGGTTAGCTTTAGCTTCCTGAAGTTACCAGTAATGATCGACCCTCCTTATCAAAAGAATACAGAGTAACAAAACATTGGAGATGGAAAAACCATCCATGGAAAGTTCCCATCAAGAATTTTAATCTTTCACAGAAGACTAAAATAAGGACATGCTACTCTGATGCAGGGCACAGAGGTTCCAAACAGTGAAATAATAACTAAGCCAGGTCTGGTTCACATCACTTTACTTCCACTTCTGTCTGTAAGAGACTGTGAAACAGGAGATTTCAACCCAAGAAATCTAAGCCTATTGCACTGGGAAGTGGTGATTCCCTCTGAGTCAGATTGGATGATATTTGAGATCATTTAAAACACTGAATTTTGAGGATTTTTTTCTTAAATACAGAAGAGGAGGATCTCACAGTTAACGATAGAACTGGACCTGGACTTGAGATTTCTTGATTCCAAATTCACCATTCCAGGTATAAAGGTCATGCAAGTCTCCTCCCACTCCCCAGTGCACCCTTGTGCCTTGAGGCCATAGTTACTGTGAGCTACGTATTCCCATACTCCTTTCTCTACCAAGAGACACTCCTTCAGTGGAGGCACCCTGAATGGGAGCTTATCAGGACTGCAGCCTTCTATAGGGAGGAAAGGGTAGGATCATGCTAGAGAAACAAGAATTTTTCCACTGGACACTAAGCTAAAAGGGAGAAAAGAAGACCTTCTGAGAAAAGGCTTAAGGAGCTGCAATTGCTCAATTGGTGAGACATCTGGGGGTTGGTCTATGTGAGTTCGTGCATTAACTCTGCAAGGTGATGCACCCTGTCCAGGGGCTGGTACTACAAAGTTGGCAACCATATGTTTTTGATATCTCAGTATGAAAATGGATTCCAATTTAAACATAAAGTATTAAAATTAGGCACAATACAACCTCACTTAATTTACTAATTCAGAAATTTTAATTATTTAGATGGAGAAAGTCTGATATTTATCTTCATATTTTTTATTCTAGAAAAGAGAGCAACAATGTGTGTCTATGTGAAAGAGATCTATTTGTATAATATGATCAATATACTCACCAAATATTATCATGATTCATTAAAACAGGTTTTCAACGTATTAATACTCGAAGAAAATATTAGCTCTAATTGAAATTACTTTACATATATATGGAAAAGATTCATAAAGCATATTTCTTGAAAGTGTCATAATTCATATACTTCAGTAAGATGCTTAGATGATCTCATTCATTCATTAGTCATTCAACAAAAATATATTCAATGCCAATTCTGCACCAGGCATTATGCCATCTAGTCCAAAGTAGGGAAGTTTCATTTTGTAATGGAACAAGTGAAAGGAACTGCTTTTCTTGAATTTCTTCTTTAAATGTCACTTATGGTTTCTACTGATTTAGGAGAGTTTAAATGCAAACATATGAGTACAGGAACAGACTAGATGACATATCCAGTCACAAATGACAAATTATGCCTTCCCTGTTAAAGTCTAATATTTTTTGACTAAAAAGTATTCATCCATGATGTTCTTAATAAACAATTCATAAATAGAGAAGGAAGACATGAAGCCACAGATAGGTTTATTTGACATAGAGAAGGCTTAGTTCAGGGGTGAGATGATCACTTTTGTAATGCATTTCTTTGTATTGATCTTATACAAATGATTCTTTTTATAAAAATATAACATACAGCCTCCAACTTAGCCCCCAACAGGAAATACTTCAAATAAAATAATGGTGGTTTTGTTTACTTTTTCCAAAGAGACAAATGTAATGTAATCAATAAAACTGGAACATTTTCAGTTTGATGGGGCAATTGAGTACCAAAGAGTTAAACACTTTTGGAGAAGAAAAAAAGCATTCAGGAATCTTTGGTGAATATCCTAATGCTGAAAAGGTTTGGCAGATTTGGAAGTAGAGCACCTGACTATTGCAATCAGTAGAGTGTTTCTTCTGATTGATCCCATCTAGAAGGAGGAAAAGGAAACTTGGGATAGTACTGGTATTAGATTATATGCACACATACACACATGCTTACATATGTATATGTGTAGATTTTATGCATACATATGTATTAGATTACACACATTTTATATGCATATTTTTATATGTATTTATAATGTATTTTTTATAATGTATTATAATAATTTAAATTATAATCTTTCCAAATACTGTGATATAAGTAGTATTACTTCATTTTAATGATGAGGTGTCTACAGCTTAGAGAATTACTTGTGTAAGGTCATACTTTTAAGAGAAAGAATGAGGATTTGTGCTGAAGTCTACTGAGTTCCAGAACCCACAAATTTTTCAACTATTTATTGTTGTCCAGAGAATAAATGAACTGAAAGCTTTAAAAATTAGATTGATATTCTGATAGATCCCATCACTTGTTAGGTATGTGAACTTGCAAAAATTCCTTAAGCTCTCTGAGCTGCATTTGACCATTTGTAAAATGAGGTTATAGAAACTCACTGCCTGCCTTAGAAGATTGCTGGAAAATTTAATGAAACAATAAACTAAAAGTACTTAGTGAACATTCCAAAGTAATATAGAAAATAATACTATGAAAGTATTGAACAAGGCCGGGTGTGGTGCCTCATGCCTGTAATTCCAGCACTTTGGGAGGCCGAGGTGGGCGGATCATGAGGTCAGGAGTTCAAGACCCGCCTGGCCAACATGGTGAAACATCATCTCTACTAAAGATACACACAAAAACTTAGCCATGCATGGTTGTGCATTTGTGTAATCCCAGCTACTCAAGAGGCTGAGGCAGGAGAATTGCTTTAACCTGGAAGGCGGAGGTTGCAGTGAGCCGAGATTGCACCTGCCATTGCACTCCAGTACTACTTCCCTGTTTAAAAAAAAAATACTTCTTTGTTTAGATTAGCTAGGATGATGGTTAAGAATAAGGATTCAGTAGCCAGAATGCCTGAGTTTGAATTTTGCCTCTGCAATACTCTGTGTGACCTTTAGTGAACTATTTGATCTCCTTGTGCCTTGCTGGCTTCATCTATAAAATGTGGATAAAAATGATACCTATACCATAGGCTTTTTAGGAGAATTAAAAGAGTTGACATTTGCTAAGCACTTTATAAATTACATATAAGTATTTGATAAAATACTAATTTTGTACAGAAGCAACAGATTGACCAAATATATTATGGATTCTAAATAGCTACTATTACCAGGAACATGAGAATCAAAAGGTCAAATAACTTATTCAATGTCACTCTTAGTAATAGCTGGGTTTGATTCTCGGTCTGTCAGATTCCAAAATGTTGGTTCCAGGTACTGTGCTGTCTCCTGTGGGGAAACTATGGTAAGTCAGCCAGGTCTTATTTTGGCAAATGATACTGTATTTACCCTAACATTTAATGATGTCTCGGAGGGTTTCTTGGATGGGTCTGTTTGCAGGAAGGCTGAGGTACAAGTCCTTTGTAGAAGATAAGACCTGCTTATCTTTCAAAAGGAGACACTACCTGCGGACCCCCAGATCATTCTGGCAGGACTTTAAAGGATGCCAGAGTTTGACAGGGGGTGATGATGGGGCCTGAGAAGTACTGCCCGTGACTGTTATTGAGCTTCCACTTTACCCAGTAGGATCAAGGAGTTGAAAATTGGAGTAAGAAACACAAGACAGGCCTACTTGTGCTGTATTGTCCCACCTCATAAATCAAGATCCGTTGGCCGGGAGTGGTGTCTCATGCCTGTAATCTCAGCACTTTGGGAAGCTGAAGTAGGAGGATTCACTTGAGTCCAGGAGTTCAAGGCCAGCCCTGGAAACATAGGGAGACACCGTTTATACCAAAAAAAAAAAAAAAAAAAAAATTAGCAGGGCAAGGTGGCATACACTTGTGATCCCAGTGATTTGGGAGACGGATATGGGAGGATTGCTTGAGCCCAGGAGGTCGAGGCTGCAGTGAGCAGTCTTTGTGCCACTGTGCTCTAGCCTGGGTGACAGATCAAAACCCTGTCTAAAAAAAAAAAAGAATCTTCTGTCACTCAATATTAAAAGCTACCACATTTGTGAATCATCCTATGTGCCAGGCACACATACATTAATAGATTCAGATATTAACTTGATTATCTTAGATGATCTGTAGAAGCTCTAGAAGCTTAAATCATCCTGCAGATTTAATGCTATTATTTTCACTATCTCTTGCTAATAGAATTATCACTGAGTGTATTTTATTAGCTCGAGAGTGAAATTAAAAAACAGGACTAGACAGATTATGTAGGCTGCCTCCATCATATAGAAGGATAAGACCATTTCCACTTTACTCTTACTTCTTCTGGGATAATGATCTCACTCTTTTTGAATCAGGCTGATCTGAGCCTATCCTATACAAATGAAAAAGTGCCAGCCTCACATGATGTCAAAAGGAAAAATGAACACAGAAGTGGGTTAAAACTTACCTTTGTTTTTTAAAGAAGAATTAAGAAAAGATTAGTTACTTTGATATAGAGAAAATACTCATAAATAAAAATGTGAGTAGTCCATAGATTGTCCAGGAATCTTTCAGCCCATTTCACTTTGAATGAATTATACTTCTGAGAATCAAATCTACATTGTCAAATGCCACACTATTACATTCCGACAAAAGGAGTGGGATCTTGCTTATCCTTAAATGTGGATTTTGATGACCCTTTTGAATCTGGTGGCCAGTGCCCTGTGATCTCAGTAAGGGTAAAAATAGTAACAGCAGCACTGTCATTAACATTGGTATATCTTATTTTTTACAAAAGAGATTCATGTGCATTTTCTCATTTGATCTCCTCGGTCCTGCATGGGACACTATGGTTATCTTTGTTCTTGAAGTGGGAGAAACTAAAGTTGGGAGAGATTATAAGACTTACCTACTATCACTACTAATAACATAAGTCATTAGTAAGTCCAGGGCATTTAGAATATTTTCCTCTATTCCACTGTTTTTTACCAAAAAGCAATGAATCTGTGGTAGTAAAAATTGATCTTCATAAAAACAGTTATAGCATGATACTGGAAATATGAGGTTATAAGTAAATGAAAATTACCTTGTGAAATTGTTTTGAAAACAGCAATCTTAGATCCTCCAAGGACCAAGTACATGCAGAAAAGTACACGCAGTACTCCACGACTAACCTGTTAATTTTTTTCCCCATAGCGGACAGGCAACTGAATACTTGCAAAGCTGCTCAGTGGAATGGTTTAATTCTTTAAGAACTGATTTTCCAGTTTTTTTGGAGGCCACAGAAATATTGCTAAGTGGTATCACCCGAGAATTCTTGAGATAGTCAAATATAGGGGAGCGAGCCTGCACATTTCCCCAGCTCATTTAAATGATATTGCAGAAAGAAGTTAATAAGAACCTTTCACATAAAAGGAGATTAAATAGAAGGAGATATAAATCCTGAGATTTATGTACAAATAGTGATTATACAGTTGACTCAAATAATGTGATGGTTGAGATGCTGACTCCTGCACAGTAGAAAATTCTGTGTATAACTTTTGACTCTCCAAAAACTTAACCCGTAGCCTACTGTTGACCAGAAGCCTTACTGATAACATAAGCAATCAACACTTATTTTGTATATGTATTATGTACTGTGTTCTTACAATAAATTAAGCTAGAGAAAAAAAAGTTACTAAGAAATTTTAAGGAAGAAAAAATGTTTTTACTATTCATTAAGTGGAAGTGGATCAGCATAAAGGTCTTCATCCTTGTTATCTTCACGTTGAGTAGCCAGAGCAGCAGGAGGAGGAAGAGAAGGGATTGATGTTGCTGTCTCAAGGTTGGTAGAGGCAGAAGAAAATTTGCATATAAGTGGACTTGCATGGTTCAAACTTGTGTTGTTAAAGGGTCAACTGAATGATCACAGGGAAGCCAGTTTAACAGCAGTAAGATTCCTTTTTCGCTTAATCACCAACTAATGTAACTTGAAAGGAAGCCAGCTTGGATCTCCAACCTTCCTTTGTCGTTTCGCATCTCTCTCTGAGAGGGACATGTAGTGTCTTTCAAAAGACACAGAGACCAATGGGGTCTCCACATTCCACACAATGAAGTCTTCATCAAAACTAGTGGTAGCAAAGAGATCAAGAGCTGGACAATTATCTACAGCTAAGACACATTCCATGTGAAGTGGTCCTTCCGTTCTCATGTGTGGGTGACCACATGAATGCTCTAGAAAGAACCATGTAGGGAGAGACTCATCTGGGTTCCCAGTGAGGATGGGTCACCTTTCCCTAGTGGATGGAGTGGACTCTGACATCTTCACATTTTAAACAAAGCCTTATGAAGTTCAGAGCAAGACTTTACTAATCCCAGCCCTTTGCACCAGTGGAGAACAGGCAGCGAGCGTGAGGCCCCTGGCAGACTGCTTTCTGGGATTTCTCTGCCCTCGGCACTAATGACTAGGTGAACCAGAGACACAACAACCAGGTTCTTCTCTCTCCAATGATCTTGTGGTTCATTTCTCCCACCTTACCCATTCATTCTTCCGCCTCAACATACTCTTGGAATGACTGTATTTTTCTCGTTGTGTTTATGCTGATTACATATTTGTTGGTCTTGTCTCCCATACACCCTCTTTACAGGGTGGGGACAGGCTTTTCCCCTACCATCCATTATCTCGAGTGCCTACTTACAGGGCTTCATTTCCCGAGGGAGTGGAGTAAAGGCTTGTTTACCAACTGCTGGATTCCTTGGGATGCTCTCTCTTCTACTCTGGGAGCTTGTCTGACTAAACCCTCATTTGGGTCTGATAAAGGCAGTTTGGGTAAATACCGTTCACAATTCATAAGTTCCTCCTGTGACTGAAGCACAGGGCTAAGACCTTTAAGCTAAGAAGATATAGCTTGTGCCTTCCAAAGCCTTTGAAGCCAGAGGAGTCATTATCAGTTCAGCAGCTTTCAGCCTTGCTGTTAACACATTCTGGTGGGCTCTATCCGTTGTGAGATAGGTCATCAGCAGTGTGTTACAAATAATAGTTAAAGTACTGAATAAGATGCATTAAAAAAAAAAATCTGGCCAGGTGCGATGGCTCATGCCTGTAATCCCAGCACTTATGGAGGCTGAGGTGGGTGGATTGCTTGAGCGCCAGAGTTGAGACCAGCCTGGGCAGCGTGGTGAAATCCTGTCTCTACAAAAAATTCAAAAATTAGCCAGGCATGGTGGTATGCACCTCAAGTCTGAGCCACTTGGGAGGCTGAGGTGGGAGGATTGCTTGAACCCAGGAGGTCTAGGCTGCATGAGCCGAGATCACACCACTGTACTCCAGCCTGGGCAACAAATTAGCTTTTCTGTTAATTGGTCAGTGGGCGCATTGGTCTGTTCTCACACTGCTATGAAGAAATGCCTGAGACTGGGTAACTTATAAAGGAAAGACATTTAATTGACTCAGTTCAGCATGGCTGGGGAGGCCTCAGGAAACTGCAATCATGGCAGAAGGGGAAGAAAACATGCTTTTATTCACATGATGACAGGAAGGAGAAGTGCTGAGCAAAAGGGGGGAAAACCCCCGATAAAACCTCATGAACATCCTAATGCCTAGTTGCCCAGCCTATGACCAGATGACTTTAACACAGAAAACTTGTTTGTATTGGCAGACATCTTGATGGCTCTTGTATGACCCATGTCCAGTTTATACCCACGTCACCATTGCCCTGGCACTGGGAGCCTGGCCTTGTGTTCTTCCCAGCATCCTGGGGCAAACTCAGCCTGGGGTAGCCACTGGTTCCTCAGATGGAAGGCACAAATCCAATCCACCACTGCAGTAGGAAGTAAGTTCAAAGATTTATTACTTACAGGTCTTGCATAGAGGGCACACTTTTCAAAAGAAGATGTACATGTGGTCAACAAGCGTAAGAAACAATGCTCAACATCACTACTCATTAGAGAAATGAGTCAGAAGGACAGTCCTCCATCTCCAGGTCAGGCAAGGCAGGAATAAAAAGTCCAGCTGGAAGAGTGCGACAACTAGCAGGTATCTATAGAAGAATACGGTGTGGATCATGTTTAAGTACCTGGGTAAATGCCTAAAGGATCAGTTTAAAGGAAGCAGCTGAAAAGTGGGAGCCCAGTGTTGGCAGGAAGAATGCCTCTAAGTTCTTACCTCTGACCACTGGCTTGGGCCATTTGGCTGTCATGTTTTACTTCTGGTATCTGGGCAGTAACCTCTGCTGTCATTCCTGTTACAAACCAACACCTGGATCAACTTCACTGAGGTACTGGAAGGAGGGACAGAACTAGAAACTGTGGTAAGGGTGACTGAGTCCTGCTTTGGCACAAGAAAGTTAAACTTATATTCAAAATGAATGTCAAGGCAACATGAAATTGTAAGAATTCACTAGACTAGTTGGGTGTTTTTGGATCATTTCCTGATGGTGTGGGTAAAATCGGACACATTTTAACAAACAACTAATATGTGTTGAGTGACCATTGCAGTCACTGTGTTATGTTCTCTGAGTGACATGCAGAAGCAAGTCATGTACACAGTCCACAAGTGTGTTCCAGTCTAACGAGAAAAGCAAGACATTCAAGAATGAAAAAGCCAATCAACAGCAAAGAAAAGCTGTTGCATTTTATTAGACACCACAATGCGATCCTGAACAAAGCTTATGTCAACAAACTTCTCTAAGAGTCTGGAGAAGAATGTGATAACATGTGGGTTGGAATGCTTTAGGAACTCTTTTTTTTTTTTTTTTTTTTGAGACAGAGTTTCACTCTTGTTAACCAGGCTGGAGTGCAGTGGTGCGATAGGAAATCTTTAAGAATGAGGAGAGTTTTTATCTGGGGATTTAAGTTGAGGTAGAAATTAGCTATCTGGAGAAGAGGTCGAAGTGCTTCTGATGCTCTTCTGGGTGTTTATTTAATCTAGAAGTGCTTGTTACTCTTCGCACTCTTTCACTTACCCATTGGTTACCTTTTAAGGTATTTTCTAAATTTTCTCCAACTCCATTGTCTTTGCTTCTTATGCTTTTTTGTTTTTGAGACAGGGTCTCATTCTGTCACCCAGGCTAGAGTGCAGTGGCATGATTTCAGTTCATTGCAACCTTTGCCTCCGGGTTCAAGTGATTCTCATGTCTCAGCCTCCTGAGTAGCTGGGAGTACAGGCTTGGATCACCGGGACTGGCTATTTTTTTTTATTTTTAGTAGAGGCAGAGTTTCATCATGTTGTCCAGGCTGGTTTTGAACACCTGGCCTCAAGTGATCTGCCTGCCTTGGCCTCCCAAAGTGCTGGGATTATAGGCATGAACCACTGTGACTGGCCTCTTGTGCCGTCTTTATCTTTAGAGTGCTTTTCAAGTCCCCAGGTCAAGCGCTGTAAAATTGTATATTCAAGAAATGATCTTCCTTTTCCAGTTCTATAATTTATATGTAAGACCATTACATTTATTTCTTAGAGACAGATTGCTGATTAATATGCATGTATAAATCTTTGCATATTTTATAGTTTTGATAAAGTTTTTCTCTACCCAAATGAATTTTTCTGTTAATTGGTCAGTGGTTGTATTGGTCTGTTCTCACACTGCTATGAAGAAATGCCTGAGACTGGGTAACTTATAAAGGAAAGAGATTTAATTGACTTACAGTTCAGCATGGCTGGGGAGGCCTCAGGAAACTACAATCATGGCAGAAGGGGAAGCAAACATGCTTTTATTCACATGATGGCAGGAAGGAGAAGTGCTGAGCAAAAGGGGGAAAAGCCCCTAATAAAACCATCAAATCTCATGAGAACTCACTATCACAAGAACAGCAGCATGGAGTAACCTCTCCCATGATTAAATTGCCTCCCACTGGGTCCCTCCCATGACATGTGGGTATTATGAGAACTGCAATTCAAGATGAGACTTGGGTGGGGACACAGCCAAACCCTATCACTGATGGCCTAGAGGAAATCTTCATTCACTCTGCATCTGTTACAAGAAAATACCTGAAGAGCTTTGCAAAATGAGCTCCATTGCCTTGACCAAAGAGGAGCAGCAGCAAGGGAAAAGGAACCAGTGAGGATGCCGTTTGTTCAGTTTTCTTAAAAACAAAGACCAGGAAGCCAAATATAAGAAAAATGGAACTCAGAAATATTTGAAACAGGTGATTATCAAGAATATTTTTAATTCAATCTTTGCTATTGCCTGTTCATGGTTATTTTTATGTATAATCATCATTCATTTTCTTGGAAGGAGATAAAAACATGGAGGGGAGACTGCATGTGACATGAGACAGGTGGCCTTGAGGATGAGTAAACATTTGCTGAGTGCCTAGGCGAGTAGAGCAGGAAGGTGAGGGCACAGTGAAGGACAGAGGGTTATCAGGAGAAGAGCAGATAGCAGTTTAAAAGCACATGCAGAAGATTCTGGGAGCAAGCATTCTGAGAGGTAATTCTCACTCAGCAATGATGAAACCACCTTTGCAAAAATTGTAACAGAGAGTATTATGAGAGTGGGGGAGATCTGATCTAGCCAACCTCCCTCTTGCCTTTAGCCTTCAAGCTGACTTAATTATTTCTGGGTTTAGGCTGGGTAACTTTGGGAGACATTTAGTTTAAATGATAGTAGTCCTATCTCAAAACTTAACTGCTTTTGTAAAACTAATGAGAGACCACTAGGCTAGAAGAGCCTAAATTCTGCTAAGATGTAAACATAAACAATTGCCAGTCATTATTCTAGAAGTTACAAGATATGCAACTTCCCCAGTTATTCCTGCAGATAACATCACTATCAGTAGAACCTAAGATTGCCTTTAAGATATCTTCAGGTTTTTTGCATGTCTGACACCCATGGCTCCACCTAGATCTGCCAGCTGCTCCTGTGTACCCACCAGAATTGACTCAGTGCAAGGGGACAGCTTCAACTACCTATGATTTCCTCTCCAACCCAACTATCAACACCCAATTGCCTAGCCCCACCTACTCTTTCTCCCAAATGATCTTTGAAAAACCCCTAACCTATAAGCCTTCAATGAGATTTATGAGTAATAACTCCGTCTCTTGTGTGGTATGGCTGGCCTCATGTCAATTAAATTCTTTCCTCACTGCAATGCCATGGTATGTGTTTGTGCAGCAGTAAGGAAGAACCCATTGGGTGGTTACAGTGACAGAGACGTTCAGTGACCAAAGGGTCCAAGACAGATAAGAAAATAAAGGAGCTGGGAAAAAGAGGAGTTAGTAGTTCAAGAATTAGGGAAATGAGAGAGAAGGAATTATAGTTATTGGATCTCCAGAGTTCATTGGCAGTGGCAATATCAAGCTGGCTGGGCCATGGTACTGAGATGTTTGGCCAACATTATTTTGGATGTTTCTGTGAGGGTGTTTTTTGAATGAGATTTACATTTAAGTCAGTAGACTTTGAATAAAGCATATCGCCCTCCAAAATATGTGTGGCCCTTATCCAGTCAGTTCAAGGACTGAGTAGAACAAGGACTGACCTCCCCTGAGCAGGAGGAAGTTCTGCCAGCAGACTGCTTTCCAACTTCATCTGCAACACTGGCTCACCAGCAGACTGTCTTCAGACTTGAATTTCAACTTTTGCCTGAGTCTTCAGCCTGTTGGCCTCCCCACGAGCTCATTTATAAAAACCCTTGCATTTCACTGCAGAGTGACAACCCTTTATGGGACCCCTCTATGCAGCAGAGAGCTGCTCTCTTTCTTTCACCCATTACAGTTCTGCTCTAACCTCACCCTTGGTGTATCTGCATTCTTGATTTCCTTGGCTGTGAGACAAAGAACTCTGGGTGCCGCCCCAGGCAATGAGGCCTTTTCACTAGAACTTGGATGATAGACTTTCTTTTTGGTGTGAGGACCTAATAGAGAATCAAATAGCTGGGCTTGCTGCCTCTCAGTGCTGTGCTGTGCTCTCAAACAAAATACAGCTGGTCTTCAAGGCTGAGAAAACACAATCTCGGGTCCTTGTCAGCTCAGGTTTGCTGGGACCAGGATGAACTGATTCTTCTGAACCTTTCATTTTCAGTGGAAGGAGAGGTGATTTTTTTTTTCCATCCCAGGTGACTGGGAGTTCACCTGGAGAGTCCATTATCTCATCAACCATGTGCCAAAGAGATGCTCTGATTTTCTGTTCCTTCTCGATATTTCCCGGCAGCATTCATTTCCCCTCAACCCCCTTGGTTCCTGTCTCTGTCAGTCTAAACGTGGGCTCTAAAAAGCATAGGGCACAGAGGAGGAAGGAAATAAATTCAGAATCCATGATATGGGAGAGGGGACATTGGACCAAGGGATGACACCACTCTCCCATACCAATCTTCCCTGTTTAGGACCAAAAAGCAGAAGGCCTGAGATGAAAAAGTAATTTTCTCATGATTCCTTTCTGCCTTTTGGCAGCTCGAGTTTTAGGACTGCAAAAACAGAGCAGGTTTTTCCAATTGCTTTGGGCAGCAGAGTGAGTCGCAAATGTCACATGCCTGAGCTCTTCCACTTCTTGAAATTAGGGCCAGCTGCTTGACAGCCAGCAGCTAAGGGATGTGGAGGTGCCAGTTGGTGTACGGGAAACATTAAAAACCCAACACCCTAACTGGTTGTGGCTCCTTTGGGTGCTGGAAACAGAAATAAAGGAGGAAAGTATAATTGCTGTATTCTCCAGTGATTTTCTTTGAGAGGAAAATCTATGATTTAACCATAAATAAATGAGAAGGGCCTTTTAAATATTTGGTATCTCAAAAGCTATACAGCCCCGGGAGAATTAAACATCATTAAACCCTGTCAATGTAGTATCTTGATGACATGCTTATTCCAAATCTGTGCTGGAGTGGGCCTTTTCTATAATCATTACTTCTTTGTCTTCAGAAGCCATGCATAAAAGCCCATACATTCATCAGAGAAGAAACAAATTGAGACTAATCATATCTAGCACAATAATTACTGTAAATGGGCTAAAACCCATAATTTTAAAATATGATTATGTTACAAGGCAAAACCCAACTACAAGTTGAGAAAAGACATGTTTAAAACAAAATGACTCATAGAAATTGAATCTAAAAGGATGGGAAAATGCATGTCAGGCAAATATAAGTTAAAAGAAAATATGGACCAGGTTTGGTGGCTCATACCTATAATCCCAGCACTTTAAGAGGCCAAGGCAGGAGGATTGCTTGAGCCCAGGAGTTCAAGACCAGCCTGGGAAACATAGTGAGACCCTGTCCCCATAAAAGATTTTTTAAAATTAGCTGGGCTTGGTGGTATATGCCTGTGGTCCCAGATACCCCAGAAGTTGAGATGGGAGGATTGCTTATGCCTGAGAGGTCGAGGCTGCAGTGAGCTGTGATTACACCACTGTACTCCAGCCTGGGCAACAAAGCAAGATCCTGTCTTGAGAAAAAAATACCACAACAAAGTATGAATCTCTATTTTTGTATCAAAGTTAAGGTCAAGGCACATACACAAAAAAAATGCATTAAATGAAATAAAGAATGAAGCTTTACAACTTTAAAGAGTACCACATTAAGGTCTAATAAATATGTCCCATGGCCTTTAAGGGTATGAAGATCATTTTTCTTGTTTTTATTTTTCATCCAGTTCTTTGGTGAAAAGAACTAGAATTTTTTGGGAGACTTAAAAACTGAGATAATTTCAAGTTTTAAAGAACTCTGGATTTCCAGTTTTTCTTAAAAAATCAGAAAATATGACAATACTGAGCCTGAATTTTCATGTAGCATCAATTATCCACACAGAGTATAGCAAGCCAAGGCCCCTGGGCCAAATCCAGCCCCCCACCTGAAGAAATTCACACCAAGGAAATTGATGCCAACACACCTCATAAGTGAAATCCAGAAACTTAGAACAAAGACAAAGCCTGCAAAGGATTGAGAGAAAAATAACACTTTCACTATAATTTCTTCTTGGAAACCATGAAAGCCAGAAGGACATGGCATAATGTGCTCAGTAAAAGAACTGTCAACTCACAATTCTACATCCAGTGAAAATGTCCTTCAGAAATAAAAGCTGAAAGAAAAGTAAGAGAGTGGCGAGTGATTTTTTTTTAAAAAATGATCTAGAAATAGGTAAAAATAAATGAAACAAATACCTTTTTGTTTTATTGAAATTTCAATGAAATTTTGTTTTCAAAATTTCATTGATTCTTTGGAAAGATCAATGAAATTGAGAGACCTCAATTTCAAAATTTACAAAAAAAGAAAAAAGAGACACCTATTACCAACACCAGAAATGAAACAGAAGATATCATTACAGACTCTGCAGGCATCAAAAGGCTAATAAGAGAATACTACAAAACAACTCTACACACATAAAACTGACAATTTAAATGAAATAAGCCAATTCTCCAAAAGGCACAAACTACTTCAAAAGATGAAATAGATAATTCAATAGCCTTGCAACTATGAAAGAAATTGAATTTTTAATTTAAACAGTTCATAGAAAGAAATCTCCAAGCTCAGATGGTTTTGCTGGAGATTTCTACCAAATGTCTAAGGAAGAATTAACACTAATTCTATAAAATCTCTTCCAGAAACACAGAAGAAACACTTCCCAACTCATTTTATGAGGCCAGTATTACCCTGATATTCAAAACAGAAAACAACAGTACAAAAAAAGAAATGAAAAAGCCAATGTCTCTCATGAATGTAGCCACCACCTGCTTTTGGAGATAAAATGTTATTGGAACACAGCCAGACCCACTGTTTACTTATTGTCTAATGACTGCTTTCACCCTTCAAAGACCGAGCTGAGTAGTTTTGATAGACCGTATGGCCCACGAAGCCTGACATATTTAATATCTGGCCCTTAACAGAAAAGCTTGGCTGGTTAGGTCTAGGGCTGAAAAGCTATTGACCCCTTTACACGGGTCACACAGTCTCTCATAGTTAGCAGAGGTCTTCCATTTCTTAGTGTCTGACCTCTGGCCAGTTTGACTCGTGTATTTTCATTTAACCCTTGCACATACTTTCAAAATTTTTTTATAGCCATCCTTGTTTTCAACCTACAAAATACAATCCTAGATGTGTGCTTGTATGTGTGCGTGTGTGTGTGTGCGTGTGTGTGTGTGTGTTACAGTTTTGCTAAAACTGTGACTAATTTGCTCATTTTCAAAATTTTGAAATTTAGAATAAAGATTCTGCTTCCAACAACTACGGAATGGCTTATAGCAGATGAACAGTCCTGCTGAAAATAACTAGGAAAGACAGATAGAAAGCATAAACATTTCTGTGAAGGTATTGGAAGGCCGCCAAAAAGCAGTTTAACAAGAGGGGCCCAGATTCTGGTGAGAAGGAAAATACCTTGAAGTGAGCTTTATGTGTTATCCTTTCCTCAGGGAATTTGCAAATGTACATCATGGGTCACAGAGAACAAAATGAGGTTGCCTGGAGTTTGTAGCATTTACACTGAACTAAGGGTAAAACTTGAGCTCAGGATTACTAAGGCAGCCAGACATGAGATGCCAATGTCCCAGAGCACAGTAAACTGGAGAGAAATGAGCCTCACATTCTAAGTGCAATTTCTCCTTGATGCAGGTACTGATTACTAAACTCCACAGGCCTAGAGCACTGATCTAAAAACCAAGCAGAAAAGAGTAGCTTAGAGGATAAAGAGCTAAGCAGAGATTTTGGCAGTCCCATTGCTGGAGAGACAAGCATTGACGTTCAGAGCTTTCCAAGAAGGAGGGGCCTGGAGAACATCCTAGGCTTTTGGTTGAGCCTCAACAAGTACTATGCACTAGGATTAAGGTGACCAGAAATTGACCAGCTCTCACAAAGCCTGAAACAGAATTTTCTTCCCTTATTGGATGAAAACATGTGATTTTCATCCCTTGTTAGATCAAGGTGATGTGACTAACCATATTTGCTTGCCAGAAGAATATTAATCATCTCTGGAGAAAGATAACATCACCTGGAACCACTGTAGTTTTTTACATACAATGTCTGACAATTAAAAATTATCAGATACACCAGAAAACAGGACCAATTGACCCAGTCCTAAGAGGAAAAACAGACAGTAGTGAGACACAGACTTTAAAACAAATATTATAAATATGTTAAAAACAGATGAAAATATAGAGAATTTCACTAGAGAATTAGAAATGATTTTATTGTAGATAAAATAAGTAGAAATTTGTATAAAATAACATAAGCAATTAAGGATTTAATAGATGGATTTAATAGCAGATTAGACACAAAAGAAGAAATTGTTAGTAAGTTGTCTTTTAAGGGTAGAAAATATTCAGACTAGAGCACAGATACTAAAATAAAAAATGGAAAATATAGAAAAAGTGTAAGAAACATATGAAAATTTCTGAAATTGGCTACCATGTGTAATTGGAGTGGCAGAAAAAGAGGAAAAATAGTGTTGGGGAGAAACAGTATTTGAAAAGATACAGGTTGGGAATTTCCAAATTGACAAAAGGCATCAAGTCACAAGTTGAAGAATCTCCTATGTGAAGCAAAATAAATATAAAGAAAACCTCACCAAAGCCTATTCTATTAAAACTGCAGAAAGGTGAAGAAAGTGAAAAAGTATTAGAAGCAGCTGGAAAAAAAAAGACATTATAATCAAAGAAGAAATTATATGTAACATGAATTATAATAGCCAGAAGGCAATAAAATGATACACTTAAAGTGCTGAAGGAAAAAAGGTGCTAAAGGATAGTTTTTACACCCAGAAAAACTATCCTTTAGTAAATGAAGATGAAATACAGACATTTTGAGAAAGAATTTTATAGATTAAAAAAATTGGAGGCTATTCATTTTCATTTTATGAAAGAATGACACCAAAAACTTGGCTACTAAGGAAAACTATAGGCCAATCTCTTTTACAAATGTACATAACAAATTTAAACAAAATACTAGCAAATCAAATCCAGTGATGTATAAGGGTAATATATCATGAAAATTTGCCTCCTGGAATGCAAATCTGGTTTAGCATTTGATAATCAAATAATGTAATTCACCATGTTAACAGAATAAAGACTAAAAAAAAAATGTCATTTGATGCAGAAGGAATATTTGATAAAATTCAACACCTATTCATGAGAAAAAACAACTTATAAACTATTTGTCTATGTCTGTTAAACTTATGAATATATGCATGACCTACTACCCAACAATTACATTACTTGATATATAACCAATAGAAATAAAAGCTTTTGTCTACCAAAAGAATGTACGAGAAATGTTTATGGAAGCATTATCACCATAGCTAAAGACAGAAAAACCCAAATATGCTTCAAATTATGATGGATAAGTTATGATGTATTCAAACAATGGCATATCATATGATAAAAATAAAAATACAAATGATGGCTACATGGGACAATAAGAAGCTAGACTAAAAATTTATACATTGTTAAATTTCGTTAATAAAAAGGAGTGAAACAGGGAAACTAATTTACAGTAATGGAAGTCAGAATTGTGGTTTTCTTTGCGAGGAAGGCTATGACTGGAAAAAGAAAAAAATGACAGAGGCCGGGTGCAGTGGCTCATGCCTATAATCCCAGCACTTTGGGAGCCCAAGGTGGGAGGATCACTTGAGTCCAGTAGTTCAAGACCATGCCAGGCAACACAGTGAGACCCTGTCTCTACAAAAAAAATAAAATTGAAAAAAAAAAAAAGATGAAGGAGGTTTTACGAGGTAGTTGAGTGAATATCTTGCCATTGTAAAAGTTTCCTGAGCTGGATACTTAAGGCTTGTACATTTCACTGCATGTATGTTTAGCTTAATGCAATTTATAGAAAAGATGAAAATTTGCCAGTGCTGAAGAAAGTCAAAGAAAGGTTGCAGTGGACCACAGAGTTTGTTCCTAAAAAGTAGTTCCAAAGCTGTTTTGAGATATGAGAATCAGAGGAAGATATTTATTTTATAAGAGGACATATTCACTTGGATGTTCAGCTCGGCTTGTTAAGAAACAAAATCTAGTCTCCTACATACAAACTTTTTCAACCTGTATTCGTTGAGAGAATTAAGCCCTATAGAAAATGCTTTGAATAACTATTTTCTCAATTCTTCCGTAGATCGTACAGAGGTAGGAGCATTTTTCATGCAAATAAGAGCAGCTAATACAATGGATGCCCTAGGATCAGAGGGCTTACATCCCTGCAGGATCTCTGGTTGAGAGGGGGCATAACTTTAGAATTTCTCCTGGAAAAGTGGTGAGGGGTGGAGGTGGGGAAAATGGGATGAATCTTCTACCCAGTTCTGCATCTATTTTTTTGACTTAGCATGAAGATTTTTTATTTCCTGATACTGGAGAGTTTTCAACATTGAAGGAACAATTGCACTGTTGAGAAGTAGTGGTGTATTTGAAAGCTTCTTTTTCCTTCATTTTTAAAACACTCTTTGAGACATTGGCTGTACTTGAATTTTCTTTTCCCAGTTCCATAGCATTTGTTTCTGCTAGAATAATGTTTTCTATTTAGGAATCACAACTGAAGAAGTGTTTGAGCCATGCGTGCTTCCAAGGACTATTGTTTGAGGTTTGCAGATAAAGTGGAAGCAAGAAAATAACCACAAGTTATCATGAGTGGCTGTTTTGCAGAGCAGACATCTACTCCAGATCACCTGCATTTGGGCATTTTTGAACTCACACAAGGGTTGTATTCACTTTTCTTTCACCTCATATTTTCCTAGTTTCACTGTTTAGATCAGAAATGGCCAGCATAACTGAGGAGCAGACTAGAGGCCAAATCTACTTTTGTCATAACCTCTGCATGGTTCATCAGCACGGCTCTAGACCCTAAGATTTTTAATTATAATGATATAAGAAGAGGGCAGAGAAGTGTTGGGTAGAGAAGGGTGGGGTCCCTGGCAAGGGTTCCACCTTCGGGCCTAAGCCCATGGACCTAAGTGAGAGTAGGCACTCCTGTTTCAAACCCAAATGTTGCATTTTCCAAGACCACTCTGGCCCAACCACACTCCCCATCCTGTGCTTATAAACATCTGAAACCATAGCAGGCATGGACACAAGTCGCTGGACATTGAGAGGAGCACAATGTCCCGAACACACTGACACCAGCAGATACCTGCAAGCCATCGACGGTAGAATAACGTGGATGCCAAGGGGAATTCAGCCAGGGGTGGTCAGAGGAGAGTCTGGCTGCTGGGTGGACCGCCACCAGGAGCAGACCACCTTCCCACTCCATTCCCCTTTTACCTCCACATCCATCTTACTTAGAGCTACTTCTACCACTCAATAAAACCTTGCACTCATTCTCCAAGCCCATGTGTGACTTCTCCTGTACACTAGGGCAAGAACCCAGGATACAGTGTTGTATTGGCCCTAGCATAGAAAGTCAACACCAAGACAAAAGGATGCCAAATTGCAGCGTCTTTATTGCCGGTGGCCACGGAGGACTCGTGTCTCTCCAATCTGTGGCCCCAAAAGGAGGGTGTCAAGACCTTTTATACCTGTAAAACCACCTCGGGAATGAGGGTGAGGGGCAGGGGTGGAGGTGAGGGGCTTCAGACATTCTGAGGGCTAGTGGATTCTGTAAATCACCTCCTGGGCAGAGATGGGGGTGAGGGGTTCAGACACTCTGAGGGCCAGGGGACTTTTGACATTCTGATTGTTACTTAAGTGGTTCACAAAAGTCAAGATTAGCATTTGTTTACACATTGTCTGTGTAGGGTGGAAATTACAGTCTTTAATTACTTATTACAAGTTGCAGGGAACAAGATGACATGGGTTTGGACTGCTTGCCTGTCACATTTGGGTTACAGAGAGCAGTTTCAATAGAAAGCTGAGGTATGGTTGAGGTATGCAGTTTTATGGGGCTTTTACCATGTCACAGCAGAAAGCCCTCTGTCCTTGCAATAAGACAGGACCTGATCAACACAAGCCCCCTGCAGATGGCAAAGCTGAAAATGCACACTGTAGCACATGCCGACTGGAACTTTGGGAGGTGTAAACACTCAACCCTAGATGCTGCTGTGGTGTTGAAGCCTAAAAACTCTCCCCATGACTTACCCATCTTCCTGCTCCCCCTTAGGGGTTTGGGCAGGCAGCGGGGCACTGGGGCAGTGAAGAAGTGAGCCACATCCCTGTTTCATGCCCTGCAAGAGGAATAAGGAAACGTCTCCTGTTTTAATAGTGTCTAACTTGGTGGTAACTATGGTTGTACAAGATTCACACAGTAGGGTCTTGGTGCAGGTTGATTCTTGGATCAACTTGAGTAGATTGGCTGAGTCAGCACGGGAGACCAGCAACAGGGGACAGGCTGCAGGGCAAGTAGAAGGGAGAATGGAGAAGGGAGAATAATGACCCTCTTGATCCTTCAGCATCATAATCTGCAGACACTTGTAGGAGAGGATGCCCTGAACCTTCATCATAAAAGAAAGAATAAAAGTCAACATTTCCATGGGTTTCTGGATTGTGCTAATGTTAAAGAATCCCATGTCAGTAATTCTTATGCAGATGAGGAAACCCATCTAAATCCCCTGTGCTTGTGGCTCTCACACTTAAATTCTTTTATTTGAAGATTCTAACTCACTTCTAAGACACTTATGTACCACAACATCCTGAACGTTAAATATATAGTAGTGTGTTGGCTTCGATTCATTCCAATGACAACCCGTTTAATTTGGTGGCCAAGATATATGTATAGAATAGGAAAAGAGCCTTATGCTAATGTTATCTATGCAAGAAGGATGGCAATTGCTTGTCTCCAGCAGCCAAAGAAAGACATAAATCAGTAATACATTTTTATCTTACCTTTGTCTCTATCATTCAATAAACATTTATTGGTACTGACTATGAACTAGGTTCTGGGAGAAACGAACATAAAATATAATCCTTGCCCTCAAGAAACACTCAGTGTAGCTAGAAAAACAGACATGCAAACAAATAATTAAAATAGCATGTAAAAGGGGTTTATTTTTAAAATGCAAACAAAAAGTGTCTTCTTATACACATCAGGGAAAATAGCAGTTTTTTTTCTGAACATAAAGATGCTTAAACTTAGTCCTGTATAATGAGTAGAGGAAACAAGATATGCAAAGGAATGATTAGAAAGACCAAGTTGTTTTTAGGAAGCTTCAAGTAATTAGGGAAGCCGAGGCGACAAGGATGTTTGAGAGTGGATGTGGCCCCTCATGCCTGTAATCCCTGCAACTCGGGAAGCTGAGGTGGGAGGATCACTTGAGGTCAGGCGTTTGAGACTAGTCTGGGCAACACAGTGAGACCGCATCTCCAAAACAGAAACAAAACCAACTCCCCCACAAAAAAAACAAAAACAGAATGTTATAAAAAGAATATGTGAGAAATAGATATTAAGGAGAGTGACTGTATTTGTGGCTCACAGTGGTAAGAGTAAGAAAATGAAGCAGATATTGAAGCCAGAAAGATGGGCGGAAGACCCTTAAAAACCATATTACAGAATTTGGACTTTATCCTTTCAAGAGGTCTTAAGTATGGAGGTTATATAATCAGATTTACTACTTAGAAAGATCCTTTGTGAAGTAATGTGGAGGTTGGCAAGGACAAGGTGAGATCACATTAACCTGACTTGCTGATCAATTGAATATAAGGAACATTCATGAAGCGGAGGAAGGAATTGCAGGTTGACACCAAGGTTATAGGCATGGGTGCGTGGGTGAGTGATGAGAACATTGACTAAGCTAGGACATAGGTAAGGAGGAGCAGGGCTAGAGTGGGCAGAAGAGAAGAGATAAGGCATTCATAATTTGGAACATGGTGGAAAATGAAGACATTTCTTCTCCAGCAGAGACTGTGATTTTTCTCATTTAGGTTCAGTACTCCTTTGCTCATTTCTGTATTCCACTAGCTTGGGTCCTCAGTTATTTCATTTAGACATGGGTCTTTTGACTTCTGGCTTTATTTGTCTCTATCGCAGATACTCCTTAATTCCCATTGTTTCTGATACTGAATCCCACAAGGAAAGCAATGATAATTTCCTCTGCAGGTGGTCGGTCAGTAATTTGTTTGAGGTCACCGTTGAGAAACATGGCATCAGTGATCAATTAGCTGCTCTAGTGTTGCAGAGCAAAGTGCCAATCTTCCAGAATAGTAAATAGTAAATATATGAATACATACACACACACACACACACACACACACACACACACACACACACACACACTTAGGCTTTGTAACTGAATCCATCCATCTCCACATTTGTTTCAGTAAACATTTATTGAATACCTACAACATGTCACTATTGTAGACACTTGGGAATTGTGAGAGCTACAATAAAAAGTAAACAAATGAAGAAATAATATACTTTCAGAGTAAACCAGGGTGGTAGGCAGTAGAAATGGAAGGTCAGTTTTAGATAGATGGTAACTGATGAGAAGTAGCCACCCATGTGAAGATTTGGAATCTAAATTTAGAAGACTATAAGCCCCAAATTTTGTGTGTCCAAGGTCAGCAGGTCAGCAGGACTGGAGCGCAGAGAGCAAAAGAAAGAGAAAAGGAGAAGGGGTCAGAGCTGGGATCAGATCTTTGTGACCCTCGTAGGTCAAGAGAAAGAGTTTAGATTTTACACCAAGAATGAAGGGGAGCCACTGGCGGATTCTGGCAGAAGAGCAATATGACCTGATTTAGGTTTCGAAAGTCTGATTCTAGTTATTGGTCAGAGAAAGGGCTCAAGGCAACAAGGGCAGAATTAGGGATACCAGGTGGGAGACAGCTGGAAAGATGAGATAGTTCTTGGCTGAGTGCTTCTATTTAGAGAAATGCAAAGTGAAGTCATCAGCTGGGAGAGAGCTACCAGTACACTTGATAACGTGAAAAGTTATGATATTTCAAAGTATGATTAACAGTATAATAATGAAAGCAAAATGCAACATTTATCGAACATATTTCATGTGACTCTGCTCCTCTCTACAAGAAGGTTAGGACGTGGATTAGCTTTTCTTTTATAAAAAATTTTAAGTTCTGGGGTACATGTGCAGGATGTGCAGGTTTGTTGCAAAGGTAAAGGTGCTGTACCTATCAGCACATCCCCTAGGTATTTAGCCTAGCATGTCTTAGCTATGTTTCCGAATGCTCTCGCTCCCCCCATTCCACCCACTGACAGGCCCCAGTATATGTTGTTCTCCGCCCTGTGTCCATGTGATCTCATTATTCAGCTCCCACTTACGAGTGAGAACATGTGGTGTTTGGTTTTCTGTTCCTGTGTTACTTTGCTGAGGATAATGGCTTCCAGCTCCACCTATGTCCCGGCAAAGGACCTGATCATGTTTCTTTTGATGGCTGCATAGTATTCCGTGGTGTATATGTACCACATTTTCTTTATCCAGTCTATCATTGATGGGCATTTGGGTTGATTCCATGTCTTTGCTATTGTGACTAGTGCTGCAATGAACATACACGTGCATGTGTCTTTGTAATAGAATGATTTCTATTCCTTTGGGTATATACCCAGTAATGGGATTGCTGGGTCAAAGGGTATTTCTGGTTCTAGGTCTCTGAGGAATTGCTACACTGTCTTCCACATGGTTGAACTAATTTGCATTCCCACCAACAGTGTAGAAGCGCTCCTATTTCTCTGCTTCCTCAACAGCATCTATTGTTTCTTGAGTGGATTAGCTTTACTAAAGCTACCTTCCTAGTTGGTGGCACAGCTAGGACCAGAACACTGGCCTCCTTGCTGTCAAAGCTGAGCCTCTACAAGCTGCTTCTCATCGGTCAGTGAGTTCACATACTGCGTTTCCAAGTGACATTTAGGACATTTTTAAAAAAAATTGTAAGGTTTGTTAACTGTGGAATCTCTTTCAACTGTGTATTTCTACTTTCTGAGGTTAAAGAAGGCAGATTCTTTCCTGTGACACTTGCCTGTTCTTCACCACCATTTTATTTTGCATTAAAATGTATATAAACTAAAGGATCATCTTAAACCCAGCAAGCAATCTTCAGCAGATGAACAGAAATGTAGAGCTTGAGGGGCATGTGTGAATATAACATAATAAAATTATGACTCTCTCATTTGGAAGCAGGACTCAGGGGTCTGACTGCTAGGAATTAACTGTGTCTATGCCTCAAATAGGAAAACAAGCCCATGCAGGCTTAAGAAGGGAAGGTTACTGAGTTTTTCTGTTCTGTTTAGAACTCCTAGCCCTCCTCCATTCTAGCAGAAGATTGTCCCAGCCTGAAGTGAGTCTAAGAACCACTGCTAAACCACTCAGACCATATATTTACTTTTAGAATTGGGTGATGACGTCAGTCCATGCTTTGGGAATAGTTGTTTGCCAGGGAACATGGCTCAACCCGCAAACACCTAAAGGCATTGATGATCTTACTCATTCAACCAGTCCCTCCCCGGCCTATTACAAATGCAACCCAAGAAATGTTGAAATTATGTTCTCTCTCTTCCTCTCTGGGGCTTTTAAAACTCTCTAAATATAAGTTTTTAGAAATGAGGAGGCACTGAAAACTTATCACATGACCTTGTGCAACCTGCTTAATGCCACTAAGCCCCTGCGTCTTCTCAGTCTTAATCGGGGATAATATTGCCTTCTCTTAAAGAGTGTTTTTTTTTTGAGAGGATTTAATGAAGAACTCTATGTAAGTCACTTAGTATGCTGCCTGGAATGCAGCAAGAACTTTATCAATGACGAACTATTATGGAGATTTTTTTTTTTTTAATCTTTATCAATTAGTTGTGATTCTCTGATCTCGTACCCTTTAACTTCTTTTTAAAAGTCTTATTGGTTTGGTTTCATTTCAAATGAAACCTTTAAAGGTTTTTGAACGTAGAACATGGTTAAGAAAATGAATTCCTTCTTTAAAGGTATTTGAACGTAGAACATGGTTAAGAAAATGAAGCAGGATCTTCTCTACGCTAGCGCCATATTGTAACAAACTTATCAAACAGCACTGGTGTTATGAGGGTGAAGCAGTGTGATGAGCCACGAGTTTGGGAATCCTGGCACTAGAGGTGTCCGAGGGCTGCTGCTGCTGGTATAAGCAGCTGCGAATCTCCAGGTGATCTACTAGCGCTTCATCCCCTAAAGGAGGGAGGTGCAGGACTTTCTCTACTAAGGGAAAGCAGCCAGGAGAAAACATCTTACTCTCCCTGGAGCATCGAGAGAGCACCAGGCGTGTTCCATGGACAGTGAGAGGCAATGAAAGCAAAGGCTACTCACTGTATCCTGGGGATCACTGAGTTTAGCCCCTTGAGCTTCATAGATGGTGACTCCCAGAATGTCTCTGCAATGTCCGTGGAGAATGGCTGCTAGGTGATCAACGAGGCAGAAACTTCACAGGTGTACAGAGCTGTGTGCTCCTCCCGGGGAGGTTCAGAGACTTGCCATAGTCAAAGTACGTGACTTCTTGGAGAGTAAACAACGGTAACATAAGGACGTGTGTAAGGGGACATACCATGAAAGTGTGGCACTCCTCTCCAGCCCCTTTCACGGTATCTGGGATCGAGCTTGATTTCACCCTTTTAACACTTCATTTGTAGGTTTTTCTCTTTTGGCTGATGTCTATGATTACAACGGATACTTGGGGGCTGGTGGAGGATGAAATGACCTGCTTTTCTGGAATGTACGAGTTGGGAAATAGCTTTACAGTAGAGACTAGAGATGTAATTAAAGTTGAGAAAGTGGCTGTGCTTTTTACCGTCCTGAGCAGGGGTTGGGTGAGAAGATGAATAGTAAATGCTCTTTTTAATTGTGAGTTTACTATCTGTTAGATATAGCACAAAGTATTTTGGATGCATTTACCTCATTTAATCCTCATGATAAGCTTAGAGACAGGGACTATGATTATTCCATTTTGTGGTTGAGGAAACTAAACCTTAAAGAGGTTAAATAATTTGACACTAGTAATGCAGTTATTATATGGTGGAACTGGGTCTTGAACTGGGATTCTGATATAGAAGCTGTACTCTTCTTAGTGACTGGATTAAAAAAACTTGTGGCTGTTTACTTAGGGAACAGTATGGCCCAAGTATGTGTTAAAAGAACAAAATTTAGACAAATTAAATTTAACAGAGTTTAATTGAGCAAAGAACGATTTACGACTCAGACAGCTGCCCAAACCAGAATAGGTTCAGAGACACTCCAGCACGTGGTCGGAGAGGATTTGTGGACAGAAAAAGGAAAATGACATTGAGAAAATGAAAGGGAGGCACAGAATAGCTGGACTAGCAACAGCTCAGCATTTGCTCTATTTGAAGATGGTTAGGATAGTTGGCTGGCTGTGATTGGCCAAAACTTGGTGATTGGTACAAGAGTAGGTTACAGTGTATTTATACATCCAGTGAGGTTACAGTTCACTATATACGAAGAAACCCTTAGGCTGAGCTTAAAATACACAGGCAGGCAGCTTTAGCTTAAACTTAATTTAACACATTTCTTTAAAAAGAGAAGCACCTACATCTTTGAATGCTCTTGACTCTGATTAAGCTACCAAAGGACAGGGACTATGTCTTATTAGAATATACCTGCCCCAAGCGGTTGGCCAACAGTTGGTAACCCATCAGTGTTTGTCAGTTGAATTGAATTGACAGGTTCTTTGTGACAGTTTTTTGTTTTGTTTTGTTTAGGTAATTCCATTTTTATCACAGGTTCAGGGAGTACATGTGCAGATTTGTTACAAAGATATATTGCATGGTGCTGAGGTTTAGAATATTAATGAGTCCACCTCCCAAGTGCTGAGCATAGTACTCAATAGGTAGCTTTTCAGCCACTGTCCGTCTCCCTCCCTCCCCCTCTTTTATTCTCCAGTGGCTATTGTTCCTATCTTTATGTTCATGTGTACTTGATGTTTAGCTCCCACGTGTAAGTGAGAGCATGTTACCTCATTTAGGAGAATGGCCTCTAGCTGATCCACATTGTTGCAAAGAACATGACCTCATTCTTTTTAATGACTGCATAGTATTCCACGGTGCATTTGTACCATACTTTCTTTAGCTGATCGAGTGTGAATGGGCACCTGGGTTTATTTGATGTTATGACTGTTTTTGAAAGTTAGACTTAATAAATTAAGAGATGCTGCTACCTTACATTTTTGCAAACAAACTAAAAACCCTAACTTTCCTCAAGATTGGAATCCAATGCAATTTGAAATATTTATTTATTCAGCAACTATGCAGTGCTGGCAAGGGATCAAAGTTGGAAACGTTGTCATTATTTCCATGTATTTGCCATAAACTGTAAACTTTCCTTGGTCAAGAGCACCTAACATGGTGTCTAGTGTGAATTTCAATGATTCAATAATAAGATGAAACTACAACTTAAAAACAGTTGTTGAAAAATGAATGTACTCCTTGCAGAGCTTGACTTACGTATGTAAGAAGACAGCATGGTGGTCACCAACACAATATGAGGGAACTAATCTGTTTAATATGGGCTTTATAGTCAGGCAATTATGCTGTTGTTACCAAGACCTACAGTTGATTAGGATGAAACTCAGACCTTTGTCTATGACTGTGTGAGCTTTGGTGGGTTCTGATCAAGATGAAAATGGGGGAGGGAGGTGCGGTGGCTCACACCTGTATTCTCAGTACTACGGGAGGCCGAGGCAGGTGGGTCATCTGAGTTCAGGATTTCAAGACCAGTCTGTTCAACATGGTGAACCCCATCTCTACTAAAAATACAAAATCTAGTAGGCCATCGTGCTGGGCACCTGTAACCTCAGCTACTCAGGAGGCTGAGGCAGGAGAACTGCTTGAACCTGGGAGGTGGAGGTTGCAGTGAGCCAAAATCGTGCCCCTGCACTCCAGTCTGGGTGACAGAGCGAGACTCCAACAAAAGAAAAAAAAAAAAGAAAGAAAGAAGAAGAAAAAGAAAGAAAAAAAGATGAAAGTAGGTTTCTCTTACTGGTGTACTGGCAAATGTTTAACAAACTACTCTCCTAAAAACAAACAAAAAAAAAGTGCTGGTTTGTAGCACTTGCTGGTTTGCATGATGATTTTAACTCTACTGAAGATGGAGTAGAAAAGAGCTGCATACAATTATCTCTCTTGAAGTGGTCTGAGTGGTCTCCGATAAAGTGGTCTCCACTGATTCCTTTACACCCTGGACTGACGTCTGTCAGAGATTCTCTTGCCTCCATCTATGTATACAAATGACCTGTTTGATTCTCTCCTTTTTCGTGGAGGATGCTAAACATTTGCCTTCTTATCTGAAAGTGGCACCGCCATGACCATATTTGTGGCTTCTGCCTACTGAACATTTGAACCTCATCAGCTGGATGCTCAGCAGTAGGCCCCAGATTCAGAAGTGATGCAATTTTCTGGGAGCTTGTACCTTGAAGCAGGTAGAAGCTAACCTGCAAGATGATCTGCAATGGACTCTGCCTCATATTTACAGCCTGTGCTGTCTTCTCCAGAAGCACCATACAGAACATGGCACAAGTGATGGCATATCACTCCCAAGTTATAAAAGTCGTTGTGACTTCTGTCATGTTCATACTCTCTTGAATTATTCACTCTGTTGGAAGCTATCTGCTAAGTCACAAGCCAATCTATAGACAGTCCCATGTAGCAAGGATGAAAGCCTCCTGAAAACAGCCATGGGAATGAATTTGGAAGCAGATCGTTCAGCTCCCCAGTGAAGCCTCCTGATGATTGTAGCCCTGGCTGACAGCTTGACATAGCCTCATGAGAAACTCTGGGCCGAAATCATCCAACTAAGTGGTTCCTGAATTATTGACACCCAGAAACTGCGAGAGAGTGTATATTGGTTGTTTTAAATGTCTACGTGTTGGGATCATTTGCTACACAGAAACAGATAATTAATGTAGGAAGTTGCTTATTTTTAAGATAAATATTTTGTCTTTTATAGTAAGAAATAACCTTGTTTTCTGGGATTTGGGAAGAGTTGGTTGGTCCTAAAGAGAATATATTTGATCAATAAAAATCACATTTCTAACAGAAAACAGGCTGATTCTGTCAGGTCTCCTTGCCCTTTTAGGCTTAGCTCTTATAATTATTTAAAGAAAACTAAGATTATTATCCTGATAAAAAAGTTTACAAGGGCCACAAACTGAAGACAGGGCTTATTAATGATCCCAAAGCTCACAAAGAAGCCAGAAGAAATTACTCAGCATGGGGTGACCACCATTGCCCAGTAGTTTTATTCCTTCTAAGTCAATGGTTTTCTGAGATGATCTAGAGTTTGAAAACTAGCATACAGCTCTATTCAACCACAACAAATTCCTGGTCATGTAAGGCCACTGTTACAAGGTCTCTGACTTCTAAAACACTTCAAACTAAGTCCATGCTTCTTCCTGGTTCCTATGGGTATGAAAGACCAGCAGGGGTGGTGTGAGAAACTTGAGTGGGTACAAAGCTACGCACTCTCTTGGAGAAATAAAAGGGGTGAAGGCTGTGTTCCTCCACGAGAATGAGGGCTTTTATCATCGTAGAGAAAAGGCATTGCTTGGAGTTGGCTTTCATTTGGGGATAGATTTTTTTTTTTTTCAAAGTTCAATGTCATGGATCATTAGAGAAATGCAAATCAAAACCACAGTGAGATACAATCTCAACCCACTCAGAGTGGCAATTATTAAAAAGTCAAGAAACAACAAATGCTGGTGAGGTTGCAGAGAAATAGGAATGCTTTTATACTGTTGGTGGGAATGTAAATTAGTTCAACCACTGTGGAAGACAGTGTGGCGATTCCTCAAAGATCTAGAACCAGAAATACCATTTGACCCAGCAATCCCATTACTGGGCATATACCCAAAGAAATACAAATTATTCTATTACAAAGATACATGCACACATATGTTCACTGCAGCACTATTCATAATAGTACAGGCATGGAATCAACCCAAATGCTCATCAAGGATAGACGGGATAAAGAAAATATGGTCCATACACACCATGGAGTACCATGCAGTCATGAAAAGAAGCAAGATCACATCTTTTGCAGGGACATGGATGGAGCTGGAAGCCATTATCTCAGCGAACTAAAGCAGGAACAGAAAACCAAACACTGCATGTTCTCATCCATAAGTGGGAGCTGAACAATGAGAACACATAGACACAGGGAGTCGAACAACACACACCGGGGCCTGTCAGGGGATGGGATGGGGGGAGGGAGAGCTATTAGGAAAAATAGTGAATGCATGCTGGGCTTAATACCCAGGTGATGGGTTGACAGGTGCAACAAACCACCATGGCATCTGTTTACCTAGGTAACACACCTGCACATCTGCACATGTACCCTAGAATTTAAAATTTAAAAAAAAATTTTAAAAATGGAGTGGATTTTTAGGAATATCCCAGTATTCAAGTCACCTGTCAAGAATTAAAGGACTGAAAATGGCTGAAGGACATTTCCAAAGGACTGGGAGTGGGTGGCACCTGTTGATACCAAGGCTGGAACAGCTGGCAGGGGGTTCAAAGTGACCTTGGAAGATGCCTGTGTGCTTAGGAAGGGAAGGAAAGGGCCCATTCAAAGTAGAAGAGAGTACTGTGTAATCTATTTAATCTGATCTTTGCTCCTTAATTTCAGGATTAGAACACTGCTATGGGATTTGGCTTTTATCAAGCAGTAGGATAGTTTGGGAAGCCACAAAAATCCAACTAAGACTAATTCTGTGAATTCTGAAATTCCTCTGCACAGGAGGACAGACTATTGGAGGGGAGGGGTGATCACTGTCGACACACCCAACCTTGTGCTATAAAGAAATTCTAATTTTATTCAACATTTCCAAAAGGGTGCTACAGCTGATGTTAAAGAGTACTGTGCAAAAAGGTGATCTCTGTTCAAGTAAATTAGGAAATTAGGTGATTAAATAGAATTACTTTTTTAAAAAATTATTTTGGATAGGATTTCTCAGGGCTTTTCACCTGCTGTTCTGAATTGTGTATGTTTAAGAGGGAGACTGTGTATATTCTAAAAGTCAGATTCTAATGTAAAAGATAGGTGATGCTTTTAATGTTGGGTCATGGCAGTAACACTACACCATTGGCACATGGTTTAAAACTGTAGGAACACAGACATTGATCTGTGTACTTATGTAAATATGTACACTCTAAAAAAGAAACCAACAAATACCATGTGCATAAGGAAGAGGTCAGTGATGGCAGGGAAAAGGAAGAGTTTTGTGGGAGAGATTTAGGGAGGTTAGCACCTTTAACTGAAGGTAAGAATGCTTGGTTCTAATTCTGTATCACTGCCTTACCTTCAGCATACCTGGTCTTGTTTCTCCATATGCAAAGCAGAAATTGAAAGAGTAAAAACATCTCAAGCTCATCTTGCAAAATATTACAGGGATTAAACAAGCATGCACCATTAAAATGTTTTGCACTCTGTGGTCAAGGACCCGGCCTAATGGCAGGGTATGGTCCTGACCACCAGTAGGATTAACCGAGGGGTTTGCAGAGCATGCCCAGGCAGAGTCTGTCTCCCCAGGACGGCCGGCAGTCGACATCCTGGGGTCAGGGTGAGTCATGCCCCTGTGTGCACAAGCATGCAGGCATGCATGCTGCCCCCTCGGGCTCCAGGGGCTTACGTTTCCAAGGCAACCCTGAAAACTTGAAAAGTAAGAAAATGAGTAGGTTGCCTAGCTTTTGTGGCAGGCAGAAACGAGACAACATGGCGAGTCAACATATTGCTATTCGGTGGGGGATTTTGTAGGATTGTCCAAGTGATTATTTGCTTAGAGTAGGTTAAATCCTACCAAAGAAATAGGACTCCCAGGAAAGCATCCATCCCCAACGTGCATTTGCCTGTTGATGGTGATGGCAAACTTGTGTACACTGGGCATGTTTGCAGCACGTAGGGTCCAAATTTTATGCTTTCTCTTTCCCGTTGCTGAGTCATTGGGCTGTCTTGAAATCTGAGGGAAAAAGTCTGCAGGCGTGGCCGGCACCCAGGAAGCCTGGATCTTTCCGCTAGAGCATGAACGCCACCTTGAGTCATGTGTGAGCAGTGCGAAGCCCTACTTGGCTGATGAGCAGTTCTGAGGGATGGAGCAAACGGAACTGGTTCCCTTTCGCAACGAAAAGCAGAAAAGCAGCGTGGGGGCCTGGCGCGGTGTCTCGCGTCTGTAATCCCAGCACTTTGGGAGGGCGAGGTGGGCGGATCACGAGGTCAAGAAATCGAGACCGTCCTGGCCAACATGGTGAAACCACATCTCTACTGAAAATACAAAAATTAGCTGGGTGTGGTGGCATGCGACTGTAGTCGCAGCTACTTGGGAGGCTGAGGCAGGAGAATCGCTCGAACCTGGTAGGCGGAGGTTGCAGTGAGCAGAGATTTGTGCCACTGCACTCCAGCCTGGGCACAGAGAGAGACTCTGTCTCAAAAAAAAAAAAAAAAAAAAAAAAAAAAAAAAAAAAAAAGGGAGGCAGCATGGTCAGGCCTGGGTTGTATCTTGACACCCTGAATTATTATTATTATTATTTTTTTTTAGCGAAAGGTAATGAATCAGTCAGAGTTCCCCAAAGAAACAGAATCAATAGTATATGCCTGCATAAGATAGATTTATTTTAAGTAATTGGCTAGTACAAATATGGGGGCTGGAAAGTTGGAAATTTGTAGGACAAGCTGCAGGCTGCAAACTCAGGCAGGAGTTGATGGTGCCATCTTGAGGCAAAATTTCTTCCCTGGGAAGCCTTAGCTTTTTCTCTTTATGCCTTCAATTGATTGAATGAGGCCGACAAACTTTATCTAGCATAGTCTCCTTTAAGCCAACTGACTTTAGATGTTAATTATAACTGCAAAATACCTTTGCTGCAACATCTAGACCAGTGTTTGGTTAAAGAACTGGTATTAGCCCAAGTTGACACATAAAACTAACCATCACGGATAGCGACATTAGCATAGGCAAAAAATACAGTTTTGAACACTAACAGATATATTATGTTTCATTTGATTCTTTAATATGGATTCAACAACAATGCAGGTTGTGTCAGGCACATTGCCATTTCTAGTTATATTCCTCGTACTGTTGGGTTAGATTCTGTTACGTTGCTACCAGCCTACCGTATGCATTGTATGACTTCCCCCAGTATCGTCATTACAAAGATATGAAGAATATGTTTCACTGTAGATAGGGTGTTTTCCCGGGGTTGTTATCATTGATATTTGCCTGCAAATGTTTGCAGTTCTCTAATCAGAACTCTTTGCCATGCAGGGTAAGGCAAAGTTTCAAAGGCTGGTCAGAGTCTCTCCCCAGGAGTGACACCCTTTGCCCTTTGACAATTGATATTTTTCTGTCCAGTACTTCAGAATTAAAAGCAGGAATGGTTACTTTAGATAACTCTCTCATTTGAATCTGTTTCTTTTTCTAAAAAAAAAAAAAAAAAAAAAAAAGACTCCACAAGACTGCACTATTTTGATATTTTGATGAATTTTCTGTGTTTTCAACTCATGTAACTTTTTTTTTTTTTTTTTTTTTTTTTTGAGACACGATCTTGCTCTGTTGTTTCCCAAGCTGGAGTGCAATGGCATGATTAGAGTTCATTGTAACTTCAAACTCCTGGGTAACTCCTGGGTTCAAGGGATCCTCCCATCATGGTCTCCTAAAGAAGTGGGATTACAGGCATGCACCACCAGGCCCACAGGCCCAGTTCTTCATGTGACTTTTGAAAGAGGCATTTGTGATCTTCAAACACTGAGAATCTCTTCTTCAAAGACACACAGAAAGCACAGAAGAGGAGGGTTAGAAATGGCCATCTCTCTTGGTGTTTGCTCTTGTTGGAAAGGAAAAAGGAGAAATTGGATTTCTCTGGGATTCTTTGCCAGAGGGCAAAGGAGGGAAAATCCCAGACAGTCTGCTAAGGAAAAGAGGTAAAAGCTATGTCATCTCTTTATCAGCAGAGGGGACATACTAATTGGTGTGTAAATCTAGATTCTATAACTCATCCAACCAGATATTTCAATATTTCCCAGATTCTAACTGTTCACTGTCCATTTCCATCACTATTGAATGTGTTAAGTATATTTTTCTAACATAAACAAAAAATTTTAAAAATTATCTTATGTACCATGTCTCATCAGTTCGAAAAACTCTAATCAGATGCATATGGTTAATTCAAAAAGTTATGTTTGTAGAGTTGCTATATAATTGATAAGTATTAGAATGTTTTTATCTTCTAAAATTGTCTTTTCTCTTAGGTTTTTAAAATTATTAAGATTAATGTCATTTGATAGGTCTGTGTTTGCATGTGTAGCAAACTAAAATTCTCTTTTCTCTTAGGTTTTTAAGATTATTAAGATTAATTTAAACTTGTTCTCCTTAAGGTAAGACTGGCTTGAAAACTTTGAAATGTTCATAGTAACAAATTTATTTTATTTATTCAGGAATGCATATATATGCACAGATGTAATAGAAATGAAAGTCTTATTTTCTATACAGGACTCTCTTCCTAGAGAACCCATGACACTCCCTTTTCTGTTTCCTGTTAGCTGCGTGGTGTTATGGTATGGCCTGACAGAACTTAGCTTTCCCAGTAACACTGAAGGACCCTCAGCAACTTCAAGTTCAAAATGTCCTGATGTTCACCTGATTTGGGGAAGTATTGCATCAACACGTTTTTGCAAAAAGGAAGGAACTTTACATTTTTCTTGTCATTTACTTTCTCTTTACACTTGAGAAATAAATGTCTGCAGATGTCATTCCAGTCAAAAAGATTGCCACCAGCTGTATTAGCCTTAAAGTAGAAGAAGAATGAAGAATCCCTGAAAAATACATGTGCTGTGCTTACGAGTGATCGACTTTAAAACTCTGAGATTCATATGCCCTGTAGAGGGCAATGTTTCCCCTTGCCTAAAATATTTTCACTATTCTAAATGCATCAATAAGTCCAAGAAGCTACAATCCCAAAAGGGCAGAAATTAAGACAGCCGTCTGGGTTCAGTATTGACTGTAAATGCCCACTGGAAAGCATAAATCATTGATGATACCTCCAATTATTGCTAGAATCTGTTCCTTTAGATTCCTGGAGCTAGATAAGGATTTCACTTTAAGAAAGATTGAGACAGGGTGAAGGCAAGACAGAAACTTGTAAGAAGAAGTGGGGGGATGTTAACAGTGAGAGCTGGGAATTTGCTCATGAGGCTCAGTGACTATCACGGTCTCCAGTACAGTCTGAATATGTGTTGTTCCTTTCCATTCCTACCCTCTGTAAGAGGTCTGCCCTGTTCACAATGTCAATAAGAGGTTAGATTTTAAGCCTTGTTGAAAAGAAACTTTGGTAATCCCAGTGCTTAGAGCCCAACGACATAGACAGCAGAGCCTTCTTCAACTTCTGGAGAGTCAAACTTCTAGGGGATGAGGTGGGAAATTTACCTAGGGGAATCCTGCTCAGGGCATCACCTCAGCTTTCTGATCCTTCAGTGTTTTTTTGTTGTTGTTGTTTTGGTTTTTTTTGTTTTGTTTTGTTTTGTTTTTTCAGGATCCCAAAGAGAGGAGCCAATGGTGCTTCCAAGCTTCAGATTGAATTCCTCTGAGACTTTTCTCTTCTCCACGACCATGGCTAGATGAAGAGAAGGATTTGGCCATCACAGACTCAATGAATGTGTCTACCTTTAGAAAATTTGTGATTACACAGGTCCCTAGAGGCAGGTGAGGGCAAAGACTTGTTTGTAAAAGTCCAAAAGTGTCTTAGAAATGTGCAAAAGTATAAGACTTACTGAGGTACAGTGAGCAATGACTCTTATTTTCATAGGGAGCCCAAGATAAGGTCTTCGAATTTTTTGTCTTGGCCCTTTTACTTTTCAAATTTCTTATTTATCATGCTTTGTGGTTGTAGCAACTTGTGAGGAGAAAGCGTCCGATCCTTTGTTCAGCATGGGGCCATAAACAACTTCCTTGGTTGCATGTAGATTTTTCCATGGCAGAGTGAAAAAGGACTGGAAAAATTTGTTTCAGCCTCCTTGCATGGAAGTAAAGATTGCCCATGAAGCCAAAAGGACAGCTTCTCTCTGACATCTCTTGAAACAAACACGTCCCAGTCAGAACTATCCCCCATAGATGGCACTTCAGTTGGGCCAAAAATGGTAGAAAAAGGTGGGATGTCAGCTGCCAACAGCATTTGGCAATCATTCTACTATAAAAACACATACACACGTGTGTTGACTGCAGCCCTATTTACAATAGCAAAGACTTGGAACCAGACCAAATGCCCATCAGACTGGATAAAGACAAAGCGGCATGCATGCACCATGGAATACTATGCAGCCATAAAAAAGAATGAGTTTGGCTGGCACAGTGGCTCACGCCTGTAATCCCAGAATTTTGAGAGGCAGAGGTGGGCGGATCATGAGGTCAGGAGTTTGAGATCAGCCTGGCCAATATAGCGAAACCCTGTCTCTACTAAAAATACAAAAATTAGCTGGGTGCAGTGGTGCACACCTGTAATCCCAGCCACTCAGGAGGCTGAGACAGGAGAATCGCTTGAATCAGGAGGCAGAGGTTTCAGTGAGGTGGGACTGTGCCACTGCCCTCCAGCCTGGGTGACAGAGTGAGACTTCACCTGAAATAAAAAAAATAAAAAAAGAATGAATTCATGTCCTTTTTGCAAGGACATGGATGAAGCCGGAAGCCATCATCCTCAGCAAACTAACACAGGAACAGAAAACCAAACACTGCATGTTCTCACTCATAAGTGGGAGTTGAACAAGTGAGAACACATGGACACAGGGAGAGGAATATCACACTCAGGGACCTGTCGGGGGGTGGGGGGCAAGGGAAGGAAGAGCATTAGGACAAGTACCTAATGCATGTGGGGCTTAAAACCTAGATGATGGGTTGCTAGGTGCAGCAAACCACCATGGCACATGTATACCTGTGTAGCAAACCTACACGTTCTGCACATGTGTCCCAGAACTTAAAGTAAACAAAACAAAACAAAACAAAACTTTTCAGGGGTTAATGAGGGCTCTTAGTGCATTTATAAGTATTTAAGAAAGAAGACCAGTTAGAGTAGGTTTTCAGGACGTGGTGCTTAATCTTTTTTTGCTTGAAGTAGCAAAATAAAGGAAAAGCCAATCCTTGCAGAGGAATTCTCTGTGGGAGAAAAGGTCAAATAAAAGGGAAAATGTGGCCAGTTTATGATTTACTTTACTCTTGAGAGGCGAAACAAACTGGGTTTCTCGAGGGAGATTTGCTGAACCCTTAAGAAGTTTCAGCCAGAGAAAACCATTTGTGAATTCCTAGAAGATGACTGTGGTACTCAATTTTCCTCTTCCCCTAAACCAGAAAACACAATGTCCTATGACAGTAACCTAGAAATAAAAAGTAGTTATGTCCAGCATAGAGAACATACAAAGAGGTTCCTTGCAAATTTAAAATTCTAGGAAAGGCAGCAAAAATGAAAACATGATTGATTTCTTTTTTACGATTCATGAGGCTTAAAAATTGTTAAGGTTGGAGTTTTTCTAAACCACTGCAATCCATGTTTTCTGATTTTATAGAGAAGAAACAGAAATCCGACCCTTTCTAGAATAATCGTATGAGATTTAGTGAAGACAAGATGTGTGTTAGAATCCAGCTCTTCAAATACAGCTTGGTTGATTGACTTCCTAAATGATTTATGAAGAAGACATTTTTCGTTGCTGTTGCTGTAACTACAAACTGTGCTGTTGTTTCCTGGAACTCAGTTTTTATGGGCAAAGGCTTATGAGAATGGTCTATATAGGCCCTCAGCAGTCCAAGGACCTATGGGTTTAGTCTTCTCTTTGTTCTCCTACCATAGAGAGTTGGTTTTGGTATTATAGAGCAACTGTGTCTTGGTCTCAGTGTGGAGGCCTGTTTCTCCTGGTTCTGGGAAATCATCATCAATAACAATGAAAACCTCATGCATCTGCTTGTTGTATGAGCAGAATTTCCTGTGATGTGTTCAGCTCCTTGGCTCTCATTAGATATTTCTCTACATAAGTTTTCCTTGGCCAATGAAGTTTGAATATTTTGAAGTTAAGAAAATTTAATCTGTTATTCCTTTACTCCAATTTTCTCAGATTCTTTGTGAGCTCATGTGTATTATGAGTCTCCTAGAAGACATATATAACACGAAGCATTTCTCCAAAGTTTGATTACTGATGCCCTTTTTTGCCAAACATCTTGAGAGACCAGTGTCCCAAAGAACATGACTTTGGGAAGTCCACTGTTACTTCAACCCGAGTGCTAAAACCAACTTCTCCTGGCAGACATCTAGTCCCCAGAAAACCTACAAATTAAGATTTTAATTTAAAAAATGTGTTAAGTAATAGATACAGTCCAAGGATCCACCTCATGACAAATTAGGTACATATTTAAGCCTATGTGTCTTCGCATCGTGTTCCTTTAAAAAGCATCTGTATTGGCTGGGTGCAGTGGCTTACGCCTGTAAACCCAGCGCTTTGGGAGGCAAAGGTTTTGCCTCCCATGGGTGGATCAGGAGGTCAGGAGACCAAGACCATCCTGGCCAACATGGTGAAACCCTGTCTCTACTAAAAATATAAAAATTAGCTGGGCGTGGTGGTGCAGGCCTGTAGTCTCAGCTACTTGGGAGGCTGAAGCAGGAGAATCGCTTGAACCCGGGAGGCAAAGATTGCAGTGAGCTGACATCATGCCAGTGCATTCCAGCCTGGTGACAGAGACTCCATCTCAGAAAAAAAAAAAAAAAGAAGAAAAGGCATCTATATTGATGGGTTTTATAGAGAAAAGCTAATTCACAATGACATTTCCCTGATTTTTTGAAATAGTTAATAGTTTTTGAAAATTTTTTTTCAAAAATATCTTAGGTGGCCGGGCGCGGTGGCTCAAGCCTGTAATCCCAGCACTTTGGGAGGCCGAGGCGGGTGGGTCACGAGGTCAAGAGATCGAGACCAACGTGGTCAACATGGTGAAACCCCGTCTCTACTAAAAATACAAAAAATCAGCTGGGCATGGTGGCACGTGCCCGTAATCCCAGCTACTCAGGAGGCTGAGGCAGGAGAATTGCCTGAACCCAGGAGGCGGAGGTTGCGGTGAGCCGAGATCGCGCCATTGCAGTCCAGCCTAGATAACAAGAGCGAAACTCCGTCTCAAAAAAAAAAAAAAAAAAAAAAACTTAGGTGTATTTGGAAGTGCGTCTTCTATGTCCCCTCTCTGTATCTAGAATAGACCACGAACATAGTGCTGTTTCAGCCACCTGGAAGGCAATACTTTTGGGTATTAGTTGAAAGTGTGTGTTATAAACCCAACCTCTTTCAAATTAAAGAAGTGAGGCTGAAATTTGTACTGGTGAAATATGCCAGCTCCAGGAAGAATAAAGTATGTTCAAGTACCCCTGTTGCCTCTGCTCTTGTTAAGAAAGGCACTGTTGAGAGAAGGAGGTTTCAGGGACTGCCCGGACCCCAGAGCTGAATTGAAGCTGCTGCTAAGACACATTTAGGGGTTGGAGCCATTGCTCTGACACTGTGGGACTTAGAGTCTGGGATTCTCTGCCTCCTAAGGTTTTGATATTACATGAAGCTTTACTGCTAGGTAGGTATGGGGCTGTTTCCCTCCTGGGTAAACCTACATTCTTTGTCCTCCATTTCACTCTGGGAAGGCCTGGAATGGATGATTTAATGTAGGTTCTTTTGAAACTTTGTTAATTATGAGACTCTTTAACCTGGGTTAGCCTTTCCTTGCCTCTTCTTTCCCACAGACATTGGCTTAGGTTAAGATGTGGGTTCTAGGGAAACCACGTCAAGATCATTCCATCTTCTGTTTTTTGTGCATAAAGCATAGTCACAAGAAGCATCCTGGTGGCTCATTTGTAGGAAAAGTTCACATAGGGGTCTGGGCCCAAAACTCAGAAGAGTTTTACAAATGAGGAGTTTTCTCTAGAGTGGCTCCTTTGCATGAATCCTGTATTCATCTTCAATCATAATAAATAGACAGGGATTTCAGATCCTGGATCTTGGTTTTCTCTCTCTCTTTCTTAATATCTCTTTATTAGAGTTACAAAAGTAGTTGTGAGTGTTTCAGGCAACTGAAAAATTATTGATTTACACATCTGCTAAGGTTGGCAGCTAAGAGCATTTGAGAAAGGTCCCGATTTGATTTCCCGTTCCAGAGGCTGAACCTACATCAGAGCACCATGAGTAACTGTTCTTTAGTAGAAACATGTGCTTCTAAATACATAAGCAATGAGCTTTTGAAACTTCTGTGGTTTAATCTGAATGCAGTTCAAGATGATAGCTCTGGAGAGGCCCCGCACACACACGTTTCCTGCTCTACTTCCCTGGTGGGGCAGAGTCAGTGCTGGGAAGTCATAAAGGAAATCTGTCACCTTGGCTTCCAAATTTGGCCAGAAGATGGCAGAATCTGAAAACCTTTTTCTGCATCTCAGTGGAAACAAGGGCTTTCTGTTTTTCACATTCAGGACAAAGATCCCAAGTACAACTGGAAGAAGACCAAATATTGTGAAAGACTATAATTCACATCCTGAAGATTCTTGCAGTCCTCGCGGGCATTTCTTTGGGAGGGCTTGGGAAAAAAATAAACAAGCAAAAGAAATCTCATATGTACACTCTGAGAATTTTAGAGATAATTGGCCACGTTCTTCAAGAGAAAGGTACAAAAACAAAGCACTTTTATGTTGTTGTAAATAACAAGTTGGGATAGGGATTGGGAGAAGGACTTTTCATTTCCTTTCTAGAAAGAAACAGCTTTATGATTGCAGTGCCATGGCCTTTCTTGCTGTCCTGAGGGAATAGAAACTTCCTGACTTCTACAATTGGACTATTAGACACTTGTGATTCTCATGGAATTTAAGAATTGGAAATGATTTTAGGACATTTGGTCCAAATTTTACCCTGTGCAAGTTATCTTGTTATCTTGTTATCTCTCTGACCGAAAAGAGAAACACCACCTATTTTCAAACCTTGGTGGGGTCAATAGTACATTCGTGCATCTTTCATCTCATCCTCAGATCCGAAAGGTGAGGTTGTTGTTTTAGTTGTGCTACTGACATCGTTGCCAATAATGTGTATTGGGTACTTTCTTTATTAAATCCATTCATTAAAGGAATATTCATTTAATGATTATTTATCCCAGGCTTCATGTGTCAAACAATGAGTGAAACAGATTACATGCCTTACCTTATTGAATCCTACAACTAGTACCTGAGACATGTACTGTCATTATCTATCTCCCATTTGCAGATGAGGGAGGGTGGTGCTTAGAAAGATCATATCACAAAGGTGAAATATGATGATTACTGCTCAAGGAAACACAGCTCAAAAGCGGTGGTGGTGGTGGCACGGGGCTTGCTTTGAACCATGTTTGTCTGACCCAGAGTTCACACGCAGAGCCACAGTGCTCTTGGATCTCCTGAAACGTGTGTGGATGGCCAGGTAGGGATGCACTTCTCTCACCTGCCACCTGAGCATTTTTATTTAAATGTCGCTAGACACATCTGTTTTCCAGGGCACCAGTTCTTCTGTCTAAGGTCTTCTCCTTCTTCCACATGACATCCCTTCAAACGTTTGAATGCTGTGATCATGATTTGATGTTAACTCCCCCTTTTTTAGGATAAACAGATTCAGCTTTCCAATTGCCCTGCTAAAAGACATGACTTTTTTTTTTTTTTTTTTTTTTGAAGACAAGGTCTTGTTCTGTCACCCAGGCCCCAGTTTAGAGTGCACTGGCACAAACACGGTTTTCTGCAGCCTTGACCTCCTGGGCTCAAGCAATCCTCCCACCTCAGCCTCCCAAGTAGCTGGGACTATACATGCATACCACCATGCTTGGCTAATTTTTGTAATTAGGAAAGACTCCTGGACCCAACTGCCCATGTCTCTGCATATTACCCTATGGTACACATTTGTTATTTCTTTTTCACAATGAGGAAACCAGTGTTTTGGGTAACTTACCAGAGGCTACTAAGTATGGGGTGCGCCATGTTGCCCAGGCTGGTCTTGATTTCCTGGGCTCAAGGGAACCTTCCACTTTGGCCTCCCAAAGTGCTGGGATTATAAGCTTGAGCCATGATGCTTGACCCAAGACATGACTTTTGACCCACATGTAAGCCCTTAACCCCTTTGGGATTCTGTTTTTTAATTTGTAGGCCTTCTTGTCCCAGTTGTGACTTTCTGAGACTTGCAGTGACTCGCTGGACATTTGCCTTCCCATTAGACTCCTGCTCCATGAGGGCAGAGGCCAGACCTTTTCTGTTTGTCACAGACCCCCAGAGCCTTGCTCAGTTCCCAGCACAGTGCAGCTGTTTAACTGATGAAATATTGAATCTACAGAATGGGAATAGTTATACCTTCTCTTCCTCTTTCACAGGATTGTTGTGTGAAACAACACAATGCATGTAAAAGCACTCTGTCATGCTAAAACATCATGCCGCTGTCATTACCAAGAGACTCATTACATATTAAAGTCATATTGTTGATTTGCATGGAATACAAAACTCTCCTGCCATTCATTGATTCATTGGTTCATTATTTATTTAAAAGCTTCTATGTGCTCACATAATATATTTTAGTGTAAAGTCCTTTTTTTTTCTCTAAGTTTTCCTGGTTTTCACCCCTTCCATTGTGTGGTAGATCCAAAGCCACAGACTCACTGCTTCGTGCTTCTAGGTTCAGAGCCCAATTCTACCCATCAGCTGACAGAAAAGGATATTTTCTTCTTCTTAAGCATTCACACATTACCAGACCCTGAGTTTCCCTGCTCCTAAGCCACGGTCAGGGGTGTTATGCCTGTACCCCTGATGGGCTGAATGTAACCTTATAATAAATGCTGCTCTTCACAGAGAGATGTTCACTTGTGTTCTTTAATGCTTAGTACCTCAAAAGTGGGCAGTGTGGTCCAGGAGTCTTTCCTAATCAATGATGATCAGTGATAATCACAATCAGTTATCTGATCATGTTCCTGCCTTAACTTTTACCCTGAAGGACAGAGACATGTAACCGGACCCATTGAATAAGCTCAGGGTCCTATGAGATGGTGAAGCATGGGGGTTTTATACATGGACTCTGGGGTCAGATTGATCTTTGTTCCAGTCCCACCTTCACTGTTCAATACTTAGGAATCTCTAGTAAGTTACCCAAAGCATTGGTTTCTTCATTGTGAATAAGAAATAACAAATGTGTACAATGAGGTAGTATGCAGGATAGGGTAATTGTGAAGATTAAATTAAATACTGCACTGAAATAATTTAGCATAGTGCCTGACACACAATAAGTTCTCAATTATTAGTAATAATAATAAAGCATCAAAGAAGGAGCTTCTGGCTTCTGGTGTCTCAGTGCCTGGGAGCTGTCATGGGTCCCAGGAAACAGGTTTACTGTGAAGAACATCAAACATCCCCCTACCACTAGAGCATGGCTTCTCAAGAGGCACTGTTGCTATTTTGTGTTGGACGGTTCTTTGCTCTGGGTAGCTGTCCCGTTTAGAGTGTTGCTGGCCTTTCTACACTACATGCCAGTAGCACCACCTTCTGCACTGCCCAAGTTGTGACAATCAAAAATATTTCCAGACATCTCCAAATGTTCCCTGGGAAGCAAAATCCCTCTTGGCTGGGAACCTCTCCATTAGACCAGAAACAGATTGCTGAAACACGGCTGGAACATTTGTAACATATCCAGCTGTTCATGTGCTTCTTGATCGATACTACAGTTTTTCATTTATTTTTTTGTTTGTCCTCTCTATTGCCACAATTCTGACAAACACTCCATTACAAATCAACCTAACAACTAAATATGTGCTTAATAATAACAATAAAAGTAAATATTGAATATGAATTATTAAAATATTTTATATGGTAAATTAATCCTGGAACTATAAAATAGATGTAGTTCCTTACAGAATATTATCAATTTTTAAAAACACTTTTATTATTTTGTTTTTTATATTTACATCTTTAATTTATTTTGGTGCAGAGCATGAGGCCTGGATCAACCTTATTTATGTATTTGTATTTAGATGGTTAAACTTAGTCTTAACACTACTTGTTGAGTGATCTGTGTTTTCCTAGCTGACTTGAAATGGCATCGTATCTTGTTTAAAAATTCTCCTGTTTCCCCGGTCCGTTTGTGGGCTTTCTGGTTCATTCTATTGATGTCTACTTATGGATATTCCAGTTGCTGGCTGCTGATTTAGAGATTTATTGAGCACCTACTGTTCTCTGTGTGTGGTTTTATCTTTTTATTTTTTTAGTTAAATTAAGATATAGGTCTGCTAACATAAAATTCACCATTTTAATGTATACAATTCCGTGTTTTTTTAGTATATTAAAAATGCTGTACAACTCTCATTATTCTCTAATTACTGCACCTTTCCATCACCCCAAAGGGTTAGCTGTCACTCTCAACTCTCTCCTCACCCACCAGTGCCCTCACCAGTACCTCGCAACCACTAACCTTACTGCGTCCATAGATTTGCCTATTTTGAACATTTTAGGTAAATGGAATCACACTATACATAGCCTTTGTATTTTGCTTCTTTTATTTAGCATAAGATTTTCACAGTTCATCTACGTTTTAGCATGTATCAGCACTTCATTCCTTTTTATGGTGGAGTAATATTCCATTGAATGATTATGCCACAGTTTATGTACTCATCAATTAGTAGATATTTGTGTTGTTTGCACTGTTTGGTTATTATGAATAATGCTGTTATGAATGTTTACATGCAAATTTTTGTTTGAGCACACATTTTCAATTCTCTTGGTTTTACATCTAGGGGTGGAATTGCTGGACCACATGGTAACTCTTAACATTTTGAGGAGGGATCAGACTGTTTTGCACAGTGCTGAAACAATTTTACATTCTGACTAGAAGGGCACAAAGACTTCAATACATCCACATATTCACCAATACTTGTTATTTTCTGTTTTTGTTTGTTTGTTGTCTTTATTATTGTTGTTTCTAGCCATCCTACTTGGTATGAAGCTGTATCTGATTGTGGTTTTGATTTGCATTTCTCTAATGTCTAATAATATTGAGCATCTTTTTATGTGCTTATTGGACATTTGTATATCTTATTTAAACTAATGCCTATTCAAATCTTTTATGTGTTTTAAAATTGGGCTATTTATCTTCTTATGTCAAGTTTCAAATTTTAAAAAAGATATTCTGGATATTAGACCCTTATATGTTTGATTTACAAATATTTTCTCTTATTCTGTGCATTATTTTTTCACTTCCTTGATCATGTTTATTGACACACAAAAGTTTTTAATTTTGATGAAGTTCAGCTTATCAGTTTTTCCTTGTTTGTGTTTTTGGTATAATATTTAAGAAACCATTGCCTAATCCAAGGTAAGTAATATTTGCACCTATATTCCTTTTTAAGAGCTTTCTACCTTTACCTCTTACATTTAGATTTTGGGTCCATTTTGAGTTAACTTTTGTATATGGTGTGTGATAGGGTTCCAATTTTATTCTTTTGCGTATAGATATCTTAAGCTTCCCTCTCATTCTTGTACTTTTGTGTTGGGAAAAGGTCCATCAAAGTCTTGGCAACTTTCTAAGCAATTTTCAAATTAGGAATCTGATTACTTAAATTCAGTGTTAAACGTGTGTAGCTGGAACCATGATTTGGATGCCAACTGTTATGAAACAGATTCTCATAACAAACTCCAAGGACTCTTAAATCATCTGATGGCTTTTCTGTATAGAATTCTGAGGCTTCAAATGATGCACCAGGGAAGGAGCCATTGGCAAGGAAAGAGGCATCTTTTAGGCAGATGGAGATTTTGGCTGAAATGGCATTTGGATAATGGAATTTGGCTTGCAGGCATCTTGCAACATTGAGTCCTGGGACTGAAGATGAATAATGTGATGACATGGTCAGTTTATGGCCCAATTTCAGAGAGGACAGCAGGCTTTCCTCTGGGGAGTGTCTCTCTTCTTTCCTGCATGCCATAGGCACTTAAAAATATGGGACATACCAGACCCAGAAACATGCTAAAAACTTCACTGTTTCCAGAAAAGGAGATGCGGAGATTAAAGTGAGTGGCATTAAGAGTTTTTATTCTTATTCAGCAACAGGTAAGTGCTCTCTCCACTATTTTTTATTTTTAAATATTATTATTATTATTATTTTTGAGACAGAGTCTCACTCCATCACTCAGGCTGGAGTGCAGTGGTGTGATCTCAGGTCACTGCAACCTCCACCTCCCAGGTTCAAGCAATTCTCATGCCTCAGCCTCCCAAGTAGCTGGGATTACAGGCATGTGCCATCATACCCTGCTAATTTTTTGTACTTTTAGCAGAGACAAGGTTTCACCACGTTGCGCAGGCTAGTCTCAAACTCCTGAGCTCAGGTGATCAGCCCACCTGAGACTCTCTAAGTGCTGGGATTACAGGCATGAGCTCCTGGCCACTGTGTCTTTTTAAAACAGTGAAAAGTCAGGCTTCTGAGAGCTGTGGTGGGGATGCCTCATTTTACAGCCATCTCACCACTCTTAAATGTGATTACTATTACATGTCCAAAATTTAATTAGGATCAATATTTGTGACAAGTCCCCTTCATCTCTACTGACAAAAAATTGCTATTGGAGAGTAGTTAAAATGTGAGGCCTCCTTGACCTCTGGGTTCAGCTCAAAAAGTCCCCCACAGACAGATCCTTTGAATAAGATTAAGGGGTTATTTATTCCTCCAAACTTCTGTTTCATATGAAACAAGTGTGAATTGTCCTGGCCCATGTCCAGGGGTCTGGAATGGGATGTTGTGTCACCCCTCAGGGTGATAGAAGTTAGATTTCTATGAAATGAAGACTGCCTATCTGTGACCAAATGCCAGTCCTAAGGGTGCAACCTTCCTAGAGAAGGGACCACTTGTTCCCTTGGCATGAGTAAAGCCCATGCTATGTTTATGTGGCATTGTGTGCCAGTTTCCGGCAGGGTTGAGGGGACTTCAGCATGCCACGGTAGGACAGGGTCCAAGGCACCAGCTGCCCACTTTCTGTGGCCATTCTGAGAACACTATGGCTTTAAACATTGAAAGGTCACAATGGAATGAGGAGCCAGGGACTCTTTTTTTTCCCTTCCAAATAAACCAAACCCTTTACTCTGAGAACTTGTTGGCTCTGAGACTTTTGTTCCCAGCCTGCTTCTCCCTATCACTTATTTGTTCACTGCAAATAGTTTAAGGACAATAAACATCTGAGTGGAACTTATTCTGATTACTGTTTTAAATTTCTGGTAGAAAACACAGACTTACAGCCTTAGTAAACTCCCGCTGTGAAAGAAGTATTTATTATCTTTACTCAAGGTATCATAAGACACTGTGTCCTGGCATGCAGATATGAATACAGGCTGTCATCCCTGCCGTCTGATGCTTACAGCAACTGGGATGAACAGTTCTGTTCTTCTCCAGCTAAGAACAAGCGTAATAACAGTTTGGGTTAATATATATAGTTTTACCCCCACAAGTGAGGTTACTAAAGAAACTAACATACTCTGAACATGTGGCACATGATTTTAGAAACAGGATTCTCATTTCACCTGAAACACAGACCAGTACTGCAGTTGAGATAGAGGGAGTCACATTTAGCTACCAGCATTTCTTTCCCTTGGAAATACTTGCAGTACCAAAATCTCATTGCCAGCCTTTTTGAAAAACAAAGTCCAAGGTCTGTTATTTGTTGATCACATTTTAAATCTTGACTACCACCAACTTCTGTTACATGAAACGGAGGTAGTCAGATATCTTTGCTTAAATTTCTTTATGCTTTAAAATTTTATATTTTGTGCTAGAATTCACTGCTTTTAAATCACATGGGCTAGGTTTAATGTTCATAATTTGTCTACCTTATTACATACAGCTTGAGATGCTTTTCTACCTTTTTACATACAGCTTGAGATACTTTTCTACCTTTTGTTCTATTTTTCTCCACTGAATTCAAAAACATTTACTAAATTAAATTAAAGCAAGTTAATAGCACTTGAAAATGAAAAAACATTGAAATAATTAGCAAACAGTAACATCTATGACTGTGTCAGTAATAATGAAGTTTCCACAGTAGAAGCTATAAGTATCCATGAATTGTCATAAATTGTTTTTCTGGGTTCAGGCAATTCTCCTGCCTCAGCCTCCTGAGTAGCTGGGATTATAGGCACGCGCCACCATGCCCAGCTAATCTTTTGTATTTTTAGTAGAGACGGGGTTTCACCATGTTAACCAGGTTGGTCTCGATCTCTCGACCTTGTGATCCACCCGCCTCGGCCTCCCAAAATGCTGGGATTACAGGCTTGAGCCACCGCGCCCGGCCATAAATTGTTTTTCAATTATAGGAAGGTGATGATGATAGTGATACTTTGGCTAACATTCATTGAGTGCTGACCAGGAGCCAAATACATACATACTACTAGGCTTTCCAGTTCTTGTCTTATTTAATCATTGTGATTGAATGACAAGGTCTGGAACTCTTATCAGCTGTATATTACAGATGAGGAAATGGAGGCTGGAGAGCCTTGGGAGCCTGTCCCAAATTGCCTAAGGAGTAAATGACTGGACCAAGTGGTCTGACATCAAGACCTGTCCACATTAATTCCTTATGTGTTTACCAGATTCTATAGTTTATAAAATGCTTTGAGGTCTTTTATTTTATTGTGTACTTTGCAAAGGATGATGTTTAGCATTTTGTAAGCAGATACTGGTGATCAGAAACCACACTGGTATTTACCATCTGAACAATTGCACAGTAAGAATCATTTTAAGAAGCCATCAACTATTCTCCTCTAGATGAGATTTGTCTGTGAGTGACTGTGGATAGTAATAGAATCATGTACCAGTTCCTGAAACACACTGATAAAGTGTGTGGATCCATCTGACAGTCAGTAGCTGTCTTTGCAGAGATGGCAGAAATTAAAACTGGACTGAAGCTGGAGAATGTGAAAGCAACATTGGCTGGTTAACCATATTCTGGGGGAACCTAATGTAATTCAATGGCAGTTGCATACAAGGGAGTGAATGGTGAGAATGGGCTCAGTTACGTGTTGGCTCCACATTCAGAAGTGTGTCCAGGTGTCTAAAGAAGTCACTGGTACCAGTCTCATGTGGCTAGGAATGTGAGCAAGTGGGGAAGATGTCTCCACAACCCTGAAGGTGATTTAACCAGCATTTCCTCCAGAGCTCCAATGAAACCATCAGGTGTCTGTATTTTCCAATCCACATTCTATTTGATATTAACATAACCAAACCAGGGCAAAGCAGCTTTAATATACAAGCATGGCTTTGCTGTTGCCCCTCCCTCCTTCCCTTCCTTTGTTCCTTTCTTCCTTTTTTCCCCCTTTATTATTATTTTTTTAAAGGCATAGTGTAAAGATCCAAGACTTTGGAACCCTATAGCCTACTTTGCACATCAGGCTCAGACACTTATGAAGTATCTACCTTGCTTTTTAAAGTCCCAGTTTCTTTATTTAAAAATTGTGGAATTACTTAACTATTTCACTAAGGCATCGAAGAATAGAAGAGGACAATTTCTGGTATATAAGCAGTGGCTAAATTAATGATGTTTGTTTTTTATTTCTGCTTTTCCTAAAAAAAGACTTTATTGGTGAGAAATATACAGTAAATAGCCCCATTTTGTGAAAAATGAGGACCATTTTGTTAAACATTTAAGGAATGTCCATTGAGCTTCAGATGCTGGAGTTACAGAGAACCTGACGGTTAACTGAGAGGGACACCAAGTCAGAGTAGCTCAGATCATCTTCCCAGTGTGTGAAGCCCAGTGAGAGCCCAGAGAATGAGGCTCACTCCTGCCAGAGAGATCACAGATTCCTTCCTCAGCGTGAACTGTGGAGAACAACCTGGCGTTGGCAGAAGAATGGGAAGTGGATGAAGATACATGAGAAGAGCCAGCTAGGTGCATGTTGTGTGCAGGGAACTGTGGTGGCTGGAGATGAACATCATTGTCATGAACAGGTTAAGAGGGCAAGCTGGAAATAAGAGAGACAAGAGATGTTACAACATCTCCTTCACAGCTCTGTGCTCCTCTATGCTAATGTGGGCATCACGTTATTAACATGAACAGAGCATAGGAGAACTTCATCACGCTTTGAGGACCCTTGGTGAGGCTGCTTCATTTGGCTAGAACTGGTGTGTGTGTGTTGGGGGAAAAGTTGTGACTGAAGCTCCATCCAGCAGTCATATTCCTACATCACCACGAAAATGGCACACTAAGCAAAACAATGACAAAAGATTATTACACAGTGCAGATATATAGAGAGACAGTGGCCAAAGAAGGGTCTTCAAAGCCAAAGCAGGGTATATGAAAAATAAAGTTGGGCTTCATCAGAGACAAATAAGCAGAATGCATGTGAAATCAGATACTGGGTTTGGACATGCAGGTTTGTAGGTAAGGGAGCTGGCACCAAGGTCAAGGAACATCTGATTATGATGGTCACAATGGTGCTGAGTAAATAAAACGTCATGATCTTCAGTTGCATGTCCAGTCTATAATGTAATGTTTCAACGTGGAGATTAGCATTTTTTTTGGGTGCTAATATGTCGGCTATGACTGGCTGTTCCCATATATTGTCATCCACTTCCCATTCTGCTGCCATATCAGGTTGTTCTCTGTGGTTCACGCTGAGGGAGGAATCTGTGATCTCTCCAGCGGGAGTCAGCCACATTCCCCAGGCTCAGTGCATCTCACACACTGGCGGGATGATCTGCACTACTGTGTAACTCAGTGTCTCTCTCAGTTAACTGTCAGGTTCTCTGTAACTCCAGCATCAGATGTTCAGTGGGTATTTAGCAAATGTTTAACAAAATGGTCCTTGCTTGGAAGAGTTTGCTATTTACTTTAGGTTTCTCACCAACAGTCTTTTTTTTTTTTTTTTTTTTTTTAAAGAAGAACTTGGCACACATACACAAAAAACAAAACAGGTTAGAAAAAGACTCATAAAGATCCTACACCACTGCCCCAGAGAGTCCAAAGATATAGGAGAGCCAGACCCACCCATAAGTGCCCCATTCTTTTAAACAATTTTTAAATTTTTAATTTTTGTGGTTACATAGTAGATATATATATTTATAGGGTACATGAGGTGTTTTGATATAGGCATGCAATACTAAATAAGCACATAATGAAGAATGAGGTATCCACCCCCTCAAGATTTATCCTTCATGTTACAAACAATCCAATTATACTCTTTAAGCTATTTTAACATGTACACTGTAGTCAACCCGTTGTGCTATCAAATAATAGGTCTTATGATCTTATTCTCTGTATTTTTTTGTACCCATTCACCATTCCCACCACCCCTGCAAGTCCCCAATACCCTTCTTAGCCTCCAGCAACCAACCATCCTTCTACTCTCTATGCCCATGATTTCAAATTGTTTTGATTTTTAGATCCCACAAATAGATGAGAACATGTGATGTTTGTCTTTCTGTGCCTGGTTTATTTCACTTGACATAATCATCTCCAGTTCCATCCATAGCATTGCAAATGACTGGATCTCATTCTTTTTCTATGACTGAATAGCACTCCACTGTGTGTATGTACCACATTTTCTTTATCCATTTCTCTTACTCCACTGTGCATATGTACCACATTTTCTTTATCCGTTTCTCTTACTCCATGGTGTATATGTACCACATTTTCTTTATGCATTCTTCTGTTGATAGACACGTAGGTTGCTTCCAAATCTTAGCTATTGTAAACAGTGCTGCAACAAATATAGGATTGTGTCTTTGATACAATGATTTCCTTTCTTTTAGGTATATACCCAGCAATAAGATTGCTGGATCATATGACAGCTCAAGTTTTAGGTTTTGGAGGAAGATTCAAACTGTTCCCCTTAGTGGTTGTACTAATTTACATTCCTACCAATAGTGTATGGGGGTTTTCCTTTCTCTGCATTCTTTCTAGCATTTGTTATTGTTGTCTTTTGGAGTTAAGCCATTTTAACTGCGGTGAGATGATATCTCATTGTAGTTTTAATTAGCATTTCTCTGATGATCAGTGATGTTGAGCTCTTTTTCAAATGTCTATTTGCTACTTGCACATCTTCTTTTTAGAAATGTATTTCCAAGTCTTTTGCCCAGTTTTTGATAGGATCGTTAGATTATTTTTCTACATTGTTGTATGAGCACCTTATGTATTCTGGTTATTCATCTCTTGTCAGAGGGGTAGTTCACAAATATTTTCTCCCATTCTGTGAGTTGTCTCTTCACTTTTGTTGACTGTTTGCTTTCCTGCACAGAAGTTTTTAACTTGATGTGATCCCATGTGTCCATGTTTGCCTTGGCTGCCTGTGCTTGTGGGGCATTGCTCAAGAAATCTTTGCCCAGAGCAATGTCCTAGAGATTTTCCCCAATGCTTTCTTATCATAGTATCATAGTTTCATAGTTTGAGGTTTTAGATTTAAATCTTTAAACTATTTTCATTTGATTTTTGTATATGGTGAGACATGGGGGTCTAGTTTCATTCCTCTGCATATGAATATCCAGTTTTCCCAGCAACATTCGCTTAAGAGACTGTCATTTCTTCCGTGTATGTTCTTGGCACCTTTGTCAGAAATGAGTTCGCTATATGTGTGTAGATTTGTTTCTGGGTTCTCTATTCCGTTCCATTGGTCTATGAGTCTGTTTTTATGCCAGTACCATGCCATTCGGGTTACTATAGCTCTGTAGTATAATTTGAAGTCAGGTAATGTGATTCTTCCAGTTTTTTTTCTGTTTGCTTAGAAGAGCTTTCATTATTCTGGGACACTTTTGGCTCCACATAAATTTTAGGATTTTTTAATAAATTTCTGTGAATAATGTTATTGGTATTTTGATAGGGATTACATTGAATTTACAGATTTCTTTGAGAAGTATGGACATTTTAACAACACTGATTCTTAAAATCCATGAAAATGGAATACTTTTCCATTTTTTTTGTTTCCTCTTCTGTTTCTTTCAACAGTGTTTTATAGTTTTCATTATAGAGATCCTTCACTTATTTGGTAATTCCTAGGTATTTAATTTCATATGAATCTCCCACTTTTGAGGAGATGGGGAAGGATCCTGTCACTGGCCACATGGGGAAGGCAGGGCTTGTAGTGAGAGTGTCCCCTTTTCTTCCCCTCACTACATTCAAGAATGGGAGAGGCCGAGGTCACACCACTGCACTCCAGCCTGGCGCCTGGTGACAGAGTGAGACTCTGTCTCAAAAAAAAAAAAAAAAAAAAAAAAAGGAATGGGAGAGGGAGAAAGTTTCCAAGAGAATCTGTAGTGCAGATGGCAGGGAGGGTGATGCCCAGACAGAAGCACTTGCCTTCCGTTCCTTAACTGGATTTCTGCTTAGCCATTACATTTGCTGATCTGTTACTAAAAAAAAAAAAAGAGAGAATTAGAACAAACTGGCAGGGTGGAGAGAGGCGTGGGGGAACACCAGCTGCACTCCCATTCATTTTGTGCCAAGGGTCTGCAGCGCTTCCACGGGTCATGTGGTGGGCCACAAAGGAAGTCAACTGGGCTTGCACCATCTTGACTCCCACAAGAGCCATCCTCAGGATGAGGGATTGCCAATAGGAAGAGGCCATGGGATGGATGAATTGCTAATGGAAGAAACTGGGCTGGGAGTTATGTCTCTTATGTTAGGAAACTGGGCAGTGGGGAGGACCCTATAGGAAACACACATAGGTTTCAAAAGTGAGTCAGCTTTCGGAAACCTGCCTCTCAGACAGCAACAAGGCCCAGTCAATGCTGAAAAGAGATGCATTCCCAGTCAACCCAGTGAGGTCTGCAGCAGCTGGTGGTTAAGTTGAGACATTCCCATCCATCTCAGACCTTCACCTTGAGCAGCCAACATCCTGGTTTAGCCCTGTGTTTGGGGTTGATGATTTGAAAGTTTGCGAAAGGAAAGGATAAATGACCAAAGGAGCTCATATTAAAAGGTGGAATAAGGATGACAAGGGATGAGAAACTGGAGAAGGGAAGGCTGTGTCCGACCCAGGGCACCATCACATGGTGCAGACTGCGACATCCACTGTGGGTTGAGTCAGAACAGACTCATCTGGCTTGCTTAGACCTTTTCAGTTTTAAAAGTTAAAGTACTATGTCCTGGGAACCTCTTCAGTCTTGGACCACCCTGAACAGTTGATCACTCAATCTTCCAGGAATCCTAGAGTGACCTCTGGCAGAGATAGTTTTATTGCTCCTATCTGACATCTCAACAGCTCAAAATGGGCCAGAGACGTCAGCTTATGTAACATTAACATGTGAACCACTGCACTCTAAGCTGCAATGTGGAGCATTAAGAGATAAGAGGAAGTACTTTTTGGCTATTGCTTTCAAAAGTCTAAAAATATACCAACGGCTGCAAGAAATCAGCATTGAAAGAACTTAAAAACAGAAGTATTTACATCATTCGACCCAGTGATACCATTACTGGGTACATACCTAAAGGAAAACAAATACTTCTGCACTTGTATGTTCATCACAGCAGTATTCACAACTGCAAAGACATGGAATCAACCTAGGTGCCCATCCACAGTGGACTGGATAAAGAAAATGTGGCACATGTGCACCATGGAATACTATGCAGCCATAAAAAGAATAAAATCCTGTCCTTTGCAGCACCATGGATAGTGGCCATGGATGCATCCAGAGGTCACTATCCTAAGCAAACTAATGCAGGAACAGAAAACAAAATGTCTCATGTTCTCACTTATAAGTGGGAGCTAAACATTGGGTACTCCAGAATCATGCAATATACCAATTTAAGAAAACTGCACATGTCCTCCTTAAATCTAAACTAAAAGACACATCCACATAAAATGTCCAGGTTAGAAGAAGTGTGCAAAATGCTGAATTCCAAGCTCAGCAGAACGAACCTGGTAACCAGGTGCATAGCCAATGCACTCACTTCAGTTGCTGAGCAGTTTCTTGAGCTAGTCCTCACATTATGAGTAAGGCATCTCATTTGTTATTCTTGATTAATATTTTTGAGACTCAAATGAGACATTGAATAACACTAACTGCTCTATAAAGCATTAAGAAAGCCAAAAGCTTTCTGTTTTTTCTCCCTCATTTCAAAACAAGATGTTAATATCACTCCAAGTTTATTTAGTAACATGAGGGAGTGGTGGAAAACATAGTGATTTCAGGATAAAAAAGGGATTTGCAATTGTTATACAATGAGGGACAAAGGAGGCAAGAGAGCAAATAATGAAATCTATGCATAATTTTCAAAAATTGTTTTATATTTCACATAGAATCACAAGGAGAAAAGGTTAAAAAAAATACTGGATAAGGAAAAGGTAAAAGAGAGAAAGAGACCCCATAAAACCTCTAGTGCCTCATGTATCTGGAATTTGAATATATGGCAGTTGGGATTATCACTATAAACAAGAATAAGAATCAAGCAAAAATTACTTTTTATAACAACCATATTCCATGTTGTTATAAATAACAGTAAGTGGCTAATTTTGCATTGTTATTTCTGTAAGCCCTATAAAGAGAAGGCTTTCATTTGTAAATGGAAGGTTTCGAGGATTGAGTTTCCCTTTTGTTTTGTGGTTTACAGACTACTAGACACATTTAGCTACATGACAAATCTTGAAAGAAGACCAAGATTTTAGCCATACTCTTTGCCACTATTTTTCTTCTTGTAAACTGGAGTTGACAAAAAGAAATTGACACTATCCATGTTGCTATTTTTTCTGCATACTGATTCTCAGGCTTGGAGTTCATTTTTCCACTGTAACCTTGGACTGTTTGTTCTGTTTCATCTCTCTGCTTCTCTCAGATTCTACTAACTCCAGTTACACCAAGACAACAGCAACAACAACAGCAAAAACCACCAAAACAATAACAAAACTATTGCATCAGATTAAAGTTACAAAGTTACCATAGGTCTAATCCTATTGCTAGCTAGTCAGGCATGCTTGTAAAACTGTTTCTGGCATCTTTACAATCATTCACCAAAGCCATGCTCATAAGGTGGCATCTCCAGGTCCCCCTGGTGGGACTTTGTTGTGGGGTCTGCTGCAGGTCATCTCAGACACACTGTGGTTTACTATTTCATCTGAGCATTCCTTTGTTCTTTGCTACAGTAACTGGCTATTGCTAGATTCCAAGGTGGCATTGAAGTTGGTCTTCAAGTTCCATGCCAAATAGAGAAACATTTAATTCTGGGGTTGTTTCTAGAAGTAAAGCTTCATTTTAGTTAATGTTGGCTTCTCTCAGGGTTTCTGACCTATGACAATTGGAGTGATAAGGACAATAAAATAATATTACATTTAAGAAAAAATAATGGGGTTAAAAGTTATTTTTCGTCTAAAATTTTAAAAAAGGAAGCCCACGAGCAATTCCATACCGACTTTTTACAATGTCATGCAAAATATTGAGTGCTTTTTAAAATATAATATTTTTCCCATTGAGTATAAAATGTACACATATGAATTACTGCTTAATTTTTTTACAAGACAGTGTATATTCATGACCCAGAGCTTCTTTTTCCCTTAAGATAGAAATCCCTTCTGAGTGATTCTTGAGTACAATGTAGATCATTATGGAATTTGGCTGCAAAAGAGAACAGAGCATCTCTTTCATAAAAAAAAGTATCAACCAATGTTAACAGTTTTTGTTTTTTTGCTTCCAAGTTGCTAAGATTGAGCAGAAAGTTGGAGCCTAGGCCACTACCGATAGGTTATCTGTTTTATAGATGATACCCTAATGTTGGAAATTTGCATTGCCTTGCCCAAAATGAAGACCCCCTCACCCAGTGATGTGTTTGAAAAAGTCTTGGAAGCAATTGCTCCTTGATCTTTTTTTTTTTTTTTTAATTTCAAGTGAATAAAGCAGAAATGTGAATAATCCCATTGTAAGTTACTTGCCTTCTGGTAGATTTCGGTCAGGGTCAAGGAGCAAACGGGCAGAAACTGGGCTGTTTGAATGAGAAGCTTCAGAGCTTTGTAAACAAGGTCATCGTCAAGCCATGACTTGATGCACAGTAAATTATTTGAAGCCTTTTAGAATTAGCAACTAACCACCAGGAAACTGGTGCATGTTGCAGTGAAGTGGCTGACCATCCGAACAGCACAGACCACAGCACCACGGGACATTGCATTTATTTATTTATTTATTTAATTTTGAGACAGAGTCTTGCTCTGTCACCCAGGCTGGAGTGCAATGACATGATCTTGGCTCACTGCAACCTCCGCCTCCTGGGTTCAAGTGATTCTCCTGCTCTGCCTCTTGAGCAGCTGGGATTACAGGTGCACACCACCACACTGGGCTAATTTTTGTATGTTTAGTAGAGAGAGGGTTTCGCCATGTTGGCCAGGCTGGTCTCGAACTCCTGACCTCAGGTGATCCACCCACCTTGGCCTCCCAAAATGCTGGGATTACAGGCGTGGGCCACTGAGCCTGTACTGAGCCTGGTGGAGAAATTATATGTAATACAGAGGGATCACTCCTCTTGTAGTGTCAATGAATTCTTCCATTGCTTGCAACATTCAAATTTCCATGAGCGAAGAACTTTTTTCTACTTCATTGTTTTTATTTGTCCACTTTTTCTTGGATATGCAGAGTGACCCAAGAGAGCACACATTCTAAAGGTTGACGGAAGAGGGAGCAATTGTAACTTTGAAATAACAACAAAAAATATGGTTTTCCCTTTATATAATAGGGCTTTGTCTGTTTTTAAAAACTAGATCTTTTCCCAGCTGCACATCACACCAGATGTTCTCTTTGTGAGGCTTGGGCATAGAAAGTCCTCCAGGGCCCCAAGCTGTCATTGCTTCCAGAACACAGCCCTACTCTGAATTTTTTAACATAGAACAAGAACAATCCCTTATTCTTAACCACCACACCACGAGGTCTGAAACTCTGTATAATCCCCTAAGGGTAGGAAAAAACAAACACAAACAAGCTAGAAAGAAGATGATTGAAATAAGGTAAAGAGTTGGTAAATCCAAAGACGGGAACAGGTAACCAGGGAAGAAGCAAGAGAACAAGGAAGAGGAAGTGAAGATAATTGGCTGAAAAGTCACAAAACAAAACAGCAAAACAATCCTTCCCCTCCCCTAAACTCTTTTCATATATTTGATTTTCCGGTATGGAAGGCATTAGGTTGGAGGGGCTTTATTTTCCCATCAAAACAACTTACAGATGCAAACAGAAAGGGAAAGTAAGACAAGGAGTGATCCAGGTCTCTGCTCATGTGCCTTTACTATCAGGTTGAGCCACAGAAAATTTCCAAAAATTAACCCTTGACCTACAGAAATAGCAATTTTATATGGTTTGATGCAATATAATTGCCAGCGAGATGACAAGTTGGGTACTGAGTATGTCGAAAGATGGTATGTGTTACAAACTGGTCTTAACCAGCTTGGTGATTACAATGACTAGCTTCTTTCTGGTAAATATCATAATAAAGGCGATGTCTCAGCCTGTGGCTTGCTTGCGTATGGCCCATTAGCTAGGAGTGGTTTTTATATTTTTATAGGGTTGTAAAAAAAAAAAAAGGTGAAAGAATATGCAACGTTAGACCATGTGTAGCCCACAAAGCTTAAATATTTACTATCTGACTGTTTACAAAGTTTGAAACTAATGGAAACCCCAAGATCACCCAGATGGTTTCATTTTATTTTTTGCTCTTAGTATGATAATCACAACCTATTAAGAACTAACTATGTGTCAGGCATGGCTCTAAGAATGTATATATTAGTCAATTCAATCCTAACAAAATGCTGTATGCAGGTTCTATTATTCATGTTTTACATACCTAGAAAGAGCTGGAGTGGAGATGTGAACCCAGGGTTCCTGCATGCTCTTAAACACTCTGTAAAATTGTCTTTAAGAAGTTGTTGAAGCTTACGCCTGCAATCCCAGTGCTTTTGGAGGCTACAGTGGGAGGATTGGGAAGGATTGCTTGAGCCTAGGAGTTCCAGAGCAGGCTGGGCAAGATAAGACCTTGTCCCTAAAAAAAAAAAAAAAAAAAAGACACAAGGGAGCTGTGAGATTTGTTGCTAGGGGAAGCTAGATTGATTTCTAACCTGATTTCTCATCTCAGCTCTTGGCACTCACCTGTTGAGAATTGTTGGCAAGTTATTAATGCTCCCCACTTTAATGTCCTTATCTGTGAAATAAAAGTGCTTACCTCATTGGATTTTAGTGATTTCTGAATGAGATATCTTTGTACATACTTAGCACTTCATAATAAGCATTCAGTAACTACTAACATAACCATACTATTAAAAGACCACTGCACTCTGGCCTCAGTGACAGAGTGAGACCCTATCTATAAGAAAAATCAAAATCAAAATAATTTTAAAAATGTAAAAAGGGAGGACAGTTAATCTAGAGGCAGTCTGAGCCTGTGCTTTGGCAGCAATAGAAATTATTTCTGAGACAGGCTCTGCCACTTCCCAGCTGGGTGATACTGAATGCAATGGTGTATTGATAGTGCTTGTTTTCTGATGCTTTGACATCTGGAACTTTGCTGACCTTGTAAGGACTGCCCCTCCTGGGGTAAGCCAGTTCCTAGATATAGCAAACAACTTATCAGCTGGCATAGCTTTCAAAAACAAACCAATCAATTTAGACCTACACCCAGCCACCTCTTTTACGGAGCTCCACTCCAGGTCACCGTCCACCTGCCCTAGTCACCCCAGAACCAAGTGCCAGACCACTAGAGACAACGATCATGCCCCAGAGATGGCTAAAATGATTCAAACTGGCTGACTCGAAGCCTGCTGTTTCCTGTTTCTTCCCACAGAGACCACAATAAAAAGACTCTTGCCACAGTTTTCCCCGCCTCTCCTGGTGTCTGACACGGGTTGCTCTCCATATGGCCTCCGCATGGCACAGTCTCTTGGAATCTGAGAGTATTAAAAACTATCCTATCTTGTTTCCTGATCTGTTGAGCTCATCATACCTAACTAATAATAAAACTTGTATTTTAAAGCAAATGGGTTGAATTGTGGTTCCCTCAAACATGTGTTCAAGGGCTTACCCCTGGTACCTGAGAATGTGGCCTTATTTGAAAACAGAGTCTTTGCAGATGTAATGAAATTAAGATGCAGTTATATTGGATTGCTGTGGACACTAAATCCAATGACTTCTGTTTTGACCAAAGGAGGAGGGGATGCAGGCACTCACAGAAGGAATAAGGCCACGTGAAGACGGAGCGTGAGATTGGGATGATGGAGCCACAAGCCGAAGAATGTCAAGTCTTGCTGGGAACCCCCAGCAGCTGGAAGGAGCAAGAAGGATTTTTCCTGAGAGCCTTCAAAGGGAGCACAGCTCTGCTGATGCCTTGATTTCAGACGTCTATCCTCCAGAAAATACAGCCAACCAGTCTGTGATAATTTGTTATGTCAGTCCCGAGAAACTCAGCAATTGGGTAAGTTATTTCATCACTTTGTAAAAAGGAGCATGATTAAATGCTTCTGTTGGAAAGATTGCTGTGAGAGTTATGTGAGATGAGGCCTGTGAAGAACATAAGAACATAGCCTTTAAACATTAAATAACCATCAGTCAGTTTTTTCTTACCATCTTATTGTAAGAAATAACACATCATTTTCCTTCTTAGGTTGACTGGGCACAGAACAAAGGGATTTTAATAAGGGATTGGGAGAACACACACACACACACACACATACACACACACACACACACAGATACAATAATAGCTAATGATTATTAGAGGCATTTTATTTAATTTTATTTATTTATTTATTTGTTTATTTTTTGAGATGGAGTCTCACTCTGTCACCCAGCCTGGAATGAAATGGTGCAATCTAGGCTCACTGCAACCTCCACCTCCCAGGTTCAAGTGATTCTCCTGCCTCAGCTTCTCAAGTATCTGGGACCATGGGCACAAGCCGCCACACCCAGCTAATTTTCTGTGTGTTTTTAGTAGAGATGGGATTTCACCATGTTGGCTAGGCTGGTCTTGAACTCCTGAGCTTAAGCGATCTGCCCACCTTTGCCTCCCAAGATGCTGGGATTACAGGCATGAACCACTGTGCCTGACCACTTGTTGGAGGCTTCTGATGAGTCAGTTCTGTGCTAAGCAATTTATGCTTGCCAAACTATTTTATCATCATTAATAACCATATAAAGAAAAAACCCTCTTTTGAGGTTTAGAGAGGTTAAGTGGAGCCTGGAATCAAATCCAAGCACTTTTCTTGAAGAGCCCTGGTCATTAAGTGCTGCGCTATAAAACAGAGGTTGAATGCTGCCATCTAATTTCTGGGCAGCCAGGGAATATAATGAAATCACTGAGCTCTTAGGGTTAGTACTGAGATGCTGGAAATGCCAAAATATGGATCATATCAGTTGGAAATAAACGCTTGTTGCTCAGTGCTGAAAAGAAGAACCAGTGCCCAGACAGAGAACTTTTCTCAGCAAAGCGATTTTACTTTCTGCAGAAATAGTGCTTCTCAGAAGTCTGATTGCCATAAGAGCACATCAAACAAAGAAAAGCGGAACTTTTTATAACTGACACATTGGATCCTTACTACTGTGTCTTATCTCCATTGGCTGAAGCTGGACCACACAGTCTAGACTGATCCTGATTGGCTAAAATCTTAAAACTTTCCTAAACAGGTAATATGTGATGGAGAACAAAGGAAGGGGATTATTTATGGGAATCTAGGAGAGTAATAACATTTTCAAATAAGGAAGAGGTGTAGGTTGTAAGCCAGGAAATGCCTGAGCAATTTCGGACATATCTGAGCAGGCTATAGGCCAGGACAAGCAACTTAGTTAAAGTACAAGGACATGGAATGTACTTATTCCCTTAGTATATTTAACAGCTACACAGGGCTTAATGAAGAGTTATTAGTAAAAAGCAAGGAAGCTTGAAGGAAGTTAGTTTTTAAAAATAAACTTATTTCTAGCACTTATTATTTATTCTTTAACAAAAAGGACAACTTTGAAGAGAAACTTTTTACTTTTCACTTATCTGTGAAGAGAAAATGAAGGCACTCTAGAAATGATCTTTGACGTGTAAAATATACTCAGCTGGAGAAAGCCACATGAACTGCTTTGTAAGGTGGTTGTAAGAGCTTGGTTACGCATTTTGATCACTTGATATATTTGGTTAGGAAGAGGAAATACAGTCAGGCATAAATTTCTTCCCGGAAAAATCATCAGAAATCACTACAAAGTTGACTTTTTCTATGAGATCTGTTGCTCTGTCTTGTAAGGAATCTTTTTACACATAGTAAAGAATTTAAAATGGGGTTGGAAATTAGTTCATCAACGATCCTTATTAGAATGTCTCTCTCCATTGTAATTTCAACTCAAGAGTTAAATTGAGTGTATCTATGTGCAAAGGTCTTTAAAGGGAACATCAGACTGACACCAAAATTCTATTTTCATGTTACTTCTGACTTTGCTTTAGGGGGAAAGAGAATACCCCAATCAAATAGAAAGTATACATGCAAATTGAGGGAAAATTATAGTTTTGTAATACAAAATTTAGCTGGGTGTGGTGGCAGGTACCTGCAATCCCAGCTACTCATATTGCTGAGGCAGGAGAATCACTTAAACTCGGGAGGCAGAGGTTGCAGTGAGCACCATTGCAGTCCAGCTTGGGTGAAAAGAGTGAAACTCCATCTCAAAAAAAAAAAAGATAATTTTAAAAGGAGTTTTATAATTATGATCTTTATAACGAAATAAAATAATAGCATATCGAAATTTTATTTCAATCATTAATTTATAAGGGAATTAGTAAGAGGTTACAATCAGTTCAAGACAGAACTCAAGAGAATATACATACACAGGTAGATGAGGAAAACTGAAATGACTGCATAAAAGAACATGAGAAGGATCTATCCATAGGATAATAATCATTTGCATTGCACTGATTCAACTCAGTTTCATTTCTTTGGAATCAGTTGCCTTTTAAAAAAATCAGTTTTCTTCATTTTACAAAGTCATAAAAACTCCAAGATGATGAAATGCAAAGATAATCAAGAAAGGTGCAGTAAACAGGATACCTGGCCATCTTCAACATTTTTTCCCCATTTCAAAATCTTTTGCATTTTTTTCTGGTACTTTGTTGAATATGCTTTTTCCTTTATTCAATGGCTTTTCTGACCTTTCACTTCAGTTGCTAGAATAAGATATACTGAATCTGCTGGATGTTGTCATTAGGTCCATATTTAAGTGGTTTTTTAATCTTTGTTTTTCACAAAGATCTTTAAAAATTCTGTGGCTTCTTTTACATCATTTGTTCATAACATTTCTATAAGAGGGTGTCAGATTCTGTAATCAGCATGTTCTTTTGCTAATGCCATTGAATATATATGTGTATAAAAACAAAAGAGATTATTAATGTAGTAATATGACAATATACAAAAGATTATTAATGTAGTAATATGGCAGCTTCTTATAGAAGCTCTTCTCTTTCTACTCTTCTTGTAGAAGCTGACATATTCTGTAATGAGTATGTTCTTTTGCCAGTACCATTTTATACATATGGTTTCATAAAATGTTATGTTGGGATCATTTGACTATTATGATAAGAAAACGTGTTTTGATCAGTCGTGGTGAAGTATATTGTTGATATAAGTGAGTGAAGGAGATCATGAAGTCACCATCTAGCCATGCAAACTCCCTTGGGACAGGAATGAGAACAACAATGATAACAACAACAGCAACAACACATTTTATAAGATTTTTCCTACATCTTCCAATGATGATGCTATTACCCTTCCTCCTTTAATAGCCAAGTTTATCATAGTTAATCTTGTTTCCATTTTCATCATTTCATCATCTCCCACTTTTTTCCTAACATTCTGCCAAGAAAGCTGAGTAGCAGACCTCCTAGGGAGAATGATACAGCTAACAATTTTGTAACCATGTTAGAGGGAGGAGAAAAAAATGGAAAAATACAATGCAGTTCAATATATTTGGTCAAGAGGAAAAGAAAAGTTGGAGAAATCAGAAAAATCACTTGCCCAAGAGATTAAAATTGCAAAGTATTTTGGAAAATAGTTGGCTAATACTTGGGAAATAAAGTAATTAGAAATTATACTTCTCATAAAGGATGTATACAACTAAGAAAAAAAGAACAGGAGGTAGTAGTAGAATGCTGAACATTATATAGAAAATGTATAAAAGTAAGGAATAATTTGGAGATTTAACATTGATAATAAATCACGTAACTGGAAAAAAGGAAAGAGAAAAGTGGAGTTTGCAGAAAAGAGAATTGTTTGTACAGTACATATCTGATGAAATCATTATTTAATATTTTGGTCTGTTTTCTGTTAAAAATAAGTAATTATATATTGTTATCAACACTGAAAGGGTGGGATGTATAAAATTGTTTACATGAATATTTGAAAAAGGCTTGAATATTTTCAAGGACAAAATATTTTATTTCTTTGGAGACACAATGTTAGAAAACAATTTCTTTTTCTGTAGTAGTGTTGCCAGAAATAGAGTAAAACAATTTCTTAAAGTTATTTATTACTCTATAATAGGAGTTAGCACACTTGTTCTATAAAGAACCAGATAGTGACTATTTTAGGCTTTGTGGGCAATACCATCTCTGGTACAGATATTTAACTGTGCTATTGTAGTTTGAAAACAGCCATGGGCATTAATAAGTGAGGCCATGCTCCAATAAAACTTTGTTTATAAAAACCAGTTGATGGGCCATAGCTCATATAGTTTGCCAACTCCCGATCTAGAATTTTATGGATCTGTAATCTAAATGCTTTGTGATCATGAGACCCACTTCATTGCTCTCCTGGATATGCAGCTAAACTCTATTTTTCCAATATCCCTTATAGTTAGTTAGGTGGGGAGTGGGATTGAGTTCTGGCTAATGGAATACAGGAGGATATGATATACACAATTTCTGGTTCTGAACCCTAAATCATCCCTGAAGAATCACCATAGTTTCTCCCTCACCTATTCCTAATATTGTAACTGATTCAAGTTAAGCTGCTCGCCACTGGCAAGTCAAAGCATGAGAAGTGAGGGGTGGTCAAAGGAAAGCAGCTTATTCAAATGCTAGCAGATGGGAGAATGGCCAGGCTTAAGCCTCAAAGGAACCACCTCAGATTCTGGGCTGAGGGCAGGTTTAAAAAGGGGAAGTTCAGGCCAGGTGCAGTGGCTCATGCCTGTAATCTCAACATTTTGGGAGGCCTGGGTGGGTAGACCACTTGAGGTCAGGAGTTTGAGACCAGTCTGGCCAATATGGAAAACCATGTCTTTACTAAAAATACAAAAATTAGCCAGATGTGGCGGAGCACATCTATAGTCCCAGCTCCTCGGAAAGCTGAGGCAGGAGAATTGCTTGAGCCCCAGGAGGCGGAGGTTGCAGTGAGCCGAGATCATACCACTGCACTCCAGCCTGAGCAATGGAGCGAGACACTGTCTCAGAAATAACAACAACAACAACAACAACAACAAAACAAACAAACAAGCAAAAAAAACCCCAAAACAAACCAACAACAACAAAAAGGGGAAGTCTGGTGTGGAAATACGCAGGAGTGATGCAGGGTGCAGGTCTTGCTCCAACGGCTATCTTGAGTTATTGTCAACCTGGTGTATAAGCTGGCACCATCTCACTTGCAGCCAGGCTGTAGATTATCCATCTTGAAGTGAGGAGAAGGGAATTCCTCTATACCTGATTTGTTTTAAAATCAGCCCCTGGAATTTCTTAACAAGCATACAGTTAGATACGTGTTCCTGGTGTGGTGGGAAAGGGAGGGAGAAAAAGCATTCTAAAGTACATTTCAAGGCCATATTTCAAGACTAAGAGGGAAAAAGATTTTTGCCATTTGCTTCAAGGTTATACTCTGAGACTAGGCAGAAAGGATGAAAAACGTTTTAAAATGCATTTCAAAGCCGAAATACTTGCTTACGATATGATACAGAGCTTTTAGAGGACACTCAGAGGAGCCATGAGTCAGGCAGGAGCCCACGTTCTGAAACACTGCTTAAAAGGGCACCAGACACACACCTGAAAAGACCGTGATGTGGATGAATCATCCAACTTAATTTTGCTAAGCCACGATTCTTGCAGTTGGATGCTATAGCATTTATCCTGCCCTGATACTTGGCATACATTATTGTGAATTAGATGATTTTGAGAGACTGACCACAATGTTAGTGATAAAAAGGTGTAATGGTATTGTGTTCAGCTTCAAGCACAAGACAGACTGGCTTAGACTGAAGGGCATGTGTTAGTCCCACACCACAGGAAATCTGGGAGTAGACAATCTTTAGTTGTACTGTGGCTCAATAATGCCACCAAGGAGTGAGCTCTTGCTCTCCCTGCTCCTCTGTCCTTAAAAATGGGTGCTGCACCCATAATCATTAAACCATTCTGGGCAGGAAAAAGGAGGAATAAGAAAGGCAGCAACAGCAGACTTCTGGTTGTCTCACTGGCTAGCACAAAGTCCCATGGACAGTTCCGGCTGCAAGAGACTCTGTAGCTTTCTAGTTTCTGTACTAGAAAAGAGCAAAAAAGGAGGAAGTTGTAATTGACATTAATGAGAGAATTTACAATATAGTTCAGTGTTTGAACCATATAAAAATACTTTTGGCAACAAAGTGTTTTAGCTGGTAGACAAAACACAGAAATTGTTAGTAAAACACCTCCTTCTAAGGAGCCCAATAAGACTTGGGGCCTGGCGTGGTTGCTCACTTCTGTAACCCCAGCACTTTGGGAGGTCGAGGCAGGTGGATTGCTTGAGTTCAGGAGTTCGAAGTCAACCTGGGCAACATGGTGAGACCCTATCTCTACCAAAAATACGAAAGAATAGCTGGGCATGGTGGTGTGTGCCTGTGGTCCCAGCTACTCAGGAGGCTGAGGTGGGAGGATCGCTTGAGACTGGCAGGGTAGAGGTTGCAATGAGCCAAAATCACACCATTGCCTTCCAGCCTGGGTGATGAAAGTGAGACCCTGTCTCAAATAAATAAATAAATAAAAGTAAAGACTTACCAATTCTTTTATTTATAGCAGAATAAATCAAAAAATGATAGTTTATAAAGAAAAATTTTTACATATAGTCATAAATGGGTGAGATTTACTCTATTGACTATATTTGCCTATTCCTTTACTGTGTTGAAGTCACAAATACTGCAAAACTATAGAGCTAATTTTTAATATTTAACTGACAGTGTATCTCTTTTTACTGAACCAAACATTATCGAAATAATATATCCATGTCAATTAATTATTCATTCTTTGGGAAATAGAGGATATACTTCCTAATTAATTTCCAATTTTCATGCACTTGTCTTAAGAACCAAATCTTCAGTGCATAGAATCAGATAATTTTTACTAGTATTTGGAAAGCATACATTCCTTATTTTCAGCATCATAACGTCATTTGTTAAGTGAATGTACTATGTTGTAACTTTGCGATGGCAATTCCACAAATATCCTATCTGAGATGCCAACACCCTCTTTTGAGTAAAGACCCCCAGTATAGGATAAGCTTTGTGGTTTTCTCTGTGACTTTATTATTCTGGCCACAGTTCATTATCTCATCATAAGCGCACATCTATAGCCTGGACGTAAGAGAGGCCAATAGTGACCTCTGACAAGAGCTTGACCCCAGAGCTCTGAAGAATAAGGGGACTCCATACTGGATATGGAGAAACTGTCTCAGTAAATGACTCTTTTGAAAAATTTTGAATGTGAGGCCTACAGAAAGAAGGCAATAGCAATAGGAAGAAGTTGAGGCAATAGGACAAAACCATAAAAGAGAAACTAACAGGAGGATCTCACGCCTTAAAGAAGAGAGCATGTCCAAATCACTCTCAACTGCACTGAGGTTTCTTAAGTTTTTTATTCATGAGACTGAAAGTGTGGCTGTAGAACATTCTTCTATGTACCCTCTTAGGATCTCCAAAGGGAAATCCTCACCCACCTCCCTGAAAATCACACCTCTTCTCTGAATGGCTTTGAAACAGATTTAGAAGCAAAACAAGCGAGAAGCCAGTAGAGACCAGAATAACACCTTCATTACTGAGAAAACATCAATTGAGAACTGTAGCTTTGAGACAAATTCATCCACTAAAACAGATCCTATTGTGGGCTGAACTGTGTACAGCCTCCAAAACTCATACGCTGAAGTCCTAACCCTCACTAACTCAGAATCTGACCTTATTTGGAAACAGGGTTGATGCAGATATAATTAGCTAAGTTGGGATGAGGTCCTACTGGAGTAGGGCAGGCCCCTAATGTGGGATGACTGGAGTCCTTATGAAAAGGAAAAATTTGAACACAGACGCATGCACGGGAAGAAAGCCATGTGAAGAGGAAGGCAGAGCTCTGCAAGCCAAGGACACCAGATTGCCAGCAAACCACCAGAGAGCCATGGAACAGATTCTCACTCACTGACCTCAGAAAGAACCAACCTCATGAACACCAAGTGGATCCAGATGAAGGTGTGGCAATTGAAAGGCTGCAGACTCTACTCTGAGCTATTATCCGAGTGGATGGCTGCCTCTTAATAAAAGAATAGGTGGAATGTACTAAAAACGGATGAATTCATCCAGTGGACCAAATTGTATGCAGTGGTGATGGCTGTGTAAGCCTCCCCGCCTGAATATCTTCACTACATCTTCAGGCATTCTTGGGATGTGGCAAGTGGTCTAACCATCGATCAGGAGGTTGGCAACTAAATCATTGGACTTTTAAGGAATCCCCCATGTGGGGACAAGAACTATAGCAGCAACTTGTTGCATAGAATGGACAATCTTTGTTGCTCATGTGAATGCTCATGACAAGCAGCCTTTCAAATGAGAACACAGATGGAATTCCCCACCAACAAGGCTTGTGCACAAGTTGAAATGGTCACCAGCAGGTGCATCAGCAAAGTGCAGCTTATGGAAGGTGACCTCATGTGCAGCAATGGGTCAAATCTGGGAAAGTGAATTTTGAAGATACAGAAGCTGAGGATGCTATGCAGTTGGTTTTACAGTCCCTGCCAGGAGCCCAAGCAGTACAACGCGTGGAGAATCAGGACATATTAGCAGGGACATTGGCCTGGCTTGGGTTTGGCAGATTGATCACATTGGACCTTTAACGTCCAGCTGTGGTTTCTGCTGGTGATTCATGGCAGTTGACACTTACTGTTGATCTGAAACTGCCACCCCCTTACAGCACGTGGATGCTGGTGCCACCATTGTCACCTCAGAGAAAGATCTCTACCATATGTTCGAGTCCCCTAGCAGACTCCAGTCAGACCAGGGCATTTCCTTTACAGCACAACACGTAACAATGGGCACCATCCCATGGCATAGGCTGGACCTATCATGCTCCATACCACCCACCGTACACCACACTAATGGAGCCCTAGAATGGAATAGAAGATTAAAAGAATTAAAGAAGAGACATCAAAAAGCATTATTAGCGGGATGCTGCCTGCCTTATTAAGACCATTTGGATGTTCAGTACTTCATTCCTGTGAGAGGGAAACATGCCTCTTAAACATGTTTTGGAATTCTGAGCTTGGCAGGGGTGGAAGACTTGGCAGTTGCCCAGTTAAGAACCCGAGGAACTCCAGTATATGCAATCACTCCTTACTTGTTTCCCCTGTGGAATAGTCTTCCTAGGGTGGGGTTTGTGATCCTGCAGCAGTTGAACCTGACACAGGCCCCCTGGCTCTGAACCCATAGAAGATGCCTTGGAATTCTACTTCTAGTGGTTGGCACTGCTATGATCCATGCCCTTCCATTCGGAGGGAATCCTCACTTGGGGTTGGCAGTTGGTCCTTCTTGTTTGGCACTTTTCTGCAGATTTTGGAGCTAACTCTTTGTGGTTTCCTCCTCTCCAGAATTAAATTCCAGCCACTATTGAAGCCTTGAACTTCGACCTCTATCTTCCAAAGTTCAGTAATATTTCTATTTTCTTCTTAGGCTCTATTCCCAGAATTGGCAAATATTGGAAATTTCTCTTAGGAGGAAATTTAGGTAAATATGGCGCTTGACTCGTGTGAGTTCCTTATTTCAAGGGTCATATCCCATATAGCTTCTGTCTGCTTTGCTTGTTCTTCATTTCCTTTAAATATTTCCGTTTCCCTTACCTTATAACAAATTTTATAACTGTTATCATCAGGAGGTTTAATCTGACACAAAGTGATAGTTTCGTGATTGGAACTGGCACTAATTGATGAGGATGTAAGTGGTACATTGCACTTAGAGAAATAAGACAAGACTTCAAAATTTGGCATGATAAATTATTTAGTTTCTCAAGGAAATAGGGGACATTAACGTATTTTCGTGTTTGAATTAGCTTCAGTTACAGGGTTGTTACCATTCTGAACATGCATGAACAGCTGGAAAGCACGTGGCTTGTGGACTTCTGGTTTCTTTGGCAGTAAAGAGTGCTTTGAGGAAAGCAACCTGTCCCCAGTGTTAGAGATGAAATGTACTTGTAAGACATAATGTTGACACTTGAAAGCTGCCTTCCAATCTGCAGGCATTAGGAGTTTGCAATGCTCAGTCTGTTGGAATGCATTTCCAGCTAGTGCCTGCCAAGAAACTTGGGTCAGACTCTCAGGAGACCGAGACATTTGACACCACACAGGTGGCTGGAAGTGGAAAGCAAATACCTCATGGGTAGTTGCAGGGCCACTGAGTATCAAGCTTGTAGAAGCATTCTGGAACTGGAGGTCCATAGGCATTTAAAATATCAGACCAAAAGATGGCATCCTTTGAAAATTTAGCTTGTTAGAATAAAGGAACAATAGAAACATGTTCTTTATGTCAATTCAAGAGAAGGAATGCAGGGCTGGGAAGAAAACGACTTTTGTAAAAGACTTGAGATGACATTTTGATGGTTTCAAGCTTTGAGGCATTTTTGTTGTTGATGCTAACTTGTTTTTCAGTTTTGAAAAGTTGGCAAAGGACTCTCCAATGTCCTTTCTGGGAAAGTTGTAGGCATTATACAATGTCCTAGAGAAAGTTGCAAACAAAGCCTTTTTAAAAATGTAAATAATAACACAGAGCCAGGAGCTTTTTAAGATCTTTTTTTTTTTTTTAATTTCTAGGTAAGGATTGCTATTGGGTAAGGAAAAAGAAAAATAAGGCTCTCAGCCCTGAGACTTCTTGCACCAATGTTACCTGTAGGTGTAGCTAATTGACTTCTAATACCTATCACTAAGGCTAATTAGAGCTTCCCATCATGAACCAAGAGTGCCCAGAATAACAATTTAATTAAAATCCTATTGTTTTTAGAAGCTGTAGGTTGTGAAAATATCTTTTACTATAAATCAGATGATACTCATATTCTGTACCCATATTTTGGAAGATTTGATAGGTCCAAACACAAGAAAATAAAATTTAGTGTTTACTCAGATTGCTCTTATAGAAAAATGAAAAAAATTTTTATTTCTGTTGTATTTCCACATTCCCAACTTTAAGGATGCTCTTGCTTGACTTGAGATAATTTTTTTTTTTTAGACGAAGTCTTGCTCTGTCACCCAGGCTGGAGTGCTGTGGTACAATCTTGGCTCGCTGCAACCTCCACCTCCAGGGTTCAAGCGATTCTCCTGCCTCAGCCTCCCGAGTAGTGGGACCTACAGCTGTGCACCACCATGCCTGGCTAATGTTTGTATTTTTAGTAGAGACGGGGTTTCTCCACACTGGCCAGGATGGTCTTGAACTCCTGACCTTGTGATCCATCTACCTCAGCCCCCCAAAGTGCTGGGATTACAGGTGTGAGCCACTGGGCTTAAGATAATTTCTAATGAAGGAATTTCATCAATGAGGGAGATCTTCACACGCCAATTATTTTCCTGGGTCTGGAGATAAGATGAAAAATGTAATACCCTATTCCAAAATTTTGGGAACTCGCCCTCTAAGCTTGCTGTCTTCTTTTCTACTCTAGGAATCATTATGGACTTTGCTTGGAATGAAGTCAGCCTTCTATATCTGCAGGGGATTGGTTTCAGGACAACCCACAGAGGCGAAAATCTGCTATACTCAAGTTCCTTATAAAAAATAGTGCAGTATTATAGTACTGTGTCCTCTGCATATGAGGAAGGTGAATTTTTTTCATTTCCACTTTTATTGCCTCCAAATTCATTCCTGTCCCCTCACCCATGTGCACCCAGCCCTCTTTGCCTGTGCTCTTTAGTCCTAAGTGATCTTTGCCAAGTCTGTTCTCTGACCCAGCTCCTTTATATGAAGCATTCCCAGAATGTCTTAATGTTACAGGAAGAAGTGGATTTCACTTCAGTGGGTGAGGAACAGGAGAAAAAACGGTAATTGTAGTGGAAAGGGTGATGCTGGTTAGCACTAAAGCCGCACATGGAGGCATCAAGCTCCGGAGATGCACAGGGGAGGACCAGAGAGGACACAGTTTAGTTTCCAAGAGATAGCATTGCAACTTTTGTGAGGGCTGATGGTATTATTTCCTAGAGATAAGATTTGTTCTATTAACTTTTATTAGAGGTAAATAATTTAAATATCATTGAATCTCTGCATGTTACAATATGCATTTACAAAAATACAAAGGGATAATGTTCACAGATTTGCTTTTCTATCCCATATTGGACAATGACTTACTATTTTATTTGTTGTTTTTGGAATACCATGCTGTCCCCCAGGCAACAAAATTCCTACCATTCCAGGCAACAAAAGCTTTTGAAATTGCCTCATAATTTTCTGCCTCTGCACCTTAAGTCATGATTTTTTTCTGCTTATCTTTTTCCCATCTATCACCATCCAGCCATTATTCTGCACATGCCTATGTGTTCCCCAGAGTCTCTGAGGACATGCCAGGTTCATTATTGCAATGTCTTATTCTAGCCTCTCCTTATTCAACCTTTTTTTTTTTTCGCATCACAGCAGTTTCTATAAACGTGTTCATTTTTTTAGGTCATTTAATAAGCAATCCCTTCTCTCTATTAGCTTTTACACTTGGTTATGTTTTTTCATTTTAAAAGTAACATTTCAGGCTGGGCACAGTGGCTCACACCTGTAATTCCAGCACTTTGGGAGGCCAAGGTGCCTCCACCATGTAAGACATGACTTTTGCCTTCCACCATGATTTTGAGGCCTCACCAGCCACGTGAAACTGTGAATTCATTAAACCTCTTTTTTTTTTAAAATAAATCACCCAGTCTCAGGTATATGTTTATCAGCAGTATGAAAATAGACTACTACACACCCCCTCCCTAATTTTCTTCTTCCATAGTCTTCCCCATCAAAGTAAATTTGGAGTCATTCTTGAGCTGCCAGCCAGTGCTGTTGGCTCCACCTTCAATTTTGAAAAGTTGGTCTCTAATATTATCACTTATGGTATCTCTCTGATACTGCAGCTCAATGAAGAGAAGAACCCTCAAGCACCTATTTTTTTTTCTCTCTCTCAAGAAGTAAAAGACAAACTCCTTAAAATGTCCACAATCCCATATATGTTGGTCCCTACTTTTTAAAAGTCATTCTGGACTGTGCTTTTAACTCCTCTGGCCTGCTCAGGCATGTCAGATGGGCTCTTCCCTCCAGATCTTGCCATTGGCTGTTCCTTCAACTGGGATTCTTATTATCCAAGATATTTATATGGCTTATTCCATCCCCATTCTCTTGTTCAAGTCTTTGCTCAAATAATCAACGGTGAGGTCTTCTCCAACTCCCGATTGAAGATTGTATCCCATCCTTCCTCTACTCTCCCAGTTCCTCATTCTTGCATAATTTTCTCTACAGCACTTTTCTTTCATGATGTACTGCATACCTTACTTGTTTATTATTATATTATTTTTCTGTTTTCCTTCACTCTGTCTCCTACGAGGAGAGCTATCTTTGTCTGTTGTATCTCTAGGGCCAAGAACAATGACTGGGCTCATGGAGGGAATTCAATAAATACGCGTTGAATGGTAAGTAAATGAGACAACTATGCCACTAGATTGTAAAATGAAAAGATGTTTCTAGAGTGTATAAAGGGAGGAAGAGAGAGAGACAAGGAGCAGACTCCACCAGTATTTACTGGCTTCTTTTAACACCATTTGCCTGAGGAGTCACTAATCCTGGTTACGGTTCTTCCTTTCGAATTGAATTTCTCTCTAACCTAAATATGTAACCTTAGTTACTATCAGTATTGATTTTTTCCCTTTCTATCAGCTTCTTGCCCCTCAATCTGCATTTCCATGATTTGGCCATTTACCTGATTATTGTTCAGCCAAGGTACTGGGTGCCTCACTTTCTGTACTTTACCATGTAGAGATGGTCACTTTGACCTCAGACCTAGGAAAGTCAAATTTCCAAACGTTAGGTTTGCCATCACAGAAAATGATGCAAGAATGATTCCTTGCTATGATGTGTCCAGCCATCATCTGATGGTCCCTTTGAATGGGCCCTTATGGTATGAAATATTTATTCTTAACTTTGAAAAGTCACATTTTAAAATACTAGCTTATTATTCTCAGTTGACATGATATTAGTCTCCGTAAGGCTAAATGTTATTAGAATCTCAATTCTAATATCATAGAGTGAATAGCAAAGATTTTGATTTTGTTTTTAAATTTACATCTGTTTATATCAGTTTTCAAAGAGCAGAAGTCAGATTCTTCACAGCTAGAGGCCATCTAGGGTATTCACATAGCCTGCATTATGAAAAGGTCTTCATTCAGATAATTTTTGACAGATAATTTTGAGAGATAATTCACAGAGAGGAGGAATTCTACTTGGAGAAGATAATTAACTGTTTGGGACCCCTAACTCATTGAAAAGTGCTTTCTTTCTTATTCTTTTCTCTGTCTTGCTTCTTTTTTCCTTTTATAACTTTTTGCTTTAAAACTTGATAAATATCAGTCTCAGAGTTGGGATAAATACTCCTCGCCATCTAAACATTACAGGGCAATTCACACTGGCTTTTCACCAGAGGCTTGCCTTCCTGAAAGTTTAGCCCCAGGCCCATGGTGGCCTTAGGACCTGAAGCTGTGATTCTGCAGTCTCAGGAATATGCCCACACCCTTCAGCCATGGAAGAACTAATGGTCCCACTCCAGGCTCAGTCCCTGGCTTTCAAGGCATTGAGGAACGAAGCCGCTCTTCTGGCACGGTGAGCTAATTATCTGTGTAGCAGAGGCCAATGTGAGATTTCTGGCCTTGCGTTCTAAAGCCCTGCATGCCAAGCCCAAGCCACCCTCACTGAAATGCCTTCTGTGACTCAAGAGGGTTTTGTATTCTGCTCTCTCAGCAGAGATTCTACATTCTCTTCCGCAGTTAAGACATTTCAGAGATTTGCAACTCATCAATTCTCAGAAGAGAATCAAAGATTTGCAATATTTTATTTTTAATTCTTCCTGATGAGGTTTGAGAGATGGGCCATCTTACAAATGCAGTCAGCATATTCTTCTGGGACATCCACCAAGGTGGATATATAAATATTTTTTTCTTGCTTCCCTTAGCCCTCTTTTGTTCCAGATCAAAAATACGGATCCTGAGACTTGCTTCCCCGTCGGGTCAGCTGCCTTGCTTCCTCATCTTGTTTGCTGATGCAGACTCCAGCCTGCTGCTCTAGTCTGTGGTTCTGGGAAGAGTTGGCTCCTCTCCTTGAGGAATTGGGGGCCTGGATGAGGAGAGTAAGCCTGTGTTTGAGCCGGATGTCTGGCCACATCTTGCAGCTAGGTCAGTATGGTAGGGGATGCAAAGTTCAAGCTAATGTGCTTGACTCCAAAGAAGACATTGTGACTTAACAGTCTCTCTGCATTATCTAGATTGACTGAGAACCCTGATTCTTGCCTTGGCTTCAAGGTCACTCGTGGTCCTCTATTTGAAGAAACTAAATTACTCTTAATGGGGCATTGTGTAGGAAGTTGTTTTCTGTCCACTGAAAAATAGATCAGGGTCCCCTTTTCCACTCCTCTCTCTACACACACTCTCATACACACCCCACACTCATGAAAGGCATGGTGTGGTATTTCAGCATTCAGAGTGAGATCATCGGGGTTTGAAACTGGTTCTATCATTTACAGACTTTGTAAGAACAATGAGCAAGTAGCTTAATCTCTGTATGCGTGAGTTTTCTCATCTGAACAATGAGAAAATTCTACTTATCTGGTAGAACTGTAATAAATTAAATAACACATCATAAGCATTTAGAACTATTCCTGACAGTAATGCTAAATAAATGTTAGTTATTACTTTTATGGTCACAACTTGAAGTGTACTATAGGAAATTACACATTACCCTTCTCTCCTGTAGTCAAGGCAACTAGGCCACCAACCTTCCAATGGCAAAAGGCTCCAGTTGGCAGAAGGGACCACCCTGGTGCTGATTTTAGTCTAGCATTCATTCATTACCTTGGCGGTGGTACAGTTAAAAGCCAGAATTCTTGGCTTCAAGTCGTTTTTTCTGCCACTACCCAGCTCTATGAACTTAGGCAAGTTACTTAGCCTCCTGTGCCTTGTCTTCCTGATCTGCAAAATGGAGGTAACAATAGTAACTCACAAGGGTGTCAAGAATATTAAATGAAATAATATATGGAAAGGGCTGGACCATCAATGCTGTAAAGCTAACATAAGGACCCCATTGGTTTTCCATTTCCAGGTTCCTCTGCTTCCATTTGGCCCCCTTTTAAAAGTATATCTGGATTACTTGGATCCTTCCTTATGACCTTTTAACTTCTGGGCTCTCTCAGATGACTAGGGTCAAGAGGATACAGAATACCAGACAAGGAGTCCTGGATTCTCCATAAAACCAAACAGTTCTAGGTCCTGGTTTGCTGGAAGCTGGAGAGCTGGAGAGACATTCATGCAAAATTCTGCCTACTTCTCATGCACCTGGCAAGTGCTTTCAGTCATGGGATCCAGGAGAATTTCTAGCTCTGTGTGCCCAGCTGAGGTGGAAGAGAATGGTAGCGACTGGGGAAGGGGCTAAAGAAGGAGACTGTACTCAACCCCACACGGTCTTCCTGCACATTCTGTTCCACCATTGAGCCAGGCACTTCCCATCACATAAAAGAGGCCCCTTTTCACTGAACAATGGGCCCTGGTCCATTCTTCAAACTGGAGCACTACACACTGGGGTCTGTGGGGGGAAAATGGGGAAGGGATGGCGGGGTAGGGAGGTGGGAAGAGATAGCATGGGGAGAAATGGCAGATACAGGTGAGGGGAAGGAAGGCAGCAAACCACACTGCCACGGGTGTACCTATGCAACAATCTTGCATGTTCTTCACACGTACCCTAAAACCTAAAATGCAATAAAAAAAAATCTGTTTCTTTTTCTCTAGTTTTCCTACTTCTGAACTTTCTACTCTTTCTTCTATTTTATTCTTTGGACTTAGATGCCCATTTCTTTTTTCTTAATGACAAGCCATCATTTAAAATTAAGTATATGTAAACTTAATATGTATAAAACACAGGTAACTTTATCTGGTCTTATAAATTTGGTAGCACTTATCAGCAAAACTATCTGCCTCTGGAGCTTTTTTAATGTAAAGGATTTAATTAATATTACCATTTTTGTGTGTGTCAATTTTGGCATTTCAGATAATTTTTCTAGAGGTATATTTCCATAATCAAGATTCCTTTCTTTCTTTCCCTTCCTTCCTCCCTTCCTTTCTTTCCTTTTCTTTCTTTCTCTTTCTCTCTCTCTCTTTCTCTCCTTCCTTTCTTCCTTCCTTCCTCTCTTCTTTCCTTCTTTCCACCGGATCTTGCTCTGTTACCCAGGCTGCAGTGCAGTGGTGCAATCTTGGCTTACCGCAACTTCTACCTCCAAGGCTCAAGCAATCCTCCCATCTCAACCTCCCAAGTAGCTAGGACTACAGGTACATGCCATCATGCCCAGCTATTTTGTGTGTGTGTGTGTATTTTTTGTAGCGATGGGGGGGTCTTACTGTGTTGCCCAGGCTAGTCTGAAACACATGGGCTAAAGTGACCTACCCACCGTAGCCTCCCAAAGTGCTGGGATGACAAGTGTGAGCTACTGAGCCTGGTTTACTCTAGGGTTTCTTCTCTTTTGTTTCCATTATGAATTAGCATTAACGCAAAAGGACTCATTTATATATTTATTTTGTACTATCAATTAAGGTTAGAATTTCTATGTTTTGTCCCCAAACGGTTAAATTCCTGGACCAACTATGCCACCTTTGTCTGCTCACTCCTCCTGCTCCTTTGTTGATATCCTGAGTTTAGCTCTGGAATCTTATAAATAAATTTGTGGGTTTGCTGGGATGGGGTGTTACCGCTTACTTAAAAATAAACTGTACCTAGTTAATCTTCTTACTCTCACTTCCTGTATCTTTTTGCTTCCTCTGGCATTATTCTTCTCTAGTGGTTTAATACTTCCTCCAAGGATGTTCCAAGAAAGTGTTTGTTTGGTCAACTTTCAAAGGTCATGGATGCTAAAAATATTTTTATTTCAGTGTCATTTAAATTATAGTTTATTGGTATAAAATTCTAGCTTCAGAGTTTCTTTTTTGCTTCCACACAACCACAATATTACCCATTATCATCCCATGTCTAATAATTCTATTGAAAACCCTTTAATAATATAGTCTTCGTACTTTGGCGGTTCTGCTTGTCTTCTAACACTGCGTTTCAATCTTCCTTGTGTATCTGATGATCTGACATTTCGTGACAATGTGATTAATGTGAGCATTCCTTTCTAGCCTATCCTCTTCCCATAGCAGTCTTCCCAGTACAAATGGCTGTGTGCTGCTCAAGTGTGCATTCCTCTTACCTCCTCCAAACCAATCCCTAGCCACCCTCTGCTGCTTCAGGAGTTTCTCAAAGATGGTTTCTTTTCTTCTGTTTTTGGTGTATGCATCAGTACTGGGATTATTTGAAATGCATGTCAAATCTGTGACATCTCTAGGTTTGGCTTTAAGACAGGAAGACAGGCCCTGATGCCAAACTGCCGTCTTATCTGACACTTGTAATTTTGTTTTACTTCTGTGTCTTAAGATGGAGCTCGTGGTTGGGAAGATGGGATCCAGGAATGGGTGTGGAGTGTGGCCCAGACAAAACCCAGAATGTTTGAGGGGCAGGTCTCGTATTTTATATTTTGATGTCTCAGGAACTGTCATGAGCTGCTAGAGGCTTCTCATCTCTTTTCTCTAATTTTCTTCATTGACGACTAGGGCCCTGTTAATTTCTATGGATGCCTACATTGTCCTATCCAGAGTGACTCTAGAACTACCCATATGTGACAAATACAACACATAAAAAGTAGTCTTCTCTGGGTGTGCATAAGCCCTATCTTGACACCAACTTTCTCTTTAGGTCCTCAATTAAGAGCTTCCAACGTATGGCATTCAGGTCATTCTAAAACCTGTGTTCATGACCTTCAATCCATGCTAGATTTTTCTATATCATGAAAGAGAAGCTAATGAATGCTAACGAAGCTAGTGAATGAATTACTTGATATAAAAGTGAGTAAGTGCATTAATAAAATGCTATTTGCAGTAGTATTGCTTCCCAGAGGATTATATCATTATATGAATCGATGATTATAACCTTAAACCCCAAGGAAAATTTCACTCTCATCCTGGAACATGCTCCTCTAAGATGGTCCATAAGTTGCCTGTGGAACATCTGCAAACTTTTCTTGATTTTAACATGTTTAGTTGATATAGTTATGAATTCAGCATTCAGCATTTTCTCAGTGAACATACCAAGTTGGCTACTCTTCAAGTTTTTGTTCACTCCATTCTCTTTATTTGGATCCCCCTCTACTTCTCAAATGCTGTGTTTATATAAATGAGAGAGGGCATGGGTATTGACGACATATGCATTGATAATAAATAATTATCCATTGAGAACTGGGAATTGAAAAAACAATGTGAGACTTTCTGGAGAATCTCAAAAAAACAATAATGCCTGAAGAATTGTTCATTGTGACATCTTTTAAAGGGAGTTTTGCGTAGCTGGAGACCTGTAAGGCTCAATGGGATATATAGGGTCATCATGAAATCGCTAAGAGCAACGTGAGTTCAGAGCCCTTCTTCCCTCTCTCCTTCCTTCCTTTCTTTTGTACATAATAGAATTAGTGAAGTGGAAAATTCAATCCACACTTTGGGAAGTATTTTTTTAATAAATGTGTTAATTGAATAGTGGGTAAATGCATGGATAGAACTAAGTAAACATGTCATCATGTGGACTTTTAACACCCTCGTCACGCTGGCCATGTTCAGCACTGGCCACGTTTCTGACCGATATCCACGTGGTGCCTCTGTGGTTCCCTTTCCTAATCAGAATCCCATTATATCACTGAACATATTTCTTGGGCAAACAAAGTCCATTTGCAAATTGCATCATTCTTATAAAAAGCATGGTTCTAGAATAGCATTCTAAAGATAACTAACATAATACTTATGGCAATATTTTAGTTGAAGGGGAATTGATCCCGTATAAGGTCATTTTTGGCACCTCTTTTTATAAATTTTTTTTGTTGCCTTTCTCTTGCTGTATCTCTCCCGAGTCCCTCATTCTTCAAGAGCTGTGACTGTGTTGTCTGCTTAATCCAGTGTCTGCTCCAACTGACCTACAACACTGTCCTGAGACATGAAGACAAAGAAGCCCTGTTGAGGACCTGAGGGCTGCTGTTTATGAAGCAGCCCCGGCAGCCCTGGGCCTTTCTCTCTTGCTTGCCTCCACACGATCTCATTGAGACTCACCTGCTACCTGTCCATGTCCTGATTGTCAAGCAAAATGATTAAAGATGATTCACTAATTAGTTCCTACTGGGGAGATATTGATTGTGTCTGTCACATTTTTTTCACAAACTATGTTTTATTTTATTTATTTATGATTACACTTTAAGTTCTGGGGTAGCCGTGCAGAACATGCACATTTGTTACATAGGTATACACGTGCTGCATCCATCACCCCATCATCAAGTCCTTCTATGCTTCCAATGGAGAAGGGGTGGGATTTTAAGCAACTCTGAAGTCCATTGGGGGAAACTCAGATCCCACCCCTTAGGCTGCCATATGCTCACTGGAAGGATCACATTGAGTACCCTGCAGAGTCAGAGGAGGAAATGCATACTTTCTATCATTGCTGTTTGCTATAAATTGATTTGGGTCTCTCCAAATCAGTACTGAAGCCCTAACCCCCACTGTGACTGTATTTGGAGATCAGGACTTTAAGGCAATAAGTTAAGTTTAAATAAGATCATAAGAGTGGAGTCTTAATCCACTAAATTTTTTTTTTTTTTTTTTTTTTTTTAGAGGCAAGGTTTTGCCATGTTGCCCAGGCTGGTCTCAAACTCCTGGGCTCAAGAGGTCCATCTGCCTAGGCCTCCCAAAGCACTAAGATTACAGGCACAAGCCACTGCACCTGACTTAGGATTGGTGTCTTTATAAGAAAAGGACACCAGGAGCATGCATGCACAGAAGAAAGCCATGTGATGACACAGTAAAAAGGTGGCTGACCCCAATCCAGAGAGGGAAGAGAGACTTCCTCAGAATTCAACTTCGCCCACACCTTGATCTTGGACTTCCGGCCTTCACAGCTTATTAGAAAATAAATGTCTGTTGTTCAAGCTACCTGGTCTCTGATACTCCATTATGGCAGCCTGAGCAGACTAATACACTTGCCATTTTGAAAACAAACTCTACTACAGATTAAAAATGTATTTTAAAAGTTTAGATCATTAAATTAATTCAAATTATTAATTAATTTCAAGCTTTTACATGTATATAGGGTAATTTGGGGTTTAAATTTCTTCCAAAAAGGCCTTTAGAAAACTTATAACCACAAACTGCTAAGAGGGATCTGGCCTTGGGAATAATTTATGATGATTGATTTATCATTAATTTGATTCTTGAATCAAAAGGCAATGACTTGGTGTTTTCTTTTTTGTGTAAGATGAGCTGACATTCACACTGTAGGCTGGGTCTCCCAGTTATGACTGCTTTGCTTTCTCACTTACTGTACATCGTACCATCCTGGGCTGGATGTGTGGCAATCCTTGCCATGTGGCAAGGCCACAGCTTACTAAACTGGCATCTGCACTTTGCAGCTCATGGCGGATGTCTATTGAGAGTAAAGACGGAAGAGAGTTATTAGAAAACGATCAAGATTTTGGAGTCTATTGGTCACTTTTGGACGCCTTGAAAGGTCTTGCCTGCCTCTCCTTCCCCAGGGTGAGAAGCAGAGCCCTAGAGAAAAGCCGGCAGGCCTTAGGAGGGTGGGTAATAATGACAGAAGGCCTCACATCTGTGCCAGGCTCAGGTTCAGAGACCAAGATGCAAAATGCTATAGGCTTTTTATACCTGCCCTAGAAATTACAACCAAAATGTCTAGCAGCCCAATTGAGTTTCAAGGAAGCTGCTTTGCTGAAGAACCTTGTATTCGTCCATTTTCACACTGCTAGTAAAGACATACCTGAGATTGGGTAATTTATAAAGGAAAGAGGTTTAATGGACTCATGCTTCCATGTGGCTGGGGAGGCCTCACAATCATGGTGGAAGGCGAAAGGCATGCCTCCCATGGTGGCAGCAGGCAAAGAGAAAATGAGAGCCAAGCAAAAAAGGAAAGCCCTTATAAAATCATCAGATCTCGTGAGACTTATTCACTAACTAGAGAACAGTATGAGGGAAACTACCCCCATGATTCAGTTTTCTCCCAGAGAAACAGAACCAACGGGATGCACACACACACACACACACACACACACACACACACACACACTCTCTCTCTCTCTCTCTCTCTCTCTCTCTCTTACACACACACACACACACACACACACACACACACACACACACACTGAAAACCTTTGGATTACAGGATTGCTGGGGCTGGCTGGGCATTTCTGGTACATCTGAGCTGGGGAAGGGAAAGCTGGAAACTTTTGAGCAGATCAGATCCTGCAATCCACAAGCAGAATTTTGTCTTCTTTGGGGAAACTTCTGTTTTGTCCATAAGGTCTTTCAATTGATTAGATGAGTCCTGTTCCAGTTATCAGTGATAACCTCTTTTACTTAATGTCAACTGATTGTAGATATTGATCACATCTGCAAAACATCTTCTTAGCAACATGAAGGTTAGAATTTGTATGACTAGCTGGGTGTTATGGCCTAGCCTGTCATCAAAATGTGAGATACTTTGAACTTTACATAATGAAGGACTTTCAAAATATATTTTTCTTTTGCTGAACTGAGAAGCCTAAAGAGGCTTGTTCTGCCTAAGAAAACAGCAGTCAGAGCCTGGGTGATCTTGCAGGGTGAGAGGAGGGATGAGAACAGAGCCGGAAAGCTACAGTGGCTGTGGTCAATGATTGAGGTAGGAAAAAGGAGCACCTGCCTTGGGAGGGTTTTGAAATGGGGATTTTAAGTTGGAGTTTAAAGATGCTTTGCTATGTGATAAGTGAGGCACTGTCTCTGCTACAGTTTCACAGAAAAATCTTTTAGACCAGGCATGGTGGCTCACACCTGTAGTCTCAGCACTTTGGGAAGTTGAGGTGGGTGGATCACTTGAGGTCAGGAGCTCAAGACCAGGCTGGCCAACATGGTGAAACCCCATTCAACTAAAATTACAAAAAAAAAATGTAGCCAGGCATGGTGGCATGTGCTTGTAGTCCCAGTTCCTTGGAAGGGTGAGGCAGGAGAATTGCTTGAACCTGGGTAGTGGAGGTTGTAGTGTGCCGAGATTGCTCCACTCCACTCCAGCCTGGAAGACACAGTGAGACTCTGTCTCAAAAAAACAAAATAAAACAAAAAACCCCCAAACTTCAGTAAACATCTTTCATTGTCTCCAGCACTCTTGGAGTGGACTTCACTCTTCATTTACTGATACGATTGTGTCACTATTATAAGGCAAGATCAGAGTAGCCTCAGGGCAATTACATTAGAGTTGCACGGGTTTACAGGAGTCAATGAATGAAGACCAGTATTGAAAACATTCCTGATTGCTATGTTTGGATTGCTATGTTATAGTCAAGGTTAGGTGGCAGTAAATCGAGAGGATGCCGATACCAGGAATGTGGATTACATACAGTCGGGAACAAAGATGAACAGCAAATAATAGATTTTCCTTAAGGGATGCTCTGATGAGCCTTGGTCACCTGACCTGAAGGTTCCAATTCAAACCTAATTACATTCCTTCCTTCAGCACCTATAAATTTTATTTTTAAAATTCCCCAGTATTAGAACACAGAAGTATATATTGTCTTGGTTCTTAAAGCAAAACTCTCTCAAAGTTAATTCTGAAGAAAAATAGGATGATTCTCTTGTTCATCTTATTTTCAGAATGACATAAATTTGGATTGTTAACTTTCAAATTGCCAAACCAGCTGGAGATGTGAACTTACTTGTCACTTACATGCAGCACTGAGAGGGAAAATACTAACGGAAGGATCAGACTCCTCTGGGTCAGACTCCTCCAGCCTCCAGTCAGTGTTATTAGAGACTTTCAACAGCTGCAGGAAGTCAACAACTTAATAAGAAACATCACAAATACCTAATTTTTTCAGCATGATCACAACACTAAATTCCCATATCAACAGAGAGACAAATACTGATTCAAGCAATGTGAATGAAAGCAGATGCTAGCTGGCCTCCTATTGTTAAATTGATTCGGAAATATAGGACATAGTTCCAAGGTAAGGCTATTCTTGGTTGTATATCAATTTAGTTAGGTGTTAAGAGGCAACTGTATAGCGCTAAATGCCCATATCAGAAAGTGGGAAAGATCTGAAATCAACACCCTAACATCACAATTAAAAGAACTAGAGAAGCAAGAGCAAACAAATCTAAAAGCTAGCAAAAGACAAGAAATAACTAAGATCAGAGCAGAACTGAAGGAGATAGAGACACAAAAAACCCTTCCAAAAAAAAAAAAAAATCAATGAATCCAGGAGCTGTTTTTTTTTAAAAATAACAAAATAGATAGACCACTTGCTAGACTAATAAAGAAGAGAGAGAAGAATCAAATAGATACAATAAAAATGATAAAGGAGATATTGTAATACTGGGGTTCAGGGGTTCAAGGTGCCCTCAGCTCCCCCGAGAGGATGTTTCTCCAGGTTCTTGGTCTCCTGCCCTCTCAAGAATGAGAGAGGGGACCACGGCATAGTGCACAGTAAATGCTGGACTCAAAAGTGTTTGTAGAAAGTGATTTATTTAGAGAGAAACAGGAGAAGGAGAGAGAAAGAAACAAGCTAACTCTCACACTGAGTGAGAGAATCCAGAAGGACGAAATCCAGGAGAGGAAAGCAGCTTCCACACTGAGTGGAAGGGAATAGAGAGCGAGATGGAGTTTAGGAGGAGAAGACAGGCTTCCATGAGAGAGTGTGGAAGGGGACTCCAGAGGGAAAATCCAGGATAGAGAAAAACAGCTTCCATGAAGCTGATTCAAGCAATGTGGAAGGGGATCTGAACATGGAGTCCAAAGGGGTGTGGAAGAAGCGGACTTTTAACCTGGAAGGCCCCTCCGCCACCTTCTCTAAGACCCCTGGCCAATGAAAGGAGTTCCTTAGAACTTCTGCTGGAGTGATTGACTGTTAGTTTCTTCCCACGAAACAGATTGTCCTGCAGTAACTAGTTGCATTTTCCTACTATCTAGCTTCTTCTAGTTCTTGACCACATTTTGAGGCTAAACCTAGAGCTTTCCCAACATTTCTGTGAACTCTTTACAGAAAAGCCTTTAACAGCTGGCAGAGTTGACTCCTATTATTTCAACCAAGATTGTTACACTGTCTACAAAATAATTCTTTGAGGCCGGGCGCAGTGGTTCATGCCTGTAATCCCAGTACTTTGGGAGGATGAGGCAGGTAGATCACGAGGTCAGGAGGTCGAGACCATCCTGGCCAGCATGGTGAAACCCCGTCTCTACTAAAAATACAAAAATTAGCCAGGCATTTGGCATGTGCCTGTAGTCCAGCTACTCAGGAGGCTAAGGCAAAAGAATAACTTGAACCCGGGAGGTGGAGGTTGCAGTGAGCCAAGACTGCCATTGCGCTCCAGCCTGGCAACAGAGCAAGACTCCATCTCAATAATAATAATAATAATAATATTAATAATTCTTTGAGGCTTTGGATTAGGAGTGGGACTCTTCTTGTGTTTCTGGTTTTGGCACCAAGGCATATATATATGTATTCATGGGTCATTTTGCAGAATAGTTGGCCTCTCTTTGCAGAAAGTTGTCAGAGAGAAAGGGAGATTTAATGTGTTGATGTACTTTGCTTTCTGGATTCAGGTTCTTTTTCTATAAACTGTACTATGTAGATTAAGGAAGGCAGAGGGTTTTATGTGCCCACTGACCCTTGTTGGTTCCTGTCTCCAGCCAGGAACACTTGTGATTTAAGCATTCTTGTGCTTTTCTTTTCCCAATGGGTATATTTTTATACCATGTGCTGGTCCAAATTCCTGGGTTCCTGGTAAGAACCACATGTTGCCTTGTTCTGTGTGTCTGCACTGGGTGTATTTTTTATGGTGCATGCCCATCTCTACCACTAGTTCCTATTGCTCATACAGTCATGATTTGTAATAAGCAACTCTGTTCCTCAACCCCAACTGCCCTAAAGAACTGCCCTCGTTGGAGCTGAGGGAGAGAGAAAACCCTTGGTAATGGGTCATGAGATAGGGCAAAACAGGCTCGCAGATTATCGTTGGCTTCTGGAAGGGCTTCTTCTTCAGATGCTGGGCTTCTTCCGGTGCTGGGCTTCTTCCATTTCTTCTCCCCAGCATCTTTTTGCTTTGGTGGTCAGACAACAATTTCGGTGGAGATTATATTCTGGACACTGCACTTGTAAGACTTCTTCCTTCAGCTGCATGAGCTATGTGTGAGGTGAGGAATGCCTTCACAGAGCCAACAAGTTCTTAAGTAGCTCACATTTTGCCAGGCTATCATGGGCATCGCCCTTGCATTCATAGGTTTGTAGACACTGAGGTATGTTAGAGAGTTAAGTTTCTCAGCCTTTCTATGCTGTGTACTTCTATGGCTCCTCCATTAAATTTCTTCCTGGTCTGCTTACTGCCTTGAATTGCATTCCCTGCCTCCAGTTATAGAGCTGTGGGTTTTTGCTGCCAGCTTCAATCTGGGATCGCCATCTCTTCCCACCTGTAATGATGCAGGTTCTGAAGCCTGAGTGTGCTGGAAAGCTCAAGGAAAGAAGGCCACATACTCACCAGTATACCCTAGCAGATACAGCAGCCCCGTTTCAAGAGGAAAATCTTCACAATGTCTTGTTTCTCAATTGTTTTTGGTCATTTTTTTTCAGTACCTCAAAATGATTTTCTTAAATAATTTAGTCCAGTTTTATGCTTGTTCTCTAGGAACAGGAATTATCTGACCTCAGGCTGCCTTTACTGGAAGTAGTCTTACAATTGTTTTGGCAAAGAAGACCAATGAATTTTTATAGGACTTTAAGTTCTCATATATGAGTGTTTATTATATTTCTCACAGAAAAAGTTACGTTGCTCTTGATAGAATGTCATCATTATGGAGTTATTTTCTAACCTACCTACAGGGACTGTTTTTTTAAAATTTCCTTTTTGTTTTGTAGAATGTTCCAGATTGATACAGCTCTCTCTCTAGAGGTCTTTTGCAGCTGCAGTGTTTTCAAGGATTCATTTGTTATGAAATCTGGCTGGCCAGAATAGGTTAATTCCTTTGAGATACAGCTGCAGTCATTTTTAATAGGAAAAAAAAAGACACTATTTTCTTTTAAAATCATTTGTACAAATGGAGTATAATTTTACACATTCCTAAAATTTTCTCCATCTTTTTCCACCTCTCATCATGTGTTTTGTTGGTATTGTTGTTTTAGTTTTTCTGTCATTTTACCCCTTTCCCAATAGTTTGGTTGTATTTTCTTAAAAATAAGCTATGTGAAATCCTTTTTATCAATCTGAGAGAGTATGAATAAAACAATGAGAACACTATGTTTCATAAATTCTTGTACGTGTAAGCTAAGAGGCACATTCATTATATGGGGCAACTGAGAGTTGTGGAATAACCAGTCTGCTTTCTGCATCTGGTACTTACAAAAATCTCAAGAGAGTAACTGAGAAAGAGCAAATAAACCCCTCAACCTGTGTTACTCAGTCTTTTAAAATCTGAGATCCCTTTAAATCAGAAAACATACTTTTCTTGGTGTTATGTGAAATGTAAAACAAAATATAACAACTTCAGTTAATTTGAGAATAATCTGTAAGTTTAAGAGTTTATCTCTCTCTCTCTCTCTCTTTTTTTTTTTTTTTTTTTTTTTGACAAGATGTCACTCCAGCCCAGGCTGGAGTGTGGTGGTACAATCTCGGCTCACTGTAGCCTCAAATTCCTGGGCTCAATCCATTCTCCCACCTCAGCCTCCCTAGTAGCTGGGACTACAGGCACACACCACGTGCCTGACTAATTTTTGTTATTTTTTTTGTAGAGATGTGGTTTTTGCCATGTTGCCCAGGCTTGTCTCAAACTCCCGAGCTCAAGTCATCTGCCCACCTTGGGCTCCCAAAGTGCTGGGATTACAAGCTTGAGCCACTGTGACTGTCCCAGCTTAATGTCTTTGACTCCCAATGGAGGAGTAGGTTTGAGTTCTAATATTGCCTCTTGGAACATTGCTCTACTTCTATTTTAATTCACAAATGTAATTAGATGTTCTGGAAAAGAAATGTAGCTAATTTGATTTAATGGCATCAAAGACTCAAATGCAATGAATGCATTGGGAGGGGCTGAGAACCCAGATCCTTACCTGCTCAAGTAAACTGTTAGATTACTACCAACTCTAGGCTGGGCACAGTGGCTCATGCCTGTAATCTCAGCAGTTTGGGAGGCCAAGGCAGGTGGATCACCTGAGGTCAGGAGTTCGAGACCAGCCTGGCCAACATGGTGAAACCCCATCTCTACAAAATACAAAATTAGCCAGGTGTGGTGGTTTGTGCCTATAATCCCAGCTACTCAGGAGGCTGAGGCAAAAGAATCATTTAAACCCGGGAGGCAGAAATTGCAGTAAGCAGAGATAGTGCCCTTGCACTACAGCCTGGATAAAAAAAGCAAAATTCCGTCTCAATAACAAACAAACAAACAAACAAAAAGATTACCACCAACTCTATACTTACCTATTATTGCCATCAAAAAGTGAGGAAATGATACCAGACTAAGTGCTTATTAATTCCTTGTTCTGAAGCCTTTGGAGTATACACTTAAGCAGCATGGTTTAATAAAAACACAAACAAGGCCGGGCGCGGTGGCTCAAGCCTGTAATCCCAGCACTTTGGGAGGCCGAGGCGGGTGGATCACGAGGTCGAGAGATCGAGACCATCCTGGTCAACATGGTGAAACCCCGTCTCTACTAAAAATACAAAAAAATTAGCTGGGCATGGTGACACATGCCTGTAATTCCAGCTACTCAGGAGGCTGAGGCAGGAGAATTGCCTGAACCCAGGAGGCGGAGGTTGCGGTGAGCCAAGATCGCGCCATTGCACTCCAGCCTGGGTAACAAGAGCGAAACTCCGTCTCAAAAAACAAACAAACAAACAAACAAACAAACAAACAAAAGCAGCATTAGTCTGGATTATCAGAAGTAATTTGCATAGTGGTTTTGAGTGGAGAAAAAATAATCCTCTTATAGTTTTACCTTAAATTGGAATATTTATGTAAATTGCATCATTAGCTCTTCATCAGTAGTATTAGAGGCCTTTCCTGCTTTTGTAAGTTCGAACTTCTCAAACTTTCGTTCTTCTAGAGAGCTCTGGCAAATTTTTGCTGTGATTCAAAATGGCAGCCAATCAGCTCCCTCCCGCTCCAGCCTGGGATCCTTTGGCCCCATCCTGTCATCTCCAGGGCTCATTCTCTTCCTTTCTGCATTCTTTGCCAACACTCTGTTTCTGCCCTGCTAGAATTTCTTAGAAGAGCCAGGCTTTTTACCTTTCTGAACTGCAGAATCCCTGTTCCTGAGACACAACAGTATTGAGATTACACCAGGTAATGACCCAAATAATAATCTTGCAGGATGCAAGATTGGATTCAGGAACAACAAGGTGGAGGCTAATGCAGAAATCAGGGTGACAGAGGATGGCAGTTTGGACTAGGGTCGTAGCAGCAGATAAAAAGAAGTAAATAGATTTGGGATATCTCTTGAAAGCAAAGTCAACAGTACCATTGGATCACCTGAGGGGAATCGGGGACAGAGAAAGAAAGAAGCTCCCCTAGCTTGGCAACTAGGGTGTTGCTATTTACTGAGATGGAGAAGACAAAGGGAAATTTGAAGATTTCTATTTTGGACACATTTTCTTTGAAATGCCAACCAGATATTCAATAGGAAAAGAAACCATCCAAGGGGTTGGATAGATGAGTGAGGCTCAAAAGAAAGGTCTGGCTGGTATTTGAAAGTTCTGTTTTATTTAAAAGATTGGATTTCAAATTTTCTCCCACCCTCCTTCCTGTGTGCTTTCCAGTATTGCAGAGGACTGGAATTTAAAGTGACACAAAGCCTCCTCTCCTTAGTTTCAGAACGACCACAACCATTCCAGGGAGTCAGGTTTCAAAACAAAGCCAAAATAACTGGAACTTCTAGCATTTGCTGTGTTTCACCCTTAGTAGTTCTTTGACTGGTGGCAGCAAAACAACTTCAGCCAAGGTAGAACTGTGGCCAGGCACAGTGGCTTATGCCTGTAATTCCAGCAGTTTGGGAGACCAAGGAGGTGGATTGCCTGAAGTCAGAAGTAAGAGACCAGTTTGGACAACATGGTGAAATCCCATCTCTACTAAAAATACAAAAATTAGCCGGGCATGGTGGTGTACACCTGTAGTCCCAGCTACTCGGGAGGCTGAGGCAGGAGAATAGCTTGAACCTGGGAGGCAGAGGTTGCAGTGAGCTGAGATCGCGCCACTGCACTCCAGCCTGGGTGACAGAGCAAGACTCCATCGAATAAAAAAACAGAACTTGGATACACGCTACCTCTCAATCCCAGCACCAAGACTTCAATCACTCAGGCTCCCAAAGTCTAAACCTTCAACTCCGGAACATCTATTTAGTTTATGGGTAAACCTTGTTTTATTGCACTTCCCAGACGTTGTGTTTTTTACAAATTGACGTTTTGTGGCAACTTTGTATAGAACGAGTCTATCAGGACTGTTTTTCCAATTGCATAGGCTCACTTCATGGCTTTGTCTCACATTTTGGTAATTATAGCAATATTTTAAACCTTTAAATTATTATTATATCTGTTATGATGATCTGTGATCAGTGATCTTTGGTGTTACTATTGCAATTGTTTGGGCCACTACAAACCATACCTAGGTAAGACAGCAAACTTAATAAATTCATGTTTTCTGACTGCTCCACTGACTGGCTAGTCCCTTATCTCTCTTCCTCTCTTTGGGCCTCCCCATTCCCTGAGATACAACGATATTGAGATTAGGCCAGATAATACCCTACATGGCCTCTAAATGTTTAAGTTAGTGCAAGAGTCACATGTCTCTCACTCTAATCATAAGATTAGTGAAGAAGTCCTGTTGAACGCTGAGATAGGTTGAAAGCTCAGCCTCTTGTGCCAAACAGTTAGCAAATTTGTGAATGCAAAAGAAAAGTTCTTGAAGGAAATTGTAAGTGCTATTCCACTGAACATACGAATGAGTAAGCAAAATAGCTTTATTGCCAATGTGGAGAAAGTTTTAGGGGTTTGGATAGAAGACCAAATCAACCACAACATTCTCTGAAACCAAAGCCTAAACCAGAGCAAGGCTCTAATTCTCTGCAGTTCTATGAAGGCTGAGAACAGGTCAGGAAGCTGCAGAAGTAAAATTGGAAGCTAGCAGAGTTTGGTTCATGAGGTTTAAGGAAAGAAGCCATTTCCATAATGTAAGAGTGCAAGGTGAAGCAGCACTAATATAGAAGCTGCAGCAAGTTATCCAGAAGATCTAGTTTTTCAATGTAGATGAAATAGCCTTCTATTGGAAGAAGCTGCCATCTAGGACTTTCCCATAGCTAGAAAAAAAAAGTCAAAGTCTGGCTTCAGAGTTTCAAAGGACAGGCTGACTCCTGTTTGGTGATAATCTCACTGGTAGCTTAAGTTGAAGCCAGTACTCAATTACCCTCAAAAAATTCTCAGGCCCTAAAGAATGATGCTAAATTTACTCTGCCTGTGCTCCATAAATGAAACAACAAAGCCTGGATGACAGAACATCTGTTGACAGCATGGTTCACTGAATATTTTAAGCCCACTGTTGAGATCTACTACTCAGAAAAAAATGATTCTTTTCAAAACACTATTGCTTATTGGTAATGCACTTGGTCAGTCAAGAGCTCTGATGGAGATATACAAGGAGATGAATGTTGCTTTCATGCCTGCTAACACAACAGCTATTCTGCAGCCCATGGATCAAGAAAAATTTTGACTTTCATGTCTTATTAGTTAAGAAAGACATTTTATAATGCTATAGCTGCCATAGATAATTTTTCTTTTGATGGAGCTTGGCAAAATAAATGAAAACTTTCTGGAAAGGATCCATCAGTCTAGATTAATTACATTTCACAATAATAACAAATACCAACATTAACAGGAGTTTAGAAGAAGTTGATTCTAACTGTCATGGATGACTTTGAGGGGTCCAAGATGTGATGGAGGAAGTTACTGCAGATGTGGTGAAAATAGCAAGATAACTATAATTAGAAGTGAAGCCTGAAGATGTGACTCAATTGCTGCAATCCCATGATAAACTTGAATGGAGAAGGAGATGCTTCTTATGGATGACCAAGAAGTAGTTTCTTGAAGTGGAATTTACTCCCAATGAGGATACTGTGAATGTAGTTGAAGTAACACAAAGGATTTTGATTATATAAACTTAATTGATAAAGCAGCAGCAAGGTTGGAGATGATTGAGTCCACTTTTGAAATACATTCTACTGTGGATAAAATGCTATCAAACAGCATTGCATGAGACAGAGAGATCTTTTTGTGAAAGGAAAAGCCAATTGATGCAGCAAATTACACTGCTGTCTTATTTTAAGAAATTGCAACAGCCACCCCAGCCTTCAACAATCAACACCCTGATCAGTCATAGCCATAAACATTGAGGCAAGACCTTCTACCAGCAAAAAGATTATGATTTGCTAAAGGATCAGATGATTGTTAGCATTTTTTAAAGGAATAAAGTCCTTTTTCATTAGGATATGTGCATTGTTTTCTCTTTTTGCACATAATGCTATTAAACACTCAATAAACTAGAGTATGGACATAAATTTCATATATATTGGGAAACAAAAGAAATTGTGTAACTTGCTTTATTTTGATATTAACCTTATTGTAGTGGTCTGGAATGGATCTCACAATAGTTTCAAGGTCTGTCTGTAGGTCTCATCTATATTTTTCTTGGTTGTGAGAAGGATCAGGACACAAATTATAAATTATCAGAAAAGAGTAAGGACATTCTTTTGGAATTCTGGAATTTATAAAACAGAACATTAAGTCTCTCATCTTTCAAAATCTTGCTGTTTGCTCTGTATTGTGTGGTGGTGATGGTTTACTTTCTTCTTTCAATTCTTTCACAGCTGGGAATGATCTTATATGAAGGAGGAAAAGGACGCCTCTTGAGGCACTCAATTCCCACCATTTGAAAACATTGCATATCATATCTTCTCTGTTTTGTTTAGCATCTCTTGTTCAACATGATATACTTCTTGGCCTCTCTGGGATCTTAGATGATGGTACATATTTTTTTAATTGCAGGAAAAATCCTCCCCTATAGTTTTAGTTCAATAAAATCTTTGAAAGACTGCTGAAATTGACATAGGCCTAGAGAGAAGGAGAGGTAAGAAACATGAAAGCAGAAAAGCAATTTAAAGCACAGAAACTGGAATAAGCAGGAGCCCAGGACAGAGAAACAGAAACCATGTTTCCTTGACCCTAGTTTACCTGGTTGAAAAGTGAAGAGTTGGTTCAATAGGCATCAGAATTGTTTCTACCATGCCAATAAATTAATTTTAGTTGAACATATCTTTCAAATATTATTTGGTATAGAGTCTATAGAACCAGAGTAAAAAGAAAACAAAGAGAAATTAAAAGAATTTTATAAAATATGAGAAAAAATGAAAGATGGTATAAGGTTGGTCATAAGAAGAAAAAGGAATTGCCTTTTACACAATAATATGTTTCCTGCCTTTTGCAGCCTATAAGAATAACTAGCTGTGACATGTTGGGGGTAATATAATGCTTTCAGTTACAGATTTTCTCATTGGCCTCTGAAATGTAAATATCTGCCAGCCAGTGATCACCTTTTTACAGTTCACCATGCTCTGTATGGTTCTAGGTTTGTAATAATGGGTTTTCTTTGCAGATATATCAGGTGACATCAGCACCAGACCTTGGGTCCACGTAAAGCCACGTGAAGAGTTGGGCGAGTTTTCCTTGCAAAAGAGCGGGTACAAAACATGAGCTAATTTGACAGAGTTATCAGTCTCATTTTTCCAAAAATATGGTTGTCTATGATATCAATGCTGGTCAGATCCACAGGTTGAATAAATATCCTTCTGGGTGCTGAAACTCTGCCTGCCCCAGGATCTCTCTCCCACTGATCTGCCAAGTACCTTCAGATAACAAAGACTGAGCTAGTTTGTACTGTTTCTTTGGATGACAGCATAAATTATTCTACTGAAATAAATCTGTTTAGTGCATTATTTGTAGACATTTCAGTTGGCCCTTGGGAAATGATGTTTAAAAAAAAAAAGGTACATTTTCATGTGTCTGTGAAGAACTGAGGGAATAGGAGCAGGAAGGGAACCGTCCAAGATGTGAGAGAACTTGGAGTTCTGGTAACAGGCAGGGATCTGCTTAGTGCTGCTATTGCTTTTGTCATTGTTAGTTGCTATGGTCACTCTCTGAAGTGCGTACTGATGTCTCCATTTTCCGGGTGATGCAACAAAGCCTGCATAGATGGTAAATGGTGGATCCCAAATTAAATCTAGGTCAAGATCTTAATCACTGTGCCCTTCAACGACATTTACTACAGGTAAAAAAATGAGTTTTAGTCCTCTATTGTTTCCCAGAAGAAAGGATGTGCAAGAAGCTGGCAGAGAAAGCTCAGACTTATCTCCCTGACTCAGAAAGTCTTGCTTAATTATATTTTACACATGTAGATGATCATATGTCTTGTATTTTTAAAGGATTCTTCTAAGAAATGTTTCTGCTTTCCACCACTTTTTACTGCCTTAATCATGGTGTGGTGTTTTCTTTGTTTACATTTTGGTGGCAGGTGGATTCAAGCAGCAAACTAGCTCTAATTGCTATTTATAAATATTCTTTAATCTTCCCAAGTGTTTACATTTGTCTTCCTAATTTGATTATAAGCATTTCAAAAAGAAGAACTATTCATCCAATTCATATTGAGTTCCCCAAAAAGAGTTTGGTAAATGCTTGGAAGCATAATGGGCTAATGGAAAATGTACGAACTTTAGATTTAAGAGGAAATCCACTTGGTTCTGCCTCTTAGAGAATGCCCATGGTAATGACATAATTTTGCTATTATTGATCCTAAACAACCTCAAGATAAGTAGAAATTGTGGTCTTATTTTTTTTTTAAATTTTTTGCTTTTTTTAAAAAATTGTACTTTAGGTTCTGGGGTACCTGTGCAGATCATGCAGGATTGTTGCATAGGTTCATACATGGCAAGGTGGTTTGCTGCCTCCATCCACCCATCACCTATATCTGGTATTTCTCCCCATGTTATTCCTCCCCACCCTCTCCACCCCCTGCTGTCCCTCCCCCAGCTCCCCACAATTGACCCCAGTGTGTGATGCTTTCCTCCCTGTGTCCGTGTGTTCTCATTGTTCAACACCTGCCTGTGAGTGAGAACATGCGGTGTTTGATTTTCTGTTCTTGTGCCAGTTTGCTGAGAATGATGGTTTCCAGATTCATCCACATCCCTATGAAGGACACAAACTCATTGTTTTTTATGGCTGCATAGTATCTCATGGTATATATTTGCCACATTTTCCTTATCTAGTCTATCATTGACAGACATTTGGGTCTTATTTTTAAAAACAATAGTCTTAATGCAAATTTCACACACACACACACACACACACACACACACACACACACACAATTATGATGTTTTAAGATTCGCTATCCATATAATCTCCATACTATTCAAGATAGTGTTATTAGAAGTTAAACCAGTAAAAGTGTAGATCTTTTGAAATAGGTATAAATCTTATCAGAATATAAGAAGGATTTATGACTCTGGAATAACATATTCAAAGTGCTGAAAGAAAAAAAAGAAACTGAACCAGACATTTGATATCTAGCCTACATACTTACTCTTCAAATGTGAAATCAGAAAAAAAACATTTTCAGATAAAAAGAAACTGAGATGATTTTTTGCCAATAGACCTGCTATAAAACAAAACAAAAACTTAAAGGACATTATTTCATCTGAAGGTAAATGAGACTAGATGTCATTTCAGATCTTTAGGAAGAAATGAAGAACACCAGGCATTGTAAAAATATAAGCCAATAAAATAGATGATACATATATATACTTTTTGTTTTCTTAATTTTGTTGAAATAAGATGGCTTTTTAAAGCAAAACATATAACATCATATTGACGGTTTTTATAACATACATAGTTGAAATATATAACAAGATGTAGTGCAAGGATGGGAATAAATTGAAATATACTATTGCAGAAGTTCTTTGTTATGCAAGAAGAAAGTCAGTATCAACTCTAAATAGTGGCATAAGTTTAATATGTGTTGTAATTCCCAAAGCAACCACTAAAATGTATGCGAAGAGAATCTGCTAGAAAGCCAATAGAAAAATCAAAATTGGGCCGGGCGCGGTGGCTCAAGCCTGTAATCCCAGCACTTTGGGAGGCCGAGGCGGGTGGATCACGAGGTCGAGAGATCGAGACCATCTTGGTCAACATGGTGAAACCCCGTCTCTACTAAAAATACAAAAAACTAGCTGGGCGTGGTGGCGCGTGCCTGTAATCCCAGCTACTTAGGAGGCTGAGGCAGGAGAATTGCCTGAGCCCAGGAGGCGGAGGTTGCAGTGAGCAGAGATCGCGCCATTGCACTCCAGCCTGGGTAACAAGAGCGAAACTCCGTCTCAAGGAAAAAAAAAAAAAAAAAAAAAAGAAAAATCAAAATTGAATGCTAGTAAAAGGCACAACAGGAATAAAACAAGGCAACAGTAATAACTACAATATCAGAAAAAAAGACAAAAATATTAAATGATATAATCATATCAATAATTATATTAAATGTAAATGAACTTAACATTTTGATCAGAAAATAAACTACTAATACTTGATATAAAAGCAAGAACCAAGTATACGTTGTGTATAAGAGAAACATTTGAACTACAAAGACACAAATAGACTAAAGGTAAACACATGGAAAAAGATATACCATGAACAAGATAGCCAGGAGAAAGCTGCAGTAACTATATTAATATTAAAAATAGACTTCAAGATAAGGAAGGACACTACAAATGATAAAAGAGTCTGTGCATTAGGAAGATATAACAATGTATATTTGCCTAATAACATTGTGAAAATATGTAAACCAAAATCTGTGACAGCAAAATAAGGATAAGCAGACAAATCCACAAGTGTGGATAGAGACTTTACAACGCTAAGTAGCTGACAGAATAATCAGATCTAATAAGAGACATAGTCTAAATGACACTGTCAATGACTTTATCCTAATTGATATTTATGGAACACTAAAACAATAACATTTTAAAAAGTGCATCTATATAGATATGCATAGTTAACACTCAGTATTTGTGCTCTGAGATGCCTAGTGAGGTCTGATTACATAAAAATTAAATAATACAAATAATGGTGAGAGGAAGGAATTTTCAGCAAAGGGTCTGAGAGAACTCTGATATCAGAGCTTGTTGAATGCTGGATGGGCTAATTACCAGTTGAGTGAACTTGATTAAATTACTTATCCTCTTTGAACATAGATTTGCATGTCTAAAAATAAGAAGAGTTTAATTCCTGAAATCCACCCCAACTAGACAATGGAATACACAAAGGCTTGACAGGGTTATAGGATTTACTCCAAATGTTTATCTAAAAAAGGACAACTGAGACATATTTCTTAGGATTCCAAATCCCAGCATATTTCTATATAACACAAAAGTTGAATTAGATAGGCAAACTGAAGCCCAGGCAAATAGAAATATGATTATTCTTTTCTATGTTAACTGTCTGGTTTTATAATTACAAACATGAAAAGGTGCACTATCAGAAAGTATGTAGAGTTAGTGTTTCATTTTTATACTTGGTAAACAAGGGTAATAATTAGGCTAATATCCCAAACATTAGCTCAAATATTAGTATAGCAGAAAATCCTATTATGATGGTCTTAAAGTCCAGTAATCATGTTTACATTAGAAATTATTTTAAATGAAATTTGTAAATAGGAGGCCACTGAGTTAAGAAAAAGACACATGAAATAGAAAACATATTTCAAAACTACATATATGAGATTTATTTCACATTTTCTACCTATTCAGTCATGTGACTTATTGGTACATTTGTGAACTTCCTGAAACCCAATGACAATATCCACAAAAGATCAGTTAAATATAGACATCACTAAAGTCTAGATTTAAAAGTTCAATGAAAATGGCACACAGTTGGCTTACAGAAATAAAAAGTACAGTATATTTCAAACAGTAGGTTTCTGGTTTTCAGTTTATGTCTATATCATGGTGTTACCTGTGGATATGTTATCAACCATATTGATATTAGATACTATGACCCATGACATTTAGTATTTTTAGCAATAGGAAGCACATTTAAATCTATTTCAAAAAGTATGTCACATTAAATTCTTAGGAAAACATCAACTTTACCAAGTATCAAACACCATAAACATATGAATTTCTCAGTCTAGGTTAGAAAAAAAGTGCTTTAAGATTTTTATTAAAAAATTCAAACAGAATTTGTTTATCATACCTAGAAACTTACATGACCTTATAAAAGTAAATTTATTTATTCGGTATTATTCAGAAAAATGGAACCAGGGTGGCCGGCAGAGATACAGAGGCTGTGAGAGGAGGTTGGCTTAGTCAAATGCCTCTGTCCACGATGTCATGGCACTTACCCAGCACTTCCCTCCTCCTCCCACCACCTGAAGAATCATTTCAGTACTTATAATATAGTTTCTAAAAATAGAATATTGATGCTATAAAATAAATGTATTAAAAAAGAACACCATGGGCTAAAACAGGAATACAGAATTTGGGCTTTTAAGACTCTTCCTGGGGAAGGAGCTTCCACTTCACTGAGGGATCAAAGTCCTCCTCAAAATTACCCAGCTCCTGCTCCTTGGAGAGCTCCAGGAAAACCTGAAAGGGAGGAAAGAAATAAAGAGTGAACAATGCCCTATTGCCTCTGCAGCTCTGAGTGAATGCATTATACACATATTCCATGGATGATACGGAATCACGAAAAATGACCCACCTGCTCCAGAGTAGACTGTGAGAGGCTATACTCCTCTAGGTCGAAGCTCTGTTTAACTGCATAGGGATGAACATGTATGAGGAGTTACATATTTCACATCTAGAGGTCTGATAAATCAGCATATAGTACAAATGATACATTTAAAAAATCTTTAATTAATAGGTTAAGGTAATATTCATTCATGTCTTAAGTACATCATTCAGTTAAAATACACCAATGCATTTACTTAGGTTTGGGGGAAAAAAAAGTGCTTGAATTATGCTTGTATGTTGTGCAGTTTTTGTGAACTGTATTTAAAGGAGGAAATGATACTAAGTAAGCTTTCTTTCTTACATGTGAGCCAGTGGGTTTTGTACATTCAACACAGAAAGAGGGGGAAGGCAGACACATTTTTAAAAAGGCTAGCATCCGAAGATGACAGAGAAGGATTTGTGAGGTTTGTTAGAGAGCAGGTATCTTCATGGACCTCTATCCAAAACCATTGCAGCTTTCCCTGAATGGTTTGGAAACTGCTTTTATTGACCAAAATAGACTGAGCTCTAGTAGGAGCTCAGACTGGAAATATGCCACCAAAAGTCTCAGGTGAGTATTGGGTTTGGTGCCAACCTGGAGAGTGCTATGAATGACCATGTGGCCCAGAAAGTTGGGGTGCTCAGATCCATCAGATAATGAAAAGAAGATGCATCACTGTGACCACAGATGCTCTGAAGGAGAGCATCAAACAATTCCTGATGCTCTAGGAAGTTAGACAATTTCTCTAGAACCAGAATATCTGAATCTCTTCCTTAGGGCAGGGGATAAGGAAACAAAGACATGTCACTGAGAAGCGACAATGAAAACAGTATAGTGAGAGAGTTCTGACTAGCACAGTTCAGAGTAGCAGAGTTAATGAGCTAGAATTGCAAGGAAAACATGAACCTGTGAAGACAGATGCAGGGCAATTAGTTTTAAAATGTGACAGATGCTAGAAGATTGTTTCAATGACCAGACAGGAGTTAGTTTCTTAATATACAGCCTAATACAGTAAAATAATATGCTGGTCTATGGAAAATTTAATTTTAAATATGTATGCATAGACGTCCCAAAAGAAATTTTTCTTACATGCATATATAACTGAGTTTTGACTTAGGTTGTACCAATGTATGTGCAAAAATACACGAGAAAAATCCACAAAGTAAAAGTGAAATCACTCTCATTATTCTCTGCCACAGACACAGATAATCTCTCTATCTCCTTGCTTTTTTTTTTGGTCTTCCTAAAATTAAATTTGAAACTGTAACTTGAAAATTTAATGCATTTTGTCATGTTTCATTTTTGTCATCGCTATGGATTATTTTATAATTTGAAATTATCTTCTTTCCAGGGTTTTATTTCAAAATTATGTTTCTTACCCTTCTCTAATTTGAAGAAAGTTTGGGCTAAAGGTCGCACATCTTCCACTGGCAACTTATAAACCATCAGAGAGGAGTACCTGAGAGAAGAGGAGAGGAAAGGAGAGTGATGCCACCCATGGCAAATGTGAACTGATGGCAACCATCTCTCTGGTCTTTTTTTTTTTCCCTTTTAAAAAGTGGTGTTAGGAACACTTAACATGAGATCTACTCTCTTAACAAATTTCGAAGTGAACAATCTAGTACTGTTGACTATGAGTACGTAGGGTTCCCCAGTTATCTCTCAATGAACACTTAAGGTTGTTTACACATCATGGCTATTGAGAACAGTGCTGCAATGAAGATGTGGGCACAGGTATCTCTTTGAGATCCTAATTTCCGTTATATTGTGGATATATACCCAGAAATGTGATTGCTAAGACCTAAGATAGTTCTATTTTTGATACTTTGAGAATCTACCATATCATTTTCCATAGTGGCTGTACCATTTTGCATTGCTACCAGCAGCAAGCAAGGGTTCCAGTTTCTCCACCTCCTTAGCAACAGTTTTCTTTTTTGTTGTTGTTGTTTGGGAATAACCAACCGTCTTAGTCCATTTTTTGTTGCTATGATACGGTACCACAGACCAGGCAATTTATAATGAAAAGTAATTTGTTTCTTATAGTTCTAGAGGTGGGGAAGTTTCAGGTTGAGGGGCTGCATCTGGTGAGAGTCTTCTTATTGTGTCATAACTTGGCAGGTGGCACTATAGGGTGGGAGGTGCACTTAAGAGAGAGCCAAACTGGCTTTTATAACAGATCCACTCCCAAGATAACTAACTTACTCCCGAGATAACCAGCAATCGCCTGAATAGATTTATCCACTCATGAGGGCAGAGCTTCTGTGACCTAATATTTTCTTAAAGGTCCCACCTGGTCCTACTTTTTCATACCATCACAATGGTAATTAAATTCCAACATGAGTTTTGGAGGGGACACTCAAACCATAGCACCATCCTAACAGATGTGAGTTGATATCTTATTGTGGTTTTCATTTTCATTTCTCTGATGACTAATTACATTTAACAGTTTTTCGTGTACATGTTCATTTATGTATATTCTTTGGAGAAATGTCTATTCAAGTCCCTAGCCCTTTTATTTGTTTGTTTTTTTGAGATGGAGTCTTGCTCTGTTGCCAGGCTGGAGCGCAGGGGTGCAATCTCAGCTCACTGCAACCTCTGCCTCCCGGGTTCAAGGGATTCTCCTGCGTCCGCCTCCTGAGTAGCTGGGACTACAGGTGCCTGCCACCATGTCCAGCTAATTTTTGTATTTTTGGTAGAGACTGGGTTTCATCATGTTGGCCAGGACGGTCTCAATCTCTTGACCTTGTGATTTTCTTACTTCGGCTTCCTAAAGTGCTGGGATTATAGGCGTGAGCCATCATGTCCAGTCCGTTAGCCCATTCTTAATTGGGTTATTAGTTTTTTGCTACTGGGGGTTAGGCCTTCCCTATATACAGTCATGGGTCACATAATGATGTCTTAATCAGTAATAGACTACATATATGACAGTGACCCATAAGATTATAACGGAGCTGAAATAGTCTATTGCTTAGAGATATCATAGCCATGATGACATCAGAACATATTACTCATGTGTTTGCCAGGATGCTGGTGTAAACAAACTTATTGTGCTGCCAATCATAAAAAGTATGCAACTGTGTACAGTACATAATACTTGCTGATGATAAATGAGTATGTTACTGGTTTTATGTATTTACTATACTATACTTTTTATCATTATTTTAGAGTGTACTACTTCTACATATAAAAAAAAGTAAACTGTAAAACAGCCTCAGGCAAGTACTTCAGGGAGTGTTCCGGAAAAAGGCATTGCTATCACAGGAGATGACAGCTCCACATGTGCCATTGCCCCTGAAGACCTTCCGGTGAGACAAGACGTGGAGATAGAAGACAGTGATGCTGATAATCCTGACCCTTGGCTAATGTGTTTGTGTCTTAGTTTTTAATAAAAAATTTTAAATAGAAAACATAAGTGAATAATTTTAGAAATAGAGAATAGCTTACAGAATATAGATATAAAAAAGAAATTATTTTTGTATAGCTGTACAATGTGTTTGTATTTTAAGCTATGTGTTATTCCAAAAAAGTTCAAAAGTTAAAAAATTTTAAAATTTATACAATAAAAAGTTGCAGAACACTAAGGTTAATTTATTATTAAATAAATTTTAAAAATAAATTCAGTGTGGCCAAAGTGTACAGTGTTTATAAAGTCATATACAGTAATGTTCCAGGCCTTTGCATTCACTCACCACTCTCTCACTGACTCACTCGGAGTAACATCCAGTCTTGCCAGCTCCATTCACAGTAAGTGCTCTATACAGATGCATCATTTTTTATCTTTATGCCTATTTTTACTCTATCTTTTGCTGTGTTTAGATACACATGTTCTTATTGCATTACAATTGCCTGCAGTATTCCCTGCAGTCACATGCTGCACAGGTTTGTAGCCTAGAAGCAACAGGCTATACCACAGAGCCTAGGTTTGCAATAAGCTATGCCATCTAGGTTTGTGTAAGTTCACTCTGTGATATTCACACAATGATGAAATTGCTGCACAACCCATTTCTCAGAAAGTATCCCTTTCATTCAGCTGTGCATGACTGTATTTTGGACATTAACCCTTTACCATATATATGATTTGCAAATAATCCTCCCATTCCACAGGTTGCCTTTCACTTTGTCAATTGTTTCCTTTGCTGTGTAGAAGCTTTCCTGTTTTATATCATCTCATTTGCTTATTTTTGTTTTTATTGCCTACGCTTTTGTTGTCATATCCATGAACTCGTTGTCAAGATCAATGTCATGAAGCTTTCCTCCTATGTTTTCTTCTGGGAGTTCCATAGTTTCAGGTCTTATGTTTACGTCTTTCACCTATTTTGAGCTGATTTTTTGTGTATGGCATAAGATGGGGTCCAATTAATTATTCCACATGTGAATATCCTGTTTTCCCAACACAACAGGTTGAAGAAATGATCCCTACCCCATCATGTATTCTTGGTACTCTTTGTGAAGATCAGTTGGCCGTATACTCAGGGATTTATTTCTGGGCTCTATTCTATTCCATTGGCCTATATATCTGTCTTCACACTAGTACCATATTATTTTGATTTGCGTAGCTTTGTATCTGGTTGTTATTTCTATAAATGAGAGTCAATTTGGTGGAGAACAAAAGGGTGGGGTGAATCAGTAATAATGAAAAGGAGAAAGTTCACAAGGAGAACTAGGGGAAGGGTATGTAATAATACACCGTTTAGTGTTGCTGGCTCCTTGGATGGAAGAGAGTAGGTTCTGACCAGATATTCCAAGATTTGCTAAAGTCACCTTCCACCTTATTTTCTAACTGAATACCTGATCTTCAGCTTCACCCTTCAACCAGGAACTTATCCTGCATAGTTAGTTTCTTAAAGTTCCTCAAATAGGGTAGAAATCTAGATATATTCCCCACAAGTTACATATCTCTTCTTCTCCTCCATCCTACTCAAACTGCCTTCCTGATATAGGATTATATAATTGAGCCTCTGGTTAGAAGAGCAGGAATTCATCATCAAATAATGTCAGCAACAATAATTTTTAATACTCTGTTTCTCAAATAAATGTTTGTCTTTTCATCATTTGAAAATAAGGAAGATTTACATTTCATTTCATAAAACATCATTACATATATTAAAGGTGCAATGATTCTCAAATTTTGCTTATTCCTTGTGGTTTCATGATATATTTCTATACAGCCATGAGCTGGACAATGAATTATAGCATTGCTTTTACATTTATATTACACTATAGAAATATACTTTTCCACACTGTTATTATGACTTATTTCTCCTTATTATCACTTTTCTCACCTAAATCTTAAATGATCTATTATTTGCTATAAATTCTAGGTATTAAAAAGGACCCTAAGGCTACTCTTCAATTTTTTCTGTCTATGAAAATAAATACATCATGATGGTGCTGTCACCAAAATTTACATAAATTTGGAAATGTTAATAGATTTGAAATAAAATAATTAAGTTTACCTCTTGGTTCTGCCACTTGTTAACACTTGACCTAACCTGTCTCTCGGTCAATTTCCTCTTCATAAAAATAATAATCAATTTCATTTATGAAGGTTCCTGTAAAGGCCTGATACTCACAACCCTTTTCTGAAGTCCACTAATTTTTTATAGAAATAACTATGTCTACACTGAAAAGTCTCTGTAAGTTTTGGATAGGACAACACAATACCAGGACAGCCCCTCGTGCATCACTGGACCATGACACTTGCTGTATCAGCTCTTACATCTGCTCTCTCTTCTATAGTTTACTTCTTGCAGAATCCAAAAAATAATCTCTTTCTTTTAGTTTTCCTTTTGAATGACTGTGGATCAATGTAACTGACAAGGAACAGTGAACATGTGGTGCCATTTCCAAAACAGCAACCATGTTTACCTTTGCTGACGAGCGGCTTGGGGGAAAAGCTTTAGGATCTCTGCATGGAGGGGCTCCACTTGTGCCATGTTCTTCACCTTCATCTCCAGCAGGTAATCTTTGCCAAATTTGCTTTTCAGGTGTTGGATGGAACCGATGCATCTGGAGGTAGGAAGAGGATGAGGTCATATGAGAAAGGAGAAAAACATCATACAGTATAATGTTTGAGAACCTTGATTCGCTGCTTGCATTGTCTCAAGGTCCCTATTGTTAGACCCAGGCACAGTCGTTTCAGCTGTTTTCAGTGATCTCTCCCTGCCCACAGACAAGATTTTCCAGCAATGCACCTTAGGTTCAAGAGTGTGTCCAGGACAGGCACTCACCTCAACCTCCCAGACACCATGATGGCCACTCGGTCACACACGGCCTCAGCCTCTGCCATGTAGTGGGTGGTCAGGAGGGCACCCCTTTCCGTGTTTCTAAAGGTGGCCCGGATGGCCTGCCTATATTGTCAAGAGATTATTTGCAATTTAGGAAATCTTCTAATTAATCAGAAAGTGATAAAGAAAAGAATTTTTAACTGGCATGCATGGGAATAATTAGCAAAAAGAGATTAAGCCAAAGAGGGCTCTTAGTATGGCAAGGAGGATAAGGAAGGGCAAGCTAGGCGAGAGCTGTTAAACTGGAATCGTACATCCAAAAGGGGTGTTTACAGAACACAACATTCAGTACAGGACTGTATTCAAATAGAAGCGCTAAGCAAGAGAGGCTTGTTTATGAGAAGTCTGTTAAAGGGGAACAGAATGACATAAAATTTAGCAACAGCAACTCACAACTTAGTGAAAAGAAAATAAATGCACAGTAAATTCACACAATGACAACCACATTTACACCTTAATGAGAACTACTGTTCTCATGCTAAGTACTGAACACTAAGTGACTGTTTCAGTGATCTCTCCAGAAATGCACCTAAAAGATCAACTGAGCACTTAATGAAACTCAAGAGTGAGACCTACAGGCCCTGACAATGGTAATTCTTCAATGGGAAATGGTTTTATTATCAGGGATTTTTAAAAATTTTTTTGCAAAGTATTGGTTTTACAAGTGACATTGATAGTTTGTGTTTTTTTTTTTCCTCCACAAGAGTTTAAGGGACAATTTTTACAGAAGGAAAATGGTTCACAAACTCCATGCAAGTCATTCATGCTGGCCCTGAACATGGTAATATTCCTCACCACATTTGCTGCTGTCCCTCGGGGTCCATCCCGGTCGACGGCTCATCCAGAAGCACCACTGACGGGTTCCCCAGGATGCTCAGCACGAAGCACAGCTGCAACGGGAGGAACAGTCCGTCTGGTTCCCATCTATGGCATTTGCAGAGCAACACCAAGCCCTGCCCATACCTTTCTCTTTATTCCCTCTGATAAAGTCTTCACCGGGGCCTTCAGCTGGTCCTGCAGCTTGAGTGCATCCACTAACCTGAAGGAAACAGTAGAGCCGTACAGTCTTCTTGACAAGGAGGAAGGCCAAGCAAGGGTGGAGGAGCAGAGCTCAGAAATACAGTTCTGGAAATACATGTGGTGGTGGCGGTGGTGGGGAGGAGGGGTAATATTACTGGCTGACTTGCTCCCACACAAAAGATAATGTTGCCTTTTGAGGAAATGGAAGGACATGTCATGATATCTAAATAGTTGTTCTATGACAGTCTAAATTTTAGTTGGCTGGGTGTGGTGGCTCCCAGCACTTTGGGAGGCCGAAGTGGGTGGGTCACCTGAGGTTAGGAGTTTGAGATCAGCCTGACCAACATGGAGAAACCTCATCTCTACTAAAAATACAAAATTAGCTGGATGTGGTGGCTCATGCCTGTAATCCCAGCTACTCAGAGGCTGAGGCAGGAGAATCACTTGAACCTGGGAGGCAGAGGTTGCCATGAGCCAAGATCATGCCATTGCACTCCAGTGACAAGTGTGAAATTCCATCTCAATAAATAGACAAATAAATAAATTTTAACATATTTGATATATTTTACCAATGAATACTTTCAATTTTTAATTTTATTATTATTATTAGAGACAAGGCCTGATTCTATCCCCCAGGCTGGAGTGCAGTGGTTCAATCTTGGCTCACTGCAGTCTCTGCCTCTTGGTTGAAGTCATCCTCCCACTTCCGTCTCCTAAGTAGCTGGGACCCCAGGTGTGCACTACCACCATGCCTGGCTAATTTTTGTATTTTTCTATTTTTTTGTTTTAGAGATGGCATTTCGCCAAGTTGCCTAGGCTGGTCTCAAATTTACGAGCTCAAGTGATCCGTCTGCCTTGGCCTCCCAAAGTGCTGGGATTAGAGGCATGAGCCACTGCACCCAGTCTTGTAAAATTTTCTTGTTTAATAGGAGAAAGAAAATTAACATTTTGAAATCCAGAAGAAGTTTCTAGTTGTAAATCTACCCAGTGTGACCTGGGTTGGTATTTAGCGTCTCCCATCCTGAATTTCCTCTGAGGTTCGTCACTGCCGACCTTACCCTCCACCCTCCCTTGTGGCTCCTCTGTGTACCGTGTGATGGCAACCTCGGCATCCTCTTTCCTCAGCCCTTTCACGGCGGCGTACACCTCCAGGTGCTGCCTCACTGTCAGGCTGGGCCACAGTGCGTTCTCCTGAGGGCAGTACCCCAGGAACCCCAGGGCATCCCCTTCGGCACTCCCTTTCAGTAGCACCTGCAGATGAAAGTTCCCTCTGAGAACCTACCTTCTGCACTACTTCTTTGAGTATTTCCATGACCTCTTTCTCTTCATGAACCCAGAAATACTAGAAAAACTCTAGGACCTCAGTGGGTTGAATAATCTGTAATCATTTTGCGGTGGAGAAAGGGTTATCAGAAAGTAAACACATGAAAATGAGTGTGTGCACAGCCAGCAATCCAATCTCAGCTGAAGAATCCAATATCCCATAAATGTGGTGCCTGTCCATCTGGCCAACAGTTGATATGCATTCTTTAAATTACTGTCAAAATGAAGCATACTGATTGAATTAGTATTTAACTTCACTCATGGATCGACATCTTTTGTTAATCCAAATACCGCCTATGTAACAAGTGCTGTGTTGCCTGTGGGTACGGTGGAAGGTGGAATAACCAGTGCCTCTGTTATTTGGCGTTTTCATTCTACTGAATAAATGAATCAGGCAATAAGCAAGTAAATAAATGAATACACAAAGTAAAGGCAGATCAAAAGTGGTGCTGTTGTGGATATTCAAGAGGCTTGGGTAGAGAATAACTGGGGAAGTGACAGTAGGTAGGGTAATTACAAAGAGCCTGTCTGCTGAGGGGCCATTTCTACAGAAAAGGAGAAGGTGCTAGTCATGGAAAAAGGGCAAGAGGCAAGGAATTTGGGGCAGAGAAAAGAGCGAGACCAAAGCCCTGTGTGGGGATGAAGCTTGATGTGGAAACTTGATGCAGAGGACAAAAATGTAGCCGGAGGGATGGGAAGGTCAGCTCCTGCAGGTGCCTTCAAGATAAGGAGGGATGTGTCCTTCCACCCATAGAGCAGGAAGAGGTTGCTGAAAGTATTTAATCAGGAGAATGTATAGGTTAAAAGAAAAACTCACACTGGCTGATCCAATTAAGCTCATTTTGTGACACTCAAATAGCTGGCTTTCTACTTCAAATCAGACTTACCTTTTAAAAGATTTCATTCCAATGTTTCAGTGAGCAGTTATCTCCTTTCCTCCCATGCTTAATGAGAAATAAAATACTGATTTAGGGTCCAGGTGGTGATTGAGTTGGACGGTGTCCATGATTGAAATTAAGAAGTAAGTTAGAGTTGGCCAAGCCACCAGCAGAGAGGCATCTTCATGAACATTTGCTCTCACCGTGGCTACAGAGGGATTGTGAATATCCATTTTCTCTTCTTTCTTTAGTGCGATATTTGTCAATAGCATTCCAAGCTGTCTTTTCCTTTCTTGGCTTGACTACTAGCCCCTTTCCCATGGTACAGTTTCACAGACCTGTGCCTTATATTCTGCTCTGCACTTTCCCTGGACATTCTTTGTAAAAGAGTTCTTAAGGTTTTTTTTTTTTTTTTTTTTTTAAATTGCATTTTAGGTTTTGGGGTAGGTTTTCTATCTTCTGCCATGGAATTTGGGAGAAAATGTTTTATCTTTATGCCATGATGTTGCTCTGTTAGATAAACCTGAGCTCTTTTTCTAAAAGCTTTTAGAAAAAGAGCTCAGGTTTATCTAACAGAGCAACCTAGTCACCTTTGTAAAACCTTTGCCTAGCAACCTTATACAACTAAATTGCAAGTATAATTAAAGTCAATTTCACCTCTTCGTATCTCATTTTTGAGCTATTTCTTGAAAATACTGCCAAGAAATAGTTGCATTTGCACAAAAATGTGTGTTCCAATGGCTAAGCACTTTGTGAAGGACAACTGTCTAATACAGATTTTTTTTAAAAAGTTTTACTAAATATTAAATATTACATACTGGAAAGACAGTGCTCACTAAAAATGCAAATCCACATGACCGATGGCAGCACAAATAGGATTTGTATGAATTCTGACATTGATTTCAGCTCTGATGCTGAACATTGTCTTTCAATGCCTTTAATAATTACTCCTTGAAAGCAGTAAACCACATTGCTATGCGTGTACCTATGCAACAATCTTGCATGATCTGCACATGTACCCCAGAATCTAAAGTACAATTTAAAAAATAATAATAATATAATAAGAATTACTCCTTGATGGTGGCCACAGCCTGTCTGCATCCACCACAGCAAAGATACTGGCTGCAGCAAGGGAGGCATCTTAATGCCTTTAATAATTATCCCTTGATGGCAGTGGCAGCCTGTGTGGAGTGGCCACAGTGAAGATGCTGGCTGTAGCAGTGGAGGTATGGCTGGGGCTGTGCACTCTGGGGAGCTGGTGGAGGCCAGAAACAGGCAGGAGCCCTGCCCTTTACTGAACTGGGGCATCCCTGTGCTCCTGGGGGGCTGGTGCATGCTCCAATTTTGGAGCAAAGTTGTGGCCAAGCCCAGGCACTGTCATGACCCTGCCAGGTGTGTGAGCACTCAGGGTGGCACTGACATGCCTCCTGCTGCCTCAGCCCCCTCTGGACTTTGAGCCCTGACAAGCATAGGAAAGAGGCCAGGGGGGTGCTAATGGGAGCTTGGCACAGGCCTGCAGGTGCCCCTCAGCACAAACAGCCTGGGTGCCATGGATGGCATGTTGATGGCTGGAAGCAGACAGGTTCCTGGATAGAAAGGAGTGGGTCCTTGGTGAAACCCCATCTTCAGGCCAGGGATGGCCTGAAGCCTGGGTGCCAGGGTGCCAGTTCCAGGTGGAGTCTGTGGTCCAGAATGAGAACTTATGGTGCTTTTTCCAGGTCCGCCCATGGCCACCCATGGACCAATCAGCCCGCACTTCCTCCCTTCTGAGCCCATAAGAAACCTGGACTCAGCCAGACTCACACAGATGTAGGGACTACCAGCTGCAGAAAGGAGCTACCCACTTTGGATCTCCTCTCAGCTGAGAGCTGGATAGTAATTGGGATGGCCTGCCTGTAAATAGGAGCTACCCACTTTGGGTCTCCTCAGAGCTGTTCTGTCACTCAGTGAAGCTCCTCATCTCCAGTTGTCCACATGCCTCATTCTTCCTGGATGTTGGACAAGAGCTCAGGATATGCTGAATGGTGGAACTGAAAGAGCTGTAACACGAACAGAGCTGAAACATGCTCCCTGCTTGCCACAGGGAGCCCAGACTTAGGGAGTCCCTGAGCCAGGACTGTGACACCCTCTTTAGGGCTCTGTGCTTCCTGTCATCTCCAAGCTTCTGGATGCCACTATGTTTTTTGGTGCCTGCAGTGAAGGCTGCTTGCAGTATGCCTGGCCCAGCCACAGCTTTACATGGAGCTGGTGCCTGTGCCAGTGCCTGGAGCTGCCTGCCCCACCACAAGCAGCATGCCTGGCTGTGTGCAGCAGCCAGACCCCATGCTTGCTCATACACCCATCACTGCTCTGCATCTGGCTTGCCCTTGGTAGGCTTGGGATCTGGGCTGGTAACATGAACCAGCATCCTCCTGAACCAAGTGGGCAGAATGAGTCCAGTGGGTCTGAGCAAAACTTAAGCAAAGGTGCCACCAGCTACAGAAGTTGTGACTGGAAAAGTAACACCTTTAGGATTTGGCAACACCCTTTCAGACTTAACTTTTGTTTGCCTTTAAGTGATAATTTGTGAACTTATTCTCCTGCGTATTTCATTAATCACTTCAGTTATCTAATTCTTAAGTGACATTTGTTGTTTTTAAGGTCATCAAATCTTATAAATCTATTTCACCATTAGATAACATATTTTGCACCTAATTCACCTACCTGTCCAGCAGTTGGTTTTGTGTCTCCAGTTATCACCTTAATGGACGTGCTTTTGCCAGCTCCATTATGTCCTAATAGTCCTAAAACTTCACCTGAAAAAAAATGATTATACTTAATATTAATCTATTTTAATGGTAACATTAAGAGTAAAACATAGTTGAAGTCTATGTGACAAGCATTTGCTGTTAGTTGTCATTTAATAATCACAACTACCCTGAGAAGGTGTTATTGTACTCTCTTCTTATGTAGTTGGGGCAGAATCTCTCAATGATGAGGTTACTTTGCAAAGTCACATGATGGGAAGTGGCAAAACCACTCTTGGAAGCCAAGTGAGTCAGATTCTGTCTCCTGTGATTCTAACCTTGGTGCAATAATGGCACAAACTGAGGTCATCTAACACTTGCTGGCCTCGCCTTCAGAGTGTGCTGGCACAACCTGTCAGTCCTTTTGTGAAAAGCAATGAACATTAGGAAATCAACTGTGTTCATTTAATAGAAATCTTATGATTTCAGAAGCTCATCTTATTAGAGAGCTTGTGGTTTCATTGTAGATTTGACTAGGCTCCTCTTTGTGGGTGAATTAATTTAAGTTAGAAATGAACATGTAAGGGAAGCTGTCATTGTCACTCTCCTCTGCGTCTGCATGTGAACCAAGAGGTGGTGTCCAGAATAATGCTCATTAGGAGCCAGGAAGCTCTAAGGAGGGCTCTGAGCCTGCAGTGAAAGAGCCCCATGGCCAACCTTTTCTAACGCAGAAGGAGACATTTCTTGTGGCTATCTTTTTCTTCATCTTGGAAAAACAGCCTTTCCTCTTCCCTGCATACTCCTTGCGTAGACAGCTGGCAATGATGACTGGCTTCTGTAAATGACAAGAAGTTGTGACAGACCTTAATTCTCTCCACTAACTTTGATACAAAGTTTCATCTTCCCATTGGTTGGACCCTTTGTTGCCCAAGCCATGCCTCGGAGAAGAACTTCTATTTGGTGACATGCTCCTCGGCCATGCCCCTATCCTAACACCTGGTTTTGGAGAGGAGAGACTATCATTTCCTCTCCTACAAAGGCAGTTTTTTTCAGGAGCACATTATTTTATACAGCTTGCCTGTCCTTTCAGAATAAACAGGGGCAATGAGATTTAGAGAAGCACTGATTATCCTCAAATGATGAAACAAATGCTGTGGGCTGGACTTGACCCTGAATTTGTACTGTGCACTTTCTCCATCAAGCAATGATACTTGTTGCTTAGCTCAGTTTCTGAAATTCTTTCTTGGCTTTAATAATTTCTATTGCACTCTATTTTTAATTTATTCTAAGAACAACAAAAGAATTAACTTGACTTTTAATCTGCTCATTTAGTTGCAAAAATGGCAACTACCTACTAAAATAATGATCATTTGTAAGGAATAGAGAAACTCAAGATTATTTGAGAATTAGGCTAGTCGATTGACTAATAAAAAACATTTGTGTTACATTTTACCTCATCAAAATTAGTAGAATTCAAGGCATTTGCTGTTCTCACTCTTTCCATCTGAACATCTTCATCTTCCCCTTCTGGTTCTTCTGGATTTTGACACACATCACTGCTTCTTGGATAAATTCTAGGGTCCAAACCATCCATTAATAATTGATTTCTGGCTTTCATCTTTGTACAAAAAGTTGCACTCTTTAAAGCTCATTTTTGAGTAGTATGAGCAATTAACAAACGATCATAATCTCCCTTCACAACTCCCATCCCCTTACAACTTCCTTATCTATACAAATATGTTTTTATTAATATCAATAATAACTTGAAATAACTAATAGCTGACAAAGGATTCTTATATGATAACTCAATAAAGTACTTTTTCTGGGAATCCTAGCTTTGACACCAAAATGTTGACATCTTATGTTTTCATGAGGAAAATGGGACAGGATATTTGTAATGAGGAGTTTCTAACGACATACAAGTTAGATGCTTGATCTCTCATTAAGCCTGACCATTTCTTTGGAATATGTGACATATTTACTTTTCCTCTCCATTCTAAGTCTGATCATATCCAGGATGTACTTATTCTAGTCTCTCTTCCCCATGTGCCTCCTCCATACTGATCTCGGAAGATTTCCTGAAGGTCTGCTTTCATCTTGGCAGTCTCCCATCCAACTTTCTATAATAGCAAAAGATGAAATTTATGTGGTATGGGAGACCCAGAGGGAGTAAGATGCTTATGGTTCCTTCTTTGTATGGTGCCCAAACCAGTTTCAGCTTTTAAGTCCCATTAATAACTGAACCAGTCTGTGATCCAATGACTGGCATGCTTGTTACCAGGAAAGAACACAGCTATTCGTGTCCCTGGCCAGTGGACCACTCTGTTCCTTCCTCTTGGATGAACAGCGTTTCTTCAACTGGCAATACACTGTTTGTTAGATGGGGCTGGCCACAGGGAACTTTCCTCAGTGCTTCACTGTACGTAGTGTCAGATAGAGCCTTAATACTCCATGTTTTAGGTCTATTTCTTCCACTAGATCATAGTCTTCTTGGGTTTAGGTATCTGGATCTGTATTATTTGTATGGGCACATGGTTCCTACTCCAGCCTATCCTAGCACGTGGCACCTCTTTGTTAATGATTTGATTTATGCATAAAAAAGTTATGATATTAACCAACAAAAAAAAAATCTGATTTGATTTTTCCAACCTAAAAAAAGGATCCTTTCTCATTAATTTCTTTCCAAACTTCCATTCCAGACATCGAAGTGTAAAAAGAAAAATGATAAAATGAAGGAAAGGCTAGGAATAAAGAGAGATGCATAGTTAGAAACATAAAAAGATAATTGTTTAATGTCAGAGATGCACTATAAATAATTGAACTTCTACAAAAATACATTCAGTAAAATAATTACAAATTTCTAATAACCTATCTACCAAATTCTAAAACTGCCAAGTTCATTTTCAATTTTTTTAATAGAAACATTGGAAACAACTATAGTTATGTGACATCATTACTTTCTCATCTCCTCTAAGAGTTGTGTCCTTAAAATTTGGGAGGCACATTTTCTAGTCAGTTGATCTTCATAAAAATAACTCTTCCAGATTTTACAAGCATTATATCTCCTTGAGCTATAGAAACCTATGTCTCTAACTTAATAAAAAAATTTTCACAGTGTGTACAGGAATAAAAATTATTAAATTTAGTAAAAAGCAATAATTTTTAAAGAGGACTGTGTTCTTACAATTAGTAATACCAGAACTGCCTGTACATTCTTTGGCTCTCCACCAAAGAAAGGAGATAAGAAGAACTGCAAAAGAAAAGACAATTGTTAAACAGAAGTTTTTTGTTTCCTGAATTTTGTCCACATATATGTGAATTGGCCCTAAACAGCCCTACTAACATTTGACCATAAATATCACCTAAGTGCCCTTTCTAAAGTATATAGCAAGGGGCTGTCTTCCTTCCTCCCAAGGTCGATGAGCTTTTATTTGAAGCAATAGCATTTATTAATTACCAATCACCTGGCGAGAGAATCCTGGAGATCTATGCTAACCTCCCCAAACAGTGAGAGACAGTGTTTATTCCATTCTTCTCACACAGAACTTCACACCTGCCTGTGCCCATCGTTTCTCTCTGGGGCGCTTTGTCTTCCTTTCCCCTTCCCATAGATACCTCTTCACTCATGTACTGTAACTTCCTCCCTTTTGCAGGAGTATACGAATCAGTCAGCCAGAAAAAAAGGACTTTGTTTATATTGGGTGCTTCTTTAGAACTCTGAAATCCCAAAGATCAGGAACATTTCATTTGCTTCCTTCTGAAGCTGAGCATATCCAGGAAGGAATAAGGCCCCAGATGAGTATAAGGACTGCTCTATTTCCCACTACCCTTTACCCTTCCTCCCTATATATTAACCAGGACCAGATTTTCCATCACAAGTCAGCTAGAACATATTGTCTTATCTGGAAGAAAATCAGTTGGATTCCATGAGGTGGAAATCTTCGAACCCCATGCATTTTAAACATGTTGTAGTACACCTTCCACACTGGGCAAAGCTTCACAGCTGGTCATGAGTTTCAGGGCACTGGGACAGACTGTGTCATTACTTACATGATAAGATAAGAACAAACAGCCAATAATTGTGGAAGGTGGTATTAAGAAGGTGAAGATAAATGGAATTGCAATTTCATACATACTGAATGCAAATCCAGCCACAGAGAATAAAGTGATCTAAAAAAAAAAGTAAATATAAATGTTAATCACTCTGAATTTCAATGTAAGTTCCAAATTAAGGTGGCTCATCTTGAAGATATTACTAATTTCAACTCCAACCTCACAAACTAAGCTGAAATCGGTATATCTTCATTAACATTTTATTTTAATGACTCAGCCAAATCCTTTGGCCTAGGGTTTCACAAATGAGGCATTACTTGATAAATGTAGGATTCGATATATAGATTCTTTTTTTCTGTTTTTTGAGATGGAATCTTGCTCTGTCACCCAGGCAGAAGTTCAGTAGCGTGATCATGGCTTATTGTAGCCTTGAACTCCTGGGCTCAAGTGATATTCCTCTCTCAGATTTTCATATAGCTGGGACTACAGGTGCGCACCAACATGCCCAGCTAACATTTCTGTATTTTTAGTAGAGATGGGGATTCACCATGTTGCCCAGGCTGTTCTCTAACTCCTGGGCTCAAGTGATCCACTGATCTAGGCCTCCCAATGTAAACCCAGCACCAGTATATATGATATTTTAATTAAAGTAGATAAACTTTAAAAAATAAAAGTAGATAAGCAAAAAACAAAGAATAAAATTGAAATTGATATCTAACAGGAATAAAACAACAAGAACAGGAGACTTTTGGTAACTATACCAGTGGGAAATAAAAGCATTTAACAACATGGAACGGCTTAAGCAGAAGTACTAAAATACAAAATTCAGGGAGAAGAGAAAGTGATAGATATACTACAAGCCCTCACATTTTACCTTCTAAAACACTGCAATGACTTCTTGAAAGGTTTTTCTCTTCTAATGTCTCTGTCTTCCAAACCATCATCTTTATGGCTATCAAGATATTCTTCCTCCAAGTTTATCTCTAATCCTATTTATGTTCTGTGCTATAAGCTTTTACGGCATCCCATAGCCCATAGAAAAAATTCTTGAGCATATTATTTAAGGGCAGCCGTAATTTTATTTTTTGCCATAACTAGGACCATGGCATTCTGCACCATTTTTTTGGTCCATATCTAGAAGAGATTATTACCAGTTCCTGGGATCAGCTTGAGCTTTTTCCCTTCTAGGTTTCTGTTCATTATTTCTATTCACACCTTATACTTCTCTCAGCGAAAATCTTACTCTTTTTCAGATTTCACTTTTTACAAGAAATCTCTGCTTTCATTTTCATAAATGAATCTCTCCCTTATCTGTTTTGTCATATACCTCTTTATTCAGTTGTACAACAGACTCTTAAGATGGAAAATAACTCATGACTCTGTTTTAATAAGTGGCTGATGACTTATCTGTTTATCTTTTGAGAGCTCTTTCAGGTTTAAAACTGTGTAATATCTTTTCTCCCATTATCAATCTTAACTTGGACATACTGCTGAAGTCAACATTTATTGAATTAATAATTTATTTTTGCCATCCTGAAATCATAGGATTAGAATACATACTCTTAAATCATACACATTTTTCCTCCTAATTTAGACAAAAGAAAGCTGGCATTACAAAATGAATTCTCAGTAGGGAGTTTGGTGCAGTAGTTTCCAGTTTTAATCATGTCAGTAACAGAATTTGTAATCTTGTGTTAATGAGGGTTTTGGGGCTTATTTCTTTTTCAGTAAAAAGAAGATATAGATGCTTTACCGGTTTCCTTCTAGCTTGGTATTTTATAGTTCTAGAAACAATCTGGCTACTTTAAACAAAGAAAAGCATGAAAAAAGGTACAGGTTTTGAAAAGAATCCATATATGAGGCAAATGTAAAATATTTTAGACCATAATATTATCATCCTATAGAGGGAAAAATTTAAATAATTAGCTCAGAATTATATATTGAATATATACAGTATACATCCACAAGAAACATACTTACAATATAGAAACAAAATGACCAAATGCCACTGTTTTTTCTCCCTTTGTGAAAGATGAACGAAATCACATACGTCATGAAGATAAGGGAAAAAGAATAACCCACAGCACATGGGATCTAAAATCAACAGGAATGTGAAGCTTAGTGAAATGCAAGCAAGGAAAACATTTAGGATCCAAAACACTGTTATAGCCCAGGGTTTTATAGTTCTTTAATTTATTACCATATAAACATTGATGGAAATATTTCAAAATTTCAAATTAAATCACACAATGATATTGCGAATATTTTCACTTACTTGAATATTGTCACTTACTTGAATAATATGGATTACAGTTACAAATATTTCTTCGAACTCTAAAACGTAGCTCACTAAAAATATAAAAACGAACATCAGGAAGTACAGGGAAACATCCACCAGCGCCTGCCCAAACCAGTAAGCAGAAGGGAAGAGTCCCGAAATCCGTAGCTGGGACCGAGCTCTGTTCTAATTAGGAGACAGCAAAGATACAAAGTTTGCTGCTTAAAAAAATGTGGATTATGCAAGGAAGTATTCCAGCAAAATCTTTATGTGTAACAATTCTAGATTATGGCTACAAATGTAATCTGGACTAAGGGATGTGGATAGTTACAAACGTAAATAACCAGTCTGCTGCCTTAATGAACTACACTGACATTCATCACACACCTCGTAGAAATATGTAAATGAGGACCTTAGAATAATCAAGGCATGAACACTGCGGCAAACAAAACAGTGATTTATGACTTACAAGGGGGTAAGAGTGAGTGGGAAAGACAGTTTACTCCTCTAAACAACTAACTTCTCATTACCGTGATTCGAAGTACATATGTATATGTACACACACACACACACACACACACACACACACACAAACACAATTGCTTCATCCTTCAATTGAAATAAAAGAAATGGAGTTTTGTTCTGCCATAGTCCACATTCATATATTTATCATTCATTCAAATATTTATGTGTATGTATATAAGTATAAACAAATTTATAAATGTAAATATATTTTACATTGTCATTCTGTAAACAAACATATTAAATTAAATGTTTTAAAAGTACTTATGAAGTGTTGTGGTTTTCAGTATAATCAATAGGTTTATACATTAAACTATTCTAATAGTTGTGAAATTTTTTCTTTCAAAAAATACTTAAATTCATTTATTGATGGGCTTTGATGAGCTAAATGATGTTTCTGCCTGAGACATCATTTGACCTGAAGATTCACATCAGAGCCTCCCAACATCAGACACAGGTCTATGCAGGTAGTTGAATTGGTAAGGAATTGATTGACTCAACACATGAGTGGAGGTGAGAGAAGAATGAAGGATGATTTTCAGATCTTTAGAAATGACTGAGCATATGGTGCCGCTATCTATGGAGAAAGTAGGAAGAGGGGAGTATGTTATAGTAGCTATACATTCAGTTCAGGCTTGGAAGCACGAAGCTTGAGACATCTGTTTTGCCTGTAGTAGAAATGCTGAGAAGGGATTTGTATTAACATTGGAGGACAAATTAGATACAAGTATAGATCTGGGATAGAGTCAGATCTGGGGGTGACCAGCCGGTAGAGGGGATTTGAAGCCATAGAGCTAGATGGGCTTGCCTAAGACAGAATGGCATCTAAGATGAGAAGACAGCCAAGGGCCAATATCAGGATTTCAGAAATTTAGAGATTATATAGAGGAATGAGAATCTCCAAAGGAGACAAACAATGGACAGTCTTAGGATAACCATGGAGAAACTGTGGCCTCACAAAAGCCAAAGAAAGTGTTCATGTTTCCTATGGAGGAAGTTTTAAAGTTTGGATTATGTTAGTTACATCACACTACTAAAAGAATTTCTTGAGATTCCTGCATGTTCCACCTGAAAAGGGAATATTACATAAATTGCACACTCTTTTTGTGGGCAACAGAGAGAGAGAGAAAATGAAACAGATGAAGATGACACAGTAGAAATGCTTAAATGAGGTTTCATGGACTTTTTTCATAAAGTCACAAAAACTGAGTGCTAAAGCACATTTTTATTGAAACCTGTTAAGTAAAGCCAATGCAAGCTGGCCTGCATTGATTAATCATATAAATTCACTGCCTGTGATTGCCACTCAAAATCTGGTTCCACTGCAGAACTACCGAATCAGAATCATCTTTTAAACAAGATTCTCAGATAATTTGTAGACACATTTTAGATTCATTTGGATTAATAAAAGAGTATCCGTAAATAAAAATTCATAGGTTGTAAGTTCCATATTGAAATTCTCTCTTTATCTTTTCAAGTTCTCATATTTCCAAAAACATCATTTCCTTTTATTTCAACAATATCTTTTTAATTAATTTTTTGAGGTATAATTCTCAAACAAGAAAAAGTACCCATATTACATATATAGTTGAATGAAGTCTGATGAATGCATATGTTCCCATACCACAATCACAGGTAAGGTGTGGAACACCCTCTGAAGTTTCCCATGATACTTTGAAGTCCATAGTCTTTATCATTGGTTACAAGTGACCTCCCCTCACTACACCCCGAGACTGCCTTCTGTCACTGTAGATTAATTTTACCTTTCTAAGAATTTTATATAAATTAAATCATCCAAATTAAAAGTACCTAATCATTTGTGGTTATCATTTCCTCAGTGTAATGGTTCTAAGATTCACCTGTGTTGGTGCATTTATTAGTTGTTCGTCTGTTATATTGCTGAGTAGTATTCCATTGTATGGCTATATCAGAATTTGTTTATCAATTCACTGTTTGCGGGACACTTGGGTCATTTCAAGTTGTTGTCTATTATAACTAATGCTGTTCAGAACATTAATGTTCAAGAGTTTAAGTGGAAAGATGTTTTCTTTTGAGTAAATACTTAGGAGAAGAATTGCTATGTCATAATAATAAGTATATTTTTAACTTTATAAGAAACAGCCAAATTATTTTGCAACATGATTGTACAATTTATGTTCCCACCCAATGCATGGGAGTTCTAGTTTCTCCACATCCTCATAAACTCTTGATATTGATAGTCATTCTAACATTAGTTTTGTTGAGCGTGTAGAGCTATTTCATTGAGGTTATTTTCCTGATTACTCGTGATATTAACCATCTTTTCATGGGAGTATTTTCCATCTGTACATCTTCTTTGGTAGTGCATATATTCAAATACTTTGTCCTTTTTAATACTCAGGTTATCCTCTTTTACAGAGGTATGAGAGTTCTTTACATATTCTTGATACAAATCTTTGTCACATATATAAGTATTGTGAATATTTTTCTCCCAGTCTGTGGCTTGCCTTTTATTTATTTTTTAAATTAGTTACTTAATTTATTTTTTGAGATGGAGTCTGTCACTCAGGGTGGAGTGCAGTGACACAATCTCAGCTCACTGCATCCTCTGCCTTCTGGGTTCATCAAGCGATTCTCCTGCCTCAGCCTCCCACATAGCTGGGATCACAGGCACACACCATCACACCCAGCTAACTTTCGTATTCTTAGTAGATACGGGGTTTCACCTTGTTAGTCAGGCTGATGTAGAACTCATGACCTCAAATGATCTGCCCACCTCAGCTTCCCAACGTGCTGGGATTACATGCATGAGCCACCAAGCTCGGCGGCCTTTTGTTTTTTATTGGTGTTTTACAAAGAGCAGAAGCTTTTAACTTTGATGAAGTTCAAGTTATCTTTTTTAAAATTACATATGCTTCTTCTTCCCTATCTGAAAAATATCACCTATGTCAAGATCTGTGATTCATTTCAAATTAATTTTGTGCACGGTGTGATGGAAGTTAAGAATTTTTTTTTTCAGAATGATACAAACTTGTTCCACCACAATTTGTTAAAAAGTCCAATCTTACCCTCATTTAAGTTATTTGATAACTTTGTTGAAAATCAATTGATACATGTGTGAGTTTATTTCTGAAATGTCTATTTCATTTCAAATATCTACATAATTATTAATACAACACATTCTTAATTACTAAAAATTTGTAGTGAGCCTTGAAATCAGAAGCATATTTTCCAACTTTGCTTTTTTTTTTCAAAGTTATTTTGTCTATTCTAGTTTGTTGTCATATCCAAATAATGTTCAGAATAATTCTCTGTCACTTATTTATCTATATTTTTCAATTTACAAAACTTTCTTTTATTTTTATAACTTAGAATTTGTCTGAATTGGCTGTTCAATTAAGCATGTATAAATTTTCTTAAGAAAACTCCCATAAAATTACCTTCAGCTTCTGATTATGCAAAATAATGGAAGTTGCAATTACTTATTACTACCTTACAATCATCGATGCTGCTCATGGCAATGTAAGGTGGGCAACTCGATGTTAAAAGCAGCCAGAACATGATATATCCCAGGAATTCGAGTGGATAGCTCTGTCCATTCTGAAAATGCAAAGAATACAATGAATTGAATGAAGACATTTTAGACCAGGTTTACATAATTCTGCTTTAGGTCCCTTTTGAGATTCTCAGGCTCTCTCATTATCCTTCCAGTTTTGACACTTAAATCTTGGCTTTATACTCAAATTTATAGATAAGTGATTGAAGAAGATGAATATACTGATAACATTTGGAAAATAATAAGAGCAAGATTTTTCTCTTTTCTTACCTTATGATTCTAAAATTTATTTTGGTGCTAAATGACAAATTATAATTCACAGTTGACAGTTGACACATTCAATTTCTTTTTCTTTTTTCTTTCTTTCTTTTTTTTTTTTTTTTTTGAGACGGAGTTTTGCTCTTGTTACCCAGGCTGGAGTGCAATGGCGCGATCTCGGCTCACCGCAACCTCCGCCTCCTGGGTTCAGGCAATTCTCCTGCCTCAGCCTCCTGAGTAGCTGGGATTACAGGCACGCGCCACCATGCCCAGCTAATTTTTTGTATTTTTAGTAGAGACAGGGTTTCACCATGTTGACCAGGATGGTCTTGATCTCTTGACCTCGTGATCCACCTGCCTCAGCCTCCCAAAGTGCTGGGATTACAGGCTTGAGCCACCGCGGCCGGCAATTTCTTAACTGACCTTTATATCAAATGTCACAGCTTGACTCAAAAAATACCTGACATTTTATGGGTACAGTGATAATAAGTTAGTTTTTTAGGTACATCATGTGACCAGATAAATATTGGTTGAGGATTTAAAAGTAGAGATAAAGTACTAGAAGGGAGAGCAAAAACACCAAGAAAACCTTTCCTTAGTTCCATCTGTTGTTGCTTCTGTTTGTAACAATCTTTAAGGATAAAAGATCACAAACTGTCTTGAAAGCCAGTCTCATGTTATTTTCATGATTCACATAGTTGCTTGTGTGATTAAATACACTACTGAAGAAAGTTATAACAAGACCCTGGTAGTCTTCAGCTTGGTCACTAGAAAGCCACTTGCTAAGATTCCAGCTCATTGTCAGTATGCTTCCAGAATGCCCTGAGCTCAGTACTTAGTGGCCAATCTATTGACTTTGGGGGGGATAGAAGCAACTTCTGAAACTCCAGGAAACTCAGTTTGGGGGCAATGAGCAGGTAAAATACAACAGAGAATGAAATGAGTTGCTGGGGTTATTGGTTAAAGTGAATATATCAGGCACATAGATACAGAGTCAGCTGAGTTAATTCATTCATTATTAGCTCCAATAATTAATGGTATCTAATTCATTCTAGTTGAACAGGATATCTTGATAGACAGAAGTCTGAGGCAATTTGCCCAATTATGTATACTGCTCTCAGAAACCAAAAAATTAAAAGGTCTTCATAGTCACAAAACGTTAATTAAATGAACCACAGCATATATTCCAAAATTAATTCATACTTGATGGGTGACTAAAATCTTTTACTTTAATGATAAAATTTCTTGCACAACCTTAATTAAAGGAAGTTTTACCTCCTGAGCACACAGTGAAATATGATGTGAGAAGGTAACTGAAGATCTTGCTGAAACATACAAAAATAATAATGGCAGCTGGGTGCAGCGATTCACACCTGTAATCCCAGCACTTTGGGAGGCCAACATGGGAGGATCTCTTGAGCCCAGGAGTTCGAGGTTACAGTGAGCTATCATCCCACCACTGCACTTCACCTGGGTGGCAGAGCGAGACCCTGCCTCTAAAAGTAAATGTAAAAGAATGACAGATATGTGGTCTATTTTAGGTATACATGATTATTAGCCATATATATTATCATAAAACCCTGGAGTGGGATGTAGATAATTTGATGACCCTAACACTAACTTGTGTACTTAACAATTAAGTTGTTTCATGTTTATCATGTTGCAGGTTTTTTCCTAGGTACAAGGTATTCATATAGTGTTAAAAACACATGATCTTGGCCGGGCGCGGTGGCTCAAGCTTGTAATCCCAGCACTTTGGGAGGCCGAGACGGGTGGATCACGAGGTCGAGAGATCGAGACCATCCTGGTCAACATGGTGAAACCCCATCTCTACTAAAAAAATACAAAAAATTAGCTGGGCATGGTGGCACGTGCCTGTAATTCCAGCTACTCAGGAGGCTGAGGCAGGAGAATTGCCTGAACCCAGGAGGCGGAGGTTGCGGTGAGCCGAGATCGCGCCATTGCACTCCAGCCTGGGTAACAAGAGCGAAACTCCGTCTCAAAAAAAAAAAAAAAAACACATGATCTTTGTGCTTAAAGAACTCTCCGATAGGGAGAAATATATGTATACAATAATTAAATAAGAATCATTACAAACTGTGATAGGTATTCTGGTTCTAAACTTAAAGGGCTGTATATATTCCAATCACTTGGCCCGTTGTTTAAAAGTAAATTCCATCTTCTCACCATCTCCATAAATGAAAGTGTTTGATTGGTCTGGAATAGGGCAGGGGAATTAATATTTTTGACAAGAATCTGCAGTAATTCTAAGGTTGACAGTCTGCAATTATAGCCTGAACTTTGTCTTGAATTTCTTTTGTAAAATGTCTACAAGTAATAATAAAGCCCCTTTCTTCCTTTGTTCCTTCCTTCATTCTTTCCTTCATTCATTTGTTCACTCCTTCCTTCCTGTCTCCTTTGTTTCATTTGTTTTTTATTCTTGTGTGGTCACACTGCTGTACGATTTCATTTTTATTGCTTCATATTCTCTTTGAAAAATGTTTTGTTAGTTTTATTTTACTTTAAAAAAATGAGGTTCTGAAAAGGTATTGATTTTCCAAAGTCACAGAACTAGAATGAGTCCAAATGTTAATTTATTATGCAGTGGTTTACTCAATAAAGACAAGATTCCAGCATTTAAACAGTGATCTGGGAGATTTCTGACAGAAGAGAGTCAGGAATTGTAAGATTGTATATACTTACCTCCAAAAATGTACCTCTTTCAGTATGGATATGTACTGACGGTTTAACCATTCCAAGTAACCCATTACTAACAACATCCATAAGAACTGGGAAGCAATTCAATCTTTTGGCATTGCATGCTAACGAAAAGCTGTAATTCTAAAATATAACAAATAAGGATATAAGTTCTCATATATCTTCATTTTGTTTTCTAAAAAAGTCAAAATTCCGTATTTAAATTTAAGATATTATGTTTTTATATGGTGTCAAATAATCAAAATAAAGGGCCAAACACTGTATAAGTAAAAGCATACACTATAAGTAAATCAAAACATGTATATAGTAAAACAAAATCATGTATCTGATATTAAAAACACCAGATATCTTGCTATATCATATGTTCAATGTTTATTGCTTGAGAACAAAACAGAAGTTTTGGAATACATGTATTATAAAATCCTTGAGAGGAAATACAACATTTTTGAACTTAAATATGGACTTGACAGTAGGTATTCTATAGTATATATTTTGCTAATAGATTGTGCCAGTAGACAATGATTGATACATGAATTATTTGTGCCAGTGAATACAATTCACTAAGTAATAAATGAAAGCAGTATTTGTTTTTCATTTTTTCAGTATTGAAGTTGGAGGCCTGGGTATATTGATATTATGTTAGCTTTTCACATTTTTTCAGAAGGATTATTAGAGACCTGCATACCTTTTCATTACCACACACTGTGATTGCTCCATTATAAGATGGGTCATCTGTGCCATTTCTAGTTCCAAATGCATCCACTTCTAAAGCTATCTTCTGGTGTTCCAAAGAATGTATAAAGTCATCAATGCTTGCCCCTAATGTGTAAAGACGTTAGATATCACAAAACTAAAAAAATTAATATCAAGTTGTGTAGTCAAATTATAATTAATGTTATTATGTGATGCAGTAATACGGACTATCAGGATATTTTCCACATGCTTGCTAATGTGAATTAAAATATCTATTTATTTCTCATGGAATTACTTCATGATTTTTGATTTTTTTAATTGTACATATTTTTATTTGCTTATTACTATTAATGTAAAAGATTTTTTTAGTGCCAAATGTCTTTCAACATTGAGTTCTTTTTAGAATATTACAATGAATGGCCATAACCAAGAATGAATGATACAGATAACTTTGTATCTGTATCATTATCATTATCATTTAATGATAATGATACCTTTAATAATACAGATAACTTCTATCGATTAACCAAGAAATTTGCTAAAACTCACTTTATTACTGCTAGATTATTAATTAATTTTCAAAATTTTCTTGACACAGGAAGACAACACATAGACTAGCAATGTGAGTAGCTCTGTAGACCTTCTCCCCAGAAAAAACAATCATAACTTACAAAAATTCCTTAAAAAACAACAAATTAAAATATTTTAAAATTGTTCTAAGAGCATACAGAAAACAATGACACATATATTTAATAAAATCTACTAAATCTAAGTTAAAACGCTATGAAATTGTGGCATTTAAGTCACCACATGATCCCTCCACTCCCCACTTCCTTCCCAGATCTGTCTAACAGAAGCTTCACTCTAAAAGGGTGTAGCCAAGAACCAGGGATCCTTCTTCTCCAAGCCCAGTTCAGGGATACAGTATCTTCCTGGGAGGGGCTGCCCATCAACTTTTCTCATTTCCCCACAACTGTGTTACAGAAGATCAATACCAGACCAGAGTGGCTAAGAGAGCTGGAGGTCTCTTCCTCCACCCAGTCCCTGATCCTAGGTGGAAGCTCTCCTGTAGGCATAAGGGGCCAAAAGCACCAGGGCACAATCATCCTTGTCCCATCTCATGTGTAGGGCAGACTTTCCATGACAGGAGAGGCAAGCTGAGAAGACACCCCCGCCAAGTACCCTGCTCATAAAACAGGAGCTCCACACCAAGAGAATCAGGCATGATCCATGCTTCCAAATCTGAAGCAACAGTGAGATTGTTGTTTCAGGAGCAGAGACAAGCCATAAGAATAGTATGTGCTGAAACCCTCCCTCAGGAAACTGACTTTAGCTGGAACAGAGTTTGGGAGGTTCAGGCCTCAGAGTGCACTAAAAACCATCAAGATTTTGTTAGTAAGCAACTGACAGGAGATTGCAATTCACTAGGTTAAACAATACACCAGCTAAACGTTTACTAGAGAGAGCAGCAAAACAGTTAAGAAGAGCCCTTCTGTGGCGAGGACAAACCTTAATAACTGGCCTCAAAGACTTTTCCTACAAACAAGACTATATTTATATTAGCGCTCCCTTATCCATGGTTTCGCTTTCTGCTGTTTTAGTTACTTTTAGTCCACTGAAGTTCTAAAATGCAAAATGAAAAATTCCAGAGAAAAACACGTATAAGTTTTAAATTGCATGCCATTCTGAGCAGCTTGATGAAATCTCATATTGTCCACTCTGTCCTGTGTAAGATATGAATCAGCCCTTTGCCCACTTTGTCCACATTGCATATGCTACCTACTCATTGGCCGCTTAGTAGCCACCTCAGTTATCAGATCAACTATCAAAGTGCTTATGCTTAAGTAACCCTTATTTTACTTAATAGTGGCCCCAAAGCACAAGAGGAGTAATGCTGGCAATTTGGATATGTCAAAGAGAAGCCATATATTGATTTCTTTAAGTGAAAAGGTGAAAGGTGTTGACTTAATAAGGAAAGGAAAAAAAAAATTGTATGCTGAGGTTGCTTGGATCTTAGCAAGTCTCTTCTGTGAATTGTGAAGAAGAAAAAAGAAACTCATGCTAGTCTTGCTGTTTTACCTCAGACTGTAAAAGCTATGGCCACAGTACATGATAAGTGCTTAGTTAAGATGGAAAAGGTAATAAATTTGTGGACAAAAAACATGAACAGAATGTGTTCTCATTGATGACTATTAGGTTTGGTACTATCTATGGTTTCAGGCATCTACTAGGGATCTTGTAATGTTTCAGATGACAGGGAATTACTGTAATTGGATTAAACTATGGAGCAATTTGTGCATATGGGCATTTTTGAAAACAACCGACCAATCAGCTTGCTACTGGTGGTGACTAACAACTGAATGCGATACCAGTAGAGTTCACTGGTTTAATGGAGAGATCAAGGAAAGAATCCAAGAAAGGTCTGCCAAATCTATCGCCATCTCAGGAGAACAATGCACTTAGCAAAGTTATGTCTCTAAAGAATGGCATCAGAGTTGTATAAAGCAGGGGAAATGAGCAAATAATAATAACAAGCTTCAAGACATTATCCAAAGTTGTTACAAAGTATTGTTTTAAATGTCCAGTTTTCAACCAAAATTATGAGACATCTTAAAAAATAAGAAAGTGTCACCCTTATACAGGAAAAAAAAAAGTAAGCAACAAGAACTGCCTTTGGCAGGCCCAGGTAACAAATATGAAAAACAGACTACAAAGCAGCTATTGCAAGTATGCTCAAAGAACCAAAAGAAAACATGTTTAGAAAAGTAAAGAAAGGTATGATGACAATGTCTCTTCAAATACATTATACCAATAAAAAGGTTTTTTTTTAAAATAATAAATAGCCAAATAGAAATTCTGGAGTTGAAAATACAATAATTGAAATGAAAAATTCACTGGAGTAGCTCAACCACAAATTTGAATGATCAGTAGAAAGAATTAGCAAACCTGAAGATAGATGAAATGTGATTATGCAATCTGAAGAATAATAAAAAAAAATCCCACAATCTAAGAAAAATGTGGGACATTATTAATCACACTATTTCACATGCATGGCAGTACCAGAAGAAAAGGAGCAAGATAAAGGAAGAGGAAAAGAACCATTGAAGAAATAATGACTGCAAATTTACCGACTTGATTGAAAACTTTGAACATCTGAGAATTTCAACAAACTCCAAGTAGGATATATGAAAAGAGATCCAAACCCAGACCCATCGGAGTAAAAATGGTGAAGACAAAGGCAAAGAGAATGTTTCCTTAATGATGTATAAGGAAACACCAATATGAACCCAGCTATTTCATCAGAAACAAAAGAAGCCACAACACAGCAAAATGACATATTCAAAGTGCTGAAAAAATTCAATCAAGCATTTTATATTTAGCAAAACTGGCTTTCAAAGATGATGGTAGTAATAGGTACAATGTACACTATTTGAGTGATGGTTACGCTAAAAGCTCAGACTTCACCACTACACAATATAACCATGTAGCAAAACTGTACTTCTTTCCTCCTAATCTATAAAAATAAAAACAAATAATAAAAAGATGAAAGTATCACAGAACTTTTTTTTACAAAGACTTGCCTTATAAGAAATACTTAAAACTGAAAGCAAATAACCCCAGATGGCAATCCGAATCCAAGTGAAAAGGCCAAAGAGGATCAACAAAAACAACTATGTACTTATAATTGGTAGTATAAATACACGGTTTTCCGTCTCTTGTATTAAATCATTTTAAAAGCAATTGTATAATGCATTATGTATATAATTTTATTATCAAGGCTATACAAATATAGATGTAAAATATTTGAAAAAAATGGCACAAAGGAGGCAGGTGGAAGCCTAGCTGTATTGGAGTAAGGAAATCACATAAAATGATAATATAAATTCACAGGAACAAATGAAGAGAACAAGAAATGGCAAATAATCTTAACTCTTTCATTTTATATGGCTGTATTCACTATTCCACATTTTGATGTTATTATTATGCATATTACATCTATATACTTTAAAACCGGCAATACATCATACAATCATTACTTTATATGATGTCATGTCTTTTAAGGAAGCTGAGAGAAGAAAGGAGAGCAAGTATGTACTTGTAGACTTTGTAACATTAATCTTAAATTTGTGTAAACTTTAAGTAGATTAAAATAAGTTAAGATGTATATTCTAAGTCTAAAAACAACCACTAAGAAAATAATTCAAAAATAAAGCCAAAAAAATTATTAAAAGAATTAAATCATTAAACTAGAAAATACTCAGTGTAAAAGAAAACAGTAAAGAAGAAACAGAAGAATAAAAATGACATGAGACATTCAGAAAACAAACAAAAAACTGGCAGATATAAATATTATATTATTAGTAAAAGTAGGTGAATATGATAAATAATACACCCAAAAGGCATAGATTGGCAGATTGTATTTAAAAACACTATTCAACTCTATACTGTTTATAGGAGACACATATTAAATTAAATTAAATTTACAGGGGACACATGTTAAATTTCATTGATCCAAATTAAATGGTGAATACAAGTAGATGCATAGCAGTAGGTGGAACCATACACCACGCAAAACAAGACCATAAGAAAACCGAAGTGGCTCTTCTAGTATCAGACAAGATAGATAAAAAAATGTTACTAGAAATAGTAAGAGACATTTTATGATGATAAAAGGGTCAAAACAAGATCAAAACAGTAGGAAGTTACATTCATAAACATATATGCACTATTAACAGAGACTCAAAATATAAAATAGCACGAAGAGTGAAACAGAAAAATTTTCACCCAACGGCAGAATGTACATTCTTCTCAAGTGCACAAGGAATATTCTGTAAGATGAGCTATAGGCAAGGACATCAAACAAGCCTTAATGCACTGAAAAAAGTTGGAATTTTATAAACTATGATCTCTGACCACAGGGGAGGAATTTAAAATTCAACAACAAAAACTTAGAAAATCACAAATTTCTGGAAACTAAAAAGTCTGCTCACAAATAACCAATAGGTCAGAAAAGAAATCACAAGGGAAGTTAGAAAATATTTTGAGATAAATACAAATTAAAACATAATACACCAAAGCTTATGCCATGCAGTGAAAGCAGAGCTTAGAGGGAAGTTTATAACTGTAAACACCTATGTTTAATAAAAGAGGAAAAACATCAAATCAGTAAGTGAAACTTTTGTATTAAGACACTGAAAAGAGAGGAGCAAGCTAAATACAAGGGGAACAGAAAGAAAGGGAAACAATGAATATTGGTTTGGAAATGAGTGACACAGACAGTAGAAAACCAATAGAGACAATTAAGCTAGAAGTTGATTCTTTGAAAGCATCAACAAAATTGATGAACCCTTAGCTAGGATGACCATGAAAAAGTAAAATAAAATGAAAATTACTAAGATCAAGAACAAAAAGAGGGTATGAATACCAATCTTATAGATAAAAAGGATTAAAATGGAATGTTTGGATAACAACGAATTAGATAATACAGTATAATGGAAAAATTCCTAGAAAGATAGAAACTATCAAACGGATACAAGAAGAAATATAAAATATAAAGAGACTTGTAACAATTAAGATTGAATTACTAATTACAAAACTTCCCATAAAGAAAATCCCTCACCCAGAAAGCTACACTAGTACATTTCTACCTAATAAAGAAGAATTGTCAATCTTTCACAAAGTGTAAAAAAAAAAAGAAAGTTCAGGGAATATTTGCCAACTTATTATATGCAGCAAGTATTACCCTGATCTTTAAAGACATTACCATAGAATAAAGCTACAGAACAATATCCCTTATGAATAGAGATACAAAACATTAGCAAAACCCTAGAAAACCACATCCAGCAGAAAATGGAAAGAATTATGCACCATGACCAAGTAAAATTTATCCTATAAATGCAAGGTTGGGTTAATATCTGAAAATAATACGATATAAAAGTCACATGATCATCTCAGTAAACACAGAGAAAACATCTGACAAATTCAACATCTGTTTATAATGAAAACACTAAAAAAAACAAAAAACTAGAAAAAGACATGTCACAGCCTTCTTCCATTTAGAAACATTAGATGACACTTCAGCACTATGCTTTGTGTCATTTTAAACAGCAAAATCACCACAAAAACACACACACAAATGTGAAAAATGTAGAATGAAATAGACTTCAAAAAAAGGCATTTGTTTATAGCATGAAAGCTAAAACAAAAAGGCAGTGCCATTTTATTCAATCTCTTTTGAAAATGTGTACATCAGGTGACTAAAAATGTTCACTTCTTTGAGCATATCTGTAAATATCATGAAAGTGCAACAGATATGTATTTGGGGGTTACCAATAAATTTTAGTGAAGAGAAAAATTCTTAGAGAATCCGAATAATGAAGACATTCTGTATCTGATAAGATAATTTTATTTAATCTATATAAATAATATGTAGAACCCAATAAAAAAGACAATCCATTTTTAAAATGGACAAAGAAAATAGACATTTTTACAAAGAAGATGTACAATGGATCAATTATCACATTAAAAGATGCTCAACATTACTGGCCATTAGCAAAATACAAATCAAAATCGCAAGATACCACTTGACATACGCTATGGTGCATGTAAAGAAAAAACAAAAAAAAAATGCTGGCAAACATACGTAGAAAGTGGAATCCTAAAAAATTGCTGGTATGAATACAAAGTGGTGCAGTCACTTTGAAAAACAGTTTGGAAGGTCCTTCAAAGGCTAAACAGGTTACCATATGACCCAACAATTCTACTTTTATGATTACACCCCAGAGATATGAAAATATATGTTCAAACAAAAACATGTACATGAACATTTATAGCAGCATTTTTTATAATATCCAATTATTGGGAAAAATATCCATCTGCTGATGAATGATAAATAAATTTTAGTATAACCATAGAATAGAATATTACTCAACAATAAAAAGGAAGTATTGATACATAGATAAATGCTACAACATAGATAAACTTTGAAAACATGCTAAGTGAAAGAAGTCAGTCACCAAGTATCACATATTGTACGAGTCCATTGATATTACATGTTCAGAATAAACAAATCAATAGAGACAGAAAATAAATTTGTGATTGCCTAGGACTGTAGGGAAGGACTACATGGGGGTAATTGCTATTTGATATCGGGTTTCTTTTTCGGGTGATGAAAATATTCTAAAATGGATTGTAGAGATGGTTTCACAATTCTGCGAATACACTAAAAACCATGGAATTGTACCTTTAAATGGGTAAATTATATGGCACGTTAATCAAATCCCAATTAACCTGTTAAATGCTTTTTTTGGTACGAATGCTTTCATTTTGCAAGTTGCTATCAGATAATGTTTCTCCTTTAGAAAATACTTTCCACTTTGGGAGGCCGAGGTGGGTGGATTACCTGAGGTCAGGAGTTTGAGACCAGCCTGACCAACATGGAGAAACCCCGTCTATACTAAAAATACAAAATTAGCCAGGTGTGGTCACACATGCCTGTAATCCCAGCTGCCCAGGAGGCAGAGGCAGGAGAATCGCTTGAACCCAGAAGGCGCAGGTTGTGGTGAGCTGAGATCATGCCATTGCACTCCAGCCTGGGTGACAAGAGTGAAACTCCATCTCAAAAAAAAAAAAAAAAAAAAAAAAGAAAAGAAAATACTTCCCCAATTCCTGCTTCTTTTGGGGCCTGTATTTATTATATCCAGGTTTCATAAATTGTTTTTTAACACATGCTGAATAAGTGGAAAGCTATTTTCTTTCTCATGATTATGTTTTCTAAGTATTGCTCTGAACAGTAAATGTATTTGGAGATCAAGCATTGACCACGTTACCTGTTTTATTGATGATCAGTAATTGAGTGAGAGGGTCATGTGGTTGTTGTCCAGGAGCCAGGAAGTACAAATGAGGAGAAAGTTCCAAAGTGTAAGTGCTTCGATACATTTTCGTCACAATATACTCCACCAGAAAAGGGCACAATCCAACTATTATAATTAATAGCCTACACAAAAGAAAATTGCCAACATGAATGCAATGGCCATTTCCTAATCTAATAATGTCTGTGCAGTTTATAATGTAATGGGATAAAGAAATTACAACAATTAAGCACATAATTATCTGTCACATTTCTTGAGTAGTTTGTCCTTTCCCTACCTCCAAATTGGAGATGATAAACTGTAGTTTTGTCCTTTGTTCATTTCCCCTGTTGCGTTTTGGCCATTGGATATCCCATAAAATTGCATGCGATAGTTGTCCTTTATATGACAAGATTCTACCTCGCTCCTGTGTTTCCACTGTGATGTTTTCCCTTTCTGCTGCCTAGTTCATCATCAGTGCTTTACTCCCAATTTTATTCATATCCACTCCTCATAATTCTTGTTTTCGTTAGCAGACACATGATTTCTGTAGTATCCAATCTCAAATTTCAAAATCACTTTCTACTGTTTATTCTCCTATATTTCTCACTTAGAATAAATTTAAAAATCTTACTATACAGTCATATATTTTACTTCGGAAGCTTTCTCCATTCTCAATTTTTAATTACATCTTGTCTGAAATCTTGCCAAATGGATGGCTTTCCTCCACTTTTCACTCTCTCTAGACTTTCCATACACTGTGGCCAGATTCACATGAAAGATTTTTCTTAAATCATGCAAATCTTTTTGTCGTAATTTCTCAGTGAACTTTCATTACTTATTTGTTTGGCAAGTATTTGTTGAAATTCAATTATGTGCCAGGTCTTGTATCTTTTACTGCTTCAAGTATTCAAAGACAAAGTCTTGATTGACAGTCAAGGTACCATGGGCACCAGAGTGCTAATGGCAGGTGATGTGCTTCGTGGGAGCAGGGATGGTGCCAATTATACACAGCAGATAAGGAGAATGAACTACTGTCCCTAAAGAAGACTGAAGGGAAGTCAGGACATGTAGGGAAGGGTCTGCAGGATGACAGTGAAACAGTCAGTGTACCCACAGAAGAGTCAGATGCTATATGGTTCGCTAACGGCTAATGTAGGGCACTGGCATATAGATACTGGGAGAAACAGTCCAATGCATCTGTCACGTACAAGAGTGGAGAATTTGAGAGGAAAACATACAGGAAAACTTACATTACTTCAACATTTTTTCTACAAATGTCTCTATAAGATTACAAATTCCACCCACTAGTCTCCTAATAGGTAACCACTAGGGCCATTGACTAAACTGGGTATTAACACTTTATCCAGTTTTGTAGCTGCAAAAATCTATTCTCATATTTCTGTGTTTTTTCTCTTGCCTTTATACCTCGAATTTTCTTTTTAATGCATTGAGTTAAAAAAAAAAAAAAAAAGCTGGTGGCAACTGATACCTACAGTGCTAAAAGAGCTTTTCTTTCATGCTTTAACTTTAACAAGCGAACTCTTGCAATTGCACATAACTGCTGTCGCCAGAGAGCCACACCACCTATTGTCTTTCTCATCTTGTTAAGTGAAGAGAGGACTTGTTCCAATTCAACAAGCTTATCAGTGTCGCCAGCTTTTTCCACTTGTACTTCTCCCAGAGTAGCAATGTCTGCAAAACAGAAAATAAGCAACTCATATGAACTTCATTGGGCTTACAAAAGGGATTTGCTCTCTTAAGGGTATATATCATGATTAGACTGTTCTGCATTACTGTAGGTATGATGTGGTTTTGCTGATTACTGCTTTAAAATAGAGAAATAGATGAAATATTATTTCTTGTACAAAGGGATAGAAAGGAGACCTTAGGTAATTTGGATACAGACAATACATTACAGAGATCAAGATGAATAGTTAAGGTCATCACAGTGCTTAGGAATGACTTGGAAAATTAGCAAAGGAAACAACTACCTCGCATGTTCAATTAAGCTACAAATTGACGCGCTCTGAACTGGGAGTAAACTGTAAATACAAACTGAGAGTTAGCTATAAATTGTTGTTACTGCAGAGATTTCAAAACTATTCACGGTTTCTGAGACTGCATTCTTTTGTGTATTCTCTATAATCTCTGGATACCCAGGATGACATCCATTGTATAATGTCTCATATCAAACCTCAAAAAGCACATACCCAAAAAAGTGTAAGTACAACGACAGGACACAGCAACACATGTGAAGGAAGATGTAAGGATCTTAAAATAGTGGTCAAAAGTATATTAAAAGAATAATTCAGGAATATTCTGCTTCTCATTAGTTGCAAGAGACTGCCACCTGGTCTTACCAAGGGAAAAAAATAGTAGTTATTTTTAATCTACCAGATGGGCAAGAGCACAAAGAAAGCTAAAAAATACCTAACGTGTAAGAGGAAGAAAACATTTCTAGGAGGAAAAGATTCCTATGGAAGCTTTCATCTTTAGGGGCATGGCAGAAAAAGGAAAAAGGAGAAAACCCCCAAAGGTAGGTTAAGAGAAAGCAGCCCAGATTACACAAACTCTGACTGACTAGAATCATGTGATACCTTAGCCATAAAACGAGTTTACACCATCTACCAACTTTTTTTCATGGAGCCCTTCCTAAGTGCATAGAAACAGTACACCAGTAGCTGGGGGCAGATACTGAGTAAAACAGAGAGACATAAGGAGCTGCACAGTGTCTTGAGCAAGACGTCATCGAGTTTTTGGGTGCTTCCTTTTGTGTAATACATTAGTCCACTAGAGGCCAGTCACTGAATGAGAGGGTGGAGAGATATGTACAAATAAATAATAAAGAAATATTAACAAATAAATAAATGAAAAGTGATGGCAGGCTGAAAATCAGTGAGATTAATCCTGTTATTGAGGTATTTGATAGTGGGGCAATAAAGAAATATATAGAATTTTTCCAGTGCTATAATTCAAAATCATGTCTAAGGGAAAGACCTGATTCTACCTTTAAAACATTTGAAGCTGGGAGTGAGCTGAATTTAATAAAACCTGTATAAAAGCCCAGAAACCTGCAAATACAAACTAGATCAGTTCTGCCATCCATATCAGCATGGATGTGGACAGAGTAAGATTCATGCCATTTTCTGGGCATTGTTTACCTCAGTGCTCCTGTTTTGTGACAGTAATGCCCATGGTAAAATACAATTTCAAGACATATGAAGAAGCAAGAAAATATAACCCATATGGAAGAGGAAAAAAATCAAAGTCAGTTACTGATAAGGGTCATCAGTCACATGGTCCACATATTAGAATTAAAATACATGAGTTTAAAAATAACTATGATAAATATGTTATAAGATCTACTGGAAAACATGGACAATATTAGGAGCAGATGAAAAATAGTGAAGAAACTGAAACTCTACAAAAGAACAAATGAAAATGTTAGAATGGAAAAGTACATTATCAGAAATAGAGAGTTTATTAGGTTCGGCTTCAAAACAGTCTGAACACAAGAGAGTAAGTTATTCGTGACTTTGAAAATAGGTAGGTAGTTATTGTCCGATTTCTAACATAAAGAAAAAAAAAGAATAAAAAAACTGACACCAGAGAATCTGAGATCTGTGGAACGGTACAATATGTTTAATTCAGATTTTATTGTTTATCACTGGTGTACAGAAATTTAATAGTTTCATTTTTAAAGTACTGTTTGGGGTTCTTAAGTGTTATAGATCTGGGAGTTCATGTTTTATATTTATTTAGAATAAATGTTTTATGTGAAATTGCTCTTGGAAGCCCAGGGATACAATGAGTGCAGTGAGCCTTGGATGAAGAAAAATGGGTTATTTTTAACTACAAGGCAATGTTGACAGGGATGTGTTTTATTTTTACACAAGCTTGTCTAAGAAGAGCCTTCATCATGAACCCCACATTTTGTAATCACATCTTTGGAACAGTGTGTTCTTGAAATATATGCTGCACTGGGTAATGTGAATGCTTTTACATAATAATTTTCATGCATTTTATTTACCCGATTCATTAATTGTTGATTTTCCTTCTAGTTTCAGGAATACTTCATTTAAAGTTGTCATGGAAACACCATAATTCTCAATTCCTAGGTCAGGATAGCTATCGAGATCCTTGTAAAGTTCTAAAGAATACACACACAACAGCGAATTAAAACAAGACTCACAAATGAACTGAAGACAATTTTTCAAATAAGCACAAATATATGAAATTATACTTGTGATATGTCAGACATTTGAAAATTAACATTTCATAATAGATAACCTTATTCTGCAAATTCTATATATTATTTTCTATTTTACATCATGTATTATAACCCAAATATTACTTTCTTATTATCAAATATTAATTTATATTCATTTGTATGCCTATTAAAATTTGATCTTAGTTTCTTCTGACTTGCTTTTAAAATTTAGTTAATTGTGAAACTTTGGATTTTTCAACTCTAAGCCTAATTAATTGAAGACTCTCTTCTAGAGAACAGATATAAATGGGAGCCATTTATGCTATAACTGACAAAAGGAAATGAATTAATTTTTTGAGAATTAGTTGGATGATGCAGCATCTTCTGTAGTTCAGAAAATACCTGTTAAAGGAAGGACATAGAATATAAACTATTTAAAAGTATTCTGTTTCTAACAATGGAAGAAAAAATTCACAAGATCTAATAGGCAGAGAATGTGAAATTGAATCAGAGAATTTTCCTGGAATTGTGATAGTAATTATTCCCTCTAGCAATTTTATAACATTCATTTCTTTAGTTCATTCACCAAAATATACTTATGTATCAGTCATTGTTCATGAAGCAATGAATAACGCCCCTGCCCACATGGATTTGAATTATAGTGTTTAAATTAAGCTTAAATAAAAACCTAATTCTAATGCTAGGGTGATTACAGAAGTCCTGAGGCTTCGATCTAGAGCTCCTGCTTGGGCAAAAAGATAAGTTAAAAAGCTTTTTAACTTATCCACGCATAGAGCAAGGTTAATGGTTTCAACCACTGATGCAAGCCCTCCTAGTGCCCATTGTCAAGGAATAGATTCCCTGAACAACAAACATAACTAGTAAATATTTATGCGTTAGCCTGAAAAACACAGTTATTGCAAAAGTCACACGAAGAGAGATAGATAGCCACATCACAGGGTTTTTTAATATAGTGCGTAAGCCAGAGGTTTTCAACTATTTGTGTTTGTGTACATTTATGAATATTAGAATATTATATTACACACTACAAGAGAGGAAGGACTAAAAGAAGCTTTCCGAAGCACCCAGGCATTACAATAAAACTATTAGAGTATAATACTATTTCCTACTATATAGAAAATAATTCAGTTATTGTACTATTCTTTTGATTATGTTTCAATACCTGAGCATACTATAAGACCTTGATAAATATTAGTTGTAATAATAATTATGGTTATCATGATGACTATTATTTACATATTTTATTTCACAGTGTTCGGGTACATTACCTGGAAATTTATTTGTTCTTTCTAAGGGTAATGTATAAACAAGTTTTCCTTCACTTTTGGCTGATAATTTGGCATCAGGGACATGCTGTTTAACAAGTGATGTTATGTTTTCCTCAACACATATTTCATTTAACTGCAAGCTGGCATTCAGAAAAAAAAGACACATGTTATTTGAAATAGCCTCCAATAACAAGAAAAAAAAATGACTAGTCTCTATAGGACAAAGAAAATCAATTAAAATCTAATGCCAGAAATGGATCAGACAAATATTAAATATGAGGACAAAAACTCAAGAAATAAGAAGACAAAAACCCAACCAAATCATATAAAAGTGATGGACAAAAGAAAAGAATGAGCTAATCAGAGTTACTAGTGAGGTTACTCAGAGGTGGTACCCAGAGAAGTCTGATATTGATTCAAGCCCCTGAAGAGAGAGTAGTCACAGTGGAAACACTAGGGCTGCAATACAGCAAAGGTCAGGACTATGCAAAATGGATAATGTTGCAGATTATGTTCAGTTTTATGTTTACCAAATAGAATTGTTGTATTGATTCAAAAGAACAAGAAACTTGTGATAAGTATAGATGCCAAACAGTTTCATTTATTTGATGTATTCATCCAATGCAAGTTTACTAAGTTCTTAGTATGTGACAAACATCATACTAAGTGCGGAGGATACAATGGTGACTAGACAACATTGTTCTGCTTTTATGGAGTTGATTGTCTAGTAAGGGAGACAGGAAGAAAACATGTAGACAACCAGATGAGTAACATAATTATCAATAATAATAAGTACTATGAAGGAAACTAGATTATAGATAGAAACTAATAATGGATGAATATGGGTTTGCTTTTCTTGTCATGCTAAGCCCAGAACTGTGAATAGGAACAAAGTATTATTGAGAAAATCAGTCTATCCATTGAAAAACACCACAGCTGTTTCTCCATTATAGAGAAACAGATACACAAAATATTTATTAATTAAGGCTATAAAGTATACAGTAGGTAAAATATCAGTGGTGACTTGGCTTTGAAACATAGTTTTGCCATTTGGAATGTGTTATTTAACTTATCCAAACAGTTACTTTGTTGGAAAACTGGAATAATGATTCCTAGCATCTAGGGTTATTCTAACAACTGAATAATAGTGATGTTTGCACTTAGCAAGCCCTTAAAAATGGTAGCAATTTTATTTGACCAAATGCATAAGTCAAAATTATTCCACTGACACATAAGGCATGTATGAACTTATAAGATATAAGGTATTTTTGGAAGTAGTGAAATCCACTGAAAGAATGAAGCAAAAAATGTCATAGTTGTTTTCCATGATGCTGACTCCTGAAATTAAAGCAACTTAAGAAATATTCCTTAGCCACTTGTAAGAACTTGTGCTGAGTGCTACAGAATCATGCACAAAGTTGTTCCTTGAGGAGCTTACAGCTTGAAAGGGGAGGTTATAAAACTTTTTCTGTAAAATATGTACTGGATAGCAAATTTTCTAGGCTTAATGGGCCAATAGAACTCTGTTGAAACTCTTCTACTCTGCTGTGGTAATGTGGAGGCAGCCATGGCAGTGTGTAAAAGAATGGGCATGATTGGGCTCCCATCAAACTGTGTTTACAGAAAGAGGAAGTAGGCTGGATGTGGCTCATGAGCTACAGTTTGTTGACCCTTAGATTAGAAGAAACTAAGGCAACTGCATAAATAGGAGTCCATGAAGGGACATGAAAATTGGGCAGGGATACTGACTAGCACTTTTTATTTTGAGAACATGTTATGTTTCCATGCAATGTGCCAGACAGCATTTTACTTATTTTTCTCTAACCATTACTTGCAAGTAGGAGTGACTAGTCTCACTTTGTAGGTGAAAACACTAGGTTTTACATAGTTTAATTTCCAAGAAGAGATTCAAACAAAGTGCTATAAGAAATAAAAAACTGGGGGACATTGCACAGAACTGGAAGATGAATAAACTCTACATGTGCTATTTTTCAAATAACTCTCTGGGACCTGAACAAGTGCAGATGAGTTCAAGGAAACTGTCATCCTGTTTTCTTTGTCTTGTTGTTATCATATGTTTGTTTTCCTTCTTTCTTTTCTTTTTCTTTTTTTTTTTTTTTTTGAGACAGAGTCTCGCTCTGTCGCAAGGTGCCAGGCTGGAGTGAAGTGGCGCAATCTCGGCTCACTGCAACCTCCGCCTCCTGGGTTCAAGCAATTCTCCTGCCTCAGCCTCCCAAGTAGCTGGGACTACAGGCGCACGCCACCATGCTCAGCTAATTTTTGTATTTTTAGTAGAGACGGGGTTTCACCATGTTGGCCGGGATGGTTACGATCTCTTGACCTCGTGATCCGCCCGCCTCGGCCTCCCAAAGTACCGGGATTACAGGCGTGAACCACCTCCCTGGCACTGTTTTCTTTCTTAAGTATAGCTGGTATAAATTTACACAAACAACCAATCATGTAACAAAAGTAGTTTAAAATATGGATTTGACTACTAGATCTAGAAGTCAAAAATATTCAGGTTCAATTTCTGGCTCCAGCACTTATTAGAGTCTGTAATTTCATCTGTAAAGTTAAAAGTCACAATACTTCTATTTTAAACAATAAAAGATTTAGAAGGGGAGGCAGAGCAAGTTGGCCAGATAGAACCCTCCAGAAATCTCCCCCTCTGCAGGAACACCAAATTGAACAACTGTCTACACAAGGAAGCACCTTCATAAGAACAAAAAATCAGGTGAGCAATTATAGTGGCTTTAAAATTATATAAGGAAAATAAGCACTGGAGAGGCTAGGAAAGACAGTCTTGAATTGCTGACACAACTTCCTATCCCCTGCAACAGCTGCATGGCACAGAGAGAGAATGTTGTATGCTTGGGGGAGGAAGAGAACAGTGATTGTGGGACTTTGCATTGGAGCTCAATGTTGCCTGCTACGGTGAAAAGCAACATAGGACAGAATTCAGCCAGTGCCCACAGAGGGAGCATTTAGAGCAGCCTTAGCCAGAGGTGAATCATCTATCCCACTACCATGGACTAAAGTGCTCTGGGGATCTAAATAAACTTAGGACCACAGGAACTGTAATTCCTGGCCAAGTACTGATGCTGTGCTGGGCTCAAAGCCAATGAACTTGGGGTGCACAAGACCTAGAGAGATACCAGCTGGGGCAGTCAAGGGAGTAACTGTTTCACCCCTCCCCCAGCACCATACAGTGTAGCTCGTATTTCCAAGAGAGACTTCTTCCCACTGTTGAGGAGAGGAAAGAGGAATAAAGAGAATTTTCTCTTGCAACTTGCACACAAGCTCAGCCACAGCAGAACAGGACATCAGGCAGAGTTCTGAGGCCCCCATTCCAGGCCCTTGCTTGTGGATGACACTTTTAGACATACCCTAAGCCAGAAGGGAACCTGCTGCCTTGAAGAAAAAGACCCAGTTCTGCCAGATCCATCATCAGCTGACTAAACAACTTTTGGGTTTTGAATAAACACCAGCAGTAGCCAGGGACTACTTGCCACAGGCCTTGGGTGAGGCCCAGTGCTGTTGCTGGCTTCAGGTTTGACCTAGCACATTCCTAGCTGTGATGGCCCTGGAGAGAGACTTTCTGCTTGAGGGAGAGAGAGGGAAAAGTAAAGTGGACTTTACTTGCAGCTTAGGTACCAGCTCTGCTACAGTGGAGTAGAGCACCAAGTGGATTCCTGGGGTCCTGATTTCTAGGCCTGGGATCCTGGATGGCATTTCTGGACTTGCCCCAGGCCAAAGGGAAGCCCATTGTCCTGAAGGGCTCACTGCAGGCCTAGGGCAGTGGTAACTATGGGAAGAGACTTCTCCTTGAGGAGAGGGAAGAGTGGGAAGACTTTGTCTTCTGGTTTGGGTGTCAGTTCAGCAGCAGTAGATTACAGCACCAAGTAGACTCCTAAGATTTCTGACTCCAGGTCCTTGCTCCCAGATGGCATTTCTGGACCCACCCTAGGCTGGGGGAAGCTTGCCACTATAAAGGGAAGGACACAAGCCTAGCTGTATTTTCTACCTGCTACCTAAAGAGCTGTTACACTTGGAATGAACATTGGTGGTAGCCAGGCAATAGTCGCTGCAGGCCCTGAGAAAGACCCACTGCTGTACTGGCTTTAGATTCGACCTAGCATAGTACTTGTGTCAGCTCCAGACAGCTCCAGACAGAATACTCTCTCTCTCTGTCTCTCTCTCTCTCTGTCTCTCTCTCTCTCTCTCTCTCTCTCTATTTGGAGAATGTTAAGGGAAGAGAACACAAGAGTCTTTGCTTGGTAATCCAATTATTCTCTAAGACCACCAACGTGGTACCTCTAAGAGTCTGCAAGAATCACAGTGTTACTGGGTTTGAGGGTGCTCCCTAGTGCTGATATAGCTGCAGTGATCAAAGACTTAGACCACAACATTCTATTCCCTTTTAATATTTGGAAAGCCTTCCCAAGAAGGACAGGTACAAACAAGCCCAGACTGTGAACATTATAATAAATACCCAACTCCTCAAGGCTCAGATACTGATAAAGATCTACAAGCATCATGACTATCCAGAAAAACATGACAGCACCAAATGACTAAATAAGGTACCAGGGACTGATACCAGAGTGACAAAGATATGTGAGCTTTCAGGCAGAGAATTCAAAATAGTTGTTTTGAGAAAGTTCAAAGAAATTTAAGATAACACAGAGAAGGAACTTAGAATCCTATCAGATAAATTTAAAAAGAGATTGAAATGATGTTTAAAAATCAAGCAGAAATTCTGGAGCTAAAATATTCAATTGACATACTGAAGAATGTATCAAAGTCTCTCAATAGCAGAACTGAATCAACGAGCTTGAAGACAGGTTATTTGAAAATACACAGAAGAGACAAAAGACAAAAGAATAAAGAATAAAAAAGGATGAAGCACGCCTACAAGATCTAAAAAATAGCCTCCAAAGGGCAAGTATAAGAGACATTGGTCCTAAGGAGGAGATAGAGACAGAGATAAGGATAGAAGGTTTATTCATGGGATAGTAACAGAGAACTTTCAATGCAAATAGAAAACAAGAAATAGCAGAAATAGCTATCTTTATATTATACAAAATAGATTTCAAGACAAAAACCATAAAAAGAGATAAAGAATGTCACTATATAATGATAAAAGGGTCAATTCAGCAAGAGGATATAACAATTGTAAATATATATGCACCCAAGACTGGAGCACTCAGATATGTAATGCAAACATTATTAAAGCTGAAGACAGAGAGAGAGAGAGAGAGAGAGAGAGAGAGAGAGAGAGAGAGACCCAATACAATAATAGCTAGAGACTTTGACACACTCCTTTCAGCATTGGACAGATGATCCAGACAGAAAAATAAAAATAAAAAACATTGGACTTAATCTGCACTATGGACAAAATGGACCTAATAAATATTTATAGAACGTTTCATCCAATGTCTGAGAAACACACAGTCTTCTCCTCAGCACGTGGATCATTCTCATAGATAGACCATATGTTAGTCACAAAACAAGACTTAATTTTTTTTTCAAATTGAAATTATACCAAATAGCTTCTCTGACCACAATAGAATAAAACTAGAAATCAATACAAGAGGAACTTTGGAAACTATACGAACACATGGAAATTAAAGAATATGCACTAGAATGACCAGTGGGTCAAGGAAGAAATTAAGAAGGAAATGGAAAAATTTATTGAAACAAATGAAAATAGAAACACAGCATACCAAAACCTATGGAATATAGTGAAGTGTTACTAAATAGAGAGTTTATAGCAATAAGTGCTTATATCAAAAAGACATAAAAACTTGAAATGAACAACCTACCAATGCTTCTTAAAGAAATAGAGAAGCAAGAACAAACCACGCAAAAGTCATAGAAGAAAAGAAATAATAAACATCAGAGCATGAATAAAGTAAATAATAAAAAAGATGAAAAGTTTGAAAAGTTAAACAAAATGGACAAACTTTTAGCCAAACTAAAAAAAAAGGAAAGCAAAGACAAAAATCAGTAAAATCAGAGATAAAATAGGAGACATAACAACTGATATTGAAGAAATTCAAATAATCATTAGTGGCTACTATGAGCAACTATATGTCAATAAATTGGAAAACCTAGAAGAAATGGACAAATTCCTAGACATGTCAAATCTACCAACATTGAATCATGAAGAAATCTAAAACCTGAACAGATCAATAACAACTAGCAAGGTTAAAACCCTAATAAAAAGTCTTCCCACAAAGAAAAGCAAGGGACTTAATAGCTTCACTGCTGAATTCTACCAAGTACCTGAAAAATAACTAATACCAATCCTACTCAAAATTATTCTGAAGAATAGAAAAGGAGGGAACACTTTGAAACTCATTCTATGAGGCCAGTATTGCCCTGACCACCAAAGACACATAAAAAAAAAAAAAAAAAGAAAACTACAGGCAAATATCACTGGAATATGGATGTAAAAATCCTCAACAAAATATTGGCAAATTGAATTCAACAACACATTAAAAAGATCATTCATCTTGGTTGTGGGTGGACTTAATTCAGAGATTCAAAGATGGTTCAATGTATGGAAATCAGTGTGATACATCGTAACAAAAGAATAAAGGACAAAAAAGATATGATCATTTCAATTGATGCTGAATAAGCAGTTGATAAAATTCAACATCTCTTCATGATAAAACCCTCAAAAATCTGGGTATAGAAGAAAAACAACTCAACAAAATGAAAGCCATATATGGCAAACCTACAGCTAGTATCATACTCAATGAGGGAAAGCCTTTTCTCTAAGATCTGGAACACAACCATGATGCCCACTTTCACCATTGTTATTCATCATAATACTGGAAGTCATAGCTGTGGCAATCAGATAAGAGGCAGAAATAAAGGGCATCCAAAATGGAAAGAAAGAAATCAAATCACCCTTGTGAGCGAATTATATGATCTCATATTTGAAAAATCCTTAAAAAAAAAAAAAACTACACCCAAAAACTATTAGAACTGATAAAGTCAGTAAAGTTGTGGGATATAAAATCAACATACAAAAATCAATAGCATTTCTATATGCTAACAGCAAACATGCTGAAAAAGAAATCAAGAAAGTAATCCCATTGACAATAGTTACAAATAAAATAAGATATCTAACAATAAATGTAACCAAAGAAGTGAAAAATCTCTATGTGAAAACCATAAAACATTGATGTAAGAAATCGAAGAGGGCGCAAAAAAGGAAAGATGTTCTATGCTCACAGATTGGAAGAATCAATACTGTTAAAATGTTAATACTACCCAAAACAGTCTACTTACTCAACACAATCCAACGACATTTTTCACAGAAAATAAACAAACAAACTAGAATTTTTATGGAACCACACAAGACCCAGAATAGACAAAGTCATTCTTAACAAAAAGAACAAAACTAAAGGAATCACATTATCTGACTTCAAATTATACTACAGAATTATAATAACCAAAACAGCATGGTACTAGCATAAAAACAGACACATAGACCAATGGAACAGAATAGATAATGCAGAAATAAATCCATACCTCCACAGTAAACTCATTTTCAACAAAAGGACCAAAAACATACATTGGGGAAAATCTCTTCAATAAATAGTGCTAAGAAAACTAGATATCCCTATGCAGAAGAATAAAACTAGACTCCTATCTCTCACCATTTATAAATATCAAATCAAAATGGATTAAAGCCCTAACTATAAGTCCTCAACCTAGGAAACTACTACAAGAAAACACTGGAGAAACTTCTCGAGACATTGGTCTGGGTAAGGATTTCTCTACACCACAAGTAGAGGCAACCAAATCTAAAATGGACAAATGAGAACACTGTCAAGTTAAAAAGCTTCTGCACAACAAACCAAACAATCAAGTAAAGAGACATCTCATAGAGTAGAAGAAAATATTTGCAAATTATCTGACAAGTGATTAATAATCAGACTATATAAATAGCTCAAACAATAGGAAAAAAATCTAATAATCCAATTCAAAATGGGTAAAATATCTGAACAGATATTTCTGAAAAGAAGACATACAAATGACAAACAGGCATATGAAAAGGTGCTCAACATCACTGATCATCAGAGAAATGAAAATCAAAACTATAATGAGGTATCATCTCACCCCACTTAGAATGGCTTTTATCGAAAAGACAGGCAATAACAAATGCTGGCAAGGATGTGGATAAAAGGGAATCTTCGTACACTGTTGGTGGGAATATAAATTAGTACAATCACTACAGAAAACAGTTTGGAAGTTCCTCAAAAAAACTAAAAATACAGCTACATATGATCCAGCAATCCAACTCCTAGGTATATACCCCAAAGAAAGGAAATCAGTATGTCAAAGAAATATCTGCACTCTAATGTTTATTGAAGCACCATTCACAACAGCCAAGATTTGGAAGCAATGTAAGTGTCCATCAACAGATGACTGGATAAAGAAAATGTGGTACATACACGCAATGGAGTACTATTCAGTCATGAAAAGAATGAGATCCTGCCATTTGCAACACCATGGATGGAATCGAGATCATTGTGTTAAGTGAAATAAGCTAGGCACAGAAAGACAGACTTCGTATGTTCTTACTCATTTGCAAGAGCTAAAAATTAAAACAATTTAGAGAGCAGAAGGATGGTTACCAGAGGCTGGGAAGGGTAGCGGGGTGGAGAGGGGGAAGTCAGGAGAGTTAATGGTTACAAAAATATAATTAGTAGAATGAGATCTAGTATTTGATAGCACAACAGGGCGACATTCTTCACAGATTATATTACATGTACAATATATTAATATGACTATACAGGCTATATTAAATAGTAAATTATTTTACATAGCAAAATAACTGAGACAGTATAAATAAAATGTCTGTAACAAAGAAATGATTAATGCTTGAGATGGCCAGGTGCGGTGGCTCATGCCTGTAATCCCAACACTTTGGGAGGCTGAGGCAGGTGGATCACGATGTCAGGAGTTTGATATCAGCCTGACCAACATGGTGAAACCCTGTCTCTACTAAAAATACAAAAAAAAAAAAAAAAAAAAAAAGTAGCCAGGCATGGTGGCACATGCCTGTAATCCCAGCTACTTGGGAGGCTGAGACAGGAGAATTGCTTGAACTCAGGAGGCAGAGATTGTGGCGCACCGAGATCACGCCATTGCACTCCAGCCTAGGCAACAAGAGCGAAACTACGTCTTAAAAAAAAAAAAAAGTTTGAGGTGATGAATACGCCGTTTATCCGGATATTATTATTATGCACTGTTTGCCTGTATCAAAATATCTCATGTACCCCATAAATATATACACCTACTATGTACCCATAAAAATTAAAAATTAAAAAAGAAGATTTAAGTAAAATAATGTTAAGTATCATATATGAGTCACTCAATAAATTACAGCCAGAATATGCTGCTCTTCAAAATAAAGATAATAAGATGAAGAGGATGGACAGGAGAAGAACAAGAAAGAAGAGGAAGCTCTAGGAGGAGTGGAAGCAAGTAGCCAACCTGAGAATATATTAACAACCTGGGTGAGAGATGATGAAGGTGTAGAATACAAGTGTGTCAGTTGAAAAGGTTCCCTTAATATACACCTCTGTTAATAAAAACTGTGTTGCAGATGTATATTTTTAATCATATTTATCTAAACTTTTGTGGTTATATTCTCAATATCTAAAATCTTCGGATCAGTATCTCTTACATACACATACTAACTAGGTAGACACGAATACGTGTATATGTTTGTACAAACACCTGTGTATAATAATAAAAGTTTTTCTTATGTGTTGTAATGTTTTGTTTCAAGCATCATGCCTTACTTTAGACCAGTTCTCATTTACTCCCAGCCTTATTAAGTGGCCTTACCTTAAGTGATATCCAATCCCCCATTTCTTCTTTAGAAACAAAGAAGAGCCCACACACTTTAGCTTCCCTTTGGAGAGAAATACTTTCCTGTCTGAAAAAAGAATAAGAGCAAAGAAAAAAGTTTGTTAATAAGTTGCCCATTCATTTCCAAGAAAAGACAGGTAATCATTTATATAATCAAACTTTAATTCAGGAGCTTCTATGATTTTAAATGCAGGGCTTGATAAAGATTCAATGAAATAGACACATTTTAATCTCATTTATGTACCGTGTTTTGCAATCCATCCCATTAGGGAGGTTAAATTTTGTGGATATATGTTCTAATATAGAAAATTATCACATTACATATTTTAACAGATGAAACGTTAAAATCATTTGAATATTTCAAGTGGATTTCCCTCAATGCTGAGTAAAAGAGTTGATCTCTTAGAAAATAAATTTCGTTTATTTTGCAATAAGTGAATTTCCTGCTTCTCTGTGACCAAATAATACAAGACCCTGCAAGATACTTTGAAATGGTTAAGAGGCTTTGGGTCCAGTTCTATCACTACCAGCCATTCAATTTGCCAGATACAGCTAGATGACAGAATTACAAAACAGAACTGTTCAGAGACCAATCCATATTTTTTAGATCTATTAAAGTCCTCCTTAGGATACTTAACAGAAACCAGTGATTACCCGCCAGGATGTCGGCCTCATCCATGAACTGGGTACTGAAGAGGATCACGTGGTCTGTTTTGCGTTCTTTCAGATGATTCCACACTTGGTGTCTTGAAAAGGGATCCAATCCAGCAGTTGGTTCATCCAACAGGAAAATCTACAAATGTGGCAAGTATATAAAGCAGTTTTCCACAAAGGTGAAGTTCTTCCAGAAAACAATGCAAAACCCATATTGATTATATTTAAGAGGGTATTATGGTTAGGATTTAGATACTATATTTAATGTTCTATTATGAATATTTTATAACACATGTCCTTTGCAAATAAAATATTTGAATTATTACCTAAAGTTCCATTTTTTAAAATTTGAATTCACCTGCAAATTCAGTGTGACTCACCGGAGGATCTCCTAAAATGGCAATCCCAAAGGTTAGCTTTCTTTTCTGTCCACCGCTTAAGCTTTGAGCAAGAACATCCTGAATATTTTTCATTTCCAATTCCAGCAAAACTCTTTGTATCTAACCAAAAGACAGTATTTATGTCAAACACCAAAATTTATTTCTTTTTTAAAATGTATAAATACAAGGCTGTAAAGTGTAAATGGTTAAAAGCACAGACAATGGAGCCAAACTTCCCAGGTTTGAATGTCACCCACATTAACTAAGTTGGTAAAGTTACTAGCTCTCTTGAACCACATGCATAAAATGGGGATGATAATAGCACCTGTCTCATAGGGTTGCTGTGAAGAATAAATGATTTGTTACATTTAAAGTTAATTATCATCATGATTTTATTAAGATATATCTTAGACATTATCTTGATACTAACTTTTCCTTTGTTCTAGGTTCAGTTATTGTCAATTATATGCAATGTTAGCTAGTGCTTAAATTGGATTTTCTTGTCCAAAAATTGTACAATAATTTGCACACAAGTAATTTCAAATTAAAAATCAAAACTCAGTGCAAATAGATTTTAATAATCTCATTTTGACCAACACATTAGCTCTAACATATTTACGTACCTCTTTATCCACTTCTTGTGGCAGAATCCCTTTAATTTTAGCAAAGAGTCTGAGGTTTTCTTTCACAGTGAGGAAGTCAAATTGCACATTGTATTGTGGACAAACTCCAGTCAGCTTGCAGAGATTTTCCAGGTCAGCCATTTCTGAAAGCTTATTGTTATAGATGGTGACTGAACCTGTAACAAAGGAAAAGTTAACATCAAGATAATGCTTAAGATATGTCTTAGCAAAATAACTATGTTAATTAAATTTTGTAGGTATAACTTTATCTTCACAGTTTATACAATTCAGGCATTAGAAACTCCTACCTTAGTGGCATAGTATATTGAAAAAATGTTCAGATCTGCAGCTCTTCCCATCAAAGTGTAGTTTCTTTGTCTACCCCTGACATTTAGGTTTGCCTGTCTACCAAGTAGGATCTTAGCAAATGTGATACAAGCAGTCTGATACAGAGCTTCCACACAGTGATTCATCCTCGCTTGCTGCTGGGATCATGGGGACCACTGGGTGAAGAATCCCAGCTAGCCTTCTGAAAGATATACTTCCATGCAGGAAGAGACATGCAGCTGTTCTAACAGAAGCCCCAGATACATGAGTGAGGCCATGGTAAATCATCCAGCCCCTGTCACTTCGGTCCAGAATAGAAAAATTCTCAGTCAACTCACAGAATCATGAGGAGCAATAAGACATGAAATCAACTTAAATGCCTAGCAATGATAGACCAGATAAAGAAAATAGGATACATATATGCCATGAAATATTATGCAGCCATAAAAAAGAATGAGATCATGTCTTTTGTGGGAATATAGATGGAACTGGAGGCTATCGTCCTTAACAAACTAATGCAGGAACAGAAATTAAAATACTGTACATTATCACTTATAAGAGGGAGCTAAATGATAAGAACTTATGAGCACAAAAAAGCAAATAACAGACACTGAGGTCTACTTGATGGGGGAGGGTTGAAGAAGGGAAAGGAGCAGAAAATATAACTATTGGGTACTGGGGCTTAATACCTGGGTTATGTAATAATACATGCAACACACCCCCATTACATCATTTATCTGTGTAACAAAGCTTCACATGCACCCCCAAACATAAAATAAATATTTAAAAAATCTTATTGCTTAAAAAGAGAGAGAGAGAGACAGAGAGAGAGAGAGAGAGAGAGAAAGAGAGAGAGCTGACAGATACAATCTGGAATGCCAAATGGTAACTAATGACCATGAAAATAATTATTATGAAATATTCAGATTCCATATGCAGTATACCAATTAAATATTACTTACTTCTGTTTAATATTACTATTAAATAAAATTCCATTTTTCCCTAGGTGTGTGTGTTTGTGATTAACAATTGAGAGAACTTTATATTAACAGCTGATTTATTTGTCAATCTGACTTTTAAAACAAATCAGTTTGTACCTTTGGTGGGAACAGACAAGCCACTGAGAATGTTTAGCAGTGTTGACTTTCCAGCTCCACTGTGACCAAGTATGGCAGTGATTTGGCCTTCGTAAATGTCAAATATCAGATCTAGGAAGAAAAAAGGAAAGGAAAGAAAGATAAGATAAAGAGGTAAAGAAAAAGAGGTATAAAGAAAGAAAAACAAAACCACAAATATAGTCTATTAGGGAGCCAAACAATTGTTGTTAATTTCCTTGAATGATTGTCTTTTCCAGGTATAAATATATAAATATAGATAAATTTGTTAAATTCAAAATGGAACATTAAAATATCCCATTATAAACTTATTACTCAAAATAGCTTCTTTTGAAATTTTGAAATTACTGAGTTTAAATGAATGGAACATGTCTATATCATAGGTTCATTGACATTGCCTGCATATGGTAGGTCAATGTTAATATTTATTAAATGGAAGAATAGATTAAGAGTAAATCACTACATGGCTAAAACTCCTTTGAGGTAAGTGACATTTTCACATGCACATAAAAATACAGTATCTACCAATAGCTTTTAGATTACAGAAGAAAAACTTGAGTTTGTAGAAAAAAAACGCCAGAATATCCTTAGTCTACCTCAATACCACCCATTATAGATTCTAAATACATCTATTTCTAAAACATATTCATTTTTTCTAACTTTTATGAAGTAAAAGTAATCGCAGAAAAAATTTATTATGAAGCTCAAATAACTCTTCAAGTCTGAAATACCACCGCAAATTACTCACCAAAACAAAACAAACTGAATTAAAATCATGAAGTCAATATTAATATAATAACTAAATATTCTCTCTCTCTCTCTCTCTCTCTCTCTCTCTCTCTCTCTCTCTCTTTCTTTTACCTTTCAAGGCTTCTATTTTGTCAGGCTTTCCTTTGTATTCTTTTGTAACACTTCTGATTCTGAAAAAAAGAAAAGATACTTCAAAGTGACAATTTTCTTCAGTTTGTAATTTCCAGTTTGGTAGACAGGATTGGATGAATCTTATCTTCAGGGTACATGAAGATCTAGGTCTTCACTCTCATGCAGTCATAGTTGTGTGACAGAATCAGCTAGAATACTGCTTGCCAACCCTGTCTGCACATTGGCATCACGTGAGGAGTTATAAGAATTTAACTGTGCTTGGGACCCATAAGCAAACGTTCCATAGAGTGGGGTTGGAGAATAGGATCACTTTTGAACAGCAAGGCTAAGACATCTGATACCAAAAGGCTCCTGTGAACCACGGGCACAGGTTGAAAAGATCTTGGGCTATCCTGAGTCAAGGTCTCCAAAGGTTCCTTAAGAGCTACCGTAGGAAAGGCAGTCAATGTATCATAATAGCAAGAGCAAAGGCTTCACAGTACTGCTCATCTAAGCTTAATCCATTACAATTACTTGGTGCTCTGTTACCTTAATCAACGTACTTATATTCCAGGCCAGTTTCAGGTTTCTCAACCTGAAAATTTTCAGGGCTTTAGGACTGTGTTGGAAGGTAAATGCAACATTTCATCTTGCATGTGCAGTGTATATAAGATGATATTGGTTACATGGTGATGATGTCAACAGAAAGGAATGAAATTAACTTATGCTGTGTACTACTATAGGTCTGGATTCCTAGGCACTTAATCTGTATGGTTTTATTCTACCAGGTAAGTATATAATCCATAAGTCAAATCAAATTTATATTTCTTAATTTATGATCTACCATTCAGTCTCTATTCACATAAAGCTGTTTAATTAGATTTTTTTTTTTTGAGGGACAGTCTTGCTCTATCAACCAGGCTGGAGTGCAGTGGCACAATATTGGCTCACTGCAACCTTTGCCTACTGCATTCAAGTGATTCCTGTGCCTCAGCCTCCCAAGTAGCTGGGATTACTGGTGTGCACCATCATGCTTGGTTAAGTTTTGTATTTTCAATAGAAATAAGGTTTCACCATGTTGCCCAGAGTGGTCTCAAACTCCTGAGCTGAAGTGATCCACCCACCTCAGTCTCCCAAAGTGTTGGGATTACAGGAGTGAGCCACTACTTCTTGCCAAAGCTGTTTAACTGAGACCTAGTAAAGCAACAAGGGAGGCTGAGGATGGAGAGAAATAGCAAGTAAAAGACTGAATCCAGGCAAGGGTTTTGCTGAATTATATTAGCTGGTAAAATTTAGGTTTTTATTTATTGTAAATGTCAACAATGTTAGGCTGTAAGGGGTTGGCAAAAGGATCTTTCTTTAAACTTGAGGTGAGAAGTGACAGAAACAGCATAGGTGAAGACAGGTGGGAACTGTCTACAGAGCACAAAAGGAAACTTTGCTTGTCTCAGGTGCTGACTCTCAGCTTCCTGCCTTTGCCCTGTTCTCCACCTGCAGCCTTATTACCTGATGGCTTCTTTCCCATGGAATTCTGGAGGCACTGGTTCAAAAGAGTCATTAGATGAAGGATCAGAATCCATTTCATCTTCAAGGGCCACATGATCAGCCTTTTGTGTCTGTGACCAAAATGAGGACTTCAGGAAAAACAAAGGTGAACGCTGATGTCCATATTCATCTACATGATCAAAAGACAATTAAATATTGGGTCAATCACCAAGTTAGGGAGAGAGTCACAGTAATGTAGCATGGGAATGCAGCCCCTTTGTCACTAAAACTAAATGTGTGGTCAACACCAGGTAATGCACATTTTGACACATGTAGCTTCATAAGGAAAAAAAAAAAAACTACCAGATGTCTCTATATAATAGATCCCATAGGAAGAAATGTAATTGTGATTTTTAAATATTTCAAAAGAAATCTAAATAAATGTTTTAGAATTTCTTAACCTCAAGAAAGACAGATTGAACTACTAATGTAAGGTATGCAAGCATGCTGAATTCTGTCTAGAAGACCAGGTGTCATTGCATAGGCAAAGAAAGAAGAAATCGAGAATTGAATATTGGATACCTTAAACAAAAATCCAAGAGAAGAGAGAATAGGATTTAAGAAAAGTAAATGACACATTTGTAACAAAGGAAAAGAACACAATAAAATAATTTATTGAAACTTAACACAAAGTGAATACTTATAAAGCTATTGTGTATTTCTGCTTTATTTCATTCTCATACCATAATTTTCCTCTTAAGTAAATTTATGATCTGCTTTAAAGACATATTATTCATTAATATCTTCCTGGAAACTAATCCAGCTGTATTAGTATTCTATCATCACTTCTGCTTTTCTTCATATTAGGAGACATTATGAAATGGAAGAATAGTACTTCACTGATATTCTGCAACTGCCTTCCTCTGTAAGGTTATGGGTTTTCAAACTTCTGTGTACTTCTCACATGTTCAGACCTTCATTCATGTAACAAATACCTTACACTCTCTCTATACGTGGCATATGATATGTTGTTAGTACCTATCTCTCCCTTTTGACAAAAGAAAAATCTAGCAAATAAAAGCATGTCACCATCACTGGATACCTTCTGCCACCAGATTTACCATGAAATAATTCTGTCATTTTATCCAGTTAATTTTTCTTTCTGTCATTCACATTTATTACCTTTAAAAGTATTTTAAACAAAGTCACTTCTGGTCTTAAATTCAAGCTTAGTGAGCGATAATAATTAGGAAGAAAATGGAATAACTCATTATTTGGATGAAATACATTTGCCAGTTATAATAATAATATGCTTTTGAAATTGAAAGACGTGTGGATGTGAAAGACATTTTGTGATATAATGTTAAGTAAAAAATAAAATGACTTGAAAATTTAACAATATGTGATATAACTTGATAAAACTTATACAAAGAGAGTATTTAAAGTAATATCATTAGAATATGTTTGAAACAGGGACTAAAAAAGATGGAATATATTACATAATGGACACCAAAATAAAATTTAAATTAGAGAAAACAATTACCTAAGAGGATACTATTAAGCAATTGTAAACACAGTGACAAGTGACATCTGTTTGTGGATCCACTGAGAATAAACACATTGGAAAAACAAACAAAAATAAAAAATAATATAATCAGGATGTTTTAATAAGTAGAAGGAGAAGAGAAAGAATTAGTTAGTACAAGGGTCACAAGAGTAAACCTCTGAAACTACCCTGAAAGCTAGCGATATAAATCATGACAGAAACACACAAAAAAAGGTTATTGAGATTTTGCCATAAAAGCAAAAGCAGAACAGAGAAAATGTAATTAAGTATGTGTCTTAAATAAGCAATGTTAACAAGGAGTAGAAAGGCTTAAAATATTAGTAAGCAAAAATAATAATTTTTCTATATAGTCATGTAATTTTTACATCTGCTGAAGAAAATCAAATGAAAACAGTTTATTCAAGCAATTCTAATTGTATAATAAGCATGCTAGCCAACAATAGTGAATTCTGACATCTTTTGTTCTGGGCTCTTTTAAAAGGCAGAGGCAGTAATTCTTAAAGAATTATCTTAAAAACAACAAAAACAAAAACAACCAAACCAGGAAATGCATGCCACAAGATGTTGCTTTCTGTCTTCCTGCTCACCCTTTCCCCTTCTTCCCTTTCCACAAGTGTGTATTCACTGATTTATGAATAAAGAGCCCTTGGCATTCTGTCTTGAATAGGAAATGCAGAAGGGAAACTCAGGCCCTGCCTTTGGTTATAAAAGGAGGGAGAGAAAAGTGAAGCAATATTTTAGCCACAAGAATCTACTGAGTCTCTAGGGTGCATCAGACAGTTACGGGTGCTTGAACTTCATCTGTGAACAAAACAAATCCCTGCTTTTGTAAAACTCATATTCTTTTATGTTGCAAGGTGATATAAATGAAAATGTATGATATATTGTCTTTCATTTTGTGAAATTCTGGGAATTTTTTTTAATATAGATGCATTGATTAATTGAATCAAAATCTCTTCAGGTTGAGCTGGGCTTAGAATTGCTTTAAAATTCTTCACATGGGTCTGTTGTCCAGCTGGAGCTCAGAACCATTGAGCTAAATAGTTCGACAAAAACAGTTATAAATGTCCATGATTACCAGACCTGTTTAGGAACTAGCTTTCTAAGATCTCTTAAAAAGAAAATTAAAAAAGAGTATGTGTCAGGAGATTTGTTTTCAGAAATAAAATCATTTAAATAATGTTTGATTTTAATCATATCACTACTCACTTGGCAAAATTTTGTCAAAGTAAATCACCAATGCCAGATAGAGGCAGGTATCAAATGCCAACATGAAATTTGTTGCTACAATGAGATTTGAGCCGTCCGATGGATGAGGAAATGCATTAGAATTCAAATCATAGTCCAAATGTAAAAGCTGAAAATAAAAAGTAATTAATTAAGGGAAATTAGGTTTAAGATACATTTTAAACAGTTAGGTTTAGCATAGGAATAAAATGGCTACTCATCGCCTCATAATGCGAATAGAGTTAAATAAGGAGCTTGCCTACTTTATGGTTTTCAAACCTATGCCTTGGAAGGCATGGACATACGAGCAACTAGAATGCAGTTTAGTAATTGCTATGATAAAAATATGTTCCAAATGAAATTGAAACATCAGGAGGAAGTAGGGAGTATGGGAAGAGATGGCATTTGAGATCAAACTTAGATGAACTTTTACCAAATAGGGCACAGTCAAAAGGTGTGGTGATGCATGTAAATTGGTGTCATGAGGGAGAATGTCTGGGCAAAAGGCACTGTTGCGTTTAAGGAGGACCAGAAGTGGGCTGGTCTATGATGATCAAGTTAATGAGCTCTTTATAATTAACAATCCTTTTGTTAAACACTAAATAATGGATATTTAATGGCTGGCATTTTCATTTAATTAGAGGGAAAGCAAAGGGAATTTAATAAGAATCACATAAACAGAAAAGATATTTTATGAGCAGAAACATAATTTACTAACAAATTTTCCAGATGTTTAAAAATTTTAATTTAATGGTTTTTTAAATCATGTATTATCTTCAATTACTAGGTAAAAACATGAATTGGAATAGTTATTTAGAATTAGATTTGTGACAAGTCCATGTTTAATTAGTAGCCTAAGAAAATACTTTATATTATCTTTAGATAATTGTATATTGATCCTCTTTTTTTCACTTTCTAAATGCCTTATTTTGCTGGGCTAAATAATTTCAAAGCTTTTAGAAGTTCCACCTTTGTAACGTCATAAGAGCCTTCACTAGAATTTTAAGCCTTACAATGTTGAATTTGAAAATGACTACAGCCTACTGACTTCCAGAGAGGACAGATGTTTCAGAAATGCCATTAAGAGACATTCAAGTCGTATCTCACCTGGGCCATTCCAAGCATGAAGGCAAAGGGACTAAGCAAGCTTAAAATCCACTCCAGTGATGCAGGAAGGTATCTATAGAGTGATGTGAACCCAAGACTCCCACAAAAGACAGTGAGAAGGAACCCAACCAGGCCACTGAGGAAAGATTTCTTTACCAAGATGCTCATTAAGAAAGCCAAAGGTATCTAAAATGAGAGAAGATGCAGTTCGTTTATGTAACATTATTAATAGCATAATAAAATAGGCATACAAAATTATAGTTATTATTTCATATATAACATACAAAACTGTTTTCCACAAATTCCACTAAAAATTGGCATTACAAAACACCTCAAATCAAATTGTTCCTTTTTATAGATTTTTCACATACAAACAGAGTAGACAGGGAAAAAAAAGGAAGCATATAATCACTTAATCAAAAACAAACACTTGATTTTTAAGCTATGAGGTGGATGGAGAGATATTTAATTCACCAACTCACCAAAGACAATCCATATAGGAGAAAGAGGCTGAAAACCACCATGAAGCCAGACAAAATGATAAACTGAATAGATTTTATAACAAGTGCCAAGAAAAGGGCCATAATGAAGATGAAACCAGCATAAAGCAAACCCCAGGAGAGCCTAATGTGGAAATAAAACATTATTTTAGTATTTTATTTTCACTTGAAAAGGAAGACCTGAAATGGATTCTAACATAATTTTTTCATTCACTTTTTCATCCATTCATTCTCTCTTTCAACAGGTATTTTGTGGGTGTTCTAAGTACATAAATACAAGCAAAAATTTTGGATGGAATTCTTTAGGAATTAGAAATATTCTTTAGGAATTAGGAATTGTTTTTCCTAAAATTGATATCAGAAATACATTCACACACATACGCACATTGTTCTGGGGGATGGAGTAACAGGAAAAATTGGGTATCCAGTCTGATAGATTTTGGATTGAACATTTTATCTGCTGCATTCTTGCTCTGTAACCTTGGGCAGCCTCTGTAACCATTCTATTATTCCTTTATGTTTCTGGACACCAGGAATTATACTACACTGAGGGCTCAATGAGACGATGGATATGTAGGGCACTGTCTTAACACAGGGTAGGCCCACAGTGAATCTTAGAACCTTCTCTCCTCTCTGGGGTCTCTCCAAGTTCAGGACCATCTCAAGTTTCCCTGGACATAAGAAATCATTCCTTACGTGTAATTCTGTCATGTCACTTTTTTCCCAAAAATTGTTGTCATCTTTCTCTGGATGTGTTCACTGAAAAGTCTACATACTTGCCTTTAATTCCATTCACTGTTTTTGTTAAGAAAGAATGTTTTTTTAATCCCATTTCTTTTATGTCAGAATAATTCACTTTCCTTTCCTCATCAATTTCTTTTCTTTTGTTTTACAATATTATGTGAAAACTATAATGCAATAATAATTTTAAATTTAAAAAACAGCTGCAAAACAAACACAATAATAATTCACACACAGCAATTAATATGTATTGGAGAATATTTTAAATAAATATTTTTACTTATTTGTGCTGGGTTTGACTCACCAGAATGCTGAATCCCGAAGACCCATCATTGTCATCAAGCCCTTCATCCTTTTCCTCTCCCTTGCAACATTAGCAGATGCATAGTAAATGAATGGAGAAAAGGAAATAATGCAGGCAAAAAGAAATAAATCAGTTATAATTCCTGATTGGCTAATGAAGGAATGTATCTTCATAATTTTTCCAGTAACTGACATCAGTTCTTCCATCACTGAGTGATTTGCTGTAATCTGAAGAAAAGCATTAATAAACAAATTTGTATGTTAGTAAATAGCATGCTCTGTTTTCTTTTAACCACCTGTTTTCCTGTGAATGTATAATTGGCCTATTGGGATCTGATACTAACCTAAATTTCCACTTCTATGTCCTGCCATTGACCTATTGGGAACCTGGAATCTGGGCATTCTGAGTTACTCACCATTCTCAGATTTACTATGTGTTTCAATATCTCCCTGCCTAACATTACTTTATGATTTGCTCGGCATGCCTTTTCTGAATTTATACATTCAGTAAGCCACCCTTCACCTCAAGCTTCAAGCTGAAATGTTATTTCAATGAGGAATTCTTCCATGGCATTCTAAGGCTGAGAATCCTCATTTACTTATGAGGACCTGATTTATAGTTCTGTAATAGTCTACTTCTGTTCTAATAATTTTCTTATTTGCCTGGCTTCCCAACAAACTTGAGTCCATGAAAGAGATAATTTTTCTTCTATTTGTATATACATTCCATGGTATATAGCAATTTCAGTGAACTTCAGAGTGAGTAAATGAAATAACAAGGCTACCCACTTAAATTTTCTTTCATGAAACTTTTGATACCTCTAATATTATTAACTTGCATTAAACATTAGTTTGCATTGAACAGGTTATACTCACTTCTATAATAGCGGCATTAATGGTAGCTTGAAGAACCACAAAACCTTCGTTCCAGAATTCTGAAACTGCACAGTAAACATCTTCATATGTTTCATAACAATGAGCTTTGTGGAAAAAAAAACCATAAATATCATTACATCACTATCTATATTGCTGAAATATTATTTCAATACTGATTATAGCAAACAGTGGACTTTATGATGGCTCCAAATTCCAAATGTTCTTATTTTGACTCAAAGCTTATAACAACATAAGTTATAATAATGATTCTCAAAATGAATCAGGGAGACTCATGAGGCAGAACACTCCTAGGAAATGTTGTACATTAAGTTACAACACTCTAAGCTTTCCCATATCATGTCCTATGCTTTACTGCTGATCAAGAATTTTGTTGATGCCTTTTCTTTTGTAATTTGTATTGTGAAAACAATACATTTTTATGTTTTTCAAAAGTTTACAGAGCCTAACATGGATTGAGAAACACTGAACTAAAGCTTTTTCTAACACTGAATATAACACAGGCATAATAGGCAAGTAGAAGTTCAAATAAGATTACTTACTGTGCTTAAATCATGCCAATCAGAATAGCTTTTGAAGACAAAGATTTATTAAAAAAGACCTACCAGCACATTTAATATTAAACTATATTGAAAAGATATTCTTGAATAAGATGAATTAAAATTGAGTAGAGGAATTAAATGCATATTACATGAAAAGTGTATTTTAAAAATCATCTTGAAATATTTCAGATATACAAATGATATAAAAATATAATAAACACGAATGGACCCACTACAAATCTGCAAAATAAATACATCATTTTAAATACAGTCAGAATCCCCTGTACACTTCCACTAGCACCAAGTTTCTAGCTAGCTAACTGCTTTCCTGAATGTTCTGTTTATATAATGCCACTACATATCTCTAAACTATATATGCAATATAAAAAAATTAAACTCTACCAATTTCATATAACTTGTTATGTTTATCATTATAAACTTTGCTCATTTGTTCCATATTATAATTTTGACATGTATATAAATGTCCACATTTAATTTTTTCTTTTTATGGTTACAGAATCCCATTGCAGGAATGTAAATCAATATATGTATCCATTCTTCTGTTGATGATAATTGGGTTAGTTCCTTTCTTCTTTTTGCTATTACTGGAAAAAAAATCTTCTGCTATAAAAATCTGTATATATATCTTCTTGTAAATATATCTATATTGGTCAGGATAGTCTCTTATATGTTACAGTAATAATCCCTAAATCTCAGTGATTTATCACAACAAAAGTTTATTTCTCACTCAGGCTACAAATTCAGCATAGGTCTTTGGTAGGAGGGTTGAGGTACTCTATTCACATCAAATTTAGGATCCCAAGTTGGAAGGCATTTCCTCTAACTGTTAGTTGCACTGTCTGTATTATACATGATTCCTTAGTTTGCAGAAGCAGTGAGAAAAGGTGAAGAACTCATACCTGCTTTTAAATCCCTTAGGTTTAGCTATCTTATTATGGCTGCAAAAAATATTCTATGTCCTCAGGAAGAAGAGGAGAATAGGCCGCAAGTGTTTAATGCAGGTACGAGAGTTTCACTAACAAGATTTCTATGATGATGAGTTGTAGGTTATGTGCACATCAACTTTAAAATAAAATTTGTCAGTTTTTGTGGAATTTAAAAATTATGTAAAGTTGGATAGGTGTTTTCTTTGCTACATATCCTTGTCAATACTTTGAATTTTTTTTTTTGCTAATTTTTGCAAATCTTATAAATGTGAAATGATATAACATGTGGTTTCAACATACATTTTCCTGATTGCTAATGCAGAAAAGCACCACTCCAAGTGCTTATTCTTGATCTGTGCTGTTTTATAAAATTCCTATTAATAATCTTTTTATTATTTTCCTATTTTTGATCTTTTTCCTATTTATTCCAAGTAAATATTTACATATTTTAGAATTCATTTTTTGTTAGTTTTTTTTTATTATAAACACTTTATCACCTTTTTAATTTTTTTGGAGATGGAGTTTTGGTCTGTTGCCCAGAATGGAGTTTAGTGGCACGGTCTTGGCTCACTGCAACCTCTGCCACCCAGGTTCAAGTGATTCTCCTGCCTCATCCTCCTGAGCAGCTAGGACTATAGGCACACAGGTCTCTACACTCTGCTAACTTTTGTTTTTTTTTGTTTTTTGGGTTTTTTTTTTTTTTTTGGTATTTTAGTAGAGACAAGGTTTCACCATGTTGCCCAGGTTGGTCACAAACTCCTGAGCTCAGGCAATCTGCTTGTCTTGGCCTCCCAAAGTGCTAGGATTATAGGTGTGAGCCACCATGCCCAGTCACTTTATCATAATTTTTGCCTTTATTTTTCACTAACTCTCTGGTGTCTTTTGATAAAGGGAAGTTCTTAATTTATATTTAGTCAAATTTATCAGTATTTTAATTTATGGCTGGGTAGTATTCATATATATACATAAATAATATTTTGTTTATCTAACCCTCTGTTGGTGGACATTTATGTTAATTTTCTATCTTTGCTTTTGTGAATGGTGCTGAAATAAATATATGAGTGCAGATATCGTTTTAAATCTAATGATTTTTTTTTTCCTTTGGATGGATACCCAGTAGTGAAGTTCCAGGATGAAATGGTAGTTTTGTTTCTACTTCTTTGGGAAATCTCCATACTGTTGTCCATAAAGGTTGTACTAATTTACACTTCTACCAATGATGCATAAGTATTATATTTTCTTTGCATCCTTGCCAACATCTGTTTCTTTAAGACTTTTTAATAATTGCCATTCTGACTAGTGCAAGATGGTATCTCCTGGTTTTAATTTGTATTTTCTGATAATTAGTGATGTTAAGGTTTGTTCTTACATTGGTTGACCACTATGTGTCTTTTTTGAAAAAAGAACTCAAACAACTCAAATAACCCCATTGAAAAATAGGCAAATGGCTTATTTGTTCTTTGAGTTGTTTCTTGAATGTATAGTTTGCAATTTTCCATCTGTAGGTCTTCTGTTTACTCTGTTGATTATTTCTTTTGCTGTGAGAAGATTTTTTAGTTTAATTAAGTCTCACTTGTCTATTTTTGTTTTTATTGTATTTGCTTTTGAGGACTTAGTTATAAATTCTTTGCCTAGCCCAGTGTCCAGAAGGGGTTATTCCTAGTTTTTGTTTTCTGAATTTTTATAGGTTCAGGTCCTATGTTTAGGTTTTAATGCATCTTGAGTTAATTTTTGTATGTGGTGAAAGATATGGGTCCAGTTCTATTCTTCTGCATTAGACAATTTAATTCTCCCAGTACCATTTATTGTATGTATATAACCATATATAATGACCATTTATCAATATGTTCTTATGCCCAAAAATGAATATACTTTTTTTAAATGTTGAAGGACATTATGACAGACAGTGATGCTCTAATTTGGCATACTAACCTCTATTCCCACACACGGCTTATGACATAAATGAAATAAAGAATAGTGAAATTTTAGAGCCAGAAAATTACCTGTATGGTCCTTGTGTTCCTTCTTTCTTGGCGTTCTGTGTCCTAGCAAGAACTTCAAATGATATGAGTATGTATTAGTAAAGATTACTCTTACTATATCTTCAGAATTATTTGCTGTGAATTCTTTAATACTTTCTTCGTCTGGCATTCCCAAGACCATTTTACCTTTTGTTACAAAAAGAGAATATAATTGTTAGGAAATTACTAGGAGACACAGCTTCAGTATGTCATGTTGAATTGCTTTTACTGAAGTTTTCTATGGAAGTAAAACACAATCAAGTATTAACTTTCAGAAAGGTAGACAAAAAAGTTGGCTGGGAGAGAAATTTCTAAAATTCCATCCAGATACAATCAGAACACATGAAAAGTAGTTATTTTATTTTCATATGTTGTGATTAATGAACCAATTTCAATCACATACAATGTCATACTATACCAATTAAACTGTTCAAAAATAATTAACATTCCTAAAATTCTGAAATGGTAAATATAGACAGATAGATATTTAAATTGCAGTTAGGCACTGTTTTGTATCAGGTGGACATACCTATACGAATTCGTTTTTCTTTAACAAGCCTGATTGTATGGTTAATAAGCTTAAAAAGTGATAAATTTAAAAACATGTTAAGAAATTATGTTGACATCACTGAAAGAATCCCTCTTTTTTGTAGATATTGTATCCAAGGCCACATGGGTACTTTATTAATACTAAAAAATTAGACAAAAAATAAGAAAAGTTCTGGATTGGGGTGGAAGTGTTGAAGATGAATGTAGAGGGAGCAGGCAGCATGTATCTTGATAGAATTAATTTTATTGTCAAACTTGTGTCGTCATGAGCAAATGCCTTAACGTTTGTTACTCAATTTCTATATATGTAAAATAAACTTAATAACTATTATAATTATTATAGAATATTAATAGAGTACAGAATATAGAATACTATCATAAAATATTCTCTTTTTACAGAATACAGCTTTTGTAAAAATATAGCATACTGCAGCATTTAATGAATATTTGTTATAATTGCATGTTGTTTTGAATGAAGTAATGTTGAGAAGCACAAGTTTCTGACATTGGGACTTGTCATGGACATTTGTGAAACAGAGAGGAAGCACAGACACACCTCAGGGCTGGACCTCAGGTGATAGTCTATATCATGTGATCACTCTGAATCAGAAGTGGATTCAGTGTTGGTAGGTAAGATGCACAGTGTAGACATTAAAATCCAGGGGGAACTAATGGTGTGATGGTTGGTGAGGTACCATAAGAAAGGAAGCTTTGAATGGCTCACAGGAAGGAAAAGTCTGACTTGCTCTGGAAACTGTGGCCAGAGAGGCTCCTGGATTACTGGATACTAAATCCAGTCAAGGGGTCAAAATCCAGGCATAAAATCAATGATTATTTAGCCTGGAGTGGAATTTGGACAGAAGTTGACAAAAGAAAGGGAAAAAAGAGGTTATGCAGACTTTCAGTGACTGGGTGGAGCAAGATGCGCAGGTTCTCCATAGAAGAATGTCCTTGGTGGAAATTATGTTGCTTAAAATGAGTAGCCAGTACCTTGTAAGTCATGTTTTTATATTCTTTTAAAAATTGAGATATAATTCACATACCATAAAATTCACCCTTTTAATAATTTCATGGTTTTTAGGATACTCACACAGTTGTTTTAGCCACCCAGTGGGTGGTAGTTTGTTATGGCATTCCTAGAAAACTAATACAGTGATAAATACAAACAGAAAATTATTGGTAATATTAGGAGTAAATAAGGCATGAGTCTTTCATTTTAAGAAGCCTTGTTTAAATCTTCCAAACCTATTATTGGATCTGGTCTCTCAACCTCCTTGATATTTTTCTTTAGCATCTTTAAATCAATCCTGTCACCTCTGCTAGATGAATCTTCAAAAACTGCCATTTTCATTATGCCAATTCCCTGATTCAAAACTGTGTTGGTACCATATCACTTATTGAATCAAGCTTAAGATTCTAACTCTCCATTAGATCTGATGGGCAAAGGAGACCTCTTTGAGGAACTTATAATTATTTTTCATGGTTTTTAGGATACTCACACAGTTGTACAAGCTCGAAGTCACTTTAAAATTATAACTCAACTCATAATAACTCAGCTCATCAAATAAAATCTCACTTTACATCCAACCATCATTTCTGACTTGAAGCTGCTGCCTGATACTGACATTCTGTAGATATAGTCTGACTGTTCCTGCACTTCTATCCCTATGTGTCAATGAGAATCTTCTTTTAGTATTAGCACAGTTGACTTTCAATTAGTTAGGTTTGGTATAATACAAAACAGAATAATTAACCTCCTATTAATTTTATTAACGAACGCATTGCTAGCATTATTTTTTGTAGTTATTCTGATTACAACAACTAAATATTTATGCAGAAAAAAATCATGTCCATATGAATGTGGGTCTGATCTAATAGGACACACCTATATGCCATTCTTTACGAACTTCTTAGTAGCTATTACATTTTTACTAGCTGCTCTAGAAACCATCCTTCTGTTACTATTACCTTGAGCATCTCAAACAACTTAAAACTTATAACCACTGTAGCACTAATTTTAGTCTTTATCCTAGCCCTAGGCCAAGACTATGAACAAGTGACAGGGCAATCACCACAGATTTCCCTTTGAAGTATGCACTTATAGTTGTAAAGGACATATGTTGTTTTTATCTGTTGACATCCAGTTCTTCTTCTAGTAAAACATACTATGATCCATCTGGGATACTTCCCTTCCTCCACTCACATATCCTGTTGGTTTGGATGTAGTTCATGACCTGGGAACTCAAGTGGCCAATGAAAATACTGCATCTCCCTATCCAGGGAGATTAGTTCTTGGTGAACCAAGATCAACATTAACCCAAAGTCACCTATTTGTTCCCATGGATATAATCCTTGAAGTTATTGTGAACTATTAGAAATGATATGCAATCTTTTCACTGGAGTTGCTAATCTGGTAGGGCTTAAATCCGGAGAGTCTGCAGACCAACTATGTCCCCGGGAGAACCAATCTGTGAATGAAGCCAGCAAACAAAGCTATAGATCTAAGGGACAGAGACATAGTTCCTCCTCTGTTAATGATAAACCTCTATTCTGCTTTGCATTAATACTCTGCTTCTTTAAGGAAGATGAAGGATTCTTTCTCTTAAAAGCAATGGCAACAAAAGCCAAAATAGACAAAAGGGATCTAATTAAACTCCAGAGCTCCACACAGCAAAAGCAACTATCATTAGAGGGAACTGGCAACCAACAGAATGAAAAAATTTTTTTGCAATCTACCCATCTGACAAAGGGCTAATATCTAGAATCTACAAAGAACTTAAACAAATTTACAAGAAACAAACAAACAACCCCATCAAAAAGTGGGCAAAGGATATGAACAGACAGTTTGCAAAAGAAGACATTTATGCAGCCAACAAACATGAAAAAAAAATATGAAAAAAAAAAAAAAGCTCATCATCACTGGTCATTAGAGAAATGTAAATCAAAACCACATTGAGATACCACTCATGCCACGTAGAATAGCAATCATTAAAAAATCAGGAGATAACAGACGCTGGAGAGGATGTAAAGAAATAGGAATGCTTTTACAATGTTGGTGGGAGTGTAAACTAGTTCAACCATTGTGGAAGAGAGTGTGGCAATTCCTCAAGGATCTAGAAATAGAAATACCATTTGACTCAGTAATCCCATTACTGAGTATATATCCAAAGGATTATAAATCGTTCTATTATAAAGACATATGCACATGTATGTTTATCTTGGCACTGTTCACAGTAGCAAAGACTTGGAACCGACCCAAATGCCCATCAATGATATACTGGATAAAGAAAATGTGGCACATATATACCATGAAATACTATGAAGCCATAAGAAAGGATGAGTTCATGTCTTTTGCAGGGACATGGATGAAGCTGGAAACCATCATTCTCAGTAAACTGACACAAGAACAGAAAACCAAATACCACATAAGTTCTTACTCATAAGTGGGTATTGAACAATGAGAACACATGGGCACGGGGAGGGGAACATCACATGCCATGGCCTGTTGCGGGGTGGGGGGCTAGGGGAGATATAGCAGGGGTTGGGGACGGATGGCATTAGGAAAAATACCTAATGTAGATGACAGGGGTGATGGATGGCACGTGTATACCTATGTAACAAACCTGCACATTTTACACATGTACCCCAGAACTTAAAATATACTAAAAAAAAAGAGACAGATTGAGTTGGTCCTTTTACTCTCAACTGAAATATTTATGAAAAATATAGTATTTTTTATAGATTATTGTTAACTAGTCACCCTACTGATCTATCAAGGTCTTATATTCTTCCAACTGTAAGAGTTTATTGTTGCATAAATTGTTAATCTTATTTTGCATATGCTAATAATAAGGCTATGAGAAGCTGATGATTTTCAAATGTACTCCAGACACATACACATTACAGCAGTTCTGGGTGGACTCTCAGAATTACTTTTAATCAAATGTCCTGACTCTAAGTCTAGTTTTCTTGCCTTTGTACCGGGTTGCATCTCCTCTAATTTCAGAACATCGTTACAAAAACGATTGTTACAAAAATGATCTTGACCCTTCTTCAGCTTTAGGGTACTCATTATGTAGCCTTAACCTTAACTCGACCTAAGTACTTAACCTTAACTCGTTAAGTACCTTAATGCTGGAGGATGAAAATCTGAAATACAGAATATTCAAAGGACTATCCAAATATAGCAAGGACATGTTTTTGGTGTTAAAAGGTAAGGTTGAAATTCCTATAATCAAATTTAAGAAAGGAAAAGACTGGTTGTTCTTTGCCTATAAGAACAAGAGAACGCTATAGCAACGATTTCATTTTGGTGACAATGCTTTCAGAGTCACATGTCAACATATCCCTAAACACTGCTGCTCTAAATGTACACCAGTCTGCATATTCCATGCTTTCTCAAATCCTGTACCAGATCAAACACATTTCTTATTGAGAGACTGTGTACTCCAAATGGCAAACCCTTGTTTGGCAAGTAATACGTTTAGTTTTAACTTAGATACTGAGTGGTGGTGTCTTACTTCCAGTAAAGGGAAGGTATATTCCTAATTCATATACTCCACGAAGTTTGACAATTAAGATTTATCAAACTGAAAAACAAATCAAATGCATAAATCTGCAGTCAAATAAACCAAATATTCACACCAGACATTTCTCTTAAGTAACTAGAAATCTCACCTGCCAGGAAGGAAGCAGAGGCTACTTTATTCATTATCTGTTGGGTTGCTTTGGTGACAGGCGTGTATGCAACAGAAAATCCAGATTCATTAAATGCATCTAGCCGTCCCAGGTCATTGGTAAGCAGTGAAGAAAAATCATTTACTTGATGACCATGAGGATATGTATATAAACAAAGCAGTAAGACCAATGCATTCACCCATTCCTATATAATACAGGAGAAAGGACAAAGAAAAATCTTATTTAAAATTAGTCATTCACAATCATTTTGTCATAAAGTTCATCTCTTTTTTTTACTTTTCTAGTTTTAATATATTCCATAAACTGTTTAAAGTCTGCTGAAGGTCTGTGTTGTAAGAGATAGTTTCAAGGCATTGCTAGCTTAGTAATAATATACTGGTTACAGGCCAAGATTCTAGAATTACAAACTCAACAGTATGCTGGTTTGTAAGGGCATTCTGATCATTCTAATAATAAGATACTGTCTGAGGTACACTATCTTAATTAGTTATAAATCCTGATCACATGGGAACTCTCAATAAGAAATCACTTCATTTCTGAAATGCATTATCTTAGGGAAAAAAACTTCACAATGTTTACATAGTGGAATTCCAATTTAGTTAAAAATGCGATCTAGCTACATCTAACTGATTTTTAAAATATACCAAAGTTTAATCAAGGTTTTTTATATGGTAAGATTATAAGATTATGCCAATTTTCTTCTTGGAACTTAATACAATTTCAACTGTTCTATTTTTGAAGAAAACTGATTTCTTAAGAAGAGAAAGAGATCCCACAGAGAAAAAGCCAGTTACCCATTGTGGTGGGTTGGTTTGTTTACCGTATCTTTGGAATGTCAGTATCTTAACCCTAGTCTCCATGAGTGGGGACACTAGTAACAAATCTGACCATTGGCTTTTAAAACATGTTTTCATATGTTAAATGCTGACCAGATTCAGTGCTTTCAGACCTCCACGTGTGAGCCCATGTCAATAGAAATGTCTTCTAACGGATGCATGGCCTGAAGAATAGCGTTTTCTGTTGTATAAAGGTGCTGTATTTTAGTGTTTTCGGTGTATGTGTCAGGGGAGATAATCGTGGCATAGATACCTCCCAGGCAACATATATTTTCCTACCATAAACACAGAATAATATAGATGCTGAGTCATACCAGTAAGGACTCTCTTTTCAGTCTCCATTTTTTAAGAAAGTTCTTGCATAATAAGGCCCCAGTTTGTTGACACACACTGATCTCTCTCTTTCTCATCTTGTCCTGTTTAATAAAAAAGAAAGAAGATACAATTAATATGAAGTTTTTAATAAGAAGAAATATCCTGCAAACAACAACAACAACAAAATGTAGCCTAATACTCCAATGTTCCAAATGATTGCAAAGAGTCAGGGTGTTCCCAAGTCAGCATTGTATTACTCCCATGTTCTCCTGCCTTTCTCCACTTGCAGACTCTGTTCCATCATTTATTTGTGATGCACTGTGCCAGTTACCAATTTACTGTGTCTCAGACCTCAATTTACTCTGCATAGCCTGCTCTATAAAAACGGATCTGACTCCTTTAAGTACTTTCTTTTGCCAGCTGGCATGATGTTATGCTCTTTCAATAGAGAGGGTAGTAGAGATACTGCAGGCATCTGATGCCATCCAGGAATCAGAATAGTTCATTTGCCAGGTTTCTATAGAATGTATTTTTTTCCCACTGAATAAATAGTTTTCTCCAATGCAAAGTACCTACAGTATGCAGGATTCACTGTGTGTTTCCTCTAGCTCTGGACTTGGGTAGCATAGTACGTCTGGGAGCCCCAGATAGCTACAGTCCTTTCCTCAAAGCTTTGCTTCTTTTGGCTGTCCTGTTGCAAAAGCAGCGCACTCCAGTCCTGGTGCCCACAGCTTGCCATTCAGGCTTCTCTGCCATTCAGTGGGCTTCAACCACACCTTATCCAATTGTCAATACCTTATCTCCTCATGTTTATTCTTCCTTGGATATTCTCTCTCAACCCTAGGAAGCCCTCTTGAACTCAGTCCATCTTTATAGTTATTCTCCTGTCATCATTTAATAGTTCTGTATATTAAACTTACTTTGTTTAATTACTGTATAGTTTCTGTCCCTGGATTGCACCCAGATCAACACGTACACATACACCACTCTTAATTTCAATAAATACATCCTTGTACACTCAACTTAATGTCTCTATAATATTTAGCTTGAGAACCTGAATAAATAATCTGTTTTAGGAATTGATCTATCTAAGACAATATAATGGGATCTTTGCTCTTTCTAGCAGAAATAATTGCACTCTTTACTAGGTTGTGGGAAGAAAGAAAATTTTCTTTCCCTAGTGAAATAAATCGTACTTTTCACTTTATTTCTTTGAAAAATTAAAATCTTAAGATAGGGTTACCATATTTTGGCCTGGAATATTGTAAAGAGATTTTACATTGCCATTTTAAAATGACATTTGAATCAAATGTCATTTTAAAATGACATTTATTTCTTGTTTTCATCTTTAAGAATTTATTTATGTTTATTATGCAGAGTCATCAGGAAAAATACACGCACATATTTGCATATATATAATCTTTGTGTATGTGTATATATCTTTTTATAAAATCATTTGTAGCAATTTATACTATGATATGAAGTATTTCAAAATATATCTTTCCCACATTTTCATCTATAATGATACTGCCATTCTCTCTAAGATTTCCTAGATTTTTCTTTCACTTACAATGCATAAATTCTCAAGAGAATATTGCTTCTTTCCTAATAATGAGAGAAAGTCACACAATCTATAAAATTATAACTTTTCTTTGAGCCCACCTAAGAGCTGAGATCACAGATAAATAGGTAAACTGAAGTTCAAAGGGTAAAAGCCTTCTTCAGGGATAAATGGGACCCAGGAACAGTTTCAGAATTGGTAGAGTATTACAGAAAGGCAAGGCTACTATAAAAACAGGTGGGAAGAAAGGAGCTGAAATGTTAAAATTTTAATGGCTGAGTGTGGACACTAGTCCTGGTACCCACAGCTTGCATGTTTCTTCACAATTACTGGGAAGCCAACAATTAATTGTCAATTCTTTTTTTATAGGTTTCACCTAGTATTAATTAAAAAAATTTACAATAGCAAAGACTTGGAACCAACCTAAATGTTCATTAATGATAGACTGGATAAAGGTGGGTAATAATAAACTTCTCTGAGTTAAAGACTATGTTCTAACCCAATGCAAAGAAACTAAGAACCTTGAAAAAAGGTTAAACAAAATGCTAACTAGAATAATCAGCTTAGAGAATAACATAAATGACTTGATGGAGCTGAAAAAGAAAGCATGAGAACTTCACGAGGCATACACAAGTTTCAACAGCCGAATCGATCAAGCAGAAGAGGAAAAAGAGTGAAAAAACAAACAAACAAACAAACAAACAAACAAACAAACAAAGCCTCCAAGAACTATGGGATTATGTGAAAATACCTAATCTACTCTTGATTGGCATACCTGAATGTGATGGGGAGAATGAATCCAAGTTGGAAAACCCTCTTCAGGATACTATCCAAAAGAACTTCCCCAACCTAACAAGGCAGGCCAACATTCAAATCCAGGAAATACAGAGAACACCACAAAGATACTCCTCAAGAAGAGCAACCCCAAGGCACATAATCGTCAGATTCACTAGGGTTGAAATGAAGGAAAAAATCCTAAGGGCAGCCAGAGAAAAAGGTCAAGCCACTCACAAAGGAAAGACCAACAGACTCACAGCGCATCTCTCAGGAGAAACCCTACAAGCTGGAAGGGAGTGGCGGCCAATATTCAACATCCTTAAAGAAAAGAACTTTTAACCCAGAATTTCATATCCAGCCAAACTAAACTTCCTAAGTGAAGGAGAAATAAAATCCTTTACAGACAAGCAATTGCGAGAGATTTTGTCACTACAAGACCTGCCTTACAAGAGCTCCTGAAGGAAGTACTAAACATGGAAAGAAACAACCAGTATCAGCCACTCCAAAAATATACCAAATGGTAAAGAACAGTGACCCAATGAAGAAACTGTGTCGACTAATGGGCAAAACAACCAGCTAGTAACACAATGGCAGGATCAAATTCAAACATAACAATATTAATGTTGAATGTAAATGGCCCAAATGCCCCAGTAGAAAGATACAGACTGGCAAACTGGATAAAAAGTCAAGATTCATCAGTGTGCTGTATTCAGGAAACCCATCTCATATGCAAAGACTCACACAGACTCAAAATAAAGGGATGGAAGAAGATTTACCCTGTAAATGAAGAGCAAAAAAAAAGCAGGGATAGAAATCCTGGTCTCTGATAAAACAGACGTTAAATCAACAAAGATCAAAAGATACAAAGAAGGGTATTACATAACAGTAAAAGGATCAATGCAACAAGAAGAGCTAACTATCCTAAATATGTATGCACCCAATGCAGGAGCATTCAGATACATAAAGCAAGTTCTTAACGACCTATAAAGAGACTTAGACTCACACGCAATAATAGTGGGAGACTATAACACTCCACTGACAATATTGGATAGATCAATGAGACAGAAAGTCAACAAGATTATTCAGGGCTTGAAAGCAGATCTGGACTAAGTGGACCTAATAGACATTTACAGAACACTCCACCCCAAATCCACAGAATACACATTCTTCTCAGCACCACATCACACCTACTCTAAAACTGACCACATAATTGGAAGTAAATCACTCCTCAGCAAATGCAGAAAAATGGAAATACAACAGTCTATCAGATCACAGCAGAATCAAATTAGGTTTCAGGACTAAGAAAAGCACAAAACTGAACAATCACGTGGAAACTGAACAACTTGCTCCTGAATAATGAAGGGATAAACAATGAAATGAAGGCAGAAATAAAAATGTTCTTTGAAACCAACCAGAATGAAGACATAATGTACCAGAATCTATGGGACGCATTTAAAGCAATGTCTAGAGGGAAATTTATAGCAATAAATGTCCACATGAGAAACAAGGAAAGATATAAAATCAACACCCTATCATCAAAATTGAAAGAGCTAGAGGAGCAAGATAAAAAAAACAACAACAACAAAACAAAAACAAAAACAAAAAACCTCAAAAGTAAGCAGAAGAAAGAAATAACTAAGATCAGAGCAGAACTGAAGGAGATAGAGACACAAAAAAAACCTTCAAAAAAATCAATAAATCCTGGAGCTGGTTTTTTTGAAAAGATCAACAAAATAGACAGACCACTAGCCAGACTTATAAAAAAGAAAAGGGAGAAGAATCAAATAGATGCAATAAAAAATGATAAAGGGGAGATTACTACCAATTGAAACAAACTACCATCGGAGATTACTACAAACAGCTCTATGCACACAAACCAGTAAATGTGGAAGAAATAGATAAATTAAATTCCTGGATACTTGTACACTCCTAAGACTAAGCCAGGAAAAGTTGAAACCCTGAATAAACCAATAACCAGGTCTGAAGTTGAGGCAACAATTAATAGCCACCGACCAAAAAAGGTCCAGGTCCAGATGGGTTCACAGCTGAACTCTACCAGACATACAAAGAGGAGCTGGTACCATTCCTGTTGAAACTATTCCAAACAATACAATACAGAAAACTGACACAAGAACAGAAAACCTAACACTGCGTGTTTTCACTTATAGATGGGTGATGAACAATGAAAACAGTTGGGCACAGAGAAGGGAACAACACTCACTGGGCTAGGTGAGGGGATGGAAGGGAGAGATAACACTGGAAAAAATGTCTGATGTAGGTGACAGGTGGGGGATGAAGACAGCAAACCACCATGGCATGTATGTACCTATGCAACAATCCTGCAAGATGCAGGATGTGCACATGTACCCCAGAGCCCAAAAAAGAGGGAATCCTCCCTAACTCTTTCTATGAGACCAACATTATTCTGATACCAAAACCTGGCAGTAACTACTAAAAAAGAAAACTACAGGCCAATATCCATGATGAACATTGATGCAAAAATATTCAATAAAATACTGGCAAACTGAATCCAACAGTACATCAAAAAGCTTATCCACCACAATCAAGTAGGCTTCATCCCAGAGATGCAAGGCAGGTTCAACATATGCAAGTCTATTAACATAATCCACCACATAAACAGAAACAAAGACAAAAACCACATGATGATCTCAATAGATGCAGAGAAAGCCTTTGACAAAATTCAGCAGCCCTTTATGCTAAAAACTCTCAATAAACTAGGTATCAATGGAACTTATCTCAAAATAATAAAAGCTATTTATAACAGCCAATATCATACTGAACAGGTAAAAACTATAAGCATTCCCTTTAAAAAGTGGCACTAGACAAGGATGCCTTCTCTTACCATTCCTATTCAATATAGTATTGGAAGTTCTGGCCAGAGCAATTAGGCAAGAAAAAGAAATAAATGGCATTCAATTAGGAAAAGAAGAAGTCAAATTGTCCCTATTTGCAGACAATATGATTGTATATTTAGAAGACCCCATTGTCTCAGCCCAAAACCTCCTTAAGCTGATAAGCAACTTCAGCAAAGTCTCAGGATACAAAATCAATGTGCAGAAATGATAAGCATTATTATACACCAACAACAGACAAACAGAGAGCAAACTCCCATTTACAATTGCTACAAAGAGAATAAAATACCTAGGAATACAACTAACAAAGGATGTAAAGGACCTCTTCAAGGAGAACTACAAACCGCTAATCAAGGAAATAAGAGAGTTCACAAATATATGGAAAAACATTCCATGCTCATGATTAGGAAGAATCAACATTGTGAAAATGGCCATACTGCCCAAAGAAATTTATAGATTTAATGCTATCCCCATCAAGCTACCACTGACCTTCTTCACAGAACTAGAAAAAAAAACACTTTAAACTTCATATGGAACCAAGAGAGAGCCCAAATAGCCAAGACAATCCTAAGCAAAAAGAACAAAGCTGGAGGCATCATGCTACCTGACTTCAAACTATACTACAAGGCTACAGTAATCAAAACAGCATGGTACTGGTACCAAAACAGAGATATAGACAGATATAGACAAAACAGAACAGAGGCCTTGGAGGCAAAGCCACACATCTACAACCATCTGATCTTTGACAAACCAGACAAAAACAAGCAATGGGGAAAGTATTCCCTGTTTAATAAATGGTGTTGGGAAAACTGGCTAGCCATATGCAGGAAGCTGAAACTGGACACCTTCCTTACACCTTATACAAAAATTAACTCCAGATGGATTAGAGATTTAAACATAAGAACTAACACCATAAAAACCCTAGAAGAAAACCTAGGCAACACCATTCAGGACATAGGTGTAGGCAAGGACTTCATGCCAGTTGGAATGGCGATCATTAAAAAATCTGGAGACAACAGATGCTGGAGAGGAAGTGGAGAAAAGGGAACACTTTTACACTGTTAGTGGGAGTGCAAATTAGTTCAACCATTATGGAAGACTGTGGCGATTCCTCAAGGATCTAGAAATAGAAATTCCACTTGACCCTCCAATCCCATTACTGGGTATATACCTAAAGAATTATAAATCACTCTATTATAAAGACACATGCACACATATGTTTGTTGTGGAGCTGTTTACAATAGCAAAGACCTGGAACCAACACAAATGCCCATTAATGATAGACTGGACAAAGAAAATGTGGCACATATACACCATGGAATACTATGCAGCCATGAAAAGTGATGAGTTCATATCCTTTGTAGAGACATAAATGAATCTAGAAACCATAATTCTCAGAAGACTGTGAACACAAGCCAATGTCTTAGTTTAGTGGGCAAGAAATTCTATTGTATTGGTCAGGCACACAGTGGCTCACACCTGTAATCCCAGCAATTTGGGAGGCTGAGGCAGGCAGAACACCTGAGCTCAGGAGTTTGAGACCAGCCTAGGCAACAAGGTGAAACCCCATCTCTACTACAAATACAAAAAAATTAGCCAGGCATGGTGGCGCGCACCTGCAATCCCAGCTACTCGGGAGGCTGAAGCAGGAGAATCACTTGAACCCAGAAGGCTGAGGTTGTAGTGAGCCAAAATGGCACCACTGCACTCCAGCTTGGGTGGCAGAGCAAGACTCCATCTCCAAAAAAAGAGAAAAAGAAACAGAAATTGTATTGTATTGTAGTTGAGCCATTAAATAATTTTTATTAGATTTATTCTATAGTTCAATTTATATTAACTACTTATGCTCTTCTAAATGCATACTGGAAACATTTTGTCATGTTTCATGATAAAGATCGGATTACTATTGTATTAAATTTATGAATTCACTCAGAGATAATTAAAACGTTTGTGGTACTGAGTTTTCCTCTACACAGACATTATTTTTTCCATGACTATATCATATCCTCTAATGATGTTATTTACATTTTTATATATCTACAAAAGTTTCATTGATTACTTTCATCAAAATTATTTACAAAATTTAGAGCTGTCACTGGCATTTTGATTAATTATGTGCATTCATCATTGCTTATCTTTAGAAATGCCACTGACTTCATTTATCTAAAACCATCAATGAATTCTCAAGTTAGTAAGACATTTTAAAAATAAATCTTCCTGTTTTCTAATATAAACAATAATGTTTTAAAATAACCTTTTAATCTCTTACATTTTTTCTTGTCTTAATGCATAAGGTGCTACCATTATGCAACACTGAAGAGTTAGGTTTATAGAGCAGACATCCTTGTTATCTCCCTGACTGGAGAAAAATCATATAATTGTTATCATTCAAAATGATACCCTTCACGTGTTTTTGTTAAATGGTCATTATTACTATAGTATAAGAGACATCAACTGCTAGTCTACATTCCTAAGGTCTTAATTCATTAATGAATTTAGTATTTTAGTAGATATTTTCTCATATTCTTTTGTGATTATGATTATATCTAATATAATCTGCTAACGTGTAAATTAGATTGATGTTTTCTCTCATATTTTCCAGTAAATACTATAATTTGTCATAAGGTGTTTTTTAATACTACTTAATTGAATTTGCCAATATTTTGCCTGGGATTGTTTATAATCAAAAATTACTGTGTACTATACAGGTATTGATTGACTTACGACCTATGCAACTTACGACCATTCGACTTTAAGACCACAATCACTAGCCACGACTGCTCCGCGTCTGGCAGCGCAAAAGTTGCCCAGCTGGGTGTATGACAGTGCAGACCAGCTTCTGGCAGCACTACCATCTCCATGTGTACCATTTCAACTGTTATCCCAGACTTGGTACAGCAATTTGTGTTTTGTGTCTTGGATATTTTTCATCAAACCCCTCCCAAGATGTCTACCAAGAGGAAATTGTCTTTGTCTATGCCTCAGCCTGCTAAGAAGGAAAGAAAGGCCATCGATCTCGACACAAAAATGAAGGTAATTAAGCAGTGGGAGGGAGGAAAGAAAGTGAATGTGATCGCACATGATATGAAGTTATCACATTGTGTCGACGATTTTGAAAGATAAAGAATTCGTGAAGCTGTGAAAGGTTCTGCATCCATGCGATCATGGTGTAGAGATTATACAAATGGCATAAAATGAACAAAGAAAATTATGATATATAACAATAATGAAAGAAAATTATGATAAAATATGACTTAAAGATTTTTATAACATCATTAAACAGTACTGTACTGTACATAGAGCCTACTCAACTTACGACCAAATCGTGTTACGACCAGTCTGTTGGAACCAATCATGGTCGTAAGTTGAGCACTAGCTGTAATGTAATTGTTTATACAGTGTGCTTGTCTGATTTTAGCCTCAATGTTATATTAGGTTTATTATGGTTAGCATTTTCTTTTTCCGTTCTCCACGACAGTTTGTAAAACATGGATGATCTGATCTTAGAAGGCTAGCAAATTTGCTGATAAAACCTTATGAGCCTTTTATTCCTTTTCTTTGTCTGTTTGTTGCTTTTTTTGAGACGGAGTCTCACCCTGTTGCTAGGCTGGAGTGCCGTGGCATGATCTTGGCTCACTGAAACCTCTGCCTCCTGGATTGAAGTGATTCTCCTGCCTCAGCGTCCTGAGTAGCTGGGACTACAGGTGCATACCACCACACCTGGCTAATTTTTGTATTTTTAGCAGAGACAGGGTTTCACTTTCAGGGATAAGGATGGGCTAGGTTATCATCGCTGTTAACAAAGGTTCAATTAATTAAAGAAGACTGGCCTATTAGAGTTGTCTGTTTGAACTTGATCCAATTTAGATTATTTATTTATTTATTTTTATTTTATTTTAAGTTCTGGGATACATGTGCTGAATGTGCAGGTTTGTTACGTTGTTATACATGTACTATGGTGGTTTGCTGCACCTACCAACCTATCATCTAGGTTTTAAGCCCCGCATTCCTTAGGTATTTCTCCTAATGCTCTCCATTCCCTTGTCCCCAATCCCTAACAGGCCCCAGTGTGTGTTGCTCCCTTCCCTGTGTCCATGTGTTCTCATTGTTCAGTTTCCACTTATGAGTGAGTACATGCGGTATTTGGTTTTCTGTTCCTGTGCTAGTTTTCTGAGAGTGATGACTTCCAGCTTCATTAAAGTCCCTGCAAAGGACATGATCTCATTCTTTTTTTTTATGGCTGCATAGCATTCCATGGTGTATATGTGCCACATTTTCTTTAGCCAGTCTACCATTAATGGGCATTTTAGTTGACTGCAAGTCTCTGCTATTGTAAATAGTGCTGCAACAAACATATGTGTGCATGTGTCTTCATAGTAGAATGATTTATATTCCTTTGGATATATATGCAGTAATTGAATTGCTGGGTCAAATGGTATTGCTGATTCTAGATCCTTGAGGAATTGCCACACTGTCTTCCACAATGGTTGAACTAATTTACACTTCCACCAAGAGTATAAAAGAGTTCCTATTTCTCCACAGCCTTGTCATCATCTATTGTTTCCATACTGTTTAATAATCACCATTCTGACTGGAATGAGATGGTATCTCATTGTGGTTTTGATTTGCATTTCTCTAGTGATCAGTGATGACGAGCTTTTTTTCATATGTTTGTTTGCTGCATGCTTTTTTTTTAATATGTTTATTTTTCATATGTTTGCTTCTTTTGAGAAGTGTCTGTAAATATCATTTGCCCATTTTCTGATGGGATTGTTTGTTTTTTTCTTGTAAATTTATTTAAGTTCCTTGTAGATTCTGGATATTAGACCTTTGTCAGATGGGTAGATTGCAAAATTTTTCTCCTATTCTGTAGGTTGCCTGTTCAGTCTGATGATAGTTTCTTTTTCTGTGCACAAGCTCTTTAGTTTTATGAGATCCCATTTGTCAATTTTCATTTTTGTTGCCATTGTTTTTGGTGTTTTCGTCATGAAGTGTTTGCCAATGCCTATCTCCTGAATGGTCCTGCCTAGGTTTTTTTCTAGGGTTTTTATGGTTTGGGGTTTTACATTTAAGTCTTTAATAGATTTGAGTTAAATTTTGTATAATGTGTAAGAAAGGGATCCACTTTAAGTTCTGCATATGGCTAGCCAGTTTTCCCAGCACCATTTATTAAATAAGGAATCATTTCCCCAGTGCTTGCTTTTGTCAGGTTTGTCAAAGATCAGTGGTTGTTGATGCATGGTGTTATTTCTGAGGTCTCTGTCCTCTATCATTGGTCTATATATCTGTTTTGGCAACGGTACTATGCTGTTTTGTTTACTGTAGCCTTGTAGTATAGTTTGAAGTCAGGTAGTGTGATAAACTAGAAAAGCTAGAAGAAATGGATAAATTCCTGGACACACACACCCTCCTAAGAATAAACCAGGCAGAATTAAATTCCCTGAATAGACCAATAACACTTTCTGAAATTAAGGAAGTAATTAATAGCCCATCAATCAAAAAAAGTCCAAGACTAGACGGATTTACAGCTGAATTCTGCCAGGGGTACAAAGAGGATCTGGTGCTATTCCTTCTAAAATGATTCAAAACACTAAAAAAAGAGGAACTCCTCCCTAACTCATATTATCAAGCCAACATTATCCTGCTACCAAAACCTGGCAGAGACAACAAAAAAAGAAAACTTCAAGCCAATATCCCTGATTAATATTGAAGTGAAAATCCTCAATAAAACACTGGCAAATCAAATCCAGCAGCACATCAAAAACCTTATCCACCATTATCAAGTCAGTTTCATCCCTGGGATGCAAGACTGGTTCAATATACACAAATTAATAAATGTAATCTATCACATAAACAGAACCAATGACAAAAACACATGATTATCTCAAAAGATGCAGAAAAGGCCTTTGACAATGTTCAACACCACATCATGTTAAGAACTCTCAATAACCTAGGCATCGATGGAACATATTTCAAAATAATAAAAGCTCTTTAAGACAAAGCCATAGCCAGAATCCTACTGAATGGGCAAAAGCTGGAAGCATTTCCTTTGAAAGCCAGCACAAGACAAGAATGCCGTCTCTCACCACTCCTATTCAATATAGTGTTGGAAGTTCCGGCCAGTGCAATCAGGCAAGAGAAAGAAATAAAGGGTATTCAAAATAGGAAGAGAGAAAACCAAATTGTCTCTGTTTGCAGATGACAAGATTGCATATGTAGAAAACCCCATCGTTTCAGCCCAAAAACTTCTTAACCTGGTAAGCAACTTCAGCAAAGTCTCAGGATACAAAATCAATGTGCGAAAATCACAAGCATTTTTATACACCAACAATAGAGAAGCAAAAATCTAAATCATGAATGAATTCCCATTCACAATTACTGCAAAGAGAATAAAATATCTAAGAATACCACTTACAAGGGACGTCAAGGACCTCTTCAAGGAGAACTACAAACCACTGCTCAAAGAAATAGAGGACACAAACAAATAGAAAAATATTCCATGCTTATGGATAGGAAGAATCAAAATTGTGAAAATGGCCATACTGCCCAAAGTAATTTATAAATTCAATGCTATTTCCATGAAGCTACTATTGACTTTCTTTGTGGAATTAGAAAAAAAATACTTTAGATTTCATATGGAACCATAAAAGAGCCTTTGTAGCCAAGACAATCCTAAGCAAAAAGAACAAAGCTGGAGGCATCATGCTACCTGACTTCGAACTATATTTATATCTATTAGCATGAATTTAAAATATCTATAACTAAAAATACTTTTGAAAACCTATTATATATGGATATATTTTTTTCTTCTATTTTTAAGCTTCTTTTTATTTTTATTCATTAATCGTGCTAGAATGTATTTATTTGCTAGAATTTATTAGTGGCCTTTTAAACAAAACAGCAGTGTTATTGGTTCATCATTTTGATTGTTTACTATGTTTTCTAATTTATTAATTTATCTTCTTTCTTTTTATGGTTTTATTTACACTCTTTTTAGGGTTTGTTTTGCTGCTTTTCCCTTTGGCTTCTAGGCTGAAATGGTGAACAAATATTAGCAGAGTGACTGAGAACATGGACTCCGGAGTTGGGTGATTGCATCAGTGACCCAATTATCCACCTCTGCCTGTGTCCACCCTTTGTCTGGTAGTTGTGGAATATTTCTCATTAAGGCAGGCTATTACTTGGGCCAAGAGAAGAAGGGAAGTGTGATGACACAGCAGTTCCGAGCCTCAGCCTCTCGAGACCTTGAGTGTATCTGCTTGCTTTCTTGTGTTTCTTCCATTGCTATGAGAGTAGACCTGGCCTAGCCTACTGCAGAATGAGACCAAGATAAGTCATCCCAGTCATCCAGTTGAGAGGGCTAGTCAGTCAGCCCCCAGAGGTGTGATAAAGCTTATTCAAGATCAGCAGTCTCTTAAGAATCACTGCAGACATCGAAGCTACAAATGCTTATTGCTGCATATTATTATTTGTGTTTGTTTCCTTTTTGCTAAGTAACATAAATGTGACACTAGACCATAGATATGTTACTTAGGATTGCCTCTTTAGCTTCCGTTATATTGAAGTTTCCTTGTTTTCAGTGACTTTTTATTTTTGATTTCTAACAATTATATTGTGATCAAGGAAATGATTTCTAAGTAAGAGACTTCTTCTTTAAAATTTCCTAAGACTTCCTTGGTGGTGCAGCACATTTTAATATTTGAAAGTGTTCCATGTGCACTTGACATACCTGTAAATTACCATTTACATTGTTTTGTACATGTCTATTAAGTCTTTTTAATTGTGTCCTGCAAGTCTTTAGCATCCTTTCTAATGTTATATTTACTAGATCAATCATTTCATAATAGAGTTCAATTAAATATTTCCACTCTAATAATAGGTTTGGCAATTTCTTATTATATCTCTGTTAGTTTTTAGAATGTGCATTTAAAACCTAGGTAGTTAGGTACATAAAACATTGTCCTTTTTTTATGTTTCAATGGTAAGTTGCTTCTATTTCTTTTTTTTTTTTTATCTTGAGTCCATTTTCTGTTTCTGTAACATGCTTCTATTTCCGATAATGACATGAAGACACTAGGTTACTATAGGTTAATATTTGCCTAATGTCTTTTTCTATTTCTTTATTGTTAACCTTTTGCTGAGTTTTTAAATATTTGGTTGATGTATTAAAAAACTCATCAAGGCATTGTGTTTAGAAATCTAAACTGATAGATAACCATATTTTAAGAGATGATCTCTCATTGTATCTTATTCTCATGTTAAACCTACTTTTCCTTTGCTTCTAGTTTTGTCTACGTCTACCTTCTACTGAATTGAAAATGTTTTCCTCCTATTACCCATTTCTTCTCTTGCCCCAAAGATATAAAAGGTAGTTATATATCTTTTACGGTTACTCTTAAATTTTAGACTTTTCTAGGGAACTATAACTTATTTTAAGAAAACTCAAAAGTACTTATTGTCTCTATTCTCTTCTTACAAACAAATACCTTATAGATATTTTAACACTCTGCTTAATTCCAACCTAATTATCCTGGTTATTATTGTGTAGATGTGTGATTCAATTTTTAATTTAAAGTACATACAAAATAGCTTCATTTTTTACCATCAAAGGTTAATTAAATTTGCCAATGAATTATGCATTTCTGTGAGAGAGGCTGTAATATATCTGGGCTTGTGCTTGAGGTGCAGTATGGAAATTTCACCTGTATAGGACTTGGATTGGCTTCAGCTGGTTTAAGAACCCAGAAACTTTTATCCTCTCTGTAGGTTAGCTCACCGTGAAAATATCCCACGGATTTTATCTAAAATTGTGTACAGAGAATAGCATTATACTTCTACAGATAATTGCATCAGTAACCAGAGAGGAGAAGCAGAGCAGTAGACTACCCTCTACCCCCTGTAGAAGTAGCACATCACAGTTTTCAGCATATTCAGTCTTCAGCAAAGAACATGATGTGTGTGTGAGTATGTCTGTAAATGGGGAGTGATTTTGTAGGGGAATTTATACATACATTTTATTGCAGCAGGCACATAAAATACTTCACAGAAGAAGATAACTCAGTGCATAATAATAACACCTCATCTTTCCATAACTTCAATCAACCAGTACTACACATATACAATTTGCTAAGTCTCTCCTGAAAACTGTAGAACTAAAGCGCTCTCAAATGGTCTTTGCCATGGGAGAAAACAGGGTACCTAAGCTGAATTACAGAAAGTAAAGAGATTCTGGAGGGTACCATCATCCATTTTCTGGGAAGCATGCAAAGGACATGACTTGGAAGAAGGGGTCCAGACTTTTGAGCACAAAGCCAGCAGCTCCACCCTGAAGACCATCATTTAGCTCATAAGTTCTGACTTCTGAAGCAAGTGATCCCCCTCCATATGCATGCCATATTGTCCATGTGGTTTCTATGAACTCCTCCATAGTGATGAGGAGTGAATGAGCCCCAACTGAAGTCATCATCCTATTTATGGGACAGGATCACGCACAAGGTGGTGCTGCTTCCTGGAGTCAAAGCTCAGGTAAGGTGTCTGGGGGTCAGTTGCCACAGGAGGCACATTAGCCACGGCAGTCTCAGAGAATACTGCTGGAGGAAGAAGCTACACATGGCCATGTAATAAGGCTGAGAGGCAAGCCTAAGTAGAAGCAGACCAAGCGAAGAGGTCAGAAAGCCCATGGAAAGAGAAGACAAAAAGACAGTTCCAAGAGTAAAGCAGCCTAGGTTAAGGTACAGAAAATTCAGCATGCATACTTTTAAGAGAGCTGTGCAAGGCTACACAGGACCATGAACTGGCCAGAGGAATGGTCTCCTCACTATGGAATCAACCACAGTCTTACGTAGCAGTCTGACTCCAATCCCTTAAACTTTTCATTGTAAATTATTGCCTGCTTTGTTTCTTTCCAATTTTGTATGTTATGCAGTTTATATAAAGGCTAGCAAAAACATGAATTCCTTATTATACATATGGCAAATTGTATCAAATTTTAATGACTCATCTTTTTCCTCTAATACTATTGTAAAATTCAGAACAAAGTGTATACACTATAGCAACATGAAAATTCTTTTTACCAAAAACAGTGTACATTTGAAATAGCATTGTGATAAAGAGAAGCTGCATATTTCACATTCTGATTCAACTTACTGTATCCAATGAGTAAAAGATCCTAGAAAGCATCTTACATTTTAAAATTCTTATAGCCTGAGAGTGAGAATTAAGAACAATAAAAAATATTTCTGTAAATGTTCCTGATAAACAGTCTCAAAGTCAGAAAAACAGTTATCCAAAAGACCCTAAATTATTCTACAATAAAAGCAGGTAACTTTAACTTCAAAAAAAGCCCAGTCTTCCAACCCAATTCTTAAAACTCTAAGTTCTTCACATTTTTTTCAGCCAATTTAAACTTGTTTCTACACTCAGTTATGTTTAAAACAACATAATGTTTGTTTAATTTTTTTAAAAAAATTCTAACAACATTTTTATCTATCTAATATTAATTACTAGATATAACATCTTCAAAATAGCCCATTAATTTTCAAAAAAATTTCTCCATAGAGGGTTTTTATTCAGTTTATAAAGCTTTATTTACAGTTTTGTGATAGGAATAAGAAAAGAGGAAACCTTCAAAAGAAACACACACACAAAAACAAAATACAAAACAAAACAGAAAAAATAAAATGAACTTACTTCTGGGAAAACTGAAGCAGGGAATCTAGAGGTATGGTTTATCCACTGATCTCCTTGTTTAGAAGAAAATTATTCATATTTTTTCCTGGTTTCTATCACGTATCTAGAATTTTCTCTAACTGTTTGACTTCTGTGAAAAGTTTCTGTGAAGACTGCTTTCAGAGTGGCTACTATGATCTCAATTCTGTGTTTCTGCCAAACATCGTATTCACGTGATCGTGCTTGGACTCTTTATCTTCTTGTTGATATTCAGCCAGTTCCTGCAGAGCAGTGGGATTTATACTAGGTTGCCTGGCTGTCATATATTATTGGGAGCAAAATTAATAAGTTTTTCTATTATGTCCAAGATTATTTGTGGCCAATATATAAATTTAAAGAACTATCTTTAAGCCATGAGAAAGTAAACAGCTTAATCAGAGAAAAGCATTTCTCTCTACCCAGAGCTCTAGTATGCTTAATCGACAGCTTTACCTAGATAATCAACATTTTCATTCCTCTGCTTCCCAGCTTCATTTTCACTCAGTTCACTCAATTTCAGCACATTTCTGAATAATCTATATTGGATTTTTTTCCAATTTATTTGACCCATGGATTATTCAGAAATGTGCTTAATTTCCAAGTGTCAAAGATTTTCTTATCTTTTAGTTATTGATTTCTAGTTTAATTCAGTTATACTCAGAAAAAATATTTTGTATATCAAATTTGTAAAGGCTTATTTGATGACCCAGGATATGATATACCTTGGCAAATACTCCACAGGCACTTGAAAAGTATATTTTGTTAGTGTTGAGTGGAATATTATATAAATATTTATTACATTTAGTTGGTTTATGATATTGTTCATTTTTTCTACATTTTCCCTAATTTTCTGTTTCCTAGTTCTGTTGATCACTAAGAGAGGAATGTTGAAGAGTTTTTTCTTTTTCTTTTTTATTTCTTTTTTTTTTTTTTTTGAGCCAGAGTCTGATTCCGTCTCTCAGGCTGAAGTGCAGTGGCATGATCTTGGCTCACTGCAACATCTGCCTCCTGGGTTCAAGTGATTCTCCTGCCTCAGCCTCCCAAGTAGCTGGAAGTATAGGTACATGCCGCCACGCCCAGCTAATTTTTTGTGTTTTTGTAGAGACAGGGTTTCACTGTGTTGCCCAGGCTGGTCGAGAACTCCTGAGCTCAGGCAATCTGCCTGCCTCAGCCTCCCAAAGTGCTGGGATTATAGGTGTTAGCTACCGCGGCCGGCCAAATGTTAAAGATTTTAACAAAAATTCTGGACTTTTAAACTTCCTCCTTTAAAGCTATCATATTTTGCCTGATGTATTTTGCAACATTTGGAATTGTTACATCTTCTTGGTGAATTGACCCTTTTATCATTATATGATGCTAATCTTTATGTCTAGTAACTTTTGTGTTCTAGAGTCTACTTTGTTTGATAATAATATAGCCATTCTTACTTTCCTGTGATTATTGTTTTCATGGTATTTTGTTTCCATCTTTTAATTTTTATCTACACACACACACAAACACACACACAAATACACACACACAGACACACACACACACACACACACACACAGACTATATGCTTTCAGAGTGGCAGTTATGATCTCAATTCTGTTGGCCCTGCCAAACATCACATTCATAGTGTGTGTGTGTGTGTGTGTGTGTGTGTGTGTGTGTGTGTGTGTGTGTTTGAAAATGGGGATCTGGCTATGTTGCCCAGGCTGGACTTGAACTCCTGGGCTCAAGTGATCTTCCCATCTCAGACTCCTGAGTAGCTGAAACTATAGATACATGCCACTGTACCCAGCTCTATATTGTATTTCAAGTGAGTTTCTTGTTGACGGAGCATAATAGAATCATGTGTTTGCTTTTTAAAATCTAGTTTGACAATGCATGTCTTTTAATTGGTGTGTTTAAATCATTTTCATTTAATGTAGCTATTGATTTTTTAAATTCAGCTCTGTCATTTTGTTATTTGCTCTCTTTTCTCTCCGGTTTTATTTCTCCTATTTCCCATTTTCTGCTTTCTTTTTCGTTATTTTGAAATTATTTTTTAGTATTGCATTTCAACTTGCCTGTTATGTTTCTTAACTATATTTATTTGTATAGTTATTTTAGTGATCACTCTCAGGATTACAAAAGACATACTTAACTTGACATGGTCAACCCAGAATTAATGTTTCTTCATTTTAAGTGAAATATATAAGTAGAAAGGAGGCCAACAAGCGTGTTTCTCAGTGACTATAACCAGAAGGGGAAGAAATGGAGGAGTAAAAGGCTCAGCATGGTCTCCATCACCCCAATAAAAAGTCATGATCTCTTGTTCAGCTCCTAGTCCAAAGCTACTTTTCAGATACAGAACATATTGATTGAAAAACTAGTTATACCTCTAGAAGAAAAGATCCTGCAACATCTTGACAAGTATATACTATGATGATTATACTACCTAGTCCTCCCTCAAAGAGACCTACAGCTGTTACTTTGGTGATTATACATTGAAGAAAGAAAAACCCCCAGACATGTCAAGTGTTGTTGGGCATAGAGTCAGAATGGACATTGATAACTGGAAACCCAAAATGTCACTGAGGCCCTACAGCTAGATTGAGAGTATGGAGTCATGGTCATAAATAGAGTTCTGGTTAATAAGCAGCTCTGTGTGGTCTCACTGGACGTATGGGCATACCCAGTGGTTATGTGTCTATCACCAAATGTGCTGTTAGATTTGTGATATATCTGGTAGTTAGAATCATTTCCATGCTGGGTCCTTGACCTGTAGGGTAAAAACTATCATAATGAGGAAGGGAAAGTAAGCACCTCTGACAATCCCCCAGCCAAGACACTTAATCAAGAACAGTATTGCACATGGGAGGAAGGAATGAAGAGACTAATGCCACCATTAATGACATAAGGATGAAAGGTAGTGTTGCCTCGCACAACTTAATTTAATTTGCCAGTCTAATCCTTGCAGAAGCCAGAAAGATTCTAGAGAATGCTTAGACTATCTCAAGCTTAAACAACTAGTGGTCCTAATTATAGTTGCTTTGTCAAACATGGTGTCTATTCCTAGAGCAGGTACATGATTTTTAGCCGTTGATTAGTCAAATGCATTCTTTTCTATCCTGATTAGAAAAGAGCATCAAAAACAATCAGATAGGTTGAGTACTATTATTTCTTTACAGTTTTCCCTCAGTGCTCTATTGACCCCCTAGCTTTTGTTATAATATAGTCTTAAGAGTTCTGGACCATGTAGGTATCCACAGAACATCATATTCACACATTGATGGCATCATGCTGATCACACAAGATGAGCAAGAGGTGGCTAGTGTGCTGGAGATTTTGGTAGGACACATGTTTAGGAAAGTGGGAGACGAATCCTGTGAAGATTCTGGAGGTTTCCACTTTAGAAAAGGTTTTATGGATCCAGTGGCTAGGGGTGCTTTGCCTATCTCCTTCAGGGTGAAAGACAAATTACTGCATCTTGCAGCTCCAACCAATAAGAAGAAAGGTCAGCATGTGTGATGTCTCTTTAGGTTCTAATGGCAACATATTCAATGGATATATATATCTTGCCATTTCAGCTGTATACTCTGTAGACCATATAGTATTGAAAATGTCAATGGTTTAAAAAAAATCTGTTAAAATGAAAGCAGTTTATTATGTGAGATCTTACCCTCAGGAATAGTTCAGCAACTTAGCAGGATGTGACTTATTTATTAATGAAGATATGGAGTGTTGTTAGAAAAGCACTTTGTTTAGTCAACTTCACACACAGTATAACCTCACACACATACTACTTGTGGCATTCTGCTTTTATAGATAATTTGTGTAAAGAGTCTTACAATTTTTTTTTAAATCCCACCTGTAATTTCTTATTTAAGTCCCACATAACCTAGTACATAAGTAGAATTAAGAGGACACTAGAATCAATAGAGTTATGGGATTTACTCTAGAATCAAATAGTTAAAAAGAAGCTGATCTAGCTTCAAAGGGATTTGGGAATCCAAATCTTAGTATTTTTCCCTAATAACACACAATGCAAAGCAGATGCTTAAGCTTCTGCCATAGCAAATAGATAGTTGAGGATGATACTCTAAATAGATCAATCGCCTATTTTTATGCTTCTTTTCTGGTTTTGATTTTATTTTTATCATAAAACTGAAAGGGGTCCATCCAAAAAAATAACTGGAGTTAGTGTTTGCATTAGACTGTTTTTGTGTTGTTACAGAGGAATACCTGAGACTGGGTAATTTATAAAGAAAAGAAGTTCAATTGGTTCATGGTTGTACAGGCTACACAAGCATGGCACCATTTGTGTGGCTTCTGGTTAGGACCTCAGGAAGCTTACAATTGTGGTGGAAAGTGAAGCACATCAGATATGACAAAGATGACATTACAATCAATCCCAAAGAAATTTAAAACATCCTCAGAAATGACTATAAACTTTTCTATGCAAACAAATAAAAAAATCTATAGGAAATGGGTACATTCCAGGAAACACTCAACTTCCCAAGATTGAACCAGGAAGAAAGTGAAAACCTGAACAGGCCAATAACAAGTTTCAAAATTAAATCAGACTGACCAAATAAAGGCCTTAGATCAGATGCATTCATAGCCAAATTCTATCAGATGTACAAAGAACTGGTACCAATCCTACTGAAACTATTTTTAAAAATCAAGGAGAGGGATCTTCTTCCTGACTCATTCTACAAACCCAGCATCAGCCTGATACCAAGATCTGGCAAAGACACAATGATAAAAGAAAACTTCAGTTCAACATTTTTGATGAACATGGACATAAAAATCCTCGACAAACTATGGGCAAACCAGTCACTGTGGAAAGCAGTCTGGATATTTCTCAAATAACTTGTAACAGAATTACCATTCAAACCAGTAACATATTTACTAGGTATATATCCAATGGAAAATAAATTGTTCTACAAAAATGACACACGCACTTGTATGTTCATGGCAGTGCCATTCACAATGGCAAAGACTTGAAATCAACCTACATGCCCATCAACACTGGTATAGATGAAGAAAACTTGGTATATATACAGCATGGTACTACACAGTCATAAAAAAAGAATGAAATCATGTCCTTTGCAGCAACATGGATGCAGCTGGAGGCCATTATCCTAAAGGAATTCACACAGGAACAGAAAACCAAATACTGCATATTCTCACTTACAACTGGCAGCTAATCATTGAGTATACATAGACATAAAGATGGGAATGATAGACACTGGCACTACTAGGGAGGAGGAGGCAAAGAGGAGTGTGTGGGCTGAAAAAGTACCTACTAGGTACTATGTTTATGACTTGGATGATGGGATTATCTATACCCAAAATCTCAGCATTACTCAATATATTCATGTAACAAACCAGCCCCCAAATCTAAAATAAAAGTTAAAATTCAAAGATCAGATGGTTGTAGATGTGTGGTGTTGCTTCTGAGGCCTCTGTTCTGTTCCACTGGTCTATGTCTCTGTTTTAGTACCAGTACCATGCTGTTTTGATTACTGTTGCCTTGTAGTATAGTTTGAAGTCCAAACTATAGTATAGTTTGAGCAGTGTGATGTCTCCAGCTTTGTTCTCTTTGCTTAGCATTGTCTTGGCTATGAGGGCTCTCTTTCGGCTCCACATGAAGTTTAAAGTGTTTTTTTCCAGTTCTGTGAAGAAGATCATTGGTAGTTTTATGGGGATAGCATTGAATCTATAAATTCCTTTGGGTAATATGGCCATTTTCACGATATTGATTCTTCCTAAACATGAGCATGGAATGTTTTTCCATCTGTTTGTGTCTTCTCTTATTTCATTTAGCAGTGATTTGTAGTTCTCCTTTGCATACTTTGTTAGTTGTATTCCTAGGTATTTTATTCTCTTTGCAGAAATTTTGAATGGGAGTTCGCTCTTGATTTGGCTCTCTGTTTGTCTGTTATTGGTGTATAGGAATGCTTGTGATTTCTGTACATTGAATTTGTATCCTGAGACTTTGCTGAAGTTGCTTATCAACTAAAGGAGATTTTGGGCTGAGACAATGAGGTCTTCTAAATATTTAATAATTTCCTCTGCAAATAGAGACAATTTGGCTTCCTCCTTTCCTAACTGAATATTCTTTATTTCTTTTTCTTGCCTGATTGCTCTGGCTAGAACTTCCAATACTATATTGAATAGGACTGGTGAGAGAGGGCATCTTTATCTAGTGCCAGATTTCAAAGGGAATGCTTCCAGTTTTTGCCTATTCAGTATGATATTGGCTGTGGGTTTGTTGAAAATTGGCTAGCAAAACAGAAACTGGACCCCTTCCTGACACCTTACACTAAAATTAATTCCAGATGGATTAAGGATTTAAACATAAGACATAACACCATAAAAACCCTGGAAGAAAACTTAGGCTAAACCATTTAGGACATAGGCATAGGCAAGGACTTCATGACTAAAACACCAAAAACAATGACAACAAAAGCCAAAAGAGACAAATGGGATCTAATTAAACTTCAGAGCTTCTGCACAGCAAAAGAAACCATCACTAGAGTGAACCGGCAACCAACAGAATGGAAAAAAAAAATTGCAATCTACCCATCTGACAAAGGGCCAATATCCAGAATCTACAAAGAACTAAAACAGATTTCCAAGAAAAAAAGAAACAAACCCATCCAAAAGTGAGCAAAGGATATGAACAGACACTTTACAAAAGAAGACATTTATGAAGCCAGCAAACATATGAAAAATGCTCATCATCACTGGTCGTTAGAGAAATGCAGATCAAAACCACATTGAGATACCATCTCACGCCAGTTAGAATGGCAATCATTAAAAAATCTGGAGACAACAGATGCTGGAGAGGATGTGGAGAAACAGGAACACTCTTACACTGATGGTGGGAGTGTAAATTAGTTCAACCATTGTGGAAGACAGTCTGGTGATTCCTGAAGGATCTAGAAAGAGAAATTCCATTTGAGTCAGCAATCCCATTACACAATCCCATTACTGGATATATAACCAAAGTACTATAAATCGTCCTATTATAAAGACACATGCACATGTATGTTCACTGAGGCACGTTTTACAATAGCAAAGACCTGGAACCAACCCAAATGCCCATCAATGATAGACTGGGCAAAGAAAATATGGCACATACACACCATGGAATACTACGCAGCCATAAAAAACGATGAGTTTGTGTCCTTTGTAGGGACACAGATGAATCTGGAAACCATCATTCTCAGCAAACTGACACAAGAACAGAAAATCAAACACCATATGTTCTTGCTCATAGGTGGGTGTTGAACAATGAGAACACGTGGACACAGTGAGGGGAGCATCACACACTGGGATCTGTTGAAGGGGGCTAGAGGAGGGATGGGAGGAGGGATAACATGGGAAAAAATGCCACGTATAGGTGATGGAGGGATGGAGGCAGCAAACCACCTTGCTATGTATGTATGTGTGCAACAATCCTGTATGATCTGCACATGTACCCCAGAACCTAAAGTACAATTTAAAAAAAAATTTAAAAATAACCCAGAGTTGGGGAAAGTATTTGCAAATATTTTATGTAATAAAAATCTAGTATCCAGAAAATATAAAGAACTCTTAGAATTCAATAATAAAAACAAACCGAATTAAAGCTGAGCAAAGAATTTGAATAGTTATTTCTTTTTTTTATAATCCTCTAGATATATACCCAGTAATGGGACTGCTGGGTCAAATGGAATTTCTATTTCTAGATCCTTGAGGAATCGCCACACTGTCTTCCACAATGGTTACACTAATTTACACTCCTACCAACAGAGTAAAAGTGTCTTAAAAATGACACGTGTTACCTTACCTCACAGTCTGCTGTCTTTGATTGAAATGGGACTCTTCTTTACAGATTCATACAGAGGTATTCCACAGAGATGCTTTGCTGCTTTTTTGGACAAGCAGCTTATGGCAGATGTGGATTTACACACATAGTTTTGCTTCACCAGAAATTTCCATGGAGGAGTAAGAGATACAAATCAGGAGCTTAGACTGAAGGCAGAGCATTAGAATTCAAGATGGTCTCCCTGCCAGCGAAACTACTGGGATTCTTTAACTACCATAGCCAAAGGTGACTGACTGTCTTTCTTCTCTCTTTAACTGACCTGAATACCAAGTTTTGAATTTCTGGTTCCAGTTGATATTTGATCCTGGTTAGGCATACTTTTTGTACAGTCTATAACAGGACATTATAGACATCAGATTTTTTTTACTGATCCTCTTTTATGTGCTTACTGGCCATTTGTGTATCTTTTCCATAGAAATATCTATTCCAATAGAGAATTTGAATAGATATTCAATAGAAATACCTATTCAAATGGAGAGTGAGACCCTGTCTCAAAAAATAAGAAAGGAGCAACAATATCATCAACAATTTGTTTAAATATACACATGTGTACAGTGCTAGAGAGATGTAAGTGCTCTTTGATCAACAGAAGTCAATTTACTAAGAGGAGGAATGAAAGACAAAGGGAAGGAAATTAATAGCCTGTATGCCTTATGAAGGGAAGAAGCAGAACTACTTATCCTTCTTAGTGAGAAGAGAGTAGCATTTCAGTCAAAAGAACTAGATTCTACTGCTGCCTCCTCCACTCTGAGTCTCAGTTGCTTATACTGATAATAATATATAGAAATGTTAAGAGACACCTTTCACTGAGCTTTGACTGATGCCTGGCATTCTGGCATGGGCTTTACGCAGGTGATCTCCTTTAATGAGGGATGCTTTTACCCTCTGGAAGGAAATCCTGAAATGACGTAAGTGAATGCATGCATCAGTATCTGGCACATATTAGAACCCCCATGAATACGGATTCTCTTACAAGAGTCAGCTTTCAAATAAGCACTTTGTTCTCTTATTTCCTCTGGTGGGAGCCCTTGGAATTACTTTATCTAAGTAAAGTACTCACATTAGCATAGAGTTAAAGAATGAGAGGATAAAGCTCTTATTCTGTCATCGTAATAGAAGTACAGAAACATAAACGAAGGACTGTGATAAAACAAAACACCTGTGTCTACCTTTCCTGTCAAGCAGCCTGAGGGAAAAGCCTCAGGATCTCTTCATGGAGGAACTCCACTTATGCCACGTTCTTCACCTTCATTTCCAGCAGGTAAACTTTGCCAAATTTGCTTTTCAGGTCTTGGATGGAACCGATACATCTGAAGATAAGAGAAGGATAAGGTCAAGCAAGAAAACAGAAAAATGTACGACTCGTGATGTTCAGCTTCTGGAGACCGGGATAAGGACACACAGAGATGGAAGCAACCATGCTGGCTCCTCACCATGGGTAGACTGGTGTAGGGAAATAAACTTCCTTTATAGCACACAACCTGTAGGGCTGAGTGCAGGTTTTGACAGATGCTCACCTCAGCCTTCCCAACACTATGATGGCCACTCGGTCACGCACTGTCTTGGCCTCTGCCATGTAGTGGGTGGTCAGGAGGGTGCCCCTCTCCATGTTTCTAAAGGTGGCCCCAATCGTCTGCCTAAAGTTAAGTCAAGGGAAACGTAAACTCATGGGAATGCTCAAGGTATTTGGAATTTTTTTAAAAGAAGTTTCTATTGACGCACAGATGAAACATGTAGCGAATTCAGACTAGACAAAGGAGGAGTGTGTGTAGGGATGACAGGCATGGAAATAACCAAACTATTGGTTAGAGTATATAATTCAGAACATAGAAAATGATACTGGGTAAAATGCTGTTTATAAAAATACTGAGTTCAGGAATATTTAAGAGAATATATAGTGGGAAGAAATAAAATTAGGAGAATTTATTAAAAAGACTGATAATGATGACATATACCCTATAGGTACAAAATGACAGAACTCAGAAATTTCCTAAAACAACTAAAAAATATATCGAAGACTTAGAAAGTTTCTTTTTTTTTCTCCATAAGAATTGTATATCAGGTGATGCTGCAGAAAGATTTAAAGCTTAATTATAGATTGATTTGACTGCATGAAAATGTTTCATGTAGGCACAGACATTTTTTGAGCAAATTATTCGAGCAAATATTAGGGTGAGATAATACAGCTTTTTCATCTCAACAAAAGCTGGTTGTGATTTGAAGTCAGATCCTTTTTTTTCCTAAAATATTGCTTTTCCTGATATTGTGGGTGTCTTTCCCTTTCTTAGTAAATGATTTTGCAGGCCAGTTGTCACAGGATCAATACAGTCACATAGAGGTTGCTCATGATAGCAATTCACCATATTTGCTGCTGCCTCTCAGGGTCCCTTCCAGTCGACGGCTCATCCAGAAGCACCACCGACAGGTTCCCCAGTATGCTCAGCATGAAGCACAGCTGCAACAGGAGGAACAGCCCGTCTGGTTCCCATCTATGGCACTTGCTGAGCAACACCAAGCCCTGCCCGTACCTTTCTCTTTATTCCCTCTGACAAGGTCTTCATGGGAGCCTTCAGCTGGTCCTGCAGCTTGAGCGCATCCATTAACCTGAAGGAAGCAGAGTCAATTCACATGACCCAACACTGGCGAATGTACGTGGGAGAATAAGCAAATCAGGAGAAACACAACAATGGGGGAGATATTTAAGAGCAGTCAGAGTGGTCATAAAATTTAAGCCATCCAGGGTATGTTATGAACCTTTCATGGTCATCAACTGGTATTTTTAATGATGTCTTTCAATATTAAGAATAATCAGGCTGGGCCAGATGCAGTGGCTCACACCTGTAATCCCAGCACTTTGGGAAGCCAAGGCAGGCAGATCATGAGGTCAAGAGATCGAGACTAACCTGGCCAACATGGTGAAACCCTGACTCGACTAAAAATACAAAAATTAGGTAGGTATGGTGGCACATGCCCATAGTCCCATCTACTCAGGAGGCTGAGGCAGGAGAATTGCTTGAACCTGGGAGGTAAAGGTTGCAGTAAGCCAAGATCACACCATTGCTCTCCAGCCTGGTGATAGAGCGAGACTCTGTCTCAAAAATATCAAACAAAAGTAAATACAAATCAGGCTGGGTGTGATAGTTCACACCTGTAATCCAGCACTTTGGGAGGCCAAGGTGGGTAGATTACCTGAGATGAAGAAGACCAGCCTGGCCAACATGCAGAAACCCCGTCTCTACAAACATAGAAAAATTAGCCAGACATGATGGCAGATGCCTGTAATCCCAGCTACTCGGGAGGCTGAGGCATGAGAATCACTTGAACCCAAGAGGTAGAGCTTGCAGTAAGCACTCCAGCCTGGGTGGCAGAGCCAGAATCTGTCAAAAAAAAAAAAACAAACAAAACAAAACAAAAAAAAAACCAGAATAATCCATAAACTTTTTTCTCTCCAGGCTCAAAGTGAAAGAAAACTACACTGAATGGAGTTCTAGATGACCAAAGTTTCTCCCACAAGCATGGGGTCATCAGTCAGAACCCTCCTGTCTTCATTTTGTGTGTATGCCATTACTATAACATCCACTCAGCAAAGAAGGGGAGTGCCCCCAGCCCAAGGTACCCTGTGATGGTGATCGTCATGCCCCCTTTCCTGAGCCCTTTCATGGTGGTGTACACCTCCAGGTGCTGCCTCACTGTCAGGTTGGCACAGCACGTTCTCCTGAGGGCAGTACCCCAGAAATCCCAGGGTGTCCCCTTCACCACTCCCTTTCAAAATCACCTACACGAAGTAAGTTCATTCTCAGATTCTATCCCAAATGTTACGTATATGTATGTGCATGTAAGCATGGACTTCAGTGATGCCCTTCTCTTTACACACACAGGTGCGAAGTCCACAAATGCAAATCAGCAATCACTTAGTTCTGGGGAAAAGATGGTATAAACCCACTTTAAAAGTCAGACACTCCATTGTTGTCCATTGCAGTTTAGACTTTATTACCAATTCCATCACCATGATTGAATTCAAGATTGCTTATTTGAGTGTCTTTCACTTGGCTTCATTCATTGATCCAAACATTCAAAGGAATAGATACTTGTGGAGAATTCCGTTTTGCCAGTGATAGTTATAATTATAGGATTTTTCTTGCAATAAGGCAGTGGTTCTCAGCCAGGGGAATCTTCCTCCCAGGGGATATTCAACAATGTTTGGAGACACATTTGGTTTTCACAATTCATGTGTGTATGCTTTGGGAAAACAGTATTACTGGCATCTAGTAAGTAAAGGCCAAGGGTGCTGCCAAACATCCTACCATGCACAGAACAGCTCCCCACAACAAAAGTTATCAAGACCATAACGTCAAGATTGAGAAATCCTGAACTAAGTAATAAACAATATACAGTGCCCTTAGCACTGCATCTGGCCCATAGGAACCAATATATACATGATAGCATTTATTACTTTTTATGAGCCAGGCTATGCTTTATAATAAGAACATCTAATGTGTCCTCAGTGCTTGCTATGTGCCAGAATCGAAGCATATGGTATATTTTTAATTACATTATCCTATCTGCAGAACCCCCGTATGTGTGAGGTGCTAGTTTTATCACTGATGTTTTACATACAGAAAACAAACACAAGCATAATGATAACACATAGAAATGATAAATGTTTGAGGTGACAGATATGCAAATTACTCTGATCATTATACATTGTATACATGTATTGGAATATTACACTATATTCCACAAATATATACCATTATTATGTCTTCATTACAAATAATAATAAAAGAAAAATAAAATAAAATAAAAGCAAAATAACTTTCACTTCAGTTTAGTCAAATACTCAAAGGATGTGTTTCCCAGAGCTGCTGGCTATGCTTAGAAACAGGTGTGGGTCATTGCAGCAGCAGTATTTTATCAAGCCAATAAGCATCTGGTGATTCTACAATGTAAGGCTTCCCAGGGAACCTAGAGGAGACAGCGAACTTAGGTGCAACTTCTTAAGAATGAAAGAAATGGGGCAAATGTGCATTAATGATAGAGCAAAGTGAAGTGCTTCCTGGTGGTAATTCTTATTAATATAAACACAGCTTTTGATCATCATTAATCTTAGCACAAATAGGATATTAAAAGAACTAGAAAAAACTAGAAATGACAGAGGAAAGCAAATTATGAATGAACTACAGAAGTTTTCACTAAACTATAAAGAAAATTGATTAAGCACATTTTCTGAGTTTACTTTTAGGTAACTTACATTGTCTTTTGAGAGACGGCTCATTTTCTTGTTAAAGCAAACTTTAATCACTCTATAAAACTTCATATTCATTTAGGAAAATGGCTTATATGTATTTTTCAAGCAAAATGACATTCTAGTTAGATCAGTGCAAATTCCGTTAACTAATGATTAAGTGTTTCAAATGCAAGAAAGGAAAACATGTAAAAATTGGTGTGTATTAAACTTGTATATGTGTATTTTGAAAGACTAATAAAAGAGATTACTCAGATAAAAATAAAGAATATTTTAAAGTAAAAAAATTCGAAGCATATAGTAAAAAGATAGGAAAGAGAAGGATAATATCGGCACTTTGTACTTGAGTAGCTCATAATAGAGGGCAAAGCATTTTCACACTCTCTTTCTCCTTTTATTCTTGTAAAGATAATAAGGTCAGTGGGCACAGCACAATTATTGACCCTTTAAATGTAAAGCCAGTGACTGTCAAAGAACCTAAAGCTCTTGACCAGGGTCTCAGATCCTGGAAGTGTGTCAAAGCCAGACCTCTAGGATCTAAAAATCTTCCATTCCCTTTTCTACAGACTGATGTTCTAAAATGAGAAATAAGGAAATTTGTACACAAAGATAAATACCAATCCATATAAAATGTTTGTGAATTCTGGAATTCATATTGCATTAAATGAATATTTTAAAAGAGAATGAAACAAATGAAAGCAAAAAGAATTGAGTTATCTTATTAATAATATTTTCCTAACACAGAAATATTTCCAGGAAAATACAATATGAATCTCTTTAAGAGAAGCTTATGGAGAAATGACTCCTTGCAATATCAGTCATAGAAGTTAAAAAAAGGAATTTGGATCCAGGTGACAATATGAGAAAAAAAGGAGAAGCTCTGGGTATAAAGACAATGTTTATGAAATCATGTCAAAGAACAGAGAAAAATAAAGAGCAATTAGTACTGTTCCTTTGTTCCCAATCCTTTGGTGGTTTTAATACTCTTTTAGGAAGAGTTTGCCATTGTTAAACAATAGTCATTATTTCCAATATGATTATTTAAAGTCATTATTAAAGATGTCACTTGGACACGGTAAACACAATTGCTCTGCAGCTACCTTTGCATGTTATCATCTAGGATGGTATACTGGATTTTATAAAAACTATAATGCTACCTAACAGCTACCTGTGTCTCCTTCTTACTTTAAGGATAAAGAAATGCCCTTTAATTTTCTAAGCTTAAATGAAGCCCACATCTATTGATTTCTTTGATCACTTAATTCAATAATCCTGTCAAAACTGACATGAGGTTTTCTGAAACCATTTTCTCCAGGTGAACTCAAGCTAGAACCACTTTTCAGAGCTTCTACTATAATGAAGGTCAGAAACTATTTCCTACCTTATTTGAAAACCTTACCCAGGGCAGTTTTCAAATTAGGCCACAACTAATGAAATAAATTTTCTTTTTCTTTTAAAAAGCAGTGCATATACCTATAGTCTCTCTATTTACAATACTTTTTATAATATCCATGTTTTCTGTAAAATTGCTAGTAGTAGTTTACCAATCTTTCCATCAATTACTTGTAATAACCTGCATTTAAAAGATGTGTCAAAAATGCAAAAATAGTATCATTTAGCATAACTGAACATCTTAGTATTCTATCATTACATATTTGAACTTTACATTTTTTCTTACCACTTTCCAATTACTATTAAAATTTTATTATATTTCATAAATGAATAGAGCAATTATATTGTCTTTAAATTAATCCTTAATACTTTCTGCCTTTATAATATTTCAAATTTTCATATATTCATTTATATTCTATTTATATCTATATTCTATTTCTAGATAGACAAAAATTATTAATATTTACGGATAGCTAACATTATCAAATTTTAGTTTATATGTCTTGAAGTAGTGACATAATTTTATTTAATAATTTAATGTGATAAATTCTGTTGCTGGAAAAAATTCTCTGGTTATTAGCTGTTAATTTCTTAAAGTCTGTTGGAGTTCATTTGTTTTTGCTCATTTAGATTTTACAACCATGTGCAAATGTGAGATTGATCTAAATATTTCTTCTTGTCCCACTTTTGTGTTCTTTCTCTCTGCTTTGCTCCAGGCCCAAACAATGAAGTTCTTCAATGTGACTCTATGCCCCTGTGTGGTTTTCCCCTCTTTGACTTGCTTCTTATGGAGCAGTTTTGTGATTTCCTCCATTTGGATTAGATAAGGTCAATGCACCAAGAATAATAGTAAATATCATAATACTAATGATAAATTCTGAAATGACTTACTTGGGAGGTTTTAAAATAATCAATGAGTTGTTACTTTGTATCAGTACTCCCAGAAACAATGAATAAACTATTCAGAAGGACCCTTCCTTCCTTTCATTTCCCTATTTTCCTTTCTGCTTCTTCCCTAGCACTTACCTAGTATAGACAAGGAATTGACAGACAAACCCCAGAGATGCACAGATAAAAATGTTTTTTATCTATAGAAATGATAGTACAATCAGGCGGCATGGTGGCTCATGTCTGTAATCCCAGCACTTTGGGAGGCTGAGGTGGGAGCATCACCTGAGATCGGGAGTTTGAGACAACCTGGTCCACATGGTGAAACCTTGTCTCTATTGAAAATACAAAAATTAGCCACGCATGGTGTCATACACCTGTAGTCCCAGCTCCTTGGCAGGCAGAGGCAGAGAATCACTTGGACCCAGGAGGTGGAGGTTGCAGTGAGCTGAGATCATGCCACTGCACCTCAGCGTGGGCAACAGAATGAGACTCCTTATTAAAAAAAAAAAAAGAAGAAGAAGAAGAAAGAAAGAAGGAAAGAAGGAATGAAGGAAGGAAAGGAAGGAGGGAGGGACGGAGGGGACAATCAATTAGAAGTAGAAGCTGAAACACATCAATAATAAGAGTATCATCCTATATTTAGTGACTTACGAGAAAACTAATTACGCTGAGAGAGAAAAGTTAAAGTCATTCCTCTCTCGTAAATGTTTATTTTTACAGAAGTTATAGAATGGAATGCTCAGAGCATGTTGCGTGAATTATTAAGAGGGAATCTTTGTAGAATTGTTTGTAAAAAGTGAAATCGTTACATAACTCTTACCTGGGCCATTCCAACAGTGAAGGCAAGGGGCTAAGAAGACATAAAGTCCATTCCAAAAATGCAGGAAGATGTGTGTACAATGCCGTGATTTCCAGAATGCTCCAAAAGACAATAAAGAGAAATACAATAAAAACCATGAGGAAAGGCTTCTTTATCCACACACTCATCAGGAAGGCTAAAGTTATCTGAGAAAAGAGAAAACTTCAGCTGGTATATAATTCTCTGAGAACCATCAATAGCACATACAAAAGGGAATTTTATATTATAAAAGTGTATTTTATCAGTTTTCCACCCCTAGATACTGTCTCATGCAAATACTACAAAGAAAACAGAAGAGGTGAGACCAGAATTAGTATTAAATGATTGACAGCAGAGGGAGAGAAAGAAAGAAAGATTAAGAAGAAATTCACCAACTCACCAAAGACAGGCTGTAGAGGAGAAAGAGGCTGAATACCAACACAAAACCAGTCAGGATGACAACTTGTGCTGATTTTACAATAAAAGCCATTACAGTGGCCATGATAAGGAGGAAGCCAGCATACATCAAACGCCAGGAAAGCCTAGCAGAAAAACAAAGCAGACAGTTAGAGTGTTGTTACTTCATCACTTCCTTGATTCATTTATTTAGCAAATGATTTGTGACGCTCATAATTTATATCAAGAGTTAAGAAAATGCAATAGCTAACTTATCTCCTAACCTCAAGCTTACACAATACAGGAGAAAGTAGGCAATAAAAAGATAGAGAGGCAAAATAGATAGCTAAATTGCAAATAAATAAAGCTGTGTGATAAGATGGTCATCACCAGGAGCGGTTTTCAGGGAAAGCTTTTCTGGGAAGACATCTATGATGATTTGTCAGCTCTGGACAAGTTTTTCAGTAAAGTTATTGTTTAAACAATACGGACAAAAAGTAGATAATGAAGCAGGGTTCAGCAAACTTTTTTTCTAAATAGCCACATTGTGAATATTTTCAACTTTGCAGCCCATACGGTTTCCATTGCCATTGTAGCATAAACACAGTCATAAACAATATGTGAGTGATATGTGGCTGTGTTTCAATAAAACGTATTTATGGACAATAAAATTTGAACTGCATATAAATTTTCACATGCCACAAAATATTATTGTTCATTGAATTTTTTCCCAAGCATTTAAAAATGTAAAAGATATCCAGCCAAACTAAGCTTCATAAGTGAAGGAGAAATAAAATCCTTTACAGACAAGCAAATGCTGAGGGATTTTGTCACCACCAAGCCTGCCTTACAAAAGTTCCTGAAGGAAGCACTAAATATAGAAAGAAAAAACCAGTCCCAGCCACTGCAGGAACATGCCAAAATATAATGACCAACAACACCATGAAGAAACTGCATCAACTAATGTGCAAAATAACCAGCTAGCATCATGAGGACAGAATCAAATTCACACATAACAATATTAACCTTAAATATAAAGGGGCTAAGTGCCCCCATTAAAAGACACAGACACTAGTGTCCAATTTGCCAAATAGGATAAAGAGTCAAGACCCATCAGTATGCTGTATTCAAAAGACCCATTTCACGTCCAAAGACACACATAGGCTCAAAATAAAGGGATGGAGAAATATTTACCAACAAATAGAAAGCAAAAAATAAAAGCAGAAGTTGCCATCCTAGTCTCTGATAAAACAGACTTTAAATCACAAAGATCAAAAGACACAAAGAAGGCCATACATAATGGTAAAGGGACTAAGGTAACAAGAAGAGATTACCATCCTAAATATATATGCACCCAATACATGAGCACCCAGATTCATAAATCAAGTTCTTAGAGATCTGCAAAGAGACTTAGACTCACACACAGTAATAGTGGGAGACTTTAACACCCACTGTCAATATTAGACAGATCAGTGAGACAGAAGACTAACAAGAATACTCAGGACTTAAACTCAGCTTTGGACCAAGTAGACCTAATACACATCTGCAGAACTCTCCACCCCAAATCAACAGAATATACGTTCTTCTCAGCACCATATAGCACTTATTATAAAATTGACCACGTAATTAGAAGTAAAACACTCCTCAGCAAATGCAAAAGAATGGAAATCATAACAAACAGTCTATCAGACCATAGCGCAATCAGATTAGAACTCAAAATTAAGAAACTCACTCAAATCTGCACAACTACTTGGAAACTGAACAACTTGCTTCTGAGTGTCGGCTGGATAAACAATGAAATGAAAGCAGAAATAAAGATGTTCTTCAAAACCAATCAGAGTGAAGACACAACTTACCAGAATCTCTGAGACACCTTTAAAGCAGTGTTGAGAGGGAAATTTATAGCTATAAATGCCACATGAGAAACAAGGAAATATCTAAAATCGACACTCTATCATCAAAATTGAAGGAGTTAGAGGAGCAAGATAAAAAAAAAAAAAAAAAAAAAAAAAAAAAAAAAAAAAAACACTCAAAACCTAGCAGAAGACAAGAAATAACTAAGATCAGAGCAGAACTCAAGGAGATAGAGATGCAAAAAAACCTTTCAAAAAAATCTGTAAATCCAGGAGCTGTTTTTTTGAAAAGATCAACAAAATAGACAGACCACTAGCCAGACTAATAAAAAAAGAAAAGAGAGAAGAATCAAATAGATGCAATTAAAAAATGATAAAAATTTCTGATTCTGCAGAAATAAAAACTACCATCAGAGATTACTACAAACAGCTCTATGCGCATAAACCAGTAAACCTGGAAGAAATGGATAAATTCCTGGACACTTGCACTCTACCAAGACTAAACCAGGAAGAAGTTGAAACCCTAAGTAGACCAACAACAAGGGCTGAAGCTCAGGCAGCAATCAGCCTACCAACCGAAAAAAAGTCCAGGTCCAGAGGGATTCACAGCCAAATTCTACCAGACATACAAGGAGGAGCTAGTTCCACTCATTCTGAAACTATGCCAAACAATACAAAAAGAGGGAATCCACCCTAACTCATTCTGTGAGACCCAAAAAATCCTGATACCAAAACTAGGCAGAGACTCAACAAGAAAAGAAAACTTCAGGACAATATCCATGATGAACATCGATGCAAAAATCTTCAATAAAATACTAGCAAACCGAATGCAACAGCACATCAAAAAGCTTATTCATCACAATCAAGCAGGCTTCATCCCAGGGATGCAAGGCTGGTTCAACATACACAAGCCTATAAACATAATCAATCACATAAACAGAATCAAAGACAAAAATCACATGATTATCTCAATAGAGGCAGAGAAGGCCTTTGACAAAATTCAACAGCGCTTCATGCTAAAAATTCTCAATAAATTAGGTATCAATGGAATGTATCATAAAATAGTAAAAGCTATTTATGACAAAACTACATCCAATATCATACTCAACAGGCAAAAGCTGGAAGAACTCCCTTTGAAATCTGGCACTAGACAAGGATGCCCTCTCTCACCACTCACTCCTATTCAATATAGTATTGGAAGTTCTAGCCAGAGCAATCAGGCAAGAAAAAAAAAAAAAAGGGTATTCAATTAGGAAAGGAGGAAGTCAAATAGTCTCTATTTGCAGACAACATGATTGTATATTTAGAAGACCCCATTGTCTCAGCCCAAAATCTCCTGAAACTGATAAGCAACTTCAGCAAAGTCTCAGGGTACAAAATCAATGTGCAGAAATCACAAGCATTTCTACACACCAATAACAGACTTAAAGAGAGCCAAATTAATAATGAACTAGGGAGGCTGAGGTGGGAAGATCACTTGAGCCCAGGAGTTTAAGGCTGCAGTGAATTATAATCACGTCTGCGAAAAGCTACTGCTCTCCAGCCTGAGCAACAGAGTAAAACTTTGCCTCTAAGGGGAAAAAAAAAAGTTAAAAATAAAATCAATGATAGAATCTAAACTCTTATTATGACTACATATCCATGTTTCTATCTCCCCCAGTACCAATGTCCCTGGAGAAAAGTGCCTGTGTTCCACTTGTTTTCTGATCCCCAGTACTGAGTACAATGGTTTGAATATGGAAGTTGTTCAGTATATTTTGCCTCATAATGAAGTGAATAAATGACAGAATAGAATAATCCATTAAATCGCCATCTATCAAAATTCAAATTTAATGCAGTTCGATTCCTTTAACTTTATACTCATTTCTATGATAGCAGCATGAACGGCAGCTACCATGGAAAGTTACAAAGCCTTTCTCCCAGAATACTGCACCTTCACACTTCATTTTTCATTCACTGCTTGACAATGAGCTTTAGAAGAAGAAGAACACACCCTTTATTACAGAACAATACAATCTTGGCTACAGAAAAAAAAACAAAATTTCAAATGTTTCAAAATGCAAAGTCCATGATAACATAGTGGATGGTAAGTCTTCTCAGTTGAGATTTGCAGAGTATACCCGAAGAGAATATAGCAGAATTACTTTATGATTTTTTTTTCTTTTTCCTGAGACACAGTCTCGCTCCATCGCCAGGTGCCAGGCTGGAGTGCAGTGGCATGATCTTGGCTCACTGCAACCTCTGCCTTCTGGGTTCAAGCAATTCTCCTGTTTCAGCTTCCCGAGTAGCTGGGGCTACAGGCGCGTGCCACCACGCCCGGCTAATTTCTGTATTGTTTAGTAGAGACGGGGTTTCATCATGTTGGCCAGGATGATTTCGATTTCTTGACCTCATGATCTGCCCGCCTTGGCCTCCCAAAGTGCTGGGATTACAGGCGTGAACCGCCGCCCTGGCCTCAAATGTTTTTAAGACCAGTTTTTATTATATTTTATAATATAATATAATATTTTATAAGAAGAATTCTCTTCTTGAGCTTGGTTGGCTCTTCTGTTGCTTATGTCAAGAAAGCACTAAACTTTAAGAAAATGGGAGTAAATGAGTAAGATCATTTTGTTCAGGTGTTTTTTAGGAGTAACTTAGAAATAATAGTAAATATATTTTTTAATAAGTACATAAGTTTCATTTAATAAATATGAATATCCTTTATGTTCAGAAATTAAAGGTATATGTTGTGGCTGTATATGTTTGTGTAGTCTCAGCTCTGCTATCAGGTATGTCCCCTGTGGCTACTCTTATGATAGCAACAACAAAATATATTTTTTCTTCTATAAAAGTTACCTGAATGGTCTCTGTGCTCTTTCATCATGGAGATTCTATGTCCCCAAGAAAACTTCAAATGATATGAGAAGATATCAGAAGATATCATCAGTTTACATGACCATTATTTCTTTCAACTTGACATCATCTGTGTCTATAGTGACATTGTGTAGAAGTGCTACAATTTGTCTTTTGACTGTTTCCTAAATTTTGGATTCCCTGCCTGATTTTTACTTTGGCCCTGAACTTCTCTGTACCTATGCCTTCATGAGATTCAAATGGGCTCAGAAGTTAAGAATTGTTATCTCTGCTGTATAAAGATGTGTCTTTATTTTTCAAGTATTTCTGAATTTGAATTCTTTAAAAATGCTTCTAGTAAGACATAAAGCAATAATACATATTTTAATTTGGAAAAATACATTTTAATTGAAAAAACAGTAAAGCCCAGAATTTGAAAAATAAAAATCTAGCTTGTTAATTTGAATATGCATATGTGCAGTATTAAATAATGAAAATAAAGTGTTTGTGTAGCCTGAGAAAGTACTTTTTCATCCTCTAAATATGAGAACATATAGACTCTGAATCATACCAACAAAGTGTGTCTTCTCATCCTCCATTTTTTGAGACAGTTCTTGCAGAGAGGAGACTATGTTTGCTGACCCACGCTCATACATCTCTTGCTCATTTTGACCTGTTTCCTTTAAAAACACGGAAAAAGAGGAAGCAAATGTGAAGGTCTGAAGTAGAAAACATTGTGCAATCAAACATAAAAGAAGCATTGTAACAGCTGTGTCCAGTTGCATGCCTGGAGAAGAAGAAAGCCAAAAGGCTAAAATAAAACATGAGGCAATGTTTAAACTCAATATTGAAAGAAATAAGAATTAAAACAACTATCAGATATCATTTCTCCATCATTGGATTGAGAAAAATCAGAAGAGTGAATAGTGTCCTTTGTTGCTAGCTCCTCAACTGTGGGTGTTGTTAAATTGTCTAATGGGGAGAAAGGAACTTTCTTCCCTGTTGTTGGGGGTACAAACTTACCCAGTCACATGTGTGATTCATTACTCATTCATTACTACTTAGAAATATCCTACTATCAGTCAATTCTGCTCCTGAATATGCAGCCCAAGGAAATTCTCACATGAGTTCATGAGAGGAACAGTTCAAGGATGTTCTTTATAATGTAGATTATTGTGGCATGGTGTTGTAAAGCAAATTTTTATGGATACAGTCCAAAGATTACTATGTAGGATTGAGGCACATTGGATGGGCATACACTCATCCACATGAAGATATCTTAAAAATATAGCTCCAGTTCAAAGGAAAAAAGAAAGAAAGAGAAAGGTTGAGCATTAGGTCACAATATCATTGATATCAATTCACATTGATATCAATTCACATGCAATACACATTTTCCAAAAATATCCAGGAACTAAAGGATCACCATTTCTAATACAATAGAAAGGTTATCTTTGGAAGTGGGAAATAAGAATGGAGTTTGGGTGAAAAGTGGGAATTGGAAATTAAAGAAAATAAGTAATCAAAACAAGATGGGAGCTTTGTTTGAATCAATTATTTTGTGTGCCACGAACTTAAGAGATTGTTTAACTTTTACCCAAGAAGTCATGTCTAGCCACCAAAAAATAATTACAGGCTGTGCACATTGGCTTATGCCTGTAATCTCAGCACTTTGGGAGGCTGAGCCAGGAGGATTGCTTGAGGCCAGGAGTTAGAGACCGGCCTGGGCAACAAAGTGAGACCCCATCTCTATTTTTATTTATTTATTTATTTATTTGTTTATTTATTTATTTATTTTTATTGTATTTTAGGTTTTGGGGTACATCTGAAGAACATGCAAGATTGTTGCATAGGTACACACATGGCAGTGTGATTTGCTGCCTTCCTCCCCTTCACCTACATCTGGCATTTCTCCCCATGCTATCTCTCCCCACTTCATCTAATTTAAATAATTTTGTTTTTGTAGAGACAGGGTCTCCCTATGTTGCCCAGGCTGGTCTTGAACTTCTGGGCTCAAGTCATCCTCTCACCCTGCTTCCTAAAGTGCTATAATTGCAGGCATGAACCACTGTGCCCAGACTTAGGTCTAAATTTGTGACATATCATTTATGTATACTGCCTTCCCAGCACGTTGATATGTTCACCGACCCAGAAGTTACCCAAACTCCTTCAGTTAGGGTTTTTATGAAGAATTCATTACATGGGCATGATTAATAAAATCATTGGCCATCGGTGATTAATTAGAACTCCAGCTCCTCTCCTCTCCCTGGACATCTGGGAATGAGGCTGAAACCTTCTAATCATATGGTTGATTCCCAGACAACCAGTCCCATCCTGAAACAATCTAGGGGATTTCAGCCATCAGACCTCACATTAACACAAAAACACACCTTTCACTTCAGAGGTTCCTGGTCTTAGAAGCTCTGTGTCAGGAACAGAGACCAAATATCACAGCAAACACTGTTCCCATCACCCCTATGACTCAGGAAATTACAAAAATTTCAGGAGCTTTGTGCCAAAACTAGGGGTCAGAGACAAAATATACACTTATTATAATGTTGCATCATGCAAGAACAGACAGACAAGGCAAGCAGGGAGATAAAAATTCTAAGAGAGAACCAAAAATAAATGCCTAATATTAAAAAAATACTATCACAGAAGTGAAGAATTCCTTTGATCTTTGATAAGCTTATTAGTAGACTACACATAGCTGAGAAAAAATCCAAAACAGAAAAGAAAACAAAAAAGACTGAAAAAAAAAACCAGAGCAGAATATTTAAGAACTGTGAGGCAATTAAAAATGTGTAACATATGCCTAATGGGCATACCAAAAAGAAAGAAAGGAGCAGAAGAAATATTTTTAAATGGTAATGACTGAAAATTTCTCCAGATTATAGCTAGACACCAAACCATAGATTCAGGAAGTTCAGAGAGCACCAAGCAGAATATTTGCTCAAACAACTGCACCAAGAAATATCATTTTCAAATTACAGATAATCAAAGATAAAGAAAAAATTCTTAAAGAAGGCAGAGGAAGAAAATATCTTGCTATAGAGGAGTAAAAATAAGAATTTTATCTAACTTTTCTTCAGAAATCATGCAAACAAGAAGAGAATAAAGTATTTAATGTGTTGAGAGGAAAAAAAATCACCAAATTAGACTTTTACTCTTAGTAGAATTTACTCTGTGGTATTATTCACAAAACGTGAAGGAGAAGGACTTTCTCAGACAAACAAAAAGTGAGGGAGCTTGTTGCCAGTAGACCTGCCTTGCAAAATATGTGTCAATTTATTTCAAAAGAAGTAAAATGATATGTCACAAATTTAGACCTAAGTCTGGTCACAGTGGTTCATGCCTGCAATTATAGCACTTTAGGAGGCTGAGGTGAGAGGATGACTTGAGCCCAGAAGTTCAAGACCAGCCTGGGCAACATAGGGAGACCCTGTCTCTACAAAAACAAAAGTATTTAAATTAGTGAGGCATGATGGCTTATGCCTGAGGCCCCAGCTGCTTAGGAAGCTGAGGTATAATGGATCACTTGGGCCTGACAGATCGAGGCTGCAGTGAGCTCTTGGCAACTCTGCACTCCAGCCTGGACAAAAGAGTGAAACCCTGTCACAAAAAAAAAAAAAAAAAAAAAAAAAAAAATTGGTCTACATAAAGAAAGAAAAAGCATCAGAGAAAGAAAGGATAAGTGAATGTATAATAAAAACTTTTTCTTATTTTTAATTGATCTGTAACATAATAGAAAATATTAGCAATGTATTCAATTGTATATACTTATGTGTATATATGTATATAAATGCTACATATATGATATATATATTACATTCATATATAATGTTCATGTATGCTTATCTATAAGTGAAATGAAGGACAGTAACGATATGAGAGACAAAAGGGAGGAACTGGGGTTATTTTGTTATTATAAGATACACTACCAGTGAAGTGGTATAGTATTTGAAAGCTGACTTGGATTAATTGTAAATACATATTGCAAACTCTAAGGCAACCATGAAATAAAGTAAAAACAAAAAACAAAAAAAAATTGTGTAAAATAAATGATATTCTAAGAAAAAAATTAAATTATATTAAATGCTCAATTAAAACCACAAAAGGCAGAAAAAATGTAGACCAAAACTAGAATTGAAGAACAGAACAAAGACGATAAATAGAAAATGGTAATAAATTCGGTAGATACTAATCTAACATGTCAATAATCACTTTGATCATCAATGGTCTCAATGTACCAATTAAAAGAGAGATTGTCAGAGCAGATGACAAAAAAGATGTAATTACATGTTGTCTACATGAAACCAACTTTAAGTATAAAGAAACGTATAGATTAAAAGTAGATGGATAAATATAGATGGACAATGCTAACACTAATCAGAAGAAAGCTGGAATAACTATATTAATTTCAGATGGAGCAGACTTCTGAAACAGAACAGACTTTTCATTCAAAACAGGAAAATTATCACGGATAAAGAGAGAAGTTACATAATGATAAAGAGGCCAATTTCCAAGAAGTCACAGCAATCTTTAACATGTGTGTGCCTAACAACAGTGTCAAAATACTGAAAGAACTGCAAAGAGAAATAGATGAATCCACTCTTATAGTTGGAGACGTCAACACCTCTCTTGGCAGAAATGGACAGATCCAGCAGACAGAAAATATATAAAATCAGAGCTGAACTCGACAATATAATCAACCAGCTGGATAAAATGAACATTTGTGTACACTATTTCACCCAGCAGAAAATATATTCTTCTCATGCTCACATGGAATGTTCACCAAGATAAACCAATTTCAGACCATAAAACACACCTCAGAAATTTTAAAAGAATAGAGATCATACCATGCATGCTCTCAGGCTACAGCAGAATAACACTAGAATTTAATAACAGAAAGATAGCCAGAAAATCCCCAAATACATGGAGATTATATAACACACTTCTAAGTAACATAAAAGTCAAAGAAAAAAATCTAATGACAAATAAAAACTTATTTTGAACTAAATAAAAATGAAAACACAGCTTATCAAAATTTGTGGCATACAGTGAAAGCTTTGCTTAGAGAGAAATTTATAGAAGCCAATGCATACATTAGAAAAGAAGAAAGATCTAAAGTAAATAATCTAAGCTTACACCTTAGGATATTAGAAAACAAAAAGCAAATTAAATTCAAAGTAAGCAAAATAAAAGAAATAGTAAACATTATGATAGAAATCAATGAAATTGAAAACGGGAAATCAATAGAGAAAAATCAGTAAACCAAAAGCTGGTTCTCTGACATCAATAAAATCAATAGACCTCTACTAAGGTTAACTAAGAAAAAAGAGAGACAGCACAAGTTGCTAATATTAGAAATGAAAGAGGGGATATTGCTACAGATCTCAAAGACATTAAGAAGACAATCAAGGAATATTATGAACAACCCTATGCTCACAAATTCGATAGCCTAGATGAAATGAATCAGTTCCTTCAAAAAGATAATCTATCAATACTCACACAAGAATAAATAGACAATCTGAATTAGCCTACATCTGTAAAATAAACTGATTTAATAATCAATAATCTTCAAAACAGAACGCATCACTGGTGGGTTCTCAGTGAATAGGTTCACTGGGAATTCTATCAAACTGTTAAGGAAGAAATTGTACCAACACTCTACAATCTCTTTCAGAAGCTAGAAGCAGAGGAAATGAAATAAAATTTTGAATCTTACTTCTGTATCTTTCAACTCCTTTTCCTTCATCCTCTGGATATTTACAAAAGCCTACTTTATCAGGTGAAGCCTGATATACTGTGTAGGATATACTGTGTAAGAGATAATGAACAGAAGGTACTAAAGTAGAGTGATGGCGGTAATAATTATTTTGGAATAGTTGAATATGTAGTGATGAAAAGGCACAGAAATAAAAGCCAGAGCTGTGTCACTTGGTCAATGGAGATTTTCCTATGAAACATCCCAAGAAGCAGGGAGACTTGGAACTCATCGTTTCAACTAGCACTCAGTGGTGTGAAAATGCATTCTGGGGAGATGGTATGGTCATACAAATGTAATTAATGTAGAAAGGACTGTTGGGTCAAGGAATAGGTTTGGTGTTATTATAGAAAAACTTTATTCTTGCAAAGTAGATGGCCCACTTTTACTGAAGGTAGAAAAGAGCACCCAAACTAATCTTCATATCCACAGTGGCTAGAACCTGCCTACATATAAGTGAATAGGCAGGAAGTAAAGTTAGGGATAATGAATCAACCAAATACCGATAAACGAATCATATAAAATTGTGCTTGAAGGTACTTAAACAGATACCTTATTCTAATATTACGTTATTGAAATCAATATAGGGATAATTATTTGTAGGCTGCCATTTTCAATGAGAGGCAATCACCCATACCTGCCTGCTTATGGGCTCAGCCTTGGCCTTAAGGGTAATCCACACAAGGGCCCAGGCTTACAGAGAGAGAGATTAGCCTTCAGGCTTGTACACAGATCCCCTAGTCAGCCAGACTTTCACTTTGTAAAACACAGGCCAATGCTTTAATAAGACTTTTTTTTTTTTTTTTTTGAGACGGAGTTTCGCTCGTTACCCAGGCTGAAGTGCAATGGTGTGATCTCGGCTTACCGCAACCTCTGTCTCCTGGGTTCAAGAAATTCTCCTGCCTCAGCCTCCCGAGTAGCTGGGACTACAGGCATGCGCCACCACGCCCAGCTAATTTTTGTGTTTTTAGTAGAGACGGGGTTTCACCATGTTGACCAGGATGGTCTCGATCTCTTGACCTCGTGATCCACCCATCTCGGCCTCCCAAAGTGCTGGGATTATAGGCATGAGCCACCGCCCCCCACCAACAATTTTTTATAGAATTGTTTGCAGAGAACAAAGAATTCAGGACATATCTGTCCAACAGCCATTAACTGACCTACTACAACATAGTGAAGGTAACTTATTTCCGATATGACAATTTCAGTGTGGTAGTGTGGGTATAATCTAATTATTTATACTCTTACATGTTAGCACAGCTCAAAAGCTATAGCCAGCTATTTGCATTTGTGGGTTCTGCACTTGTGGATTCAACCAACTGCCAGTAGAAAATGCTCAGAAAAAAAGGATGGCTGGGTTTATACCGAACATGTAGAAGTTTTGTTTTCCTTATCATTATTCCTGAAACAATAAAGTATAACAATTACTTAGAATTTACATTGCATTAGGTATTGTAAATAAGCTAGAGATGATTTAAAGTACACAGGATAGTATGGGTTAAATGCAAATACGACACCATTTTACGTAATGGTGTCACATATAAGGCAGAATAACAAAAATGCTCTGACAGTTATAGAGCTTTAATGACCATGAACTGTTTTAACTGATAAAGAAAATATAAGACCTAATCTTAGCTAAGAGAACCCAACGTTCTAGGATGGGAAACTCACCCAAAAATGGATTCAAAGGTAGTAGAAGTTCAAGGGTTGATACAATGGAGCACAAGGCCAGTTGACTAATAAGACCTGTGTGTTTCATGTCAACGGTATCCTCTTTTGGTGCTATATTGAACAGCAATGGCAATCATAAAGTTTCTATTGTTCTTTCAGTGGGTTTACTGATAAGGGTGCTCCTGGATCCTAGGTTCGTGGTCCATCCTACCGTAATTATGGCAGGAGCAAATATGCTGACCCCTTCAAGAGACAGCTCAAGTGGGAAGATAATTAATTCAAATCATCCCCAAGGGGGTAGTGCCAGAGATGGAGTCTATCTACGGTGTATTGCAGGGAATACTGTGCTGTTACTGAAGTTTGAAAGGCAAGGTGTATTAGATTATTCTCACATTGCTAATAAAGACATACCTGAGGGTGAGCAGCTCACACTTATAATCCCAGCACTTTGAGAGACCAAGGCAGGCAAATCACAAGGCCAGGAGTTCGAGACCAGCCTGGCCAGCATGGTGAAATTCCATCTCTACTAAAAATAAAAAAAAAAAAATTAGCTACTTGGGAGGCTGAGGGAGGAGAATCACTTGAACCCGGGAGGCAGAGGTTGCAGTGAGCCGAGATCATGCCACTGTACTCCAGCCCAGGCGACAGTGCAAGACTGTGTCTCAAAAAAAAAAAAAAAAAAAAAAAAAGACATACCTGAGACTGGGCTATTCATAAAGGAGAGAGGTTTAATTGACTAACAGTTCTGCATGGCTGGGGAGGCCACACAATCATAGCTGAAGGCAAATGAGGAGCAAAGTTAATGTCTTACATGGCAGCAGGCAAGAGAACTTGTGTAGGGGAACTTCCCTTTATAATACCATCAGACCTCATGAGACTTATTCACTGTTGACCTGCCTCCATAATTCAGCTACCTCCCCCTGGGTCCCTCCCATGTCACATGGGGATTATGGGAGTTAGAATTCAAGACGAGAAGGGGGTGGGGATGGAGTGAAACCATATCACAAGGCAGGGTTGAAAGGAATGTGATAGGCAGAATAAGGTCCCATTCTAATCCTGGACTTTGTGAATATGTTATAGTACATAACAAAGGGGAATTAAGGCAGTAGATGGAATTAAGTTTGCTAATCAGCTGAGTCTGAAATAGGAAGATCATCCTGGATTATCTGGGCAGACCACTTGTAATCTCAAGGGTCCTAAAAAGTAAAACAGGAAGGCAGACAGAGAGATTAGAGTAAGGTGGTGGAAGAAGGATTCGATCTGCTGTTGCTGGCTTTGAAGATGGAGGAAGAAGACCATGAACCAAAGAATGCAAGAAGCCTCTAGAAGCTATACAGGGTAAGGAAACAGATTCTCCCCTACAGCCTCCAGAAAGAGACACAGCCTGGCTGACCCCTTGATGTTAACCCAGTGAGACCTGCATTACACTTCTGACTTCCAAAGCTGTAAGGTGATAAATCTGTTTTGTTCTAAATCATTATTAAGTTTTTTTTTTCTTTTTTACAGCAGCAATAGAACGTTAATGTGGGGGCAGGGTGGAGGGAAGGAGTCCAAAAGCCTGAGACCTGAGGACAAGACAGGAAGACATTGCTGGACATTACTTTTATGACACGCCTCATCGGCAGAACAAAGGAGGGCATGGACTTATGTTTAAAAACTGTGCAAAAGTTACTAAAGAGATTCACCAGTGATGCAGATGAGCTCCTGATAATCATGCCATCAGAGCAGGCTGTGATAGCCTGGAAATCCTGACTCAAACCAAACTGCAACATTTCCAACTAAGAATCAATGCTGTGATCAACCTCATGTGACTACTTTCTTTCTGTGAATTAATGTATGTGCTAGAAAATATTTATGAATAAAAAACAATTATATAATCTCATTGTCATGAATTTGGTTATTTGTCTCTGAGCATTAAAACTGATTTTTTTTCCCACTGAATGCTTTAGTGTAAATATCAGAGAAAAAATATACCACCCACCATAATAACACAAAACTTAGCTTAAATTGTTCTGAATAGGAAATTGTATAATTTAGAAATAAAAAATTGGTTATAAAAAGTCAGTCATTTCCCAATCAGATAAAATTCCTGTTATTCACAGAACAAATTTTTCTAATTTGTTACACTGGGCAACAAATTAGATCAAAATTTTTACATAGTTAGTATAATCAAGATCAATAAAAATATTTCCCTAAGTTTTCTTGATGAAAATATTCTCAAGCCAGTTAAAAACAATTCAAAACTCAGAATTGTACATCCTGTAATGCTTACAATTCCTCTGGCAGTAAAATTAAAAACAAAGAAGAATAAGTAATTCAAATAACTTTGGAAATAGTTCATACTTACAAAGAAGCAATATAACATTACATTTCTTTGATTTATTCAATAGTCTTTTAGATAATGTATGCTATTTGTCCAAATATGTTTTATTTATGGGGTAAAAATACAAATTCTTAGTTCTTTAATTGGTTATTTAGTCATACAAAATAAAATAAATGATTTGAAAAGTCAAAATGACTCTTTAATAACTTACTGTATTTGATGGTTTCTACCTGAATGTCTGGTATTCCTATTTATAGTCTTACGTTATATTTCTACATGCAAAATAACCACAGTTTTAGAGGTTAACTTACTCTCAGGAAAGTTGGAGGAAAAATCTAGAAACACAGTTCATCCATGGGTCTCTGCATGTTCTGGAGAAGAATTCACATTCCTTTTGGGTCACGACTACATCATGCTTTTAATTTCATGTTCATTGTGAATAGTTCTGTTTTATACTGATTTCTGAGGAGAATTTGGTTGCACTTCAGCTAGGCTGCCAAAATTATCTTCTGCTCACATGGTGATTTCTTTGCTGTTTTCCATTTCTTTGTCTCCTGCTTGTTACTCAGCAGGGAGTTTGTAGTTGCAGATGGTTGGCTGGACACATCAAAACATTAGGAGCTATCAAACCAAGGAGAATCTAGCCTTTCTCAATCAGTCTTTTCATATAAGGCCCTAATGGGATAGTTGAACCCAACACAAATGATTTAAACAAAGATAAGAAGCCAATCCAGAGAAGAGTAAAGCAGAGCAAAGTGGAAAATACATAAATATATATAACATAAATATATAAAAATATATATATAACATATATTTATAAATATAGACATATAAATTCAAAATATAGATATATAAATTTGAAATATATTTATATATTAAATATATTTATATATTAGATATATCTATATATAAATATATTTTAATTTTTTATATCTATATTTATATACATAAGTTATATATATATATTTTAATGACAAGTAAATACATACAAATTGGGTTAGAAACTACTTCAAAACCTTTGACATTTTAAAACCTGAATCCAGAAATACGGCAGTAAAGCAATGTAGTTTTTTTCAGGGTAACAAAGGAAACTGAGTTTTCATCTGCACCTCAGTTTCATTGTGTGAATATTAACTGCAGCATCTTTCATGAAAGTGAAAACAGGATAATCTTTAGAGAAACGTCACATAACAATTACCTGTGCTCCCAAGGCCTGCAGGTTTGTCATTTCTGCAACAGTTCCCATGAAACAAACTACTTTCTCCACCAGTAACTACTGAACTTTAGCATATTCTAATTTCCAGTATTGTTAGAAAAACATTTTTGACTGGTAATAGCTACCATTCTGTCTATTTTTGATCATCTTGTGTAAGTAGAAGACAAGTCTGCTCCAAAATTCTTATAATTCATGGAGTTTATCTTTGGCTGTACAAGACAGGGAAGAACCACTGTCTTTCTGCTTACAGCCAGTAAGTCTGATAAATTCTTCTGTTCTGTAATTACTTCCTGAACACACAGCTGAAAGGGAAACAATAAATGCATGCAATTCTTAAATCAACCTCTTATCTGTGTCCCGTGGACCACAATAACCAAATGAAATCTTCCTTACCCATTTCCCATTCTCTTAATATTTATTCAATTATATTTATCCTTTTTCTAATTATATGAGATCCAGAAGTTGTTCAGCAAGCAGGCTGTGGAAACAGGCTGAACTCATGAATCCATGAGACTGACCGTCAAACTTTAAAAAAAAAGACTTCTGATTGTTTCTGTATGTCTACAGAAAAGATTGTAGGTTGGATGGTTGTATTTTCTGCAGAAAATACAAAATTATCACATTTAAGACATTTAATAATATCACCAACATTTTGTGACAGAGAATACAATTTAGAAATTTTTTTCTGTAACTTGTTTCCTAGAAGAACTTTGTACCTAGGTTAGTGCTTATGAGTTCTGGCCCTAGTTGACTTTAACTTTGGGTTCTAAATTCTGTTTTCAATATATTTCCTTCACTATATCACACTGCAATCTCTGTGACACTATAACAGAGCAAGCTCCCTCTTGCTGTTATTTTTAAAAATATTTTCTATATTTATATTTATTTATTTTTTCTTTTCTTTTTTCTTTTTTTTTTTTTTTGAGACATAGTCTCACTCTGTTGCTAGGCTGGAGTGCAGTGGTGCAATCTCGGCTCACTGGAACGTCTGTCTCCCAGGTTCAAGAGATTCTCCTGCCTCAGCCTCTAGAGTAGCTGGGATTACAGGTGCCTGCCACCACACCCAGCTAATTTTTTATATTTGTAGTAGAGATGGGGTTTCACCATGATTGTCAAGCTGGTCTGGAACTCTTGACCTCAAATGATCTGCTTGCCTCAGCCCCCCAAAGTGCTGGGATTACAGGCATGAGTCACTGTGCCTGACCTATTTACTCTTCTAAAGAAGCTCTTGAATCAGTTTACCAATTCAAAAATAATCCCATGGGAGTTCAAATATGGAACGGCACTGATTTTATACCATAATGTATATTTTTTAGCAACTACATATAGCATTTATTATGTCTAAGACACATTTAAGTATTAAAACATTTAATATGCATAATAATCCCATGAGATAGGTATTATTCTAATCAGCCCATTTTACGGACCAGAGAGGTAAGGCCCAGGGCAAGTTACATAACTTGCTCAAATTCACACAGATGGTGAGCAAGAGAAAGTGGTTTAAAATTCAGACCATCTGTAGAGTCTATGAGCTCAAATTACAAATGCTATGCTGTTTCATTTGCATGTCTCTGTTTGTTCAATTATTCTTATTTTATGTGCACATATTTTACAATTTTTCTTGCCTTTTGCTTCATTTATTTTGCAGCAATATTCTCCAGTGCCAGAAACCTTATAAATTTCATGTGATGTGTTTTGCACTAGTCTAAAACATTCCTCTTGGAATCCTTGCTAGCTGTTTGTAAGGAGGACTTGTTACCCTGAGACTTGTGTGCAGCCCTTCTCAACACTACAAAAACAGAAAAACTTGATCTGCAAAGAGAGAAGGATGAAGTGATCCAGCTGCCTGATAAAGAAAGACAGGATGTCTGCTTATTTCCCAGGGGATTTTATCTTCTTGCTTTCCATTACTCTCTGCCTGCATGTGGGTTTTGTTAGAAATCTTCCAAACATTTCTCTGTTTCTTAAAAATACAATAAACAAATTCTACTTGATCTTGTTTTGTGCTTTTTTTTTTGCCTTGAAATATCTTTGTGTGATATATTCCTGCCCTCCACTTTTATTTGCAATTTGCATTTCTCAGATATATTTTTGACAAACTTCTATTACCTGCCTAAAGCATGCCTCTTGAAATAGTATAATTGCAATTCTCTTTTTACTTTATCTGCAAATCTTCTGCTTTCCATGGACAGGACAGGGAAGGGGATGTAAGTCCTCAGATTACCCAATCCTTTTCCTCTAGTCATCTTATTTTGTGATCTCTTTAAATTACACTTTCCTGTTATTTCCCATTTCTCCATTTCTATACTGTGTTTTCTCTGTTCCTTTTTTCAAGTTCCCCTTTTCCTTTTTCCCTACCCAACATCTAGAAAGTTCTGGATCAGTATTTCGTTCTACTATTACTACCCTCAAATGTTAACAAATCTATCAGAACCTACATGACTCTGGCAACATAAAAAAAAATCAGCCTATATCTCTGCCCATCTTTCTCTCCCATCTTCCTGCTCCTTATAGGATAAACGCATTAGCACATTTGAACTTAAAATGTTAGCTCTGCTCCTTACTCACTGCAATGCAGGGCAAGTAACTTACCCTAGAGCCCCAGTGACTTACCCAGGAAGCTTCAGCTTCCTCATCTATGAGATCCAGATGACACAATAATATCTAATAAGGTTGTTTTAGAATTTAGAAATTTAGGATTGGGATGGAGGGGAAATGGTGGGGAATAAAGGAAATAACACATGTAAAGTGCTGAGTGTAGTATCTTGCAATGAGGGATGACTCACTAAATGCTAGAGATTATACTCTCCACAGCCATGTCAAAACTGGACATTACAGGCATTTGTAAATATTACCAGTCTGATTAATAAAAAATAGTACTATCTTGAAAACTTACATATTTTTCTTAGGGTGTCAAGCATATTTTAATATAATTTTTGGCCATTTGTAAATTTTTTTAACTATAACAAATCTCTTCATTTTCTCCATCTGTGTTTTTGTGTCTTTGTTATGCCATTATTGTTTGCTGTTTTTGTTTATGGCTCTGACTGAAAATGTCTTTTACCTCTCACTTTAAAAATAGCATGTTATTGTTATTGCTTTCTCATCCAGATATGATGATAAAAGCACTTTTGGTACTCTTAAATTTGAGCTATTTTCTTTTTATTGCAAAGATATTTTAGGATTTTCTCTTTAAACACAAGTGTAGGAAATTTCACAACAGTGTGCTCAGGTATAGTTTTTGGGTTTTGTTCTACACGGCACCTGGTGTTCAATTGCAATCAAAGAACTTGTGTCTCCTTTTTAAGTTCTGGGAAAAATTTAGCTAATACTTTCATCAAATATTGCTGCCCTTCTAGTCTCTCTAGTCTTTTCTCTTGAAAGTTTATTAGATATTGAGCAATGTTGTCCCTGTCTCTATCCTTTACTTATCTACAATCTTGAAATGGGAAATCAATCCATTTCCGCATCACATATAAACTATCTTTCTGACATACAATTTTTATGATATCATTCCCACGGCTGCCTTGACTGTGTCCTGGTCTCTTTGCAAATGTGCAAGGATATTTTTTTAAATTATCTGGTCCTTTCTTCTCTTTCCACTCTTCCCTTGCGTTGTCTCCTTCCTCCAACTCTAGTCAGATACTTGTACATGATTTTCCTTTTTAATAAGTACATCATGTTCTCATTTACCTCTCTTTGCTCTCCTGTAATGAACTCCTGCTCACAACTGGATTTCTTTAGTGACTACATCTGTCTACCCAGCTCATACTTTTCCTTCAGGTTTCAGCTCTGATCTCTTCTCCCACAGGGGTGTCTTCCTTGCTGATACAGTTTGGTTGTATCCCCCACAAATCTCATCTTAAATTATAGTTCCCATAATCCCCATGTGTTATGGGAGGTAACTGAATCGTGAGGCCAGTTACCCTCATGCTGTTTTCATGATAGATAGTGAGTTCTCATAAGATCTGCTGGTTTTACAAGGGGCTTTTTCCTCTTGCTCAACACTTGTCTTTCCTGCTGCCCTGTAAAGAAGGATGTGTCTGCTTCCCCTTCCACAATGATTGTAAGTTTCCTGAGGTTCCCCAGCCACCATGAACTGCGAGTCAATTAAACCTGTTTCCTTTATAAATTACTCAGTCTCAAATATGTCTTCATTAGCAGCATGAGAATGAACTAATACCCTTGCCCTCATCACATATGGGTTCCATGCCCCTTCCAGGTGCCCTGTAGCATGCTGTGGTTACTGCTGTTGTACCTTACTGTACTTTAGGCTAATTACACTAATTTCTCCCAACCATAGGTTGTAAACAACTGAATGGTACAAAATCATCACTGCTGTGTATCTCACAGAGCCTGGAACATGAAGATTGCTCAATAAATATGTTTTAAGTTTTAAATGTATAATGTTGAATGTGAGGTAGGAAAGCAAAAAGAAAAAAGTATCTTTTTTCAAGAAACTTAGTTATAAAAGAAAGGTTGTAGGTTGGATGGTAGTTTAAATTATTTGTTTTTGTCAAGGGAAGGTTTTTTTTTTTCTTCTAAGACAACATTTAAGAAGGGAAAGTGCAAAGGGGAAGGCTGAACACACAGGAGAAACGCAGTAACAGGTGGAGTGCTGCTTTTTTGGAGGGGCTGGATAAGAAGGGATTGGATCAGAAGGGACAGGGGTATTTTCTCTGTCACAAGAAAAAAAGGAAGTGCCAGTGAAAGCTGAGAGAATTTAAAAACATGACAACATGAAGTAAAGATTTCAGTCCTCAGGGTTAAGTTATTTTTCTGTGAAGTAGGAAGCAAATTCTAAGAACAAACCAACAGATGTGCTGGGCACTTGAGGATACTGTAAGGAGTCTTAAAATAGGTGTCAAGGAGAATGGAAGATTGCCTTAGACAGGTCAGGAACTCTTAAGTCCTACTGCCTTAAGAAGTAGTGTTCCTTGAAACCAAAGGAAAATTTGTAAGGTTTGTCTCTGAACTGATGACTCAAAACAACATATTTTTAAGTCGTTTATCATTAATTAAAATCATTGACAGATCAAGAAAGGCATCAATAGCTACTCAAACTGATAAATAGTGAATGACTTAAAGACTTGACCAAAAAAATGCTTTACCTGTGTAAGAGAAAAGCCATAGTTACTGAATAAACTGAGTTATTCACATCCAAGATATCAGTACCAACACAAAAATAGCAATGAAAAAGAAAAGAATTTACATATTTAATGCAAATTTTTGAATACTTTTGCTTTTTTTTTTACAAATGGTAATTTGCTTAATACATAATTAAATATAATTAATATTTTTAAAATGTGTATTCTTCAACTTTGCATTTATAAAAGAAAGTCATTGTGCCCTGTAATCCCAGTATTTTGGGAGTCCAAAGTGGGAGGACCATTTGAGTCCAGGAGTTTGAGACCAGCCTGAGCAACATGGGGAAACCCTGTCTCTACAAAAAACACAAACAAGTAAGCCAGATGTGGTAGTACATACCTGTAGTCCCAGCTATTCCAGATTGGTTGAGGCCTTGAGCCTGGGAGGTGGATGTTGCAGTGAGCTGAGATCATGCCACAGCACTCCAGCCTGGGCAACAGAGTAAGATCCTGTCTCAAAAAAAAAAAAAAAGAAAGTCATTTGTTTATACAGATTTTTTTTTTTTTATTCTTACCTTGTATAAGACTAACTAGTAATAGTAAGCTTGGGCTCCTCAGATTTCACCACCAACTACAATTACATTACAAGTTATAGTTAAGAGTTTAGAGGCTTCACAGAGATCATTGGGTTTGAAAAAACTAAGCATTGCTGCCATTACATTTCTTATCAGCTTCTGTTGGGGGCAGTATATAAAAATAAAGCATTTATTTTATTATAGTAGATGCTCATCCCTGTGCAAGATACCTAAACAGAAACACTAGGAAATCTTAGCTCCTTATCTCACAGACCGGGAAAGCTACAGCCCACTCCACAGTATTTGGGGGTATTAATTCTTTCTGTATTTGTTTTAAGATGTTTGATTAAATTAATATATGTCTGATTTTTGCCTAGGTCTTTTTTAGCCATAGAAATTATTTGCTATTATATAGGAATCTGAAGTGTTCAGCCTTTTTATAAACATTCAGTAAAAACTTCAAACAAACACATACTTTATTATCTAAAAGTATTGTTTCCAACATACAGTCATTACTCCTCTGAGCCCATCCTGTGGGTATCTTATGTAATTTTTCTAGTGTATTTATCATACTACTTAAAAAACTTAAGAAGATATCAAGCCAGTTACTTTCAATTTATTTGCACCGAAATATCACACAGTGGAATCTCATAAGATAATAGCAAAATTTTTATTGCTATTTCTATTGTTGAACTATACTGAAAGAATGCTTCTTCAACAAGGATAAAATAAAATGGTTAAATAAGAAGTAACAAAAGCAAAGATAACATAAAAGAAAAATAAATACCCAGATGCCAGAAATGAAACAAGAAAACAAAACTAAAAGAAGATTGCTATTTTAAGCCAGTAAGTTTTAAGGTGGTTTGGCAAACGCTGATTGATAAACCAACTAAAATGTAATTCATGTGTAAGGATAAAATAGATATATCTTTACTCCCCAAAAAATGAGATTTCTATTTTATGAACATCTCTGAAAGAAGTACTACTAAATATTCTCCAAGAAGAAAAAAACTGAACCCAGAAAGAAGTAGTTGAATACTAGCAACTAATAAACATATTAGTGAACTAAATAAATATTGATTGTGCAAAGTAATGATGATAATGACTAATGTACAGGGGGCAATGTCACAGTGTCCACGCTGTGCACTGTCCGCAGTGCAGGGGGCAGTGTCATAGTGCCCACACAATGGACACCTTAAGTGTCAAACAGCAGTCCTATGGGAGGAGAGAGGTATGATCAGAGCTAAGTTCCCTAAAAATCTTACAGTTTAGGAAGAGGACAAAGATATTATTAACTTTAGAACTCCACTCTTCAATAAGATAGCCATTAGCCCCAGGTGAGTACTTAAATGTAAATTTTAATTAATTAAAAAATCAATAAAATTTAAAATTCAGTTTTTTTGCCTCCTACGTGTAAAGAGCTTGGAAGTCTTTATTCTCTTTCTTGCAGTCAAGAAAAAAAGCTAAACAAACTGAAAATCAGTGATGTTTCTTAGGCCCATCAGAGATTGAAGTTTCAGGGCAAACTACAACCCTAAAATCCAGAGAAACAAGTGAATACAGAGAATCACAGCCAAGATCTGGAGCAGAAGTCACTAGAGCCAGAAATTGGTAGGATAGAACGCATAAATGCTAATTTTGATGAATTGCTGGAGGCTGAGTGTGGCCTGTAGTGAGGGGAGACATTCCTGGGGTCAGTACCATTAAGGGGCAGAAGCAGGTGGGTATAAGTGGAGAAAGGCAAAGGCTGTAGGGCTCAAGGATTCATTCACCACTAGTTCTGGTACCAAAGCAGGAGAGGAGGGTCTGAAGTCCCACTTCTTCTATCCCCCATCTGTTGCTGCTACTTCCTGTTGGATTGATCAAACCCAGCTGGAATCCAGGCATCAAAGAAGAGAATTGGTGATGCAATACACACAGCTTATTCTAGAAGAGATGTGTTAGGGAAATAGAGAGTAAAGACAGCACTAGATCTCTCTGTAAAAGAGCTGAAATATTTTAGCTCTTTTTCCATTTACTTTTGATCCTTTCTTTTGTTTTATTCTAATCTTCCCTCTTTATATTCATTAATCTTCTCTTAGACATAATCCTAATAAAAACCCAATAGCTTCAAAAACAACTATATTATAATATTTTTAGCAAACTATGTCCATTTTAATACTTTTAAAACATGTATACTACATCTGATATTGTTTATTCAGTATGTGGTAAACATTTCCACAACACTTAAGAAAATTTAGTTTGTCAGAAATACAAGCAACTATTTCATTATATTGTTACATAAAACTGTTATATGCATTGTCTTGTTATACAGTTGAGCAAGACAGAAGAATTCATTGCTTGAGTTTTAGAAATAATTTAAATAAATTCAACCCTCACTATAAAACAGATTTACATTTATAAAGCACTAAAGGTTTCAGAAGGAACAAATTATAGGTTATTTATCATAGATTTGGAAATGTAACTATTCAGATACAATTATGATATATGTAAAATGTACAGATAAAATATTTAATTACATAAAATGCTTACATAATAGATAAGAAAAAGATTAAAGCACAAATATAAATGAACAAAAAATACAAATAATTTAAAAAAATAAAATGCATCTCCTGGACAAGACGGCCGAAAGAAAACAGTTCCAGTCTGCAGCTCCCAGCAAGATCAATGCAGAAGATGGGTGATTTCTGCATTTCCAACTGAGGTACCTGGTTCATCTCACTGGGACTGGTTAGACAGTGGGTGCAGCCCATGGAAGGTAAGCAGAAGCGGGTGGGGCATCACCTCACCCAGGAAGCACAAGGGGTCCAGGAACTCCATCCCCTAGTCAAGGGAAACCTTGAGGGACTGTGCCTTGAGAGACGGTGCTACACTTTTCCCCCAGTCTTTGCAACCCACAGACCATGAGATTCCCTTGAGTGCCTACACCACAAAGGCCCTGGCTTTCAAGCACAAAACTGGGTGGCCATTTGGGCAGACACTGAGCTAGCTGCAGGAGGTGTTTTTGTACTTTCTTCACAGAGTTAAAGTAGAAAAACTACTTTAAATTTCATATGGAACCAAAAAAGAGCCTGTATAGTCAAGACAATCCTAGGCAAAAAGAACAAAGGCTGAAGGCATTATGCTACCTGACTTCAAACTATACTACAAGGCAACAGTAACCAAATCTATGGTACTGGTACCAAAACAGATATGTAGACCAATGGAACAGAACAGAGGCATAAGAAATAACACCATACATCTACAACCATATGATCTTTGACAAACCTGACAAAAACAAGCAATGGGGAAAGGATTTCCTATTTAATAAATGGTGTTGGGAAAACTGGCCAGCCATATACAGAAAACTGAAACTGGACCCCTTCCTTACACCTTATACAAAAATTAACTTAAGAAGGATTAAAGATTTAAACGTAACACCTAAAACCATAAAAATTCTAGAAGAAAACCTAGACAATACCATTCAGGACATAGGCATGGGCAAAGACTTCATAACTAAAACACCAAAAGCAGTTGCAAAAAAAGCCAAAATTGACAAATGGGATCTAATTAAACTAAAAAGCCTCAGCACAACAAAAAAAAAACTATCATCAGAATGAACAGGCAGAATGAGAGAAATTTTGCAGTCTACACATCTGACAAAGGCCTGATATCCAGAATCTACAAGGAACTTAAACAAATTTACAAGAAAAAACAAACAACTCCATCAAAAAGTGGGCAAAGGATATGAACAGACACTTCTCAAAAGAAGACATTTATGCAGCCAAAAAAACATGAAAAAAAGTTCAACATCACTGGTCATTAGAGAAATGCAAAATAAAACCACAATGAGATACCATCTCACACCAGTTAGAATGGCGATCATTAAAACATCAGGAAACAACAGATGCTGGAGAGGATGTGGAGAAATAGAAACACTTTTACATTGTTGGTGGGAGTGTAAATTAGTTCAACCATTGTGGAAGACAGTGTGGCGATTCCTCAAGGACCTAGAACTAGAAATACCACTTGACCCCGCAATTCCATTACTGGGTATATACCCAAGGATTATAAATCATTCTCATATAAAGACACATACACACATATATTTACTGCAGCATTATTCACAAGAGCAAAGACTTGGAACAAACCCAAATGCCCATCAGTGATAAACTGGATAAAGAAAATGTGGCACATATACACCATGGAATACCATGCAGCCATAAAAAACAATGAGTTTATGTCCTTTGTAGGAACATGAATGAAATTGGAAACCATCATTCTCAGCAAACTAACACAGGAACAGAAAACCAAACACCACATGCTCTCACTTATAAGTGGGAGTTGAACAATGAGAACATATGGGCACAGGGAGGGGAACATCATACACCAGGGCCTGTTGGGGTATGGGGAGCAATGCAAGGGATAGCATTTGGAGAAATATCTAATGTAGATGATGGGTTCATGAGTTCAGCAAACCACCATGGCACGTGTATACCTATGTAACAAACCTGCACGTTCTGCACATGTATCCCAGAACCTAAATTATAATAAGTATAAAAGTATAGTATGCAACAGTTAGTTTCTCAACTCTTGCTTCTCTCTCCTGTCTATTAGTCTCCTGGGGGACTGTTGTTGCCATCTTTATGTCCATAAATACTCAATATTTAGCTCCCACTTAAAAGTGAGAACATGTGACATTTGGTTTTCTGTTCCTGCATTACTTTGCTTAGGATAATGGCTTCTAGCTGCATCCATGTTGTAAAGAATATGATTTTGTTCCTTTTCATTGCTGAGTGTATTTTATGGGTGGGTGTTCCTTTTTATTCCAGGGTATAAATGTACTACATTTTCTTTATCCAGTCTACCACCAATGGGCATCTAGGTTGATTCAATGTCTTCGTTATTGTGAATACTGCTGTGATGAACATACGAGTTCATGTGTATTTTGCATAGAATGATTTATTTTCCTTTGGTTATATACCCAATAATAAGATTGCTGGGTCAAATGGTAGTTCTATTTTAAGTTCTTTAAGAAATCTCTAAACTGCTTTCCACAGTGGCAGTGTTCCCCTTTCTCCACAGCCTTGCCAGCATCTGCTGTTTAACTTCTTAATACGAACAATTTTGTCTGGTATAATATGGTATCTCATTGTGGATTTCATTTGCATTTCTCTGGTGATTAGCAGTGTTGAGCATTTTTTCATGTTTGTCAGCTGCTTATATGTCATCCTTTGAGAAGTGTCTGTTGGTTTTTGCCTGCTTTTTAATGGGATTATTTGTTTTTTGCTTACTGATTTAAGTTCCTTATAGATTCTTGATGTTAGACCTTTGTCAGATGAATAGGTTGTTAATATTTTCTCACATTCTTTAGGTTGTATGTTTACACTGTTGATAGTTTATTTTGCTGTGCAGAAGCTCTTCAGTTTACTTAGGTCTCACTGGTCCATTATTATTTTTGCTGCAATTTCTTTTGAGGACTTAGCCATAAATTCTTTCCTACGGCAGATTCCAGAATGTTGTTTCCTAGGTTTTCTCATAGGATTCTTATAGTTTGAAGTCTTACATTTAAATCTTTGATTTAATCTTAAGTTATATTTTGCACATGGTGAAAGGTGGGAGTCCACTTTCATTATTTTGCATATTGCTAGCCAACTATCCCAGCGCCATTTATTAAATAAGGAGTCCTTTCCTAATTGCTTATATTTGTCTATTTGTCAAAGAACAGATGGTTGTTGGTGTATGTCTTTATTTCTGCATTCTCTATTCTGTTCCATTGGTTTATATCTCTGTTTTTGTACAAGTATCATGTTGTTTTGATGACTGTAGTTTTATAATATTGTTTGAAGTCAAGTAATGTGATGCTTCTGGCTTTGTTCTTTTTTGCTTAGAGTTGTTTTGGTCATTTAGGCTTTTTAATATACATTTTAAAGTACTTTTTCTAATTCCATGAAAAATGGCATTAATAGTTTGGTAGAAATAGTGTCAAATCTGTAGATTGTTTTGGGGAGTATGGCCATTTTAACTATATTTATTCTGTCAATCCATAAGCAAGTCATATTTTTCTGTCATCTGTGATTTCTTTTCTTTTTTTTTTTTTGAGATGGAACCTTCCTCTGTCACTCAGAGGAGTGCAGTAGTGCCATCTTGGCTCACTGCAACCTCTGCCTCCTGGGTTCAAGCAATTCTTCTTTCTTAGCCTCCTGAGTAGCTGGGACTACAGGCACAATACCTTGCCCAGCTAATTTTTGTATTTTTAGTAGAGATGGGGTTTCACTATATTGGCCAGGCTGGCCTTGAACTCCTGACCTCAAATGATCCACCCACCTCAGCCTCCCAAAGTGCTGGGATTACAGGCATGAGCCACTGTGCCTGGCCATCATCTATCATATCTTTCAGCATGTTTTGTAATTCTCCTTACAGAGATCTTTCATCTCCTTGGTTAGATGGGTTAGATGTATTCCTAGGGTTTTATTTTTTGTATGGCCATCTATTTGGATGCTTTTTATTTCCTTTTCTTGCCTCATTACTCTGGCAAGGACTTCAGCACTATTTTGAATAGGAGTGGTGAAAGTGGGTATCCTTGTCTTGTTTCATTCTCAAGGGGAATTATTCTATCTTTTGCCCATTCAGTGTGATGTTGGCTATGGGTTTGTCCTTAATGGCTCTTATTATTTTGAGGTAGGTTCCTTCAATTTCTATTTTGTTGAGGGTTTTTATTATGAAGCGATGTTGGATTTAATCATAGGCTTTTCCCACATCTAAAGACATACTCATATGGTTTTATTTTTAATTCTTTTTATGTGGCGAGTAACATTTATTGGTTTGTGTATGTTGAACCAACCTTGCATCCTAGGAATTAAGGCAACTTGATCACGGTAAATTAACTTCTTGATGTGTTGTTAAATTCAGTTTCTTATATTTTGCTGAGGATATTTGCATCTATATTCATCAGGCATATTATTCTGTAGTTTTCTTTGTTGTTGTTTCTTTGCCAGATTCTATTATTAGGGTGATGCGGGCTTCATAACGTGTTAGGGACTAGTCACTCATCTTTGAATTTTTAGAATAGTTTCAGTAAAATTTCTCAGCTCTTCTTTGTAAGTCTGATAGAATTCAGTTGTGAATCCATCTGTTCTGGGGCTTTTCTTGGTTGGCAGGTTTTTCATTACTAGTTCAATTCTGGAACTTGGTATTGGTCTGTCAGGGTTTCAATTTCTTCGTGGTTGCATTTTGGGAGATTGCGTGTTTCCAGAAATTTATCCATTTCCTCTAGATTTTCTAGTTTGTGTGCATTGGGGTGTTCATAATAGTCTCAGAGGATCTTTTGTATTTCTATGAGTTGTAATGTCACCTTTGTCATTTCTGATTGTGCTTATTTGGATCTTCTACTTTTTTTCTTTTTTAGTCTAGCTAGTTGTCTATCGATCTTGTTTATCCTTTCAAAAAACCAATTTTTTGTTTCATTTATTCTTCATGTGGATTTTTGGGCCTCAATTTTTTTTAGTTCTGCACTGATTTTAGTTATTTATTTTCTTCTGCTAGTTTTGGGGTTATTTTGTTCTTGTTCTTCTGTTCCACCGGGTGTTATGTTAAACTGTTAATTTGGTATCTTTCTAACTTTTTAAGGCAGGTATTTAGTGCTATAAACTTCTCTCTTAACACTGCTTTTGCTGCATTTCAGAAATTTTGGTATGTTGTGTCTCTGTTTTCATTTATTTTTAAAAAAATTTTTTCTGTCTTAATTTCATCATTTACCCAAAAGTCATTCAGGAGAAAGTTTTAAATTTCCACGTAATTCCATGATTTGGGGAGATCTTCTTGGTATTGATTTCTGCTTTTACTCCACTGTGGTCTGATAATATGGTTGGCATGATTTCAGTTTTTTAAAATGTATTGATGAGACTTGCTTTGTGTCTGAGCATGTGGCCAATCTTGGAGTATTGTGTGCAGACGAGAAGAATGTATATTCTGTGGTGATCAGTGGAGTGTTCTCTAGATGTCTATTAGTTCCAATTGGTCAAGTAACAAACTGAAGTCCAAAATTTCTTTGTTAGTTTTCTACCTCAACAGTAAGTTTAACACTGTCAGTGGGGTGTTGAAGTTTCCTACTATTGTTTGGCTCTCTAAGTCTTTTCATAGGTCTAGAAATCATTGTTTTATGAATCTGGGTGCTCTAATATTGGGTGCATATATATTTAGGACAGTTAACTCTTCTTGTTGAATTGAACCCCTTATCACTGTGTACAATATGTGAACACCAAAAAATCACAGCAGGAGTACTCTTGGTCTTTGAAAAGTTTTTGGTAATATTCGGAATGAAATAACTATTTTAAGGGAAAGAATAAAGTTATATGTCAAATTGACATATATATTTAAATTAAATAATATAAAAGATGTGTGGAAATATATAGATATACATACATGCACATACACTTACATAGGTGAGAAATTATTTCAAAATAATATCAAATCCCAGAAAACTATTCAAAGATGATAAGGAAAATTAGCACCCCCTGAAAATAGTAAGTTAATATTGTTAAGAGTTTTCAAAATTTTAAAAATCTGAATAAATACTACCATGACTCCTTTTATTTTTGAAAAGTATATTTGACCTACTTTTCAATGTGTGTGTTTGTCTATTTGTATGTACAAGGACCTCCTAATACTTGTGAGTTTTAAAGCAATTTCTGGAACATTTTCAGAAGACTCTTGAGTTGTACTTGCATGTAAAAGAAAACCTGTATACCTGTTGTATCATGAACTGGTATGAAGTAGCCATTGGAGCTCCTGGCTACTGAACATACCCTTCACATATTTCAGCAAGAGAATGTTTTAGTAAAAGATAAAAAAGTCATATATTGTAAAATTCTTAGTTTATAGTTTTATTTCCACAGTACTCAGTGCCTGACTCTGTAGGTGACTTTACTAATATTTTGTATTGCCTTTATCACAGGTTTGCTATCACCCCTATGTTTTAGAGAAAGAATAATTTTAAAATTTATTTATTAACTAAATATACAAAATATTCCTGATGTTAATATTAAATGATCTTTAAAATTATACATACTATTAATTATCACATAAAACATAGGACATCAACAAAAAATTATTAGGTTTGAGGTTTTAAGGTTCATCTGAATGAGGGAGGAGTTTCCATCTCATAGTTGTAGTATCAACTTCTTCATCAAAATTTTCCACTTCCTGCTCTTTAGAAAGCTCTAAGAATACCTAAATAGGAGATAAAGAAGAAGGAAAGAAAAAAAGAGAGATTATCAAGTTGTTGGTCTTCCAAATGAACAGGAAAATGCATGTTTCTTTCTTGTGAAATTTACCAGGATGATACAAAGTCAAACCAGCTGACTTACCTTCTCCAACGTGCACTGAGAGAGGCTGTATTCTTCCAAGTTAAAGTTATGCTTCACTGAAGAATAAATAAGACTAGTATTAATAGTAGATGCTTACAATTTATTACCAATAATTTTTTCAAAATCATAAGGAATAAAAATGTAAATTATAAATATAAATAGAAGATAAGGCTGAATAAGCAAGTGCTTGAGGTAAGGATGAAATAAGGAAAGTCATACGGATTTAATAGAAATACATACTATATTGACAATGATATTGTAATTTTCTCATATTATGTTTCAATAATATTTGTTTTGGTATTGAGTTCATGTCTTTGGAAGGTATAAAAGTTCCTTGAATAACTACATCACTGATTAAAATTTTCTTACACATGAGGAAGATCCTATCCCATCCTCTTTAAGAGAACTCAATATTCCCTTCGGCTAGTTCATCTGTTATATCATCTCTCTGCTGGACTTCTCCACCAAAAAGTCTGCATGACACTTGTCACCAGATTCACATAGCCATTTATACACTAATTTCCACCATTTATATACTAAGAATCTGCTCTGTGTGAGACACTCTTACATGCCAGAAATAGAACAGCAAAGAAAACAGACAAATACTCCTGCCTTGATGTAGTTTGCATTTTAGTGAGATGAACTAGTAACATTAAATACAGAAGCACTTAAATGTACAATAAAGTTAGTGGCAGTGGCTTTAAACAAAAATAAAGCTGGTAAAAATAAATATGGAGCAGTAGGCACTCTTTTTTACCAGATGGACAGAAAAGGCCACAGTAATAAGTTAATCATTGAACTGACGCCTGAAAATGTGAGGAAGAAGCCTGGATGTTTGGGAGGAAGAATTTCAGGAAGAAGGATTAGCAAGTACAAAGTCCTGAGGCAGGAGCTTACATGTCTGACAGTATTTAGGAAGAACTAGAAAGTCATCTGTCTAGCATGGAAGGAACAAAGCAGAGATGTATATTATGTCAAACACAATTAGCCAGGTACTGTTCTAGGCACTTAAAATATTTACTCATTTAATCCTAATAACCTGGTCAAGTGGGCCCTAATAGTATCCATCATTGTAGAGATGAACCATCTAGATATGCAGGAAATGAGTACCTCACCCAATGTCACAGCTGATAAGCAGCATTCCTGGGCTGAGAACCCAGAAAGACAGGCTCTAAAGTTTGAGCTCTTCACCATTATGTTGTGCTTAGAAATTACACCACAATGTTTTGCTGTTGTGAATGATTCAGTTGAAAGCAGAGAACGTGATGACAGAAGAGAGAGTATGGACAATTTCAATTCACTAAGAGGAGTTACACACAATGTAGGGGACGGTCGAAGCTATCATTCAAATAGGAAGGCCAAATATACCTGCACAGACACAAGGAGGTTGAGGGATGGATGCAAACCTTCTCTGTTGCTTCTGTTTTATTAGTGAAATATAAAGCAAGGGAATCAACTGACGGAGAAAGTGGGAAAGAGGTGGATATGCAAGGAAAGAAAGGGAGTAAAGTAATTATTTGGGACACTTGGTGTGAATGGATTATATACCCGTAGGCAAAGCAGACCACACTAAGGGGCTTTTAGAGGGGAATGTCATGGCTTCACAGTAAGAACAGTCAAGCACGTGTGTTTCTGCAGCTTCAGTTCCTGCACTGCAGATTAACTTCTTTTCAAAGTCAGATTAACCTAAATTGGGATTAAATCCCACCATTACCTACCATTAGAATTATTAAAAATCATGCCCTACAGGCCTATTTTAAAAAATTGTTATATGATTAGTTTCCATTAAATTATTATTTTAGTATTAGTTGATTCTTCAAAAGATTTATTTGAATGTGGTCACTCTTACCTGACTCTAATTTGTGAAAGGTCTGTGATAGAGGGTAAACGTCTGCCATGGGCAGCTTATAGATTAACAAGGAGGAATGCCTGAAAATAGGAAAATGTCATATTCAATTCTGAGTTTCAAGGGGAGGAAATGAGCATCAAAGTAAACATTGATATTACCAACAATTTTCTTCTTAAAATAAAAGTAATGCAAATTAATGTAGAGCTTAAATATGAAATCACAGCATTTAAAAAAAATAATTTTTGGTATCTGGTTGTTGCAGACAACTCTTCTAGTAATGACTCAGTGTAATTATTTATGTGCTCAGCTTATGTAAAATCTTTGCTTGTTGAAAACCAGATATTCTAAATTGTTCCCTTTGATTAGTTCAAATTAGGTTGGGAATTAGCCCCAAAATAAAATGTTCATTTTTGTCATCAGAAAGCTAATTCATTTTTTAATGAATGAATTTTTTCTTTATTTCTTGTATTTCCAGTAACTTGCATTATATTTATAATGGAAAATATGAACATTTAAACAAAAGTAAATTCAGGAATATTTTGAAAAACTATAAATAGTGGCAAGTCTTAAAGATGGAGGTTGATATTGGTGAAAGATCTGTAGGGAAGGCATTTTTATTTTGAAGACTCTTTCTAGGCCATAAGGCCATCCAGAAGTAAGAAAATCAATAGAGCTGGGGCTGCCAATCAGAAAACCTCAAATCTCCTTGATTTCTCCTCCTCCCAGAAGTTTAACTTATAAAGAATAATATGAGGTTCAGAGAGTGGGAGATAGCAGTAGAGGAAGGACATAAAACACTTTAACTAAATACTTCCCTGACCTCTAAGGAAGAGCTGGAATTGATTTTGGGCATCTTGTTTCTGTGTGCTACTTTTGGCTGTAAACCTTCATGCACTATTCCCAGCTTATTCCCAAACAGGGGTTTTGTGCTCCGAGGTGGCACTAAGATTGACCAGACATCCAGGATTGGCCCTCTTCAGATCATCCTCTGCTCCTTCTGCCTTATCATTTTTGATCTTCCCACCAATATCAAAACCACTTCTCTGATTTGTGACACCAAATGTCTGGAAATGGGACTAAGTTCTATGTTCTGATATCTATTTTTAAAAATTTAATTACATTTACACTGTGCTAAAATAAAATAGTAGTTTTTATATCCTATTTTTTGATGTGCTAATATCTCCATGGGAATTTCAAATTCAGTTTCTGCTCCACCTTCTTGCCCTCTGCCAAATAACATTGAGACATGCACAAAAACACGCACATACAGATATGTGCACATTCACCCACACACCAACCACACACACACACACACACACACACACACACTCCTTTCCAGTCTCCATTGGAAAGGTATGAAAATTCCATTAAAGAGAGACTCTTTGATTATCTCAATTGCCATTTGTTTCCTATGGGGAAAATTTACCCTCAATATTTACATCTTTTAAATTTTAAATATTAATATATGTGAAGCTTCTCTGAGGAGGCCCAGAAAGGATGCCATTGTGGTCCTGTGTGGGTTCAGGTCATCAGCAGTTTCTTCCCCCAAGTCTTTCCAAGTCCCCCCTCTGGAGCTGGGAATCATCCTGGGATGGCCAAGGAGGGTGTACCTGGGATGGCCAAGGAGGGTGTACCTGGGCTGCCTCAGGTGACACAGCTTCCTGAGTAAGGTCTCAATCTCTTAGAATCTGGAATACTGAACAAATCAGTTTCTCAGGTCCCTAACTTCTATTATAAAGTCAAATCACTATGAAGTTCTTACACAGCAAAAAGAAAACCAGTGAGTGGATAAAGCCTGCATATTTCTCCATAATCAAAATCCTGTTTTGACATGGTGGTGCCTGCCTGTAATCCCAGCTACTCAGGAAGCTGAGATAGGAGAATTGCTTGAACCCAGGAGATGGAGGTTGCGGTGAGTTGAGATTGTGCCATTGCACTCCACCCTGGGCAACAGGAGTGAAACTGCCTCAAAAAAAAAAAAAAAAAAAAAAAAAAGTCTCACCTTTCCTGTCTTGCAGCCTGTGGAAAAAGCTTCAGAATCTCAGTGTGGACCAAAGTCACTTGAGAAGGTTCCTTCACTTTTAGCTCTAGAGTGTAATTCTTGCCAAGTTTGCTTTTCAGGTGTTGGATGGATCCAATGCATCTATGGGCAAGAAAGAGAATATGTTGGAAAAAATACTCCCCTAATTTTTTAATGTTATTCTTAAATTTTAAATGTAGAAGAAAAGGTGTCACCAAGGAAACCAAACAGAAGGCCTCCAGCCATACACAGAGATTTTGCCCTTTCCATGAGAAATCTCATTTTGAGCATCAAATGCAGGTTCTCGAGAGACACCTACCTAAGCCTTCCAGACACCATGATGGCCACACGGTCACACAAGGCCTCTGCCTCAGCCAGGTTATGGGTGGTCAGGATGACACTCCTCTCTGTGTTTTTAACAACTGCCTTGATTGCCTGCCTAAAGTGAGCAAAAAAATTAACAGTATTTAAAATAACAAAGTGCAGAACAAAAACAAGATAAAATACAATATACGAATTATATTCAGATCCAAATGCAAAAAATAGTGCAATGTAAATACTGGCTAGACATCTGATAACAAAGAAAATTTTTAAATATTTTTAGATGTGCTAATCACATTGCAGTTGAATTAATAAAGAGAAGACTCCTTATCTTCTGGAGGTACTAACTGAAATATTTATAAATTAAAGAATATGCAACTTTTTATTTCCTTCAAAATAATTGTAGGATGGAGAAAGGAAGTGAGTGAAGACGAAAGGAGATTGGTTCTATTGATACCTGCTGAAACGGGTTGATAGGAATAATGGATCCATGAGCGATTCTCTACATTTGCATAAAATTGCTATAACAAAGTTTTTGTTAAAGTTGGAAAAGTATTGGACAGACAAAATATGAAACTAGATTGAAGATTTTATTAGTCCGAAGGGTAAATCCTAGATAGGAAAGTAAGAAGAAGAATAAACCCAAGAAAAACTGGAGGAAAAAATTTGACAGGTCACATTAAAAAGGAAAAAAAAAACCGGAAAATTGTGTCAGAAAGTTAATAGTCTCCAAGGAAACAAAGTAGAAGAAAAAAAGGAGGAAACAGTTATAGACATCTCAATAATTAAAAGGCAAAATATTTTTGTATTTTAATAGTCCACATTAAAAATCTAAAACTCCAAGAATATGCTGGGTTTTTTTAAAACCTGAATATCACGTGAATATGATGCAGATTAGATCATCTGTTGGTTAAATATTTGTTTTCCTAATAATATGAATTACGCCCACTGAATCAGGAACCAGTGGGTTTGAGGGCCGATTTTCCAAGACCAGTTAAAATATGCAACCTTCCCTAATGCACATGCTCGAAGCTCTGGGCTATAGTGATGCTCACCACATTTGCTGCTGCCCCGTAGGGTCTATGCCAGTAGACGGTTCATCCAGGAGCAAGACAGGTGAGTTTCCCAGGAGGCTCAGCACAAAACACAACTGTAATGCAGAAAAACACCTGTTTGCTGCCACAACACACCAGCTCTCCAAAGAGCATCACACACGACACATACCTTCCTCGTGGTTCCTGCTGCTAATTTCTGCACCGGAACATTCAGCTGCTCATGCAATTTAAAAGCACTTGCCAATCTGATAGAAGACAGATTGAGAACATCTGGTCAAGGGAAGGTTTTTGGAAAATCCAAGCACACAGAACAGTACCAGTATTGGAGGGAAGTTTAGTAATATTATTGTCAAAATCCTAACTCATGATTTAAAAAAAAAGAGATTGGCTTATTTTGGAACATGAATTTTTTTTTTTTCCTCATAAACAGTTTTAAGGAAAACTAGAATTCTGAATGAGAAACTGAAAATGGATGATTATTTCATTTCCAAGTTTTTTAAATTAGAAAACTGAAATGGATGATGATTCATGGTGTTTTGTTGACTTATTCCTTGTCAATTATTTTATACAATCATTTTTTAAAGATCTCTCATTCAGGGATGCAGGAAGTCAGGTCTTGTCCCTCATCCCTGCTCTGCCACTGACACCCTGGAAAGGTGGAGACACCATATCCGCTTCTCATTCTTTATTAGTGAATTCATTATCAATGCTACAACCTCCCTGCCTTCTGACCCAAAGGAATCGCAGGTCCCATCTGTACCTTGCGATGGTGAGCCTCGCGTCCCCTTTCCTGAGCCCCTTTACGGCAGCATACAACTCCAGGTGCTCCCTCACTGTCAGCATGGGCCACAGCACGTTCTCCTGGGGGCAGTACCCCAGGAACTTGACGAGCTTGCCGTCCCCGCCATCCCCCTGTTGATCCAAAACTGAACTGCAGCCCTTCAGTTCCACCTAAAAAAACAAAAGAGCTTTAGAAAGACATGCAGCCTTTTTTCCAATAGTGTAATTATTCCAGAAACTGACATATATAAGCACCTAAATTGTTTAGGCATCAAATAAACACCATAAAAATTACTTCATATATTTATTACAGAAAATGATTTAAAGTACTAATATAAAAATATAGTTTTGCACGCAAAGGAGAAAAGAGACCTAATAAGCTCAGGTGATTCCTGAGAAACTGATGAGGAAAGGTATTGGTTTCCAGTAATATTCCAAGTCCTTTTATAAACACCTGATGCCCAGTAAAAATTTAAAGAGGGGAAAGAATAAAATTTATCCTAAGGCAAAAAAAAAAAAAGTATAGTCTTACAAATACATAATCTATATGTATCATGAAATTTCTATTTTGGAAATGAAAACCATTTCCTCACTACCTCTCCAGCAGTTGGCTTTGTGATCCCAGATATCATTCTAATAGATGAGCTTTTTCCAGCACCGTTGGGTCCTAGCAATCCCAAAATTTCACCTGAAAGAAAGAATAGGACTATCAATATTGGAAGTGAAATACTGAACAACATAAATCTTTTGCTCTGATGAAATCTTCCGAGATCTCTGCACCCTTCAGTTAGTACCATTTTGAGATTTATAACATATATGTAATCCATGTCACCAAAGCATGTCCTTTATTTTCTGTAATTATGCCAAATGTTACTGCAAAGCTTGTGAATTTGATGTCAATACATCTGTCTTTTTCCCCCCAGATTACTTGTTTTATTTGGAAATGTGCTCAATTGTTTTCCATAATAGATGACTAATGCACTGAATATGTGTATGAATGATTTTCAAATGTGAGAAGTTAGAGATATTTTCTTCATCCCAAATTCAACCACCAAGTTACCATCATCTTTCATCTCAACTAATATAAAAGCCTCTGAACTTGCCCCCACCAATCCAAACTGACAAAAAAACAATAGCTAGTCTGTAAGTGTAATCTTTTCAAAATATAAATTAAATATGACACAAGTCCACTAAAAATTCTCCAATGACATTCCACTAACTTGTATAAAACACAAAGTCATTGCTGTTTTCAAAAGCTGTACCTAATCTGGCTCTGCTCAGCTCTATAGCTTTAACCCTTCCATTTGTGGATGCACCCACTGGCCTCTGGTTTAGAGAGTCAACCTTTCTAAATGTGTTTGAGCCTTTGCCCTCACTGTTTCCTCTACCTGGATATTCTTTGTCTAATTCCTTCGTAATTGCATTTCCAGAGTCTCAAACACTCCCTGGCACACTAAAAAATATATAGATTGAATAAACGAATGAATGCTTCAACAAGTAAAACTGTGCCTATGACGTGGAAGTTTAGTAGGTAGTTCTAAAAATAATGGTGAGTTTTAAAAGTGATGATTACAGACCTTCTTGAACACAAAAAGATATATTTCTTGCTGCTATTTTCTTCTTCCTCTTTAAAAAGCAACTTTTCTTCTGGCCTGCATATTCTTTGTGTAGACAGCTGGCAATTATAGCAGGTTTCTAGAAGAGATGACAGCATGGTTTTCCTCTTAAATTTCAGAGACTTTAGGTCCCTGCTGGAACCTTTCATGCCCTCTGTCATAAACCAAACTGTATTTTGAGTTGTGAGTAATTCATGCTGCTAAATGTATTATGCATTCATTGATGTAGAAAATCTCTCTTGCTTCTAAATGGACTGAGTTTCACAGAAGCCGAGTTTCATGGAAGCAGCTCATTGTCTTGCCCGAAGAGGAGTGGCTAACCTCATGAAACTATCACATGTAAGTCAAATAGAGTAACCCTTAACATTTTAATCTCAATTTAGCTTTCTTCAACAAATCTAACTTAAATTCTTTAACTCATGAGGTCTTTATTGGTCTTGAAATTATAGCCCTAATTTTAAAAGCCCACTTTTCTCAAAAGAAAAATAAAACCATTAGGCTTCATGCTCTTTTTAGCTTCAGGGCACTCCAAAGAAGCAAATTGCCTTGATTATGCAGGCACTTCTTTGGAGTGTCCTGGACTCATAATACAAAAATGCACCAAACACCAAACTTTCAGAATGAAACCCAGTGTATCAAATTATGTTCTTGACAGTTCTTGAATGTCTCCATTAACATGCATTTTGTCCCTGGCTTTTTTTTTTTTTTTTTTTTTTTTTTTTTTTTTTTTTTTACCTCATCCACATTTGAAGTGGTCAGAGCAGTTGCTGTTCTTATTCTTTCTGCTTGAACATCTTCATCTTCATCTATGGGTTCTTCTGGATTTGGTTTAGCATCTCTAATTTGGGGGGAAATTCTATGGAGAAAATGAAATGCGTTACATGTGGCATTCTAGCTGTTAAAAGATGTGTTAAAAATTAGTATTCCTGTGATTTTACTATTGCCATCTTCTTTAATGTGCAGGTGATGATGTGATGATGACTGTCAACATTGCTTCTGCTTTTGCCAAGAACTCCTGTCCCACTAGCCAGAATCCCCTTCTTGGTGTTCTTGCCATTCTTCCAGTAAGAATCTTTGACCCTTTCAGATCCGTCAGCAAGTACTGCCTCGTTCTCTTTAAAATTCATGTCACTCTCATTTTCTCTACTCAGTCTGAACCCATCTTCATAACATCAGCATTATTTTTTTTTTCAGCATCATTCGCGGCTCATCCTTTCTATAGCCTTCCATTTTTAAAACACTCAACTATGTTGCTAAATCGATTCCTTCCCATCTTTTCTTTTCAAGGATGCACAATTATCTCTGATGAGAGAATGGCATATTTGGGTCCTTATTAAATTTTTGATGGAGTGAAGGTTTCTTACAGATTCTTATAGCCTGAACTCTGCCTGGGGATTCTATTTCTTGGCAGTAAGGCAGCAATCCACCTTCTCTAATGACAATGAACATGTGCTTCCATTGTAAATATAAATCTGTATTAACAGGATAATAACATACGACACCATCTAGGAATGTTAAAATATGATATTAAGTATAAAGTTAAATTTCATCCCAACCTGAAAACAGGATCTTTTCGCATTCTTTTCGTTCCATATTTTAGTTCCATGCATCTTAGAACAAAAATGAATAGCAAAGCCTGAAAGTAGGGCTACAAGCAAAAAATGCAGTTACATTTAGGCATAAGTTCACAGATATTATTTAAATATTTGAATTAAGTTGGTGGTATTTCATCATAAGGTAAATAGTTGTGAATCATTCTCATACATTGGGGAAGAAATGTAGCTATCATTCACAATTCAGGTTAGTGAAACCTCTCTCCTTTCTTCTCACCACTCATATTAAGTTTGTAAGTAAATTCTATCTGCTCTATCTTCAAAATTATCCATAGCCCAATTATTTCTCAACCCTACTCATGCTACTCCCATCTAGGCCTAAGTCATTATTTTGTCTCACCTGGATTGTTGTAACCCCTTCCTATGTGGGCTATCTCTTCCCTTCTTCCTCTAAACATCTGTTCTCAACACAGTATCCAGAGCTACTTTTTAAATACATAAGTATGAACTTATCACAGTGCTTAAAACCCTCCAATGACTCCTCTTCCATCACTCAGAAGAGTCAAAGCCTTTAGAGTAATCTAGATTACCCTGTATAACCCTTTCTCCTGGCCTTACGCTTTTTCCCATGACTTCTGTGGCCATCTTTCCTATCACTCTCTGCCTTGTTCATTCAGTCACAGCCACCTCAGCGTGACTGACCCTGGATTGAGCCAGGGTCACTCTTGTCACTTCCTACTGAAGTGCTCTTCTCGAAGTCTTTCCTGACCACCCATCTGACAACATATACATTATCTATTTAATTTATTATTTTGTCTCCTTCCACCAGAATATAAGCTCCACAAGGGCAGAGACTTCTGTCTATATTTCTCCTGTGCCTAGAAAAGTACTGACATAGTATTCAAAGACAGTAGTTCTCTTCAGCACGAATACACCAAAACAATCATTTTCCCTTTCACTTTTATTCAATTCTTGCCTTTTTTATCTATTATTCAAAAGAATTAAATTATATTGCATCTCTATTTTTCACAAGCTCTCTCATATTTAGAGAAGGAACAGTAAATAGGATAAGCAAATAAAAAAATTAATATTAAATTTTGGACACTACAGCCCATCCAAGCATGTAAAAGGTAACTCTAAGGTTCAGAAACATGTCTGAATTTAAATGCTTTATCTAAGATCATCTTAAAAACACTTTTAAAGTGGCACACTTGGGACAGGACCAAATTGTTATAGTGATTGACTATAACTATAGAATGTGCGCTGAGATGGAAAGGCCTTCTTACTATGAAGCTGACTAGAAAATCAGTGGCACTCAATTCAAAATATGCCTCTGGAAATTCTCTCTGGTGCGGCTGATCTCTCTGAAAAGACAAAACAAAACACACACACACACACAGATGACAATTCATCTGCTTTATAATCTGCATTTAAATAACATAAAATTTATGTAATGACTTTTCCCTCATCAAGCCCAATTTCTCTGTGTGCACTAGCGACAAACTAATTCCCCATAGAGAAGGAGAACCTTCTACTCTACTCTTACTGTCTCTCAATAAGCAAGTAACCTATGTCTGTTCCTCTCTTCCAATTTTTTTTTTTTAAATTGGTTTTAACATTTGCAGAAAGTCTACTGAAGGCATAGCAGAGAGAAGTGTTAGCACTGGTAAAATTTCTGGGAGTTGACAATATTTTTCTTAAGTGCCACAGACAAGACTTTTCAGAGCCCCTTCTTAACTCAGTGGTGACTATTTTCCCATCATAATAATTAGTTCCAGCATGTTATTCTTTCTTCATCAATCAATTCATTCAGAAAGTTACTCATTCCTCTTAAATAATACATGACAGATCTAAATGAATGTATTTCACCTTGTAGGTCTACTTAGGAGGAAAATGCTTTAAGCAAAGGGATTAATTTCTAATCAAGAGCTTCAGGCATTGCTCAGCCGGTGGAGATGGATTTTTGCAGATGGAAGGCTTTTTCAGTTTGCCAAAGACACCCCTGATTATGGAAGTCTTCTTGACTTTCCTTAAAGCCATTTCCTCCAGGATGGCACAGAGCTCCAAAAAGTGTGTTCTTCACTGAACTACCTTGCCCTGGCATCATCGTATACCTTTCTCCACTTAAATCACATTCAGTTTTCGGCTTTTCCTGCTTCAAGGCCTTTGCTTTCCTCTGCAGAACATGCTTACTTTCCTGTCCTATTAATTAATTCTTATTCAGCCTTTAGCAATGTATTTAAATATAACTTCCCGAGAAGAATTGTCTGACTTGCTAGAACATCTCAGCTGTACATTGTGTGTCCTCCATTGGCACTTTGCCCTTGTCCTTTGTAACTTTTAAGTTCCTTGCATTGACTTGAGTAAGTCTGCTCTGTCTTTGCCTCCAGTAAGCTTTGGGAAAGTCAGGACTGTGCTATCTTGCTCATCAGGTGTCCTCAATTACTAGCACAGTGACTAACATAAAATAGTATTTCTATATGTTTTTGAATGATTGAATGGAATCGCCTATGAGTTTATCCTCAGTGGCTAACAAATACCTGTCAAACCAGGCACATGTTTTCTTCCAATCTGGCATTAGATTTGAATAGCATTTGACAATGCCTATATTTTGCAAAGTGAATAGGGAAACATTTTAGATGTTTTATTGAGATTTCATTTTGTATGTGATAAAATTCACTCATTTTAGGAGTGGAATTGAAGGATGTTTAGTAAGCTTACGGAGTTGTGCAAGCAACACCACAATTCACCTTTTGAACATTTTCATCATCTCCCCCAAAATCCCTTATGCCCATTTGCTGTCACTCCCCAGTTCCACTACTTCTGTCTCTCTTGATCTGGGAAAAGCACTTTAATATGCTTCATATTCAAAATTAATGACACAGTTGCTAACATTTCTTACCATTTCCAAAAATGTTTGAAATCCAAGCAAAGTATACGAGGGAACCAATACTATGGTGGAAATCAATACACTTAGGTCAAAATAATTGATTAAAGTGATGGTAAACATGTTGACGGAGGCCTACAAGGCAAGTTCAAATATGTTGTTTCAGACACACTCAACCATTGATATTCTGTAAAACATTTAAGATACAGGTGTTCTCATGATGTATATCATAATGTTCCCATATGCAGATATACCCATATAGTCATGATAGTTTCTCCTTTTAGATGGAGTAGAGAAGGAGCTTTTGTTAACAAGAATATATATGATCGCCAATAGAAAACTCTTAATAGATAGAGACTGGCAACTAAGGTGAAAGCTAAAATGACCAAATAGGCTTATTGAGCCAGTGTATTATTAAATTCAAGCCAAGAAGACAGAGGAGTTACCTTTTTATAGCTAAAGTAACAATATTGCTAATGAATAAAAACCTATATATGTTGAAAGTTACATAGCAATTATTCAAAAGTTACATAGCAATTATACAAAAACAAACAATCCAGCTAGACTACTGCAGAGCTTTCTCATCGTCCTTCCTGCTCCATTTCTTTCCCATACCAAACAAATGACTTTTCTGGGATTGCGTATTTTTATTATGACGGACTTGCCTTATTTCAGAATTTTTTTATTGGCAAATTGGAAGGAATAAAGATCATTGTTTATTTTTCTGTTTTAACAATCAATTGATCAGTCAAATATGTATTGAGCACTACCCTTTGCCAGATCTTATTAATGTACTGATTATAATAAAAATAGAATCATAATTGCTAAATTCACTAAAGATTACATAAATGCCAGGTATTAATAATTTAGTATGAATTATTTACTTTACTCCTCACAACTCCATAATGTAGCTATTTTTATTATCTCTCCCTTTACATATGAGAAATCTAGGGTTCACTCTAAGTCCTTTAGTTCATTTAGCTGACTCCTCTTATTCTACTAGACCTCCAGATTTCTACAATTTCTTTCCTCTCTTCTCATCCACTGGGACAAGAGAGGAGTCTAAACTTTGACAGTGTCAGAGGATACTCCAGAATTCCATGTGCTAAAATGTGCTACTATACCTACACCACCCAGCATAATAGGCTGAACAGGTATTTCTTTATCAGACCGGGGTCTAGGGTACCCATGAAGTACCACAACCCTGAGGGTACAGAAGTCCACTGGACTCTAGAAGCAAATTAACTGCTAACTATGGCTTCACTCAGTGATGGAGAAACATTGCCTACACTGTCCTTCTGAATGGAGCCCAGATCACCAAAGGACAACTGCACTGAATATTAACATACAATACCTATTGACATACAATCCTGTGAGGACTAAACAAATTACCTTAGTCCTAGGATTAGGATGGTTTAAGTTGATACTAGCTGCGTGATGAAAGACAAATTCTCACAACATACATTTTCAATATATATTTATAAATAAATTATACGTTATTTGTATGCAAATGCAAATTTTAGTGCAAACTGCTTGAGATCTTTGTGAAAATGCATAATTTTGAAACTTTTTAGTCTACTGAAATCCAGATGTGTTATTCAGCACAACTTATGAATCATTATCACCAACCATACTACTGTTTCATATTTTTTAACATGAAGAATGACATTGACCTAAGGTTGACTGAATAAACTTGAATGACTTCAAGTTTATTCCTGAGCCTGTCACTATTCTTCATGTTTTCCTGAGTAAGTTACTTAATTTTTTTCCTCTATAAAATGAGGTGAATCATGCTAGACAATTTGATTTTTTGCAAGCCTGACATTTCACCATTCTAGAAATTTGTAGATTCCGTTCAATGATAGAAAAATAAAATAAACAAATATGCTGAAATAAATAAGTATAAGAAGGGCAAAGGAAAACTAATCAGGTATTACAAATATGAAAATATGTATTGTACTACTACACTGTGGTGTAATTTTGTTTTTACATTTTGAACAGTCTTTATTTTGCAAAATGTACCTTGCCTCTGGGATATGGTCTTGCCTTATTTGAATCCATAACAACTTAAGCATAATTGACAGCAAAGGATAAAAGACATGCAATAATAAGTATATGTGTTTTGATTTTTAAATCACTGTTTAATACAGTGTTTCTCAGTGTCATGTTTGATTTTCTTCTGTGATCTTTTATTTGTGAACATTTTTTTCAAATCACAGTGAAAACACCTAAATCACCACATTAGTTCACAAGCCTAAGAAAGAAGCTATTCTGCATTATCATGACTTTCTTTAGAAAGAACAAAGTCAAATTTCTTCTGTCCATCTATTCACTTGCTGCTATATATACAAGGGGAATTCATAATATGATAACGCAATTCTGTCTTCCGCCATTTTTTGAAGGAAGGTTGCTTTCATTGGACTCTCACTCCTTATCCTACAGTGGAAAAATGATCTCTGCTCTTTAAGCTTAGAGATGAAGTGCACTGTTTTGGAAGATTCTGACATATTAAGTTATAGAAGACCTGTCACAGTCTATGGAATTGATGCACAGATTTGAAGTCCTGGCAGCTGGCTAAGAAAACTTGTCTATAACATTTTCCAAACTAAAGCATTACTATGGAGCCTGCAGCCATGAGGAAATCATGCCTGCTCAGTTTTTCCACTAAAAGCTAAAAGGCAAGGGCTGAGGTATGTTTCTACCACTGATATTGAATGCTCCCTTGTCTGAGAAATTTCCAACTCTACAAACTAGGGTAAGTTGTGAGTATACAGTAAACCAGGGCAACCATTTCATGTGACACATAGCAAAAATTTGTCCATCTAGATGTGAATTTTGGAATGATTTCTGTGTAATAAGCGGCAACACAAAGAGTAGGAAAAGCCACCAAAGAAACCATGATTCCAGGATGCTGTTTACTTAAGACTGAAGGACAAGCTGCTGAAAGAGCATCTCACTCAGTTTTCTGAGTGAGGTAACCCTCATGTTCTTTCTGTAGCTTCTATACTTCCACTGGATTGTGCTAATGGTGCTAAAAGATCTAGTTACAGACACTTTTGCAGAATACAAAGAAATATAACCCAGAGAAGTCAAACCCAAGTTCAGTCCACTGAGAAGGAAGAACAGCTCCCTGCTGGCCAAAAGAGTCCCAGACTAATTTTTTGTAGAAGCCAGTGCGTGGTATAGGTTGGTGCAAAAGTAATTGGGGTTTTGCCCTTATTTTAAATAGCAAAAACCACAATTACTTTTGCAGCCATCTAATATTAAATATATCAATTCTTATAGATGATCTTTGTTTGGGTTCAAGATTCCCATTCCAAGAGTTGAAAGCTGTTTTCCAGACAGACATTCAATCACCAGTTGAGGATATCAGTTAACGGAGGCCTGAAGTGTAGGACCCAACGTACTCTGGTGTCTCTAGAGTTTCAGTAAACATTTCCAGCAAAGTTTTCCTTGATTTTGGACAAGTTCTTTACTTTTATGCTAATAAGTAACCTGGCATAAGTATAAAACATCTTTGGTATCTGAAGCTATTAGCAGCTAACATTAAGAGAGACCTTCTTGAAGACTGTAGAGATGGATTGTACTGTCAACTGTTAGGAAGCCAGTTTTTGTTCTAGTGCTGCAGAAAGTCCTGTACTCTGAAGGAGACATAAACTCAACAGGATGTTTTAGACGTGAGGTCTTCTGTAAGAGTCTCTATAAATTCCGTTCAAAGCATAGCACCTATTTTCTTCAGAAATATTGATTCAGTAACAGCGTTACACTTCTCTCTCTTTTCTATGGTGTAATTTTAAAGTATTATTAATTTTTCCTACTTCTTAAGGCAAACATCTGTATTTAAGATTACACTGAAAGTTTAAAAAATAAGTCTATTTCTCTATTTGTATGTATGTATATGTACTTACAAAAAAGAAGCAAAATGACCAAAGGCCACTGTTTTTTCTCCTTCTGCGAAAAATAAATGATATCACATACATCAAGAAGACAAGAGAAGCTGCATAACCAGGAGTAACTATAGCCTGAGGATAATACAAATAATAATATAGTCAAAAAATAAAATATTACTGAGGGAAAAATTAATTACAAATTTTAAAAACCATCTTATCATACCTGCACTTTGCATGTTTCATATTTTGGTTTATTACAAAATATGAATTAAAACATCTTAACTACAGAAAATAATTTTAAATTTATTATTAATTACTTTATGGAATTTGTTTTATGTACTGTGCTACTTACCAAAGCAAACACAATTTCGCTTGTAATATAAAGGTACTGTATGTTTTCTATGTAGACAATTAAATACATTGAAAGGAGAATTAAAATGAAGACATTAACGTCCACTAGTGCCTGGCCACACCAGTAAGCAGAAGTGTAGAGGCCCGAAATCCATAGCTGAGACTTTGCTTTTTTCTGATTAAAAAAAAAAAAACAGAAGTGTATATAGATTTAATTAAACTGCAACTCCAAAATAAACACAAACACATTGGAAGAATTTTTTAAGATAAATATAATCTAATTTTCTAATAATAAAAAAAAAGTGCATATGCTGTTTTGTAACCTGAGGCTTATAGAGCCAGTTTTATGGTTTATCAGCTGTCTATCTTTTAAAAAATGTATATTGTGATAGGCTTGACTTGCAACACTACTCTGACTCATGAATAGAAAAATAGACCTCATAATGTTCATGTCATTAAATTCTGTGAAAAGAAGCATTGGCCAGGCCTGGTGGCTCACACCTGTAATCCCAGCACTTTGGGAGGCCGAGGCAGGCAGACCACAAGGTCAGGAGAACAAGACCATCCTGGCTAACATGATGAAAATTAAAAATACAAAAATTAGCCAGGTGTGATGGTGGGTGCCTGTAATCCCATCTACTTGGGAGGCTGAGGCAAGAGAAGTGCTTGAACCCAGGAGGCAGAGGTTGCAATGAGCCAAGATTGCACCCCTGCACTCCAGCCTGGTGACAGAGCGAGACTCTCTCTCAAAAAAAAAAGTATTATTTTGTGACGTGGAGGATATAATACATTTACCTTTGTCTAAACATCTTGGAGAGTTACTGGCTCAGGATGGTGAACACTGATAGACTTAACTGTTTTTACTGGGTAATGGGCATAATCAAATACAAATACAGAACTGCAATTTCCAGAGTGGAAAAGAAATTCAAGTCTTAAATTTGGCCTTCAATTTCAACATCAATGATTTCCTTCTTGTAGTTGGGAAATAATGTGGTCAAAAGGTTTATAATATTTCCCTTTGAAGGTTTAGATTAACTGGAGTCTCTGAAAAATCACTGTACTTTTCAGGTGACTTTGGAATAAAAAGCATTTTGAGTTTTTAGAAGTAAATTTTCTGACTTGCTAAGAATAAGGTTTAATTGCAATATCTAAATTAAACATACATTCCAACATTTTTCTCAGAAGAAAACATTTTGAACACACAGCATTCAAAATACAGATATTGGAATTCCTGAAACTTCTTTCCCCTGTTTTTTCTTACCTTGTAATCACTGATGCTGCCCATGGTGATGTAAGGAGAAGTGCTGCATAGAACCAAAATTAAGAAAATGGAACCATCTGGCAGCCCTGTCCCAAGTCTTACGTGGTTCTGAAAATATAAAGAGTAGCTTAAAATGGTGAATATTTGTTAAATGAAACAAATAATTATAGCCACAAAAATGTACTTTCTGAAATGTTGAAAAACAAAAATCAAAGTAAAGGTGTAGCTCATCACCATCTATGCACAGAGGTGGGAGGGAAAATGACTTCTGATCTTCAACTCAGAGAACAAAGAGGAGTCAAAAGTCATTTAGGACCTACTTCTGAGGATATTTCCAAAAGAATTGAAAGCAAGCTCTCAAAGAGACACCCACACATTCATATTCATACCAACAATACTCACAAGTGGAAGCAACACAAAAGTCCAAATTAACGAATAAACAAAATGTGTATGTATATACAAACAATGGAATACTATTCAACTTTCAAACGGATCACTTGAGGTCAGGAGTTTGAGCCAGCCTGACCAGCATGGTGAAACCCCATCCCCACTAAAAATACAAAATCATTCAGGCGTGGTGGCGGATGCCTGTAATCCCAGCTACTTGGGAGGCTGAGGCAGGAGAATTGCTCGAATCCAGGAGGCAGATGTTGCAGTGAGCTGAGATCAAGCCATTGCACTCCAGCCTGAGTGACAACAGCAAAACTTCGTCTCAACAAAAAAGGAGGAAAATTCTGTCACATACTACAACATGGATGAACCTGAAAAACATGCTAAGTGAAATAAACCATTACAAAAAGACAAATATTCTACTTATATAAGGTATCTAAACTAGTAATATTCACAGTAACAGAAAGTAGGATGGTGGTTTCTAGGATGAGGGAGGGGTAAATGTTTAAAGGACATCAAGTTTCAATTCTGCAAGACGGAAAAGTTCTGGAGATCCATTTCACAACAATGTGAATATACTTGATACTACTCAACTATACACTTGCAAACAGCTAAAATGGTCAATTTTATATCATGCATTTTTACCACAACAAAAAAATAATAATTCAGAAGTTAGGACCTTTGATGAACATATAATTCAGGCCTGAGCAACATGTCTTTCTCAGCAAACCCAGAAATGGAAACCTCAGTAGCTGAGTGGATGTGTTCTGAAGCACAGAACTAAGAAGAAAACTTGTTGCTGCTGATCTTACCTTCAGGGGAAGGAACTTTAGATCACTACCCCCAAATCAGCATCCACTTGAGGCTAGGCCAAGTGGACACCTAAGCAGCGTCCAGGACCACCTCATGGATATAATTAGAGGACAGCAGCATGAGCCTGTCTCAAAAGAATTCTGCAATTCTTTAACTTTATTTAGAGCATTGAGGGCTATGTCTATAAATTCTGTTTTTTCATCATAGGAATGAGGGAGGAAAGGTGTGAGCCAGGGGGAAGTGGGAGTGGGGAACAGGCTGCCTTGTAGAGTAGCTATGGGCCTCGATCCATTTGGATCCTGAGCAAACACAATGACATTAGGAATCTAAGGAACAGGGGTGCGGGGGTGGGGGGGTAATCACTGTCTCTTTCTGCTACCCTTCTGGTTCCACTTTATGGAGAACTCCCTTCAAACACCCCTTCCCTCAAGTCATCCTGTGCAGCAGACCTGTTTGCATGGTCAGTTGGTCATCCTCCACTCACAGAGGTACATGTCTGTCACGAATATCTCAAAGACTGTATATTTCTTCTCCATTGTCCCCATGGCTTGCAGAAAATCTGCACTTGCAAATACTCCCAGCACCCCAGATTCAGTGAAGTTAAGACTGAACTTCACACTTTTGTCACAAAATGGGACTTCCCTTTGGATGGTTTCGTTTCTAATCCTGCTTACTGATGTTTAAGACTTCTGGTGTGAAGTTCAGTTGAATTCAGTTTTGAGAGACCACTGTTGGTATCAGGCAGGGTCTAACCAGAAAACTGTGACTACCTTAAGTGCTTAAAATAGATTGCAATTCTTTATGACATGATTAGATGGGTGATGAGCATTCCACAAGGATGATGAAGTGAGAAGCAAGCCACTGTTGCTTCTGGACCACAGAAACAACAGAAAGAGGTGATGTGACTGGAGCCCAAAGTAGGGATTCCTCTGCTCTTCTGTCTCCCATCACTGCTTTCTAATGCCTAAAATGTCTGAAGCCAGACTGTAGACAACTGACAGAATCCAATGCAGCTGGTGTGTGTTAGACTCCCTCCCAACATAGAGCAACTATGAGTAGGTGAAGAAATAAATCAACAGACCCAGAACTGGCAGATTCTCCTTCATATTAGTCTGTCTACTACACATTTAGTCAATGGAGGGTCCACTAACAAATTATATTAGATTTATATGTAACCAGGGTTACAAGTGTTCTTGATTTCTAAGTCAGTGTTTTCTTTCTTCTGTTTCTCTCTCTTACATATTTCTGCAATCAAGCTTTTCAAAACATTCCCTAGAAGACTGAAAAAATACTGAAAAGTATTCCCTCGTGAGAATTATCTGATAACTTGGCAAGAAAAAAAATCATGTTGTGTTTCTATAACCCATTCAAAACATTAGGACAAAATAATAATTTTCAGGCTTAACAATCACTTATGAATATTTAAAAGCTAAAGAGAAAAAATAGGCTACTTGTCCAATTCTTAATTTTTTAGACTCAGTAAATTTAATACGTACAATAGGAAATGGGCTTGACTCAATTCGAATATGTCGTGTGTGATTAAACATTCGAAGTAACCCGTTGCTGATAATATTCATAAGGATTGGAAAACAGTGCAATCTCTTGGTATTACACACAATTGAAAATCTATAATCCTTAAAACAGAAACAAATAAATAATGTTAATGCTAAATTCTTAAAAAACAAAGGCAAGGTTTATGCATAAAATATCCTAACAGTGCCATATGCTTGCCATGTGTCCATCTTCAAGTTAACAAAACTTTCTGAGTTTTACCTTCCTCATCTATGAAAAGCAGATACTTGTCATAGGGTTTAAATGAGACTATATTCATGTACATTAGGCCCTAGCACAGAGTCCACATACATTAATACAAATTTTTATTAATATTACTAATTTTAGATAACTTTTGTCTCTATTTTGCTGATGGGAAAATTTCAGTTAGTGAAGTTTAAAAGTCTCCTTGACAAGGAAACACTGTCAGCTTACGATAAAGAAGCAAAGGAAGATCGGGCATGGTGGCTCATGCCTGTAATTCCAGCAGTTTGGGAGGCTGAGGCAGGCAGATCACATGAGGTCAGGAGTTCGAGACCAGCCTGGCCAACATAGCAAAACCCCATCTTTATTAAAAAATACAAAAATTAGCCAGGCGTGGTGGTACATGCCTGTAATCCCAGCTACTTGGGAGACTGAGGCAGAAGAATTCTCTGAATTCAGAAGGCGGAGGTTGTAGTGAGCCGAGATCACACAACTGCACTCCAGCCTGGGCGACAAAGTGAGACTCTGTCTTAAAAAGAAGCAGCAAAAGGAATGCTGGTCTTCTGGACAGGAGATAAGCATAGAATTCATTAAATATTCATGCTTACACTGCCAAAGAAGCATTCTCCCACTTCCTAAAGCAGTATCTATGTACTTCATGTTTAGGAAAATGTGCATACATCTATCAGGAGGTTTATTGTTTAAATCTTGCCCCTAGTTCATACAGTAAATATGGGAAATAGGTAACATAGTAGCTGAAAAAGTAATTTCCCAAACTTGGTACTAAAGGACTACATTTTTTATAGTTTATCTAGTTTAGGTGGAACTGAATTCAATAATACATCTTCGAAGGCTTTTCTTTTTTAAAAAAATTTACTTTGTAGCACGAAATAAAGAGGTAGCTTCACTTAATTAGGCCCCTTGCTTTTATTAGAATGCAAATAAGACTGAAGAGTTCTTAAGATTAAGATGTATTCTTAGTCCAAGCGCCATGGCTTATGCTTATGCCATGGGTTTACCAGCATTTTTGGGAGGCCACGGTGGAAGGATCACCTATTGTCAGGAGTTCAAGCCCAGCCTGGCCAAGATGATAAAACCCCGTCTCTACCAAATATACAATAATTAGCTGGGGATTGTGGCACCTGCCTGTAATCCCAGCTACTTTGAAGGCTGAGGCAGGAGAATCACTTCAACCTGGGAGGCAGAGGTTGTAGTGAGCTGAGATCATGCCACTGCACTCCAGCCTGGGCAACAGGGCAAGACTCTGTCTCAAAAAAAAAAAAAAGAAGAATTTGCAATAGTCTTGTTCTATGATGAATCTCTATGGCTTGACTCTTTTATCCAAATTGACATTTGCTAAGGTGGCAGACTGAGAATACTTTTTTCTCAGGGATTTCATGTACATATTATAGTATTTAATATACTTTCTCAATATACAAAAATATTATTCAGGTAGTTAGCTACTGAATAAAATTATTTAAATCTATAATTATTTTAGTTGATTATTATTTTTATTGAGTCTAAATAATACAATTAAATTTAGATTCTTTCAAATGTAAAAATTATCTAATTCAAAACAAAGCTAAGATAGAAAATGTTTTATAAAACCTTGGGTAAACCTCACAGTTTGTTAAATAAAAACCCAGAATGTTTTTCTGAGTCAGGTTGCTATATACAGCTTTAACTTTCTGCAATTTAAAAACAGTTAAAATGTAGTACTTTTTTTTTCATAAAAGCAAAAAGGGAAACATACCTTTTGTTTACCAGAAACTATGATAGCTCCATTGTATGAGATGCTATCAGTACCATTTCTGTTTTCAAAGTCATCTACTTCTAAAAGTATATTTTGATGCTTCAGTGACTTTATAAAATCTTCAATATTTGATTCTAAAATGAAGTCAATAAGAGAAGGCCATAAAAAAGCAAGAAAATACATGTAAAACTTTTAAAATAAATCCTATACCTAATTCAAGTTAATATTTATGGAATACTATATATAAGCGTCTTTCTTTGGGTATCACAATAACATTGACCCATGAAAGAGAAATCACTCTACCACCTCCTATTTAACAAATCTTATGCCACAATTAATTAGCTTTATAAATCTGTTTAATGAAAATTAACACGTGATCATAAAAATAAGCTAATTCTATTGTATGACTTTTGATAAAAAACAACAATATTTGAATTGAATAATCTGAGGTGATACAATAATTTAATGAGGAGTACTTCAGATTGTCCAGCCTAAAACAGCCAACGATAACACTTTTCTCTCTCCCTTATTCTTTCAAATAATAGACAAGTAAATATATACGTGTCTGTGTAACACATACATACGTTTGACTTTATTTTAAACATTTATATACATATTACATACATATATATTGTATAAATATAATCTTTCTTAGGAAATGGAAAAGGATGCCATCATCAGATCAAACTTTTGGATATGGCCCTAAAGAAGAAAGCAGATGAGAATGTCTGACAGAGAAATACGAGTTGAGAAAAATCCGCAGCCTAGAGTACAGAGGAACAAACAACTGAAAGTAAAACCAGTTTCCAGGATACCTCAACTCAGAGTGAATGAATGCAAGGGAGTAAGGTGGGCTCTGAAGCTATAGTCAGGGTCATAAACTATACCTGGAAAAAAGATGACCAGTCAGGCCCCTCCCCACGTTCCACACAGAACAGACAGCAGCTGCAGTTGTCCCCAGAGTAAGAGTCCCATATTTACTTACTAAGAGACATTATCTGAGGAGCACAGCTGGGCAAATCTGATGGAATGAATAAGAGGAAAAGAAGGATTTTTTCCCCCTTGAAATGGAAGTTTATAGCGGGCTCTGGGATTGGAAAAATACGTAGATGAATTAGAATCCTTTCACCAAGTGATACAGGGACATGCACATGGAAAATAAGCTTTCCATGCACCTTGAACAGCCACACACCCCACTCCACCTCCACAGTCACTTTAGGTAGAATGCCATATGGTGACCCACATTCACCTAGGCAGAAGAGGATGCTCACATTTGAGAAAAGAGGAACAAAATGGCACAGAAGTTTCAAACTTAAACCGCAAAACACCTAAGTACAGAGACAAAAATAAATTAATTAACACAAGCCCGTTGTCCTCAAGAGTGACTGAAGAGAAAAAGACAGACCTCATTTACTTATCTTATGAGCTCATAAGTAAATAAACCTTTCTAGATCTCAGAAATTAAGCTTACAATTAGCATTTAAGGTAGCAAGGTGAATAAACTTTACTTTCCAAAACCCAAATGGAAAACAAGAAGAAGAATGAGAAATGAAAGAAAAAGACCATCTTTGTTTAAAGAGCATACACCGCAGTCCTGAATCGCAAATCCATGGGGAAAATCAAATGAGTGAGGAACTCTGCAAGAGAAGACTCTTACTGAATTTTTTTAAAACATCTGAGGTGCTAACACAAAACTGCTTCTTCAAAGTTAATTAAGCAGTTAGAAAAAAATCAATTACCAGCCAGGCACTGTGGCTCACACCTATAATCCCAGCACTTTGGGAGGCCAAAGAGGACAAATCACTTGAGGCCAGGAATTCAAAACCAGCCAGGCCAACATGGCAAAATCCCATCTCTACTAAAAATAAATAAAAATAAAAATAAAAATAAAAATTAGCCAGGCATGATGGCACGTGTCTGTAATCCCAGCTACTCAGGAGGCTGAGGCAGGAGAATTGCTTAAACCTGAGAGACAGAGGTTGCTTTGAACCGAGATCGCAACACTGCATTCCAACCTGGGCGACAGAGCAAGACTCTGTCTCAAAACAAAACAAAACAAAAAACCAAATACCCATTGTTTGGGATAACAAAATAAAGTATCTTCCTGTGTCTTGTACTTAATGAAGTGGCTTGGGGGATAGACATGCCATCTTCACATAGTAACCAGTGTGCATTATATTTGTGGTATAGGATAGCCTTCTGCATAACAAAGGGATCTCAAAATACAGTGGGTCTGCCAATATAGAAGTTTATTTGTCACATAATAGCTTAGGGTAGTCAGGTAGATAGACGCCTTTACTCTCCCAGGTTATACAGTGACCCAAGTTCCTTTTCTTTTGTCTTCGTCATCCCTCTCATCTCCAAAATCAGAGTAAATGTGCACTGTTCCTCATAGGTGTTTTCTATAAATGAAGTCCAAATACACATTTTCTTCTCTTATAATTTACTTTCCCCCAGTCCTGTGCTATTCAACAATAAACATAACTTATTTCTGGATTTAAATTTTATTTTTTTTTTCACCTGTGTTATTGATGATCAACAGGCTGGTACGGGGTTCCTGGGGAAGTTGTCCAGGAGAGAGAAAATACAATTCGGTTTTAAATTCCCGATCACTCTTTTCATTTAACATAGCATAAATTATATTTTCCACAATCAAAGGGAATGTTGCAATTCCAAATACCAATAATCTAAACAATAAAGAAAAATTAGCATATGACTCTCTAGCAATTTTATTTATTTAGTAAGACATTCCACAAATATTTGCTGAGTGCCAAGCCTGCCTTATGCCAATCATGATTCTAGGTGCTAAAATTCTGAAGGTAATACCCTAGCATGCTACACAGTACCAAAAGGCATTACTACATAAACATCAGGTTATCAAACCATGAAAACAAAACACACCTGCAGGTATAAGCCTAATCAAGTGTTAACATACAGGTATTCCCACTGTCAGAAAAATTAAATGCTGAATTTATCCATCTCAAGGCAGGAATGCCAGATACTGTGTTCGGGTTTTAAATTATCTTCTGGTTTGAACCTCTTTTGAAACTCATGATCTAACAAAACCACAGTACTCTGCTACTCACAGGGTCAATAATACTTTGGTCTGACGTTTTAACTTTAGGAAACGGAGCCATGCCATGGCACAGACTTGCATTCTCCAGAGGCCCATGTCACTCACAGCTGTCTGCATTTCAGAGAAGGAAGAGTGAGCCAGCTCCATTTCATTGAGGCTTTCTGAGTCTCTTATCATCTCCACTTGTTCGAAATCTATACATACGTACACAAACACACATGTTATAGTATTAATGCCATACTGGGGGCATCACGGATTTTCCTTAGTAATATTAAAAATAGTATTACATGGCCAGGCATGGTGGCTTATGCCTATAATCCCAGCACTCTGGGAGGCCGAGGCTGGCAGATCACCTGAGATCAGGATTTTAAGACCAGCCTGGCCAACATGGCAAAACCATGTCTCTACTAAAAATATAAAACGTAGCCGGGCGTGGTGACAGATGCCTGTAATCCCAGCACCTCAGGAGGCTGAGGTAAGAGAATCGCATGAACCTGGAGGCAGAGGTTGCTGTGAGCTGAGATGGCGCCACTATACTCCAGCCTGGGAGACAGAGCAAGACTCTGTCTCAAAAAAAAAAAAAAAAAAAAATAGTTTTACATTTGTTTTTATTTTTATAACCAATTCAAAGGAATTATTTAGACAACATTTTTCAGTATTTATTAAGTTTATACTTCACCACTGCCATCTACATTTTCTTTCTATAGTTAAGTTTTATAATTGCCAATGGTGATAAAAAATCAAAATTTTAAATAAAGTTTTAGAAAGCTTGTGGTTATAGTACAAACAACATAAGAAACATGTTATGATGTCCATATCCCACAGTCAGTGAGAAAATACACTAAATTCACACCAAAAGAATTCACCAAAATGGTGATCTCATTATGTCCAATCTTTAAAAAGCAAAGAAATTCCCAAGAGTAGCATTAATTTAAGGGATTTTAAGAAATCTTCTACATAAAAATAGCCAATCACTACCACCTAAATATCTACTACTAAGGTATCAATCATTTAGTAGTGTAGAGGAACGAACATCAGTGCTGAACTACCAGATCTGTACATAAATCCAACATCTGTGACTTACAAGTGGCATGATTGGGGAAGATTACTTAACTGCTCTTAGGTCTGATTTTCTTATTTGTAAACTGGTGCCAATGAAGCGTCTTAGAAAGGTTTATAGGAAGATGATGTTGAAGGCATATATATTGATGTATATCCATACATTAATCTAAGTGTCTGGCAAAAGAGGAGCTCCCTAATTGCAATGATTACTTTCACCTGTTAAAATATACAAGAGTGGATACTGAGAATTCTCTCCATTAAGACCTTAGTGGAATTTTGTATATTAACAAGTTAAGAGCAATTTTTATTTTTAAAAAATCTGTTCAGACTTCATTCCATAATTAAGAGCCTTTCACAGCCTGCCAGTACCTAAGAAGCAGGGAACATCTGAGGATAGGAAATGGTTTCCAAATAGAAACTTGGTAGACTCCATGAAGGAATCTGCGATCTGTCTTAGTAATGATAGTAAGAAATGACAGCCCATCTCAAACAGCAGAGCCAAATCTGGAATGAAATTCTCACTTTGAATTCTTAGTTTGAATCACCCATAAGAAATTATAAATACTACATTGACACATGATCATTTGTAAATTGGTTTTCTGTGAATTACAGAAATGGCTTTACCTTGTTCGATAGTTGTCTGTCCTTCCAGTTTCATAAAGACTTCATTTAGAGTTGACATGGAAATGTCATAACCTGTCACTCCCTGGCCACAACATTTATCCAGATCACTGAAAAGATCTAAGGCAAAAAATACGAATAGATACTTTGAAAAACCACATCAAGAATTAAACCAAGTAAATTAGTACTTATTTAAATATTGTTAAGAAAATTATGTCTTTGGGGTATCACGGTAGTCAAAAGCAAAATTTCATTAGAATACTCTCCTTCTCTGAAATGACTAAGGAAGAACTCTTCCTCTATCCTCAAATTTCTCTGCAGAAATATGAACAATCAGAAAGACCATTATCTTCTCACCTCCACACTGCAAGTCCACATGTATCTCTACTTACATTCTGGGTCTTCTTTCTGTATGAGTCTTTCAATGGTTTCTCAATGCATTTAAAATAAAAATCAAAGTCAATAACACAGCCCCTGAGGCTCCATGAGAGTCCATCTCCATCTATCCATACAACATTACCCACCCCCATTTGCCATTCTGCTCCCTCACTCATTTTCCTCTAGACATCCTCCTCTCCCCTCTACTTGGAGTGCTCTTAACCATTTTCTTCTTGTGGCCTCCAGTGACCACTCTATATAAACCTCAGCCAGACACCAGGCATCACTCTAACTCACCTGGCTTTGTTTATTATTTTAGTGTACAACTGCAGAAAAATTTTGTTTATTTTGTGTGTGTCTGCTTTTCCCTATCTAGTTAGATGTAGGCTCCATGAGAGTAGAGACACACATGTCTTATTTAATGCAGTGTTTCTAGTCCCTAGAGCAGTGCCTTTTATATAATATTTCTCAATACACACTTATTGGGTAACTTTTCTGTGGAGATACTTAGATGAGACTGCAGGATTCTAGGAGAAGACTCTTAGATACTACTTTCTACTTTGGGTGGGAAGATAGGCCAAGGACATTATTGAGAGGAACTAGGTGGATGAGACTGTAGCAAACACTGTGTTTCCCTATGACCTGCACATGGCAGCAAAGGACCTAGAAGTCCCACGTCCTGATGTGGACATAAGCATGCCATTAGACTAGCAGAGTCTTGGATCTGTGTAAAGAGGCTGCCATGAGCCAAGATGTCAACACCAGAGACTCTGGCAAGGTAACATATTCCAGTGGTGGTACCAACATACAATTCCTTATTCTCCTTCTCTGACCAAAAGAGAAAGTGGACCAGTTACACCTCACAGGGCCTTAGTCCAAGAACAAAATAACATCGCATAGTCCACTTGATCTGAGAAGAATACTATCTTCTATGCTACTGCAAGGATATAGAGAGCTGCCATATTCGGAGGTGAAGCTAAAAGCTGAATTCTTGAGTGTTTGCCTAGTGAAACCGAATCATTCAAAAGAGCTTATTTAAGTTAGGCCTATAGGGAGTTACAATTTTAACAAACTAAATGTTTAAACAAAAGCGAAACTGTTTAAATCAGAAGAGACTGAAATTAAATTTCCTCATTTGTAAGATAGGGCGAATTATAGCATCCACCTCATGGAAAGAACAGTTGTGAGAACTAAATGAGTTGATATATACAAAACCATTAGAACAGTGCCTAACATGTAGAAAGCACTGCACAAAGAGTTAGTAATCTTTAGGACTGCTTATCAAACAAAGTCTGAGTGGGTGCTGCTACCCAGTTGGCAGGGAACCCGTGATTGAACACTTTTGTAGACTGTGTAAGTTGTTTTCCTGTGCAATATAATAGATGCACAATTAAAACAGAGTAATCCTGCCTTATCTACAGTTTCATTTTCCAGTTTCAATTACCCACCGTTAACTGCTGTCTGAAAACTTAAAATGGAAAATTCCATAAAGAATTCATAAGTTTTCAGTTGTGTGTCTTTGTAAGTAGTGTGATGAAATCCTTTGCCATCTCACTCAATCTTTCTTAGATTCAGGACATGAATCATCCCCTGTCTAGCAGAACTATATTATACTTGCCTGTCACTTAGTAGCCCTCTGGGAAATCAGAGCAACTGGAATGGTATTATGGTTCAAGTCACCCCTATTTTACTTAATAATGGCCCCAAAGTGCAAGAGTAATGATGCTGGCAATTTGGATATGCCAAAGAAAAGCCGTAAAATGCTTCCTGTAAGTGAAAAGGTGAAATTTCTCAACAAGGAAGAAAAAAAATCTTATGCTGATGTTGAGATCTATGGTAAGAATGAATCTTCTGTCTTGAAATTGTGAAGAAGGCAGATGAAATTCATGCTACTTTTGCTGTCGCACCTCAAACTGCAAAAGTTGCAGCCACAGTGCATGGTAAGTGCTTAGTTAAGATGGAAAAGACATTCAATGTGTAGGTGGAAGACATGAACAGAAATGTTTTCTGATTGATGGCAATTAATTCAGTTCTATGCACCGTTTCAGGCATGAACTGGAGGTCATGGAACCATATATCCCTCATGAATAATGGGGGACTACCGTACAAAGAGAAACCTGTAGCAGAAACCTTTATGCCCTACCAACATCTCTTCTGCATTCCCCTGTAACAGTAAATGTGCTTATTAAAAACACCTGCCTAAGGTCGTTTTTCTGGACTTGGAAGTATTCTAAGCTCATGTTCAGAGTAAACCAGAAGGATGAGGACATTAATGCTTTTGTAGGCACCCCTTAATCAACAATGGGGAGGAAACAGCGGGTATGAAGCACAGCTTACTTACCCCTCTGGTGACAAAATGCTGAGCTCACTTACTCATTATTTCCCTCCAGTGGGCATTGCACCTCAACTGCCTACCACAGTAATCTCTTCCAGAATTCAGACATCCCTAGCTGCCTTCCCTTCCCTCTCTCCTGTCCCCATTATCTGCTGGTGCTTCCAGAAAGCAACTACCCAATAAATTAATGGCACTCAATCCTTTATCTTGAGTTCTGCTTCTCAGGTGGCCAAACCAAAGACAAAGTCTAAATTCATTAGGCAAAGAAAATTATTATAATAACAATGTGAACATTTTTTTCCCAAATTTCATTTCATCGTAATCATAAGTAAGTTACCTGGAAATGTATTTGTCCTTTCCAATGGCAAAGTATACATAAGCTTTTTTTTGTTTTCTGTTTTTAATTTAGCATCAGGGATGTGATGAGTAATGAACGTTGTTATTTGTTCTGGATTACATATTTCATTCCTATACAAACTAATATTTAAAAGAAAAGATAAGTCATTTGCATTTTCTTCACTGCTACCACAAAAGAAGAGCTTTTATTGAACTGTTGAGCTCTACTTTAATTGGCTTTATGGAACAACAAAATGAGTAAATAACAACATGATAGTAATCTATCAGTTTGAAAATCTTACAATCTATGCATAGAAATGTATAAACTCAGAACAATTACAAATATACAAACAAATATATGATGTAATTGAAGCTATATACATAGTTTTATATGTGTAGTTATAGATAAACAGAGGAAGGTGAGAATGTTAGGAAGAAGAGACTTCTTAGGGAAAATAATTTTTATGCCAGAACATACCATTAGCTAGTAGAGAAAATTTGGCCCACATGCATATTTTGTTAGGCTATAGGAGTTTTTAAAACAATTATTAGGCCAGATGTGGTGGCTCATGCCTGTAATCCCAGCACTTTGGGAGGCTGAGGTGGGTGGATGACAAGGTCAGGAGTTCAAGACCAGCCTGACCAACATGGTGAAACCTGGTCTCTACCAAAAATACAAAAATTAGCCGGGTGTGGTGGTATGTGCCTGTAATCCCAGCTACTCAGGAGGCTGAGGCAGGAGAATCCCTTGACCTGGGAGGTGGAGGTTGCAGTGAGCCAAGACAGCACCACTGCACTCTAGCCTAGGCAACAAAGTGAGACTCTGTCTCAAAAAAAAAAAAATTTTAGCCTGGATATACACTGATATGGCTTGGCTGTGTCCCCACCTAAATGTCATTTTGAATTATAGTTCCCATAATTCCCACATGTTGTGGAAGGGACCTCGTGGGAGGTAATTGAATCATAGGGGTGGTTACCCTCATGCTGTTCTCATGATAATGAGTTCTCACAAGATCTGATGGTTTTATAAGGGGCTTTTCCCTGCCTTCACTCTGCATTTCTCCTTGTTGCCACCATGTGAAGAAGGACGTGTTTGCTTTCCCTTCTGCCATGATTATAAGTTTCCTGAGGCCTTCCCAGCCACACTGAACTGTGAGTCAATTAAACCTCTTTCCTTTATAAATTACCCAGTCTTGGGTATGTCTTCATTAGCAGCATGAGAACAAACTAATATATACACTTTCTTATTAGCCACAGTTATTGTTACTCTCTGCCTCTAGATTTTTCTCCTTGTTAATAATGGCTTCTGAAATTATTTGCCTTTTTGTCCTAAGAAAGAATGAAAATATATTCTAGAATTTTCTAGATCGGTGGAGGAAAATGAGTGTAAGAAGAAGGTAGAGGTTTCGGCTGCACAGAACAGCTACTTGGAAAAGTGGCACATTAAGTAGTCCTGCTGTGAAAAGTCAGGCTTCTTTTATCATGTTGAAATGTTGCCAATGATTAGCATTGTAAAGACATAGGAGGAAGGAAAGTAGGAAAAGTATTCAGGAAACACTGATCAATCCAGTATGGTAGAAATGAAGCATGAGGACAGTTCTCTTTCATAATTGTCCATCTTTTTCATATACCAGTAATGAAAACACATAAATCCAGTCTATCCCCAATGTCTTTACCTTAGGTGATATCCAAGACCCCACCTTCTTTTCAAAAAGAGAGAAGAACCTGCACACTTCAGTCTCCCATTGGACATGATCACTTTTCTATCTGAATAAAAGAAATCAAGTGAGAAAGGATATTGGGGTCATTTCTTTCCTCTCTAGAAAAGAGAGATGAGGAGCCAACGCTCAGAAGTGCAAAGGAGAAGTATTCAGTGGGGTGTAACTAAATCTAGTGTGCATTTTAACATATGAAATACACATTAAAATCAATGCACTTACAATGAACTCATACTATTCAGCCATAAAAAAGAATGAGGCCATGTATTTTGCAGCAATGTGGATGAAACCAGAGTTCATTATCATAAGCGAAACAACACAAAAACAAAAAGTCAAATACAGCATGTTCTCATTTATAAGTGGGAGCTAAATAATAGGTACACATGGACATACATTGTGGAATAATCGATACTGAAGACTCAGAAGGGTGGGAGAGTCAGATGGGAATAGGGAATGAGAAATTATTTAATAGGTACAATGTACATTATCTGGTGATGAATACACCAAAAGCCCAGACATCACCACTACCTAATATATCCATGTAACAAAACTGTACTTGTACTCATTAAATTTATACAAATAAGTTAAATTAAAAATAAAATAAGCTCATGAATCCCAGGTACTCATTAAATTTATACAAATAAGTTAAATTAAAAATAAAATAAGCTCATGAATCCCAGTCTATCTGCACCTTCCAATACTTCCTGGAAAGAAAAAACATAAATTACATGGTGTACTGTAAACTCTGATGCTAAAGAATGAGTGGCTATTTTTCAACTAAATTTATATAAAAGAAGATTTGAATGTTTAAATTAATTGACAGCTGATCTTAAAAGAAAAGGTAATCAGAATTTTTTATTAGCAGTCACAACCTAGGAAACGTACAACCAGAAAGGAATTCCACAGTGGAACTAGCCTCCTGTCATCCTCCTGACTGCTAACGGAATGTAGAAACATCACTGAAATGAGAACAGGGCTTTTGCCCTGGGACTAGAACTTGCGTCTAAATCCCCCAACTGCATCATAGTGAAACTGAGATAAAACCAACAATTACCAGCCAGGATGTCAGCCTCATCCATGGACTGGGTACTGAAAAGGATCACACGATTTGCTCTATGCTCTCTCAGGAGGCTCCACACTTGATCTCTGGAAAAGGGATCCAATCCAGTAGTTGGTTCATCTAAGAGCAAAACCTACAGAGAATGAAGATAGATAAAATATGTCTTTCATATGAACTTTATCCAGATGACAGCATGAAAAAGAGTAAACACCAAAAAATAATAATAACCAGCCATTTTCCTCTGATATACTTCTATTTATAGTTTAACATACCAGGTTCTCTCTTGACACATTACAATGAAAGCTCTGCCACTTTTAGTGGTAAAAGAACTTGACGTTTTACAGACATTCAATTTGCTTCCTTCCTCAAGCATAATCTCACTTACCTGAGGATCTCCTAAAATGGCAATCCCAAAAGTCAGCTTTCTTTTCTGTCCCTCACTTAAATTTTTAGCAAGGCTATCCTGAATGTTTTGCATGTCCAATTCCAATAATATCCGTTGTACCTATATGAGAAAATTCACAACTTTTAAAATCCAATATGATTCACATAATGCAATTTTAACTGCTCATTAAAGCAGTACATATTTATTATGGGACATCTTTGCCTAAATTTTATTCATAACAGGGCAGATAAATCATTGAAGAGAATTCTGTGGTCATTATTTAACTTGGTAAGTGGTTGGCAGGTCAGTTAATCCAAATATGCCCTCCTACCTCTTGTTCCACTTCTTGCAGATGAATCCCTTTTATTTTAGCAAACAGGCTGAGGTTTTCCTTCACAGTGAGTGTGTCAAATTGAACATTTAATTGAGGACAGACACCAGTTATCTTTCTGATTTCCTCCAAGTCTTGCATTTCAGAAAGATTTTTATTATAGACCATAATGGATCCTAAGAATAGAAGTTAAAAATAAAATTGGCAGATAATACATTTTATTAATATTCATAGATCTCATTTAAGAAAAAATTGGCATATATTCACAAATGTCTAAAATGATTGGTGAACAACTATTAAGTATTCTTGACATAAACACATGCTTATAGAACTGCACATTTCCCTTTAAATGTCACACAATGGAATAAAGATAATAATTTTTATAAAAATTACAGAAATATAAAGTATATTCAGAATTATGTAGCTCTTGGAAACAATTTTAGATAGACATTATTTCTCCTAAGCCATCAAATTTAAAAATTAAAATGAGAAGCATATGCTTGACTTTATTCTATAAGACATCTTGTCTTTAAGAAATTTCTTTTTACTCACCTTCTGTTGGAACAGACAATCCATTAAGAATATTTAGCAGTGAAGATTTGCCAGCTCCGTCGTGACCCAGAATGGCTGTGATTTGACCTTCATATATGTCAAAGTGCAAGCCTATTTTTAGAACAAATTATTACATAATAAACAGAAAGGGCATTAACAGGTCTGGCCCCAACATAGAACAAGGCTATTTAGTTTAGTGGTGTGTTTCTTAGCATTTCAATACTTTAAAATACACAATGTTCAGTATTTTCCTAATTGCCACAATAATACACATTAGAACTATAATAATTAAAATAATACGTTACACGTGTAGGATATAGTGACTAAAAGAACAAAGTAAAAGTCTAATATGGGCCAAAGTGAATATAAAAATAAAGATTAATAAAATGAACTTTCAAATTTATTAAAAAGATGGTGTATTTAATAAATAATATTGGGACAAGTAAAGAAATACATTAACAAATTTTATGTTTGTAATTTTTTTTTTTTGAGACAAGATTTTGCTCTGCCACATAGACTGGAGTGCAATGGAGTAATCACAGCTCACTGCAGCCTCAATCTCCCATGCTTTAGAAATCCTCCCACCTCAGCCCCCTGTAGCTGAGACTACGGACCCACGCCACCACACTTGTCTAATTTTTGTATTTTTATTAGAGACAGGGTGTCGTCATGTTGCCCAGGCTGGTCTCCAACTCCTGAGTTCAAGCAATCCACCCACATTGGGATTTACAGGTGTGAGCCACCATGCCTGGTCTCTTAATTTTTAAATGGAAAGTATACAGTGTTTTCCAGAGTAAGAGAGAAGTGATACTGGCTGTTGGGACTGACCCATAGTAACTGGAAAACTGAAATAGAAGCTTCAGTTTCTTCATCTGCAAAGTGAGAGATATATTAATATGTCTTTCACAGGCCTAAATGTAAAATGGTACATGTAAATCACTTAGCGTAATTCCCAGCACACACCAAGTCCTCAATGAAATCTAAATGTTTGTTGCTATTATTGTCATTGCCATTATTATTCATTATATATTGCTGTAGGAGTATAAATTTTTATAATATTAGAGGAAAATAATTTGAAATATGAATCAAGAATCTTGAAAGTATGTTTCGTTTGAATTAATTCTGCTTCTAGAAATTTATATTCAAGAAACAATTTGTGATATTTACAAAGATTGAACAAGGCTGTTCATTCTAGTATTTTTTATGACACTAAAAATTGGAAACAAACTGAATCCCATATACTGGTGTGTTAATAAGTTAATCGTGGTATCCATATAATGGAATACTATTTTGCTTCTGAAAAATAGGCCATAGATAAGAGATTTCAAAAGTGTGTCCCAAAGGTATTGCAGATGTGCTCCAGGGACTAACTCCATGAGGAAGGAAGATGAGGCTGAGGGAATGCAACTTCTTTTTTTTTTTTTTTTGAGACGGAGTTTCACTCTTGTTACCCAGGCTGGAGTGCAGTGGCGTGATCTCAGCTCACCGCAACCTCCGCCTCCTGGGTTCAAGCAATTCTCCTGCCTCAGCCTCCTGAGTAGCTGGGATTACAGGCATGCGCCACCATGCCCAGCTAATTTTTTGTATTTTTAGTAGAGACGGGGTTTCACCATGTAGACCGGGATGGTCTCGATCTCTCGACCTCATGATCCACCCGCCTCGGCCTCCCAAAGTGCTGGGATTACAGGCTTGAGCCACCGCGCCTGCATGGGAATGCAACTTCTTCCCTGCTTTCCCAAAGAGCAGCTACACTTGGTTTGAATTCATATTCATGTTTTTAATGTATTGATGTCCAATGCTTTTAATTTTTTTAAGGTGTTGCTATTTTTAAAATGAACAAAATTCTTAAAGTTTTTTGTTAGACAAAAAGAAGTTCATGACTTGATGAGTGCAAAGGTAGTTCGAAATGTGCTCCAAAACTTTAAACAGTCAATTTAAAATTACTTCAATCTATCCTGAGCTAAAAATTAAAGAAAGAAATCACAGATCTAGATGGTATTTGATGAGAGATACCTAGAGAGAGAATAAAGTTGCTCAAAGACCTAATCTTAAAGCAACAAATAAGATTGAATTAAAGGATGCTGCATTTATTAGAAAATACATGCAATATAAACACAATGGTGGGAGAAGTCGCCACTTCTGGAAGGTCCACGGCTCTTCTTTTTCAGCTTTTAAGGCTTTTGTCTCTCATAAAAATCATGTTTATTTCCCCTAAAAATTATTTTTTAATAAAAGTAAATTGTCCTCCATGAAATGTTGCTACTCACTTTGATGTTTGCTTAAATGTCCATTATAGAAACTGTATGTTAGAATATTTTGTACCAAAATGTGTTTTTTCATTTCAAATTATAAATTACATTTGTTATAGGATATTGACTTGTGAAATTTAATTCATAGTCAATGGTTTTACTCATCTTGCTTTAGTTAACCTCACCAGTACATATAAACTATGTAAATTCAGTGGCTAGTATAAAACCTTTATCAGATTTAAGTCTAGATGGTCTTTCCTCACAGTGACAATATATAAAATATTGTTCATAGTAGATTAATCTTTAAAAACAAAGTGAAATTGCATCCTTCATTGTATGATACCATTTTTGTAAATTAATAGATCCATGAAATATCTGGAAGAATTTTACAGCATATTCTTAATCATGATTAATGTCCAGGTGATAGTGTTAGGTCATTTGTATTCTTTTTTCTTTTGCGTATCTATGTATTTCAAATTTTTCACATTGAATTGTTTCCCTTTTTTTGTGATAAAGAAGTCAGTGAAAGAATGAAATGTGCAAATGTTTTTCTTTACCTTTCAATGCTTCCACTTTTCCAGACTTTCCTTTATATTCTTTCTTAACATTTCTGATTCTGAAATAACAGAAAGGGTGCTTATTTAGCCAACACAGAAGTGAAAATATCATAGGCCATTAATAGCCCTAGTCATAGTGATATCTGCAGCCAACCACTTTACGTGAAATAAAGCATGTCATAAAGTCTATTCAGAAAGAAAAATACCTATTTTTGATTAATCATTTCTCATGAGAAAGAAAATAAAGGAGTCTCTCTCGAAAGTTACAATTAAAATACTAGTATTGGCCTGGCGCGGTGGCTCAAGCCTGTAATCCCAGCACTTTGGGAGGCCGAGGCGGGTGGATCACGAGGTCGAGAGATCGAGACCATCCTGGTCAACCTGGTGAAACCCCGTCTCTACTAAAAATACAAAAAATTAGCTGGGCATGGTGGCACGTGCCTGTAATTCCAGCTACTCAGGAGGCTGAGGCAGGAGAATTGCCTGAACCCAGGAGGCGGAGGTTGCGGTGAGCCAAGATCGCGCCACTGCACTCCAGCCTGGGTAACAAGAGCGAAAACTCCGTCTCAAAAAAAAAAACAAACAGTATTTTGCCTAGAAGAGTAGAATGCTGAATGTAATTATCCTCACTTTCTTCCTCTAGCTTTAAAATAGTTGGTTCTTCTCCCTGTTCAAGATCAGCTCATTTACCAGGGTTCTTGAATTGGTATCCTGCAGCCTTTCCAAGTCTTGCTTATTTATTTATTAGTCAGATACTCTATTACCTGCATCTTTTATAGTGTCCTCTCTAATAGCTCCTCTTTGAGCTCACTTCTGCTTTAACATAATTTAATTTCTCTCTCCCTGCATTTTACAAAATTCTCAAAGTAAACTTGCCTTTGTAAACTTTCCATTTTCACTTCCTGATCTTTAATTCCTCTTCACATGCACTCTGATTTCTGAACTCACCACTCCAGTAAACCACTTCATAATAAAATCATCAGTGACCTCCTAATTATAAAATACAACAAATACTTTTCCATTCTTACATGTTGGATTTTAAGTCATTGTTGATGACTTTCTCTTTGTTACTGGTGTCTGTATTCCAGACTTACTTGCTTTGCTTCCTATTTTTCTAAATGTTCCTTCTCTGTTTCCTAATAAAGTCCTCTTCTTTCATCAGACACAGCACCTTGGTGTTCCACAGGGTTCTTCATGTATATGATGGATCTTATCCTTTGAGACTCTGTCCAGAAGTTTTCTCATTGGATTTTTTGTTTTAGCGTCAACCTAATGTTGACCCCACCCTTTTCATTGATCTTTAGACTCACACACCTAATGGTTTGCTAGATAGTCTCTTTTTCTTTTTCTCTTTCTCTTTTTTTTTTCTCTCTCTCTGTTAACACACACACACACACACACACACACACACACACACTGCTCTTAATCTGTGGTTATCTGTGGTGAATACACATTAGAATTCCTAAGGGAACTGATGCCTGCAAACGACCCTCAGAGATTCATATTATATTTATATTAATTACTTCTCTGCAGATTTCACACACAAAAAAAGATTCACATTAATTGATCTGGGGTGATGACATTTTCTTAGCAGTGCAGGCTGAGGATTGGGATATTTTAAATGTTCTTCCAAATGAGTCTAATGTAAAGCCAGGTTTGAAAATTAACTGCTCTAAAACTGCATATCCTTTGTCCACTTTTTGATGGGGTTGTTTTTCTCTTGTAAATTTGTTTAAGTTCTTTGTAGATTCTGGATATTAGCCCTTTGTCAGATGGGTAGATTGTAAAAATATTTTGCCCATTCTGTTGGTTGCTGGTTCACTCTAATGATAGTTTCTTTTGTTGTGCAGAAGCTCTTAAGTTTAATTAGATCCCGTTTGTCTATTTTGGCTTTTGTTGCCATGGCTGTTGGTGTTTTAGTCATGAAGTCCTTGCCTATGCCTTTGTCCTGAATGGTATTGCCTAGGTTTTCTTCTAGGGTTTTTATGGTGGTAGGTCTTACATTTAAATCTTTAATCCACCTGGAGTTAATTTTTGTAAAGGTGTAAGGAATGAGTCCAGTTTCAGCAATCTCATTACTGGGTATATACCCAAAGGATTATAAATCTTTCTATTATAAAGACACATGCACATGTATGCCTACTCAGAAGTGCACAGCTTCATGGAAACTGAACAACTGGCTCTCGACTCTTGACTGGATAAACAATGAAATGAAGGCAGAAATAACAGTGTTCTTCAAAACCAACGAGAATGAAGACACGACATACCAGAATCTCTGGAACACATTTAAAGCAATGTCTAGAGGAAAATATATAGCAATAAATGCCCACATGAGAAGCAAGGAGAGATCTAAAACTGACACACTATTGTCAAAATTGAAAGAGCTAGAGGAGCAAGATCAAAAAACTCAAAACATAGCAGAAGACACGAAATAACTAAGATCAGAGCAGAAGTGAAGGATATAGAGACACAAAAAACCCTTTAAAAAATCAATAAATCCAGGATCTGGTTTTTCGAAAAGATCAACAAAATAGACCACTAGCCAAACTAATAAAAAAGAAAAGAGAGAATAATCAAATAGATGCAATAAAAAATGATAAAGGGGATATCACCACAGATTCCACAGAAATACAAACCATCATCAGAGATTATTACAAACAACTCGATGCACATAAACTAGTAAACCTGGAAGAAATGGATAAATGCCTAGACACTTGCATCCTCCCAAGCCTAAACCAGGTAGAAGTCAAAACCCTGAATAGATCAATAACAAGGTCTGAAGTTGAGGAAGCAAATAAGAGCCTACTACCCAAAAAAGCCCAGGTCCAGATGGGTTCACAGCCAAATTCTACCAGACATACAAAGAGGAGCTGGAACCATTCCTAATGAAACTATTCAAACAATCCAAAAAGAGGGAATCCTTCCCAAATCATTTTATGAGACCAGTATCATCCTGAAACCGAAACCCAGCAGAGAATCAGCAATAAAAGGAAACTTCAGGCCAATATCCATGATGAACATAGATGCAAAAATCTTCAATACAGTAGTGGCAAACTGACTGCAACAGCACATCAAAAAGCTTATCCACCATGATCAAGTAGGATTCATCCTGGGGATGCAAGGCTGGTTCAACATATGCAAGTCATAAACATAATTCATCACATAAACAGACAAAAACTGCATGAGTATCTCAATTGATGCAGAGAAGGCCTTTGACAAAATTCAACAGCCCTTTATGCTAAAAACCCTCAATAAACTAGGTATTGAGGAATATATCTCAAAATAATAAAAGCTGTTTATGACAAACCAACAGCCAATATCATATGGAATGGGCAAAAACTGGAAGTATTCCCGTTGAAATCTGGCACTAGACAGGGATGCCCTCTCTTACCACTCTTATTCAATATAGTATTGGAAATTCTAGCCAGAGCAATCAGGCAAGAAAAAGAAATAAAGAGTATTCAGATAGGAAAGGAGGAAGTCAGATTGTCTCTATTGGCAGACAACATGATTGTATATCTAGAAGACCCCATTGTCTCAGCCCAAAATCTCCTGAAACTGATAAGCAACTTCAGCAAAGTCTCAGGATACAAAATCAATGTGCAAAAATCACAAGCATTCCTATACACCAAGAACAGACTTAAAGACAGCCAAATCAAGAACAAACTGCCATTCACAATTGCTACAAAAAGAATAAAATATCTAGGAATACAACTAACAAGGAACATAAAGGACCTCTTCAAGGAGAACTACAAACCACTGCTCAATGAAATAAGAGAGGACACAAACAGATGGAGAAACATTCTATGTTCATGGTTAGGAATAATCAATATCATGAAAATGGCCATACTGCCCAAAGTAATTTACAGATTCAACACTATCCCCATCAAGCTACCAATGACCTTCTTCACAGAACTGGAAAAAAACACCTTAAACTTCATATGGAACCAAAAGAGAGCCTGCATAACCAAGTCAATTCTAAGCAAAAAGAACAAAGCAAGAGGCATCACAGTACTGGACTTTAAACTATAGTACAAGGCTACAGTAATCAAAACAGCATGATACTGGTAACAAAACAGACATATAGACCAATGGAACAGAACAGAGGCCTCAGAGGCAACACAACACATTTACAACCATCTGATCTTTGACAAACCTGACAAAAACAAGCAATGGGGAAAGGATTCCCTGTTTAATAAATGGTTTTGGGAAAACTGGCTAGCCATGTGCAGAAAGCAGAAACTGGACCCCTTCCTGACACCTTACACTAAAATTAACTCCAGATGGATTAAAAACTTAAACATAAGACCTAACACCATAAAAACCCTAGAAGAAAATCTAGGCAAAACCATTCAGGACATAGGCATAGGCAAGGACTTCATGACTAAAACACCAAAAGCATTGGCAACAAAGGCCAAAATAGACAAATGGGACCTAATCAAACTCCACAGCTGTGAATCGGCAACCAACAGAATGGAAAAAATTTTTGCAGTCGACCCATCTGACAAAGGGCTGACATCCAGAATCTACAAAGAACTAAAACAGATTTGCAGGAAAAAAACAAACAAGCCCATTCAAAAGTGGGCGAAGGATATGAACAGACACTTTACAAAAGAAGACATACATGAGGGCAACAAACATATGAAAAAATGCTCATCATCACTGGTCATAAGAGAAATGCAAATCAAAACTACATTGATATACCATCTCATGCCAGTTTGAATGGCAATCATTAAAAAATCTGGAGACAACAGATGCTGGAGAGGATGTGGAGAAATAGGAACACTTTTACACTGTTGGTGGGAGTGTAAATTAGTTCAGCCATTGTGGAAGACAGTGTGGTGATTCCTCAAGGACCTAGAAATAGAAATTCCATTTGACCCAGCAATCCCATTACTGGGTATATATCCAAAGGATTATAAATTGTTCTACTATAAGGACACGTGCACACAAATGTTCATTGCAGCACTGTTTACAATAGCAAAGGCCTGGAACCAACCCAAATGCCCATTGATGATAGACTGGACAGGGAAAATGTGGTACATATACACATGGAACATCATGCAGCCATCAAAAATGATGAGTTCATGTCCTTTGTAGGGACATGGATGAACCTGGAAACCATCATTGTCAGCAAACTGACAGAAGAACAGAAAATCAAACACCGCACGTTCTCACTCATAGGTGGGTGTTGAACAATGAGAACACATGGACACAGGGAGGGGGGCATCACACACTGGGGTCTGTCGGGGGAAATAGGGGAGGAACAGTGTGGGGTGGGGAGTTGGAGAGAGACAGCATGGGGAGAAATGCCGGATATAGGTGATGGGGAGGAAGGCAGCAAACCACACTGCCACGTGTATACCTATGCAACAATCTTGCATGTTCTTCACATGTACCCTAAAACCTACAATGCAAAAAATAAAATTAAATTAAATTAAAAAGAAAATACATGTTCTCTTCTTTGATTTCCCTAAACTAGGGTAGTTAAGACTTCTATTGTTTATATAACAGTTAATATCTCTATCCCTACATTTATCAGATTGAATTTCATGTACCTCTTTATTTCTTCTCTAGACTGTGTTCATGTTTGTAGCCCTAAAGACTAGTAAAGAACCCAGCAAATGCAACAATATGTTTATTGAATGACTGAATAAATTAAGCAAAGTTAAAAGGTGATGAGTATGACCAGGTATTTTATTTCAGCATATCTTTGTAAAATAAAATGGCTGTTGAAGTGAAACTTTGTTTTATTTTAATAAAGAAAATTCCATTTAGGAGGAGCTGGAGTTTTCAGACTTTAGATATGAAATCAGTCATTTATATTTGGGGCAGACATCCTACCTGTGTTCTGGGAATATTGCCTGAATTGTCTATAGTTACAAGAATGTACATATGTGTACACAATTGCCCCCAGAGAGAATGTGACTTAGGGGTTATGAATGAGGAAAAGCCAGTTGTGAATTTAAAAAATGTATATTTTGACAAATCCAGAATCATGATCTGGTTAGAATTCTACAAGCTTTCATCCATATCCCTGATACATAGAGCTTAAAGGTTTCATATCCTGTAAGCTCTATGTATCTTAGGGGAAGAATTCCTTTGTATATAAAGCATTTGTACATAAAGGGGAAGAGTTCATTTTTATATAAAGCTAAGATCACCTAGGAAGAAAGAAATCAATACCTTAGTGCCTTTTATATACATACAAAACAGAATTCACAAGTTGGAATTGATTGAAAAAGATTTGACATTGTCTAGAGATGGGGAAGGGCAATGATGCTACTGAGAAACAATCACTGTGAAGAAGAAAGAGATAAAACTTGTGGACTGGAAACTGCATCTACTGTTGGGTGGTCGAAAGGCAATCTTAGAATGCTTTGCAGCCCCAGACCTGCTTTAACAGTGAGTGAGTATGTACCACCTTGTCACTAAAGAGCTACAATACTGGATGCCTACGCCTGCTTTCCTGCTTTGGTGTGGTTGTGGGGTGAGGTGCCCTACCGTGGAGCCAAAAGTTTTAGAGTAGCCTTTGAATCAAATGACTTTCTTTCCCTGGTTTGTCAGTAGCCTCAGATCTCCACCTGAGCTAAGAACACAGAACAAGTGACAAGTATGCCCAGTTGACACTGTATACATCGGCTAGAGTTGGAGGCATAGTGAGGGTGTGGGAGGAGAGCGGAAAGTAGGGGGAAGGTGAGGGTGGAGGACATTTTACTTTCTTTTTTTTTTTGGCCACTAGGCAGCAGTAGAAGAATAAAGAAAATTTTTGGAACTTTGTAAGTAACAGATTTTATTAGAATATTGCATCTGAGAATTAGAATTTGAATAATAATATATATAATATTATTTTGTACCCTCAACTGGTAAAGAATGATTGATGACACCAGAACTGAGTTTTACAGAATTATTTCTCACTTGGCCTTTCTCATTTGGATAGATATTTTCTATAGAGCCGGTATATTCCTAGCTGGAGCAGAGGAAAGCCTGTTGCCCCCCTCAGGAAACTTAAACGGAAAATTGGTTAAGAACTAGATGGAAGAAGCTTAGGTATATGAATTAGGCCTCTTTGTCTTGGAAATATTTCACTTGCTAGCTATGGTTCCCTATTTATTAATTCTCCTTTGCCTCCTGACATCTCAACAGTATGTTAAGAGCATAGACTGTAGAGCCAGACTGGATTACAATTCCAGTTCCCCATATACAAGTTGTGTGACATTGGCTAAAAGATTTAAGCTTTCATTACTTCGCTTTTCGTATTCTCAAAATGGGTTAAATAAAAATACCTGCCTTGTTAAGCTTTTTGTGGGAATTATGTGTAAGTCAGGTACTTAGCACTAAGTAAACGATTGCTATTTAAAGTTCTGATTGATTAACTTTGTATCAAACTTTGTAGAAAAATCTACAGAGCTGTTTTGAAATCCACGATACTTGGGTTCAATCCCAAAACTGCTGAGTTAGAATCCCTGGCTAAGAATATACTCTAAGTGCTCCTCATGTAATTCTGTTATATACCAAATCCCCTAACAATTCTACAAAGTCAATATTACTCTTGTTTCACAGAAGATACTGAGACTTATAAGATTTTGTTTTTCCAAGATCACACATCAAATAAGAGACAAGAGTATTAGGATCTAAGAATTTCTCATTCATAATTTCTTACTTCTTCCAACTTACCATATAAGCCAGATGAAACTATAGAGAGAGGGGTTCACAGAATGAAAGGAGCAAGTATAAAAGAGAGGTGGGGACAAGAGAAAGAAGAAGAAAGGGGGGCAAGATGAAGTGTGGCTGGATAATATAATATGGAACTGATAATCAAGGAGAATTTTCCTTTCAATTAACAGAAAAAACTGGTAGTCATGGAAATGGAGCAGTTCGAAGTGACACTGACAAAAACAAATGTCTTCTCCTTCAATATTTTGCCTCAACCTTATCCTGCTGCTCTTGGTTAATAATTCTGTAGCCTTGTGCTCATGTGTTAGTATTAATTATAAGTGTGATTACCTGATGGCTTCTTTTCCTTGAAATTCAGGAGCAACTGGTTCAAAATAATCATCAGAGGGATGTTCCAGTTCTATTTCTTTCTCAATAACCTTATTATCAGGCCTTTGGTGTTGGAAACAAGGTGATGAATTCAAGAAAAATAATGGAGAATAATGGCGCTCATCTCCATCTAATTAACCAAGAGGCAACAAAATATGAGAACAGTAATAGTAAAACAATGAGCAAAAATGCCTTGCTCATAACAATGCAGAACGTCTTGAACTTTTAAACATCATAGAGAAATTTTTTCTTTTCAAATCCTATTTATTATTAAGAAGGCAATTTGATGATGACATAAGCAATGAGAATTCAAAGGAAATAATATATTACAAAAGTTAGATAATATAATAGAGCTTTCAACAAAGTATAAATAAAATGTTTGAATAAAATGTGATCTAAAAGAAAAAAAGAAAGTCAATAGGAAAATGAGGTTCAAATAAAATATCAGGTGTATGACCAGCTGAGCTGCGTTACAGCTTTTCCCAATCAAGACCTTAGTACAGATCTTAGAGCCTCTGTCATCTACATCTGTAGAAACAGACACCCATCAAGGAAACCAACATATGCCCTTTTTTTTCCAGTCTTAACAATGGGTTGCAGTAGCCTTGATAATAGGCTTATGAAAAGCAGATTTGCATCACCTAATAAACATATTTATTAAAATTTTTTTAGATGTGATCTAAAAGGAATTTAGGAGATGGAATGAAACCAAATATTTGGGAAAACACAAAGCCTCAATATAGTGCATAAAAATAACTGTAGACATGTTTGTGAACTTAAGTGATTTGACCACAGCAACATAATTGAATATAATATTGAAATCTATATATTCCTGCTTAGGCATGAATACATGGAGAAAATGTATTTGTTTGGAATAAATTTATAGTGATATTTTAAATATGTTTTTCCAGGTTAAAAAATGAAGTTGAATTTACTATCAAGGGCCTTCACGTATCAACCAGAAGTCACAGAAAGACAGGAATATGTACCAGTAAATACATAGAAAACCTACAAGACAACCTTAAATATAGTCAAAGTGGAAGGTACATATAAAATAAGAGGATAAACAGGGAAATTGTGCCAAGAAAAAAGCTTTCTGATTCTAGTATGTGTGAAAAAATTCTGGTTTAGGTGAAATTTTTGGTTGTTTGCAAGGTAATCTAACTGGGAAATTAATACACTTCTGTAAATTTAAACAGTATATAAAACATTTTGAGGATAATGCTGAACAAATATTCACTAGGAAGCACTTCCATAGTATAATGGCCTTCTGTCATCCTAACCATTATAAGAATTAATTTATTTTATCTTGTTCTGACACAAATCCTAAAATGACCCTTTCAAAATGCTTTCAGGGATACATGAAAACCTAACATTACTTAATTATTGCATAATTACAAGATATATTATAATATTTATTGTCACATAAATATATTGTTATAGTAAAGTCATAAGAATAATTGTTTTTACATAAAAATGTCATCGAACCATTAAAATTATGAAGTAGAAATAAAGAACTTACTAGTTTGAAATGGGAAATACTCATTTAAAAGGTCTACATAATCTTAAAAATATATGTTTAATGTAATTAATAACTGTAGCAGTCATAGAAAAACTCACTATTACTTACAGGGTAAAATTTTGTCAAAGTATAATGTCAATAGCAAGTAGATGAGACCATCCAAAAGCAATATGGAAAAAGTTGCTATCATTGTATATGAGTCTCCTGAAGAGTCAGGAAAAATTAGATCATTCAAGTTATAATCCAGTTTGATCACCTAAGATTCAAAAATAATAATAAATGTTTAAATTAAATAAGTAAATAATTTGACAAAGCAGCAAAAAGTATTAATTTATTAACTAACTTTTTTGAGAGGCCCTTAGTAGTTACTACTCAAATATATACATAAGTAAATAAAGGTACTGATCAAAATATTTCTATTTTACAGTGAAAAAAACTAGAAGGAAACATTTATTTAATGAATACAATGTTCTAAGTATCAGAATTTAAATTATAATTCATTTGTTTTTATAAAATCATTGCAATAACACAAGTATCTATTATGGGCAACAAAGGAAATACAAAGTTTGGAAAGAATATGAGAAATTCTTGGAAGCCTCTAATTAGATAAAAAGAGAACTTACCTCTTTTTCTAGTTATTATTTCAAATAAAAGTTTATATTTAGAATTTTGCCATATAACAACAATGACTATGTTCTAGGAACTGTTCTACGTGTTTTGTATATTATCCCATTCAATCTTGCTCAAAATCCTATCAGATAAGCAATAAGGCATATAAAAATAATGAGTTTTTAATCTTCATTTCACTTGTGATGAAACTAAGGCACAGCAAAGTCGAGTAACTAAAAGTGGCTAAATGAAATTAGAATAGAGAAAGTCTTACTCCTAAGTCCAATTCCTTACTCTGCACGCTATATAGCTTCTCAGTCTATGTTAAAATGTTAACATTTTCATGATAAAGTTGAATTTATTCTAGGAATTCCAAATTGGGTCAACATTTGAAAATCTATCAGTGTAATTCAACGTAAAACAGACAAAATAGGAAAATAATGTGATCCATATAACAGACACAGAAAAACTGTTTGGTAAAATTTAGTATCTATTCATAATAAAGAAAATATCTTCACAAACTAAGAAGATGACTCTTCCTTAATCTGGTGAATTACATGTACAGAGATTAACAGTAAGTGTCATGCTTAATGTTACAATGTCAAAAGCTTTTATTTTGCCTGCATTTCTATTCTTTAATAGAGGTCTGGACCTGTGTAGGAAAGTAGGAAAAAGGAATAAAAAGCATAAGGATTGTGATGGGAAAAATATAAGCCATCATTATCTACAGATGACATGATTATACCTAATTCCAGCATAAAACTCAGAAAAATATTGAGTTTAATGAGAGAATATAACAAGTATGCTGCCTATAATGCCAATGTACAGAAATCAGTTTCATCTCTACATTAACAATAAATATTTAAAAAGAAGAATTTAGACATAGATGCTATTTATAATAGCATGAAAAATATCAAAAGCATTGGAACAAATCAAATAAAAATGTGTGAGACCTTTACAAGGAAAACTAAAACAGACCAGGTGCATTCATCATACCTGTAATCCCAGCACTTTGGTTGGCTGAGTTGGGACAATCGCTTTTTTGAGCCCAGGAGGTTGAGACTAGCCTGAGCAACACAGTGAGAACAACTCTCCACAAAAATTAAAAATTAGTTAGGTGTGGTGGTGTTACCTACAGTACTAGTTACTTGTGAGGCTGAGAAGGGAAGATCACTTAAGCCCAGGAAGTCGAGGCTGCAGTGAGCTGTGTTTGTACACTCCAGCTGGGGTAACAGAGCAAGACTTTGTCTCAAAATAAAAATAAAATAATTATTAAAGAAAATTGAAGATCACTTAAATGAATGCAAAGATATATTATGCTCATGGCTGAAGAAAAGATGACAATTTTCTTCAAATTGATTAAAATATTCAACTGCAATGCCTGTAATCCCAGCACTTTGGGAGGCCGAGGCAGGTGGATCACGAGGTCAAGAGATCGAGAACATCCTGGTCAACATGGTGAAACCCCATCTCTACTAAAAATACGAAAAATTAGCTGGGCATGGTGGCGCGTGCCTGTAATCCCAGCTACTCAGGAGGCTGAGGCAGGAGAATTGCCTGAACCCAGGAGGCGGAGGTTGCGGTGAGCCGAGATCGCGCCATTGCACTCCAGCCTGGGTAACGAGTGAAACTCCGTCTCAAAAAAAAAAAAAAAAAAAAAAAAAAATTCAACTGCATCACATTCTTAACAGCTTTGTACAGGCATATATGTGTGCAATTATGTAAATTGATAAGCTAATTCTAAAATTTACATCATTGCAAAGAAATTAGAATAGACAAAACCCTCTTGAAAAGGAGATTAAAGAGGTAAAACTGCTACTGCCAGATATCAAGACATATGATAAAGCAAAACAATTAGGACAACGTGGCCACAGTGCAAGGACAGGCATTTTGGCCAATACATGATTGACTGAGTTATGATAAAAGAAAGATTGCAATTCATTCAAGGAAAAGACAGTCTATTTGATAAACTGAGATGTAGAAATTGGATATTTGTGTAGCAAAATTTTATTGCCTCTACCTATGTACATACAAAAGTTATATTGATATGGATTTTATATCTTAATGCAAAAGCTAAATCAGTCAATACTCTAGAAAAACAGCCAGAAAATGTCTTTGTAAACTTGGTGTAGGCAATGATTCCTTAAACTGATTTTTTTAAAAAGCATTCTATAGAGAAGAGGAACTTGAAAAATTAGACTTTATAAAAATTATTTATCTCTGTTCATCACAGGTACCATTAAGAGAGCAAAAAAGCTAGCAAATAAATAACGAAAAAATGTCAAATGTTCAGCATGTGTAAATAATTCTTAGAAAGCAATAACAAGAAGATAGAAAACTCAGAGGAAAAATGGGCCAAAGACCTGGATAGGTAATTTACAAAAAAGAAAATTCATAAATCCACTTAGCATATACAAAGGTATTCAACTTCACCAATAGTTGGGGGAATATAACTTAATGATAAAGGATATATTATTGCATAACTATCAGAATGACTAAAATTTGAGATACTGGCAATACCAAATCCTGGTGAAGCATTGGAAAAACTGGAATTCTGAAACACTGTTGTTGTAAAACTAAATTGATGCAACCACTTTGGAAAAATATTTGGTGGTAGCTACAAAAATTAATATTTGCATATTCAACCACACTATTCTGTTGTTACATTAACATAATGAACAGAATGGAATGTCCATATTCAGTAGAAAATGTGTGCTCAAATGCTTGTAGCAGTTTTATTAAAAATAGTCAAAAACTAAAAATTATCATCTATCAATAAGAAAATTGATAGTATGCTAATGCTAATAACACAATGCTAATAACACTACACTACAGCTACACAAAAACTATGCTGCCACCTAAAAGCATCATGTTGAGTGCAGAAAAGAGAGATTTTCAAAAATAAACTTTGTGAAACATCACTTCTATGGAGTTTAAAACATGCAAAACCAAAACTTCTATTTAAAAACACACACAAGTGATAATGAAAGGCAAAGAAGTGAATATCATAGAATTTTTACCTTTAGGAAGAAGGAGTGTTCTGAGGGGTTTGTGACTGATGGTGACATTCTATTTCATGGATACTTTGATTTACTTTATAATTATCTGTTAAACTATACTTGTGTTTGGAAAGTTCTTCATATTCATAGGTCATACAATAAAATATTTTAAAAGCAGGTTTATGTAGCAATTTTTAATAAACTAGCAGATATTTTTATCATGTTAAATGAATAGCAATAAAAGTAAATATTTGCATATAGGGGGAAAAGCCTGGAAGAAAATATTTCAAAATGGAAATACATCTGAGAGGTGAAATCTGGAGGATTTTTTAAAATTTAAGTTTCTTTGTGAGATGACAATTTTTCTACAATGTAATAATAACATTTTAAAGTTTAACGTCAGAAAAATTGCTTAGAATAGAAGCTCTTATTTCTCCACATCCTCTCCAGCATCTGTTGTCTCCGGATTTTTTAATGATCGCTATTCAAACTGGCATGAGATGGTATCTCAATGTAGTTTTGATTTGCATTTCTCTTATGACCAGTGATGATGAGCGTTTTTTCATGTTTGTTGGCCTCATGTATGTCTTCTTTTGTAAAGTATCTGTTCATATCCTTTGCCCATTTTTGAATGGGCTTGTTTTTTTCTTGTAAACCTGTTTTAGTTCTTTGTAAATTCTGGATATCAGCCCTTTGTCAGATGGGTAGACTGCAAAAATTTTTTCCCATTCTGTTGGTTGCCAATTCACTCTAATGACTGTTTCTTTTGCTGTGCAGAAGCTGTGGAGTTTGATTAGGTCCTATTTGTCTATTTTGGCCTTTGTTGCCAATGCTTTTGGTGTTTTGGTCATGAAGTCCTTGCCTACGCCTATGTCCTGAATGTTTTTGCCTAGATTTTCTCCTAGGGTTTTTATGGTGTTAGGTCTTATGTTTAAGTCTAATCCATCTGGAGTTAATTTTAGTGTAAGGTGTCAGGAAGGGGTCCAGTTTCTGCTTTCTGTACATGGCTAGCCAGTTTTTCCAACACCATTTATTAAACAGGGAATCCTTTCCCCATTGCTTGTTTTTGTCAGCTTTGTCAAAGATCAATCCCATTACTGGGTATATATCCAAAGGATTATAAATCGTTCTACTATAAGGACACGTGCACACGAATGTTCATTGCAGCACTTTTTACAATAGCAAAGACCAGGAACCAACCCAAATGCCCATCGATGATAGACTGGACAGGGAAAATGTGGTACATATACACCATGGAATACTATGCAGCCATAAAAAATGATGAGTTCATGTCCTTTGTAGGGACATGGATGAAACTGGAAACCAACATTCTCAGCAAACTGACACAAGAGCAGAAAATCAAACACCACATGTTCTCACTCATAGGCGGGTGTTGAACAATGAGAACACATGGATACAGGGAGGGGAGCATCACACACTGGGGTCTGTTGGGTGGAAATAGGGGAGTGACAGTGGGGGGTGGGGAGTTGGGGAGACATAGCATGGGGAGAAATGCCTAATATAGATGATGGGGAAGAAGGCAGCAAATCACACTGCCACATGTGTACTTATGCAACAATCTTGCATGTTCTCCACATGTACTCCAAAACCTAAAATGTAATTTAAACAAATAAATAATAAAAAAATAAACAAAAAGAATAGAAGCTCTTAGTTTGAGTAGTGCTGATTCTGGAGGGTATAAAGTATCTAATTCTTTTGAAATCTCAGTAATAAACCAATTAACTAGGCTCTTACCTGAGTCATTCCAGCAGTAAAGGCAAAAGGGCTACAAATACTCAAAATCCACTCCAGAGATGAAGGAAGTTGTTCATACAATACAGTGAACCCCATACATCCCCAACAGAGGGTAAGGAGAAACACGGCCAAATTGGTGAGGACAGCTTTCTTCAACAACACACTCATCAGGAACACCAAAGCTACCTGCAAGAGAGAAAAGACATTCAGCTGTTATATATGTATTTAGCTCACTGAGAATTATTAGCAGCCCAATCAAATAATGATTTTTATATCGTAACATAAATATTTATCAGTGAGAAAATGGTGAAAACATTACAATAGAATGAGTTTGTTCTTTCCTCAACCTCTTTTTAAAGAGGATTTTTATTTGTTCTACTCAAATGCTGGGCTTTTGTTGCTGAGGAAAGGGTGGGGAAAAAGCTGGAATAAGTGCTGAGGCTGCAGTAGAAATGCCGGCTTGGAGCTAAATTAATGTAATGAAGCTAAATTAATGTAAGAGGAGGCCTCTTCACACACTTTGCAGAAAACATCCTGGAGGGTGGAAATTAGAAGCCCTTGTTCAGAGAAGGGAGAGGGGAGTGAAATGAGAAGTGAGTATGAAACAGAATATTAGAGGGAGAAGAAATATTGTGATCAGCAACCATGTGATGGGCACCCTTATGGGGAAAAAAAGTGGGTCCACCCCTCAAAAATAACCTCGATAATCATACAGAAAAGCCTCTGATATTTTTAGAGTCAGCATCATTTTTTTCTTTTGGATAGGTAATTTCATTAGTTTAGATCTTTATGCAAAAGACAGGTCAAATTTTATTTGGATTACATAATTTTTTCACTCCATAGAAACTATCTCAAGTACATGCAAGGACATACACACTTGTGCATACACATGATGAACATGAAAGTAGTGATTGTAGTAACCCATTAGGGCATTAATATTAGCTACATATAGCTAAGATCTAAAGCAGATAAAGTGGTATTAAATGTATGAACTTACCAAAGATAAGCCATATAAGAAAAAGAGTATAAATATGACCATGAAGCCAGTCATGATTACAATTTGGGTGAGTGTTATGATCATTGTAATGAATATGGAAAAAATAAAGATGAAGCCAGCATAGATTAAACCCCAGGAGAACCTAAATAAAAACAAAAAGTTATATAAATTATGTTAACTTATTTACAAAATATTTAATATATATAAAAGCATCTAAAGAACAATGTAACGACTACCCTTGCACCTTCGATTAATAACTCTACTGTTAATCTGACAGCAGAAGTTCATTGCATACCTTCTTTCAATGGTAATTCTCCTTCATAATTGCCATTCATTTTCATTACCTTTACCACAATACACACAGAGGTGACAGATATTGAACTCTGGTAAAGGTACCAACCAATGAAAAAGGGTGCCAAGGCCAGGCATGGTGGCTCATGCCTCTAATCCCAGCACTTTGGAAAGCCGAGGCAGGTGGATCATTTGAGGTCAGGAGTTCCAGACCAGCCTGACCAACATGGTCCTAGCTACTCAGGAGGCTGAGGCAGGAGAATCACTTGAACTTGAGAGGCAGAGGTTGCAGTAAGCCGAGATAGTGCTATGGCACTCCAGCCTGGGCAACAGAGCAAGACTCTATCACAAAAAAAAAGGATGCCAAAATCAATTAAGGGACTATAAGCACAGCTGGGCCCTTGTGCCTTGTTGGTATCTATCCATTAGGCAACAGCTCTGTGTGCATGTACTGTATAAATAGTATGACTATTGTATTAAACAGTATCAACAATATCATATGTATGTATTCTTCTGCACATTGTCTGTATCAATCAACATTATTATACACCGCTGTATAATATTTCATTATTAGAATATGACCCAAAATTCTGCTGCCTGTGGAAATTTAGGTTTTTTCCATTTTTTTTCTATTACAATGCCAAGAACATTCTCGTACTTGTCTTTTTTGAGAAAAATGTACAAGAGTGTTTCTAAGCATTTTACATCTTCAGGTTTGTTAGATATTGCTATACCATTCTAATTGTAGACTTGGAAGCAACTTAAACCTCTGATCAATAAGTAACTCTATGAATACTGTGGCAGTTGATAATTTGTCCATGAGAATCTCAGCAGGTAGCACCTCCGGTCTCTTTCGTAGTGGAAAATCAAAATTTCACAACTCTACTAAGCCCATTCTATTCTCTCTATTCCTATTCATAATTTCTTCACTTAAACTTGTATAAAGTAGCTGCACCTTTAAATATTTGCACTATTTTGCCTTAAATGGGCTAGAGTTGATATTTTTATGAAGTGGTTATTAAGAAAGAGTATTCAATCTCAGATCTAACAAGCCTGTAGTGTGATTTAGCCTGTGTCTCCTTTTAAAAATAAGGAAACTGCAATCCCTATTATTAGTTAAGGGGTTAAATCCAAGGTCACAAAATAAATTTGTAACAAAGTTCATGAAGTTGCAGGCCTTATCTCTGTCCAGAGAGCTTTCCTCTACTTGTCACTGACTAATTAAATGGGAATTCAAAAGCTGAAGCATATAGCACAACTATTAAAACCAGGATCTTATTGTGGAAGACAGTGTGGCGATTCCTCAAGGACCTAAAAATAGAAACCCCATTTGACCCAGCAATCCCATTACTGGGTATATATCCAAAGGATTATAAAGCATTCTACTAGAAGGACACATGCACACGAATGTTCATAGCAGCACTGTTTACAATAGCAAAGACCTGGAACCAACCCAAATGCCCAACGATGATAGACTGGATAGGGAAAATGTGGTACATATACACCATGGAATATTATGCAGCCATCAAAAATGATGAGTTCACGTCCTTTGTAGGGTCATGGATGAACCTGGAAACCATCATTCTCAGCAAACTGACACAAGAGCAGAAAATCAAACACCGCATATTCTCACTCATAGGCGGGTGTTGAACAATGAGAACACATGGACACAGGGAGGGGAGCACTACACACGGGGGTCCTTTGAGGGGAAATGGGGAGGGACAGGGGTTGGGGAGGTGGGAAGAGATAGCATGTGGAGAAATGACTGATACAGGCAAGGGGACGGAAGGCAGAAAACCACACTGCCATGTGTGTACCTATGCAACAATCTTGCATGTTCTTCACATGTACCCCAAAACCTAAAATGCAATAAAATAAAAATAAAAAAATAAAAATAAAAAACCAGGACCTTGCATCAATATGTCCCAGTAAAACATGTTTACACTGAATTTACTGCTTATTTGATTCTTTTCAAATTTCGTGCCATTACAATGTTTAAGCCTGTGTTAGAAACATGAGCATTTTTAAAAAGCATATCACATTCTGCAGAGCCTACTTCATCAATTCAGGAGGGAACTACTTTAGGTAGGAATCGAAAAACCACAGGATATGAAAATTACAAATGAAAGGAATTACCTAGAAATTACCACTACTTAGAAAAAGGAACTACTTGCAGGGGTAGAGTGGAAAGACAGATGTTAATAAGTATATAAAAACCATTTTGCTAAAAACAAAGCAATTCAGACGTTATGCTTAAAGAATACTGATTACATTTCACATTTATTACATTAGTAAAAAAAATTGTCATAAAGTTTATTTCCACTAGATACCCCGCACTTAGTAGAAACATTTCAGAATCTTTTTTCTTTTTAGTTTTAAGGATGTATATACGAATTTATATTGCTAAGTATTTAGATTGCATACATACTAAGAACACTTGTCCTGAGAATGAATTCACACCCAAATGTCCCATACCTTCCTGACTTTAATATAGAGTTGACTCATGCCTCCCTGGTCTCAGGTGACTGCAGGGACACTGTCCCATAGGACATTCCCTGATCAGTAAAGAGGCCCCTTTTACAGGGGTTTCCCCTTACAGACTCCATGGGAGGCTCTAAGTTCATTCTTTTGTACTTCCCAAAGTTCCACTGCAAAAACTTCTCCTTCTCTCTTCTTTATTTGAAGACCTAGGTTCCTATTTTTCTATCTTACAATTTATGTATATTAGAATTAAGATTTTCTCCATTAATAAAATATATTGTTTAGAAAATTAAAAATTTACTGGACCACAGTTTTATTTCAGGTAACACGTGACTCAAAGGAATTGTTCAATATGTAATTTATCATTCATTCCAGGTAGTTCCAAAACCATAAATACTATTTGCTTGATACAGGGAGTAAACAGAAAAACATCTCCCAGGATTTAATATAACAAATGTTATATTTCTTTTGGGATAAAATTAGCAGATTATTTTTTACTTTTTTACTTTTTCTAGCCAGTATGGATTTTGTCACTGATAGTATTGCAAAATTCTCTGCTTTGGCCTTTTGGAAGCTTGGAGCTTGCATGCTTTGCATTCCTATCTAATAATCTTACCTACTGATTATTTTCTAGGTCACCCAGACTGGAGTGCAGTGGCACAATCTCAGCTCACTGCAGCCTCTACCTCCCAGGTTCCAGCAATTCTCCTGCCTCAGCCTTCCGGGTAGCCAGGCTTACAGGCATGTGTTGCCACACCTGGCTAATTTTTGTATTTTTAGTAAAGACAAGGTTTCACCATGTTGGCCAGGCTGATCTTGAACTCCTGACCTCAGGTGATCCACCTGCCTTGGCCACCCAAAGTGCTAGGATTACAGGTGTGAGCCAGCATACCTGGCCTATTTGTTAGGTCTTTATTTCTACTCCTAATTATTTGTCTTTATTTAATACAAATACCTATACCTACCTACATATATACACATATATATGTGTGTACGTATATATGTTTGTGTATGTACACACACTCAAGTATGTATACATATGTAATGTATGTATATATGTATATGTATATATATTACATATATATGTATACACACTCATTATTTCACTTAAAATTATATGTGGAGTGAGGGGTAAGATATCAATATCAATACATAAAGCAAATGACCTTACTAAGGCCTTCCTACATGCCAGCCTATGTGTTGTATGTCCTGGGTATATTATGGGGGTTCTCTCATTTAATTCCAACATACGGTATTTACTTGCTCCAAAAAAATCTATGCCTTGTGGCCAAACCCCTGAACACAAGTCAACTTTTATATAATTATATGCTCTTCAACATGAGAAAGTCTGAAGAAATCAACTGTCAACTGTAAGGAGACAAGGCAAGTAAACAAACTGCAGTCAGGGAGCTTGGGTTGGAGTTTCAGCTCCAGCACTTACCCTCCATCTGACATAGGGCAATTCTCTTATTCTCTTTGAACTTCATTTTCCTTGCTTATAAAACGAATGACAGTTCCTCTATGTTATCAAGACATTCATAGCACAGAAAAAGTGCTTAGCACATTATAAGAACTTTTTGCATGGAAAAATTTAACAGACTAAATACAAATCTCAGAACAAAAGAAAAGGTAGCCAATGCATCAAGTTTAAACCATCATGCTCTGAAACAATAGCACTTTTTCACTGCTTCTTAGTTTTCCTGTTTATTAATTTGCACTACTTGAATTAGTCACTCACCAGAATGCTGCATCTTGGAGACCCATCATTTTCATCAGATTCTTACACTTTTTTCTCTCTTTTGTTACATTGAGTGATATAAAATACACAAATGGGGAGAAACAGAGCAAAGAGAATAAAATAAATATCTCATTACGAAGCAAATCTTTAGTTATGAAAGGTAATGTCTTCATAGTTATAGCAGTAACTGACATCAACTCCTCCATCACAGGTTGATTGGTTGTGATCTAAAGTAGAGTTTAAACAAACATTGTTATTATTTAAAGGATAGAAACTGGTGAACTATGAGTAAGCTCTGTATATTTACTAATGTCAGTTCTCTGATTTTTTTTTACTGTACTATAGTTAGGTAAGCAAAGGCAACTGGATGAAGGGTACATGGACTTCCCTGTGCATTATATTTGCAGCCTTCTGTGACTCTACAACCATTTCAAAACTGATTTTAAAGTTTTAAAATAGATATGCAATGTGTTCATTGGTCTGAATATCTGCTTTATTATATAACCACAGGAAACCCTGATTACATAGCATCGCTATGGTTTGCTCCTAAATTCCTGTTGAAACTTAATTCCCATTGTGATGGTATTAGGAGGCAGGGCCTTTGGGGCAGTGGTTGGGTCATGAGGGTGGAGCCCTCAGGAATGTCTTAGTGTCTTATAAAAGCCTAAAGGGAAGTAGCTGAGGCAGTTTTTGCTTTCTGTTCTTCCATCACATGAGGACACTTAGACACTATGAGGAATGGACCTTCACCATACTCTGAGCCTGCCAACACCTTGATGTTGTACTTCTCAGCCTCCAGAGCTGTGAGAAATAAATTTCTGTCCTTTACAAATTACTCAGTCTGAGGTATATTGTTGTAACTGTACAGACTAAGACAATTACCTTTCAACAAAATCTTGAGGTCTCTGGAAGTAGCTGACATTAATTAGTAGAATTTTTCAATCAAGAACTTACTTCTATAATGGCAGTATTAATAGCTGTTTGTAAAGCCACAAATCCTTCATTCCAGTATTTGGTCAATGTACACCAATGCTCACTATATCCAACCCAGCAATGAGCTGTAAACACAAAGAAAAGCACAGCCAACATTATGGGATAAGGGCAGTTGGAGAATATGAAACAAGTATTGGAGAGAAAACAATATAGAGGAGACTCTACCAGTGGACTTTTTGTTTTGTTTTGTTTTTGTTTGTTGTCTTTTTTTTTTTGAGATAGTCTCACTCCGTTGCCCAGGCTGGAGTGCAGTGAGGTGATCTCAGCTCACTGCAACCTCTATCTCCTGGGTTCAAGCAATTCTCCTACCTGAGCCTCCTGAGTGGCTGGGATTACAGGCACAGGCCACATCACCCAGCTAATTTTTGTACTTTTAGTAGAGACAGAGTTTCACTATGTTGGCCAGGCTGGTCTTGAACCCCTGACCTCAGGTGATCCGTGCACCTTGGCCTCTCAAAGTGCTGGGATTACAGGCATGAGCCACCATACCCAGCCCACCAGTAGACTTTTAACCACATAGAAAAAGGGAGCAAATGAAAGTTTTTAATACAGCAACTTTATTCTTGCAGACCACAGCATGCTTAAAAAGTCTTTGAAAATAAAAACGAGATGAAAGCAAACACTCTGCTCCAGCCATAATGGACTCTCTGTTTCTTGATATTCTCCATAGCCTCTCTGCAATCTGTTTTCTGGGCCATATCCAGGGTGCTCCCCTAATCTTGGAAACCAAATTACGTTTTGCACTGATTAAAGTGACTTGGTGGCTATTCTTTGCCTAGATTTACAAGATGCCACAGGATGTAGCCCTTAAGTGACTTCAGTTTCACTCTCCCATTACATTCCTTTTCATGTTTCCTGTTCAGTTAACTGATCTTCTTCCAGATCTAGGAACAGATGTCCTTTCTCACCTCAGGGCCTTCACAATTACTTTTCTTCTATCTGAAACACCATGCCGCTAGCACCTCACACCTGCTATTCATTCTGGTTTCCCTTTAAACATTATTTCCCCAGGTAGGACTTCTCTAATCCCACTATTAGGAACCCCTGATCTAAGTGCCCATGAAACACTTTTTCTTGTACTTGTCATTAATTGTTCAATGTCTTTCTTTACTGCTAAACTGTAATCTCACCTGAGGCTGGGTCAGTCTTGGTTACTCATGTGTCCTTTGACATATGCATCTACGTGCTCAATACACATATGCTGGATGACTCTACAATTTTTGCAGTCATCCTGTAGTAGGAACATATGATTGACCTTGAAATAAGTTCAGAAATGAAATGGCTTTCTCTATTTTTTCATGTGTCATTGAAAGCATCTCTGTTGCCCACCCTCATCTGTTCTTTATGTTGAAAACATGAAAAATGGCATAATGATATTTGATATGGAAAGTCACCTGAGAAATCGTCTTCTTTCCAAAGTGGAATGCTATATCCCTGAAAAAATCTTAACTTATAAGAAAAAGTTTCATTAAAGATGATTCCCACAGCAAATGGTAAATTTTCCAGAAGTATTTCTTCCATGAATGTTTTATTTGGTGCCCCAATGATATTGCTTCCTGTGAATTACAAGGTAAAAATAAACATAGAAAATTGTAACAGAGTTTTATTAAAAAAAAATGTGATATTGAACTGTTTCCCTGTATAATTTAATTAGACTTAAATTAAAATCATTTTCCATTTAAATCAAACTTGAACCCAAATGCTAGGGGGGAAATTTTCTTTTAATGATTTAGATTATATAATCAGAAGACATGCATAAGAAGTACATGTTTTCTTTTCATAATGACAAGCATCAGGACAAGTTTTAGGTTCATAAAAAAAGTGCCAGATTAAATATGCATAAGAGTATGAAAACAAGTCATTGCTGTAGTTACTATACAGTCATGGATTCCTTATTTCAGACTTACTGAAGCAAAGATAATTTACGTGACCTTTGCCTTATGTAGAAAACAATAGTTTAAAAAAAGTGACTCTACTTTTAATAGCCAGGAATTTCACTTGTCAGGAATGGAGAATTAAAGAGTAAATAGTCAAATTGTGTCCAATTTGCCCATTAATGAAATATGCATTTTGCTTTTGGTTACATAATGATCTCATTTAGAATAAAGACCTTTAAAGATGTTTACTGATTGTACTATATTCAGAACAGAATAATCATCAGATTATTCATTTTTACTTTTCAAAGTTATGAAATTATTGTTTAATAACCATGACCTACTGTATTTATTTATGTTTTTTCTTGAGATATAAATCTTAATCATTGTATTCCATGTTAAAAACACACACAACTTTCAATGACTACATTCATTCTAGATACTATCCTGCAGATCTAAAAGTATAAATCTGCATTTAGTTATATTCCAACAGAAATATGGACCTCCCTAAACTGGACTCCCATCAAGCTGAAAGTATTTCAAAGGCTAATTGTCGGGAGAGAAAGCAAAAACCTAAACAGATTTGTATGCTATTTTAATACTTAAATTATTATTGTAATAAATGACTGTAACTTCAAATTAACGTGTAGACATCTTATCAAAAGTATATAAACATATCAGTAATTTTTTTTTTTTTGCCACGAGTACACCTACCTTTCAAAAAAGGAGTACGTGCTGTTTTATTCATTATCTGTTGGGTTAAATTAGATACTGGTGTATATACAATCATTAAAGTGGAACTATTAAATTGATCTACCCTTCCCAGATCCTGAGGAGCCATTCCAGGAAACTGGACATTTCTCATGCCACTGGAAAACAGAGCAACACACAGTCCGAGAAGTATTGAGAGGCCCCATTCCTGTAATGCATTAAAAAAAAAGAATGAATTTAAGTTGCATTCACTTAAAGATCTCAGTTAGTATCAAATACTGCTGAAAACAAATTCCATTTGTGCTATACAATTATGTTCTTTCTGTTCTCCATGCCTCAGAGCATGGAGAATCAAATGAAAGATAAATACTGAGACAGGAGCCATATTTATCATTCTCTAATACTAGAACAAAACTTATGCATTAAATCACGAACTCCTGCAGAAGCCCTCATAGAAACTAATGGAGTGAATAAAAAATGACAATCTCTATATGCATGGCCAGTTGACTATAGAATTTATAAGACATGGAGCATTCTAGATAGAGTTCATGGTGGCAAACAGCAATGTTTTTGCCAGTTGTCATATTCTTGTATTATAAATTAAAGAACATGAAAAGGAACTGGCTGGTAGAGGCTACTACTATTGATGTTCACCATGTCAATCATCTTTCCTTTCCTCTTTGACACCATGCTAGACTACATTTTTGGCCTACTGAAATTAAGTGGAACTAAATGATTTCCTGGCCCACAGGATATGGGCAGAAGTGACATGCACTGCTTCCAGGCCTGGTTTGTGATTATACACAACTTTCTATATTCTCACTGTCTTGGTCCCACTGTTTCCTAATCTTCTGACTGGATGGAGTGGATCCTCTAGAGGTCTCCAAGGCCCGGTGTGATGGTGGAGGCCCATGGATGAAGTGTAGGTCCCTGAATGACTGTGTGGAGAAGATTTCTTCACCTACCCAACCTACTTTTCTTCCACCTACTTTTCTTCCACTAACTTTCATTAGACCATGAGGAGTTAAAAAACATTTGCTGTGTTAAGCCACTGAGATTTGGGCTAGTCACCTGTAGTTAGCCCACCTGCTTAATGCAAACTATCAGTGTTGTTAGTTGGTCATAATTCTTAAAAACAATCTTTGTGTAGAAAATTAATGTCCTTGAAAATAAATTCACAAAATTAAGACTTCTCCATTTCTTCTGGCAACATTTTTTTTTACTTCTTGGCTCTAAGTGTATAACATGTGATAGTAGCTCTAGCAGTTGCTGTAATTTACCAAATAATTAAATGTTCACTTAATCTCTTTTTATATGAGTAATTCTTTTAGTCTTTAATAATTTTATGTTATTCTTCAGAGACTGTTGTGTCTCAATTCAACAAATACAACTAGAGAGAACTGTAAAATCAATAAATCCAGTCTGCTAATTAAAAAACAGCATAAGAGAATCAATAGGTAATGAGACACTGTAACAGTGCTAACTGTGGAAAGAGACAAATTTTTGAACCTACCAATAAGCTCTCTCTTTTCATCCTCCATTTGATAAGAAAATTCCTGCACAGAAGTGCTTTAGTTTGCTGATACACACTTTTCTGTTTCATATTCATTTAGCCTATTTACTGAAGGAGAAAGTAATCATGGTGAAACACAACCTAGAAAAAATAAGTATAATAAGAAAAACCTTGATGATACTCTTGAGAAAAATATTTACTACCTTTAAAAAGTATAAACATAAATTTAAAATATTATTTTAATAATTTGTGACTCAAATTTCAATTCAAATATATATGCTTTAAGCTTTTTAGGGAAGTGGGTGATAGTGGGAAGACAAAGTGATTATTACAATTTTGCAATAACTTGGAATAATGACATAGAAAAGCTGTAATTCAAGTTCAGAACCTATAAGATAATTTCACATTTTTGGCCTCCTATGACAGAATTTTAAGTACATGAATAGAGTAATTAAATTAATTTCATCCTGTTAAGAGCCATTTCTTGTTCTTTACATTTAAATAGAAATCACAGTGCTAACCAAATTAACATCAAGAGTCTGATTACTTAAATTTGTCTGAATAATAAATTACATCCATTAGATACAACCTCAATAAAGCATTTTCTTGTAGTTTTACCTTCAGATTGAATCAATTTTTATCAAAAGAGTTAGGTTGCGAATCATAATCTAGGCTCAAACTACTTGAAACTTGATCTGAGATACAGGAAAAATAAAGCAATTTCTCTCAGTTTTCTGAATTCAGAAGTCCCTGAATAACTCAGGAAACCACAAAATTAGTTTTAAAAAAAGCAAAAAGAAATCACATGGGAAAGTAATTTTGCCCAAAGGTTTGCAAATAAAGAAACACAAACAATTTGTTTTAGTTTCTGTAACCTCAAAATGAAATTCTTTCATATTTTCACATCAAAATATTCAGATAATTCTCCCTCAGCTAGCACAGAAGCAATTTTTTTCCATTTTTCTATGTTACAATCTACACAATAAAAAATGGTTGAAAAAAAAAACCAGAAAAATTTAGTCTTAGGTCTTTAACATAAAACACACAAGAATTGGGAAACATCTGAAAAATAGATTGATTTTAGCAGTGTCCACCCGCATATTTGGCACAGCACAACAAAATAGAGCTTTACTTACTGTCAGGAAAATAATAAAAAGCACTCTAGAAACACTGTCAAAACCCAGTTCTCTTTTTGTCTAGGTTACGATTACAACTTCTTTATTGCTGCTTCTTCATTTATTCTTTAAATGGGTGCCTACTCCAGCAGCTCTTACACAGGCTGGTTTCTGGAAAGGGGTGTAGCCAGACCAAGCTGTACATGATGTTTTTTTTCTGTGTCTCTTTCTCCCTAAGCCAATTATTCTGCAAGGAAATGACTGCTCCGTGGTTGGTTGGGACTAAAACAAATTCTGTGTTTGTTCAATTGGCCTTTCAACTACAGGGATAAGGGGGAAAATGGTAAACAAGGAAAATGGAACTAGTTCTTCAAAAATACGAGACCCAGAGGGAGGCAGGAACAAGAAAGAGTAAAGACAGTAATTAACCAAACAAAGCAGTTAAATTTGTATGATAAATCTGTAACTATTTTCTTTTCAAGACTGATGAATAAACAGAATTGCCAGTTAGTTGTGTATTTAACTAATTCAGACTACATTAGCAGAATATTCTGGAGCTGATTTTTTTTCCTAATAAAGCCAAGCAATCCATAATATGCCTTGGAGAAACTCGTAGGATAGACAAATGAAGAATTTTTAACAAGTTTATTTCTCCCACCCTCATCACAGTGGATGCAGGATTTCATAATATATAAGAACAAAACAAGTCAGTGTATTGCCAAGGTCTATAAAACACAGAAAAAGATTCAGATAAATTTTTGTGCATGAAGACTAGAACAAACTGAAACATGCTCAATTCATAGACCATAGTCTGTCTCTCTTTGCTCTGTAAAGAGTTGCAAACTTTTTCTGACCTGCCACAGTAAATGGCAAAACAGGAAACCAAAGTCCATGAATTGGGAAATCTCAAATATTTGACATGGCTCCCAATCCACAGATGTTAATAATCATAAAGCTGAGAAACTTTCTGGAATAAAGCAGATAATTTAAACAACAACATCTACTACAGCCATGATACTATTGTGTGTGTGTGTGTGTGTGTGTGTGTGTGTGTGTGATGTGTGTGTGTATATATAAATTTATATATATAAATATAAATCTATATATAAATTTATATATATATAAATTTATATATATATATGAAATTTCTCTCCTTGGCAATTACTTCTGTTTTTAAAAATAGTCAACAGTGAAATGCCACTTTTTTTACACTGAAAATTGGCACAAACACAGTTAATAAAGGTGTTCTAAAGTTCTCATGGGTTGTGGGAAGGTAAGTCATAAACACTCTTAACATTTTGTATTAGTAATACAACAAAATTCAAAGTTACTTTTAAACCAACTGGAATACAGTTAAGATTTTTATGAATTTTTTATCATTGTTTGTTATCATTGTTTTAGACCCTTTGTACTTTATTTTAGGAATTATTTTCCTTCTGCTACTCTTATAATTGTGTTAAAAATCACAGCTATATTAATGATAATTATTTAGATTAAATATATATACATTACTTAAATTTCTTACCATTGTTTCCTGTGTATGCTTTCTCTTCCTTTTTCTTGACCTGTTGCCTTTCATTTATTTTCATTTTGGGGAGGCCATTTTCCTTATGTAATGGGACAATTTCCCCACAAATGGTGACCTAATATACTGAAGTGCCCAGCCTCCAGCTAGAAGGGCATGGAAATGGTGGGTAAAATATATCTCCAAATTGAATTTCCAATATATAGTCAAATTCAATAAAGGAAGAAAAAAAGATAAAGAATGTAAACAACAATGGAAGAAACCAAAAAAGACAGAAAGACATGTTTTCAGGTATTAAAACTGAAAAGGAATTTAAAGTTTCCCCTAAGCTGTGAGTGTCATTTCATACACTCCAGCAGTTCAAGGATATACTGAACTGAAAACCAGGCCTCAGGTATTTTAATGACCCTCTGACCTGAAATTGCTCCTGGAAAGGTTGGAAAGCTGGAGTTCATATTCCTGCAGGAATCCAGAGGGTTTATAGGACTTTCCAGTACTTATAAAAACAAACAAAAAACTAGGAAAATTTCACCTAGAATCTCAGGGAAGAGTATAGCTGTATTCTCTGCCCAAATTCTCACAGAGAGAGAGAGAGAGAGAGAGAGAGAGAGAGAGAGAGAGAGAGAGCGCGAGAAAGATCGCCCATAGAAAATGAAATCCCAAAGCACATAGAGCCTCTGTCAGGTAAAAGAGACAGGAGAGGAATCTGAATTTATTCTCCTAGCATAATAACATGTCCAGAGATATATCATAACAGTTAGTGTATATACTCTGGAGCCAAATTTGTATTCAAATTCTGGCTCTACCATGTACCAGCTGTGTGACCTTGCCCAATCCATTTAACTCTTACCTCCTCAGGTTTTTTTTTTAACCTCCCAAAAGTGGAGAAATAACAGTATTAACATACATGCTTATTACAGAGATTAAATTCATCTATGTAAGTAAAGTACATAGAACAATGAGGAAAAATTGTAAAAGTTCAAAAAATGTTACTTACTTTTGATACTTCCCCTCCTCCTCTTCCTCCCTCCTCCTCTTCCTCTTACTATCCTGGATTGTCACAGATAAAACACACAAAAAAATCCATAAAGATACATCCAAATTTCAGAACACAAAGAAACAGAATTAAAAGAAATATTCTTCCCAGAATATAAACTCATAATCAAAAGCCTATCATGAAAACAAATCAGCAGACCAAACAAATGAGACTATTAGAAACTAAGGAGGAAATTACCTCTTCCAAATGTGACTCATACAAAATTCTAAGTAGTAGTATTTTTAAGATCTTCTCCTTTTTTAATAATTATGTGTGTTTCTTTGGAGAACTTTGCTGATTATTGCACTTGGATTCAATTATTCTGTAGTCTATTTTTCTCATCTGGCCAATAGCTTTTTTCCCATTTGTGACTCAAAGAAGTCTAGATTCATCAGCATGGTGGTTGGACTCTGTTGGCAATTGATTAGGTCAGTGATACTTTTCGTTTCTTCTTTTTCCTTTTGTTTTTTCTGACAAGCTAACCTCTTTTTTTTCTTCTCTTTCATTTCCCTCTGTAAGAGATACAGGATTCCTCAGAAACAAAGGTCCTCTTCACTTCAATTACTACCACAGCCTGGAGATGGTTTTGGCTGAGTAGCCAAGGTTCTTGGTAAGACATTTTTCTTTCTGTGTGACTCCCCCTGGGCTGTTTGCAAGTGAAAAAATAAACAGAACAACAAAATGAAACCATATGGTAGAATGATCATTAGGCTGAGCATTTTCTTCCTTGACTAACTTCTCTGTTCTATTCAGTGATATAACAGGCTTTCCCTTAGTTGGATCATGATTTCATAACTCCCCTAGCCAAGGTGGAAGACAATAATATGATAGGCTTTCAAATTTCTCTTCACTTTCCACCTTTCCCAATCTAATCACAGATTGGAGGGGTATGTGTTATTATTTGGGGATTATAGTAAGAGCCTGGGACCTTTCTTAGTTCCATTTTAGCTGTATATTTCTGCCATCATTTTTTGTTTATGGAAATGGACACTTCACTTGGCAGTATTGCCAACAGTTTCTAATTCCTTCCTCTCTGAGTAAATTTCTGGAAAACTAGGGATAGAATGCATCGGTACAACTCCACACAATGACTCAGACATTCTAGGAACATATTTGAACTGATTATATAGATAACTGCTGTAATGGTTAATAATGAGTGTCAACTTTATTGGATTGAAAGATAAAAATATTGATCCTGGGTATGTCTGTAAGGATGTTGCCAAAGGAGATTAACATTTGAGTCAGTGGGCTGGGAAGGGCAGACCCACCCTTCATCGGGGTGGGTACCATCTAATCAGCTGCCAGCTCAGCCAGAATAAAAAGCAGGCAGAAAAACATATAAAGACTAGACTGGCTTAGCCTCACAGCCTACATCTTTCTCCTGTGCTAGATGCTTCCTAAAATCAAACATGGGACTCCAAGTTCTTTAGCTCTGGGACTTGGACTGGCTTCTTTGCACCTCAGCTTGCAGACAGCCTATTGTGGGACCTTGTGATATGTGAGTAATACTTTTTAATAAACTCCTACACACACACACACACACACACACACACACACACACACACACACGTATACCTCCTATTAGTTCTGTCCGTCTAGAGAACCCTGCCAAAGATATATATGCAACATTCTTAGTTGCAGCATTGTTTAAAACAGGAAAACTGAGAAACAACCTATATATCTTTCAATTTATTCTCAACCATAAAGTTTTGGTACATCCAAAGATGGAAATACTACATATACATTATAAAACAAACAAACAAAAAAACTGGCTTCAACTGACATAGGTATATAATAGACTAGGAAAGTGTGATGTTCATAGTATGATGTTAAGTAAGATCATTATATAATCATAGATATATTATTCTGCATGCATATGATAGAAAATGTATTAGCTAAGCAAGAGGATTTTTCAGTTTAGATTGTATAAATATAATTTTTATAGAAAAACATATTAAAAATTATTTTTAAAATTAATTCTCCGCTTTGACAATTTTTAAGTGTAGAATTCAGTGACACTAATTGCATTCATAAAATTGTGCAACCAGCACCAATGTCTAGTTCTCAAATTTTTTATAAACCCAGAGAGGAATTTTGTAACCACTAAGTTATAACTCCCACTATCTCCTTCCCCAAGCTGCTAGTAATCTTTAATTTCTTTCTGTCTCAGTGAATGTGCCTAATTTAGTAATAGATGCTCCATATGAGTGTAAGCATACAATATTTTCCCTCTGCATCTGATTTATTTCAAGCAAATTTTGTTCTATAAGTTTGCCACAAAAAAAAATTAAATGGATTGAGACACTGAGAAGTTATGGGCAATAAATGTACATTCATTTTATTTGCAACCATTGGTAGTTTTTTACCCAATCCAACACAATTCTGCATTTTCTGAAGCATTTGCTTCTGTATTCATTCAACCAATGTTTCATATTGCTCTGCTGCAAACGCTGCTTGTTGGAAGCATGTGAAAGTCAGCAACTGCATGTCAGCTCTGCTTCCGCTAGGTCTATCTTCTTACTGCTGCTTCTCACTTTAGGATGGTTCTGTGGCAGTGGTCCTCCTGTCACTTTTGGAACAAGACACATTTTGCATTGAAGTTGTGCCTGTCTGATGTCCTATCTTCCTAAGTGTTTCACAGGATACTTTTAGGATGACTTTTTCCGTTGGAATTCTGAAACCACAGGTTGTACAAGAAATGTGGTACCAACATCTGCATCCAGTGAGGCCTCACATTGCTTCTACTTGGCAGAGGTGAAGTGGAGCCAGCATGTGCAAAAATCACATGTCAAGAGACATACAGAGAGTGAGAAAGAGATGCCAGGCTCTTTTTAACCGTCAGTTCCCCTAGGAACTAACGGAGTGAGAACTCACTCTTAACTGCAAGGACAGCACCAAGTAATTCATAAGGGGATCCATTCCTATGACCCAAACACCTCCCACTGGGCCCCACCTCCAGCACTCTGAATCAAATTTCAACATAACATTCAGAGGGTCAAATATCCAAATGATGGCAGATGGATAATGACTTTTTCTACAGGTCAGAGAATAAAGTTATATGGATCTTACCAAAGACAGAGAGACATCATTTGATATCTGAACCACTTACCTTAAGACTCTAATAAAGAAGACATAAGAAAAGTCCATCAAAGTTTTATTTCTTTGTTTGTTTGTTTGCAGAAAGTGATTTATTTAGAGACAGAGAGAGAGAGAGAAACAGGAGAAGGAGAGAGAAATAAACAGCTAACTCTCACACTGAGTGAGAGAATCCAGAAAGATGAAATCCAGGAGAGGAAAGCAGCTTCCACACTGAGTGGGAGGGAATAGAGAGACGGAGTTTGGGAGGGGAAGACAGGCTTTCACCAAGGGAGTGTTCGTGGCAGGGGACTCCAGAGGGGAAATCCAGGATAGAGAAAAACAGCTTCCACCAACACAAGAGTGTTTGTGGAAGGGAATCTAAACATGGAGTCCCCAGAGTTTTATTTCTAAGAAATAAATTTGCATATAACTCAAATGTAACAACTCTAGTATTACATCAATACAGCTATTATATCAATGTAACAATTATATAACACAAAAGTGTTATAATAACATGGGAAATGTTTGTGAACTGTGAAGCAAAAAGATACAAAACATTACTATGCCTACTGATATTACCTTTGAAAAAGGACTCATAAAAAATACATTGAATGTAAAAGTTGGCTGAATAAAATATTAACTGTGATACTTTCTTACAGATTATGGTTATCTTCTTCCATATAATTTTAATATGTACTAAAATTCATGTGTTTATTTTATAATCAGAATATGTCATAATTAAATGTTCTGCTGTGCCATTTCATCAGCTTATCAGAGCTTCTTATGGTGAATGCCACATTAAATTAGAATCTGAGTAAACAATGTTCAAAAATAGCTGATACATTTTAAGTTTAGGCTAAAAAACTCATATTTTTATTTGTAAAATGTGCTCAGTGTTAATTTTATTGATAATAACCAAAACTAACCTAATATTATATGATTTTTAAGTATGAATAACATGTCTCATTTTGTTAATTTTGTATACTACTTTTTCCTATATTTCCTTGTTTTCTTCATCCTAAAATTTTAAAAAATGAAAACATTAATCATTATTGAATGCTTACACTATTGAATGTTTTCTTTTGTTAACTGAAGTAAAAGGAAGCATTCTTGTAGAATTATGGAAGCTAACAATGTAGTACGACCTAAAATGGAATGTTAGGAGGTTCTTCATTTTAAGGGTCTTCCTATGGGAGAAGTTTCCGTCGAACTGCTGCATCAATTTTGTCATCAATATTTCCCAGCTCCTGCTCTTTACAGAGTTCTAAGAATACCTAAGTAAGAGAAAATAAAAAAGATACAAAAGCCGGGCGCGGTGGCTCAAGCCTGTAATCCCAGCACTTTGGGAGGCCGAGGCGGGTGGATCACGAGGTCAAGAGATCGAGACCATCCTGGTCAACATGGTGAAACCCCGTCTCTACCAAAAATACAAAAAATTAGCTGGGCATGGTAGCGCGTGCCTGTAATCCCAGCTACTCAGGAGGCTGAGGCAGGAGAATTGCCTGAACCCAGGAGGCAGAGGTTGCGGTGAGCCGAGATCGTGCCATTGCACTCCAGCCTGGGTAACAAGAGCGAAACTCCCTCTCATAAAAAAAAAAAAAAAAAAAAAAAAAAAAAAAAAAAAAAAAAGATACAAAAATGTCAAGGTGTTTCTGAAAGATGGTTTCATACAGAGGTTATCTGGATGATGCTCTCTTGTTCAAAGAACGCACCTGCTCCAAAGTAGCTTGAGAGAAGCTGTATTCCTCCAGGTTGAAGGTGTTTCACTGCATTTAAAGAGACTGACATTAGCTTCAAACTGTTTAGATACTATAAGATATAGGCCAAATAATTACATTTCCTTGAAAGATAAATTAAAGAAGAGTGCTGATACGGCTAATAAAAGATAGCAATGCGTGAACATGTTCAATTTCCTATAAACGCTCTCTAAAAAGCTCCTTGTATCCTATTTTAGTAATAACCTTTTGATTCTTTACATGTATGCTTTGGACTCCAAATAAGCTGCTGAGAATAATTTATTCTATATTTATATATCTATGGAGAAGTCCACTCCTTGCTGGCTCCCTTTTAACAGATCTCACACTTCTACATTCTGCAACAATAGCCATAAATGCACAGTGTCTCTGCAACTAGTTCAGAAGCCCCTCCTCAGTCGTGACTTGTTACACCTCAGCCCTCTGTGTTTTCCTTCGCTGATCTTCACTCAGTCCTCCTGTTGTTGCCTCTGTACATTTGCTCCTGGTACTTTGTCTTTTAGAAACAGAGAGAACCCAAAAGCTCACCTTGATACTCTTTGGGACAACATTCTTATAATTATCCTTCAATTCTAAGCACTGATATTACGGTAAGAAACAGCCCTGTTACCCCAGTTCAGTCCTGCAGGATGGAATAACCTGACTGATCTGTGGTTGGGCTTCCTTGTCAGCACAGGAAGAATCATGTGGACCAAATCCACATGATTTGTGGGTTTGGCCACAAACAAACCACTTCATTTCCTTTGAGACTGTTAAGACTATTCTGGTTGGGATTTTCCAAGTTTTGACTGATTATTTAATTGTTCTACTTGAAAGTGTATAGTATATATTCTACATGAAAATATGCAACCAATACATAAAGTCTTATTTATATATACCCAAACTTACCTGGCTCTAATTTGAAAAAGGCCCAAGATAGAGGGTGGACATCCTCCACAGGTAACTTATGCCATTAAGGAGGAATATCTGTCAGGAAGAAGAGTGAGCTTTATCACTAAGTTTCAGTGTGATAACACTGGGGAGGAATTAATAGGAAAAGTAAAATAATTTTTCATAGTGTTCTTTAAATAAAAATGTCTGATTTGATAGAGCATGAGTTGGTGTGAAATAACGTTCAGTCATAAAAAATGTTATAACAACAAAAATCTGGTTGCCTCTAATTTTATGTTAAAGATAAATTTTGAGAAATAGCTCTGATCAAGAATCTTTCCCACTCAGCCTGCACTTTCTTATTGTACTATATTTCTTACTCACTCTCAAAAAGCAAAGAATGTTTGCATTACTTTTCCCTCTCTCATAGGAGAGATTGAGATTTTTTAATCTCTCCTAAAACAATTAAAATATGTTGAACGCTCCTGCTAAAAAATAATGATTGACCTTCACCCCCCTTTCATGTTGCACAATCCAATAAACACTCTTCAGTCCTCATTTTCATACTTCTTAAAAGCATTAAATAAAATTGTACACATACTCCTTAAAACAAACATACTCTTTCTCTCTTACCTTCTGAGACAACCACACTTATGATTTTCCTTCTAACTCTCTAGGCCTGCACTGCTTAACAGAGTAACTACTAACTACATGTGGCTATTTAAATTTAAAGTAATTAAAATAAAATTTAAAATTCAACTCTTCATCCACACTAGCCACATCTGAAGTATTCAATAGCTACATACGTGTAGTGACTACCATTCTGGACAACACAGATAGAAACTTTTCATTATTACAAAAATTCTACTGGCCAGTGCTATTCTAGATACTCCTTGGTGTTTGTTGGTATGGTTGTGGTGGCGGTGTGGTGGTACTATCCAAACAGGAAGATTTATTGTCTTCCTCAATCCCATCTCAAAGCTGAGAGTTCCTGGGGTTCATCAAACTCTCTTGACTTCCTATCTCTCTTCTTGGCCTCAACATTCTCCAATTTTAATGGTCTTCTACATGGTAAAAATGCCTCACTTTGTTGCCAGACCAGATCTCAATCACCATTTCCTTTTCTTGTGAGCCACAGGTCTACATCTCTGTATTTTGGCAGCTCCACTTAGATATCTCTTTACATATTAACTCATGAGCTTTTGTTTCATCCTTCATATCTGTAGAATTTATTCTTGACCTAAGTTCTTTAAATGTGCTGTTTCCTAGAAACAGTGTCTGTTACTCCTGTTCTTCAGCTGACCAAACCCTGCTGTCTTAAAGTCCTACCTCAATGTCATATCCTCAATTTGCATTTTCATTTGCTTAATACCTTCACCTCCAAAAGAGAACTTCATCTATTTTGTTGACTGTTCAACACACAGCCTGCAGTCGATAATAGGTGTCCAATAAATATAATAAATATTATAAAAATAAATGAATAGAAGTAGTAAATCAGAAAATTCTGTTCATCTTTCAGTTAAATTCAGCCTCATTCTGCTATTCACAACGGTTTGATTATCATTACTTATATCCCATGGCTGACCACATATAACTTTAAAAGAAACATTGGGAGGATCAAATGATTACTCGATTGAATAATTCCAGACAGAGTAAATCCTTCTCAAGCATGGAAGTCTGTGTTACGGAGCTCTTGATACAATTTATATTCAGCAAAATCCTGTAGGTGAAAGCATTGTTTTCACTGTCTACTTTTTTAAATCATTAAAAAGTTGATAGCTTAATTTATCTATACTTTGTTCTTAATCTCCAAGCCATTCCACCATTTACACAGATACATATGAATGCACACACACACCATTCACTTTTTCTGAGGTCTAAAACACTCACTGAAAATAACTTTTTAGTTTTTACAACACATCCTAGCAATCCTCAACTTGTTTTGTGATGAACAAGCCCTCTCAGTCTTTCTCTTCCTGTTTAGACTCGCAGAAAACTAAATGATGCTAACACTGGAAAACACTGATACTTGTCACTCAAACCAAAAACATCCTTTACCTTTCCTGCCCAGCAGCCTGTGGGAAAAATACAAAATCTCTGTGTGGAGAGGTTCCACCTGAGTAGGTTCTTTCATTTTTTATTTCTAGCAAATAATCTTTACCAAACTTGTTTTTCAGATGTTGAATGCAACCAATACACCTAGTTCAGGGTTGATAAAGAAAGAAAAAATACTTGTCTCTGAATTTCTTCCTCAGTACTCACTGTAGAGTAAGGTGTTTAATTATACATCAGGGAGTTGAAGAGCATCAGCTGTTGATAGCGAACTGAAACTCTCTCTACAAGAACATATCAGTCCTGTGCTGGCTCAGGACAGGCACCTACCTACCTTAGCGTTCCTGACACCATCGTGGCCACATGGCCACACACAGCCTTAGCCTCTGACATGTAATGGGTGGTCAAGAGGGCACCCCACTCCTTGGTTATAACAGTAGCCCGAAGTGTCTGCCTAAAAATAAAGTAAAAGATTGTTCGCATTTAGAAAGTAATTTGGGAAAATACATAAATAGGAAAAAGCATGAAATCTAAAGAGAAAATTTTATGTTAGGATACAAGAAGCTTGTATGGTGAAACCCCATCTCTACAAAAAAGTTAAAAATTAGCCAGGCATGGTGGCACATGCCTGTGGTCCCAGCTACTCAGGAGGCTGAAGTGAGTGGATCACTTAAGCCCAGGAGGTTGAGGCTGCAGTGAGCTATGATTGCATCACTGCATTTCAGCCTTGGTGACAGAGCAAGACCCTGACTCAAGTAATACAATAAAATAAATAAATGAATAATAAATAAATTAGGCTACAAGAGAAAATCTTTGCCATAGAGAAAAAGAATAAAAATTGTGCTACATTACCTAAGGATAGTACCATATTAATAGGCTTCATAAAAAGAAGAGCATTGGAAAATATTGATTAAAATAATCCACTATTAGGGAAAAAAAAGTTGGAGTAAAAAATAGAGAAATATCACACCATATGACTTTCAATAACTGAAAAATGAAATGGAAAAATAAAATACAGGGGGAAGAGGAATAAGAGAAGAAAAATCCAATCAAATATAATCAGGAGTCTATTTGGGTCTTAAAATGTTTATTTTTTCCTTCCTGGAGGAATTTGAATGCTATATTAAATTTCACTGAATTATGTAATAGAGGATGTGCACATCAAAGGTTAAATGGAGCACAATTTAACAAACGTACACACAAAAAACCAACCTAGATGAATTCTATTGACTCTGACACTTAATATTCACTCTCCTTACCACATTTGCTGCTGCCCCTCGGGGTCCATCCCGGTGAATGGCTCATCTAGAAGTACCACTGATGGGTTCTTCAGGATGCTCAGCATGAAGCACAGCTTCAATGAGAGGAACAGCCCATGGGCACCCAGCCATGGGTGCACAGAGCAACCCCGAGCCTGGTCTATAACTTTCTCTTTATTCCCTCTGATAGAGTTTTCACGGGAGCCTTAAGTTGCTCCTGGAGATTGAGAGCTTCCACCAATCTGACAAAAAACAGTGTGATTATACATGAAGTGTACAGCAAATGGACCTATCTGAAATAACTACAGGAAGCCCTTAGCACTATTATTCTAGATAGTAAATTCAAGCTTCCTTAATATTTTTATAAATGCTAAATCTTATGATTTGGTTCTTATTCAGGTATTTCAAACATTTTATTTGCATGAAAATTTAAAGACATTGTTTATGATCTCCTTTTTTTAGATAATAGAGATTACATATTTTTCCCTTCTTTCAGCTACAAATTGTGAGAATTCTCTCTGTACCATGAAATACCAAGAGAGGCATCTTTTTTGCCTAGTCCTTTCACAGCTGCATTACAACTCCAGGTGCTCTTTCATTGTAAGCTCAGGCCACAGTGAGTTCTCCTGAGGGCAGTACCCCAAGAACTTGAGGCTGTTGTCACACTGTTGCATTACTGGCGCTCTGCTCCCTTGTAACACCACCTACGCAGGACAATGAATACCAGATCCACCTTTGGTTTTTGCTCCAATCTGCTCTACTAAAAGAGATAAAAGTGGCCATTAAGCTACAATATTTTTTGAATACTCAAGATAAATTTTATTTTTATTTATTTTTTTTGAGACGGAGTTTCACTCTTGTTACCCAGGCTGGAGTGCAATGGCACAATCTCGGCTCACTGCAACCTCCGCCTCCTGGGTTCAGGCAATTCTCCTGCCTCAGCCTCCCGAGTAGCTGAGACTACAGGCACGCGCCACCATGCCCAGCTAATTTTTGTATTTTTAGTAGAGACGGGGTTTCACCATGTTGACCAGGATGGTCTTGATCTCTTGACCTCGTGATCCACCTGCCTCGGCCTCCCAAAGTGCTGGGATTACAGGTGTGAGCCACCGCGCCTGGCCTCAAGATAAATTTTATAAATTCTTTCATCTATTTTTTGATATTTGATTTACTGATAAGAATAACAGAAGGATGTCATAAATATTTAAAACAAAATTTCCTTCACATGTCATGTACCACTCCTGCAGTTGGCTTTGTTTGTGCACCCAGTGATCATTTTAATGGAACTACTTTTACCAGCTCCATTGTGGCCTAGTTATCCTAAAATTTCACCTGGAAGAAAGAGTTAACATCAGTATTTGAATTTTCAAGGCTGACTAATCTAAAATTGCTTGGTTGGTTCCATAACAATTTGCAAACAAAATGAGTTCTTTTCAGAGACAGAATCTTGCCCTGTCACCTGGGCTGGAATGCAGTGGTGTAATCATTGCTTATTGCAGCCTCAATCTCCTGGGCTCAAGCCATCTTCCAGTATCAGCCTCTCAAGTAGGTGAAACTACATGCATGCATCACCACACCCAACTAATTTAAAAATTTTTTGTAGAGATGGAGTCTTGCTATGTTGCCCAGGCTGGTCTCAAACTCCTGGCCTCAAGCCAGCACTCCTCCCACCTCAGCCTCCCAAAGCACTACGATTAGAGGCATGAGCCACCACGGCCAGCCCAAAATGTTTCTAAAACAAAAGCTTAGTTAGCACCTTGAAAACTCCTGTATTACAACATTAATACAGAGAATTGGGGTCTTGCCATTTGAATTGGGACATGATTTTGAAGTAGAAAAGACTTATCTGCTGACATGTGAAGAAGTTTCATAATTACACATTAACCAGGAAATATGAACAGTCTCAAAGAATAAAAATTTGTCCCCTTTGTAGTCTTAAATCTAGAGAATAAGGAACATTACAACAATAGTAATAAAGAGAGCAATTACTCAAACCTTTTTTAACACAAAAGGAAACATTTCTGATGGCTATTTTCTTCTTTCCTGCTGAAAAGCAACTTTTCTTTGTTTCATAACATTCCTTGTGTAAACAGCTTGCAGTTATGGCTGGTTTCTGGAAAATATGACAAAGCATGATTTTCCTGTTAAATTTCAGATATTTTATGAATTAATGTTTTGTTTTCCATTTCCTAGTCTATAAACCTAACCAAATTTGATACCAAGCTGAAGAGCTTTAGCCCCTTTTTTCAAATAAAACACCCAAATGTATGTTCATAAATAAGGGCTACTTAATAAACTACTAATGAAATTAATTCCTAATTAAATACATTCCCTTTGCATTATGCTAGCATCTATCCTTGCCCTTTCCATTAATTTCATTCCCAGTTTATTCCATATTGATTTTCATGCATTGTAAATTCATTTGCTCTTGTTCATATGCTATTCAGTTATTAATATTACAAGTATACGATAATACAAAATGAAATTGTGACTTGAAAAATGTTGGATTTTGTTAAAATTAATTTTAAAATATCAGAGAACTTGTTGAATCAATCTGATGAATGAGGAGCTGGAAGATTAAGACCCACAGAAAACTGAAGAAGAAAAAAATAAAAGAATGAAAACAGGGTAATTACTTTTAAAAAGAATAATTTGAATATTAGCTACAAACAGACATATTAAAAAAACAAAAGCAACCTTTCAAAATAAAAACCAACATTCTATAGGGCAAACTAATTACCTGAGAATTTCATTAAGGGTCTAATCACTGTTGTCCACATCCTCCAAGTTTGGAGTAGTGAGTACATTTGCTGCTTTGACTCTTTCAGCTTGAAAATTTTCATCTTCTTCTTAGTGCTCTTCTGGATTGGGATGAATTTCTCTACTTTGTGGAGAGATTCTACAGAGGAAATAAAATAACATAAAAATGCAATTCTGGCTGTACAACAACTATCAAGAAAATGTAAACCCCTATAATTAAATTATTATCCTTTTTTTAAAAAGACTATAAAATGATTAATTTATTAACTACAAGATTCTTCCTGGCAGTAATAATACCTCCAGTAGCCAAGACCTTTGAAATCTTCTTTGACTATATCTTCTCTTTAAAACATTTATCCTGTCAACTGGTTCTCTCGCTTCTTTTAAATCTCTTAAATGTAGACATATGGGCATTTTAGTCTGTCACATCCAGATCATGACCACTTTCCTCATAAAATATCATCCTAATTGGTCTTATATTGAACCAGTTTTTACTGTACCTTCTACTTAGGGACCCATAATGGCCATAACCAGAAGAAAAGCAAGCTTTGATGCTTAACCACAACTTACAGAGATGTATGGGACAAAAACTTATCTTACCTAAAATCGGAACCTATGACTTAGAAACTAAATATCCCTGCGTCCAATCTAATTCTGTTTTCTTTTTCCAAAAACAGCACTATACAACATGCTTAGTCAAGGGCTGGGTGGTAAATCCATGTTAATAAACTGATGTTAAACATACTGTAATAAAGACTAAATATTTAAAACCACAGCAGAAGGATCACTTGAGGCCAGGGGTTTGAGATCAGCTTGAGCAATATAGCAAGATCTTGTCTCTATTTTCAAAAATAAAAATAAATAAAATAAAAATATAAATTTTAAAAGACTAAATATTTAAATTACATTCAGATCTCAATTACTATTCTCCCAACCTGAAACCCTGTCTCTATTTTCAAAAATAAATATAACTAAAATAAAATTATAAATTTAAAAAGACTAAATATTTAAATTACATTCAGATCTCAATTAATGTTCTTCCAACCTGAAAACTGGGTCTTTACTCATTATTTCATTTCCATACTTCATTTCCAGACACCTTATGATAAGAAGGACACAGTAGGTAACATTGCTTACCTGGATCAATAACGTGACATATCCAAGCAAAGCGAAGGAAGGCATTAAAATCATGCACAAAATTAAATTGGGTTTTTCACGTTGAGTTGACACCAGAATTGTGGATATACATATTAATATCTAGAAGAAAAAATCCAGAGATATTATAATTTTCTTAGTTATATTTGATATGTTAAGGTATTGCCTATGAATAACCTGTTATCCTGGGAGATAACTGTCATTTTCAACTTTGGCCTCACAGATAGAAATATTCTTAGGATGTCCTCTTTAGTAAGTATCAAACTCCACTGTAACTAAAACACAGGATCACAATAAGGTCTGACATAAATATCTTAACGACTTTGCATTACCCAGTAGGGATAAACGGCAACAATAAAAGAAGGCAATATAACATTATTCAATGAGTTTATTATAACTAATCTTAATATGTTTTTGGTACAAGGATACAGTGAAGAATTAACTGATGATACGATTTGGGAACTTAAAAGACAAAATAAACTTTGAGGTTGGTGTTTATTGCCATATCTAGGCAGTAAGAGAAATGTCAGAATTATTAGTCTTGATATCCAAGGTAGGAATATTGAACAGTTTAGAACATTCCCAGAGGTAAATAATATGAACGTCACTTAAAGGGCAGCCCATATCGCCACTCAGACTGTTAGTAGTTTCCTAAAATGGCTCTCTGGTTCCAGTTCTTCCACCATTCAAAATTCATATTACATTCTAAAGAGTGTATACAGTGGGCCCTTGAACAGCATGAGTTTGAACAGCATGGGTGCAATTATAGGTGGATTTTTTCCATAAATATGTTAGAAATTTGGGGGAAGATTTGTGACTATTTGAAAACCTCACAGATGAACCACATAGTCTACATGTACTGAAAAAATTAAAGAAAAGTTAGGTATATCATAAATGCATAAAATATATGTAGATATTAGTCTATTTTGTCATTTACCACTGTAAATTATAAACAAATCTGTTATAAAAAGTTAAACTGTATCAAAACATGCACAGAAACACATACCATACATGTTGCCATTAGCAATCAAGAAAAATGTAAACATAAAGATACAGATTTAAATCATGACTGCATAAAATTAACTGTAGAATATGCTGTACCCTTGTAATAATTTTGTAGTCAACTCCTGTTGCTACTGTGAGGAGTTCAAGTTTGCAAATACTCCCTTAAAATGCTGTGTGAGGTTCCTTACTCTCAAGCAAATGGCATATCTCAGAAAAAATGACCTCTCATGGTTCTTGCAGATTTTCATTGTGTTTAGTGCAATACTGTAAACTTTGAATAATACCATAAAACCTATAGGAATTTCCACTAGTGATTCTGGAAGTTCTCCCAAGAAGCAGAGAAAAGTCATGACATTACAAGAAAAAAGCTGAATTGCTTGATATGTAACATAGATTGATACATAGATATGTACTATAAATTGCAGTTGCCTGCCATTTCAAAATAAATAAATCCAGTGTAAGGACCACCGTAAAAGAAGAAAAGGATATTTATGCATCTGTCACTGTAGCCATACCAGGAGGCACAAAAACCTTGCACTTTTTGTGAAATGCCTTTCTATCTCATATTGAAGATCCAACATTTATACCTACAGTCTTTAATACAATTTGATAAAAAAAGTGAAGTCATTATGTAACAACTTAAAGAAAATGTGAAAGATCTAAAGCTGGAGAATGTAATGCCCTCAAAGGATGCTTTGATAATTTTAGAAAGCCATTTGGCTTAAAACATGTCAAGATAACAGAGAAAGCAGCTTCAGCCAATCAAGATGCAGTAGACAAGCTCCCAGATACTATTAATAAAAATTGTTGAAGAGAAAATATATCTACCTGAACATGTTTTTAATACAGATGTAAGTGCCCTATTCTGGGCGGAAAAATTCCACAAAGGACATTGATTAGTAGGAAAGAGAATTATGTACCAGGATTTAAGGTAGAAAAGGACAGGCTATTTGTGCAAATGTAGTTGGATTGATGATCAGTACTGCTGCTATCTATAAAGCTGCTAACATTCAAGCCTTGAAGGGAAAAGATAAACACCAACTGCCAGTCTTTTGGTTATACAACAAGAAGACCTAGACAAAGACAGCCCTTTTTCTGGATTGGTTCCATTGATGCTTTGTCCCTAAAGTCAGCAAGTACTTTTAAAGTTCCTTTTAAACTGCCTTTTAAAGTTCTTTTGCTATTGGACAGCACCCTTGGTAACCCAGAACCACATGAGTTCAACACCGACAGCAACAAAGTGGTCTGCTTGCTCCCAAACACAGCATCTCTAATCCAATCTCTAGATCAGGGGTCAAAAGAACTTTTAAGACTCATTACACACAATACTCTATGGAAAGTATTGTCAACATTATAGAAGAGAACCCTGATAGAGAGAACATCATGAAAGTCTGGAAGGATTCTACCATTGGAGATGCCATCATTGTTACAGGAAGAGCTTTGAAAACCATCAAGCCTGAAACAACAAATTGCTGCTGAAGAAAATTGTATACAGATGTTGTGCATAACTTCACAGGATTTATAATAGAACAAGGAAATAAAAAAGAGATTGTAGATATGGCAAATAGGGTGGGGTGTGAAGGGTTTCAAGATATGGATCTTGGAGAAATTCAAGAACTAATAGACATCACACCAGAGAAATTAACAGAAGACAATTTTATGGAAAGGAAGGTTTCCATTGCCAGAGGATGAGAAAGAACAAGTAGAAGAAGCAGTGCCAGAAAACGAATTGATGTTAAACAATTTGAAAGAAGGATTCTGATTATTCAAGACTGCTTTTGACTTATTTTATGACATGGAATTGTCTATGATATAGGCATTGAAACCAAAGCAAACAGTAGAAAAGGATTGGTACTATATAAAGACATTTTTGGAGAAATAAAAAAGCAAAAAGTAAGACAGAAATTGTATTTCTGTAAAGTTATACCAAGTGTGTCTGCCTGTCTCTCCTGCCTCCCCTTCTACCTCTTGCACCTCTTTCACCTCTGACACCCCTAAGACAGCAAGACCAACTCCTCCTCTGCCTTCTCTTCCCCCTCTCTTCATTCTTGACAAGAATGAAAACCAAGAATGATGATCCACCTCTACTTTCAAGAATGAAAGAAAGTAAATATATCTTTATGACTTTCTTAATAACATTTTCTTTTCTCTAGCTTACTTTATTGTGAGAATATAATGTATAATACATATATAAAATATGTGTTACAGAACTATGTTATCAGTAAGATTTCAGTCAACAATAGGCTATGAGTAGTTAAGTTTTGGAGAGTCAAAAGTTACACATGAATTTTCAATTGCATGGGTTAAGGGGGATTGGTGCCTCTTATTCTGACATTATTCAAGGGTCAAATATATGTTGATTTGAACAGGAATTATTCTTTTTTATATTTCATTGAATGTAAGCTCCTGATTACAGAAATTTGCTTTGTTCATGGTTATATTTCAAGCAAGGTATCTGGAACACAGGAAAATACAATCAATATGAATGAATGAATAAATATTGAGAAGGGAAAAGAATAAGGAAGATTTCTATTGTTCTGTTTTTATTCAACAAATAATCAAAAAGGATGCATAGTAAGAGTCCAGTTTATACAAAACACTTTGTTAAATAGTATTGTAATTACTGTAGTTACAGGAATAAAAGTGGAGGAAGAAAAGGAAGATGATATGGTTTGGCTCTGTGTCCCCAACCAAATCTCATCTTGTAGTTCCCATAATTCCCATGTGTTGTGGGAGAGACCCAGTGGGAGATGATTGAATAAAGTTTATGGCAGAAGGAAGAATAAATATAGAATGCAGAAGCAGAAACAGGAAGTGTTTGATTACTCCTTACAATGTATTGTTGTGGCTATCATTGCTTCCCACAAGAAATGGTTAATGGAAGACTTTTTCTTTTTCTTTTTTCTTTTTTTCTTTGATGAGTAAAACAAAACGGATGGGGTAATTACTGTAGTAAGATGACAAAAAGAAATAGAATGAAGATGAAAGAAGAAAGATGTTCAAAGATACATTCTTCACTTGCATTGTTAGATTTAGAAAATCTAACAATTTTTATACAATACTGACGATATATTGCTATATATTTTGTTAAAGCAATACCTTTAATAATTACAAAGACTATGGCCACTAAATCTTTGAGGAGATTCTGAAATATACACAAAATTCTTAAACACTGTACTTTTTTTTTTTTTTTGGCACCACACTGTTTTATTTCAAACTGCAAACAATATAAAGAGGTAAGGACTTCTGACACCAAACCATGCAAGAAGTAACAGAGAAAAATATTAACAACAAAAAGTAAATCATTAAAAAATCAAACAAGTACTTCACATTTCACAGCAGTGCTTTGGCAGTACTGGCAAGCATTTCTGATCAATTTCTTCCAACAGCAGGGATATGAAGAAACCCCCAGATCTTAGCAAAAGTATAACCACATTTTCTTCCCAATAGTTTATACTCCCAAGTCATTCCATACTACACCGCTCCACTCCACTCCACTGTACTTTTCTAAGGAAATATTGTATGAGTCAACTGTCCATACATCAAGTCAATATATAATGTGTTGGATACCATGAACTTATATATACAAAACAGATACTTCTAAATGCCTAAAATAAAGAAGCAGACGGTATCTGTGAACTGGAAGATTCACTATGTAAAGATATCATTTCTCCCTCAAAGTAATTTATAGATTCAATACAATCCCAATTAATGTCACTTCTTAAGGAATTTGACAAGCAGTTTCTAAAAAGTGCATAAAAATACAAAGAATCAAAAATAGTCAAGACGCTTAAAAAAGAACAAGGTGGGAAGATTTGCTGTCTCAAATAAAGCTACCATAACTGAGACAGTGTGGTGTTGATGTATATACAGAAAAACAGATTAATAGAAGAAACCAGAAAGGCCAGAAATAGTCTTAATCAATAACAAAGGTAGCACTGCAAAGCAGTGAGATAATGATATGGACAAGTGGATATATAAATATGATACATGTCAAAAATATGTATATTTATATATACATATAAATAGTGTTTCTTCCATATGTACAAGAAATTTTTCTGAAGGAATAAACAATATAAATTGAAATAAATTCAGGGTTTCATCAGCTTATTTTATACACATTGTGTATATTTCAGAATCTCCTCAAAGATTTAGTGGCCATAGTCTGTAATTATTAAAGGTATTACTTTAACAAACTATATAGCAATATATCTACAGTATTGTATAAAAATTAAGTTACATTTTCTAAATCTAACAATGCAAGTGAAGACTGTATCTTTGACTATCTTACATCTTTTATCTTTATTCTGTTTCTTTTTGTCATCTTACTACACTAATTATCCCATCTATATTGCTTTACTCATCAAAAAAAAAAAGTCTTCCATCAACCATTCCTTCTGCGAAGCAATGATAGCAACAGCAATGCATTGTAAGAAGTAATCAAACACTTCCTGTTTCTACTTCTGCATTCTATATTTATTCTTCCATCTGCTACCAACTGTATTCTACATTCACCGCTTTATAAAACTGCAGTCTCAAAAGTCAGTTGTAGACATCTGTATGTAGCAATAAGGTATAACAGATACCCTAAAGCAGGCATCCCCAAACTACGGCCCGCGGGCCACATGCGGCCCTTTGAGGCCATTTATCCGCCCCCCCCACCCTGCCGCACTTCAGGAAGGGGCACCTCTTTCATTGGTGGTCAGTGAGAGGAGCACAGTATGTGGCGGCCCTCCAACGGTCTGAGGGACAGTGAACTGGCCCCCTGTGTAAAAAGTTTGGGGACGCCTGCCCTAAAGGGTCTTACCCATACTGTACAATTAAATTTGGGAAAATTAAAACAAGTGTCCTTTAAATATACCGCTAGTTTCAAGGGGAAAAAAAGTGAGGAAATTCTTCAAGGACAAAAAGCCTGAAACCCAACTTGGACCATTAAGTAAACACAAAATCTGCTTGGGCTGAGGACAAATCTCCATATCAGCCCACGGATTTGGAAGACATGATTTGGGTTCTCTTTAAAGTACTTCCCTGCAAAGACTTTGGAGAGACTAAAATGAAACCCTTTTGATGGGAGTTCCTTGCAAATCCCATATTGAGGCATGATACTCTAAGTTGGCTTATACAACCTTAGATGGATTTTATACTGCACTTCTCACAAAGATAATTGAAAAAATTTTGAGGATGAAAACATCCCTAATATAGAGTCTTAGGAGTCCCACACTTTAAAGTCAACCAAATATGAGCTCCTCTTCCCAAGAACAACAAAAAAATACATAAAACATACAAGGCAATAAGCACTAGATGACTTTTGATACTAGAATTATCAAATAACAAGTGGAAATATTATTTCCAATGAAATGTTTAAATAAATCAAATATGAAATACAGAACAATAGCAAGCAACAAAAGATTGTGAGAAATAATCAAGCATATTTTAAATAGAACCAAAAAGAGATTTGGAAAACAAAACTGAAATTTTATGTAGTCAATGAGTAAAGATAATTGAGATGCAGATGAATTTAAAACAAGTGAATTGGAAGAAACATCTAAAGCTTTCCCAAGAAGGCAGCAAGGACAAGGACATGGAAAATTGGAATGAAATGCTAACAGATGTACAGAACAGTGTGAAAATCTCAGAGGCAATACTTGAAGTGGTATTGGCTGAGAATTTCCCTAATCTGACGACAGAAATGAATTTGAATGTTCAGAAATGAATGTTTCTAGGTTTGGATGTCTATTTTTCTTTATTTTTACACAATTTGTACAAAATAAAGATAAACAGAAGTCCACACCTAGAAACATTCTAATGAAGTAAAAAAAAAAAAAAAATTAAAGTTAAAGGTTAGTCAATGAGAGAGCCTCTACAAAGGATGGCAACTGACTGATAGCAGACATCTGAACAGTAAAAATGTAAGCAAGAAGAGAGTGAATTTTCAAAGTGACAAGAGAAAATAATTGTCAACCTAGAAATGCAAATGCAGCTAAATTATATTTTAAGAATGGGGGTGAAAAATGATTTTTTTAAAAACTAAGAGTTTATAGCTAACTGACCTGCTTAAAAGAATATATAAATGATGCATTTTGGGAAACAAACAAACAAAAAAAGATGACAGATCTCAGATCTCAAAATGGTGGGAAAAAAAAACTAAAATCCAAGTATGAATAGTGAACAAATAGATTGATTTAAAATGTACACAAATCTTTTTTAAGTTCTTAAAATGTTAATAAAGATGCTTATTTGAGGGATTAAAAAAGAAAACCAAAACACTAGACAATAGCATGTGAGTAGGGTAAGAAATTATTAATAATAAAATCCCCCAAATATGGTGTTGGAAGTAATCAGGATATTCATTTACTTTAGGCTTTGTTAGGTTTAGTATTTTAAAATATTTTCAGGGGTGTTATGGGCTGAATTTTGCCTCCCCAAAACATATATGTTTAAATCTTAACCCCCAGTAGCTCAGAACATGACTATATTTAGAAATAGTCTCTAAATGGGTAATTAAGTTTAAAGGATGCCAGTGAGGGAGACCCTAACCGAACATGACTATTGTCTTTATAAGAAGGGGAGACTGGGACACAGACACACCCCAGAGGAAGACCATGAGAATACACTAGAAGAAGATGACCCTCTATAAGCCCATAGGAGAGGTCAACCCAGCCAATAGCTTGACCTTGGACTTTTGGTCTCTAGAATTGTGAGAAAATAATTCTGTTCCTTAAGCCACAAAGTCTGTAGTACTTTATTACAGCAGCCCTAGCAACCTAATACAAAGTAATAAAATACAGCTTATGACTTTCAAACCAGAAAAGAGAAAAATGTGGAATAAAAACAAATTTAAACAAACAAGAAAGGCAAGAAAGAAGGGAAATCACACAGGGCCATCACATATATAAAGCAAAAAGTAAAATAGTGTAACTTCATGTATATCAAAAATCACAATAAACTCATTACATTAAAATCAGGTTGTCAGATTGAATTTCAAAACAGCAAATAAAATCCAACCGAATTTGTTTTAAAAGAGACAGATATTAAAGCATAAGAACAATAAAAGGTTAAAAGTAAACAAACATGGCAAAAAAAAGATTGATCAAGCAAATACAGAACAAAAGAAATCTGCTATATCTATATTAATATGAAACCCATTTGACTTTATGGCCAAAAACCATAAGAATAAATAGGGTTGGTGTATAATCATTCTAGACTTCAATGCACCCAACAAAATAGTCTCAAAATATACAAAGCAAAATTGGATTAAATTAAAAAAGTGAAACTGACAAGACTACCTTTATAATGGGATTACAAGAGAAAGATAAAGATCAATGACTAACACCAATGGTTAAGAAGACATTACCCTTGGCTATAACATTTGACCACTGTTGTACAACCAGTGATAAAACTGGCCCAAGGAATTATGTGATTAGCTGTCACAGGGATGGGATTTGGAGGTTTGGAGGCAATTTAGTAGCCTTTAGGATTTCTGCTGACATACTGAATTCTCCAACTGGTTATATTTGTGTATTCCTGCTCATACTAAATCCAACTTTTAGATACTACTCACAAAGGCTAACCAATATAACTGTAACAGCTCCAGTGAAGTACAACTTTGGTCCCTTTACCCTAATCCCTCCACACAGTCCACAGAAAGAGAAAGGGAAATCCAGAAGAAAAAAAAAAGTCAAAGTACGGATCTTGCTTCCTTTCTTACAGCTGATCCCCAAACTAAGGGCATACCTGAGATGAGCCCGGGCAGAGTTTTATATTGCTTATGAAAGTTATGATTTGGACTTGACCAATATTTTAGATTTTTAGTTCTTTAAGTGAATCTTATTTAACAAAATTGGGCTGTTTTAATATGTGAAATCAGCTAGTAATAGGGAAGGAGATGCAATAGCGTATGCCTGAAGTAATAAGTAAATTATTTATTAAGAAAACAATTTCTTACTTATTTATGTTATTAGTCTATATAGCCACCTATTATGCTTGTCGTTCGCTTGTTTTTCAAGAATAATTATTTGAGAGGAAAACCTCACTGAGTTCAGTGGCCTGGGTTTAAGTCTGATTCTTTTCAGTTTTTCCCACTTTGTAAAATAAAGAAACTGTCTCAAATGATCTAATCTTTTAGCTGTGACATGCCATGGTTTCTACAGATATTTTGCTTCTTTCCAAAGAAACAGAGTTCTAAAAGAGAAACCTCATAGAACAAATGGGAAATAAAGGAAATAAAATGAACAAAACATTCTGAAACCAAAAACATGGTACAACATTAATGAAAGTACAAAAGAAAAACACAAAAAATCCTCCATTCTCTTCTAAGCAATGTATTTATACTTAAATTTACATTTTTTTTTCCCAGCTGAGAACCTAGAGGGGTAGGAGGAACATCTTTTTCCCCCACCTACAGCAGTGTTTTAAAGGGATTCCTTTATTCTTGTTTTCCTTTTACAGCTGCCTAGTGTCTCATTGTATAGATGTGCTCCGTGGACATTTTCTTTCCAGGCCTTTGTAAGCAAAGAGCAATTCATTACCTTTACAAAGCAATGTTCATGCATGCAAGGATATCTGTAACACAAAGAAGTGGGTTTTCTTTTTTTTTTTTTTTTTTTTTTTTAGAAGTGGGTTTTCTTTTTTTTTATTTCCTTAAATTTACATTTTAAAAAACTTTAAGAAAATTTAATATAAATGTGTATGCATGTATACATACTTATAATAAACAACCCAAAAGACCAAAAGCCATTACTTTTTTTCCACTTCCAAAAGATGAATGAAAATATGTACGTGAGGAATATAAGAGAGGCTGCACAACCAATTATGCATACCACCTGCAAAGAATAAGGATCAACAGCAAGATTAGAAATGGCAGGTCATAGAGGGAAAGAGGAGGAGAGAGAATGCAGTCATAAAGCTGCCTAAGGCAATTTTCTTATTTTCTTGCATACTACATGCCTTTTGCTAATGACAAAATGTTCATGAAAATAAACACATATTAATATTCAAATGCAAGTCAAGGACCAACAGAAGCTAACAAAAGTGTCTGGACTAGCATACAGGAAGAGGAATAAGTGACAAAAGAAAAACTCACATGAATTTTATAGAATAGTAGCATTAAATGGCAGACTAAAAGAAGTGTAAAAAAGAGGGATGCATTTAAAAAGACAATTTTGTAGCTTAGGAAACTGAAACAGTCACAATAACAATAGGGGAACCTTACATCTACTTTATGAGGTAGAAAAAGCAAGTATTAAAATCACAAAATTTTAAAAATAGGACTATTACAGATTATCTGCTTGCAGTTCCCATCTTGCAGAAGAGAAAGTTGTGCCATAACGGTAATAAACAGTGCACAGCCTGACTAGTTATCCAGTCTACCCACTCATTTATCCATTCAACAAACATTTATAGAGTTTCTGCTCTGTGCAATGCATCATCCTTTGTGCTAGAAATAAGTTAAGTATAATTATTACCCTCAAGAAGTCCATATCTGAAAAACAATGACAAACTCAGTTCCATTAAAAAATAAATTAGGAGGGTATTTAAGCATTAAAGCATCTGCTGAAAAGTCCTGGATGACATTAGAAAGAGGTTGCTTTCTTTTAAAAAAAGGCAAGACAACATCAATTCTATAATGAAAGTAAATAATTAAGGCTAAATAAAGGCACAATTAACTCTGGCAGTATTGGGAAACAGCTGAAATTATATTAGATCTGACTCTTGAGAAATTACTAGGACTAAGTTTTGATTATATTTTCCTTATTTTTGCTCTGAACTGGTAGTACCTTGCTATTATCTTCTCAAAAGACACTGTATTGTTTTCTATTAGATAGTTTCTATACTTAACAATTAAATCACCCTATCTCATTTGCAGAAAACTAGAGTTTGCATTATACAGTATTTATTTCTTATTGTGCAATTTTCCAATAAAACCTCATTCTCTAAAACCACTATGCATATTCTTGCTAACATCCACATGATTTCTATAATTTTTCCTTTTTTATCTATCATAATCAAACACACCAGTTAGAAATTATTTGATGGTTTAAAAAGGATAACTAAATTGTGTCTGATTAAAAATTGCACTTCACAAATATAAAGACACCAAACCCAAAAAGGCACTGCAGAATTTAAAATGATGAAGAACAATAGAACTATTAAATAATCATAATTTGGGGATTGGATCCTTTTTTTTTTTGGAGACAGTGTTTTCTTCTTGCTGCTCAAGCTGGAGTGCAACGGTGCCACCTCGGCTCACTGCAACCTCCACCTCTTGGGTTCAAGCAATTCTCCTGCCTCAGCCTCCCAAGTAGCTAGGATTACAGGTGCCCACCACTATATCTGGCTAATTTTTATATTTTTAGTAGAGACAAGGTTTCACCATGTTAGTCAGGCAGGTCTCGAACTCCTGACCTCGTGATATGCCAGTCTTAGCCTCCCAAAGTGCTAGGATTATAGGCTTGAGCCCCCTTGCCTGGCTGGACTGGACTATATTTTATCATAATCCCTTTATGGTGGAGATATACATATACATATATGGGTGCATATGTACACATACACACTTTTTTGCATTTGCATTAATCCGTGCATATGTCTTATATTCATCTAATTCTCCAGGGAAATCTGATAATCTGACATGGAATTAAGGATTTAGGTTTGAGGTATCTCTGGCAGTCTTCATTTCCAAGCAAATCCATTCATTGATTTCAGTAAATATGCACTGAGTACCCAGTAAGTTGTAGTTGGTAAATCAAAGTCAAAATTATGAGTTTTCAACAGTCCTGTTATTTTTTTTCTCTATTATTTTACATTTTTGCAGTGCCCTTTTGGATTTGACTCTTCTAATATTCTGTGTTGGGCTGCGATTTTTGATCACACAAGATTTTAAACTAGAGGCGTGAGGCCAGCCATAAAACATAACTCTATAGTATACCGAGTGTTAATAAATGCAATGAAAAAAATAGATCAGGATAAGGGGAAGTGATAGGTTACATGCAACTTACTAAAAAATTATATATTTAAATTTTTCCATAAAACTTTTGAATTTTAAAAATTTAATTAGACTAAACATAAAAGTACTTGAAAGATTCTTGATCTTTTAGAATAAGTAATAGCAAACATGTATTTGAATGCTTCCTCTTTATAAGAGTGTAAGCTCCATGTGGGTGAGACTTTTGTCTTCTCTGTTCATGCTGTATTCTTGACATCTAGAAGTACCAGAAAACAGTACACTCAGAAAGTAGTTATTGAATTAATTTAAATATGTATTTATACGTAAATACATATATGCCATGCTGTGTTGTAGGTACTCAGTAAATTCATTTAACTTTCATAATAATTATATAAAGTAGATACTATTACACTCCCTGTCTTGCAGATAAAGACACAAAGGCAAGGAGTAGCTAAGAAATTTGCTATTAAGTGGAAGAAGCAGGATTTGAACTCAGGTGGTATAGGCTCTAGAGCCCTCATCCTTTGTTACTCTGCTGTGTTGCCTCTTATATAAGTCAATACTCTACTTACATGAGAAAATGAGCTGCTCTCCATTTGAATAAGCTCTGTGAAGTTAAAAATTCCAATAAGGGCATTGCTAATGATTCCCATAAGAACAGGAAAACAATCATATTTCTTGGTATTACATGCAACTGAAAACCTGCAATCCTTAAAAAAAAGAGTACACAAATAGAAGTTCTAAGTTCCTAGAGTAAATACATTTATTGGATATTTTTTATATTGCCAGAGTGGAGTTCGGATGAGAAGGAGAATACTAATTTTTCTTTGACACTTCTGCCTTCTTTGAATTGGTACAAGAATGCATTATTTTTGTAATTCAAGTGACTTGTTTTGTACATGAAATGGATTAACATTCACTCGCATGGAAAGATGACATTTTATGTGACAAAGTTTCAAACCTCCTCTAATATTATGACAAGTTAGAAAATATAAGTTTCCTATAGTTCAAAATATTAAGATGTGGCAAAAACAAAACAAAACAAAAAACAAAAACAAACAAACAAACAAACAAAAACCCTCATTATAAAATGGTACATGGAAGCAAACATACCTTCTGGTCGCCAGACACTATGATGGCTCCATTGCAGGAGGGATCGTCTGAGCCATTTCTGTTTCTAAAGTCATCTATTTCCAAAACTATCCTGATGCTTCAGTGAATGCACAAGGTCTTCAATATTTGATCCTAATATAGTCAATGAAAGGAAGGCAACAAGAAAAACAAAAAGCATTACATCAAAGTCAAAGCTTTAAATAATAATGATTTTCAGTCATGTTAAGAAAACCCCAGAATAGCTCAGTAAAGAGCCTTGTTCTTCAGGAGTATGATATTATTCATTCTGAGGCTAGGACATTTAGTTCCATTTACCATCTTTAATGTAATGGACTCCTTTATTCCTTTCAGAAATATATTCATTTATCTCATAATTTTCACCAGATAAAAAGAGTTTATGAAAATAAGATTATAATTCTCACAGAAAGAAATTTTGCTAGTAGTGACTTTTATAAACTTTATCAGAACCATGTAATATTTATAATTATGAATAATACATACAAAATATACCTCATGACCCAGGCTTGTTCTAGTAATCCTATCAACCTGAAATGGCTGTATCTCACTAACTTTGCAATGATATTTAAAGTACTAGTAACCCATTCAAAATATCTTTATGAAATTAAGTTAACTTGACATTTGCCATTGTGCCAATTATTTTCCTTGACTTGAAAATTAACCCAGCAGAGACGGAAAGGAAGTCACATTGGTCAGAGGGAGAAGTCAAGCTATGATGTAGCCTCTACAGTCTGAATCAACTACCCCCCACCAAGGGAGCTCTGAATTCAAAATGATCCATCAGGCAGAGAATCCACAGACCCTTTGAAAGAGGCGGCTTGCAGCTGCAGGCTCCATTGAGAAGCTGAACACATCCTCATTGAGGAACCTGAAGGGCCAGATCACAGGAGAAGGATATTACCTTACCTGGAGCTAAGATGAGTTTAGAAAGCCAAGCAAAATACAGGGGTAGAGGAAGCAGTGGGAAGAACCCTGTGGGTACTCTCAGTCCCCAAGGAAGCCATTTTTGACTTTGTCTCACAGGTTGGGGACGGCTGCCAGTGGAAATGGGGAAAGACCATAGGGAGAAAGAAACTTCCAGCTGAACTTTGTAACAATTTCAACCAAATGCAAAGTTTCCTGGACAGAATCTTGGGGAGGGGATGATCAGGGAGTGCAGCTACGAGCAGAGAAGCCATGGCAGGCAGAGAGGCACAAAACCTGAAAGCTCTGCTTGCTTTCTCAAAGGGACTCTTGTAGCATGGAGAGAGCTCTCAGTTCTGCTCACCAACTGCCTGGAAACAGACTCAGTGCTGTTGTGGGGGTATGATGGGAGTGAGACCACCTTTCTGGCTATATGGGAACTAAGTGAGGCCTGTCACTGCCAGCTTTCCCCCACTTCCCTGGCAACTGGTATGACGCAGCAGAAGCAGCCATAATCTCCCTGGGAACATAACTCCAAAGGCCATGCCCCACAGCAGCTACAGTAAGCCCTGCCCAAGCACAGTCTAAGCTCAGACATACCTAACCCTTTCTTTACCCACCCGGGTAGCCAAAGACAAAAGATATCATCTCTTGGAAGCTCTATGGCCCCACCCACCACCTGAGAAAACTGAATACTTATCCAGGCCACCCTAGGGCAAGCTTGTATCCTCCCTACACTACCATAGCTGACGCTCTCTTGAAAGTGCAACCTCCAGGATGGAGGTTGACCAACACTGTTCCAGCACACTAAACAAAACTACAACCAAGGACCCTCACAGAGTCCACTTCATTCCCCTGCTACCACCACCAGAACAGGTGCTTGTACCCATAGCTGTGAGACCTGAAGACAGATCAAAAAATAATAGATGTTGGCATGGATGTGGTGAAAAGGGAACACTTTTACACTGTTGGTGGGAATGTAAACTAGTAAAACCACTACGGAAAACAGTGTGGAGATTTCTTAAAGAACTAAAAGTAAGTCTACCATTTGATCTAGCAATCCCACTGCTGGGTATCTATGCAGAGGAAAAGAAGTCATTATATTAAAAAGATACTTGCACACACATGTTTACAGCAGCACAATTACAACTGCAAAAATACAGAACCAGCCCAAGTGCCCATCAATCAATGAGTGGGTTTAAAAAATGTGGGTTTAAAACACACACACCATCGAATACTACTAACCCATAAAAGAAATGAAATAATGGCATTTGCAGCAACCTAGATGGAGTTGGAGACCATTATTCTAAGTGATGTAGCTCAGGAATGGAAAACCAAACATTATATGTTATCGCTCCTAAGTGGGAGCTAAGCTAGGAAGATGCAAAGGAATAAGAATGATCCAATGGACTTGGCAGACTCAGGGGTAAGGGTGGGACAGGGTTGAGGGATAGAAGACTACACATTGAGTATAGTGTACACTGCTCAGGTGATGAGTCACCAAAATTTTAGAAATCACCATTAAAGAACTTAATCACTTAAACTTAGAAATCACCATTAAAGAACCTTCTTCCTATCAGCCTCATATTTCATAGAAATGAAATGCATGTAACCAAACACCGCCTGTTTCCCTCAAACCTACTGAAATAAAGATAATACAAAATAAAAAATATTTGGAAATAAAATTAACCCATCAGTTTCCTTCATTTGAATATGGAGCAAGATGGAGAGATACGATTTTTGTTTTGAATTGTCTCTCAGGTATGTGCTTCCTAAAGATCTTTGATAATAAAAAAATTGACACTAAATTTTAGCCCTGTTTCTCACCTGTATTATTAATGATTAATAGGATTGTAAGAGGAATCTTCGGGATTTGTTCCAGAGAAAGGAAATACATACTGGGTGAAAACTACCAACAATGAGTTTCACGAGTTACTTTATATATTATCTTCTCCAGAATGATGGAGATAAAAGCAACTCCAAGTACTAGTAACCTAAGTTAAACAAAATTATAACATGAGTCTGAAGCAATTTTCCTCTGATTATTTAAGTCACAAAGATGTTATATAAGTGCTAGCTATGAAAATTCCACATGCATTTGTGGTGTTTAGTTAGATCAAATGAAATATACAGTGACAGTAAACTGAAAATTGGATCAAAAATGGTACATAATTTGTATCACACTGGAAGATATTCAAGGGTACCAGCATCAAGAGAAAAGGTGGAATCCAGGGGCAATCCTCTGTAGGTATGCTGGTTTACCAGGACAACATGGGAAATAATTTTATGAGATAATGGAGGCCTCAGATTGCCTGCTTGAGTACTTTTGATGAGATAGAGGCCCTATTTTACACTGCAACCTCAAGCTTGCTATGTGCACAATTGCAAGTAAAATTTTAACTTTCTTCAATTGTTAGTTTACAAATATTTTAATTTTAATGAAACTAAATGCAATATTTAAAATACTATTTTTATATCCTAGAACTCATTCAACCAACTCAAATTGCAGATGAAATGCTTCCAAGCAATCTTTGTTTCTCTAATAAGCATGAGTCCACTCTGCAATGACTACTTTCCCATCAGACTTCAGACTCTACCTCCTTCTTCCTATCAACCTCATATTTCATAGAAAAAAAAATGGCGTCTTTAGGACAGAAACTCCTTCATCTATCACTGCCAAAAGGAAAAAAAAAAAACATATCCACAGATTCAGTCATCCTCTCATTCTTTTATTCTGTTGAAGTAGATAACAGATCTTTGCTCCTAACAAAAAGATCAGTCCTTGTCAATATTGAGCCTAATCCAAACTCTCCCTACTCTTGTGTATCTCTTGTTCATTATAAAATCAACTTTCCTTCCAACTTCACATTGCCTTTTAGCTTCTGCTCTTTCTACTGCCCTCCATATAGTCGTAAAAGAGTGTTCTACTGTCAGACCTCTTGATAAAATCTTTAATAACTTCCCTTTTGCCAAAGGATGCTTTTGTTTCTCAACCGTTATTAGTCCTCCATATTTTCTAATCTTGTCCCAAATGTAACCATTTCAATGAAACCAACACCAACAAACCTATTTAGAATTGTAATGTACCTCTAACTCCATCATCCCTCTCTATCCCCTTTTCTACTCTATTTTTTATAACCTGTCATGTAAGTTATTTAGTTCTATATTCAGTATTTTTCCTCTTTTCGCCCAACCAGATGTAAACATCATGAAAGCTGGGATCTGTTCCTTTTGTGTTCACTAATATAACCAAAGCTCCTAGAACAATGCCTAGTGTATAACAGGCTTCAATAAAGATTTGTGATATAAATGAAAAAGTTTAAAAGCCTTACCAATTTTGTTTACAATAGTAGCAAAACTGTGCCCCAAAGAGTTAAAGAAACCAATGACTAGCAGAAATTATTGAGATTGCAGGGTGTCAGACTGAAAGAAGAAGAAAAAAAGAAACAGTTTGTTGAAACACTGAAACTCCCCAGCTTGTAAGATAATAAAACTGGCTGAAATTAGCTGGAACCAATATGGCCAACTACAGTGTGTCCGGAATCATCTTGCTGACTTCACAGCCTGAATTTTCACTATGTATTTCATACCAACTGTGCTTGAATTTGCACAAGGGACACATGAGGAGGCATGAAGAGATATCTGTGCATGCTTGAGGACTTTCCAGACCTCTCCTTTTCTTCTACCATGCTAATCCCAGAATCCACCCCCTAAATCTTTTCTAATAAAATTGCTGCCTTAAAGCCAGCACAGGGAGACAGATTTGAGGTAGTCTCCTGTCTCCTTGTGAGTCAACTTGCGATAAAAACCTCTTATTTTTCTCAAAAATCCAGTGTCATATCATAGTATTGGCTTCTAGCACATTAGGCAGTGAGGTCCTTTACCTCAGTAGCAGCAGGATAGATAAAGATACTAAAAAACTGTTAAATGAATTAATAAATTAATATATTTATTTTCTTAATATTTGAACTTTTTTTATATATTGATTAAATAGACATAAAGTAATATGATACTCACAAACACAAAAGAGCTCTCCTTTCACACCTTAACTTTAAGAAGTGAAGTATTGCCACTGCATAGATTTGTTGTCTCCAGAGAGCTGCATCACTGACAGCCTTTCTCATTTCAGGAAGAGAACAGAAAACCTGTTCCATTTCAGACTCATTTCCAGTATTTCTTGTCACATATGTTTTCTCTTGTTTTCCAATGTCAAAATCTACAATCATGCAATAAAACATTTTAATAGGCTATGTTATCTGCACTTTCTCTTTAGAAACTTTGAAAATGATGTTAAACTACTTGAGACAGCACTACTAACAAGTCAAGTTACTGACATCCATAATCAAAATTTACATTAAAAATACATATGTACTTGTGTGTGTATATATACATATATAAAACTATCATGATTGTGCTACATGTATTATATATATATATATATATATATATATATATATATATATATAACAAACATAATAGGCTGTAAGACACATGAAACATTGCTTCTGAATAACTGGAAAATTAATAAGGTATTTAATAAACAGTTGCTTTCTATGCCATAAATGGTTTCTTTTAATGTCAGCAAGTTCTATTTGCAGAGCTTATTTGTGAATATTTGATGCTTTCTAAAATGTTCCCATGTGACATTCTGCCATTCTATCAATTAGATTTGGAATATAACTACAGAATTATAGGGCAAATTGTTTTGCTAAAAGTAATCAATGGCTTATTGAGGACATAAAGATAATTTTTTCTATACAAATATTGGTTTTAAAATGTTTTATTGAGAAGTACATTTTTTTAAATTAGCATGCTTAAAACCAAGAGATAACCAACAAAGGAAATGTTAATAAGGAAGACATTTTAGGCCATTTATTGCAAAACAATTTCTACCAAAAGTTAAGTTGCCCATCTTATATTTCTAAAAGCTTCTATAAAACATCACTCTCATATTAATACGCTCATTTAAAAATAACTGCACCTAGAAACATACCTTAAATGATATCCAATACCCCACTTTTGCTACAGAAACAAAGATGATCCTGTACATTCAACTTCCCATTAGACAGAAATACTTTTTGAATAGAAAGAAAGATTCAAAAAATTATGTGAAGAGTAATTCCTTACATGGTATATTCTCTACTTTGGATACCAAAACACTGAATGACATTTGCAATATAAATGCAACTGTAATGTCATTAAGCCCCTGGGTGCGGTATCATTTCTAATCCCTAGGCCTATTGTGAAACAGGCTTCAGAAATTCACTGCATTCCCCATAGCTAATCCAGTGCCACAAAAACTTTCCAGCAATGGCCCAATTCTTTACCTCTTCCTTTGTTCACATACTTTGCTTTGTAACTTTGCAGGGTTACGCCCCATATGACTTGCTGTAGCCAATGGCATGTGGAGGCTTGAAATGGGCTTCTGTATTTGGATTTGGTCTCCTGAGGCTCAGTCACTGCCACAAGAATACTACTGGGCTAGCCTGCTTGAGAATGAAATACACCTTGAATTTTGAGTCACCTTAGTCAATGGCTACTTGACCCCCTAACAAATAAGTGGATCCAGTCAAGACCTGAAAATCTCCACTGTGAACCCATGCTAAACTGCCAACTCTCCTACTCATGCACTAAACAAATACTTATTGTTTTAAGGCACTGACTCTGAGGAAGCTTCATTACACAGCATCACTGAAACAAGAAATATCTGATAGAAGAAGTAAAACTTATCTTACCTCAGATTCATGAAGGAATTGACGATAGTGTTACATTTTACACCGTTTTATACACAGCAAAATATTCTGTTTTCACTGAGTCCCTTTCTGGCTTTATTTTTTTCAGACTGTCCATTCACATACTCTCCTGGCTCACTGAAAGGCAAGTCTTCCCATTTACCTTTATTTCCTATGTTGTTCTATGTCTAATTTTCCAATCTTGCATCTTCACACTCAACACCTCACTCAGTAAACAAAGATCTTCCTAAATTGACAATAAAGGATTGTAAATTCAAAAATAATTTTCCCAGCTAAAGAGTTTTCTATGTATGAAGGGTAATACTGGTGTTTAAGAATGTTTTAAATATACTTGTTACTAATGTAAACAGTCAAGAAAGTTAAAGACAAGAAGAAGATACAAAAAGCATGGGTCTAAGAAGTAACTGGGAGATCAGAATTCCACTGAGGCAAAGTGCATTTTTAGAATACAGTCATTCAAATGAACTGCAAACAAGATTTTCTTCTTTTGAAAACAGGCTATGAAAAATAACTCTCACATTAAATCCTTAAATAACTAGTTGGAATAAAGAAGCCAAGAATCACCAGCCAAGATGTCAGCCTCATCCATGAATTGGGTACTGAAGAGGATAACTCGGTCTACTTTATGCTCCTTCAGGAGGCTCCACACTCAGTGCCTTGAAAAGAGATCCAATAAAGCAGTTGGTTCATCCAGTAGCAAAACCTACAGTGGAGGAAACATATGAAAGCATCTTCCTCTTCACAGTGGGGATCTTCAGAAAGCACCATGAAAACCAGTAAGATTTCTAGACTCCAATACAGTCCTCCACCAGATCCCTAATAGGCTTGCATGGTACTTTATTATAAATTTTCCCTCACATTTTGTAATTGCAGTAGAAGTTGGACTTTAATAATAGTAGTATAACCTTGAATCTAAATTAATTGTAAAAATATATTGTTTCTCTCACCTGAGGATCTCCTAAGATGGCAATCCCTGTTAGTTTTCTCTTCTGCTCACCACCACTTATTTTTTTAGTGATAGTGTCTTGAATGCTTTGCATGTCTAATTCCATTATAATTTTTTTTACCTATCCAAAAAAATACCAAATATTTAATTCTAAGCAGTTTTTACTCTCTAAACATAAAAAGAAATTATTCTAGAACTTCATTAAGTTTTATGTATCAAAGAGTAAAGTAATAGCTGAACAAAAATATAGTCAAAAGTAAATTATTTCCAAAGCTATCGATTTTAACATGCTTCTCTACTTCTTGTTCCACTTCCTTTGGCTGAATTCCTTTTATTTTCGCAAATACCCTGAGGTTTTCTCTCACAGTGAGGAAGTCCAATTGAAAATTAAACTGTGGACAAAATCCAATGTTCTTTCTAATTTCTTCCATGTCAGTTATTTCAGAGAGTTGAGTATTATAAATAGTGGCTGATCCAATAAATCTAAATTTAAAAGGCTTTAATGCCAGAATGTTAATTCTATGCAGAGTGATAATATATGTTAGTGTTTAGATTTTGTTCAAAAAACTTGTTTTGATTAAAGAAGTTTCACATTTCCAATTGCATAATTAATATATTGAGTAATTCAGATTGCTCTTAACATAAATATCTGTATCCACAGCAATGCAAAGTATACATGGAATGTCAAATAATGATGGAATAGAGATACAGATGTTTTCATAAATTTATGTATATATGAAATAAGTCCAATTTAGAGAAACTTTTTTACATAATCAGATCAATTTACAACTTGCTTTTTCAGCCAACTTACTTTGTAAATTTATTTTCTTACCTTCTGTAGAAACAGACAATCCACTAAGAATGTTTAGCAGTGTTGATTTACCAGCTCCTTTATGCCCAAGTATTTCAGTGATCTGTCCTTTGTATATGTCAAAAAATATGCCTGTTTCAGAATAAAATGTGGAAATTAGATTTTGGATTATATGTAGATGGAATGGACCTTAAAACTGGAAAAGTAAAATGCATCTCAGTATTTCATTTCATTGGTATTTTAATAAATTCCCTGTAACATTATACATTTAATTGTGTAAGTTATGTATTTATGAAGACAAAGCTTCAATTTGTCTGGAGAAATTGGATTAAGACTTGCAATGTAAATTTCTACCTTCTTGCTTCTCTCAAATCCTTTGAATGTCAAAGAATCTATACATTTAGTAGGAAATAATAAAGCAAAGACCTAATAGGAATAAAAACAAAACATGGTTTATTTGCTTCCCAGGCAAAGGAAAGAAGTGTAGCTTAAGAACCTGTCTCCCTGAGGCTTGCAGAGCTAGAGACAGAGGGCCAGGTATCCAGACAAAAGGGGAGAGTTTATTTCACACTCAGAGGGAGGTAGAATTAGTAAGGAGAACACTGGTAAAGTATCTCCTGGTACTGGTCATCATCCTGTTTTATATCACAAAAGTGTGGGCATGATATTTAGAGATATCTGTTGGGATCTAAGACGTACCACAGGCATTTTCACATGTATGTGCCTAAGACTTGACAATTTTTTCTTTAATGTTTGAAAAATTAACTCCATTAGAAAACAAGAATTCAGTTAGCATGCCAGAAATTTTAAAAGATTTTCTGAAGACAGAAAACAAGGAATTCGATTGTCAGAGAATCAAAAATCAGGCAAACCATAGCTCAAAATAGATGATGAAGAATTCTATGACAATAAAACCAGTTTCCTTGATACTTCCAAGCTTAGTTTGAGAAAGTCAGGTCAAAGATTATAAACTTATATAAAGAGTATATTCCTATTTTTGAAAAATTATTTTATATATACATCTAAATATAGAAAAATATATATTATTGGTGATTATCCCTCAGAGTATATACATATTTTTATTATTTTTGTTTTCTCCATATTTATTCTCTAATGTTGCACAATAATTATTTGTATTTTCAGATCACAAAAATGTTTCTTAGTTTAAAACAAAGCTGTGTTTTAGTCTAAAACATCATCAAAACAATGAAGTTTTTATTTTTACCTTGCAATGCTTCTACTTTTCCAGGCTTTCTATTGTATTCTTTTTTAACATTTCTGATTCTGAAAGAAGATAAAGTAATTTTGAGGTAAATGCATTTTCTAATATTAGTAACACAGATTACAGTTCATAACTAAGCCTGAACTTCACAGTAAAGGTGTCACTCTCAATGGGATCTAAGGATCCCCTCACCACTCCCAAAAGATATTTACACAGACCTGCTAATACTGTTATCAAGCTTCGTATTTCATATATTCCAGCTGTTTCTCTAAGTTATTAAAGGAATAAGAGAAAGCTAAAATTGATTCCAAAAAAAAAAAAAAAAAAAAAAAAACGAGGAAAGAAGGAAGGGACAGAAAAAAAAAAAAAGGGAGAGAGGCTTTCCCTCAATCCTGAATCACTCTCAGTCATTATCTTCCACAGGCAAATTTGTCAAAATAATAATCTTTACTCCCTATTTCCATTTCTTTATCCCACATTTATTTCCCAACCTAAGGCAATATAGTGTCTCACCACACCACTCTACAAAAACTATTCACAATGAAATTCACCAATGACAATTCTAGTTACCAAATCTAATCCAAACACTTTTTGGTCCTTATTTGGTATACTTCATCACTGTTTTAAACTATTGCTCATTCTTTTCTTTTCATAAGCCTCTACTTCCCTGGCTTCTACCCTTTGACTTTCACATCTTCCTCTTAACATTCTGTTTTGGCATACTTATGTACTCCTTCAATTGGATTCTATAATTGACCAACTATTTTTTTATTCTCGAATCTTTTCCATACAATCTTACCCACTCTCATGGCTTCAACTCCTACCTAAATTCTAATGATTCCCAAATTTGTGTCTTTAGATATTTCTTCAAAGTTTCAGATACATATTCTGCTTTTCACTACATATCTGAACTTGGATGTCAAATTGTATGCATTATATTTTCCTCTAAACTGGCTCACTTCCATTCTCTATCTTAGCTTTTCTACTGTCTACCCAGGAACTCAAGCTAAGAGCCTGAGAGACATCCTTAACTCTCTCTCTCCCTTTCTTACCCCATCCTGTGACCTAAAAAATTATTACAATTTAACTTCAAGAATTTATGAATTTAACTTTTTAAATCAATTTGAATTTATCTTTTTACCACTTTTCTATTACTTTCTTGTCCAGACTCTTGTCATCTTTCACTTCAACCAGGGATATGACCTCTATGCTGGTTTGTTAATTATCCCTTTTCTATCAGCAAGTCTCTTTTCTTCTGCAATGCAGAGGACATACCAGGGACTAGATTTCCCAGAACCCTCTCTTCAGTATCAGATTTTGCTAATGAGAAGAACTTGGCAAGATTTGGAGAGCAGAAATCAAGCAAGGTCATTATTCCTGGGTCACGTGAGCCAAGCATATCCACAGGCTCAAAGTATGCAGCAGCTTCTGCTTCTCAGACTTCTTGACAAGCACAGCTTTGCTACTGCAGGTTAAGATAACTGGTGGAAGAGTTCCCAGAAAATCTCTGATATTTGCAGCAGTATACTGACAAACTTCTTGAAAAACACCCATTTCTGTGCATCAGGCTAAGGTCCTCACTGGCTATTTCCCTGACTTTCTAGCTATAACTTAACCTTCACTCCTCTAACTCTTGTACATCTGTGAATACCTAATTCCTGTATTAAACCCCTTTACTCCCACAATGTTTCCAATAACTCATTTTTTCCTGACCAGATCTAGACTGATACAACATTCTAAGTATTTCCATTTCTCCAGTTGTGTTGCCCTCAAATCCTAGAAGATCTTTCTTTAGGGAGTATAGGAACTGAAATTTTGAAGTCAAAAGCTCTCTTCATAAAACTAACAGGAAAGCCATCAAAAGAGTGAATAGAAAATATTTGTAAATGATACATCCGATAAGAGGTTAATATACAAAATAGCAAACTCAATAGCAAGAAAAAATAACCCAATTTGAAAATGAGCAAAGGACCTGAATAAACATTTCTGAAAAGAAAACAAACAAAGAGCCAACAAGAATATGAAAAAGTACATAACATCACTAATCATCAGGGAAATGCAAATTAAAACCACAATGTGATAGCATCTCACATGTGTTAGAAGGGATGCTATCAAAAAGATGAAAGGCAAAAAGCGTTGGCAAGGATGTGGAGAAAAGGGAAGCCTTGCCACTGTTGGTGAAAATGTAAATTAGTACAACCATTATAAAAAACATGATGAAGGTTCCCCAAAGAGTTAAAAATAGAACTACCATATGATTGAGCAATTACACTTCTGGTATACACCCTAAGGAAATGAAACCATTACATTGAAGAGCCATCTGCACTCCCATGTTCATTGCAGCATTATTCACAATAGTCAAGATATGAAAATAACAAACTCAGTGTCCATCAATGGAGAATGGATAAACAAATTGTGGGGTATATATACACAATAGAATACTATTTAGCTTGTAAAAGAAAGAAAATTCTGTCATTTGTGACAACATTCATGAATCTGGAGATCATTAGCTTAGGTAAAATAAGCCAGATACAGAAATATAAATACCACATGATCTCACTTATATAGAGAATCTAAAAAGTGGAACAAACTGAAGTAAAGAATAGAATCTTGGCTACCAGGGCCTGGCAGGGGGAAGGGAGAGGGCAGGAGTTGGAAAGGTTGGGAAGATGTTTGTTAGTCAAAGGATACAAAATTTTAGTTAGATAGGAGGAATAAATTCAAGAGACCCGTTGTACAACATGGTGACTACAGTTAATAACAATGTATTTTGAAAATTGCTAAGAGAGTAGATTTTAAGTGTTCTTACGACAAAAAATAAGTATATGAGGTAACAAATATGTTAATTAGCTAGATTTAGCTAAGTTCACAATGTATACTATTTCAAAACATTATGTGCACATGATAAATATGTGAAGATTTTGGCAATTAAATAAATTATTTTAAAAATTTTTTTGTGGTCAATAAAGTATAAAAACAGTAAATTACTAATTAAATTTTATAACAATGTATTAAGAAAAATAACAATGTATTAAGAAAAAAAGTATGTTTACTACAGAAAACCAAAACTTTAGTAAAGAGGAAATATGTTATATGGCACAGAACTGTAAAACAGAAAAACAGTAACTTTGGAGAATTTACAGCTTATTTTTTCCTCTTCCTAATAAAAAAAATTCTAATTTTCTCTGCTAGGTTTCTGGGCTTTAGGGGCTAAAGAAAATTAATTTGAGGTAAAGAGTTAATATCCGGGATCCAAGATGGCCGAATAGGAACAGCTCTTGATTGCAGTTCGCAGCGAGAACAACGCAGAGGGTAAGTGAACACTACATTTCCAAATGACTTATTAATGCCCACAGACCAGGATAGTCCCGGGCTGAAAAACACCACAAGTTTCCAGCACAGCTGTTTCAGCTGTTGTAGCAGATCTCCACACAAAAACTCACACAAATCTGGGTGGCCGTTTCAACTGGCACCTGGAATCGCTGGGAGACAGAGCCACCCATTCAACTGACAAAAAAGGGGCTGAAACAGGGAGCCAGATGACCTGGCTAGGTGGGTCCCACCCCAACAAAGACCAACAATCTGAAAAGCTCTGGATTGAGAGTTTTGCAGCAAGCGCAGCTGGACCCGGGATGGTCCAGCTTTGTTAGGGGAAGGGCATCCGTCATTAACGAGGCAGTCTGCCACTACTGAGGCAATCCACCATTACAGAGGCAGTCCACAGTTACCGAGGCAGTCTGCCATTACAGAGATAGTCCGCCATTAATGAGACAGACCACCACTACCGAAGCTGTTCTAACTATACCTCTATAAACAAAACCACAAGGAAGTTCATACAGCAGCTGGGCAGAGCCCACGACAGCTCAACAGCGCCTCTGCTGGCAGACTTTGACTAAGGCTACCTCCTTGCTGAGCAGGGCATCTCTGGAAAAAAAGGCAGCAGCACATCAGGAACTTACAAATAAAGCCCCACCTTCCCAGGACAGAGCAACTGGGAAAAAAGGCAGTATGAGTTCTGCTGCAGCAGACTTAAACATACCTGCCAAGCAGCTCTGAACAGAACAACGAAGCTCACAGATCAGCACCTGAGCTCCTATAAGGGACAGACTGTCTCCTCGAGCAGCTCGTTGAACCCCATATATCCAAAGAGTCACCTCACAAAGGAGAGCTAAGGCTGACATCTGGCAGGTATCCTTCTGGGACAAAGATAACAGAAGAAGAAACTGGCAGCAACCTTTACTATTCTGCACCTGCCACAGATGATCCCCAGGCAAGCAGGGTCTGGAGTGGACCTCCAGCAATCCTACAGCAGAGGGACCTGGCTGTTAGAAGGAAAACTAAAAAACAGAAAGAAATAGCTTCATCATCAACAAAAAGGATTTCCATTCAGAGATCTCATCCGAAAGTCACCAACTACGAAGACACAGGTAGATAAATCCACAAAGATGGGAAGAAATCAGCACAAAAAGGATGAAAATACCAAAAACCAGAATGCCTCTCTTCCTCCAAGGGATCACAACTCATCACCAGCAAAGGAACAAAGCTGGGTGGAGAATGAGTCTGATGAATTGACAGAAACAGGCTTCAGAAGGTGGGTAATAACAAACTTCTCAGAGCTAAAAGAACATGTTCTAATCCAATGCAAAGAAACTAAGAACTTGAAAAAATATTTGACAAAATGCTAACAAGAATAAACAGCTTAGAGAAGAATATAAATGACTTAATGGAGCTAAAAATCACAACACGAGAACTTCGTGAAGCATACACAAGTTTCAACAGCCGAATTGACCAAGCAGAAGAAAGGATATAAGAGACTGAAGATCAACTCAATGAAATAAAAGGAGAAGGCAAGATTAGAGAAAAATGAGTGAAAAGAAATGAACAAAACCTCCAAGAAATATGGGATTATGTGAAAAGACCTAATCTATGTTTGATAGGTGTACCTGAATGTGATGGAGAGAATGAATCCAAGCTGGAAAACACTCTTCAGGATATTATCCAGAAAAACTTCCCCAACCTAGCAAGGCAGGTCACCATTCTAGTGCAGGAAATACGAAAACACCACAAAGATATTCCTCAAGAAGAGCAACTGTAAGGCACATAATCATCAGATTCACCAGGGTTGAAATGAAGGAAACAATGGTAAGGACAGCCAGAGAGAAAGGTCAGGTTACCCACAAAGGGAAGCCCATCAGACTCACAGCAGATCTCTCAGCAGAAACCCTATATGCCAGAAGACAGTGGGGGCCAATATTCAACATCCTTAAAGAAAAGAACTGTCAACCTAGAATTTCATACTCAATCTAACTAAGCTTCATAAACGAAGGAGAAATAAAATCCTTTACAAACAAGCAATTGCTGAGAGATTTTATCACTGCATCTGTAACCATCTGATCTTTGGCAAACCTGACAAAAACAAGCAATGGGGAAAGGATTCCCTATTTAATAAATGGTGTTGGGATAACTGGCTAGCCATGTGCAGAAAAGAGAAACTGGACGCCTTCCTAACACCTTACACTAAGATTAACTCCAGATGGATTAAAGACTTAAACATAAGACCTAACACCATAAAAACCCTAGAAGAAAACCTAGGCAAAACCATTCAGGACATAGGCATAGGCAAAGACTTCATGACTAAAACACCAAAAGCATTGGCAACAAAAGCCAAAACAGACCAATGGGATCTAATTTAATTAAACTCCAGAGTTTCTGTACAGCAAAAGAAACCATCACTAGAGCGAACCAGCAACCAACAGAATAGGAAAAAATTTTTGCAATCTACCCATCTGATAAAGGGCTAATATCCAGAATCTACAAAAAACTAAAACAGATTTACAAGAAAAAAACAAACAACTGCATTCAAAAGTGGGCGAAGGATATAAAAAGACACTTTTCAAAAGAAGACATATATGAGGCCAACAAACATATGAAAAAATGCTCATCATCACTGGTTATTAGAGAAATGCAAATCAAAACCACATTAAGATACCATTTCACGCCAGTTAGAATGGCGATCGTTAAAAAATCTGGACACAACAGATGCTGGAGAGGATGTGGAGAAACAGGAACACTCTTACACAGTTGGTGAGAATGTGAATTCAACCATTGTGGAAGACTGTGTGGCAATTACTCAAGGATCTAGAAATTGAAATTCCATTTGACCCAGCAATCCAATTACTGGTTATATACCCAAAGAACTGTAAGTCATTCTACTATAAAGACACATGCACACGTATGTTAATTGCAGCCCTGTTAACAATAGCAAAGACCTGGAACCAACCCAAATGCCCATCAGTGGTAGACTGGACAAAGAAAATGCGTCACATATACACCATGGAATACTACACAGCCATGAAAAACAATGAGTTCATGTCCTTTGTAGGGACTTGGATGAATCTGGAAATCATCATTCTCAGCAAACTGACACCACAGAAAATCAAACACTGCATGTTTTCATTTATAGGTGGGTGTTGAACAATAAGAACACGTAGACTCAAGGAGATGAGTATCACACACTAGGGTCATTTGGGGGGTGGGTAGGGGAGGGACAATGCGGGGTGGGAAGTGTGGCGAGGGAACATGGAGAGAAATGTCGGATATAGTATGCACCTATACAACAAACCTGCATGACCTGCACATGTGCCCCAGAACCTAAAGTAAAATAAAATTAAAAAAAAAAAAAACAAGGAAAAGAATGGATGTAGGGCGTTGTAGGTCTGTAGTTTTTTTCAGGATTTATGTTACAAGTTGGAAGATATACCCAATGGACAGCTTTTATTTTCTCTGAGGATGAGAGGCAAAGTATCATCTCCTAATATTGCATGGGTAAGATAGGGGATGAGGTAGATATTAGAAGAGACAGAAAAATACAGATTTAAAATATAGCTTTGAAGTTAGGCACTTACCTCTGTAATTGCAGCATTAATTGCAGCTTGAAAAGCTACAATCCCTTTTAGCTAGAACATTGCCAAGTAACAAAAATTTTCACCATTCATGGCCCAACAGTGTTCTTTAAGGAAGAAGAAAAACATGTCCATAGTTACATAATGGAGTCAACTGTTGGAATTAAAACTAACTTTGGCTCAAAAATAAAAATATCTAAATGTAGCTCAAAGCCTATTATTATATGATATAGAGGATTTTTAAAGTACTCTACAAAATTAGAGAAAAAAAGAACATATGATGCCAGGCACAGTGGCTCACGCTTGTAATCCCAGCAGTTTGAGAGGCCAAGGCAGGCAGATCATTTGAGGTCAGGGGTTTGAGACCAGCCTGACCAACATGGTGAAACCCCAACTCTACTAAAAATACAAAAAACAATTAGCCTAGTGTGGTGGTGCATGCCTGTAGTCCCCGCTACTCGGGAGGCTGAGGCAGGAGAATCACTTGAACTTGGGAGGTGGAGTTTCCAGTGAGCAAAGATGGCGTCACTGCACTCCAGCCTGGGCGACAGAGGGAGACTCTGTCTCCAAAAAAAAAAAAAAAAAAAAAAAAAAAAAAAAAAAGAACATATGAATAGTTGCCAAAATAATGAGACTCATCCTAAGGTAAAAACTGATGATTAAGTTCAGGGGGAAATGGGGATTCCATAAAACAGCAAAATAATATTATAATCAGTTTTTGTATAGTTACCTGTGTATTCAGTGTTCCTTTAAAACTGGGATTCTATATCCCCAATTAAACTTCAGCTGATAGGAAAAAGTATCACTAAATACAACTCCCACCATTTAATGGTACTTTTTTGGAAGTACTATATCCATGATCTCTTCATCTGGTGTCCCAATGACTGTTCTTCCTACCACGTATGAAAAATATAAATATATAATCATGTAAACTTATTACTAGAGGACATAAAAACAAAATGCAATTGCTTGTTTTATATAAAATTAGAGTGCTATTATATAATATTCCTGGATAGTTGCCTCTTAGTAAAAGGCTAAGTGAAAGTGTATTGTTTCAAGCTCAATGTAAATACATGAAAAGAAACAAATGATATATTGTCTTTTAAAAAGCTGCAGCATATTGTTTTTAGTGAGATCTCATTTTGGTAAAGAAAAACTGAATTTGTGTGCCTATGTAAGCATAGAAACATATTCTATATATGGCTATGTGCATATTTGCCTTAAAAGACATATACAATTTGAATGAGGAGGAGAGGAGAGGAAGTAATGCCAAAGATAAAAGGAAAAGCTCTCATATTTTGCTTCATATAAGTTTGTACTATTTAAGATTTTTTAGAGTAGAGATTACTTTGGTGACTAAAATAATTTAAGAATTAAAAGGAAAAATATTTAAAGGAAGCAACATAAATACTGAGAATTTGGTGTTTTCTTTTTTTCTGCCAAGATTATAAACTGGTGTCTATCACATGAAAATAGTATAATAGTAGAAGTAAATTGTATACAAAGAGTCAGAGTACAAAAATCAAAAGTATAGTCCACCTACAGATTCTCTGAGGTCAAGAACACTCTCAAGAATAAAGTACATAGTAATCAGTGGATAATGAATGAGTTTACAATCTGCAGAAGTAATCCACCCAATAAGTGTTTAATAGATCTATTACTATTAGAAGCTTTGAAAACCACAGAAGTTCAATTACTGCCTCCTTTTTTCACATGTTTATGTATTATGTTCTAAATGTTTATTAATTTTAAATCTCACTTAGGATGACGTCTACATTAAGATGAAAAAGCTGTTTATTTTATCCTGTAGTCGCAGCTTTCAAAACTCCTTATTCTTCCAAATATAGAGTCAGGCTGTGAAACTTTTATGAGGACAATGCTAACATCACTGATTTTCTCTAGAGGTATTAAAAAATACTGTCAAGGCCAACCCATGAATATTTATGCTAAAAAGCAGGGCTTAGATAAATGTAGAATAAGATGGTGAGAGAGGAGCTGTGGTAGGAGCAGGCCAGTATGGTAGCTGGAATGAGATATCTTATATAAGAAAGGGACAGATTCCAATGGTCCATGAGACTAAGACAGAAAGTGGCCAGTAGTTTACACTGCACATACAGGAAGAATAGTCCCTGAGGCTTCAGTAAATGCTTCATGAGTTAAGAAGAGATGAGGTAAATGACTACACAAAGGAAGTAGGTAGAGACAGATAGGGCAGAATCAACACTGTGGTCAGGCAGGACATGTAAACAATGCAAGTAAGGGAGGCCGATCAAAGTCAAAACTCCAGAAACTACAATGAAGAATTAGAAAACAGAGTAAAGCAGCCAGGGATAACAATTCCAAAGCTCAGTTAGGTTAGGCACAGAATATTAGTAACTTGCATAAAATAATTATAAAATTCAGAGCTTGGAGGTGTCCCTTGGCATGGCAATCCAGATACCAAAAAACCAAATAAGTTTCAGAAAGACAAGAAAAAGCAGTGATTAGAACTGAAATGTTAACAGCTTGGGTAAAATGTACAAAAGGATGAAAGAAATGGCCAGTGTTTGGAACCCTGACAGAGTGGGGGCTAACAACAAGAGAAATCTGGTGGTAGGCTAAGATTATTGAAGGAAAGAAAAGTTTATCCTGATACCTGCCTATGCAGGAGCAAAGGCCTCTATGGAGCAGGTTAGAGACCATAGCTGACAGTCAATAGTTACTCCTAATGTCAGCAGAGATATAAAGGATGGTAGGCAAAGGTCTCACACAATAAGTATGACTCTCAGGTGTTTGTATTTCTTTATAAGATGCATTTATCAAGTTAATGCAGCAGCCTACGTAAGAGATCTCTATTTTCTGAGTCCATATACGCAGAGGAAGTCCTAGGGGAAAAACAAACAAACCAAAAAAAAACACCTCACTACTCTATGATCAAGGGCCCTGAATTTGTTGACTTTCAGTAGCCAGTATCTGGTTTGACTTTAAATAGATATTACATGCCCTGAGCTATACATTTTAACGATTTTTATACACCAAACAGTAATGCTTTTTCAATGCCAATGTTAAACTTGAGTCTGAATTTCAAACATCTTTGATTTACAGTTCCTATATACTAGGAACTATATAGTATGTATAGTTTCTAGAACTATATAGCAAATATAGCTCCTATATTCTAGGAATTATATTTATTTCAATCCAAAATGAAAATAAGTGAATTCTTAAAATTTTTTGAAACTCTTTAAACTATAGAATGCCAACCCAAATAGAAAATTTGTTAAGTTTGGGAAAAGTGAAATTTGTATCATCTAAAATGGGCCCAGTCTTTTCTTTTTTTTCCTACTGCAACAGTATGTTCTAGTAGAAAGAGCACAGGGTATGTGTGTCATAACAAAAATTTAAAAAGTAAATCTATTTTGTCTCTTACCCACCTGCCCTTAGCTTTATACCAACCCCTGTACTGCATATATAATGAGAATGTTTGCCTCAGTTGAGAATCACTGACCCATAGATCAGGTAAGTAAATTCAACCTGCAAAGAGAATTTGAAATTAAGTTACATAATACTGAAACATTGGTTATTGGACAACACACATTTCATAAAGGAAGCCAAGGCCGTCTTATTCATTAACCTTCATGCTATGTTACTGACTGGTGTATATGCCATCAGTAGGCCAGAGTCATTAAATTGATCCACACTTCCCAGGACTTTAGGAGGTTGTTCAGGAAAATCAATAGCTCTGAATAGCTCCGAAAAGATGCACAAATATGGCCCTAGAAACAATGCTATTGTCCATTCCTCCAGCACCCAAAAGAAAAATGAGCCATGTTATAATGTGATCCAGACCAGTGAAAAACATCCAAACACATATTTAAGGCAGAATATATTGCCACTGAGCATGGCTTCATTTCAGTCTGCAATTTTTTTCTGTCGCAATTAATATCTATCCTTTAAAGAAAGAAAACACTCTTTCAAAAATATACAACTTTGAGAAAATATCAACAATTGCAATCAATCTTAACCCAGTGATTTAGCATCCCTAATAGTGGGACTGCCATTGATTTTATATTTATATATGAAGCACTATAAGTATATGGCATTACATAGAAGACATTCTTGCAAAAAATATTTAACCAGAATTTGATCCTGCTTTTAGATCCAACACAGTGCTTACAAAAAATGTAGATGACAGAGGGATGACTTAAATGACAGCATGAAGAGGCAATCAGATAAAAAGAGAACATGGAATATTCAACAGGATAACTAATTTTGTCTCTTTGGTTCCTGAACAAATCAACCTTAAAGACATTAATCAACCTTAAAGGATATGGAATTATTTTTAATTTTGTGCAATGGGATAGTGGTGACGTAGGAAACCAGGTTCTTAATATTTTGAGATACTAGTTAAAATATTTAGCCATTACATATATATTCATACATAGAGATGAAACAAAGATGGCAAGATATTAACAGTGGTCAAAACTGGATTGTGGATGTATAGGTGTTTATTGTTCCGATATTTCCACATTTCTGGATTGATAATACATTTTTTAAAATTCTAGTGACTGATAAATATAGATATATTCTTCTTCAATATACAAACCAAAATATTTGATTGAACTGCTTCAAAAGCTATTGCAGAGATTTAAAAGCATGATATGAATCCTGTTAGCTCCCACTGAAATGGTATTGGCTATTTCTGAAAAGACTGCAATCCCTACATGGTTAAGGCAGCTCCAGTTATATCTCATAGTAACAATGTCTTAATATTCATATGAGCATACAAGAAACTCAACAGAATGCAAAAGTATTGACAAACTGTGATCTTGTTCCATGAAACCACTTTATGTTTACAAAGAGCACAGCTTTGAAGAGATTCTAAAAAAGTTTGCAAATTTTTACTCATAGATATTTTACCAGCCTTGGCAAATAACATGCTATTCATTGAAATGTCCCCAAATAGTATCAGCGTTGACCCATTTAAAAGTCTATTTTATTTTGCCTAGCTTATCTTTCCCCTGGCTGTCCCTGCCCCCAACAATGAAGTTAGCTAAGGGTAAATCAGAATAACTCTGAGATTTGAATGCATTAATTATGTGGAAAATGGCTGGTTCTATTCTGCAAAAGATTATTTTTTAGTAACTGTCAGATGAGCTCTTTAGTTAATTTCACCTTTGACATAAATATTACCCTATTTTGCAAAATATATCATTCTGCAGTATTTAGAATCTCAAATTGACTAGCCAGTATAATAATTAAAAATCAAAATTTATAAACAATAAAAATGGCATACTACATAATGGATTTTCATTTATTAGCTATGAAAAACTATATATATTATGAATCATACCAATAAATTCTCTCTTTTTGTTCTCCATTTTCTAAGAAAATTCTTGCACAGAAGAGTCTGAATTTGTTGACACACACTTATTTCTTTTTTAATCATTTTGTCATATTCACTGACAGGGTAAAGTAAATATTGTAGAGCAATAACTAGGGGAAGAAAAGAATAAAAGAAAGTTCAGTTACAAAAAGACTTTGCATGTTTTAAAAGCTTAATTTTAAGATGCACCAACTAAATGCCTTATATGACATTGTAGTAAAATATTCAATCAGGATTTTTAAAAAGAATACAAAGTATTAATAATTGTAAAATGTCCTCTCAGCTGGTATTTCTCTCCAGACTTTTATGCCTATGAGGGAGACAAAGGTGATGGTATATGAGTCCTTTCTCCTTTTGTCTCAGAAGTCACTTTTTTCTGTGAAATCTTAACACTACAACCACTAAAAGTAAATCCCTCAGTAAGATCTTAGTAATGTTTAGAATCCCAAAAACACTTCCTCTTTACTTGTTAAGAAATAAAAGTTTAACAGGAAGAAACCACTTTGCAGTTCCTTATCAGTCAGCGATTTGACCACAAGCAGTCTTATTTTGAATTGCACATTTGGGCACATTTATTTGATATCTTGTTAACCACTGGGTAAAGCAAAGTCGAAAACATTATAGTCATTCTTAGAATCCCAAAAAGCTAATTCCTCTTTTTAAAATTTCCATTTCTGAAGTAAATGTGTAAGATACACACAGATTAAAACCAAAAACATTAGCTAATATGACTAGAGTAATTGATTTGTAATAATCCTTATTCTTTGCCTTCAGTTTGAAATTCCAGAGGTGATCATTTGGTATCACAACTATGATTGCTGAAGTTCCTTTGAATAAATGTTGATGTTATATACAAATTACAGTGTTCAGAGAACTTGCTATACTTTTTCTCGTTAAATAAAAGGCAAGGCCAGCTAAACTCAATATAATATCTAACTTCTAACTTAAGAAAGCAGAAACATTAAAACACCAATCTTCACTTATGGATACAGAGGTCTATTTAAATAGCTCCATAAGCAAACCACAAAAAACATTTTAAAAGAACAAAAGAACACAGGAAAAAGGAACCTGTCCTAATGCTTACACATTCTAAAGAAGTAAAACCTTACAAATTCTCAAAAGGATCTTCAGAGCAGTGTCAGAGAGAGAATTTATTGTCTGATAATATTTATACATACCTCTGAATCTAGTCATTTTTCATTTTATCACACTAAAATGTTATATGTTTCTTTAATGAAATAACTCACTAGCACTGTAACATAAAACATAAAATAATTTAGAACAACTGATAAATATAATTGTAACACTTTCAATCAATATGTCTGGCATTGGCTATATACTTTATATCTTAATGACCTTAGACAAAGTGAAAATGTAAAACAAATTTTAACTTACAGTTAGGAAAGTAAGAGAGAAGTGTTTAGAAGCACTTGGAGCCACTGGTCTCTTTTTGTCCAATAAAACAGTGAAGAATCCTTCGAGGACTCCTCTACAAATGGTTGCCTCTTTTTAAACTGTTATTTAGTTTGACTTCTGAAAAGGCATGGTCTGTGTGTAGAACATGCCAACGAATTCTGTTCTCTTTTTCCCTATGTTTTTCTTCTTGTCCAGTTACTCTTCAGAGAGCGTAATTTTTGGCTGCACATGTCATGTGGTATTTGTTTATTGCTCTATCTTTTTGGCGTACACACAAAAAAGTGATCAGATTCAAAAGCAAAAACGCACAGCCCTGGATAAGTACATATTTACAATTACACGGCTTTTTAATAATTACAAATGTGACAGCCAAGCTAAAAACGGAGCAAATTAAAGAAAAAGTTGAACAGAAAGAGAGAAAATGAGGATTGCTCATCTCAGAAATCTGAATCATTCCAATGAGAAAGCTTCACCTGAAAGTTAACTAAGTTCAGTTAAATGGTTCCTTGTATTCACTAATTCCTATGTACTAGAAAGTATTCTAAGGGTTTAAATGAATTCTCCCATTTGATACCAAAGCAAACCTACAAAGTTGGTATTCTATTTACATCCATTAAACAAATTTGAAAGGTGAGGCTAAGAGGTGAAGTTATTTGCAAATGTTTAAATAAGTATGAAGCCAACAGATGAGTCCAGAATAGTGTTTGGACTCCAAGATCCCTCACTCTTAACTACCAACTATGAAAATGATGCTAATCAAGACAATGATATCTAATACCCATTTTCAAAGTTTAGTGGTATAGACTAGATGGGCATAACTTTTATAATTTTACTTTTTTTTTCAGCTACAACTAAATGGAATATTCTCAGGATGGCAAATAACCCCTCTTTATTAACCCTGAAAATATTATTATGTGATTTTAACTATTATAATACATTTCTTATTATGCATACAGAAGCTAATAATCATTCATGAAAATGACAGAGACAGAAAGGGTAAAGGACTCAGAGACTCTTCAAATGATTACCATTTTCATTAGGAATATGAAAATAGATGGTTCCTTTAATTGTAAATGTCAGTAACAACAAAGGAAGCATACTTTAATTGCTTTTCTTTGTTAGTGACATTTCTCTTTCTGTTCAGCCAAAATCATTACTAGAAGTAAAAGTTCATGAAACGGAAAACATGAAACTTAACCTGGTTCCAATCCCAGATATTAATGGTAATATTCATTTAAATGGGTGGCGAAAACAACTAAAATCATACTATAATACAGACATACACTCTTCTTAATCATCAAATTTTAAAAATATTTTTATTTCATAATTGCTGTGATTTTAATGTCTGCTCTAAAATTCATGTTAAAATTTAATTACCAATGAAACAGTATTGAGAAGCAGAGCCTTTAGAAGTGGTGATTAGCTCATGAGGGCTCCACCCTCACGAATGGATTAATACTATTATCTTGGGAACGGGCTCCTGGTAAAAGGATGAGTTAGGCCCAATTCCTTCTCCCTCTGTCTCATGCACATGCTTCCATCTTTCACCTTTCCACCGTGGAATGACCCTCACAGATGCCAGTGCCATGTTCTTGGACTACTCAGCTTCCAGAACTGTGAGAAATAAGTTTATTTTCTTTATAAATTACCCATTCTGCTAGGTACAACTAAATCTGTGGTGTTCTGTTACAGCAATAAAAAACACACCAGGACAATATTTTTAGGGATTTTAATCTCCAATATGGTAAAGTTGAGTCTGAAACCTGCATTGCAGACCTGTCACTCATTGTTTGTGCTTCTTGGAGAGTTCATATTCAGGTCTCTGTTACACATTTATAATAGGATTTGGACCCTTTCCATTCTAAGCCTTTGTACATTTATAATTATACAGTTCTCCTACAGTCAGAATGTTGAAATACTCCAGATTTAGGCTTATGCACATCTATATTACATAACATCAACCTGCCCCTCCTCATCAAACTTTTCCTTGCTCGAGTCCTTGAAGTCTGAAAGCACCATGGCTTTCAGCAGGCAAATGTGCCATATTAGTGAACAATGAGAGAGAATTTGGCAGAAGTTTTCCTTCATGTGTTTCTATTTCATTCTAATTTCCAGAGGAAATTGGGCCAATCTTTTCTAAACTCAACACCACTGCACAATACTTTAATCAAATTCCATGACCTATTCTATAAATCTGGCTTTCTTGCTTATCTAATTTTACTGTTAACTTCTATTATAATCTCTTCTCTTCTTTAGCAGATCATGGCAGGGACTGCTATAATCTTTTCTCTCTTTCTATCTTTCTTTAGATATGCCTGGCAATTACATATGAGAAAATATTGTCACTGCCAGCTTGCTTAAGCTACCTTATTAAACATCTTATAAAGTAGCTCATCTTCTCACATTCACTGCCCAAGTTTCCATTGTATTAGTTTTCTAGAGCTGCCATAACAAAGTACTACAAACTAGGTACCTTAAAAATGGATTCTCTCGAAGTATCAGAGTCCAGAAATCAAAAAATCATTGTCATATCTGAAAATCCATGTTCTCTCTCCCGGCTTCTGGTGATTGCCAGTAACCCTTGTCATTCTTAGATTTGCATCTATATAACTCTAATATTTGTGTTGTCATTACATGGTATTCTCTCTTCTCTGTGCCTGTGTCTTCAAATGGCCTTCTCCTGTGTATTTGTCTGTTTCATTCTACTAATTTTGAGTTGAAATTGCTCCTGTTATCCCAGTTTCTTGAGTTGCCATGTTAGGTTATTTGAGATCTTTCTAGTTTTTTGATGTAGACAAATACTGCTGTAAATGTCCCTCTTAAAACTGTTTTTGCTGTATCCCATTGGTTCAAGTATACCATGTTCCCCCTTTATATTTGACTCAATAATTTTTTAAAAAATTCCTTTTCAATTGCTCCATTGACCCATTAGTGGTTCATGAGGATGTGGTTTAATGTTCATGTACTTGTACCATTTCCAAAATTCCTCTGGTTATTGATTTCTAGTTTTATTCTATTGTGATCAGAAAAAATACTTAAGATAATTTTGATTCTTTTAAACTTGTTGACTTGTTACGTGGCCTAACATATGACCTTTCCTGGAGAATATTCTATGTGCATTCAGAAGAACATGTATTCTGCAGCTATTGGACAGAATGTTTTGTAAATGTCTGTTATGTCTATCTGGTCTAATGTGTGGTTTAATTACAATGTTTCTTAGTCGATTTTCTGTCTGGAAGATCTGTCCATTCCAGTTCCTTACAATTATTTATTGCTGCATATTTGTTCTTTTAGATCTATTTATATTAGCTTTATATATTTTAGTACTCTTACATTGAGTGCATATGTATTTATAATTATTGTATCCTGTTGCTGTACTGGCCTTTTCATCATTACATAATGGCTTTATTTCATTTTAGAGTGTTGGTTATTTTGTCAGATATAAGTATAGCTATTCCTACTCTTTGTTTCTGTATGCATGGAGTATCTTTTTCCTCCTCTTCACTTTCAATACACATGTGTCTTTACAAGTGTAGTGAGTCTTTGTAGGCCAAAGATAGCAAGGACTTGCTTTTTATTCAATCAGCCACTTTATGTCTTTTGATTGAAGAATTTATTTCATTTACATTCAAGTTAATTATTGATAGATAAGGGATTACTGCCACTTTGATACCTGTTTTCTAGTTGTTTTGTAGATCCTTTCTTCTCTTACAATATTCCTTTGTGTGTAAATGATTTTCTCTAGCAGTGTTTTGATTTCTTGCTTTTTAATATATCTATTATAGATTTTTGCTTTGTGGTTACCATAAGGCTGAAAAAAATCTGATAGTTGATAACAAGTCATTTAAAAATAATTTCTTAAGTTTGATAACAAAGAAAAGAGAAATAACAAAAAACTGTACACGTAATTTCATTGTCCTCCCACATTTTGAATTTTGATGTCAGTTAACATTTTTATATTTTACATTTTATACTCTCTTTTCAGTTATTATTTTTAAGTTTTCTTTTATTCTTCATACTAAAGATATAAGATATAATTCCACAATTATAGCATTAGAATAACAATCATGTTTGCATTCTTTTCTTTAGATTATAACTCCCTTCAGTATTTCTTATAGGACAGGGCTAACAGTAATGAATTCCCTTCAGCTTTTGTGTGTCTAGTAAAGTCTTTATCTCTTCTTCATTTCTGAAGGACAGCTTTGCTGGATACATTATTCATGATTGGCAGTTTTATTTTTCTTCAGTACTCTGAATACATCATGTTCCATTCCATCCTGGCCTTAAGGTTTCTGCTGAAAAGTCTGTTGTCAGGTCAGGTGTACTGGAGTTCCCTTATATGCTACTTGCTTCTTTTCTTTCTCTATTTTCAGAGATCTCTATTTGTCTTTAACCTTCCAAAGTTTGATTATGTCTTGGGGTATTATTATTTGGGTTGGATCTGATTGATGAGCTTTGATCTCCCAGTTCCTGTACATTTATATCTTTCCCCACGTTTGGAAAGTTCTGTTATTATTTCTTTGAATAAACTTCACACTGCTTTGTCTTTCTCAACCCTCTTTTTAACTCCAACTACTGGAATATTTTCTCTTTTAATGTTGTCCCATCAATTCCACAAGCCTTCTTCACTGCTTTTTCCATTCTTTTTCCTCCTTTGATGATTTCCAAATAGCCTGTCTTTGAGTTCATTACTTTTTTTCTTCTATTTGATCAGTTCTGCTTTTCATGGTCTCCATTTCATTTTTCACTGTGTTCCCTATATTTTTCCACCCCAGCATGTTCGTGTTTTTTAATTATTATTTCAATCTTCAATAAATTTCTCTCATAAATCTCCGAATTGTTTTTCTGTATATTTTTGAAGTTCATTGATCTTCCTTAAAACAGCTATTTTACCATTTTTGTCTGAAAGATCACAGTTCCCATCACTTTAGGTCAGTCCCTCATGCCTTATTTTGTCCAGTTGGTAAGGTCATATTTCTCTAAATGTTTTTGATGCTTGTGGATGTGTGACAATGTCTGTACTTTGAAAGACTGGACATTTATTCTAGCCACCTCAATCTGGCTTTATGTCCATTCTGCTTCAGCAGATCTTCCACAGACTCTAAGGAGACTGACTATTGTCTTCCCTGAGCCCAAGACCAGTACAGCTATTTCAGCATTAGAGCATTAAAGGGCATGCTAAGCTCAGGTTTGCAGTGAGTCTTGTCGGAGCTCTGAGATTTATGCAACATTCTACTCCAGATAGACCTGGTGAAGACCCAAGGAGAGTACTCAGGCTGTATGAAAAATCTGGCCAGAAACCTAAGCCTCAGAAGACTGTTCTGGTAGCTAAGATGGATGTCCATCTCCTAGCAGTCCTTGCACAGGTGAGGTAGCTCCTTGATTGCAGCAGGAAAGGCCAGGGCTAAGACTGGGGGGCCCTTGAATCTGCTACAGAATGGCAGCTGGCAAGCCTGTCTTATTAACTCAGATAAGTGTGCATCTCCCAGCAGGTCTCTGCACAGATGGGCTAGTTCCCTGACTGCAGAAGGATCAGAACTGAGGCTGGCTTCTCTCAGGATCTATTATGGGACAGAGGCTAGGGAGCACAATATGGAAGTGCAGACTTCCAAGATGAAAGATATGGGTGAGTCTCACTCTAGGTCATTGTGTAAGCAGTTCTGAGCTGGGACTTCAGCAGAGAAGGGCTGGAGTCAAGTCACAGGGCAAGTTTCAGATTCAGTGTCAGCAGGCAGAGAAGGCTCTCTGTTGAAGCACTAGTGTGCATGATTCTTTCTGTACTCCTTGGCAGATGGTTTTGGTTTTAGGCTCAAGACCAGATGGGTTTTTAGCCAACCTCCTAGGAGAATGGTGCCATTTCCAGGCTTGAACCCACAAGCAAAATCAGTAGATCAGCCACTAAGGTGCTAGTCTGCACTCTCAAAACAGCCCTCTAGGTCTTGGGATGCACTGGGGCTTCGCAACCTTATACCTGAATCCTGAGGCTCCTGCAGAGAGACTTTGCTCTGTGGTGGTGCAGAAATATTGTTGTTATGGGGGATGGGGAGCTATGAATGGGTTACCTTCTTGTTGGCATCATTGCTGTCGTCTTGCTGGCATCATTCTCCCAGATAATTTTGATGCTGCAAGTCAATGAACCAACAGTTTACAAAATGTGCATACAGCAATGAAACCATGCCTTTTACAGAGTAAACCTTCACTTAATGTTAACTGAGATTTTTAATGCTTAGTTCTTATATATCAAGTCTCTTCTTACAGTTGAAATTGTTTTACTTCTTAAATATTTCAATTAAAATGCCACTTGTATTTTGCTTACCTTGATGCTTTCTCCCAGTGGGAATTATCAATGAAATTCTTAAATAGTGATTTTTTTAAGGAAAAAAATACTAATCTTCTGAAGGATGTGAATATCACTGGTTTTACCTTTTGAAGCAAAAGAAGTGAGAGAAGTGAAAATTAGATTAGAGACTATGGTTATATCTTTATTTAAAAAGATAATACTCAAAAAACACATTTTCTGGAGGTTTCCTTTAAACATCTCTGCCCATCTCCCTCCAAGTTATCCCAGTTATCAATAAAATTTACTTTCAGTATTAGAGATAACAAGATTCTGTGCCATTTGGAGAGTGCCTGAAAAGTTTCCTATTTTGTGGCTCCTCAGAGAGAACAAAGGAGGGATTTATAACGGGTGATTACAATCTAACTTCAAGTTCTTGCCCTGTCCTTTCTAAGGACCATACCTATCCTTTCTAACCCCTAGCTATTCTGCCTTCAAGTTTGGTGAATGGCTAGGATTATCTTCTGGCTCACCCCTCTTACTCTTTTTTCTAATCTCTTGAACTCTGTTACTGCCTCACCATTTCTCCAATGAACTAGCACTTGGGTGACTCTGGCTCAGAAGAGTTAAGCTCTGGCTTCTTAGTTCATTCAGTTCTGGCTTAGACTGCCTTGCTGGCACCACCGCTGCTCAAGAGGCCTTACCCCACCCCTTTCTGGGACCAGAAAGGTATCCTTTTGGCACAAGCCTCTGCTGCCATCTGGTGGTCAGAGTTTCACTTTTTTTCGGCCCCATTTCTACTAGACATACTAGGCATCCACCCATATCTTGCTTGTGCTGCTTCCACCTATCAAGATAAGAAACAGTATCTCTCATGGTTACTGAGATTTAAAAAAAAAAAAATACTTAATTTTAAAGTTGGAGATACAATACTTTTAAATAATCTTGGCACTGTGGCATTTCAGTGTGAAATTCATTGTCCCCCAGCACAGTTACAGCTCTGAATTTAAATTGTACATTTAAAATTCTTTTGAGCTTTAGGCAAAGAAAAACTTCCAGTGGCTTTCTATACAATTCATTTCTCAACTTTTTTCTCAGTTGTCTGCCGTATAGGTTTTGTATCCTCAGCTGCATGAGAACGACCATGAGGACCAAGATAAGATCCTGGGTTTGCATCTTACAATAACTTTATATATAATGATTGTAATGGCCATAAGTCAATAGTACCAGTAGAAATCTTCTGAAAAGATTCTTTCTTTGAACTTCAAAATGTAAGCAAAGCTACTCAAACTGTGGATCTGCCACACTGTCTTTATGAAGAGTTTATTTTTATCCAGGGCACTTATCTAATACTCATAATGCAGGCTTGTAAATAGTGATCCCCCTGCCCAAAGTGAGTAGTCCCAAATTGGGGACCTCACTGAGAAATGACTTAAGAATAGTAAATAAATAACTTCACATGTAAGAAGATAGTTCATAAGATATTCAAAGATAAGGTTAACTCAAAACAGCACTGAAAGAAGACATGCATTCAAACATGCACAGACCTTGAGAATAAGTTTGCAGATAGAGTCTATAAAACTCTGACAGAATGTATTTAATACAATATTAGAACTGAAATTTTCTTTCTACTACCTCAATCTGAGTGAACCAGAATCAAGAACCCACCTCCTCTGAGCACAGAGTATGAAACATTACTTGTGTAGGGAAAAACCACAGAAAAATTGTAAAACTAGCTTTTCCACCTTTGGACAAATGAATCAATTTTCAACCCAAATCCATGCACTAAATCAGTATTTTCAAATGGGAGTAATTTTGTCTTCCTCCTACTACTGCAACCCCAACCCTCTCTCAGGAGATATTTGGCAAAGTGTGGAGACATTTTGATTGTCACTTGGGAGAGGGTGCTACTGGCATCTACTGGGAAGAGGCTAGGAATGTTACAAATACCCTACAATGCACAGGACAGACTCTCACAACAAAACAAGTATCCAGCCCAAAATGTCAATAGTGCCAAGGTTAGCTGGGACTACAGGTATGCACCACCATACCCAGCTAATTTTTCTATTTTTAGTAGAGTCGAGGTTTTACCATGTTGGCCAGGATGGTCTTGATCTCATGACCTCATGATCTGCCTGCCTCAGCCTCCCAAAGTGCTGGGATTACAGGCATGAGCCACTGCACGTGGCTGACAGAAGCTCTTCTTAATCAGCTCTGGCAAAGATAGCACGTCTGGTTAAGCTACTCCACTGAAGCCACCAGTTGGCTGAATTTGCTCTAGATTAATATCCTCCTCTAGAATTGGATTTTTGCAGGAGCAAGATTAGTATATTAACACAGAAAAATTATAAAGACCATCTCCCTCCCACTTGCACCTTTAGGTCTTTAAAAGTGGCACTAATTTCTTCCATTCCTTTCCCATCTCCTTTCCCAAAATGAAATGTTTTTATTTCCTATATTGATGGGGCTAGGACAGTTTTCCCACTGTAGTTTCCCCAAAATTCATGTCCTTCCTGGAGGCTTAGAATGTGACGGTATTTAGAAAAAGGATCTTTGCAGATGTAAAAAGATGAGGTAATATTGGAGTAGGGTGGGCCCTAAATTCAAAATGACTGGCAACCTTTGAAGAAGAGAAGACAGCATGTGATAAGACTGGAGATAAACATCTGCAGGCTAAGGAACAACAAGAATTTCCAGCAACTACCAGAAGCTAGAAAAGAGGCATGGTTCGGATTCTCCCTCTGAGTATACAGAAATGAACCAACCCTGTTGACAGCTTGATTTTGGACTTTTGGCCTCTAGAACTGTCAGAGAATAAATTGCTGTTGTTTTGAGCCACTCAATTGTGGTACTATGTTATAGCAGCCCTAGAAAACTAGTATTCACACTATGATAGTTCTTACCCCATAGGTCAAGAAAACAATGTTTATCTATTCCAATTACAAATTCAGGGACTAGACACATGACATATAGGTCTACAGACTAGTGGATTCTGTATGAACTAGATCTAGCATTTTAGATAACCAAAATACTAGATCTAAATCCTAAATCCTAGCATTTTAGTTATTACCTAGACCTCAAATGCCCCCCACTCTGTCAGAGAGGCCATGATGATATTTTGGGTCTTTTGTCCTGTGTCAACTTTGACCCTGTGGTAAACAGACCTTGAAATGATTGGGCATTCCCCTTTCTCCAGTATGTAATTACCTGAGTTAAAGGCTATAAATTCCTTTGGAGGAAGTCTGAGGAAATCAATACCATATGTTTCTTGCCATGATATTGTAGGGTCTCTCCTCCTAGGGACCCAACTTCTCTTTCAGTGAGTTCTGGGTACAAAAATTGAGATTCGGAAACTAGGGAAGAATCATGACCTCTTGTTGAGCCTTCATCCTCCCAATCACCCATCATTGATTTAGTTGTAAAGACTGAGTACTCCATTGATGATCCATTCATTTGGCCTCTAGAGATGCAATGTTCTATTAAGTATCTCCATAACTGTGGATCACTGTCCCCATCCCCCACAGCCTACCTGTTGTCAAAGATAAATATGACCCAATACTAAACAAGTGAAAACAAATTTTATTTGGTAATTGTTAACAGTAAGGGAAAGAGCTGGGTTACCTTCTGATTTGTACAGAGGTGATTTGAGTGTTTCAAAAGGAGAGTGGGAGTAGGGGGTTGTAGGGGCTCAGCAGTCAGAGAAGTAAAAAAGTACAAAGGGTTGGTCAGTGTTAATGTGATTAGGATAGTTGTGTTTCTTAGCTGTTAATTATCAAAGGTAGGATTCTATCCTCACAGAGACTGGAAAACAGAGGCTTTATCCTGGCTTGATAAATATTCTTAAAAAGAATGGTTCCCAGGTCACTGGAGAAAGAAACCTGTGAGCTGCAAAGGATATATATTTATAACCGTAAACTCCTTTTAATAAATACATGCTCTAAGAAAGAAGATCAGGGCCTATTATCATGTGTTAGGTACAACAAAAAGTAGATTTTTCTGGTAGCAATGAGCGTTCTCAGACAGGCTTTTAATTGGGGGTAGGGACCTACGATCACCCAGGGGACACTTTATGCTGCTAGAGGAAATGCTAAAATTTGGTCAAGTCTCTCAGTGGAGGGCTTTTGACAGAGTTGTTATGTGTTGAGAGTCTTGCAGTTCTCAATATTCATTACAGTAATTGTGTCCACATGGTTTCTGAGGTGTCTAATTGTTAAGTGCTGCCACCTGGTCTCTATTATTCAGGATTTTATCATCTCCATTGCTCTCTGTGAGCCCAGTGTTATAATGGTATCACTTGCCATCAGCTCATAGAACAGCCACCACTCACTGTATAGTGATGTTGGTGTGCCCTTCAATGGTACATTTCTTGTTCTGAATTTCGTCACCTGCTGTGTTTTCCAAACTCATATAGTACATCCACACAGGATGCCTGATTTTCTGGGTGTTTTAACCCTTTTTTGCATCATGTACCATGGCTTTTAAATATTTATACATGCCATTAGGTCGACCATTGCTTTTTCCATGCTTCTAAGAACTATCTTAGCAGTGTGTTCTTGCTAAGAACCATCTCTTGGGATTCTTGTCAGGATATTAAAAATCCTTCAGGCCAGAAGAGTACTCTGAATAAACTCTTATCTAACTTTATGTTCTGCACCATTTGATCATGCACCTTTAGAATCCAGTCCCATGTGTATTCTAGCTTTTATGGGTAGATGTGGGTAGCTTCCGTAGCTCTTGTGTGGTACAGTACATTTCTTCCTTCAGCAACACCAGCACAAATTTGGTCAACTTATTTCATGTCTTAACTCTTGTTATTGGTCACTAGAAAGGAAGTTAGAAGCAAATCCTGGAATGGGTCCAGTATTAGTTTGCTAAGACTACCCTAGGGAGTTGAAAACTACAAGCTATTTTATGGTAGCACTCTCAGAGGCTGGAGAAACAAGTTTTTTATTTCTGAAGGGGAATACAAACAGTTCATTTTAGCATCCATGGGAACCTGGAACAATGGGATATTCTACGGACCTGTAATAGAGGAAGTGGAGGGTCTGGAGTGGCTAACCTAGTTTTCAAACTAAAGCACTCTTCTGTTAGTACAGTGAAAAGCAATTTCTTTAGTAAACAATACCATGTAGGGACATTTTGGTGGTCTGTCTTCTGATTGTGATACTAACTTGTTTCTGTAGAACTCTTCAGCTGTCTGATTTTCTACATCAAGTCTCCAAGGGATGGGTTCCCTTCCAAAGTTGTCTTCCTGTTTCCCAGCAGTGCTTTCCCAAGAAATAAATCACAAACTTGATTTCACTTTACAATTTCCTTCTTTTCAGATCTTCAGTAGCTAATATTTGGGCCATTGGGTCTCAGATCTATTCTTAGAATTTCTTTATACTGGGTAAGACCCTTGCCTTCTCGTAGTGTGCCTTAGTTAACATTACCTATGTTTCACTACAGCTAGGACCTTGCTGCACTTCTTGCTCTACCACTCAATACCCCTTGACTCTCAGCCTGTAAGTGGGCTCCAAAACTAATACTGCTCCCAACATTTATTTCTTTTGCTTACTGGACATCTCCACTTGGATGTCTAAGGATCATATCAAACTTAACGAGTCCAAAATTGATCTTTCCCTCAAATCCTCAAACTTGAATTTCCATGGTCTTCTTCATTCACTTGATGATACTAGTAGAAGACAGGTTCAGAGACAAAATAATTGCTGATAATTCTACTCTTCCAGAAGCTCAGACAAAACAAAAATCCAGGCCGGGTATGGTGGCTCACGCCTGTAATCCCAGCACTTTGGGAGGCCAGGGTGGGTGGATCACAAGGTCAGGAGTTCAAGATAAGCCTGGCCAACATGGTAAAACCCCGTCTCTACTAAAAATACAAAAATTAGCTGGGCATGGCGGCAGGAGCCTGCAGCCCCAGCTACTTGGGAGGCTGTGGCAATAGAATCACTTAAACCAGGGAGGCGAAGGTTGCAGTGAGCCAAGACCATGCCACTGCACTCCAGCCTGGGTGACAGAGTGAGATTGCCTCTCAAAAACAAAACAAAACAAGACAAAACAATACCCTGGTGTCATTGACTCTCTTTCTCCCATACACCATGTACTATAATCTCTACCTTCACAATATTCTGAATTAGACCATTTATTATCACCTTCCTGATTCAACTCATCATCTCTTGCCTAATCAAATGCTGCAATGGCCTCCTAACAGGTCTTTCGTACTCTGCCCCCTCATATCTGATTTATTTTCAACACAGCAGCTAAACTATTCCTTTCAAATATACCTAATACTGTCTTACCTCTGCCTAAAACCCTCGAATGACATCTGATCTAACTGAAGGTCCATAAAATGTTCATAAGGGCCATTAGGAAGGAAGTTAGGAGCCGATTCTGGAATGGGGCTTGTATTAGTTTGCTAATACACTAGGGTTACGATTAAGGTTAGGGTTTGGAGTCTCCCTCACCCATCTTCTACTCGTGTCCCCCTTGATCAGTTAGCTAAAGCTTCACTGGTCCTGTTTCTCTCTCAAATACGCTACTCACACCTTGTCTCAGTGCTTTTGTACTTACCAACTCACCTTTGCAGTGCAGTCTCACCTACATGAGATCAGTGTGCTTTCATTTGCAGCACCCACTCCAAGAGTCCTTATCTCCCTCCCCATCATCTAATACATTATATATTTTTTAGAGTAGGTAATTTGTCTTACTATAATAAAAGCTCAGTGAGAACAGATATTTTTGTCTATTATTTCAATAATGTATACCCCTAGTGCTTAAAAAAGGGCTTGATTCTTAAGGGACATACAATAAATATTTGTGAATACTGATTAATAATGAAAAGCAGTCTTTCTTTGAACTTTAAAGCCTTTAGGCACTATCTGGCTATATTTTTAGTCAACTGAAATATGATACTTTAAAAGTTTGATTTTCGGTAATCCAAAGGAAATATGTTGATACTCTTGAATATATTAGCCTCAGCCTATTAACAATTTCTTTGAAATTAAAAAAAAGACTTTAGGCATTATCATAGATGGCTCTCAAAAACTATCTAGTATCTTAATTTGGTGAAGGTAAATTCAAGGCTGCATACTTGCTGAAGAATTAAAAGATAGAGATAAGGTCTTTTAAAATTAGCGGATATGATAACACTAGAAGTTGAGATTTCTTACTAATTTGTAAAGCTTGATGTATAATTTTAATCTTATTCTATTACAAATGTGATTTCATGTACACTGATGTTGTGGGTATTTAAATGTAGTCAACAGAAAACATATATCAACTACATAATAATCACATAACAATACGAACAGTATAATTTGGCCAAAAAAATTACTAGCCAATACATATATATCTCAACTGGCACTCATTTCCCACAACTATATGACAAAGATATATTAACAAATGAAAATTAGATAAGGTGAACCAAAACAATAATGGTATTATTCTGTCAGTAAAATGACCATATTACTACAGTTAATGAGACACATAAGAATTACAAAACAGAAAAGAAAGTAAAATTGCAACCCAGGTAAGAAATTCATTTTTTTCCTTCCTTTTTTTTTTTTTTTTTTCCTTGGGACAGAGTCTTACTCTGTCACCCAGTCTGGAGTGCAGCAGTGGCACAATCTTGGCTCACTGCAACCTCTGCCTCCTGGGTTTGCAATCCTCCTGCCTCAGCCTCCCGACTGACTTGGATTACAGGCAAGTGCCACCATGCCCAGCTAATTTTGTATTCTTAGTAGAGACAGGGTTTCACCATGTTGGCCAGACTGGTCTCGAACTCCTGACATCAATGATCCACTGATCTCAGCTTCCCAAAGTGCTAAGATTACAGGTGTGGGCCACTGCGCCCAGTTTGAGAAATTCATTTTCATTAATTAAGCAGGCTATGCTATAGTCACAACATAGAAACTTGGAAAGTCCTATTATCATGAATTTGGATGAAATGTAATAATAAAACCTAAATGACATCTTGTTTTGGGGGAAAATACTGGGTTGCAAAAACCTGAAACTTAAATTGAGTTAACTCACAACTTAAAGCTCAAAAATCAAAGTTTTAACATGAAAGAAGCTCCACCTCAATAGCTGCCAGCTTAATCTTAGGAGGCAGATCCAGGGTCTATGCTTATATCATTATTTAGTTTAGTTTATAGATAGTCCTTGATTAGTCCCAATCATTAACTGAGAACCTAATTAGCATCCATCTCTTGGTCTCAAGTTAGCAAAGGGATACATCTTGATAGTGAGAAGTATCTGTTTTATTGGCAAATATGTAACTCTGCAAAGGTATATATGTACACATGGTAAAAAAAATTACTTCAGGTATAACCTACTACACATCTAGGCTATATGATATAGCCTGTTGGTCCTAGGCTACAAACCTGGACAGCATGCTGCTATACTTAACACTGTAAGCAACTCTAACACACAATAGTAATTATTTGTGTATCTAACATAGAAAAGGCACAAGAAAAATACAGTATTTTATTTTATAATCTTACTATGTGGTCCATTCTTGACTAAAATGTTGTTATACAACACATGACTATATTTATGCAAGTGTAGTTGCAAGCCTTATAATCAGGAAGTTTTGTGTATATTTCCTAGATGTTTGAAGTCCAGGTAAGGTGGTTCACACCTGTATTTCCAACATTTTGGGAGGCCAAGGTGAGAGGATCCCTTGAACCCAGGAATTTGAGACCAGCCTGGGGAACATAGCAAAATCCTACCTCTACAAAAAAATACAAAAATTAGCTGAGTGCAGTGGCACACGCCTGTAGTCCCAGCTACTCAGGAGGTTGAGGTGGAAGGATCACCTGAGCCTAAGAGGTTAGGACTGCCGTGAGCCAGGATTGTGCCACTGCACTCCAGCCTGGGCAGCAGAGTGAGACCCTATCACAAAAATGAAAGCAACACAAAATGATGCCTGAAATTCTTGAGAACTTTATTTTCTTAAATTAAAAAGGTAAATTTGATTTACAAGAATTGCTTAGGCACTTCAGAAGAATCTGTTCATTACATTTAAAATACTGCCTAAGTATGTGTATGAATCAACTTATTCAAAAATTCTAAAAAAATTGATGAATATGTAAGTAGTATTAAATATTTGAGAATAATTTAACCTGTTATATTTAATAATGTATAAGTTAAAGTGATTGCTTTATATTTACAAACAAAATACATTCAAGACAAAAAGATCTATAAACATACCTAGTTTGTGTTTAAAATCTGAATGTAATTTAAAACATAAAGTAATTGTCAATGTTCCTTCCACAATTAAAAACTACCCTCAGATACTTAAAAAAAAAATACTAACAATTTTAGTGCCAGGTTTCTGCATCATTTTTAATAAGAGCTACTCATTATTCAATTATCAGCATTAAATAAAGAAATCACTTTAGTATACAAAATGACTTGTCTTAAATTTTCAGTTCTTAAAGCTTACTATTAATATAATCATATTTATTTTTCTTAAAGAGCAGCATTGACAATTGCTTACATATAACATATTATAAATAAAAAATAATTAAACTTTTACCTTATAAGAATAGCTGATATAAAAATTATTCATCTGAGAATAAATTCTTTCATTTTAGGTAACATGCTATTTCAGGAAAGAAAATAAAAAAATCAATGTTAGCAAATTAAAAATACATTAAGCATAAACATTTCTATTTCTTAAAAATTAATGCCCATTTACATGTTACACAAAAATACAGTATGGTATTTTTAAAAACTCAGAGCACAATTAGAAAGAAATTTCAGTGACCAACAGAACAACAATATAAACGATAATAACACCACTTATCCTAAGTAGAATTAATTGTGCTCCTATAAAGCATTGTGAATACTACTAACAAAGCATTTGTCATATATACAGCTAGTTATATAAAAATAATAGCTAGTTATGTAAAGTTATATAAGTAATACATATTTTTTATATAAGTTATATAAGTATCTATCTTATAGATCTGTAAGATCTAACAGGGCCAAACTGATAGTCATCCTTCTCTCTAAAGAATTCATTTCTATAAACATAATCACTAAAATATTTGTTGAAATACACTACTTTAAAAATGTTTTAATGATTAAAACCAAAATGTCGACCTAAGATAATCTGTACCAATTTAAAAGAAAAAATTATTTTAAAGAAAATCCAGTCTTTACTGAGAACTGAAAAAAAAAATTAAAAGCCCACAAAAGTAAACTGTAAAGTACACTCATCATGTTTTTTTCTTGCCTTAATAGTCAGTAAACAGTCACTCAGTAAACTCAGCTTTTACTCTCCTTTTAAAATTTGACCATGGATGGGAAACATAAGATTGGCATTGTTGCTTTTGTCTAATGTGTATTTTTATGTATTTATCTATATTGATATAGAAAAATGTTTTGAGATCAGTAATTTAAGACATTTTAAAGTTAATATGTTCAGAAACATGAACTGTATACTGTAAATAAATATTTGATGTTTTTTCTCCTTTGCTTTCTAGCTCACTTACCCTTGCTTTCCTAAGAATTAAGTTATATTTCTCCTGAGTCAGATTTCGTTACTGTGAAAAAGGGAACATAATTTAATTTAATAACCAAAATATATTCTGAGTATATAAAAACTAAAAAAATTGAGTCTTTTAAAATTGTTTACAAGAGCATGTATTCACATACATTAAAATTAAAGTAACTGAATGAACAAAATAACATGATTGTGACTACTCAACTCAATTATAGAAGGAAGATGACAAAAAATTTATATGCTCCAAGAGTGGTGGAGAAAAAGGTATAGTTTAATTCTTCCACCTCTATAGATATCTGTCATTCTAGCCAGAGTCAAAGAATCAGGCTATTACATAAGATTCTACACACAGTCTTCCTTTAATTATAACAACTAAAACACTTTTGAATTACTTTAAATAAAAGAAATGTAATTTCAAATACTTAATTACCTATGTCTAAAATTATCTAATAAAACAAGGTCTCGTTTCACTTATTATGATCAATGACTGCCACCTAGCGGATATCACTTTCCTCAAGCCTCTATATTGAGATTTCCTAGTGCTTACACTTCAGCTTTTATGGATGACAACTTCCATTCAAAGTGCTTTTTTTAGAAATTGAAAAGGAGAAGCAAGAAACTTTCACATTGCTTTATGTATCTTTTCTATAAACTAGTTACGAATTGGTTTTTTATTTAGACTGGAACATTACATACTTATTTAAGAAGATGACATAAACTTATAGATAACTTCAAAATAAAATTATTCTATCACTATTCTGTTAAATCATAAATTCAAATGCACTGTTTTCGAAAGGTGAAAAAGATGACATACAAACTTATAGTTCAATATATTTCAATACAAACATGCAGGTTCACTTAATTGTTACATAAATTTTTTTTAAAGAAAAGCAAAACACACAACCACAGCATTTCAATTAAGGAGCATAGAAAAATTTCAAGAGCTTTCATGGTCCTCCAGTTACCATTCGAATAGTAAACTTTTTAAACCAAAGTTAAACCAAAGTTAAAATTAAGTGGAGAAGTAAGTCCAGTAAGCAGACTGAACAAGACAAATTCAAAATACTACTCTGTCTTCTTGTGTTCGTTCCCACCAAAGTGTGCTGTTTAAAGTTCCACAACTATTGTCTTCCTCCTCTTGTTCTTTAGTGAGTTCTACAAAAACCTAGGTGAAAAGAAATAAATGAATCCAGTATTCTGTATCTCAAGTATCTCAAAGAACTTTTAACTAAATCAAAAATGGTACAAAGGCTATATCTAGTTATATCAATAAGTATCAAGAGATTTCTTAACATTAACATTATTCAAACAGAGTAAATTATTTCCAAAAAGTACATGCAAAGATGAATAGTATTCTAGAAGACTAATATATTTGTTTTCAAAAAATAATTCATAACTACCTAAACAATGTAATTTCAAACACACTAATATGAAATACTACCATCATGACTCACATTCTTTACAAAATGAAAAAATCTGAGATATTCAAAATAAGCAAATGAAAGCTTGATTTAATCATTCCATATTGTGCACGTCTCAATACACCACTCTACCCTATAGACAGTGTGATCTGTCAATTTAAAATAAGATCAAATTGAAAAATAAAATTTTAAAAATTAGTAAGTGAAGAACCTAAGTTTGATTAAAATTATATAAAGTTTAAGATTACTCTAACATTTTTTCACTGGTTTACAATATCTCTCCCTCTCTAACACAAACCAAAACAATTGATATCAGATACTTTCTTCTATAAAATAATTTTTAAAAATTTAACTTTAGAGGGGAGGATCCAAGATGGCTGAATAGAAACAGCTCTGGAGTGCAGTTCCCAGAAAGAACAATGCAGAGAGTAAGTGATCACTGCATTTCCAAACGAGTTTTCACTGCACACAGATCAGGAGATTCCTGGGCCGAAAAGTGCCAAGAGTTTCCAGCACAGCTGCTTCAGCTGGTGCCGCAGGTTGGTGCAAAGAAACTCACACAAATCTGGGCAGCCATTTCAACTGGCACCTGGAACTCCTAGGAGACAGAGCTGCCCATTCAACTGAAAGGGAGGGACTGAGAAGGGAGCCAGGTGATCTGGCTTGGCAGGTACCATCCCCCACAAAATTAGCAATCTGAAACACTCTGGATTGAGAGTTTTGCAGCAAGTGGAGCTGGACCTGCGATGGTTCAGCTTGGTGCGGGAGGCGGGGGGAGGGTGTCCGCCACTACTGAGGCAGTCCACCAATACCGAGTTAGTTCTAACTGCCTCAAAGAAGTTCACACAGTAGCTGGGTAGAGCCCATGGCACCTCATCAATGCCTCTGCAGGCAGACTGTGACTAAACTATCTCAGTGCAGGGAAGAGCATCTATAAAAAAAGGCAGCAGCACATCAGGAACTTATAAATAAAGCCCGACCTTCTTAGGACAGAGCACCTGGGAAAAGAGGCAGTTATGAGTTCCACTGCAGCAGACTTAAACATACCTGCCCAGCACCTCTGCATGGAACAACATAGCTCCTAGCACAGCACTTGAGCTCCTATAAGGGACAGACTATCTCTTCAAGCAGCTCCCCAACCCCCATATACCCAAAGAGACATCTCATAAAGAAGAGTTCAGGCCGATATCTGGTGGGTACCCTTCTGGGATGAAGATAACAGAAGAAGAAACTGGCAGCAACCTTTACTGTTCTGCAGCCCCCACAGGGGATCCCCAGGCAAGCAGGGTCTGAGGTGGACCTCCAGCAATCCTGCAGCAGAGGGGCCTGACTGTTAGAAGGAAAACTAATAAATAGAAAAAAATAGCTTCAACATCAACAAAAAAGATGTCCACTCAGAGATCTCATCCGAAAGTCACCAACTACAAAGACCACAGGGAGATGAAGCCACAAAGATGGGAAGAAACCAGCACAAAAAGGATAAAAACACCAAAAACTAGAACTCCCCTCCACGTCCAAGGGATCACAACTCTTCACCAGCTAGGAAACAAAGCTGGATGGAGAATGAATCTGATAAATTGAGAGAAACAGGCTTCAGAAGGTGGGTAATAACAAACTTCTCAGAGCTAAAAGAAGACATGCTAACCCAATGCAAAGAAACTAAGAACCTTGAAAAAAGGTTAGATGAAATACTAACTAGAATAAACAGCTTAGAGAAGAATATAAATGACTTGATGGAGCTGAAAAACACAGCACAAGAACTTCGTGAAGCACATACAAGTTACAATAGCCAAATCGACCAAGCAGAAGAAAGGATATCAGAGACTGAATGAAAAATATCAGAAACTCAATGAAATAAAATGAGAAGGCAAGATTAGAGAAAAAACAGTGAAAATAAATGAACAAAGCTTCCAAGAAATATGAGATTATACGAAAAGACCTAATCTAAGTTTGATAGCTGTACCTGAATGTTATGGAGAGAATGAATCCAAGCTGGAAAACACTCTTCAGGATGTTATCCAGGAAATCGTCCTCAACCTAGCAAGCCCAAGGCACATAATCATCAGATTCACCAGGGAAGAAATGAAGGAAAATATGCTAAGGGCAGCCAGAGAGAAAGATCGCGTTACCCACAAAGGGAAGCCCATCAGACTCACAGCAGATCTCTCAGCAGAAACTCTACAAGCCAGAAGAGAATGAGGGCCAATATTCAATATCCTTAAAGAAAAGAACTTTCAACCTAGAATTTCATATCCAGCCAAACTAAGCTTCATAAGTGAAGGAGAAATAAAATCCTTTACAGACAAGCAATTGCTGAGAGATTTCATCACCGCCAGGTCTGCCTTACAAGAGCTCCTGAAAAAGGCACTAAACATAGAAAGGAACAACCAGTACCAGCCATTTCAAAAACATACCAAATGGTAAAGGTCACTAATACACTGAAGAAAATGTGTCAACCAGCAGGCAAAACATCCAGCTAGCATCAAAATGGCAGTATCAAATTCACACATAACAATATTAACCCTAAATGTAAATGGGCCAAATGTCCCAATCAAAAGACACAGACTCGCAAATAGGATAAAGAGTCAAGACCTATCCGTGTGCTGTATCCAGGAAACCCATCTCACATGCAAGGACACACATAGGCTCAAAATAAAGGGATGGAAGAGGATTTATCAAGCAAATGGACAGAAAAAAAAAAAAAAAAAGGAGTTGCAATCCTAGTCTTGGATAAAATGGACTTTAAACCAACAAAGATCAAAAGAGACAAAGAAGGATATTACGTAAAGTAAAAGGATCAATGCAACAAGAAGAGCTAACAATCCTAAATATATATGCACCCAATACAGGAGCACCCAGATACATAAAGCAAGTTCTTAATGACTTACAAAGAGACTTAGACTCCCACACAATAATAGTGGGAGACGTTAACACTCCATTGTCAATATTAGACAGATCAACGAGACAGAAAATTAACAAGGATATCCAGAACTTGAACGACCTAATAGAGATCTACAGTAATCTCCACCCCATATCCACAGAATATACATTTGACCTAATAGAGATCTACAGTAATCTCCACCCCATATCCACAGAATATACATTCTTCTCAGCACCCATTGCACCTACTCCAAAATTGACCACATAATTGGGAGGAAATCACTCCTCAGAAAATGCAAAAGAATAGAAATCATAATACACAGTCTTTCAGACCACAGGGAAATCAAATTAGAACTCAGGATTAAGAAATTAACTCAGAACCACACGACTTCATGGAAACCGAACAACTGGCTCCTGAACAGAGACTGGATAAACAATGAAATGAAGGTAGAAATAAAGATGTTCTTTGAAACCAACGAGAATGAAGACACAATGTACCAGAAGCTCTGGGACACATTTAAAGCAGTGTCTAGAGGAAAATTTAAAGCAATAAATGCCCCAATATGAGAAGCAAGGAAACATCTATAATCGACACCCTATCATCAAAATTGAAAGAGCTAGAGAAGCAAGATAAAAAAAACTCAAAAGCTAGCAGAAGACAAGAAATAACTAAGATCAGAGCAGAACTGAAGGAGACAGAGACACAAAAAAAACCCTTCAAAAAATCAATAAATCCAGGAGCTGGTTTTTTCAAAAGATCAACAAAATAGACAGACTGCTAGCCAGATTAATAAAAAAGAAAAGGAAGAAGAATGAAACAGATGCAATAAAAAACAATAAAGGAGACATCACCATCAATTTCACAGAAATATAAACTATTATCAGAGATTATTACGAACAACTCTATGCACATAAACCAGTAAACCTGGAAGAAATGGATCAATTCCTAGACACTTGCACCTTCCCTAGCCTAAACCAGGAAGAAGATGAAACTTTGAACAGACCAATAACAAGGCTGGAGTTGAGGCAGCAATTAATAGCCTGCCAACCAAAAAAAATCCAGGTCCAGATGGGTTCACAGCCAAATTCTACCTGACGTACAAAGAGGAGCTGGTACCATTCCTTCTAAAACTATTCCAAACAATACAAAAAGAGGGAATCCTTCCCAAATCATTCTATGAGACCAGCATCATCCTGATACCAAAACCAGGCAGAGACTCAACAAAAAAAGAAAACTTCAGGCCAAAATCCATAATGAACATTGACACAAAAATCTTCAATAAAATACTGGCAAACTGATTGCAACAGTACATCAATAAGCTTATCCATCACAATCAAGTAGTCTTCATCCTAGGGATGAAAGCCTGGTTCAACATAAACAGGCCTATAAACGTAATCCACCACATAAACAGAACCAAAGACAAAAATCACATGATTATCTCGATAGATGCAGAGAAGGCCTTTGACAAAATTCAACAGCCCTTTATGCTAAAAACTATCAATAAACTAGGTATCGACAAAATGTATCTCAAAATAATAAAAACTATTTATGACAAACTCACAGCCAATATCATACTGAATTGGCAAAACCTGGAAGCATTCCCTTTGAAATCTGGCACTAGACAAGGATGCCCTCTCTCACCATTCCTATTCAATACGTATTGGAAGTTCTAGCCAGAGCAATTAGGCAAGAAAAAAAAATAAAGGGTATTCAACTAGGAAAGGAGGAAGTCAAACTGTCTCTATTTGCAGATGACAGGATTGTATATTTAGAAAACCCTATCATCTTAGCCCAAAATCTCCTTAAACTGATAAGCAACTTCAGCAAAGTCTCAGGATACAAAATCAATGTGCAGAAATCACAAGCATTCTTATACTCCAATAACAGACTAACAGAGAGCCAAATCATGAGTGAACTCCCATTCACAATTGCTACAAAGAGAACAAAATACCTAGAAGTGCTACTAACAAAGGATGTAAAGGACTTGTTCAAGGAGAACTACAAACCACTGCTCAACAAAATAAGAGAGGACTCAAACAGATGGAGAAACATTCCATGCTCATGGTTAGGAAGAATCAACATCATAAAAATGGCCATATTGCCCAAAGTAATTTATAGATTCAATGCTATCCCTATCAAGCTACCAATGACCTTCGTCACAGAACTGGAAAACACCACCTTAAACTTCATATGGAACCAAAAGAGAGCCTGCATAACCAAGACAATCCTAAGCAAAAAAATAAAGCCAGAGCCATCACACTACCTGACTTCAAACTATACTACAAGGCTACAGTAATCAAAACAGCATGGTACTGGTATGAAAACAGAGATATAGATCAATGGAACAGAACAGGGGCCTTGGAGGCAATACCACACATCTACAACCATCTGATCTTTGACGAACTAGACACAAATAAGCAATGGGGAAAGGATTCCCTGTTTAACAAATGGTGTTGAGAAAACTGACAAGCCATGTGCAGAAAGCAAGAATAGGACTCCTTCCTGACACCTTACCCTAGAATTAACTTCAGATGGATTAAAGACGTAAACATAAGACCTAACACCATAAAAACCCTAGAAGAAAATCTAGGCAAAACCATTCAGGACACAGGCATAGGCAACGACTTCATGACCAAAACACCAAAAGCATTGGCAACAAAAGCCAAAATAGACAAAAGGGACCTAATCAAACTCCACAGCTTCTGCACAGCAAAAGAAACAGTCATTAGAGTGAATCAGCAACCAACAGAATGGGAAAAAATTTTTGCAATCTACCCATCTGACAAAGGGCTGATATCCAGAATTTACAAAGAACTAAAACAGATTTACAAGAAGGGAAACCACCATTCTCAGCAAACTGACACAAGAGCAGAAAATCAAACACCGCATGTTCTCACTCATAGGCGGGTGTTGATCAATGAGAACACATGGACACAGGGAGGGGAGCACTACACACTGGGGTCCGTTGGGGGGAAATGGGGGAGGGACGGGGGTGGGGAGGTGGGAAGAGATAGCATGGGGAGAAATCACAGATACAGGTGAGGGGACGGAAGGTAGAAAACTACACTGCCATGTGTGTACCTATGCAACAATCTTGCATGTTCTTCACATGTACCCCAAAACCTAAAATGCAATTAAAAAAAAAAAAAAAAGGAAAAACAAGCCCATTCAAAAGTGGGTGAAGGATATGAACAGACACTTTACAAAAGAAGACATACATGAGGGCAACAAACATATGAAAAAATGCTCATCATCACTGGTCATAAGAGAAATGCAAATCAAAACTACATTGAGATACCATGTCATGCCAGTTCGAATTGTGAACATTAAAAAATCTGGAGACAACAGATGCTGCAGAGGATGTGGAGAAAAAGGAACACTTTTACACTGTTGGTGGGAGTGCAAATTAGTTTAACCATTGTGGAAGACAGTGTGGTGACTCCTCAAGGACGTAGAAATAGAAATTCCATTTGACCCAGCAATCCCATTACTGGGTATATATCCAAAGGATTATAAATAGTTCTACTGTAAGGACACATGCACACGAATGTTCATTTCAGCACTGCTTACAATAGCAAAGACCTGGAACCAAACTAAATGCCCATCGATCACAGACTGGACAGGGAAAATGTGGCACATATACATCATGGAATATTATGTAGCCATAAAAAATGATGAGTTCGTGTCCTTTGTAGGGACATGGATGAACCCGGAAACCATCATTCTCAACAAACTGACACAAGAACAGAAAATCAAACACTGCATGTTCTCACTCATAGGCGGGTGTTGAACAATGAGAAGAACACATGGACAAAGGGAGGGGAGCATCAAACACTGAAGTCTGTTGGGGGGAAATAGGAGAGGGACAGTGGGGGATGGAAAGTTGGGGAGAGATAGCATGGAGAGAAATGCCAGATATAGGTGAAGGGGAGGAAGGCAGCAAATCACGCTGCCATCTGTGTACCTATGCAACTATCTTGTATGTTCTTCACATGTACCCCAAAACCTAAAATGCGATTAAAAAAAAACATAAAAAGAAAAAAGACCTAACACCATAGAAACCCTAGGAAAAAACCTAAGCAAAACCATTCAGGACAAAGGCATAGGCAAGGACTTCATGACTAAAACACCAAAAGCACTGGCAACAAAAGCCAAAATAGACCAATGGGATCTAATTAATCTCTAGAGCTTCTTTACAGCAAAAGAAATAATCATTAGAGTGAACTGGCAACCAACGGAATGGGAAAAAATTTTTGCAATCTACCCATCTGACAAAGGGCTCATATCCAGAATCTACAAAGAACTAAAACAGATTTACAAGAAAAAAGGCAAACAAACCCATCCAAAAGCAGGCAAAGGATGTGAACAGACACTTTTCAAAAGAATACATATATGAGGTCAACAAATACATGAAAAAATGCTCATCATCACTGGTTATTAGAGAAATGCAAATCAAAACCACACTGAAGTACCACCTCACACCAGTTAGAATGGCGATCATTAAAAAATCTGGAGACAACAGATGCTGGAGAGGATGTGGAGAAATAGGAATAATTTTACACTGTTGGTGGGAGTGTAAATTAGTTCAACTATTGTGGAAGACTGTGTGGCGATTCCTCAAGGACCTAGAAATAGAAATTCCATTTGACCCAGCAATCCCATTAGTGGGTATATACCCAAAGGATTATAAATCGTTCTATTATAAAGACACATGCACACATATGTTCATTGTGGCACTGTTTACAATAGCAAAGACCTGGAACCAACTCAAATGCCCACTGATGAGAGACTGAAAAAGGAAAATGTGGCACATATACACCATGGAATACTATGCAGCCATAAAAAACAGTGAGTTTGTTTCCTTTGTAGGGACATGGATGAATCTAGAAACCATCATTCTCAGCAAACTGACACAAGAACAGAAAATCAAACACTGCATGTTCTCGCTCATAGGTGGGTGTTGAACAACAAGAACACATGGACACAGGGAGGGGAGCATCACACACTGGGGTCTGTCAGTGGGGCAGGGGAGGCACAGGAGATTGGGGAGGTTGGGGAGGGATAACATGAGGAGAAATGGCAGATATAGGTGACGGGGGGATGGAGGCAACAAAGCACGTTGCCATATATGTACCTATGCAATGATCCTGCATGATCTGCACATATACCCCAGAATTTAAAGTACAATAAAAAAAAAATTTAACTTTATGGTACCTGTTCCAATGTTGCTTGAGAAAAGCTATATTCTTCAATGGCAAATGCATGTTTAGCTATTAAAATATAAAAACAGTATGTATATTACTTAACAATATTTGAAAAAATGGCAATGACTACTAAAGTGGCTAACAATCTGTTTTAAAAAATCTATGTAATCAACTCACTTAAATTTGAAGCTGCCAAAACATGTTATTTTTCTCTTACTTCCTTTCTCTTCCCCATACCTATAATTCCTCCATAGCCCTAAGTTCTACGTTTAATGTTACTTGTCTTATTGTACTTTCTCTCTATTATCTTTTTCCTGGTGATTCTTTTCCTGCCTTCTTTTGATCCCTGCTCTCTTATCTCCCATTCTCCAACTCCACTGTAGCCTATTCTTGCTTCTTGAACTACATTCTGGATATTGGTCTTATTTTTAAAAACTTTTCTTTTCTTTCTTTTTCTTTTTTTTTTTTTTTTAAGACAAGGTCTTTCTTTGTTGCCCAGGCTGGTATACAGTGGCACAATCATGGCTGACTGCAGCCTTGACCTCCACCTCAGCCTCCTGAGTAGCTGGGACTAAAGGCACATGCCACCATACTCGGCTAATTTTAAAAATTATTTTGTATAAACAGGGTCTCACTATGTTGCCCAGGCTGATCTTGAACCCTGGGCTTACAGGATCCTCCTGCCTCAGCCTCCCAAAGTACTGAGATTATAGGTGTAAACCATCATGCCTGGCCCATAAACTTTTCTGTATTTATTTCAGATTCCTTTGCAATATAAAGTAATACCAAACTTCTGTTGTTCTATTCATTCCTTTAATTTAATTTTCCATAAGTAGTTGAGGTGTTCTCTTTGGTCATAAAGAAATCACCAGGAGGCCGGGCGCACTGGCTCACACCTATAATCCCAGCACTTTGGGAGGCCAAGGCAGGTGAATCACAACGTCAGGAGTTTGAGATCAGCCTGGTCAACATGGTGAAATCCCATTTCTACTAAAAATACAAAAATCAGCCAGGCATGGTGGCAGCCGCCTGTAATCCGAGCTACTCAGGAGGCAGAGGCAGGAGAATCGCTTGAACCCAGGAGGCGGAAGTTGTAGTGAGTCAAGATGGTGCCATTGTACTCCGGCCTAGGCAACAAGAGAAAGACTGTCTCAAAAACAAAAAGAAAGAAATCACCAGGAAAGCAGAACTTTACCTGACTATGTGAATACATGTATTACGGACACAAAAATAATTAATTAGTGTTCTTCGCAAAAGAAAATCCATGAATCCATAGCTGTGACAAGAATATATATAGTATCAGGAAATCTTTTTGTATTCAATAATCACATAAAGAACAATCATAAAATTTTGCAGTTATTTTGAAAATTATTAATGAACCTTATACATAAACATAGGTTGTTTCACAGTTTATAAATGCCATAAAATAATCTGCATATGAATACCTGATTCTTCCAGGAGGTGATCTCCCTCAACTGTCACCAGCATATATATATATTTATCCTACGTGCCACTTATTTTAATAATGCCAAGATTCTATAAGTTCTTCCTTAAAACTTTGGGGAATGCCCACTCTCCTACACTTAGACTTCTCTTCATCACTGGAGTCTTGATAATGCTGCTGCTTCTATGGACCAGTATGAACTAAGGATTCAAGAAACTCAGAGCTCCTGCCACTGGACTAACTGCAAAGACTCGATAATTAAGCTGGCCTTTCTCATAAATGCAATGTGAAAAACTGTGTCACCGCTCTCTAAATATTGTAAAAGGTTTATATTACAATAGAGTATATCCACAAAATCCCTACCACATTAGTGTTTACCTGTGTCTTACATTAAATAAAAAAAAGGCTATCTTTTTATCTGCCATAGTTTCTAAAATAAACTAAGTCCCTAGTTTTAAACATTTTAAATAAAATGCTTTCATAATTTGAGAGCCATGACATAAATGTTTTTCAAATACTACTTACCTTCTTCCAGCTTAAAAAAAGATTGTGAAAGGGACTGAACATCTTCCTTAGGAATTTTATAAGCCAAAATAGAAGAAAAACTGAAAACAAAGATAAAATATGGAAAAAATTAAAAATTACTATTATTATGTTCTAAAGCTCAACAAAGCTTAACATGTTTAAAGTTCAAAATTAAATTTAATAATCAATTTTGATATTTACTTAGATAAAAATTGTTTAAAATAACATTTTCATGCAAATCAAAATAACTCAATGCTACTAAGAATGTTAAAAAAAATTAAATACTGAAAAATATTGAAAAATCTAATACTAAGGTAGATATAAAACACAAGCCATCAGACTTCATTAGTCCAGTATTGGTGATAATACAGAAATATATATATATATATTCACACACACACAGAGAAATACATATATGGCCTATGAATAAAAAGATGATTTTTTTACTTAATCCTTAATATAATAACTTTTTATAATCTTTGCTTTATAAAGAAATATAACCATGTTTTAAAAAATTTTACCTTTCCTGACGGCTTGCATTTGGGAAAATATACTGAATTTCTCTTTGAAGGCGGTCTACTTCTAGGTTTTCTACCCAGTCCTTCAATTTAATTTCCAAAAAGTAGCCTTTTCCATATTTACTCTTTAGATGTTGTACTGTTCCAATACATCTGAAGTAATTTTTTTAAAAGAAAGCTCAGACATAAAATGACAGTTTCAAAGAATAATTTCTCACATATATCACTATATTTTTAAAAAACATATCTTTACATTTAGAGAAAAATTGCAAAGAGAATGCAGCATCCCCATACACTCTTCATCCAGTTTCAGTTTCTCTAATCTTTTCATCTTACATTACCATGGTCAATTGGTCAAAACTGAGACACCAACACTGGTACATTTCTTGTCACTGAACTCCATACTTTATTTAGATTTCACCAATTTTCCACTATTGTCCTTTGCTTTTTCCAGGATCTGTCCAGGATACCACAGTGTTCTTAGCTGTCATGTCACCTTAGTCTCTAACTGTGGTGACAGTTTCTTATTCTTTTTCATGATTTTGACAGTTTTGAGAAGTACTGGTCAGGTGTCTGGTAGAAGGTCCCTCAATTTGAATTAGTCTGATATTTTTCTCATGATTAGACTTGGGTTATGGGTTTTGGAAAGAATATCACACAGCTATGGTACTTTCCCCATCATATTGCATCAGTGAATACATGGTATCTGTACAACATTATTTAGTTAAGGTAGTATTTTCCAGCTTTCTCAACTGTGAAGTTACTGTTTTCCTTCTGTAGTTTATTTTTTACAAGAAACCAGCTAAGTCCAGTCCAAACTTGGGGGATAGGAGATTTAACCTCCTCCCTTGAAGGAGGTATTATCTACATATATTATTTAGAGTTGTTTTCTAAGGAAGATCCACCTCTTTTCTCACACTTATTTCTTTACTCAATTATTTATGTAAGTATAAACTCACATATTTCTTTCATATTTGTGTTCTATAATTAATCCAACATATAACAATTTCTTAAAATAACAAGTATAATGCCTAAAAATAGTATTACAAGTTACTGAAATAGTAATAAATTCAAATTCAAAGTAAACTAGTCATATTCGTTAAAAACTCAACATTCTTCCAAGTTAATCTATAAAAAGCTAACGCAAAAACTAAAATATTTAACATTTAAATTACTAAATATTACCATGTTTTTGAAATGATGACATTCAAAATCCAGCCCCCACCCTCTTCCCCTAAATGGCATGCTATTTAAGACATCGACCTTAACTGGCCAGACACCATGATAGCTACTCGATCACAGACAGCCTCTGCCTCCTCCATATAATGAGTGGTCAGAATAGCAGCCCGCTTTTTGTTTTTAAATGCAGTTCGAATTGCTCGCCTATAAAACACAAATAAAATAAAATAAAGAGAGGAACACATCTGTTTGTAAAAAAAAAAAAAAAAAAATAGGCTTTTAAAAATCCAACTGGTTGGTGAATTAAGTAAATTAAAACTTCTAAATATCAATTGCTGTGGTTATTACATCCTGCCCAACTATGGCTTTTATATTCTAATTTATTTTCCCTTCATTTTGAAAGCTTGTCAAGTGAAAAAAAAAATCTATAATTTCAAATGTTAATATGGGCTAAAAGTATGACAACAAATAAACTTTAAAATTGATGCCTTTTCATGTTACAACCAAAACAGGCTTTGAATCATAAGAAAACCTTAACATGCATACAAACCAAACTTTACACTTTATAGACATGGAAGCAGAAGCTTAAAGAGTTGTTCAAGGCTGAGCGCAGTGGCTCACACCTGTAATTCTAGCACTTCAGGAGGCCGAGGGGGGTGGATCACCTGAGGTCGGGAGTTTGAGACCAGCCTGGCCAACATGGTGAAACTCCATCTCTACTAAAGATACAAAAACTTAGCCAGGAGTGGTGGCACGTGCCTGTAATCCCAGCCATTCAGGAGGCTGAGGCAGGAGAATCACTTGAACCTGGGAGGCAGAGGTTGCAGTAAGCCAAGATCATGCCATTGCATTCTAGCCTGGGTGACATGGCGAGACTCCATCTCAAAACAAAACAAAACAAAAATTAGCTGAGCATGGTGGCTCTTGCCTGTAGTCCCAGCTACTTGGAAGGCTGAGGCAGTAGAATTGCTTGAGCCTGAGAGGCAGAGGTTGCCATGAGCCAAGATTGTACCACTGCACTCCAGTTTGGGTGACAGAACAAGACTCCATCTCAAAAAAAAAGAGTTGTTCAACTAATTAGTACTTTACATGCACTGCATAATGACATATCAGTCAATGATGAAAAATATTTCCAACCATGATCCCATAAGATTATAATACTGTATTTTTACTATATCTTTTCTATGTTTAAAAATGTCTAGATACACAAATATCATCGTGTTACAACTCTCTACAATATTCAGTGCAGTGACATGCTCTACAGATTTATAGCCTAGAAGCAATAGGCTATACCACATAGTCTAGGTAGGTAGTAGGCTATAACCACCCAGAGGTTTATGTAAGTACACTCCATTATGTTTGCACAATGACAAAATCACCTTTCTCAGAATGTATCTCTGTCATTAGGCAATGCATCACCGTACTAGAAAGAGTCCCAACATGAATTCAAGACAGCATGATTATGGGAAAGATTATTTATATGTGAAATAACTAGAAAAAGCCTTAAAAACTATACAGAACACTAGAACTCCTTATCTTAATAATTACCCATATGCTCATTTCTGTTCTGGAATATATAAAATATTATGAACACTTCATGAAAAATATGGCAAAGTTTTAAAAGCTTAATGAAATCTCTAAATCTATTTAATTTTTAATTACTATTACATCCTTTGAATAGAATTTAAAATCAAGACATACATATAAATAACATAAAACTATTATAATAAAAGAAACTATTATTTTATTCTAAAGTATGATGTACTTTGTCACAAGTATCATACTTACCACATGTGCTGTTTGGCTTTAGGATCCATACCTGTAGATGGTTCATCTAGCAAAGTAATCTGAGGATTCCCTAGCATACTTAGAGCAAAACACAACTACATGGAAAGAAAAAGATGGGTGGGGAATTAACAAACGTTCATTATAAGGAAATCTATCAAGACGATATCAGGTACTAAACTATCAATAAAAAAAATACAGACATTATTTGGTGTTTAATGAAAGTACCTTTCGTTTGATTCCGGCAGGTAGTTTCTTTACAGTTTTCCGAAGATGTTCTTTTAAGTCAAGTGCATTTGTTATTCTGCAAAACGAACAATACAAAATGAGTAAACCATGATACATAAACATAAATATCAATTGTGTGTGATCTCTGATGCTGTTTTCTCTAGAATAATTACTCAGTTGAAGCTATTATAAGTAGGTAAGGGCAAAATTCTCCAATTATGTCATTTTAAATAAATTAATATCTTGATAAAATAGTTCACTTTGAATTAAATAAGTTTCATGACACAGGTACATTCATTATGTAACTAGAAAAATTACCTTTTTTATAGTTATCATAATTTATAGCCATCAATGTATTTTCACATACCATAAAGAATATGTGAAAAAGTAATGAACATTTTCTATAAAAATTACTGTCCACAGAAATGCTTGTTATGAAATTCAAAAAATATGAAATGTAAATATTTCCCCAAAGTAATCAAAGGAATTTAAAGACAATCATTTTACCGACTTATGATTTCTTTCATGTCACTTGCACTCATTCCTTTTATAGCTCCATAAATTTCAAAATGTTCCTGCAGTGTAGTATCTGGCCACAAAGGGTTTATCTGAGGACAGTAACCCATACACTTTATTGAATCATCTTCTTCACTTGTCTCTGAAGAATAATCTCCCAAAAATACCTAAAGAAACACAAACTAATTTTTACTATCTTTGCTTAATTTACATTGTGAAGGGAGTGGCAAGTACATGAATCAAAACCCCTTTCTACAGCCAGAGTAATGTCAAGTCAGAGTTGTACTCCTTTATTATTATTACTATTAATATTAATATTAAGCAACAGAGACTACAAACATGCGCTACCATGCCTGGCTATTATTTTTCCTTTTTTGAATTTTAGTAGAGACAAGGTCTTACTATATTGCCCAGGCTAGTCTCAAGCAATCCTCCTGCCTCAGTGTCCCAAATGTTGGGATTACAGGGGTCAGCCACGGTATCCAGTCAGATGTTTTACTCCTTTTTGATGATGGAAGGACATATATAGCTAAGTCAGAGTTTAAAGACATGGTCAGAAAGGGTAATGCAGAGTCGGATGAAAAAGAAAGCTATAATTCTAATAATCAGGGGGCTTCACTGGAAGGTGACATTTGAACCAAAGAGGTAAGTGAATTTAGTGTACGTATTTCTAAGGCATAAGGTATAGCCAAACAAAGAAAACATTTTGGACAAAAACCTGAAGCATACTCTTTTGTATGCTTGTCATTTTCCAGTGTGGCTAGCATAAAGTAAGCAAGGGGAGAAAAGCAGGAAATGGGATCAGGGTAGTTTCGTGAAGTATCTACAAAGTGGCGAGTGAGATGTTTACAATCAAAGACTAGCTGATGGCAGGTCAAAACAAGCTCCCAAATCTCCTGGAGCTAATAAAACTGTCTTCCATTAAGTTGGCAGACAAATAACTCATGCATGTAAGCATTACAGAAGCAGAAATATTGTATATGTGTGCGTCTACACGTGTATGAAAATTTCACCAAGTACATTATTTTTGCAGATAACCAAAAAGATCATAATTTGATCAAGCTATACAAAAAATGCTAAAAATATACAATAAAATTGAATATCAAATCCTAATTTGTCTTAAAAGTTTATCTTAATTAAAAATATAAATCATATTCAATATATCCCACACTCCTACACATCATACCTTTCCTGAAGTGGGTTCAATATCACCAACCAGAATATTAATAATTGTACTTTTGCCAGCACCATTTGGACCCAACAGTCCTAAGATCTCTCCTAAAGAAATTGAAAGAAAAAAAATCATAATAAAATCAAACCAAAAGTGAAAATTACTCTTCTAGAAAAGTTATGTAAGAAAAAATTAAATACCAGCCTTTTTTCACACAGAAAGAGACGTATTTAGTTGCCACTTTCTTTACTTTTCTTGAAAGAAGAAAATCTTTCTTGTCATCATATTCTTTATGCAAATTGCTGACCACAATGGATGGTTTCTAATAAGAAAAATTGTATTTAAAAAGAAAGTTACAAAACCTATCATGAAATGACAGGCTGCACATACCTCATGTCCATATTATAAAAATTATATTGGCTAATAAGGAGATACAGTACAAAAAAATATCCATTTATGACTAAAATCCTGGCTTATTCAAAGGTAAGTAGACAAGTATTTTTTTCCAAGAAAGATTTTTTTCAGATTGCTTCATATGCAAAAAACTATTTTTCAGATTAATTTCTATGTACTGGGAACTGATCATTTTATATTTAATATGACAGCATAAAGAATAAATTACCTCCTCACAACACTGGCAACTCATCAGCTCTTTGACCTTTAATCTTTCAGCTTTGACATCTTCATCTTCATCCTCATTGTTTGGTGGTTCTGGAAACTTCCTATTTTGGGACTTCTTTGAAAGGTTTCTACATATATATAATAAATATAGAAAGATGGTAGGTTTTCAAATAATTAAAATAGTAAGAAATTCAGACACTAGGTAGAGAAAAGACTGAAAAAATACACCAACATAAGATCTAGGATTATCTCTGAAAGGTGGAATTACGAGCAATATTTTTCAATGACTGATGATAGCATTTGGATGATTTTACCTAAATTTATTCATTTATTAAACAATATTATTTTTTAAATAATATTTATGACTAATAGGTGTCAGGTATTATTACACAGAAAGACAGATGAAAAAAGATGAACTTTGCCCTCAAAAAATGTAAAACCTGAGTATAAATGAAATTGTCCAGAAAGAGTAGATGTAGAGGGTTGATGCCAGAACCCACAGTAACACCATTTTTAGGGACGGACAGAGGATGAAGTGCTTGCAAAAGAAATTTCGGCAAACAGAAGAAGATATAATGGAAAACAAAAGAATAAGAAAAATGTGGCCTGGTGTGGTGGCTCATGCCTATAATCTCAGCACTTTAAGAGGCCAAGGCGTGCAGATAACTTGAAGTCAGGAGTTCAAGACAAGCCTAGCAACCATGGAAAAACACTGTTCTACTAAAAACTAAAATACAAAAATTAGCCAGGTGTGGTGGTGCATGCCTGTAATTCCAGGTACTTGGGAGGCTGAGGCAGGAAAATCATTTGAACCTGGGAGATGGAGACTGCAGTGAGCCAGATCATGCCACTGCACTCCAGCCTGGGTAACAGACTAAGATTCCGTCTCATAAAAAAAAAAAAAAAAAAAAAAAAAAAGAAGAGAAAAATGTCTAAGGAGAACAATGTCAGTCATATTAAAGGCTGCAGATTAAATAAGTTGAGCCTACTAGACCATAAAAGGACAAAATTGTTAGTTATCTTATTGAAAATAGAATCAATGGAAAGGTAAAGGAAAATCAGATAGGAGGGAGTTATAGGAGTGGATGGAAGGTGAATAACTGGAGATAGCAGGTTTTTGGCTATGAAAGAAAAGAGATAGAGAATAGGAGCTAGAGATAAATTCATGTTCAAATGAGATCTATGGGTTCTTTCATATATGGAATAAAGGTGACCCTCCCCAACCCCACAACAAAATACACTATTGAGATTCAGAAAGAAAAAAAGAGAAAAAAATACACTATTGAGATCCAGAAAGGAAAGAGAAAATGAAAATTGAGCAATATTCTAAGTATACAGAATAAATGAAGACTTGGATAACAGGATGGGCTGCTACTTCTTCTAGAACCTGGAAAAGCCAAAAATGATGGAAGATGTGAGTAAGTTTGTAGAAATTTATAACTTATAATTGTTTCTGTTTTCTGAGATAAATGACAAAATTACTTACTGAGAAGTAGGAAGTAAAATAAGGTGATTTGAGGAATTTGAAGAATAAAAAGAAAGCTTTGGATAACTATTGAAAACAAAGGGAAGACACTTGCACTCATATGTTCATCATGGTACTATACACAATAGTAAAGTCATAGAACCAACTTGAGTGTCCATCAAAAGTTGACTGGATAAAGAAAATATGGTTAGTGAACGGGATCCAAGATGACTGAATAGGAACAGCTCTGGATTGCAGTTCCCAGAGAAAACGCAGAGGCCGCTGCAGGTGATCCGCAGGCAACCAGAGTCTGGAGTGGACCTCCAGAAGTCCTACAGTAGAGGGGCCTGACTGTTAGAAGGAAAACTAAGGCCGGGTGTGGTGGCTCACGCTTGTAATCCCAGCACTTTGGGAGGCTGAGGCGGGTGGATCACAAGGTCAAGAGATTGAGACCATCCTGGTCAACATGGTGAAACCTCATCTCTACTAAAATACAAAAATCAGCCAGGTATGGTGGCGTATGCTTGTAGTCCCAGCTACTCAGGAGGCTGAGGCAGGAGAATTGCTTGAACCCGGGAGCCGGGAGTTGTGGTGAGCAGAGATCGTACCACTGCACTCCAGCCTGGGTAACAAGAGCGAAACTCCGTCTCAAAAAAAAAAAAAAAAGAAGAAGAAGAAGGAAAACTAAGAAACAGAAAGAGATAACTTCAACATCAACAAACAGGATGTCCACTCAGAGACCTCATCTGAAAGTCACCAACTACAAAGACCACAGGGAGATAAATCCACAAAGATGGAAAGAAACAAGTGTAAAAAGGATGAAAACACCCAAAACCAGAACGCCTCTCTTCCTCCAAGGAATTACAACTCCTCACCAGCAAGGGAACAAAACTGGATGGAAAATGAGTCTCATGAATCGACAGAAGCAGGCTTCAGAAGGTGGGTAATAAGAAATTTCTCTGAGCTAAAAGAACATGTTCTAACCCAATGGAAAGAAACTAAGAAGCTTGAAAAAAGGTGTGATAAAATGCTAACGAGAATAAACAGATTATAGAGGAATATAAATGAATTGATGGAGCTGAAAAACATAACATGAGAACTTCGTGAAGCATACACAAGTTTCAATAGCTGAATTAACCAAGCAGAAGAAAGGATATCAGAGATTGAAGATCAACTCAATGAAGTAAAATGAAAAGACAAGATTAGAGAAAAAAGAATAAAAAGAAACGAACAAAGCCTCCAAGAAATATGGGATCATGTGAAGAGACCTAATCTAAGATTGATAGGTGTACCTGAATGTGATGGAGAGAATGAATCCAAGCTGGAAAATACTCTTCAGGTTACCATCCAGGAGAACTTCCCCAACCTAGCAAGGCAGGCCAATATTCAAGTATAGGAAATACAGAGAACACCACAAAGATATTCCTCAAGAAGCCCAACACAAAGTCACATAATTGCCAGATTCACCAGGGTTGAAATGAAGGAAAAAAGGCTAAGGGCAGCCAGAGAGAAAGGTTAGGTTACCTACAAAGGAAAGCCCATCAGACTCACAGCAGATCTCTCAGCAGAAACTCTACAAGCCAGAAGGGAGTGGGGACCAATAATCAACATCCTTAAAGAAAAGAATTTTCAACCTAGAATTTCATATCCAGCCAAACTAAATTTCATAAGCAAAGGAGAAATAAAATCCTTTACAAACAAGCAATTGCTGAGAGATTTCTTCACCACCAGGCTTGCTTTACAAGAGCTCCTGAAAGAAGCACTAAACATAGAAAGGAATAACCTGTACCAGCAACTCCAAAAACATACCAGATGGTAAACAGCATCGACACAATGAAGAAACTGCGTCAACTAATGGGCAAAATAGCCAGCTAGCATAAAAATGGCAGGACAAATTCACAGATAACGATATTAACCTTAAATGTAAATGGGCTAAACGCCCCAATCAAAAGACACAGACTGAAAAATTGGATAAAGAGGCAAAACCCATCCGTGTGCTGTATCCAGGAAACCCATTTCACATGCAAGGATACACATAGGATCAAAATAAAGGATGGAGGAAGATTTATCAAGCAAATGGAGAGCAAAAAAAAAAAAAAAAAAAAAAAAAAAGCAGGAGTTGCAATCCTAGTCTCGGATAAAATGGACTTTAAACCAGCAAAGATCAAAAGAGACAAAGAAGGATATTACATAAAGTAAAAGGATCAATGCAACAAGAAGAGCTAACGATTCTAAATATATATGCAGCCAATACAGGAGCACCCAGATACATAAAGCAAGTTCTTAATGACTTAAAAAGAGATTTAGACTCCCACACAATAATAGTGGGGGACTTTAACACTCCACTGTCAATATTAGACAGATCAACGAGAAAGAAGATTAACAAGGATATCCAGGACTTAAACTCAGATCTAAACCAAGCAGACCTACTAGACATTTACAGAACTCTCCACCCTAAATCTACAGAAAATGCATTCTTCTCAGCACCACACCACACCTACTCTAAAATTTACCACATAATTGGAAGTAAATCACTCCTCAGCAAATGCAAAAGAACAGAAATCCTAACAGTCTCTCAGACCACAGTGCAATCAAGTTAGAATTCAGAACTCAGAAATTAACTGAGAACTGCACAACTTCATGGAAACTGAACAGCTGGCTCTTGAACGTTGACTGGATAAACAATGAAATGAAGGCAGAAATAAAGATGTTCTTCAAAACCAACGAGAATGAAGACAAAATATACCAGAATCTCTGGGACACATTTAAAGCAGTGCCTAAAGGAAAATATATAGCAATAAATGCCCACATGAGAAGCAAGGAAAGATCTAAAATTGGCACCATATGGTGAAAATTTAAAGAGCTAGAGGAGTAGGATGAAAAAAAAACTCAAAACCTAGCAGAATACAACAAATAACTAAGATCTGAGCAGAATTGAAGGAGACAGAGACACAAAAAACCCTTCAAATAACCAATAAATCTAGAAGCTGGTTTCTTGAAAACATCAACAAAATAGACAGACCACTAGCCAGATTAATAAAAAAGAAAAGAGAGAATAATCAAATAGATGCAATAAAAAAAACGATAAAGTGGATATCACCACAGATTCCACAGAAATACAAACCACCATCAGATTACAACAAACAACTCTATGCACATAAACCAGTAAACCTGGAAGAAATGTATATATTCCTGGACACTTGCATCCTCCCAAGCTTAAACCAGGAAGAAGTCAAATCCCTGAATAGAACAATAACAAGGGCTGAACTTGAGGCAGCAATTAATAGCCTACCAACCAAAAAAAGCCCAGGTCCAGATGGGTTCACAGCCAAATTCTACCAGGCATACAAAGAGGAGCTGGTACCACTCCTTCTGAAACTACCCTAAACAATTCAAAAAGAGGGAATCCTTCCCAAATCATTTTAGGAAACCAACATTATCCTGATGCCAAAAACCGGCAGAGATTCAACAAGAAAAAAAAAACTTCAGGCCAATATCCATGATGAACATAGATGAGAAATCTTCAATAAAATAATGGCAAACCAATTGCAAAAGCACATCAAAAAGCTTATCCATCAGAGTCAAGTAGGCTTCATCCTGGGGATGCAAGGCTGGTTCAACACCCACAAGTCTATAAACATAATTCACCACATAAACAGAACCAAAGACAAAAATCACATGATTATCTCAATAGATGCAGAGAAGGCCTTTGACAAAATTCAACAGTCCTTTATGCTAAAAACTATCAATAAACTAGGTATTGACAGAATGTATCTCAAAATAATAAAAACTATTTATGACAAACCCACAGCCAATGTCATAGTGAATTGGCAAATCCTGGAAGCAGTCCCTTTGAAATCTGGCACTAGACAAGGATGCCCTCTCTGACCACTCCTATTCAATATAGTATTGGAAGTTCTAGCCAGAGCAATCAGGCAAGAAAATAAATAAATAAAGGGTATTCAATTAGGAAAGGAGGAAGTCAAATTGTCTCTATTTGCAGATGACATGATTGCATATTTAGAAGACCCCATCATCTCAGCCCAAAATCTCATGAAATTGATAAGCAACTTCAGCAAAGTCTCAAGATACAAAATCAATGTGCAAAAATCACAAGCATTCCTATACACCAATATACAAAATCAATGTGCAAAAATCACAGGCAATTCCTATACACCAGACTTAAAGAGAGTCAAATCAAGAATGAACTGCCATTCACAATTGCTAAAAAGAGAATAAAATATCTAGGGATCCAACTAACAAAGAATGTAAAGAACCTCTTCAAAGAGAACTACAAACCACTGCTCAACAAAATAAGAGAGGACACAAACAGATGGAGAAACATTCCATACTCATGGTTAGGAATAATCAATATGTGAAAATGGCCATACTGCCCAAAGTAATTTATAGATTCAATGCTATTCCCATCAAGCTACCAATGACCTTCTTCACAGATCTGGATAAAACCACCTTAAACTTCATATGGAACCAAAAGAGAGCCCGCATAGCCAAGTCAATTTTAAGCAAAAAGAACAAAGCTGGAGGCATCACTCTACCTGACTTCAAACTATACTACAAGGCTACAGTAATCAAAACAGCATGGTACTGGTACCAAAATAGAGATACAGACTAATGGAACAGAACAGAGGCCTTGGAGGCAACACCACACATCTACAACCATTTGATCTTTGATGAACTGGATGCAAACAAACAATGGGGAAAGGATTCCCTATTTAATAAACAGTGTTGGAATAACTGGCTCGTCATGTGCAGAAAGCAGAAACTGGACCCCTTCCTGACACCTTACACTAAAATTTAACTCCAGATAAATCAAAGACTTAAATATAAGACCTAACACCATAAAAACCGTAGAAGAAAACCTAGGCAATATCATTCAAGACAAAGGCATAGGCAAGGATTTCATGACTAAAACACCAAAAGCATTGGCAACAAAAGCCAAAATAGACAAATCGGATCTAATTAAACTTCAGAGCTTCTTTACAGCAAAAGAAACAATCATTAGAGTGAACCGGCAACCAACAGAATGGGAAAAAATTTTTGCAATCTACCCATCTGACAAAGGGCTCATATCCAGAATCTACAAAGAACTAAAACAGATTTACAAGACAAAAACAAACAAACCCATTCAAAAGTGGGTGAAGGATATGAACAGACGCTTTTCAAAAGAAGACATTTATGAGGCCAACATATGAAAAAATGCTCTTCATCACTAATTTATCATTAGAGAAATGCAAATCAAAACTACATTGAGATACCATCTCACGCCAGTTAGAATAGTGATCATTAAAAAATCCGGAGACAACAGATGCTGGAGAGGATGTGGAGAAACAGGAACACTTTCACACTGTTGGTGGGAGTGTAAATTAGTTCAACCACTGTGGAAGACAGTGTGGCAATTCCTCAAGGACCTAGAAATAGAAATTCCATTTGACCCAGCAATCCCATTACTGGGTATATATCCAAAGGATTATAAATTGTTCTACTATAAGGACACATGCACACGAATGTTTATTGCAGCACTGTTTACAATGGCAAAAACCTGGAACCAACGCAAATGGCCATTGATGATGACTGGACAGGGAAAATGTGGCATACATACACCATGGAATATTATGCTGCCATCAAAAACGATGAGTTTGTGTCCTTCGTAGGGACACGGATGAATCATTCTCAGCAAACTGACACAAGAACAGAAAATCAAACACCGCATGTTCTCTCTCATAGGTGGGTGCTGAACAATGAGAACACATAAACACAGGGAAGGGAACATCATACACTGAAGTCTTTGTTGGGGGGAACTAGGGGAGGGACAGTGTGGGGTGGGGAGTTGGGGAGGGATAACATGGGGAGAAATGCCAGATATAGGTGATGGGGAGGAAGGCAACAAAGCACATTGCCATGTATGTGCCAAAGCACATTGCCGAAGCACATTACCTATGCAACAATCCTGCATGTTCTTCCCATGTACCCCAAAACCTAAAACGCAATAAAATATTTAAAAAAAGAAAAGAAAAGAAAATATGGTATATACACACCATGGAATACCACACAGCCATAAACAGAAGGAAATTAATATTCTTTACAGCAACATGGATGGAGCTGAAGGTCATTATCCTAAGTGAACTAATCTGGAAACAGACAATCAAATACCACATGTTCTCACTTATAACTGGAAGCTAAACAGTAGATACACATATACACAAACATGAGGATTGGGTACTTCAAAAGGGTTCAGGGCTGAGGGTTGAAAAATTACCTAACAGGTACATTGTTCACTTTTTGGGTAATGTTACACTAGAAGCCCAATCACCACCAGTATGCAACATACTCATCTAACAAACATGCACATTTACCCCTGAATCTAAAATAATTTAAAAAAAAAAAAAAGGCTTTTGTCTATGGAATAAATTTAAATAAATTTATAAGCAATAAATATGTAGTACTATCAAATGACACTTTTATGTTATTTTTTCCAGCATATAATTCAATTCACCAACAATTATAATTTTTTGTAGACAGGTCAAAAAGACAAAAGTTGAGGATGCTGAAATGACAATAAAGTGATTAATCATCTAAGCAAGGCTGGATAGAAGAAAAAGTAAAAATAGAGATTAGCTAATATATTTGGAAGAATAAGTTAAAAAGACAAACAAAGGCTGGGCACGGTGGTTCACGCCTGTAATACCAGCACTTTGGGAGGCCGAGGTGGCTGGATCACCTCGGTTGGGAGTTTGAGACCAGCTTGACCAACATGGAGAAACCCCATCTCTATTAAAAATACAAAATTAGCCGGGCATGGTAGCACATGCCTGTAATCCCGGCTACTTGGGAGGCTGGGGAAGGAGATCACTTGAGCCCTGCAGGCGGAGGTTGTGGTGAGCTGAGATTGCGCCATTGCACTCCAGCCTGTGCAACAAGAGTGAAACTCTGTCTCAAAAAAAGACAAACAAGAACAAGCATTGGCAAGGATGTGGAGAAAATAGAACCCTAATATGTTCCTGGGGGAGTGTAAAATAGCACTAGCACTTTAGAAACAGTCTGGAAATTCCTCAAATGACTCAGCAATCCCATTTCTAGGTAGCCAACCAAAATAAATGAAAATATATGTCCATACAAACACTTGTATACAAATATTCATGGCAACATTGTTCATAATAGCCAAAAAGTAAAAGCAACTCATTGATAAAGATATATAAAATTATAGTATACACATACAATGTAGCATTACTCAGCAAAAAAAGGTAACGAAGTACTGCTACATGTGACTACATGATGACCATTCCAAACATTATAATAAGTGTTAAACCATATGTTAGATATTAATTATATTGCCCAAATCCTAGCAATTTTTAAAAGATGTTTTCTGGCAAATCTGATGATTTTCCAACATTAAAATAACATACCAACCAACTATAGTAAAAAGCAAATAACTATAAAAGTTAAATATAAGATATTTAAGAGAATCATTGGTCTTTAGACTCAAGATTTTCCAAAGTTATTTCCATTGTCCAGTTATATAAAATGTTCAGAATAGGCAAATCTGACAGAAACAGAAAGTAGATTAGTGGTTACCTAAGACAGGGGGTTATGGGAGCAGAAATAAGAAAGTGACTATTAATGAGTACAAAGTTTCTTTCTGGAGTGCTGGAAATGTTTCAAAATTATATTATGGGAATAGTTTCACAATTCTGTAAATATACTAAAAACATTTTAAATTTTTTAAAAATTAAAAATTAACTGACCTGAAAAAGGGATCTTTTCTTATTGATCTGCCTCCATATTTTTTCTCATAGTATTGTAAGAGGAAAATCCACAGTACACACTGCAGGTAAGGCTAAAAGAAGAACATGTTGCAGCTCATGATTAAAAGGTTTGTTGTTTATTCTTTTCCTTTGCCAGTAGAACTAAGACTACATACATCAAGTTCCTTGCTATTCCCAAAAAAAAAAAAAAAAAAAAAAAAAAAAAATCACAACTTTTTATACTTGACGTGATAAAGATAATTAAAAATGAATTTTATATGAACTAAAACAGAATTATTTTTAGTAAATCCTTCACATATTGTCTACCTCTGTATCATTCATTTATTGTCAGCTTCATAAAATATAATCAAACACAAAAACTTTGTTTTTGATTCTAAGAAGACAGAACTGTAGCTAAATAGAATAACATGTAAAAGGCTAAGTATATTAAAGTGGACACATTCAATAAATGAAAGGTACTCCCTATTAAATACAGATTAGCTAGCGTTAACTAACACACTTGACTTTTTATGTACCTTTTTTATAAAACAGGATAAAAAATTATACATAGTTAAAACTATAGAACCAAAGTATTCTTAAGGTAACATGCTAACTCACAAAAACACTTTCATTTCTTACCGATATAACAGCCACTGAAAGCCTATCCCATGAATTATAGGTGTCGTCATTTTTTCGTATATTCTTCCAAGAAATCTAAGACAAAAAGTTTTAAAAATGTATATGCTGCAATATGTAGAAATAGTTGGATTAAAATGAAAAAATATATTTTGTTTAGCAAGTGTATTTTCTATTAAGTTAGCTATTCATATTAGTAAGTTATATTTTTACTTAAAATCTTCTCTGTCCCAAAATATTTCTAAGGATTAGTATAAATTAAAAACATTAAACTGAGACCTAAAAAGAGAAGTAGGGGTAGCAGGATTAGTAAGTAGAATTAATTAGCAAACCTAAATCAATAATTCATAATATTTTTTCTAATCCCATGGAATTTTTTTTCAATTATCCAGCCTTAATAAAATAAATCTGGTTTTTATCTCTATTTTTTCTTGGAGAAAATCTCTTATACTTTATTCTTTCTCATTCCTTCAGAGTAAAATACATGATTTAATCACTGATAAACTCCTAAAAACACTGACTGAAACCTCATCACAATTCTAATTTATACATATCATTTTGAGCATCTGAAAACCTATAACAAGCATAGCCCTTTTCTTTTGAGAATTTACAGTTTGACAAGATCTCACAATAATTTATACTGCATTAATAACATCTAAACCAAGTAGTAGCCATTAACCTGATGCATTTTACTATTTTCTAAGAACTAACATCCTCAGACAGTACTTATTTATATTTTTAACATATTAAAATACTTAGCAGAGTTACCTTTATGAACGAAATCAGGCAACCTAGAAGTGGATAGATTGGAATGATGATACAAAAAGCATAATGAAGAATAGTTGCAATTGTGTATCCCATAAAGAATGTTATTTCAGTGATTGCAATACAAGCCAACGCTGTCTAAAGAAAAAAAATGAAAAAGCAAGTGACAAAGTGTTTAGAAGTTTCATACAAACTGACTTATAAACTGGTGTCGAAGCATTAAACTATGTTTTCAATTCTCTAGTAAACATGGAACTAGAGATGTTATTTAGCCAGCAAGTAGCAACTTGTTTGTAGCTGGTATCCATGCTACCCTAGTTGCTAAAAGTCTTCCATATTGTCCCTGTGTGGAAAAGGAGGATTCAGAAGACAAATATACATATAAAAAGAAACTGCCAATTATTTAACTAAATTCTGTGCTTACAAAAGACATGTAACATTTTTTAGTATAATCAGGAAAGTATGTGTGATTTCAATTAAACTGCTATGGCAAGTTGAAATAATGCAAAATGTGACTTACCACAGAATAGATAAATGACCAAAATTCTTTGGTATGTAAAATTTTCTTAAAGGTGAAAGAAGTAATATAAGTGAACAGAATAACTGATGGAACATAACCAATAAGGCAAAAAACCTGTAAATCAGAAATGTTTCTATAAAAATATGAATAGCTTCCAGTACACGACATTAAATACTAGTCATATTAAAACATTAAGATATTTTTAATACAATCCCAAATAAATTATTTAACTGAACACTATTTGTAGTGTTTTATACCAAGTAAAATATCACCTCATTATTTTATTATAAAAAGCAAGTATAGCTAGCTACAACTTTATCTCTCTCAGTCAAATATTAGCTACTATTTTAATATATAGCACTTTATTTTTTAAAGTTTAAGAAAAACATTATTATTTTATATGGCATAAACTAATATATAAGGTCATTATGATCTCTGACAAAATTGTTAATTTTAGCATCAACCTCACCTAACGCTGTTCTCCCTTTTTCCTAATAAAGTATTCAATTACAGGGCTTACTGTCAGTCATTAACATGTTAACATGGATGCAAATCAGTCTCTCCTTTGATATTTTAAGCTGTATTTTATTTTAAATAATTTCCAGTTTTACTTTAGATTCAGGGGATACATGTGCAGGTTTGTTACATGGGTATACTGCATGATGCTGAGGTCTGGGGTATAACTGATTCTGTCACCTATGTACTGAGCATAGTACCCAACGCTTAGTTTTTCAACCCTTGCTACCCTTCCTCCTGCCCCCATCTAATAGTCCCCAGTGTCTATTGCTGCCATCTTTATGTCCATGTTTACCCAATTTAGCTTCCACTTATAAGTAGGAACATGCAACAGTTGGTTTTCTGTTCCTTTATTAATTCACTTAGGATAATGGCCTACAACTGCATCTGTGCTGCTGCAACGGACATGATTTGATTACTTTTTATTGCTGCACAGTATTCCGTGGTGTGTATGTACCATACTTTCTTCATTCAATCACCTGTTACGAGCTCCTAAGTTGATTCCATGTCTTTGCTATTGTGAATAGTGCTGCAATAAACATACCAGCTTATGTGTCTTTTTGGTAGAACGATTTATTTTCTTTTGGATATATAACCAGTAATGGAGTTTCTGAGTTGTAAGGTAGCTCTGTTTTAGTATCTTTGAGAACTCTCCAAACTGCCTTCCACGGTTGCTGAAGTTTACATGCCTACGAAGAGTATATAAGCATTTCATTTTCTCTGCAGCCTTGCCAGCATTTGTTGGTTTTTGACTCTTTAATGATAGTCATTCTAACTGATGTGAGATGCTATCTCACTGTGGTTTTAATTTGCAGTTCTCTGTTGATTAGCGATGTAGAGCATTTTTTCATACATTTGTTGTCCACCTGCATGTTTTCTTTTGAGATGTGTCTGTTCATATATTTTGCCCACTTTTTAATGAAGTTCTTTGTTTTTTTAATGCTGTATTGTTTAAGTGTCTTATAGATTCTGGTTACTGGGCCTTTGTTGGATGCATAGTTTGTATTTTCTCCCATTCAGTATGTTGTCCATTTACTCTGTTGATAGTTTCTTTTGCTATGCAGAGGCTCTTTAGTTTAATTAGATGGTACTTGTCAATTTTTATTTACATTGCAATTGCTTTTGAGGACTTATTTAGTTGTAGATTCTTTCCCAATGTCCAGAATGGTATTTTCTAGGTTTTCTTGTAGAATTCTTATAGTTCGATGTCTTTCCCTTAAATCTTTAACCCATCTTGGTTAATTTTTATGTACGGTGAAAGGTGGAAGTCCAATTTCATTCTTCTGCATAGGGCTAGCCAGCTTTCCCAGCACCATTAATTGAACACAGCATCCTTTCTCATTGCTTATTTTTGTCAACTCTGTCGAATATCAGATGGCTACAGATGTGTGGCTTTATTTCTGAAGATGAGGCTGAGGCAGGAGAATTGCTAGAATCTGGGAACTGAAGGTTGCTGTGAGCCAAGATCGCTCCACCGCACTCCAGCCTCGGTGACAGAGTGAGACTCTGTCTTAAAAAAATATTTTTCCTTGGAAACCATCATTCTCAGCAAACTGACACAAGAACAGAAAATCAAACACCGCATGTTCTCACTCATATGTGGGTATTGAATAATGAGAACACATGGACACATGGAAGGGAGCATCACACACTGGAGTCTGTTGTGGGGGACTAGGGAGTTGGGGAGGGATAACATGGGGAGAAATGCCAGATATAGGTGATGGGGATGGAGGCAGAAAATCACATTGCCATGTATGCAACAATCCTGCATGTTCTTCACGTGTGTGTGTGTGTGTGTGTGTGTGTGTGTGTGTGTGTATAGATATATATATATAAAGAAATAAAGGGTATTCAAATAGGAAGAGAAATCAAATTGTCTGTTTGCAGATGACAGGACTGTATGTACATTTAGAAAGCCCCACTGTCTCAACCGAAAATCTCCTTAAGCTAATAAGCAGCTTCAGCAAAACAAAATCAATATGCAAAAATCACAAGCATTCCTATACACCAATAATAGACAAACAGGGAGCCAAATCATGAGTGAACTTCCATTCCCAATTGCTACAAAGAGAATAAAATACCTAGGAATACAACTTACAAAGGATGTGAAAGATCTCTTCAAGGAGAACTACAAACCACTGCTTAAGGAAATAAGACACAAGCAAATGGAAAAACATTCCATACTCATGGACAGGAAGAATCAATATTGTGAAAATGGCCATGCTGCCAAAAGTATTCTAGATGCAATGCTATCCCCATCAAGCTACCACTGACTTTCTTCACAGAATTAGACAAAACTAATTTCATGAGCCTATATAACCAAGACAATCCAATTCTAAGCAAAAACAACAAAGCTAGAGGCATCATGCTACCTAACTTCAAACTATACTACAAGGCTACAGTAACCAAAACAGCATGCTACTGGTACCAAAACAGATATACAGACCAATGGAACAGAACAGAGGCCACAGAAATAACACCACACATCTACAACCATCTGATCTTTCACAAATCTGATATAAACAAGCAATGGGGAAAGAATTCCTTATTTAATAAATGGTATTGGGAAAACTGGCTAGTCATATGCAGAAAATAAAACTGGACCTCTTCACGCCTTTTACAAAAATTAACTCGACATAGATTAAAGACTTAAACATAAGACCTAAAACCATAAAAACCCTAGAAGAAAACCTAGGCAATACCATTCAGGACATACGCATGGGCAAGGACTTCATGACTAACACACCAAAATCAATGGCAACAAAAGCCAAAATCGACAAATGGGATCTAATTAAACTAAAGAGCTTCTGCACAGCAAAAGACACTATCATCAGTGTGAACAGGCAACCTACAAAATTGGGGGAAAATTTTGCAATCTATCCATCTGACAAAGGGCTAGTATCTAGAAGCTACAAGAAACTTAAACAAATTTACAAGAAAAAAAACAAACAACCCCATCAAAAAGTGGGCAAATGGTATGAACAGACACTTCTCAAAAGAAGACATTATGTAGCCAACAAACATTTATGTAGCTCATCATCACTGGTCATTAAAGAAATGCAAATCAAAACCATAATGAGATACCATCTCATGCCAGTTAGGATGGTGATCATTAAAAAGTCAGAAAACAACAGATGATGGAGAGGATGTGGAGAAATGGAAACATTTTACACTGCTGGTGGGAGTGTAAATTAGTTCAACCATTGTGGAAGACAGTGTGGCGATTCCTCAAAGATTTACAACCAGAAGTACCATTTGATCCAGCAATCCCATTACTGGGTATATACTCAAAGGATTATAAATCGTTCTACTATAAAGACACATGCACATGTGTGTTTAATTGTGGCACTATTCACAATAGCAAAGTTTTGGAACTAACCTAAATGTCCATCAATGATAGACTGGATTAAAAAAATGTGGCACATATACACCATGGAATTTTATGCACTCAAAAAAAAAAAAAAAGTGAGTTCATGTCATGTCTTTTGCAGGAACACAGATGAAGCTAGAAACCATCATTCTCAGCAAACTAACACAGGAACAGAAAACCCAACACTGCATGTTCTCACTTGTAAGTGGGAGTTCAACAATAAGAACACATGGACACAGGGAGGGGAACATCACACACCGGGGCCTGTCGGGGGTGAGGGTTTAGGGGAGGGATACCATTAGATGAAATACCTAATGTGGATGATGAGTTGATGGGTGCAGCAGACCACCATGGCACATATATACCTATGTAACAAACCTGCATGTTCTGCACATGTATCCCAGAACTTAAAGTATAATAATAATTTTAAAACGGAATTCAGGAAAAACAGCCATTCTAAACACTAAACACTCAAGTATTATCAATAATCTACTCAAGGCTGGGCATGGTGGCTCACACCTCTAATCCCAGCACTTTGGGAGGCTGAGGCAGGTGAATCGCTTGAGATCAGGAGTTCAAGACCAGCCTGGCCAACATGGTAAAACCCTGTCTCCACTAAAAAGACAAAAATTAGCAGGGCATGATGGTGTGTCCTGTAGTCCCAGCCACTCGAGAGGCTGAGGCAGGAGAATTGCTTGAACCCAGGAGGTGGATGTTACAGTAAGCCAAGATTGCACCACTGCCCTCCAGCCTGGACAACAGAGCAAAACTCCATCTCAAAAAATAAAATAATAATAATAATCATCATCATCATTATCTACTCAAGCAAAAAAATATCTTCATGTAAGTCAGTCTTGACATTTTCATAATAAAGGAAAAGTCCTTTAAACAAATTAATAACCAAATTATTCAACAAGTCAATTGCCCCATTTATAGTTTTTAAAATAACATTCTATCTATAAATAGCATGAGTACAACTAGTGTTAACTTACCACAGCAAGAAACTTCACAGTATAAAAATATAATCCATAATGAAATGCCAATAAGCTTCCTAGCATCAAAGTAAGAATGATAAAAAATAAGGGGATATCAACAACACCTTGTCCAATCCAATATGCAGATGGCAAAAGACCAGAAAGTTTAAGTTGAGTATAAGCTTTGATCTAAAAAAAAAATTATTATAATTTTAGACATTTTATAAACACACAAATAAATTAGTAAATTATTGTAGATCTCTTAATTTTACATCAATGAAATCAGAAAGGTCACATTTCAGGTTTATAGGTAATAAAAGTTCCCCTCACACTAAATATAAATTCCATTTAGCCTTTAATTTGACTCATTATTTCTGAGATGTAACAATTTCAACAAAATTTTTAAGAATCAGAATACAGTAGTGCTGCTAAGAAACAGAAATTAGCCAAAAGGTGTCATGGGGTTGGGATTACAGCTATATAAATAATTAAATAGGCAATACATTACTGCTTTTGAAGTACTTTGCAAATAGAAAAATATGTTTACACAGGAAAAGAATTCTCATTTTTAAAAATAAACCTTTCATTAAAACACTGATAAATTGCCAAAATATCCTTTGGATTTACATAGGGCTTTCAGTTTAAGTGAAAGCTTTTGAAACTTTGAAAGCCTTTTATGTACACTGGTATAGTACAAAAATCTAAAGTGTTATTTACATCACAAGTTTGTTAATGGTAAACTTAAATGATCATAGTTTTTGTATCTCATGTTCTCATTTAATTTGAAATTTCTAAAATATTTCACAAACCTAAATACCTAACAATCTTATGTAGTTGATTTTTGTCATCTATAAAAGTATTTACTCCTAATAACTACAGGTATTATATGAAAGAGCTGTCCACAGAGTGAGATAAAGCATGAAATATAAAGATTAGTTAAGAAGAGGAGAAGTGAACAAAATTGGCAAGTTTTATGTTCAATGAATTATGAGAACATGAGACACATGTAAATTCTAATACAAGGATAAAAACATAAGCCAAGGCAAATGCAAGTATTTTTGAACAATTCAAAATTTCATCATTCATACATTGCTGGTAGGGATAATATAAAATGGAATACCCATCTTGGAAAATAATTTGGCAATTTCTTATAAAACTAAACACATATGATTCAGCAATTGCACTCTTGGGCATTTATCCCAGAGAAATGAAAACTTATGTTTGCACAAAACCTGTATACAAATGTCCACAGCAACTTTATTCACAATAGCCAAAAACAGAAAATAATCCAAATGTTCTTCAACAGGCAAATGGTTAGAGAAAGTGTGATGTATTCATACCATGGAATAGTACTCAGCAATAAAAAGGAATGGACTATTGATACATCTAAATAGGATAAATTTCAAAAAAAAAAAAATGCTAGTTGAAAAAAGCCAATCCCCAAAGAAAACTTACCGTGACACCATTTTACATTTTTGAACTATCAAAATTACAGAAATAGAGAACAGATTAGTGGTTGCCACAGGTCAGAGAGGTTAAGAAAGGGCAAAAAATGGGAATCTTTCTGGTGACAGAAATGTACTGTATCAATGCCAATATCCTGTTACATTGTACTATAATTTTACGAGATGTTATCCCAGTGATATTTGGGATAAAAATATAAAGAGTATACAGGATGTCTCTGTCATTTCTAACAAACATGAATATACAACTATCTCAAAATAAAAGTTTAATTAAAAATATTTCAGTTGAAACAAAAAAGAAAAATGCAAATGTCCAGTAAATTTCATTATTATGCAGTAGGTTACAGATTTCTATATTCCTTCCACTTTTCTATAATTTCTAAATTACTACAATGAGTATATTTATAACAAAAATGGAATATTATTTTAAAAATAGAGATGTGTTACTTTTATACTAAACAAATTAATAACAAAATATTTGTTTAGAATTCATTAAAATAATGAGTTCATTATTCATCACGGTCTGTAAATCATTCTAGACAACTTTGTTTTTACTGAATGAAGATCATACGTGAAGAAGATAAGAATTTTTATTAGAGAAGTAAGTTATAATCTCAGCAGTGTGAAAGAGTAGAAGGCTTTGAATTGCCAAAGACTATACAAGATCACTATATGCCTGAAGGAAAACAAAAGGGAAAGGCGTAAAAAGAAAGTAAAAGAATATCAAAGAACTTCTGTATACTTAGCAATTTCTCCAAGGCCCTAATGATGACAACCACTTTCATCTTTTTTTTTTATTTTTCAGTTAATGAGAATTAAGTGCCTTGACTACTTAATACCTCTGTTAAAGGATAAAGGGCACAGGCACATTAATGTGCCAGTTAAGAACATAAAGACCATAGTCAGTTCCCAAATCCACAATTTAAACAAGTTGAGTCAAGTCATACGAACAATCCCATGCTTGATATCCTGATCTATAAGCAATTGATAACAAAAAACTTCCCTCACAATATTGTGAGAATTAGAGAATTTTTAAAGCATATAGCAAGTCTCAAGTAATAAATATTAGTTATCACTGTTACTACAATAAGAAATTATAATAAATGTATTTATACTCCATTTACTTTCTTCTAAAATAATAGTTACACTAAGGCTTGCAATTATGCAAATAGGTTATTTTTATGTGACATTTCTTGGTAGCAAATTATACATATTTTAACTGAGTCATTACCTTATGATTCTCTGCATTTTCCATGGCAAAGTAAGGTGGCATTGCAGTAACAATGATTCCAAGCAAAGCTGCTTGAAAATACAGCTCTATTTTAAAAACTATGTCGGTAATTTCCTGAAAGACAACCACAGAATAACAAATGGAACTGAGAACCATTTTATATCTTAATATATACTTAAAAAAATCAAAACCTCAGAAAGAACATATTAGAATACCTAACCCAGGCATAGTCTATATGAAAGAATGAGTGGCAGATGTATTAACAGGTGGCGGTGGACAATATTACCAGCCCTGCCACTTATATTAATAACTATCTGATCCTGAGCAAATCATTTTACTTTCATTTGCATATCTACAACACAGAATAATGTGGCATATAAATTAAACTTCACAATTTAATAAAAATGAAGTATATATTTGAAAAGCAATTAGTATGTCCACTATAGTGATCCTATACAATGATAATTATCATCTAAGAATGGTATTTGTTGCTCTTTATTGTCTTGGGACTCTCGTTTTCTCCACTGGGAAAAGCTATATCCAAGCTCAGCTCCCTATGGGAATCAGAACTTCTCCCAAGCAGAAGAAAATTTAACTCCCACAGGCCCCAATGTCCCTAGCTTCCCCAGGGATCCAGGTGCAGTCAGCGAACTTTCCCAGACAATCATTAGACAGCTAGCACTTCAAATGCAGATTACCCAGGTCCATGGATACGATATTATTGCCCACCTTTACCAAGGTCCGTTTCCTCCCATTGTTCTATAAGAGTATGTACCCATGGGACAGAGAAGGTAATCTGCACTGGAATAGAACCCACAGTGCCTAGGAGACACAGTACATCACTGCCTTGTTGAATCTGACCTTCTGAGTTTTTCTATTTAGCAATAAAGTCAATTCCATAGTTCGGGTCATATGGCATTGCAGAATTTGTCCCAAACTCTGGTAATATGACAGTGGAAGCCCCAGAAAGAACCCATAAATATGTAAACTAAGTAGTGCAAGAAGCGGAAATGAATGAGACTACAATTGTATCCAATCATATAGAATCTAATGAAAGAAGAAAGAAATTTGAATTATTAATGGTACTGTATCTATGAATAGTTAGCTCTAAAAACTCCCATCTATTTCTTTCAATATATAGTATGATTATATGTCAGTGTCTGATGAAAACTGTAAGTTGCAAAATCTTGTGTAATAGTTAAGTATACAGACATATGTAGTAACGTCATAAAAACATGTATGGGAATTATAAATTGTGAATTGTGTTTATTTCTACAGAGGACTGAAGGAAACAAGATTGGAGAGGGGTAATATGAGTTTCCACCTGTATCTTTAAAGTTTTATGGAAAACAAATATTATGCAATGTTAACATTTGAAATATTTGGATAGTAGGTGGTTCATTTTTTGCAGGTTTAAACTATTTCACAATAAAAACATCATGAGAAATAATCTACAACTTTGATGATATCAGTATCAATATGTATTGGTAACTCATAAGTACTTGTTTACTGTCCAGAAATCTCTCCAGATTCATATACACAAAATATTTATTAAATGTCTATCAGGAAAATGCCACAAAGACAACCAATTCAGTAGATTCAAACTGAAATGAGTACTTCAATTCCAGTATAACAAGACAAAAGTCTTTCTTCTGCCTCTATTCTTAAAATCGGTCAATGATAATACCATGTATCACATTGTCTAAAAGCAAAAAAATTTAGTCTTCCCTCTTCTTCATCTCAAAAATGCAACAGTGATCAAGTTATGCCACTTATTTTTAATATCCCTCTATCATAAATGCTACTGTTGCTACATTAACTGAGACACCCATCAGCCCTTCTCACATAAACTATTTATTTAAAAAGAATCTCTAATCTGATTTATTGAACTTTCTTTCCTCTCCTACAACCCAACTTCATCTGCATACCAGGAAGGTGGAGTAACTCAACTCCATGGGAATAGAAGCTTCTGGCTTAGGACCCTTCCAGACCTTGCCATGTGTATCACTTCACCTCATTGCTCATCTGCACCCTTTATTATAATATTTATTAATAAACCAATAAACATAAGTAAATTGTTCTGTGAGTTCTGTGAACCATTCTAGTCAACTAATCAAACCTGAGGAGGACATCATGAGAGCTCCCAATTTATAGCAGGTTAGTAAGAAACACAGATCGCAAACTGAGGATTAGGATTGGAATCTGACTGAGCCTTTAACCTGTGGGATCTGATACTATCACCAAGTAGACAGTGTCAGAATTGAATTAAACTATAGGACACACAGCTGGTGTCTGCGGGAGAATTGCTTGGCATGTGGGGAAAGACCCTCATACGTCTAGTGTCAGAAGTACTGTGTTGAGTGGAGTGTGAGAGTAGAAAAAATACATTAGTTTTTCTTATCTCAAATATCCTTATTACAGTACAGCACTTTTCACACTCTATTATCATCACTTGCTTATTTGCCTGTTTTCTCCACTATTCAGTAAGCTTCTTAGTCCCTTTTTCACTGATACAACCCAAACATTAGCAAGGTGCCTAGCTACCATAAGCACTCTATAAGTACAGTAAGTGTGTCTGAATTAATTAATCAATTAATATTAAGAGAAGTGGTCAAGGATTATTGAAAATGATATAATGCATCCTCTTTGAACATATAGTAGCAAAGCACATTTAAAAACAGCCGACTAAGAAAATGAGAATTATAGTGAACAATGTAATGGTTTAATATTATAACAATATAATAACATGGATTTTTAAAACATAAAGATAAAGGGAGGAAAAAAACTATTATTTTAAATACTCTGGCCAGGTGTGGTGGTTCACAGTTGTGATCACAGAACTTTGGGAGGCCAAAGCAGGAGGATCACCTAAGGTCAGGAGTTTGAGACCAGCCTGGTAAACATGGTGAAACCTCGTCTCTATTGAAAATACAAAAAAAAAAAAAAAAAAAAAAAATCAGTTGGGCATGGTGGCATGTGCCTGTATTCCCAGCTACTTGGAAGGCTAAGCAGGAGAACTGCTTGAGCCCAGGAGGCGGAGATTGCAGTGAGCCGAGATCATGCCACCACACTCCAATCTGGGTGACAAAGCAAGACTCCACCTCAAAAATAAAGAAACACTCTGGAGGAAAAAAAAAAAACAGTAATTTATAAAGCACTTGGCAGAATGAGTCAAAGACTCAACATGATAGAAGAAACACGTAAAGGAAAAATACAAGTTTGGGTAAACAAATTTCATAGGAATTGATATGTTTATAATCAGTGTTTTAGTTTGACGAAAAGAATTATGACTACATACACACAAAAACATTTTTAGAGTGTAAGACATGCTTGGACAACTGGATATCCATGTGCAAAACAAGAAAGTTAGAATCCCTCCTTACATAAAACACAAAAATTAACTGCAAATGGATCATAGTCCTAAATATAAGTGCTAAAACTATAACTCTGAGACAACAATATAGCAGTAAGCCTTTTTTACCTTGGGTTAGACAAAAATTTCTTAGTTAATGACAACAAAAGCAGATGCAATAAAAGAAAAAAAATAGATAAATTAAGTTTCCTCAAAATTAAAAACTTCTACTTCAAAGGACACTATCAAGAAAGTGAAGAGGCACCCCAGGTCGGGAAAAAAATATCTGCAAATCATGTGTCTGATAAAGGAGCTGTATCTAGAAAATATAAAAAACTCCTAAAAATCTAATCAGGAAAAGACAAATAATAAAATTTTTAAATGGGAAAAGGACTGGAATAGACATTTCTCAAAGATATAAGCACCTAAAAAGGTTCCCAGCATCATCAGCCTCTAAGGAAATGCAAATCAAAATGAAAATGAGATACCTCTCCACACACACTGCTGCTAGAAACGGAAAATGACGCAACCCTTCTGGAAAGCAGTTTGGCAGTTCTTCAAAATGTTACACAGAGTTACTAGATGATCTAGCAATTCCAGAGCTAGCTACACATCCAAGAAGAAAACATACGCTCATACAAAATCTTGTACTCAAATATTCATATCATTACTCATAATGGCCAAAAGGTGGAAACAACGCAAATGCCATCAACCGATGAATGGATAAATAGAATGCGGTATTTCACATAAATATTCGATACGTTCCACACAATGAAATATCATTTGGTAGTAAAAATAAATGAAGTACTGATACATGTTACAACATGGACGAATCTTCAAAGCAGTATGCTAAGAACAAGAAAGCAGACAAAACAGAGTACATATTGTATGATTCCATTTATATAAAATGTCTAAAATAAAGAAATCCATAGATACAGAAAGTACACAATAGTGGTTACCTAGGGTTGGGGGTAGGAATGGGAGGAAATGAGTCACTACTAATGGGTATAAGGGTTTCAGGGGGGTGATGGTATATATCTAAAACTGACTCTAGTGATGACTGCACAACTCTATGAGCACAGTAAAAAACACTGAAGTGCCTACTTTAAATAATGATCACATAGATTGGGCATTCTATTTCAATGAAGTTGTTTTTAAAAGTATGACAAGAGAAAATAGAAAATATTGTTACAGATACGTGTCCATTTATTTTTTAGCACATGAAAATCCAAAGGATTAAGAAAAAATATTGAATACTTTTCTGTAGTCTTGATTCTGATATGTACAATCCAATAGCTGTATCTAGAGAAAAAATGGTTGTCTGGGTGACTTCTCAGTTTTTCAATACCCTAATATCTGGATTTCAGATAAAAAAAAAAATCATTTAAAAATTATCATATATTTTATTCTATGATCAATACTGAATACACTTATGCCTTACAAAAATATCAATACCAAAACAGAAGGTCCTTTACCCTTAAACATACTTATACTGGGAAATCATAAACTTTAATATAAACCATTTCTCACTTGAGTTTTAAGGAGACTAAGAGATCTCACAAGATAAATTTCTATGTATTTTGTTATTTTGCTTGTTTTTTAATGTTTATTATTATACATATGATATGCACACGAAAATTTATCTGTATATACATTGGCTTACTTGAAAGAATGGGGTACTCCAGATCTGGATGGTTTCAGTCACATTTAAATGATAAAGATAGTAGTTACTAATGATATTCACTAATATAGGTAAAGAATAAACCATAGTACTGTTGAAAACAGCTGCAAAAACATAGTCCTACAATTAAAAAAAAAAGACATTTATTATATACTGTACATAAATAAAAGTGGAAATATTATTGCTATGTACCAAGCTTTTCTCACCTACAAAGCTAATGCTCATGCTGAAAAACTGCTTCAACAACTCACAGAAATAATACCCAATGATAAATAAAGACAGCTAGTTACTTCCAAAAGTAAAATCTGGTTTGGAATGTACAGATACTTTAATATTTTAAGCAAGAATATCATATTTTTTAAAAACTAAATTCCTATAACTTTATTTATTGGTCATTTGTGAGGGAATGAAATATATCATAAATAAAGACAGCTAGTTACTTCCAAAAGTAAAATCTAACTCATAAAGGCAAATCAGCAAATAATTTTAGAAGAAATGTTTTAATCTTTTATAACTCCCAAATGGATATTCATTCACTGCATTTATCTTACCTTTTCTGAACTCATCACATTTAAGGCCGCACTATGAGGAGCCACAGATACATAGTCACTGTCATTAAACATCGTCACCATTATGTTCTGGCTTGTGAAAAAGCTAATAAGATCACTGATATCTGAGTCTGGTGTTAGAAAATAAGCAAATAATAAACAATGAGTTTAAATAAGGTTTTTAGTAACATTGGGAAGATCATTCTATTTTTAGAGAAATATTTTATTTTCATTAGTGAATATGCAAGCAAGTATATTGGCTCTGAAGCCAATCAGCCTGGTTTTAAAACTTTTTAAGCCCGGCACAGTGGCTCACGCCTGTAATCCCAGCACTTTGGGAGGCTGAGGCGGATGGATCACGATGTCAAGAGATCGAGACCATCCTGGTCAACATGGTGAAACCCCGTCTCTACAAAAAATTAGCTAGGCATGGTGGCACGTGCCTGTAATCCCAGCTACTCAGGAGGCTGAGGCAGGAGAATTGCCTGAACCCAGGAGGTGGAGGTTGCAGTGAGCCAAGATCACGCCATTGCACTCCAGCCTGGGTAACAAAAGCGAAACTCCGTCTCAAACAACAACAACAACAACAACAACAACAACAACCACCTTTTAAAATAGTTTTAAAAGTACCATTTAAACTATCTGTCCTTCAAGCAAGTTACCTAGATGCTCTGGACCTTAAGTTTCCTCTTTTGTAAAGTGGGTAAAATAAGTATATCTGCCTCATAGAGTAATCATGAGAATTACACTGAATATATACACAGGGTTTAGAACCTGACACATAGTAACTGTGCACATTTTAGCTGCTGCTGCTGCTACTGCTACAACTATTATTAACACTGAAAAGTTAACCTATAATACATGAAATTTGCTTAAATAATAAGAATAAAAATCTAACAATTTTAGGTAACAGGGTAACTTGCTAAGCTCAGAAAGATAGAGGCTAAGGTGAGGTAACATCAATCCCTAGAGGAATTTTGCATGCTCTGGGCAGACATGTCAATTGCCTTAATTACCCTAAAATATTCAAATACATAATAAGGTCTCTATCTACATTCTCTAAAGTACCTGGAGTCAAGGATAAGATTTTAAATCCTGTCTGGGATTTAAATGTATACCAACATGTCTACTGAACAGATGCAGTTTCTCCTCTATCATAACAAAAACTGGATTCAGGGAAGGACAAATGCGACTTTGAGAGAAATTTAAATCAAACGAAGCAAAATATAACTAGTAACTAAATAGTATGGCAGGGTGAATCAGACACAGCACCAAATCTACGTGTCATAGAGAATAGTTACATTACTTTACTCCCAACCGAGTACCTTAACTAATATTTTACCTCTAACTTGCAAGAACACCTAGGTACCCTGAGAAGAGAGATATATTATAAGTGAAGGAACCACAGCGGGTAAGATAGCACCCAATATATATATACACACAGAAGCCAGTGGTTCAAAAAAAAGGGATTTTATTTTGGAACAGACACAAGGCTTAGGAAAACATGGCATGCATAAGCAAGCAACTCTATAAAACATAATGAAAGAAATGAACTGAAAATACTAGAATTTCTGCAAATCAATGAGAATGAACTCAAAGCAAAAAGATTTGATTTGAAGCCAAGGTCTTTAAAAAAAAAAAAAAAAAAAAGGAAAGAAAGAAAGAAAGATTTGAGATACATGTAAAGCTCCCTGGACACACAAAAAAATGTCAGGATTTAAGGTTTCATGCAGTATATTTTAGCAACATAAAATGTATTTAAAAAAAGAAAATAAGAATTCCTAATTAAAGAAAAAAATTGCAAAACCTAATATTTTCTACTCAAGTAATTTTCCACTAATAAATGCATATTTACCAAAAAGAATGAAGGTTATGTAATATAACAAGCACCAGATTTTAACAGCGATGATTTTATAGTAACTTTTACAATAATTCCTAGTCATGCTTGTTATTTTAATACCGGGCAAGATCCTTTTTGAATCAGTGAATCAAAAAAGAATAATACTAGAATGTAGGTGAAGTAATAGAAAGGTTAAACCCCACAGAGTTTGCCACAGGAGATGTTATAGGAACAACTGATCATATATGAATAAGTTTTGTATTAGGTTTTAATATTTTGAAAATCAGAACACCACATCAGTTTTTTGTTTTGAGCTTTGCTCAAGTCTTTGTTTAATTTTTTTCATATTTGACAATCATATAGTAAGATAGCAAAGCCAAAAATATCCATTACAAAATCTAATGTATTCAATTAGAGATATTTATATTTAAGTCTTATTTTCTTCATTTTAACAAATTCTTCAGACTCTTCTTGAAGAAGTATTTAAACACTTCTATGTAGACACATATCTTCATAAATATTATGTACTATTAACTCTTTGTAAAGAGGGTTTTTCAGCTTTTGAAGTATATTTTGCTCATCATGAGCTTTGAGACAAAACATGCTCATAAGAATAACATAATTACTAAAAAAGGAAAATTTACTATTATACACAGTATAAATTAGAGTATTTAAAAAAACTATTTGTTTATTTATTTATTTATTTTTGAGGTGGAATCTGCCTCTGTTGACCAGGCTGGAATGCAATGGCACAATCTTGTCTCACTGCAACCTCCGCCTCCTGGGTTCAAGCAATTCTCCTGCCTCAGCTTCCCAAGCAGCTGGGACTACAGGCACATGCCACCACGCATGGCTAATTTTTGTATTTCTAGTAGAGATGGGGTTTCTTGCACAGGCTAGTCTTGAACTCCTGACCTCAGGTAATCCAATCCACCTGCCTTGGCCTCCCAAAATGCTGGAATTATAGGTGTGAGTCATTGTGCCCAACCAAAACTGTCATTTATTTGTAAACCAAAATTTACTGTAAAATATTCTTCAGCATCAAAGATATGTATTGCACTAAATTTAGATTTCACACAAACAGATCATGCCTGTATCTTAAATATATTGATAAAATCCAGACCTTTATCCACCCCTCAACCCCATGCTCCATGCCCAACACTCATTCACAGACCTGCACACACTCTCACCAGTAGAATTTTGAAGAAGCAGACTTGTTTTGTATTTATGAGGTTTGTCTCCAGGTTTTAGGAAATACAAGTCTGGAACAAGTTTTATGGGAACCACAGCATTTTTAAAAGAGTGATGCACCAAAAACATAAAAATCTGAACTGTGAAAAAAATTACAAGCAGAAGCAACCTGAAAAGGAAAAAACAAAACAAAACACAGCTCAGTGTACAAAAGTACATTAATATAAAAATCAATTAAAACTCTCCCTCCACATTGAGATGGATTTTCATATAAATATATAAAATATATTTTTATAATTATATTTTATATTTTATATATATATATACTTGTACTTTAGGTTCTAGGGTATATGTGCAGATCATGCAGGATTGTTGCATAGGTACATACATGTCAATATGGTTTGCTGCCTCCATTCTCCTGTCACCCACATCTGGCATTTCACCCCATGTTATCCCTCCCCAACTTCCCTACCCGGCGCTGTCCCTCCCTTAGTCCCCCCAACAGACCCCACTGTGTGATGCTCCCCTCCCTGTGCCCATGTATTCTCATTGTTCAACACCCACCTATGAGTGAGATTTTTTTTTTTTTTTTTGAGACAGGGTCTGGCTCTGTCATCCAGGCTGGAATGTAGTGGCGTGATCTCAGCTCACTGTAACCTCTGCCTCCCCAGCTCAAGAGATCTTCTCACCTCAGCCTCCTCAATAGTTGGGACTACAGGCACACATAACCATACACAACTAATTTTTGATATTTTTTTAATAGAGATAGGGTTTCAACATGTTGCCGAGGCTGGTCTTGAACTCCTGCACTCAAACAAGGATTTTGCCCACCTCAACGTCCCCAAGTGCTGGGATTACAGGTGTGAGCCACCTCACCAAGCCTACATTGGTATAGATTTAAACTCTAGATAGTTAAGAGATAATCACTGAAAAAAGAAAGAAAAAACTAAAAAAAAAAAAAAAAAAAAAAAAAAAAAAGAAATTCTATTTCCCAAAATGATCTTATGACAATATTGAAGAGAAAGCCAATACTGTATGACAAAATTAAAAGTTATAAAAGTATATTTTAGATCAGTGACACCCTTAAATTTTCACAGACTACGTAAACATGTAGTTATAACTGTTAAAGCACAAACATTATGTCTCAAATATTTGTCTCTACTCCTAAAGGAATTACTTCCTGTCCTGTCTCTATCTTACCCATTTATTTTTTATTTTTTTTGAGATAAAGTATTGCTCTGTTACCCAGGCTGGAGTGTAGTGGTGTCATCTCAGCTCACTGCAACCTCTGCCTCCCAGGTTCAAGCAATTGTCATGCCTCAGCCTCCCAAGTAGGTGGGACTACAGGCATGTGCCACTGCATCCAGCTAATTTTTGTATTTTTAGTAGAGATAGGGTTTCACCATGTTGGCCAGACTGGTCTCAAACTCTTGGCCTTGAGTGATCTACCTGCCGTAGCCTTCCAAAATGCTGGGATTACAGGCGTGAGCCACTGTGCCCATTCCCATTTACTTTACATGTAACAACAAAAATATTTTCGATATAGAGAAGCAAATGAAAATATAATTAATCTTTGAATGACTGGTATCTTTGAAATTTCATCCTGATCACAATTTTATCATATTCATTGGCATTGCTGCTCTCAGGAGGCAAAGCAATGTATACTACAATGCCCTTGTATCTGGAGGGCAGCTACTTAACTGCTTAAATATCTCTATATTACATGCAATAAGTGTCCTAACAAGCGGTTGGAGAGCTTAATCATCATGCTTTACTAATTTATAATGTTCACATACCCCATAATTTTTAAAAATATTTCTTAAATTGTTGTAAGTATATCTAAGATAACATTTCACAAGCATATGGCATTGATCCAATTTCATAATAAGTTAAGAAGTGATTTAAAAGATATTCATGATTACATAATACTTGGAAACATGAGGTTAAACAAAGTTGAAGGAATTTGTTTACCACAGAATATCTCATGTGTTTTTCTATGCTAATGAATAACTCTATAATATAAGGAATAGAAGAGGAATATTTCCTAAATGTATTTGACCATAGAACACATTTTGCTATGGATTGAATGTTTGTACCTCCTCACATTTATATGTTGAAGTCCTAACTCCCATATGATGATGTTTGGAAATGGGACTTCTGAAAAGTAATCTGCCTTAGATGGGGTCATGAGGGTGGGGTCCTCATGATGGAATTAGTACATTTATAAAAGAGACACCAGAGAATGCATGCCAGTGTACACAAAGAGCTCATGTGAGCACACAGTGAGATGGTGCAAGCCAGGAAGAAAGCCCTTACCATGCTGGCACTCTCATCTCATACCTTCAGCCATCAGAATTGTGAGAAAATAAATTTATTCTGTTTAAACCACCGAGTAAACAGTATTTTGTTATGGCAGTCAAAGCTGAATAAGGTATTTTAATTATTTTTCAGAGACTATTTTATGAGAGTAGTATTCAATTAAATAAACTGAAATATGCTGATTTAAATAAACATTTTTCTTTCAGTAATGTCGACACAAGAATAAATCAGATATGTGACATTTGTTTCACAATGAATTTGGTCAAAGAAGAGCATATAAATTTAGCATATTTCAAATATATAACAATATTCTTATTCTTACTAAGCCTTATTACTACTACCATTTTGGACCTCACAAGATAGGTGTGTGGTATATGAAAGTGGTTAATGTCATTTCCAAATAATTTAGTGCCTAGTACCCTAGGAGAACCTAACTGAGAAAGGCTAAAGCTAACTTGAGAAGATGTCAAAGATGTCATTTTGATCCTAGATCTACTAGCCACAGAGCCTTCTTTATTTTTCAGTTTCTTCATATGATAGAGATAAAATTCATTTTTCCTGCTATTTACAAAAAGTAGTTATAAAAACTAACTAGTAGAAGCAAAAAATAGTGAAAAAATAGAAATGCAAAATAAAATGTAAGATACAATAGGGAGTGTATTACTATATTCAGGGAAACTTGAATCTGTGCTCCCAGGTGAAAAAGAAAGAAAAAGATACAATGACAGTAATTCAAAAATTATACAATTAGGGAATATTTGTTATTTCCTCACTTTATAGATGAGACAATAAATGCTATTTTGTAAAGTGTAAGACAGGGTATTTGATGAAATGACTGTAATTTATTTTCTCTAACACTGTGAAATTATAGTGGTAATCTTTTAAAACTACATAAATTATTTACGTATGTTAACATTTTAAAAATTAAGATGGTAAATCCAATTCGCATCCTTAAAAAACAATTCATCAGGTATAAGTGATAATTATACTTACACTGATCTCACTGATTTACTTTCACGTTTCAAGGTAAAGAAATGAAACTTTGCTATTGTGTACATCTGTTGTTTCCAAAGGCTCATGGTGCTCACTAGAGAAGCCTTGGTTTCAGAAAGAATAAGTAAGCTCTGTTCCATTTCATCAAAAGATTTTGAATCCATTTCTTCCTCCAGTGGCTGTTGAGTAAATACACTATAATCTATTTCCCAAAACAAAACAAACATTTCAGTATATTCATTTAAAAAAATAAAATCTTTCTGAAGCAGGAAAATTTAAAGAAGCATAGGCCTGGCAGTTATGTGGAACAAACAGAACTTTCGTATATTCTGGCAGTATCTATTAAAGCTGAACATATGCATATCTTATGACTCAAGAGATTCCCAATAGGTATGAACCCAACAGAGACATGAATATAGGTTTCTCCAAAACACATGTACAAAAATATTCTTAGTACAGCCCTAACTGGAATATCCATACCCTGGAAAGAACCCAAATGTCTCTTGACAGGAAAATGAATGAATAATTGTGACATAGGAATATAACAGAATAGTGTAAACTAATGGAATTAAACTACTGTACCCATAACAATATAACGTAATATTGAGTAAACATATTATTGAGTAAAAGAGGACAAATATAATATTGAGTAAAAGAGGACAAATGCAAAAGAGACACATGGTATAATTCCACTAGTTCAAAAACAAACTGGATGCATGTCCATATTTAAGATCTTATTACCTCTGTATCTGTAAAATATCCAACTTTTTATGTGAACTTTTCCTCTCTGAATATAACCTAACATCATGTCCTGACATACACTAGGCTTCGCTCTTATTTCCATGTTTCACAGTCCTCTCCTGGCTTTACATTACTTCTCAATTAAAACTTAGCCTCAGGTTCAGTTTTCAGTCAAATTCTGCTCTTCAGCTTCATCTTTAATCTTTGGAAGTATTAAGAGCCAAACGCCTACTTCAGTATAATTTCTTGTTATTACTGAGGTTGTACATGATCAATGACAGTGTGATCATATTATTAGCCCAATACTTAAGAGGTATAACAAATTCAGTAATGTGAATAAGGTAAGTCATTCAAATTTCATTTTAATATTTAATATTCATTTCAATCACAGTTAAACATTCCAAATGCATTTGGAATAAAAATGTATTCATGTACTTTATAAAATTCTACCAATTAAACCATAAACATTTATTTATTTAATGGCAAGAATAAAATACTACACAATTGAGGTTTATTTTAAACTCAAAAACAGACATTCAGAACTTTAGATGCAGAAAGACACTGCCAGTTAATGAAAATATTAAAGAGAATGTACTAGTTAGATGACTTTAGGAAGAACATTATAACTTTTAGGCCAATCCATATATTTTTAATTTAGATAATAACATAAAAAGAAGTAAGACTATATAATATTAATTTTTATGCAGTTGTTCAGTATACTAATACTGATGGTATTAAAACAAATTTGGGAGACCTACTTCTTTTTTAGTTATTGAATTCCATTAAGGCCATAACACTTTCAATAAAAAAATTTTATTTTAGATTCTTCCACAATTTGTGAGGATGAACTAAAAGCGGAATGCCAACTTCTATCATTTAAAAATTTTGAAAGAAGGAGGAACTACAAAATCACATACATTAATTTTCAGATAATTCTTCTTTGATCCAGACATTATAACAAAAGAAAAATTAAGAACTCAAAAATACATGGCTTCTCCTCACTGCAGTTGAAAGTGAGCATCTGGTATCATAAACGTAGGACTACAGGCGCAACTTTACAGTTAGCAATGTTAACAAATTATTGTTCCCACACAATAAGGCCAATCTTTTAAAATTTGACTACCAAACTATGAATAATTAAATTCTATTAATTTTTTTTAAGTTCCAGGTTTAGCTTAGCATAATATAATGCAAACTTACTTCATGATGATATATTCAGCTTGATTATTGATTTTGGTCTCACAATGATTTTAATCATTAGCCACTGAGCATTCATGCAAAATGTGTATTTGCAGCATCTCAACTCTTTTAACAACTGTGAACTAACATTCTGGTTTCCTTTGCTATCCTCACCTACCACCACAAACATTTTGCTAACCTTTGATCATAAGAAAGTTTCCTCAACTCATGTTCTCACCATAAACTACACAGATCAACTTTGCTCCTAATGCCTCATGAAATTGTTCTGTCAAGATCACCACTCTTACACTCTAACAAATCCCTCACTGTCTTCTACGTTACCAAACCTACCTTTTTGGTCCTCATCTTATTCTTCACAACAATCAACAAATAACTCACCACTTCCTCTTCCCAAAAACATCATTTTTCTAGAATTTTGCATTTCCACTCTTTCATGAAAAAATAGAGTAATAATTGCTCATTCATGGTCAGCCCTTTTTGGCTCCTCCTCCACTCCTTACTCAGAGGACTTGACCCTCAATTCTTATCTATACTACCTACCCAACTAAGGGATTTCATCCAACTCCACAGCACCAACTGTCTATGAGTAACTTCCAAATCTGTATCTTCGGTCCTAACATGTTCATTTAGCTCCAGAAGAATGTCAAACAATAAAGTCAAAATTCATGACTGGGCCAGGCGTGGTGGCTGACGCCTGTAATTCTAACACTGTGGGAGGCTGAAACAGGCAGATCACCTGAGGTCAGGAGTTCAAGACCAACCTGACAAACATGATGAAACCTATCTCTACTAAAAAATAAAAAACTTAGTCAGGCGTGGTGGTGGTCACCTGTAATCCCAGCTACTTGGCAGCCTGAGGCAGGGAGAATCGCTTGAACCTGGGAGGCAGAGGTTGCAGTGAGCCAAGATTGCACCGCTGCACTCTAGCCTGGGTGACAGAGCAAGACTTCACCTCAAAAAAAAAAGAAAAAAGAAAAAAAAATTCATGCCTGCATTGCTTCTTTCCACAAACCTATTCTTCCCCTATTTTCAGGAAATGGCAATCTCATTCCCACTTCTCAAGCCAAGGTTTTAGGAATTATTCTTCATTCTACCCTGTCCTGAACCCCTAACACTCAATCTATCAGCAACTCATCACCACTACCACCAATATAGCCCAAATTTGTTCTTTTCATATTATTTCTCTCTCTCCCTCCCTCCGTCTCTCCCTCCGTCTCTCCCTCCTCTCTCTCTCTCTCTCTCTCTCTCTCTCTCTCTCTCTCTCTCTGAAACATGAAACATGGTCTCTTTCTGATGCCCAGGCTAGAGTGTACTGGTATAACCATGGCTCGCTGCATCATTGACCTCCTGGGCTCAGGTAATCCTCCCATCTCAGTGTCTAGAGTAGCTGGGACTACAGGCACACATCACCACACCTGTCTAATTTTTTGTGTTTTTTTTGTAAAGATAAGGTTTTGTCATGTTGCCAAGGCTGGTCTGGAACTCCTAGGCTCAAGCAATCTCCCTGTCTTGGCCTCCCAAAGTGCTGAGATTACAGGCATGAGCCACTGCACCTGGCCTCCCTATTTTCACTACCACTTTAGTTCAAGGTAGTATTAATTATATCAGTTTCCTAACTGGTCTTACTACTTCCACACTTGCTTTACAATCCTCTCATCATTCAACAACCAGAATGTATTTTTAAAAATTCAAATCAGATCATGTGACTTATTTGCTTTAAAACTCTCTGATAGCTTCACATTACAATCAGAAAACAAATGAAATTGTTTTCCAGGTGTTCAAAGGCAAACCATGATCTAGCCCTCTGAGAATCCTCCTGACCTGGTCGTGTAATACTCCACCACAGCGCCAGCCACGGTGGCCTTTTTGTATCCCTCAAAGACATCCAATTCATTCCTCAGTTAGTAACTTTGCAGTTGCAGTTCTCTTTATCTAAAATTTCTGCCCTAAAATATTCACCTACTTGATCTTTTTGTTACCCAGGCCTCAGGTCAAGTATCATCTCAACAAAGTCCTTCCTGATGATATAATCTAAGTTCACTGCCTTCTAAGACCACCTCATTATTTCCTGCAAAACTCCTATCATTATCAGTATCTCATTACTTATTTAGTTATTTATTTCTACCCTTTCTTCCCAAAAATAATATAAAGTTGGCATTTATATAATTTTTGTCTTATTCACAATCTGTCTGGTTTATTGTCTAAAATGTTTCGTTAGTTCTGTTTTTACCTGCTTGGTCAATTTCTGCTTCAACTTCTAGCTTTAAAAATACATCTTCCAAAGTCGTCATGGAAACACCATAAGAAATGATACCCAAATTTGAATGACTGTCTAGGGCAGAAAACAAACCTGAAAGAAAAAAAAAATGAAAGAATAGTATATCGTTAAGCATATTATCATAAATTATTGTAAAATATCCTTTAAAAATAGGTTACGTTCATGGACAGCCTATGCAACATACCAAGACCCAGCTCTATAAAAAATAAAAATAAATTAGCTAGGCATACTGATGCAAGCCTGTAGTCTTAGCTACTCAGGAGGCTGAGGTGGGAGGATCACTTGAGCCCAGGAGTTTGAGGCTGTAGTGAGCTGTGATAGTGCCTAAGGAACAGGATTAACATTCTTATAAATATTACAGAGCTCAAAGAAATTTTATTTATGAGAATATACCTATTAGATATTTATCATATTATAAATTAACAAAAATTTTACAGTATTTGAAATTAAAATTGAGAATGTTACTATAGTAAACATTAAAATAAATATGTATACTAGAAAATATACAGAAATCATTTAAATACTTACTCTTTCAAAAATAAAAATAAACCTATTATAGGTTAGCACAATTTTATTTTTAAAAACTACATTTTTTAAAACAAAAATAATGAGAAGAGAATATTGTTTTATATTTCTGCAAATCTCTTTAATGCCTGTCTTAACAGAGGACTGATAGGTTCTCATACTTGTTTCTGCATTCAGTCTGTAGTGATATTACTTATTATGCAGTTTCTTGAAAACACTGTCTAATCATGAGAAGCTGAGAGTCCATAAGACAAATAACATTTTGTTATTATTAGAAAAACTGTTGACATTGTGAATTCCTTTAAGAGGTCTTAGGGTCCATCCTGCAGGAGATCCCAGAAGACACTGTGAAATCCAGTGTAATACCATAACAATTTATCAAAGAAATATAAAAGACAACAAACAAAATATGGTGGTGAAAAACAGGAGTTCTGGAATCAATCTGCCTGGGTTCAAGACTCAGCTTCACCACTTTCTACCTGTGTTACCTTGGGCAAGTGCCTTAGTTTCTTCATTTGCAAAATGAAAGCAATAATAGTACTTATCTCATGTATTTATTGAAATATTGGGATAATGAAATAAACTAATAATTGCAAAAAGCACAGATCAGCATTTGGTAGAAAATAAGCACTATATAAACATTACCAAAGAATAGGAGGTAGGTAGGTATAAGTAGATAGAATGATAGGCAGAGCACATTAAGTTGGCAAGTGTACTTCAGTCCACTTAATTTGTGATTTCTTTTTTTTTTTTTCTAATTTTTCTGATTATGAGATAAATGCTATGAAAATTCTGCACAATATACTTATATCAATAACATCCTTTTGGCTATCATGCAATTCCTAAACAGAGGAAGGAGACTGAGTTTGAGTTCCTCATTAAAAATTTAAAAAATAAGCCTCAATTAAAAGGATTCAAGGATTTGTCATGTAATTCATTATGAAATCATGAAACTAGAAAAGAACCCGAGAATGTATACAAACATACATATATGCCTTACTCTCAGGAGGCCTACAAGCAACTTTTTTTTCTTGACAACAAAGTAAACACAATTATTTTTACGTTTTTTAACATTTTCTTAAGTATTTAATATATTAGTTACCATTTCTTACATGGTGTTTGTAACAACAAAAAAAATTCACTGTATTTTTTCTAGTTTTCAAAAACAAAATAAAGCAGAAACAGAATATTAATTCTGGCCACCTGGGAGCATGGCAATACTACGTGGAGACAGAAACAAAAAGGGTATCAATAAAATCTATTCCCAGTGTAAGATCCCAATTCAAACACCAAGAGACAGAGCAAGTAATACCTGAAAATTTGTCCATGTCCTTGAAAGGCAAGCTATACACAAGTTGTTGGTCATTCTGTTGTAATAAAGTAGCTCCAGGTATATGTTGTTTAACCAGTGAAGAAAGAGATTCTGTGGCACAAAATTTGTCTATGTACATGCTAGAGAATACCAAAAATCACAATTAATGATTACACAATAAACAGCCAAAAGTAAATTATAAAGGCTTTAAATTAAATTTAGTGCCATCAAAGATGGTCAAAGCATACAACAGCAAGACTCCAAAATAATAACAGTATATCAAGAGTATAATATAGAATAATGTTAATAAAACTCAATGATACCTCAGGCGGTAGCCAATCCCCCATTTACTTTTGAGGAAAATTGAAGAACCAACACATTTCAGCATTCCTTGTGATATCACAGCTTTCCTATCTGCAGATAAATATTTACATTTCAATTTCTAAGTTATCAACAGCATTAATAACTGGCATTTATGTTTTATGGTTTCTCATATTAAAGCCATCCATGTTATGATATCATTAATCATCACAGCAATCTTATGAGGATGAAACTAGAAAAGAACCTGAGAATGTATACAAACATAAATATATGCCTTATTCTCAGGAGGTCTACAAGCAATTTCTTTTTTTCTTGACAACAAAGTAACACAATTACTTTTACGTTTTTTAACATAAAAAATTATCAACTATTTTTCAGATATGAATACTAAGGCAAAAAGAAAATAGATTCCTTATATATGTTTCATGTGGCTATTAAGTAACAAAGCCAGGAAGTATACTCAAGCAGTCTGACTCTGGAGTCCAATTGCCATTTATTATTCCAAATATCTGATTTTTCCTAAAAGCCTTACCAGTGCAAGCACTTTCACAATTTCCTTTATAACCAAATGTAGAAATAACTCCAAAAATCAACAGAATAAGAAGAACAAATATTAGTTTGTTGGATTTTTTAAAACAAAGATACTACTAAAGACATTAATGACTTGCCCAATTTTATTAGCTTATAATTATAAGCAGACAGAAGTTGCTCTAGAATTTCAAACTTCTGTATCTTGTCATAGCTATTAAAAGTGATGTGTTGACTTTAACTTTGATTCTTTGTATGTATGTATATATATAAAATTGTGCAGAAAAGAGTTAACATAGCAGGTCGGAGGCTTCTATCCTTAGACCTGCTTACAAGGTTGGCCCTTGGCTGTTAGATGAGAACTTGGATTTGGGAGGATTCCTACTATTCTCAAAACAAATAAGGGTGGTTCACTGCCTAAACTGTACAAACAATGTGGTTTATGCTGAATACCTTTTTTACTTCTGGGAATCTGAAACTTTGGTATGTGCTAGGCAGAAATGCTTATGTGACCAGCACCCAGTAAGAATCTTGAACATTGAGTATATACTAACTTACCCAAGTAGGTATTTCAAACATGTTGTTACAATTCAATGCTGAAGAAATTAAAGTACATCTGTCTGCTCTACTGGAAGAGAACTCTTGGAAGCTTCCATCTGGTTTCTTCTAGACTTTGCCTTATATACCTTTTCTCTTTGCTAATTTTGCTCTGTATCCTTTTGCTGTAATAAATCAGCCACGAGTATGACTATGTGCTGAGTCCTCTGAGTTCTCCTAGGACATCATTAAACTTGGAATGGTCTTGGAGATGCTCAACACAAAAAATATATCACTTTAAAATTTTTAAAACTTTTTTTGTGAAGGAAATATACCTCTAGGTAAAAGCTTCTCTATTTATACCTCAGGGATTAGCATCTCTATGTCTATCTTCCTTTTGGCCCATGATCTCAGCCTTCAAAAATAAAGCAAAAATCTCACCTGCAAGAATGTCAGCTTCATCCATGAAATGAGTACTGAACACTGTCACCCGATTGGCTTTTCTGTATTTTAAAAGATTCCAAACAATATGTCGAGAACAGGGGTCCATTCCAGCTGTTGGTTCATCTAGCAGCAGTATCTGTATAAAAAGAGAATCCTCAGAAAAACTAAATATTAAAAATGCATGTAGACACTAAAAAACTGCTCCAAGTTATTATTTTCAATCAGAATATAATAGATCAGATTTCTTTTTTCATTCATAGTTGCACTCACATAAATTTTTTAAATTATAAATTTGTCATGTGAATATTTTCCCTGGTTTAATTCCAAAAGACTGTCTGTGATATATAAGACAAAAGCATAATGACAGATAAATAATCTAAATAACAACATTAAGTATATTGTTATTATCCTTAACAATTACATTTATAGATGTAACACTTGCTTTTTTGGAGAAGAATATATGGTTTTATATTAGTTCAAGGGAAACAATTTGTTTCAAGACTATTTTTAATTTAAAAAAAAAAAAACAAAAAAAAAACCATGGTGATGGGGGCTGAGAGGAAGACTAAGTAACATAAAGCCAGGATCCAGAATCATTCCCCAGTTGCAACAGCAAGGGAGAATGTGGCAAGATGGTGGGAATCAATAGGAGATCTTTCTAGCTGCTATAATAAATCATAGCAATGAGTATGACTATGTGCTGAGTCCTATGAGTTTTCCTAGGGCATCACTAAACCCAGGATGGTCATCCTAGCTGCATGAACCTGTTAGTTTTAACGCCTTGTGTAAAGAAGTACATCAGTTGTTTATCTGTTTCTATGACAGAGAACAGCATAAAACAAATATATACAAAATCAAAGCAGAAGACAGTGACAAACTGAATTATTCCTTTGATTATAACAAATATATTTTTAAACTAAAGAGAACAAGAGAGTAATACTACTAAAGCTACCATTCCAATTCAGCAATGTTATTTTTGGCCACGTTTTCTTCAGATAATTTTTTAAAGAAATAAAACATGGAGCCCAGGCGTGGTGGCTCATGCCTGTAATCCCAACACTTTGGAAGGCAAAGGCAGCTGGATTGCTTGAGATAAGGAGTTCAAGACTAGCCTAGGCAATATAGCAAGATCTCATCTCTACAGATTAAAAAAAAAAGAAGAAAGAAAGAAAAAGAAAGAAAGAAAGAAAGAAGGAAAGCAAGCAAGCACAGCAGTCATAACTAAGGTCTATTCTTCCATTCTCCTTCCTAAAAGTAACTAGTTATCATAAAAATGTCGTAACTCAGAAAGAGAAGGGTGGAAGGAGGGTGAGGAATAAAAAAAAATCTGCATATTGAGTACAATGTAAACTACTCAGGAGATGGGTACACTAAAATCTCAGAATTCATCACTACATAGTTCATCCATGTAACCAAAACGCTCTAGTACCTCAAAAACTACTAAAAATTAAAAAAAAAAAAAGTTATACATCTTTCTGACTTTGGTTTTAAAATCTTATTACTGTGATTACATCCCTAATAGCATATATTTTATGTATATACTTAACCTTTACATAATGCATATCTTTCTATAACCTGCTTTTTAATTTGACATAATTTAAAATAATCTCATTTGTAAAACTAATATTTATTTACCTTTGGGTTCCCAAGAACAGCAATTCCTAATGACAGCTTTCTCTTTTGACCACCACTTAATTTTTTAGCTTGGTTATCTTTGATAGTCTGCATGTCTAAATCTAGTAAAACCTTCTGCACCTGTAAAAGTAAAGCATGACTAATGTTATTTTTAAATCATATCATTTATGTAATTATCAATATTACTTTTTAAATATTTTAAGTTTTAATATGTTAAATATTTAAGTAACATATGTTTTTAAATAATTTTAATATCAACTTTTAAAATGTTCCTTTAGCATGGAACTTGCTTTGACATATATTCATATATAATTATGAAAACAACAGGTAACAAGATTCTTGAGGGAAAGGTTTTACTTTTGTTATCTTCTTGAGTAGAAGGGATCACTGTGAGGGCTCTTAGTGTCTGTGTGGAAGTAGGAGAGAGTAGAGGAGATGAGAGGAAGAGAAGGGAGGAGTATGGCAGACAAGCATCCTCCAGATGAAACAAACTTTTATGTTTGCTAAAATATTTACTCCAAATTCTGTCTAATTCTTTGTAATAGCTTTCTGTTTATTGGCTTGAGACAAGTGTTATATTTAGATTTGCAAGCATATTTTTATTGCACAAGTCATTACAAAAGGTTATTAATTACAGAAAATAAAAGCAGATTTCTATATGAATAACATACTTCTTGTATTATATTGTTGGCTGGTATCCCTTTGATTGAAGCCAAAATTGATAAATTTTCTTCTACTGTCAAAACATCAAAGTGTATATCTAACTGTGGACAAATGCCAATCATTTTTCTTGCTTCAAACATTTCATCTATTTCTGAGACTCTGTGTCCATATATAGATGCAAACCCTAAAAGCAAAATATATATTTAAATGTACATTAATTATTTTAAATGTGTATGGTTTGAAGTATCCTGAAACTTAGTTATTTAGTTATAATAGACATATAAGTTAAAAAATTAATATAAATTTACAAGACACAATATACCCTCTTTTCCATGTTATTGATGATCTGCATCCACTTATATTTCTATCTCATTTTCCATCACTTATAGGTCATATAACATAGTGGGAAAATCAAGAAACTAAAAGCTTGATGCTAAACATGTATATCTATTGATATATTATTTACACTTGTATTCCAGTAACAATTTTGTGGACATTATGCAATAGTGGAGTGATTAAAGAACTATAAATTTTATCCTAGCTAGCTGTGTGGTCATGGCCAAATTACTTAATCTCTTTTAATTCCAGCTTTCCTTTTCTATAAAGTGAACACTAATATATCCCACTAAAGAACTATTAAATCAAAACAATCATATATTATGAAGAATCATAAGAAAAATCATAAATTCTTATATAAATGTAAGATATGGCTACCATCAAAAAGTGATACAACTAAAGACAAATAACAAAACCAAACTAATTTTAAAAGTTAAACAATATTTAAAGAGTTGAAAGGCAGATTCAATACAATTCAGGCCCTTAGTAAAGTAAAATATTTATTGTACTGCCACTCTAATTACTGTCAAAATATGGAGCTACTGTATTGAATTCTTGCCTAAAGAACAATCACATATCAAAATTATACTTTTGAGGTATGCCTTTAAAATTCTATTTTAGAAGATAGTATGAACATTTATGATTATTTCCTTTTGAACTACTCCTATATATCTAGATATCTATATTCATTTTCTCAATCCCAGTCTATAGCTCTGATTTAATTTCCAATAAGTTACTCATTTATCCTTCCTTGAAAATGATGAATAAACACACACACATACGCAACATACAGATGTATGTTGTATGTGTGTATATATATAGAAATATGTACAAAATTAGATCCTTTTTACTTTATTAAACATGATAGAATAATTTTTATCTTCTACTAAAAACAACCACATGTGTAGTCAAGAAAAAAAGAAAACACCTTTACGGATATAGAAGTTGGTCCTAATCACTGACAAGAATTATTCAACATATTTAAACACACACACACACACACACACACACACACACACACACACACACACATTTAAATATATATGTAAGTGTCTTTTCTTCCTCTAAGACACAAAACTCTCACCATCAGAAGGTGGGCATAGTCCACAAAGAATATTCATCAGTGTACTCTTTCCTGTTCCACTGTGGCCAAGCAAGGCAGTAATCTGACCCTCATATATGTCAAATGACAAATCTAGTTCAGAAAAAAAGACTCAAATGTGATTTTTATGTCTGTCCAGCTATGCATGATAATTCATAATAACTGCGCAATCTTCAAGTTGATATATCTATAAATACATATTTAAAGTTACCAGCATATTTTATAGCAGGTAAAATAGCTTCTTTGTTACAGTCAATAACAGTAAGGAAAGTAAATAAAAATCAGCTTTATTTATTCATACGGTAAGATTTAGGAGTATACAAAATATTTGGGAGTTTTCTGTGTCCCAATTTTTGGGCATTGCCAAGGGAATTAAAACAAACAAAAATTTGTTCCCAAGGATATTTATAGGCATTTAAATAAACTGGCAAAAAAAAAAAAGCAGTTAACACTATAGAAATGGTTTGAAAGGTTAGATTTAAGAAGCAATATCACTGAATGGATAATGTAAAGGACTAAAGGAAGACAGGAGACAGGGATCTGAAATGACGAAGCAGAAATGGCTTGGTAAAAAAATTAGGCTGGCCAGGCACAGTGGCTCACGCCTGTAATCCCAACCCTTCGGGAGGCTGAGGCGGGAGGATCACTTGAGCCCAGGAGTTCGAGACTAGCCTGGGCAACATGGTGAAACCCTGTCTCTAAAAAAATACAAAAATTAGCTAGGTGTGGTGGCACCTGTAGTCCCAGCTACTCGGGAGGCTGAGGTGGGAGAATCACCTGATCCTAGGAAGTCAGGGCAGTGATGAGCCAAGATTGTGCCACTATACTCCAGCCTGGGGGACAGAGCAAGACCCTGTCTCAAAAACAAACAAACAACAACAAAAACTAGGCTAAGAGGGCTAAAATATAAAACAAGAAGGAAAAAGTCTCAGATCCTAAGGCCAGTCATCTAAGTTAAAAGATGAAAGGGAACTCAATAACCAAATGTTACGTGTTCTGCCCCATTAACATGATATTTCTCTCTATTTATTTCAGTCTTCTTTAATTTGTCTCAGCAATGTTTTGTACTTTTCAGGATATATCTTTTATATCTTTTGTCTTATTTACCTGTAAGGATATTTTTTATGCTAAATGCTATTTTTAATTTTAATTTCCAATTATGTGTTGGTAACATATAGAAATATAATTGATTTTTCCATTATTTATCATGTATCCTATCATCTTGCAAAACTCACTGTTTAGTTCCACTATTTTCTTTGTTGATCTAAAAGATTTTAAAAACAGACTATTATGTCAACTGCACATAAATAATTTAACTGCATCTTTTCCAATCTGGATGCCTTTTATTTCATTCTCTTGCTTCTTTGCATTAGAAACAATTAGTTGTAATTGTTATTATAATTATTATTATAATTAATTAGTTATTACAGTAACTTTACATTTGAGGCCACACATAATTTCCAATGTTGAATAAAAAGACTTGAAAAGCACTATAACCATAAAAGAAAAGATTCATAAACTGGACTTCATTGAAATTAAGAACTTGCGTTCATCAAAAGACACTATTACTAGAATTAAAAGGCAAGCCTCAGACTGAGATAAATATTTAAATACCTGTATCTAACAAAGGTTTTAAAAACCAAAATGTGAAAAGAACTTGCATAGGTGTTTAATAAAGAAAAACCTCCAAATGCCAATAATCATATAAAAAGGTGATTAATAACATTAGGCAAATGCAAACTAAAACCCTATTAATATACCACTATACCTACTTTATTCTTTAATTTGTCTCCTAGCAGACATTTGGTAAAGCCTGGAGACATTTTTGGTTGTTACAACTAGGAAAGGGGGTTTGCTCAGGCACATGGTGGGCAGAAGCTAGGAATGTTTATCAGTGTGTCAGTCAGTCTCCAGAACCAAGAGACTACACACAATGGAACAAGTATGAGTGTGGGGTTGGGGGATTAGGGAAGGTTTATTTTAAGGAACTGCTTCAAAAGATGGTGGGGTCTAGTAAGTTTGAAAATACGTAGGGCAGGTTGAAAACTTGGGCAAAAATTAAAGTTGCAGTCTTGAGTCCAAAATTCATAGGCTGACAGGCTGGAAACTCATGCAAGAATGTGTTACATTCTTGAAGCAGAACTCCTTCTCTCTTTGGTGATCAAAGCCAGGGATGCTGCTGGTGAAGGTTAATTTTCAGGGTCCCCCTGGCTAGGCTACAGTGTACAGTTATTTGGTAAAATACTGATGTAGATGTTGCTGTAGATGTCATTAACTTTTATAATCATCTGACTTAAACTAGATTACTCTTGATAATAATGGTAAACATTATCCAATCAGTTGAAGGCCTTAAGAGAAAAAACTGAGGTTTCTTGGAAGAGTCCTACCTCAAGAATGTAATAGATTCCTACATGAGTTTGCAGCCTGTCAGCCTCTCTACAGATTTTTAACTTAAGACTGAAACTTCATCTCTTGCCTGAGTTTCCAACCTGCCTTTTAGATTTCTGCACTTACCAGGCCCACGATCTCATGAAGTAATTACTTAAAACAAACTTCCCCTAATCCCCCACCCTGTACTCATACTATGTGTGTGTGTGTGTGTATGTGTGTGTGTGTGTGTGTGTGTGTGTGTGTAATCTCTTGGTTCTGGGGACTAACACATTGACACAATGCTAAACAATCTACAATAAAGAACAGTTCTCTACAGCAAAGAATTATCAGGACAAAAATGTCAGTAGGGCTGAGGCTGAAAAACCCTATAATAGGCCAAACAAATTTTTTAAAAAGTAACTAACATGTATTGTATACATGCAAAATAATAAAATAAAATAATGACATAGGCTTATTCAAATAATTATTTTTCATCTTAATAGATATTATTTTTTACTTTTACAAATTTCATGTTATTAAATATTAATCACATAAATGGAAGTTATCTCAAAAAGCAAGACAGAGGCCAGGTGTGGTGACTCACACCTGTAATCCCAGCACTTTAAGAGGCTGAGGCGGGCAGATCACCCAAGGTCAGGAGTTTGAGACCAGCCTGGCCAACATGGTGAAATTCCAACTCTACAAAAATATAAAAATTAGCTGGGCATGATAGCGGGTGCCTGTAATCCCAGCTACTTGGGAGACTGGGGTGGGAGAATCACTTGAACCCGGGAGGCGAAGGTTACAGTGAGCTGAGATCGTGCCACTTCACTCTAGCCTGGACAACAAGAGCCAGACTCCAACTCGGGGGGGAAAAAAAAAGCAAGACAGAAAATTTGGTAGAGAAGTTTAAATTTCCCACAAGCTATGCAAATTATTTTTCTATTTGTACTTTAATACTATGGCCTGAATACTGGGAAAGCTACTTACTTCTCAAAGCCTCCACATTTTCACCTTTCTTTCTGTATGTCTTCTGAATACCACTAATTCTGAAAAATGGAGTTTTATATTTTAATTATTTAAAGCAATTTATATGTGTTTACATGTATAATATTTTTATCAAAGCTATCACATTTTATAAGAATAAAATAATAATAAAGTACTTTCCAACTAAAACAATGAATCAAAGAAAGCTGATAATAACTATACAACTGATGCTTGAAAACACAGATTAGGAGTGCCAACTCCCCCTGCTACACAGTTGAAAATCCACAAAAAAGTTTTCACTCCCCCAAAACTAATCTACTACCAGGCTACTGTTGATAGGAAGCCCTGAAGATAACATAAACAGTGAGTTAGCATATATTTTGCAGGTTTTAAATGTTAAATACTATATTCTTATAAAGTACACTAGAGGAAAGAAAATGTTACAAACATTATACGGAAAATATATATGTTTACAGTACTATACTATATTTATCGATGCTATCAGTTTACACCAGGCATCCCCAAACTTTTTACACAGGGGGCCAGTTCACTGTCCCTCAGACCGTTGGAGGGCCGCCACATACTGTGCTCCTCTCACTGACCACCAATGAAAGAGGTGCCCCTTCCTGAAGTGCGGCGGGGGGCCGGATAAATGGCCTCAGGGGGCCGCATGCGGCCCGCGGGCCGTAGTTTGGGGATGCCTGGTTTACACCATCTGTTTATAAGTTGAATAAGATACATAGTCTATTCAAAATGGCAGACATCTGTACTCTCAAACCTCAATCTATGATATGTATCAAGCAGTTCAGCTTTTTCTTATAATGTCATGACCTTTCTCTGCTTCTTAAGAGCACTTCCAGCATCACTAGTGGCAATTCCTATGTATCCCATAATGCTATTCAAAGCTTGAAGTATTGCACTAAACATGATAAAAAATAAGCAAGAACCCTGAGACATTAATTTTTATCATGATATGCAATTTACTGGAGAGATGAACTGCTCACAAGGAAATAATTTGAGTCATCTCAAGGCATTTGAAGTATATACTTGGAACACTTAAGCTCACCATCACAGGAAAAGAAAGTGCTACAAAATTATTACAATGTACAGTAATACTGTGGTTAACTTTGTGCAGTTATGATTTAATACTGCATCTTCACATTTGTTTACTTTCTCTCAACCATGCATTGGCATAATGTATGGTCTGTCAGAATCACGTGTATTAAGTTTTGATAAAGTATAACTTTGTAGAATAGATCTGTGCATATTTTATGATTGTAAATGTTAAAATAGACAAACATCTATAAATATTTTATGCATTCATGACATACCTAACTTATTATTATTATTATTTAATATTTCTAGGCTAACAGTTCATCTGCGAGTTTTTTCAAATTGTTGCAAATCTCCAAAAAATTTTCCAATGTTTATTGAAAAAAATCCATGTGTAAGTGAACTGGTGCAGTTCATACTTGTGTTTTTCAGAGATCAATTATAAAATTATTTTAAAGAAGCTGCCAGAGAAAAGCACAGTATTTCTTTCCATTCTAAGTGTCACTGACTCATTTTTCATGCCAACTCAGCTTCTAAAACTAAGTGAAACATTTGATTTAAGCCAATTTATGGATTTCTTTTATTTCTGATTATCAAACACTTGTTACATCAGTGAAGGGGGATATAAAAACAGATACTATTTCATGTCAGCACACATTTCAAACCATTAATAAATGTGAAGTGTTTTTCTTATTCTAACTTTTTTTTTTCATTTTTTTTTCAAGGAAATGATTTGTTAATCAGTTAAAATTTACCCTTGGTAAAGGAAACCAATGGCCAACAAATTACATATTAAGTATTTGGATTCTCTCTGGAATTTTTACATTTTTCTTAAATTTTAAAAATATTATGCTTCACTTTTTTATTTCATTTTATTTTCTTTCTCCTTATTTTATTTCTAAATTTGGTACTGACTGACCTAGCAAGAACACTAATGAATTTCTTTGGTTCTTAAAAATTAAAGTAGGCCAGCCGTGGTGGCTCACGCCTGTAATCTCAGCACTTTGAGGGGCTGAGGCAAGCGAATCACCTGAGATCAAGAGATCAAGACCAGTCTGGCCAACATGGTGAAATCCCATCTCTATTAAAAATACAAAATTAGCAGAGCGTGGTGGTGCATGCCTGTAATCCCAGCTACTTGGGAGGCTCAGGCAGGAGAATAACTTGAACTCAGAAGGTGGAGGTTGCGGTAAGCCGAGACTGCACCACTGCACTCCAGCCTGGGCAACAAGAGTGAAACTACATCTCAAAAAAAAAAAAAAATTAATGTAATATTCTAATTATGTCACAAAACCCTAGAAGTCTATAAAATTAACAGAAGACACTTTAACATGTTGTATAAGACAAAGTAGCATGAATAAAATTATAGAGTTAATATTTATCATGTTTCAGTCTACATAATGGGAAAATCTATAAACATTATTTAATTGCATAAACATCAGGTTTTATTACTTTTAAAAATTTCCATTCAAACATAAAATTTCAGGGACAGGTGGGGTGGCTCACACCTGTAATGCCAGCACTTTGGGAGGCCAAGGCAGGTGGATCACTTGAGGCCAGGAATTCAAGACCAGTCTGGCCAACATGGTGAAACCCCATCTCTGCTAAAAATATAAAAATTAGCCAGGCATGGTGGCACATGCTTGTAGACCCAGCTACTTGGGAGGCTGAGGCATAAGAATTGTTTGAATCTGGGAGGCAGAGGTTACAGCGAGCCGAGATTGTGCCACTGTGCTCCAGACTGGGCGACTGAGCAAGATTCTATCAAGAAAGAAAGAAAGAAAGAAAAGAAAGAAAAGACAGAAAGAAAGAAACAAACAAACAAACATAAAATTTCAAAACTAGCACCAACTTTATTCTAAATGGTCACAAACAAAATAAGAAAAAGAGAAGTCAGCCCTATTAATGTTTTAAAATCATGGCATACATACCAAATCTAAGATACCAAATTTACATACATATTTAAAGAATAGGATTTAAATGCAGCAGGTTCCATCAGCAGTTCTTATACCTAAATTGCCAAAGATTGAATCATACCTTATGGCTTCTTTTCCTATAAATTCCGAAGAAACAGGCTCAATAATTTCACTAAAATTAATATTCCCATTAACATTGCCCTCTGATAACTCCTTATAATTTCTTTTACTCTTTGACCAATATGACGGTTTCAGAAAATATAAAGATGATCTCCGTAAGCCAAATTCCCCTGAAAAATAAACATTAAAAAACTGAGTTATCATTAGTTTTTAAGTCATAAAGACAGTATTTGAAACATATGACAACCTTCATCTAAAGTTTAGGTACCGTTTTGCAACATATATATATTTCCAAACATCACGCTGTACACAATAAATATATACAATTTTCATTTGTCATTTAAAAGTAATAAGGAAATAAAGTTTAGGTGTAAAGTATTACATCAATATTACATAAATCAAAGTTTTACTGATAAATAATTCTAGTCCATAAATAGTTTCAGAGTTTTGGAGAATATAGGGTGATGTAAAGGTGAATAAAACACATTTTCTGTGCTAAAGAAACTAATACCTTTATGAGTACAAGTAGATAGCAAATGGCAAAGAACACAACACAGGCAGAATGCACTGAAGACTTGAATGGGCACCACCTTAAATGGTCTTTGAAAACAAGTAGTATCTAGAAGAATAACATGCTTCGTGGAAAAGACTCTAGAATTAGGGGGAGCAACAAAGCAGCAGGATAGAAATATTAGACTTGGAAATGGTATACAGTGAGGCCAGGCATGGTGGCTCTCACCTATAATCCCAACACTTTGGAAGGCAGAGGCTGGCAGATTGCTTGGGCCCAGGAGTTTGAGATCTGCCTAGGCAATATGGCAAAACCTTGTCTCTACAAAAAATACAACAAATTAGTCAGATGTGGTGGTGCATGCCTGCAGTCCCAGCTACTTGAGAGGCTGAGGCAAGGGGATTACAGGAGCCCAGGAGACTAAGGCTGCAGTGAGCCATGATTGTGCCACTACACTCCAGCATGGAAAACACAGTAAGATCCTGACTGAAAAGAAAAAGAAAAGAATAGAAAAGAAAGAAGGAAGGAAAGAAGGAAGGAAGGAAGGAAAGAAGGAAGGAAGGGAGGGAGGGAAGGAAGCAATAGCATACAGTGATAACTGCCCACAGAACATGTTCCATTTTCTCCCTTTTTCCCCTCAAAATACCTACACTCTATTTTTTTCAAATGTCTACTCTTCTAGATTGGCCATGTTTCAAAGGAATCTGATGCCAAGTACAGGGGATTCCAATTTATTTTACCAGTATGTGGCATTCCCACTGGCAACTGTTACTGCTCTAACAGCAAGCAAACAAAAACATAAAGTAGGGAAAGGACACCCTATTCAACAAATGCTGGGATAACTGGCATTCCACATAGAGAAGAATGAAACTGGATTCTCATCTCTCACCCTATACAAAAATCAACTCAAAACAGATCAAAGATTTAAATCTAAGACCTGAAACCATAAAAATTCGAGAAGATAACATAAGAAAAACCCTTCCAGATGTTGGCTTAGGCAAAGATTTCATGACCAAGAACCAAAAAGCAAATGCAACAAAAACAAAGATAAATAGATGGGACTTAATTAAACTAAAAACCTCCATAGCAAAAGAAATAATCAGCAGTTAACAGACAACCCACAGAGTACGAGAAAGTCTTTGCAATATATACACTGACAAAGGACTAATACCTAGACTCTACGAGGAACTCAAACATCAGCAAGAACAAAACAAATGATCCCATCAAAAAGTAGGCTAAGCACATGAATAGACAACTCTCAGAAGAACATATACAAATGGGCAACAAACAAAAAAATGCTCAACATCACTAATGATCAGGGAAATGCATATCAAAAGTGCAATGCAGTATCACCTTACTCCTGAAAGAATGGCCATAATCAAAACATCAAAAAGTGATAGATGCTGGTGTGGATGTGGTGAAAGGGAACACTTTTACACTGTTGATAGGAATGTAAACTAGTAAAACCACCATAAAAAAACAGTGTGGAAATTCCTTAAAGAACTAAAAGTAAGTCTACAATTTGATCCAGCAATCCCACTCCTAGGCGTCTACCCAGAATAAATGAAGTCATTCTGTGAAAAAGATACTTTCCCATGCAGGTTTATAACAGCACAATTCACAATTGCAAAAATATGAAACCAGCCTAAATGTCCATCAGCCAACGACTGGATAAAGAAAATGTGACACACACACACACACACAAACAAACACATACCATATATACTACTTATCCATAAAAAGGAACAAAATAATGCTATTTGCAGGAACCTGGATGGAAATGGAGACCATCACTCTAAGTGAAGTAACTCAGGAATAGAAAACCAAAAATCATATATTATCACTCATAAGTGGGAGCTAAGCTATGAGGATGAAAAGACATAAGAACTATACAATAGATGATGGGGACTCAGGGAAAAGGTGGGAGCGGGGAGAGGGATAAAAGACTACACACTGAGTACAGTGTACACTGCTTGGGTGATGAGTGCAATAAAAAACTTATTCATGTTACCAAATGCCACCTATCTCCCAAAACCCTATTGAAACAAAAAACAGTAATAATAATAATAAAAATCTCAAAAAAAGAGGTGAAGTGTTCAGACAGACTTGAGGTATATAACTAGATGAGAGGTACTACAATGGTCTAGAATAGTGGTCCCCAGCCTTTGTGGCACCAGGTACCAGTTTTATGGTAGACAATTTTTCACAGACAAGGGGCAAGGATAGTTTCAGGATGATTCAAATGTATTACATTTATTGTGCACTCTATTATTATTACACTGTAATGTTAATGAAATAATTATACAACTCTCTATAATATAGAAGCAGTAGGAGCTCTGAGCTTGTTTTTCTGCAACCAGATGGTCCCAAGTGGGGGTGATGGGAGACAGTGACAGATCATCGGACATTAGATTCTCATAAGAAGCATACAACTGGCTGGGCGTGGTGGCTCACACCTATAATCCAAGCACTTTGGAGACCAAGGCGGGCGGATCACCTGAGGTTGGGAGTTCAAGACCAGCCTGACCAACATGGTGAAACCCTGTCTTAAAAAAAAAAAAAGAAAAGAAAAGAAAAGAAAAAGAAGCATACAACCTAGATCCCTCACATGCGCATTTCATAATAGAGTTCACACTCCTATAAGAATCTGATGCTGCCACTGCTGATCTGACAGGAGGGAGAGCTCAGGTGGTAATGTGAGCGATGAGGTGCAGCTGTGAATACATATGAAGTTTCTCTTGCTTGCCCACCACTCATTTCCTGCTGTGCAGCCCTGTTCCTAAGAGGCAACTACTGAGGTCCTTGTCCTGGAAGTCGGGAACCCCTAAACTAGAGTAGTATTACACAGCACAACTTTCATAATGGTGAAAATGTTCCATAGAACATCTAGATCACACCATACAATTTAGTAACTAACAGCCATATATGGCTACTGAGTGAGCACTTGGAATGTGGCTTGTGCTACTGAAAAAAATAAATTGTTAATTGATTTAATTTTAATCAATTGAAATTTTAAAAGCCACACATGGCTAGTAGTTACCATATATGACAGCCCAGGTGTAGAATACAGGCACAGGTAATGAGGAATACAAGGGGAAAAGAAAAAGTGCTAGATACTTAATACTACTATTGAATCTATAGGAGTTTGCTATATTGGCTATAGATGTGGACAGAAGATAAAGAGTTACGAGATCACTTCACAGGTTTGGACCTTACAGGGTAAAATAAAATACTTAATTTAAAAAGACTGATATAAAGAGGGACCAAGTTAAGATCCACTACACACTTAACGCTTTCAAAACAAACTGCTCTCTTTTTACACAATCTCTTTATGGTCACAAGTGGCTCACAGGTTTGGACCTTACAGGGTAAAATAAAATACTTAATTTTAAAAGACTGATATAAAGAGGGACCAAGTTAAGATCCACTACACACTTAACGCTTTCAAAACAAACTGCTCTCTTTTTACACAATCTCTTTATGGTCACAAGTGGCTACAGCCTAAGGTATAAAATATACCTATTTAAAATCAAATTAAAAGCTTTAACAATGAATATGACTTAGGGTACCCTGCTTAGGGAAAAAACAAAAAAACAAAAAAACTTAAAATTAAGCTGACCCTATGTGAGTAAAAAAGCCAAAAAATCTTTAAAGTAAAATTCAATAACCACCTGCATACCTGGAATAACTTGATCGAGATAGACAGCCAAGAGGACATAGAATATACTGTTAAGTGTGAGTATTATAATTGTAATAATTAGAGGATATGGGCCTGCAGTCAAATTTGAAAATAAAGCACCTTCATTAAAATCTTCTAAATACATGACCTGAAAAATAGAAACACTAATTTTATTACATAAAAATGACAAACACAAGCAAAAGCTAACACTACTTAGAGTTATTCAGTATATGTAGAGTGACAGTAACCAAACTTTTAACAGATTAAACAGTTTACCAAATTAATAAGATAAATTTATAAGGAAAACAAGACTTTACAAAAATATGTTTATCAAAACAATTCCTTTCAATCATTTTTAATGCTGTGCTTCTTTAACTAGGATATATTCACTCTAGGGGCATTTAATTACTAAATGCCCCTAGAGTGAATTTTTAATATTGCAGTTTTAATATTTTTAATATTAATATTGCAGTTTATTTTTAATTTTATTTAAGTTGTTTGTAATTACTAACAAATTAAATAAAAATAAACTGCAATATTAATAATTACAAATGCTAAAAAAAGGGTTATGATCCATATGGAAGCCAAACAAAGTAAGTACTGGAGAATAAAATTATGGTTAGCATCCTCCTAATAGTAAAAAGGAAGCAGGTATTTTGATTAATTAACACAATTATTAAAATATTCATAGTAGGTATTTGTGATATTGTGGAAAAAGAAGTGTACTGGGGGTTGAAGTGTCATTTAGGTCCTAGCCCTGCCATTAAGTGAATATACTTTAATTATACTATTCTAGGCTTCAGTTTCCTCATCTATAAAATGAAGATGAATTCAATGACACTAAAAGGCCATCCCACTCACAACAAAAACCTATGAATCTGTAATTCTACATTTCTAGAGAAGGGGGACTCGGTGAACTCTCAAAATTTATAACAATCACTCTTAGGTCAGAAATAAGTAAAATGATTAACTCAATATTTAATTGTATCTCATCAATCAGAATTTCTATCCAACCAACATGAGTCATTTCTTATATTTAGTAATTACATTTTTTCTCTGTACATTAGCTCAATTTACGTTCCACTATAAAGCATTTCTTTCTTTCTTTTTTTAAATGGCTGCTTACTTACAGAAAAGCAGTTTCTTATAAGATTTCTTTTATTTAGAACCTGACTACCCCTGTAAGGACCAATAAAAATAATATTTATAAGTCTGAATGTTATTTAGATAAATGGCAATTCCATGAAGCCTGGGCCAAAAAAATCCACCAGGCCTACTTATTTCACCACTACACTCACAATAAATTTATTCTGCTTCCCACACAATTTTTTCCCATGCATTATTCTGAGATAAATGTATAAATGGTAGCAGTATAATCAGCCTATAGGGCAATAAGAATTACTTGACATTTAAACAAACTACTATCAAACTGACTTTCTGAAGTGAAATAAATTACTGAGATACATTGAAGTAAAAAGTGAAAAATTTATAAACAGCACATTTAACTAAAAAAATTGGAGAAAATATAAAGAAAACTAGATATAAAATATACTCCAGAAATCATTTCTCACGCTAAAATTTTAAAATAATTTTTTTTTGTAAACAAAGGTAGCATTCATGGTAGTATAAGGAGCTACATAAAACAGAAAGAAAATATTTAGTGAATGCAAGATTAATATATTACCTACCTGTGCGATACCAATCACAAAAGTACAGTGACATAAAGGACTGAAAAGCCATACTAATGATTTAGGAAAACTTTCTATGAGGATTATCATAAGGCCAATAAATCCAAAAGCCACAGTGACAAAAAATTCAACTATTCCCACATGTTTTGATTTTTTAAAAAGAGGTGTCAGCATTAAAGCAAAAAATACCTAGAAAATATAAATATTAAGGTTAGTGCAATGTTCATATACACTGTTATGAAAACAAAATTAAAGTTTGCTTGTGAAAGAAGCTATTTTCATGAAAAATACATTCATTAAAATACAATTATAATTTCTAAATGCTATAGGAAGATATTTTATTTTCATACAAATAGTGATAAACACTTAAAAAATTTAAACTAACATATACTTTTGTGATTTTTGTTTTTGTTTTTGAGCCAGAGTCTTGATCTGCTACTCTAGCTGAAGTCCAGTGGTGCAATCTTGGCTCACTGTAACCTCTACCTCATAGGTTCAAGTGATCCTCTCATCTCAGCCTCCTGAGTAGTTGGATTACAGGAATGGGCCACCACGTCCAGCTAATTTTAGTATTTTTTTGTAGAGACAGGGTTTTACCATGTTGCCCAGGCTGGTCTCAAACTCCTTGCCTCAAGCAATCCTCCTGCCTCGGCCTCCCAAAGTGCTGGGATTACAGGTGTGAGCCACCGCACCTAGCCCTAAACTAACAAACATTAAAGACTGCATTTTTATCTGTATCATAGTTATCATAGGTAAACACGACCACCTCTACATTATAGAAACCATAAATGGCCATGTATTTCTGCAGTAAGATGTACAAAATATGTGAACAAAAATAAATCAACAAAAATTTTAAGTACAAGACCCATCTTTTAAACTTAATATATTAATAACTTAAAAAGCCAGTTTAAAAAGAAAATAAAAACAAAAACAAAAAAAAACCAGGAGGCCTGGTGCAGTGGCTCACTTATGTAATCCCGGCACTTTGGGAGGCAGATGCAAGTGGATAACTTGAGCCCAGGAGACCAAACCTGGACACATAGGAAGACCTTGATTCTACCAAAAAAAAAAAAAAACAAAAAAAAAAAAACAAAAAACATATATATATATGTATATATGTGTTTGTTTGTTTGTTTTCCTTTTTCATAGTAGTCCCAGCTACTCAGGAGGCTGAGGCTGAAGGATTGCTTGAGCCTGGGAGGTCAAGGCTGCAAGGAGCTATGAGTGTGCCACTGCACTCCAGTCTGGGCCACAGAGCAAGACCCTATCTCAAAACAAAAATTAAAAAAAAAACAAACAGGAAATTACATATGAAAGTATGTTAGTTGTTTGTAATTTATTACTATTATTATTATTATTATTATTATTGAGACGGAGTCTTGCTCTGTCGCCAGGCTGAAGGACAGTGGCACAGTCTCGGCTCACTGCAACCTCCGCCTCCCGGGTTCAAGCAATTCTTCCGCCTCAGCCTCCCAAGTAGCTGGGACTACAGACGCATGCCAAATGCCCAACTAATTTTTGTATTTTCAGTAGAGACGGGGTTTCACTATGTTGGCCAGGATGGTCTTGATCTCTTGACCTTGTGATCCACCCACCTCGGCCTCCCAAAGAGCTGGGATTATAGGCGTGAGCCACTGTGCCCGGCTATAATTTATTATTTTAAAGAGCAGGGATAACAGTCAAAATATTTAACAACTCGTACATGATAGGCACATAAACCAATCAGAAAGGAAGATGGAACCACTTAAAACAAAGGCTGGTGGTTAAAACTCATCATTCAGACAATATGCCAAATGATTATCAACACTGCTAAAGAGCTACATTTGCAAAGACATAGCTTTAAAAATCATCATCCTGGGCCAGGCGAGGTGGCTCACTTCTGTAATCCCAGCCCTTTGGGAGGTTGAGGCGGGCAGATCACGAGGTCAAGAGATCCAGACCATCCTGACCAACATGGTGAAACTCCATCTCCACTAAAAACACAAAAATTAGCAAGGAGTGGTGGTGCATTCCTGTAGTCCCAGCTACTTGGAAGGCTGAGGCAGAAGAATCGCTTGAACCCGAGAGGCAGAATTTGCAGTGAGCCCAGATTGTGCCACTGTGACACAGGCTGGTGACAGAGCAAGACTCCATCTGAAAAAATAAAAATCATCATCATCCTGGTATATAAATTAACTTGAAAAAGTAAGAATTTCATGAAGACAAAAGCAGTCTAATACTCAACAGTCTTAATTATATACATCAATATATAAAGACAATAACAGACTCAGAGGAGTTGTATGTAAAATACATCATATGAAAATAAGCTAAATCTAAACCTAAAACTATTTTGTAACTTTCTTAAAAATACAGGGATACAGTGATGCTATATCATTTATTTATTAAGTCATTTATCAATAACTTAGTAAAATCTGTCTTTCATGGCAAATTGACTATAAGCAAACTGAAAAAAAAGACCTTGTTATTATATCAAACATTCTGACAGTTCTTTATTCCCATCCCAAGTTAAAATACTTACAGATGATAATCCATAAAGGAAAAAAAGCAGAAATATCACAATGCTGCTACTTTGAGGAAATAACAAAGAAGCTGTTGCAATGACTGCCATAAGAAGGGACATAAGAAAAATTAAACTTGTATACAGGAGAACCCAGGAAAGCCTAAAATGAGAATACAGATATATTTATGGTCAAATGCATAGGCTTAGGCAGTTAAAATATCATTTTAAACAAAATTTAGATTTTAGCCATTGTACTCTCAAAATTAAGCCGCTGTTCATTTCTGTGTATGCTTATGCATTGAAAATCAATAGTCTTATAAGCAGTTAAAAATAAAGTATTGGTTAAAGAATAGGTAAAAGGCCGGGTGCGGTGGCTCACGCCTGTAATCCCAGCACTTTGGGAGGCCGAGGTGGGTGGATCACGGGATGAGGAGATCGAGACCATCCTGGTCAACATGGTGTAACCCCGTCTCTACTAGAAATACAAAAAATTAGCTGGGCATGGTGGCGCGTGCCTGTAATCCCAGCTACTGAGGAAGCTGAGGCAGGAGAATTGCCTGAACCCAGGAGGCGGAGGTTGCGGTGAGCCAAGATCGCGCCATTGCACTCCAGCCTGGGTAACAAGAGCGAAACTCCGTCTCAAAAAAAAAAAAAAAAGGATAGGTAAAAGTATAATGTGATAAAAATACTATCTTCCAGAGTCAAAAGAGCTTTCAAAATGAAGAGTAATTCATAATTAATTTAAATTGAATACTCTCAAAAGTTCAATAGCATATAATATCTCTGATTTTCTTAAAATACAGAAGTTTAATGAGTCAAGATAATTTTCTTCATGGCATGTGCTACAATTAAACCTCTGATGGCTTCTGTAACTATAAAGACTACCTTACCTTACTAATTAATGATATAATACTACAATTACGCAATGTGAAATCAACAAGATCAGTAATAAATTCACTATTTTTACTCAAGACTTCTTTACAAATCAGAGCTCAATGGAATTGCTGCAGTATTTTTATTTTACATATTTTTTCAAGTTAGCTCATATGATGTCATAAAATCATAGAGTTAAGTCTAAAGTGGTAGCAAAATGATCAAAATAGAATGCATCATTTTACAAAGGCAAAACTGAGAGCCTGAGAGAACAATTTGCCTAAATTCTTCCAGCTACCGGTTCTCCATAAAATACTTTAATAACCCAATAAATCTTAAAAACCAATCCTTTGGCCAGGCACAGTGGCTCATGCCTATAATCCCAGCACTTTGGGAGGCCGAGATGAAAGGATCACTTGAGGCCAACACTTTGAGACCAGTCTGTACAAAAAATTTAAAAATTAGTTGGGTATGACAGCATGCCCCTGTAGTCCCAGCTACTTGAGAGGCTGAGGTGTGAGAATCTCTTGAGCCAGGGAGTTTGAGGCCACAGTGAGTGACCCATGATCATACCACCGTACTCCAGCCTAGGTGACAGAGGAAGACCCTGTCTTAAAAAAAAAAACCCAAAACCCATACTTTCTAAAATAACAAATCAAAGAAAAACAAGCAAAGGAAATAGGTCATATACTAACCCCATTATGTAAAGTGTTATAATTAATTGTTACATTGGGCTAATTGGGATAAAATTTTGTAAAACAGACTACAATAACAGCTCACATGCACAGTATTAACCTTTCCCCCAGAACGAACTTCATTACACCATGGAAAGAGTAAGGAAACTACACTTAGAATTATTTATAAAAATTCATGCCTTTATAAAATTATCACTGTATAAAAATGCTGATACATTAAAGTTCACTTGTGAAAACATATTTTTCTCATATCTTTCTCTAAAATTATTTGCATATTCATCTTAGTTCACCCAAATAACAAAAACCTTCAAGAGAAAAAAAGTCCATATACTACATATTCAGATTTTAATCACTGTAACTGAATTTTTAATACCATATATAAGCTATATTATGGAAGAACTGTAACAGGCAATTTCTAATGTTCCAAGATTTCACATTTTCCAAATTCTGAAATACACAGAAATGTACACGGAGCATATTGAAATATTCTGAAATATACATGGAGCGTGCCCATGATTCAAAAAAAAGTGAAATGAAATTTACACATGTTGTCAACACGAACTTTCCATATTCTTCATCCCTTATGTTAAAAGAAGCCAATTTCCCAGCTACTCAGGAGGCTGAGACAGGAGAATTGCCTGAACCCAGGAGGTGGAGGTTGCGGTGAGCCGAGATCCTGAGATCGCGCCATTGCACTCCAGCCTGGGTAACAAGAGCGAAACTCCGTCTCAAAAAAAAAAAAAAAAAAAAAAAAAGAAGCCAATTAATTATTGAAGTTTGTTAACTAATTTCAAATTCCAAGACTAAGGCAATCATTGTAAGAAAACATGATAAGCACTTCATCAAGTTAGGTAAATAGCAAAATTACAATTCTGAAAATATATATATTTAATACAATTTTTAATTATGTTAAGTAACAAATTTTTAATAACATACCAAAAGGCAGTATCATGAAGTCCCATTATCTTTAAAAATTCTTTTATTTTTTTTTCTTTTTCTGCTACGATATGAATTGCCAAAAAGTATCCAAAAGGTGAAAATGCTATAATGAGGTATATTAAAATTACTCCTCGGGGAAAGGTATCTATTTCTACAGCAGCAGTTTCTCCCATAATAACAGCTTTAGTTGACTCCAGCTCCTTCCAAAGAGAAACATTGGTCTTCAACTATAATTTAAAAATGTAAACACATTCAATTAATTTCATTATGATAGTATACCCTAATAAAATGGGACAGCTATATCCCTAAATTTCGTCAATAACCTAGTATAAATATAATCCTCAAAAAGCTACATATGTGAAATAAAGTGAGTAACCCCAGTATCATAATTCAGAGTAGAATATTGTTTTCAATTTATTCTAAAGGTACACCATAACGTTTAAAGTCAGTAAGTGCATAAATTTTGATTTGTCAAATAAAATTGCACAATTATCATCTTAAGCAGACAATTATATGTATCTTAGTAAAAATACACATCTTCAAAATTTAGAAATTTAGGAATAATTTTTAGTGCCATCAATCCTATGATTGTATAAAAAATGTTCTTTTAAATACCATGCCCTTTTATTGCTTTAAAGTCTGTATGTGTATCACATATAGACCAAATAAGAAAACTATTTATGCCATATAATACTTCTAACATTCTAATTAATGCCTAAATTGGAATCTTTCCTGCATATTCATCCAGTGTGGTCTGGGCTGTGAATAGCTAAAAACTTTGGCCAAAACACCAGTAGGTGACATAATATCATCAGTGTAATAGACCTAATATTTCACTATCTTTACCTTAAATTTCTGTGTTATTGAATTTATATAATATTATATGTCCCCAATACGTTTATACTCTATTGCAAAAGTTTACAAGACAATTCTACATAAATCATCTCATTTGGTTCTTATGACAATGCTATCAAGTATTATTATTATAGTCATTTTACTACATTGCAGTGTAACAAGAGAGACGGGGCTCCTGTTCAGGTTTTCATTCTAGTTCTATCATTATTGATACATACTTTAAACATATAGTTTAGTAGAGAAGATGGTTGATATACATTGAAATTACAATATTTTGTAGCACAGTAAATTTTGTAGCATAGTAAATCCAATTAGAAAGAGCAAATAGAAAAAAAAAAAAAAAAGCCACAGATCTATTCAGAACATGGAAGAATGAAATATGGTTAATTTGAACCATTTGAATTCTAACTAAGGTAACTTCATCTACTGCTATCTAGGCTAGACACAAAAGTAAAATTTTTAAAAATAAATTTCATGGCTAGTTTTTTCTGCTAAAATATGAAACACAACAAAAAGTACTAGATGAGATAATATGACTTTTTAATCTTTTTTCTTAAAGGAGTTGTGGTAAGTTACATATTTAGTGTATTTTATAGTAGCCAAACCAAATACTATTGTAAAGAATTAGGAAATATTTATTTTAAAATGGCTTCATTTTTGTATTTCTTCCTTTATCATATTTACCTGTATAATGGCAGCATCTAAGGATGCTTGTAAAACTGTGAAACCTGAGGACCAGTACTGAGTAGCCTCACATGATTTTGAACAGCCACCTATGGGGAGAAAAATATGAGATCTAAGATTCTGTAGAACACGCAAGTGCATTGTTTTGAAGATATTACATGGAGGGTTACCAAAGTAATAAAATCAATCAATCTCTATAGGACCAAAGAAATAAGCTACTGATGGCCAGGCGCGGTGGCTCAAGCCTGTAATCCCAGCACTTTGGGAGGCCGAGGCGGGTGGATCATGAGGTCAAGAGATCGAGGCCATCCTGGTCAACATGGTGAAACCCCGTCTCTACTAAAAATACTAAAAATTAGCTGGGCATGGTGGCGTGTGCCTGTAATCCCAGCTACCCAGGAGGCTGAGGCAGGAGAATTGCCTGAACCCAGGACCAGGAGGCGGAGGTTGCGGTAAGCCGAGATCGCGCCATTGCACTCGAGCCTGGGCAACAAGAGCGAAACTCCGTCTCAAAAAAAAGAAATAAGCTACTGACTTGTAAAGGTAGACAATATCTATAAGATTTCTGATTATTCACTTGAAATTTTGAAATAAAAGTTACATGTGTTAGAATACTGAAAAGTAAATGCATAAAAATGTAAAGAAAAAATTAATTGTAGTTATTTAAAATAAGTTACTTTTTTGCTTTAAAGTAGGTCATTCTACATGACTTAGCTCTAAAGCACTTCCAGAAGCAAGGAAAAGTAAGTTCACAGGACACGTAGTCTTTGAAAACCACACCTACAAAGTCGCTGAGCTTAGAAAGACTGGATGTTAACATTTCTTTTTCATTTGTATATTCTTCAGTAATTATGACTATAAAGATATCATAACAATATAGTTAGCTCACAAATTAAAATACCATAACATAGATCAAGTTTACAATGCAACTTTTTGAAATAAAGTCACAAATTCAGTATTTAGCATAGTAATTTTAATATTGCTCAATAAATATTTGTGGTTGATAATATTTCTTCATAGGTTTAAACAACCAAAGGTTGTTTTCCATGTTTCAAATATAAAACTAATAAAGTTCACTAGTAAAAGAACTTAAGATTTTAAAGATGTGTACTATGCCAAAAGTAAAAGCAATTACATGAAAAAAAAAGAGAAAGTCACATAACCCAAAATGCAATTTTGCTTTATGCTACTGTATTTAACATATATACATGTATTACATCAAAATGGATATTATATAAAAATATTTTATGTGTAGCAGTAGATAGGTATTTATAAATAAATATTTTTATGCTACACTTCTTAATTTTCCTATTGGAACAAGTAAGATTAGTTGAAAATGCCAATATTGAACTATATCAAATTTTGATTCTGAACTACAAGTGCAAAGATATGCATTTAATTGATCTTCAATGATTATGTAGAGCTGTTTACCTCTTGAATCCATATAAATAGAAGATACGGGAATCATATCAGGAAAAAAACGAAGTTCATAGGACATGGAGTCTTTGAAAACCACACCTACAAAGTTGCTGGGCTTAGAAAGACTGGCTGTTAACATTTCTTTTTCATTTGAATATTCTTCAGTAATTATGACTGTAAGATATCATAACAATATAGTTAGCTCACAAATTAAAATACTATAATATAGTAGATCAAGTTTACAATTATTTTTAATAAATGGAGTATTTTATAAGCACTTTTGCTATATTTGCTTCTTTAAAAATGAAGACAGGCCAGGCATAGTGGCTCACACCTATAATCCCAACACTTTGGGAGACCAAGACAGGAGGATTGCTTGAGTCAGAAGTTCAAGTCCAACCTGGGCAACATCATGAGGTTTCATCTCTACAAAAAATAAAAATTAGCCAGGTGTGGTGATGTGTACCTGTAGTCTCAGCTACTTGGGAGGCTGAGGTGGGAGGATCACTTGAGCCTGAAAGGTCGAGGCTGCCGTGAGCCATAATTGAGCAACTGCACTCCAGCTCAGGCAACAGAGTAAGACCATGTCTCAAAAAAAAAAAAAAAGACAATTCTTCCAACAAAATAATAATAAACAATAAAATGGTACAATATTGCAGACCCTACTCAGCTGTCATTTGATTACAGAAATGTGTCAGTATTATACTTATGTTATAAACATGATGAAATATAGTACAAAAAATATGCAGAACTCATATTTCATCAAGAAATTGCTGCTTCCTAAAACTTCAATGAATTATACTAAACTAACTTCAGGCAGCAATAAAATTATAAAAATTGTTAGTAATGCAGTTCTTTATCTATCTTGAAGTAAAACTAAAAAAATAACTGTTTCATCTTATATCTTTTTAGAGTCAGAGTTTTGTTCTGTTGCCCACGCTGCAGTATATGGGATCTTACACTCGAACTTCAGGTGTCAAGAGACCCTCTCACCTCAGCCTCTGGAGTAGAGATGGGTCTACAGGCACTCATCACCATGCCTGGCTGATTTTTTGTTTTCAATTTTTGTAGAGATGAGGTGTCACTATGTTTCCCAAGCTGGTCTTGAACTCCTGGCTTCAAGTGTTACTCCCACCTCAGCCTCCTGACTAGCTGGTTACAGGTATAAGCCACTGCGCCTGCACAAAAGTAACTTTTTAGTAAATATATGCATTTTTTATTTTCAAATATTTCTTATAAAGAAAATTCCATAATCCTTAGAAACCAAGTAGGCATTTTATTAACTATGACACGACTCCTCCTTAAATAAAAATTGTCATTCAAATCCAATATTGCTCATTCCTTTCTTAGGATATATGTGGAAAAAATACTGTAATCACTCTTTCTCATCAGATAAGACTAATTTTTAAATACTTTCTTGTAGTTTTGTTTACAAGCAAATAATCTTCACTATAGAAGCTTCAAATATGTGATGAAATGGAAAGAATATAGAATTAGTACTTAACTTCATCATTTATGAACTGTGTGAGCACAGACAGGTGATTGAAACTCCTAAAACTTTAGTGTCCTCATCTACAATGCCTAGCTGATGACACTGGGTTGTTGTGAAGAACAAGTGAAGTAACATACAAAATGCTTTGTAGCCTGGGTCTGGTGGCTCACGCCTATAACGCCAGCACTTTGGAAAGTAGAAGCAGGTAGACTGCTTGACTCCAGGAGTTCAAGGCCAGCCTGGGTAGCATGGCAAAACCCTGTCTCTACAAAAACACAAAAATTAGCCAGGCATGGTAGTATCACCCTGCTATTCAGGAGGCTGAAGCAGGAGTATCACTTGAGCCCAGGAGGCAGAGGCTGCAGTGAGCTGAGATCACAGTACTGCACACTAGCTTGACAGTAAGATCACATCTCAAAAAAAAGAAGAAGAAAAAAATACTTTGTAGATTATAAAATATTACTTAAATGTTAATTAGTAAGATTTTCCAGGCCCTTTAAGAAGGACAGGGAACTCCAGGATTTGCATGAATAAACAGCATGTTAGTTCAACATCCTACCAGTCATGTTATGTATGTATGCATAACCCATTTTCACATAGTTCTGCTGTTAAAAATACAGAAGTCTAAAACATGTGTATATGTATATTCCCATTATTTTGGCATCTAAGTTAATACATACTGACTTACATTTCTTTTTTTTTTTTCTTTTTTTCTTGAGACAGAGTCCCACTCTGTCGCCTAGGCTTGAATGCAGTGGCACAATCTCAGCTCACTGCAACCACCGTATCCTGGGTTCAAGCAATTCTCCTGCCTCAGCCTCCCAAGCAGCTGGGATTACAGGCATCTGCCAGCATGCTTGACTATTTTTTTTGTATTTTTAGTAGAAACAGGGTTTCACCATGTTGGCCAGTTGGTCTCACAGTCCTGACCTCAGGTGATCCACCCACCTTGGCCTCCCAAAGTGCTGGGATTACAGGTGTTTGTCACCACATCTGGCCACACATTTCTTTGGTTTATACTCTTTCCTCCTAATCAGAATTACCAATGAATTTCATTTCAATATTTTTAATCAGCTTTTTGAGCTTGTACACTAAATTCTCATGGTAATCTATGCTACTTGTGCCTAATATGATACACTAACATATAACAATAAGAAGTGTGTTTAATCAAAATATTAAATAGAAATAAGTAGAGAAAGAAACCAATGGAATAAAAGTTACTTGGGTTCTGACTGTATAATTAACACTTCCCATTCAATGATGTATAATCCAATAATGTGATGAAATGTAAGTTAATTACAACTATTCCATATGGCAAAAAATAACATGCTGATCTGTTATTTTCTATAATTCAGCACTTTATCGTTTAATTATTAATAGTATAAGAATTTCTGTCACTTTCTCCAGGTTTTGATTTAGGTTCTCTCACAGCCACTTTCAGTTCACTGGCACCTCACTGCTTACACTGTCTTCTAGTTCACTTCTTTGTAAGAAGTACACATTAAGAAAAAGACTTAGGTGACACTTTTGAGAGGCCAAGGGAGGAAGATCGCTTGAGCCCAGGAGATGAGACCAACCTGGGCAACAAAGCAAGATCCCATCTCTACAAATATACACATATATATATAAAACAGAGTTAGAGACAGCGCATGTGTGTGTGTGTGTGTGTGTGTGTGTATGTGTGTATATACATATATATATATAAAGCAGAGTTAGAGACTTAACCATAGTCGTAGTTGTAGTCTCCAAAGTTAGGTACTTCTTCAGTTTACACCATATACTTCCATAAACAAGCATAATAAGCTGAAAAGGTGACAACAGTCTTTATCACATATTTCTAGCTTCTTTTTAAATTTGTTTTAATTTTTTATTTATAAAAATGCTAAAATTATTTAATTCTGTTGCCCAGAGTAAGGAGTGCTGGAATGAAGTGGCACGATCATAGTTCATTGCAGACCCAAACTCCTGGGCTCAAGGGATCCCCCCTCCTCAACCTTCTGAGTAGCTGGAACTACAGGTACGTGCTACCACATTCAGCTAAACATTTCTAGCTTCAGAATTATATGAGAGTCAGAATCAAAATGAAATAACTCATCAAATCTTGTTTCTTATACAAGTATACTTAAACTATTTTATAAATATGTAAGAATTACATATAAAAGTACATAAACTGTTTCCTATCACCAAGAATATAAATTAATGTTTCACAAGAAAAGGCAAAAGAATTAAACAATTTTAGCATTTTTATAAAACTATACTTTGGCAGAGGAACACATGTCTAAGTGTTAAGACTACTATTTATTCAGTAAAGCAAGCTGATAAATATTGAACATGTTTAGTATTATAAATAGAATATATATAAGCTCACAATACCATCAGGAAGGTGATCAGTAGACACTTTCTGCATGATGCTGCTTGTAATGTTAGTCACTGGAGTATACCCAAGAATTAGATTAGAAAGAATAAATTTGTCCATAGGATTAAGTTCTATATCAGGCACTTCTTCATATTTCTTATTTGGATGCATCATGCTAATTAAAATTAACCAAAATAAAAAAAATAGTGGAAAAAGAATTTCCTACAATAAAAGAAACAAAGTAATTACAAAGTATAACAATAGCTGCAAAAATCAAGATTTCTTTGCAAATATAATACTAAGAAAAAAAAAGAAATTTGGTTGTCCTTTCTTATGAATAAAAAGTAAAAGCAATTCTATCTCAAAAGAATTATTGTGTTGAACACCCACCTCATCAAACCCAACAGGCATATTAAATGATTTTTTCCTTTGAATTTAGTTTTACTGAAATACTTTAAAATTCAAGTCACATAATTAAGATGACATAAAAGATAATACTTAAATGTCTTAGATTATTTCCATAAAGTATAATAAATTCACTCATACAATTTTATCTAAAGCAATTTACCAAACCTCCCTATATGGATTCACCATAAAAATGTATTTATTCGATTCTGAATTAGAAATCATAATTTAATTATAACTAAATGTATACTATCAAAATCATACTCAAATTCTATGGTCAGTTTTAGTAGAAATCAGCTATTATATCATCTTGCTGTTTAATTGTTTTACTGGTTTCAGGAGAAGATGAAAAATATATATTCATCCTTTGAAATTATTACTGGCTGGTTAGCCAAAGTTCTTCCTTTCTTTTACCTTTATTAAAAGTAATGTATGTATGTTGTGGGTACAAATCAGTGTTATAATATTAATACTCATGGACAACTCAATCTAGACTCCATAAAATATGAGGTTGTGGGGAATAAAACTCTGGAATCAAAATTATTTTGGAATGTTAGTTCATGAAACTTAGGAAACACATCCCCTAAAAGTTCAAAATTAAGCACTGATATTAAAATTAACTAAATGTAGAAATCATTATTAGAATTTTTAGCATTTAGAAAGCATTAGGTAATTCAGTTATTTTTCTGTGGCTAATATGGCAAGCTTCTACTTTACAAGAAAAGGAAATAAAGTTATAAAAAAAATTTAGCAAAATAAATCACTACTTCAAGATAGAACCTATCAAGCAAAATGAACTGCAACAAAGCATAGGAAAGAGTTATTTAACTTACCTGAACACTACTCTTTTTAGTTCGGCATTTAATTAAGTAATTCTTCAGTAGGAGTGTTCTGGTCTGTCTCCAAACTCCCACCTCCCTAATTGCAGTGGACATGTTTTCTGAATAAACCTATTAAGGAGGAAAAACAAACAAACCTGGAGCCACACAGTAAACCGCACATAATTTTTTGTTTGTTTGTTTTTGTTTTGTTTTGTTTTTTTTGAGACGGAGTTTCACTCTTGTTGCCCAGGCTGGAGTGCAATGGCGCAATCTCGGCTCACCGCAACCTCCGCCTCCTGGGTTCAGGCAATTCTCCTGCTTCAGCCTCCTGAGTAGCTGGGATTACAGGCACCTGCCACCATGCTCAGCCAAATTTCGTATTTTTAGTAGAGATGGGGTTTCACCATGTTGGTCAGGCTGGTCTCAAACTCCTGACCTCAGGTGATCCACCCACTGTGGCCTCTTAAAGTGCCTGGATTACAGGCATGAGCCACTGCACCCAGACCACAATTTCTGAAAGGCAGTTTGTCTTTTCCAAAAAAGTAAATATATATAAAGTTTGGCTTAAATGAACATCCTCTTTATATGCACAGAAGGAAGACTAGATAGAATTTTTAAAATTAGCAATGGAATTAAGGACAACTTTTATTTTCTTCGTGGTTTTTATTTATGTATTACATAGTAAAAAAAGTAATTAAATAATTAGGCATACTGTAAAAGTATTAAATGAGTAAATTAAAAATAGCAAAACAAAAGCAGTCGAGAATAGAAGATATATTAACATAAATTCTTCCAGCATTCCATTCCAAGGCATCTGTGAACGTGTGGAGTAGATGCCATGAGCAAAGCTCACCTTCCAGAGTTGAAAAAATGTATGGGCAAGAAGTTATCATTGAAAATTAAATGGTGGCGATAGAGAGATCCAAGATGGCTGATCACTAGCAGCTCGGGACTGTAGCTCCCAGTGAAAGAGCAAAGAATGAGAGGACGCCATACCTTCACATGAATATTTGTTGCTCACGCACCAGGAGATTCCCAGCGGAGAAGCCCCACGGGTCGCCAGCGCGACTTTTGTGACTGGCGAGGCGGTTTTGCCGGCGCCTCGGAGCGTCGGTTCTTGGTGCAGAGTCAGAAAAGCACCATCAATCTTAAGGCCGCTGATTTAGTTGGCGCAGTGAGTTGCTAAGATTTCGGCGCTGAGAATCAGTAAGCTGGACGTCCACTCAGAAACCCAGTTACAAAGACGGTAATTATAAAGACCACAGATGGATAAATCTACAATGAAGGGAAGAAAACAGCCAAAAAAGGCTGAGAATACCCAAGATCAGAACGCCTCTCCCTCAGCAGGGGATCACAGGTCCTCATCAGCAACGAAACAAGGCTTGATGGAGAACGAGTGTGTTCCAATTACAGAAGCAGGCTTCAAAATGTGGATAATAAGAAACTTCTGTGAATTAAAAGAACTTGTTCTAACACAATCTAAAGAAACTAAGAACTTTGAAAAAAGGTTTGATGAAATGTCAACAAGAATACAAAATTTAGAGAGGAAAATAAGTGAATTGATGGAGCTGAAAAACACAATACGAGAACTACGTGAAGTATGCACAAGTTTTAACAGCCGAATTGATCAAGCAGAAGAAAGGATATCAGAGGTCGAAGACCAACTCAATGAGATAAAACAAGTAGACAAGATTAGAGAAAAAAGCATAAAAAGGAATGAGCAAAGTCTCCAAGAAATATGGGACTATGTGAAAAGACCTAACCTACGCTTGATAGGTGTACCTGAATGTGACGAAGAGAATGAATCCAAGCTGGAAAATACGCTTCAGGATATTATTCAGGAAAATTCTCCCAACCTAGTAAGGCAGGATAATATTCAACTTCAGGTAATACAGAGAACACCACAAAGATATTCCTCAAGAAGAGCAACCCCAAGGCACATAATCGTCAGATTCACCAGGGTTGAAATAAAGGAGAAAATACTAAGGGCAGCCAGAGAGAAAGGTCAGGTTACCCACAAAGGGAAGTCTATCAGACTTACAGCAGATCTCTCAGCAGAAACCCTACAAGCCAGAAGAGAGTGGGGACCAATATTCGACACCCTTAAAGAAAAGAACTTTCAACCAAGAATTTCACATCCAGCCAAACTAAGCTTCATAAGTGAAGGAAAAATAAAGTTTTTTGCGAACAAGCAAGCACTCAGAGATTTCATTACCACCAGGCCTGCTTTGCAAGAGCTTCTGAAAGAACCACTACACATAGAAAGGAACAAACAGTATCAGCCTTTCTAAAAAATACCAAAAAGAGCATCAATATAATGAAGAATTTACATCAACTAATGGGCAAAATAGCCAGCTAATATTAAATGGTATTAAACTCACATATATCATTATTAATTCTAAATTTAAATTGACTAAATCCCCCAATCCAAAGACAGACAGGCAATTTGAATAAAAAACTAAATCGATCAGTATGCTGCGTCCAGACCCATCTCACATTCAAGGATACAAAAAGACTCAAAAAAAGGGATGGAGAAAGATTTACCAACCAACCAGAGAACTAAAATAAATAAATAAAAAGCAGAAGTTACAATTTTTGCCTCTGATAAAATAGTCGTTAAAGCAACAAAGATCCAAAGAAGCAAAGAAGGACATTATATAATGATAAAAGGATCAATGCAACAAGAAGAGCTAAAGATCCTAAATATATATGCACCCAATACAGGAATACCCAGACATACAAGACTAATAAAGAGACTTAGACTCCCACACAATAATAGCAGGAGACTTCAACATTAATATTAGACAGATCAATGAGACAGAAAATTAACAACGATATCCAGGACTTGAACTCAGATCTGGAACAAGTAAACGTAATTAACATTTATAGAACTCTCCACTTTAAATACACAAAATATACACTCTTATCAGTACCATATCATATCGACTTAGAAGTTTAAACGAAATGTTGGTTGGCTCCTTGTTTGTTATTCTCTTCCCTCATTTTCTTTTATGTCTCCATTATTAAGGACAATTATAGGCATACCCATATTTAGACTGCATTCTAGCCCGGGCAATAAAGCAATACCCCCATCCTCTCTCCCTCTTCCTCTTTCTCTTTCTTCCTCTTCTTTATTCTTTTTCTTATTATAAAAAAAAAAAAAAAAAAAAAAAAAACTAATCTTTTCTTCTGCCCCACCTTCTTTCCTCCCCATTCTCTTTTCCTATCTCTAAAAAAAAAAAAAAAAAAAAGGAAGAGTCAGGATAATGCAGGAAAATGGTTATTTATGAGGGGAGGGAAAGAATAATGACTGAATTGAGACACATGGAAAAGCCTTCTGGGGTGAATGGCAAAGTCCTATTTCTTGATCTAGGTTGTAGTTACAAAGGAGTTTGCTATATAATAATTTACTAACACATACACTTGTTTTGTATGGGTTTGTTGGTTTTTTTTTTTTTAGACATTAAAAAAAAAAAAAAGACAAGAGTCTCACTCTGTCACCCAGGCTTGAGTGCAATTGGCTGGTCTTGGCTTACTGCAAATAATAATAAATAAATACAAAAATTAGCTGGGTTAAAAAAAAAAAAAAAAGAAAAGAAAAACAAAAATTAGCTGGGTGTGGTGGTACATGCCTGTAATGCCCAGCCAAATGTTCTTTGTAGGAAGAACATTCAGAATCTTTTCTTCTAGTTAGTTCGTCAAGAGGAAAATTTGACTTTACTTGAAAATAACATTATTGCCAGGCGTGGTGGCTCATGCCTGTGATCCCAGCACTTTGAGAGGCCAAGGCAGGAGGAAAAAAAAAAAAAAAAAAAAAGAAAATTAAATGGTGGCAGACATGTCCAATGCTTTTATGAATTTTGTGATAGATTAATGTGTAGAGATGGCAACTAGTGGATAACAGAATAATATTGGAATGGTGGTAACGCGAGTAATAGTATCATCATGTTAGAAGCCTTGGAACGAACATAAACCATGGCTGTTCAGCAGAAAAACCCATGTCCCCCTCTCCTGTTTTACTATGATGTAAAACTTAGCTCATGTACATTTTCATATTAGACTCTTTGTTAAATAAATTTCTGTAATAGTCAATAAATAAATATATACCTAAATAAATAAATTCTAACAGTCTCAACTAGGTTATATCACATTTAGTAAAGAATTGATAATCATCAGGAGGAAGGAAGAAAGGGAGGGAAAGGAGGGGGGCAAGGGGAAGGGAGGAAGGAAAAAGGAAACTGTACTCATTCAACAATTATTTGCTACAAAATAAACATAGAAATATTAACCTAATGCAGCATAAATATTCTCAAGTTATCTGCCAAAACATATTGATTTCATGAATGCTACTAAATTATTAATCCAATTTGAATGTTGGATATTTAACTCTTCATATTTATATAACAGACTCATAGGGTAGATGGATTCACAGAATTTTTCGTTTTTTGAGAACTGCTTCCTGAACTCAAGGTTGAATTTCTAAGGGCCTTGTCTAAAGAACCTCCCCACCCACTCCACCTCTCATCAGAACTTCTTAAAGCAAAACTAAACCAACTCCCCAAACACCATTCCAATGCACGCAAACCACCACCACCACCACCGCCACCAACACTACTACTCTTGATCTGTATCAGTAAAATTTCTCCTGGCAGAATTAACTAAGAGACTCAGAGACTGGAAGTTAAGGAAACTGAATTACATGAATGGCAACATTTAAGAAAGAAAGTTCATACATTCTTACTGGAAGCTTTCTTCTAATGTACCACACCCACTGTGCTCAAAACTTGATTTTTCTTCTTTGGAGTATGTGAAATGCCCTATTATCTTCCCTATATATTTTCATTTTCACTTAAGCTAACCAGAATCAGGTTCTATTTCTTACAAAAAGCATCTTAACCAATATTACAAAGGCACCAAAATTAACAAACGCAAGAACTGATAAAGCCTAAAGCAGTATAGTAGTTAAGAATATGACCTCTGAGACCAAACCAACTAAACATGAATCCTGCCTCTGTGCCTTGTACAATGGCAACAATTATATATGTTGATCATGACTGTATTTAAAAGTATAAATAATATTCTTAAAAGAATAAGAGAGAGATCCATGATAAGTCCCCCCTCCCCACAAAAAAAAAGAGTAATAGATAATATCATATTCTTGGAATAAGAGCGAGGCAATTATAAAAAAAGCAATTGCAAAACTTAGGTATGAAATAACAAACTGATAGAAATAAAAACCCCAATAGATGGGGTGAACTTCATTTTAAGACAAATTAGTGAGCTAAACTGAAGAGCGTGTCAAAGAAATCCTACAGAATGAATACCAAAAGGACAAAGAGAAAAAAATGATGAAAGTATAAACTCTATCTTCAAATTATCCTGATGAATCAGCATTATGACTGACCTCAACAATCTGAGGTTTCCTATATTCAAAAGCTTTAGTCTAATCATATGAAAATGTTACATTTCAATAATCTTGAGCTTCTATCTATTCAAGTTACTGAAACAAACAAAATATACCTCTTATAACCCATTTGATTGGTGGTTTTCTTCATCATATGAAATATACGGTTTAGCTGTTTGAAAAGAAGGAAACATTCTCAACATTAATTCTTTAATGTTGATTTAAAAGAGAAACTTTAAAGCTATAGACAGGTCTTTGTAAACTGACCCAACAATGTACCTATTCACCCTCCTCTTTGCCTGCTGCACCATCCGATCCCACTAGTCCACATTGTCTAAGCAGGCCCATTTTGTAAAGGGATATGGGTAGTAAATAAGCAAGGACTGGTCTGCAAAATAATGTAAACATTAACTCTATGTAAAAATTCTTTGCAAATGATGAGGTAATGGGGAAAATATTTTGCTTCCTTTTCTGGTGTTGAGACCACACTGTCTCTGAGAATACCTGTCCTTTGGCGAGAAGACAGAGGAACAAGATAGTATAAAAAAGATGTGGCTATAACTCTTACCGATATGGTAATCACAAAGGCCCCTCTCTTCACCCCATCCTCCACTCTTTTGCAGGATCTGGAATGCCAAAGGACAATGCTGACTATCTGAACAGGGAATTAGGTGGGAAAACTGGGATGAGGGAAGAATATGAGAAGGCAGAATTTTTCTATATTGAAGAACACCCAAAAATAAAGGGTTAGTAACTTGAGATGGGAGCAACTCTTGTGGATTAAAGAATGAGGTTTCCTGAAAGAAAGGTGGAAATCCGCACAGCAGAGGTGACATGAAAGTGGTGTTCCTGACAGAAGTGTATATCAGAAAACAAGGCTGCAAAGTTACAAGAGAAGAATGACCAGAAAGGGGATATCTATGAAGGGTTTGACTTATCAGGTCAAACCCTTTTCTTGGGACACAAGAAACCCCATATTTAGCATGGAGCTATACATTTCCTCTTTCTATACCAAAATTCCAAAATTTTACAGCTTTATGTGATGGTTTTTGGAAGAATAAAAGAAAAAGGTAGTAAAAAGTTGTTTGCCTTACCCCAAGTTTAACTGTTTAAGTTTAATTGGCTCTAAGTAGGAACAGTCCTACAGACAATATCTGGGAGTTCACTCAGCAGCTAGTTAATACAAGACCAAAGCAGAGTTTATCTGGTTCCAACTCAAAATCTTACCAATGAAATACTTTTAAAACTTTTTAGCAAAGCCAATTCTTAGCTGCTAAAGAAAAATGGCACAAAGAGAAATAAGGGATCAAAAAAAATTTTTTTAAGTTATTTTCCATTGTTCCACAGCATACCTGAGAAACATGCTAAGTTTGTTGTAGGGCTTTAAATAATAATTAGGTGAGTTTTAAACACCTAACATCTCTAAAGATTTAATCAAATTTAACTTTCCTAAATAAATAATTTCTGAAATAAAATAATTTATACTAAATCCAATAAATTGCAAGAAAATTGAAAGCCCACTAAAGCCCATCTTCTTTTTCTAATGTATTAATTGACTTAAAGACCAGGAATTGCATAATCTAAATCTCAATATCAAAAGTTCCCTTCTTAATTCACTTAAAATTCACTTAAAAGTACTGGTCACTACATTCCAAGTCCTGTGGAACATACTTCACATCACTAAAAGTAATAAAAATGTACATAACCTTTAGAAATAATTGTTAGATAAAAATTATTTAGGATGCATGAGTTTGTTTTAATTAAAATAAGAAATTTGAAAGTTATAAAGTATTTTTTTAAATCTACAGTAGTTACACTGTTATACTTATTGCCTTTGTTAAAAGCAGTGCTTTGTTTAGAAGAGCCTCTCCCTTTCCCCGCTCCCCCAAAAAACTCCATCACTTATCTAATGATACCATTATCTCTTTGAAATATTTTTAGTTAGTAAAACAACTCATTGCACAGCAGATGAGGAATTAAATATCTGTGGAATAAAACAATCCATTTATTATGTAGCAGGTAAAATAACCTTACAATTTTAAAATTATTTTTACATATATAGACCTAATTAAAAAAAAAAATCTATGTTTATTCCTGAGAGAAAGAGTTAAGATTATATCCTATAAAATAAATAAGTTGAGTCATCCTGATGTTTAGAGCCATCCTGATAAGAAACGTGGTCAGTCACCTTCTTAGCATCCTTGAAAGATTTCCAGAAAGGCTAGCTGAAAATACATTCCTTACCTCCAACAAATGACTGTGAGAGGTTACTTCTGATCCACCTAAGCAAATGTAACAACAGAAAATGGATAGTCTGTCTACATGGGGCTTCTAAACGTTGTTTAGCCCTGAGGAAGGTTGACTTTGGAAACTGGCTTGACCTCTTAATTACCGACCTTTTGCTGTATATGAAATATATAACTGTAACTGCAGTAACTATACCCTGTCACCATTATTTATTTATGTTTTCATCTTGAACTTGACCATGAGATCTTTGATGAAAAAAACACTGCCTTATATATCTTTGCTTCTCTATCACCAATGGAAATATTATAACCAATATCATCTTACCACAGATTCCTCTATCAAGGCTTCCTGAGAGTCGTTAAAGATCAAGGAGGACAAACTATGATGAATGAGGTTGGGGTCTAAATCCCACGCTCAGAATGTTGGGCACAGTCCATGAGCTAACACTGTGTCTACATTTATAAATAGTTGGAAAAAAGAAAGAATAATATCTTGTGATGTGCAAAAATTACATGAAATTCAAATTTCAGTGTCTATAAATACAGTGTTATTGGAATACAGCCATGCTCATTCATTTATGTATTATCTATGACTGCTTTTGTGCTACAACAGTAAAGTTATTGAGACCATACCATGTGCAAAACCTAAAATATTTACTATCTGGCACTTTACAAAAAAAGTTTGCCAACTCCTGTTATAGGTTTAAAAATGAAGAAGAGAGAAAGTGAGAAAAGTGGCATATTCACTTAACATTTACTGAAGGATTTACACATCCAACATTATGAGGCAAAAAAAGTTAGACACTAACACTAACTTTGCAGAGACATAAAATTTAATATAATGTGATATGGGGGAAAGAGCTTGGAAAGGAGTAGAACGGAATTTCCAGGCAGAAAGAAAAGAAAGCTAAACTCCCAAACAAAAGGGCCTGACTTTTGTAAAGAACAGGGAAACCTGCCATATGGCAGAGGCATAAGGCAAAGTGAACTGGAGCATGGGGTGCTGATGTATGTTCTAGATAACATGGTAAAGTCAGGCACTGGGAATGCATTATGAAGTTTCTGGCATGCAAAATTAGACACCCTAATTTGTGCACTCATATCTTTCCTCCATTTTACTTTTCACACCTACAAGTAATTGTTTAATTTCCTAGTAATCACATATTTCACTAGTCCATCACTCTCCCAATCCACAAATCTCCAAAGTTTTCATCTGTAGGATCACCCTCAGATTATGACCTTGAATCCTACTTTGCTGAGAAAACTGAAGCAATTAAAAGAAATTTCCAAAAATCCACCATGAAGTAGTGTTATACATTTCAACAATGTGCCATTTCAGCCTAAACAAAAGACTGATTTCACTACAAAAACTTAAATACAATCTAGTATTAGCTATACTTTTTAACAAAGGTTTTTTTGGAATGAGAGACTAGGAACATCTCAGGCACATGAAATAAAGTCCTGCTTAGCTACATCATTTGCTTCTCAATCAATAAAATAAAAGCACTATAAAATATGCCTTTTATCTTAAAAGGAGATAAATTATAAATGATCTCATCTTCTCTATTGCTTTAAATTTTACTGAAAGTGATGCAATAATAAAAGAAAATGCAGTCAGGTGCAGTGGCTCACGTCTGCAATCCCAGCAGGAGGGTGGCTTGAGCCCAAGAGTTTGAGATCAATCTGGGCAACATAATGAGACACCGTCTCTACCAAAAACAACAACAACAACAACAACAGCAAATTAGCTAAGTGTAGGGGCATGCAACTACTGGTCCCAGCTACTTGGGAGGCTGAGGTGAGGGGATCACTTGAGCCTGGGAGGTCGAGGCTGCAGTGAGCCAAGATCCTGCTACTGTACATCAGCCTGGGTGACAGAATGAGACCCTGTCTCAAAAAATATATATAAAGAAAATAATATATATATATATATAAAGAAAGAATGAATGAATGAATGAATGAAAAAGATAAAAATCCTCGTTGTCAATATAATTTAACCTAAATTTTATGACAGTGTTTCCTGCTGAAGGAGAAAATAACAATGCAATGGTACACAGATGACAAGTCATCCAATAAATTTTCTTATACATAATAGGTTCCTAAAGCTTGTCCTTAGAACTATTTTTAATCCAACTAATTCACATACTAGAAAAGACCGACTTAGTACAATATCATAAAATTCTTTTAAACAATCAGCTTCTCAACCAAACTCAAGAACAGACATTATAAATTGTATTCATATCGGTACTTTCGTCATACAGTATAGTATCTGGAATGTAAAACGCATGCAACAAACCAGCCTGGAAATACAGCAAGACCTCGTCTCTGAAAAACAAATAAAAACCTAGCTGGGCGCAGTGGCACATGCCTGCAGCCCCGGCTACTCAGGAGGATTCCTTGAGCCGAGACGTTAAAGGCTGCAGTGAGCTGTGATCGCACCACCACACTCCATCCCAAGACCCTGTCTTTTCAAAAATGAAAGACATGGGATAAACCTGTAATGTACTAATAAATTTGCTTATAGTGAATCTAAGATTTCCCTACACTAAATCTGTTTGAAAGGAAATACATTCAAACAGCATATGTCCAAAGATTAACACCTCTTTAGTTTGATTTTAACACAAATACACCCAAAGCCCTACCTACCCTAACAATGTTCCCTCCTATGGAGTCTTCCCTAAAGCACATACAATACTTCTCTTCGGACAAACACAAAATATAGTGGATAAAGCACCAGAATGAGCGTCTGGCATCACTGGGTTGGAATCCCAACTCTACCCTTTTACTAGGTGAGACCTTAATAAGTTACTTAACCTCTTTGAGGCCCATTCTCCACATCTGCCCCACTGGAATAGCCCCTCCAACCCTACAGGGTTGCTGTCAGAATTAAAAGAGCCACCACGGAGCCTGGCTCAAAGCTGTGGTCTAGCAAACACTTTTCCCCTCTTAAGATTCCTTCAGAAAGCCCTCGGAGAAAGTAAACGTGGTTATTATCTTCCTTATCTTTGGACATATTTCCAAAACGTAAATGGAAGCCTCAGGAGCCCAGGAGGAACCCTCCTTCCGCTATTACCGTCTCCAGCCTGCCAGCTTTCCGATCCACTTAAACCTTTCCGTGCCTGGAGCTCCCATTTGCCTTTTAGGATCAGGGAATTTCCCTCCCGAACTGTGTCGTGAGACCTGCACATTTTCTTTTTTTCTTTTCTTTTCTTTTCTTTTCTTTTCTTTTCTTTTCTTTTCTTCTTTTCTTTTCTTTTCTTTTCTTTTCTTCTTTTCTTTTCTTTTCTTTTCTTTTCTTTTTTCTTTTTTTTTTTTTTTTTTTTTTTTTTTTTTTTTTTTTTTGAGACGGAGTTTCGCTCCTGTCACCCAGGCTGGAGTGCAATGGCGCGATCTCGGCTCACCGCAACCTCCGCCTCCTGGGTTCAGGCAATTCTCCTGCCTCAGCCTCCCGAGTAGCTGGGATTACAGGCACGAGCCACCATGCCCAGCTAATTTTTTGTATTTTTAGTAGAGACGGGGTTTCACCATGTTGACCAGGCTGGTCTCGATCTCTCGACCTCGTGATCCCCCCGCCTCGGCCTCCCAAAGTGCTGGGATTACAGGCGGGAGGCACCTGCACATTTTCTTCTCAACCCGCTTTGAACACCCAAGGTCAAGACCCGCGCGTCACCCCTCGGGGAAGAGCCCGGGCTCGTTCTCCAGCTGCTCAGACGGAAGTGGACATCAATATTTTTCTTCCCCCCGTCACGCTGCTGAGGGTGGAACCACAGCGTCCAGCCGAAGGCGGTGCCGCGATGTCCCCCGGCCGGACCCGGCCCCAGCGGACCCGACCCCTCACGCCCGCATCCCGCGCGGCGCTCCCACCGCATCCCCGAGGCCGGCAACCCGCGCTTCCCGGGCGCGGAGGGCGATCTGGGTCCCTCGGCCCGCCGCCTCGGCCCGCCGCCGCGCCCGCTTCACCCCGCACCTCGGACGCCGGACTCCCCCACCTGCCCTCCCCGCCGCCCCTCGCTCGCCAGCCCCCTCCACGACCCCTCACTCCCTCAGGGACGGCTGCCCCAGGGCGCGGCCTCAAGCGCCGACGCCCGCGACGCCCTCCTCACCTCAGGGCCCGAACCGCAGCGCGGTCAGGCCCGGACGCGCTCAGTCTGCGGACGCTGCGCGGGTGACGGAGCTGGGATCCGTGTGAGGACGCGGCCGCGCGCCCGCCGCGCGCCCCCGGTGGAAGCAGCGCCGACGGCGCGCCGGCCGCCGAGGGAAGCTCGCGGCACCGAAGTCGCGCTCGCCTCCTGCCGAGCGCCCCTGGAGGGCCGGGCTCCTGAAAAACGCGGCTCCGCGCACGGGCGCGCTCCCGACGCACGCCGGCAAGCAGCGCGCGGGGAAGAGGAGCGCGCCGGAGGGCGGGGCGAGCGGTGGCGCGCGGCGGCCCGGGGTCTGTGAGCCGCTCGGGCCCGGCCTCGAGGCGCTTCCCCGGGGCCTTCCGCGCCGGGGATTTGCGGGGATCTCGCCACGCGCTTTCTTGAGGTACGGGCAAAATCCACGGGCGCGGGTCTCCGTGGTCAACCTGCCGCCGCCTAGCGGGTGACCCTGGCTGGCGGCCCCTCTCTGCACCTGCCTCGCCCAGTCGCGCCCCCCGTGAAGCACCCTCGCCACGTGTCTCCTGCGTTCGGATGGGCCGCTCTGAACGCGTTTGGAGTCCAGCCCCGCTCCCTCCCGCCGCAGCGGCTGCGGTGCGGTGGCCCCTTTTCCGTGGCTCCCGCCTCCCCTCCCCAGCCCTCTCCTCCGCCCTCACACCCCGACCCGGGACGTCCCCCCCACGGAGGGTCCTCATCCAAGCCCGGGAACGCGGCAGATCCCGAATTTTCCAAACGGCCTGAGACACGTGACGTCTCCTCTGCGAGAGGCTGGATACTGCACTTAGGTGCTAAAAATAGAATCGGGTGTTTCAAGTTTCATGATTCCAAGTGACCTACAAGGGGCCCAACGCCTTCACACGAACATTACGTAGTTGCCGCTTCGGATTTCGGTATGGTCACACTCCTTTGCACACAGACTTTTTTTTTTTTTTTTTTTTTTTTTAATTCTGTCAATCCTGTGTACATCACGTTTTGTTTTTTGTTTGTTTGTTTGTTTTTTTACTTGTCTTTGTTTTTTCTGCTTCTCGAATTGAAACCAGATCTCCCCGACATATACTCTGCTTTCTAAATGCTTAGGAGGAACAAAGAATCAAGGCATAATTAGGTGTCACTTATCTTTTGGAATATAAATTAAATAGAAAATTCAAAGAGGTTCGTCAGAATCCTTGATGATTAAAACAGTGGTCCCAACCTTTTTGTCACCAGGGAGCGACCAGTTTCATGGAAGACAGTTTTTCCAGGGGAGGGTGGATGGTTTTGCGATGATTCAAGCACGTTGTATTGACTGTGCACTTTATTTCTATTATTAGTACATTGTAATATGTAATGAAATAATTATACAACTCACCATAGTGTAGATTCAGTGGGAGCTCTGAGCTTGTTTTCTTACAACTAGACAGTCCCATTGGGGGGTGATGGGAGACAGTGACAGATCATCAGGCATTAGATTTTCATAAGGCATGCACAACCTAGATCCCTCACATGTGCGGTTCACAATAGGGTTCTTGCACCTATGACAATCTAATGCCATTGCTGATCTGACAGGAAATGGAGCTTAGGCCATAATACCAGCCATGTGGGGCAGTTGTAAATACAGATAAAGTTTCACTCACTTGCCCTCTGCTCACCTCCTGCTGTGTGGCCTGGTTCCTATCAGGCCATAGACCCCAGTAGCAGTCCATGGCCTGGGGATTGGGAACCCATGACTTAAAACATCTAGCAGTGAGGGTGGGAGAAAGGGAGGTAAACTAAAGAAAGCATGTAACGAAAACTGTTCATGATACATTCTTTTTTTGAAACATTTAGAACGTTTTAGTTATAAATTCTCAATGACCTAGGATTTGGGGCCAAGTAAAGAAATATAGGTCAGGCCGAGCATGGCAGCTCTCGCCTCTAATCCAAGCACTTTGGAGGCCAAGGCGGCCAGATCACCTGAGGTCGGGAGTTCAAGACCAGCCTGACCAACATGGTGAAACCCGTCTTTAAATTAAAGTCAAAGATGAACTTGATTAAAATGTTACTGAACCATACTTTTACCCCAACACTTCTCACTAGTAGCCTTAACCTGCCATAACTCCAGAAGCCTACTCATTTCTACTACTATTCCAGGCATTTGTTTCTTGCATTACTTATCCTTGTAATGTTCTCTGTCATTCATTCTGTCTGCTTATGCTTTTAAAACTCTTGCTTCAAAATGACATGACCAAAACCCAGTTCTCTAAAAATCTCATCACCCGAGACAAAATGATCTCACTCTCCTCCCAAATGCACACATACTACCATCTTGTTCACATCATTTTATTTATGTACCATCTCTTCAATTAAATTGTAAATAGTCTGAGGTTAAGAATTTTTTTCTTGTCTTGTCTTTTTCTTTCTTTCTTCCTTTGAGATAAAGTTTTGCTCTGTCACCCAGGTTGTTGTGATCACAGCTCACTGCAACCTCTACCTCCCAGGCCCAAGTGATCCTTCCACCTCAGCCTCCTAAGTAGCTGGGACTACGGGTGCATGCCATCACGCAGACTAGTTTTTGCATCTTCTTGTAGAGACAGGGTTTTGCCATGTTGCCCAGGCCAGTCTCAAGCTCCTAAGCTCAAGTGATTCTCCGTCCTTGGCCTCCAAAAGTACTGGGATTACAGGCATGAGCCACTTCACCCAGCCAAAAGCTTTTTCTTACACCAATTTAAATTTCCAAGTCCTATGCATCATAGTATACAGTAAATATTATTAACGCTACCAAAGAGAAAACATATGTAATAAGCAAGAATATGCAGATATTTTCATTTCCCCCCACTAAATGTGACCACTCACTCAACGAAATCTACCAACTTATGAAAAGGGAAGATATCAAATTCCTCTTATAGGATGAATGACAAAATTATAATGATGTTATTGTTTGACTCTGTGTCACCAGCCAAATCTCATCTTGAATTGTAATAATCCCCATATGTCAAAGGTGGGACCAGTTGGAGACAGTTGAATCCTGGGGACAGTTTTTCCCATGCTGTTCTCATGGTAGTGAGTTCTCACAAGGTAGAATGGTTTTATAAGGGCTCCTCTCTTCACTCGGCACTCATTCTCTCTTCTGCTGCTCTGTGAAGAGGTGCTTTCCACCATGATTATAAGTTTTCTGAGGCTTCCCTAGCCATGTGAAACTGTGAGTCAATTAAACTGTTTTCTTTATAAATCACCTAGTCATGGGTATGTCCTTATGGCTGTGTGAGAACAGACTAATGCAGATGGTAATGCAGTTGTGAGAATAATTTAGCAAAGGGAATACTAAATAAGACCTATTAATAAAAGGATTGCTACCGATTGATGTGTGGACCATGACATATTTTACTGTCTGTTTGAACAGGCTATTTATCAGACTATTGGTGCCTTGTAAACAATTTAGCCATATGATTTCAATCTAAATTTCCATAGTTACCAGGTCCCAGAACTAAGTAAGCAGTTCAGGGAAGGCGTTCCTTTCTGAGTTTCTGTATCTAGGAAGGAGAAACAAGCCATACTGATGGGTTGTCATGGTGGCAACCCCAAACCCCACATCTCATAAATAAATTTCTTAGACAAATAAATCAGATGGGAATACACAAATCATGGGAGTTGTAGATTGAGATTTAACAAGTTGCCTAGCTCTACAAAATTAACAATGAACCAGAATTTTGACAGTATTTAATGTAGAGTAAGAGAATAAGGCTTGCTACCCTAAATATGAACCTGCAACATACCCTTCTACTGCTGGTGAAAAGTGAATTCTGTTTGTGTTACTTTTTAATTTGCTAGACATCAAAGCTTTATTTAATGTATTCCCTATGCTATTTTTGCCAAAATTAAGAGCAAAATTGTTAAACTGTTGCAGCACCTTTTAAAATATCAAGTTAGTTCATTAATTTACATGATTATAATACATTGAAAATTACATGACTTTTTAAAAATCTATGATTATTAAACACTAGTATTTGTTTTTAAACATTTAACATTTCTGCAAGGCTAAAAAAAAGGTTTCAAGAGAAATGATGTGGTTTATCTATTTAGAGTTTAGATATGATTTCAAAGCGTTGCAAATTGGCACATTTGTCTAGAATGAGTTAAAACACATAAAGAAATGCAGCCGGGGGGCGGGGCTTAGGATAGTAAAATTAAAAAAAAAAAAAAAAAAAAAGAAAAAGAAATGCCGCCTTGGCTGACAAAGTATACAGGGAATCAAGCTGCTTTACCAATAAATAGAATTCCAAACTAGCATATCAAATGTGGCTGAAATAGTTATTAAATAGCTCAGTAAAATGATTAGTTGATAATCATTAGAGAGTTATGGGAAGGGGTTGGAGAAGAGAATGATCTCTAAAGGTAGTTTTAGTTTGTTTGATTTTTGTTATTACTACTATTATTACTATTACTGTCATTTTTATTACAACAAAAAGAATTTTAAGTATTTTACTCTGTTTCTCCAAACAGAAAAAGTAGTCAAAGAAGACTGTTATTTGAAGAATGTATAACCAAATTTGATATTTAAGATTTAGCCAGCCAAAAAGTATTTATTGTCTAGTATTCTTACTTGGTAAAAACTCTCAACTTTCTAGGTGAACCAAATGAAAAAAAAGGTAAAGAAATCAACAATTGTGCTGAGAGTTTAAAAAAAAAAATTTAAAGCATCAAACAAGGAAGATAATATTTCTTCCACTGTTAAAATCTGTGGTGCAAATTATAAAATGCTATAGAGAAATTGTTGAGAAATAGAGTTTTACCTGGTAACTTCAAGACAGAAAAGTGGGAAGATTGGTTTAATGAGAGTGAATAATTAAAACAGAAGACAGAGAGAAATAAACCTTCATAAATTTGTATAAACCTAAAGTTTGTAATTTACCTAAGAGAATAATATAAACATTAAAGAGAAACTTGACTCCATTTTTCTTTTCTTTCCCTCTTCAGTAAAGAAAATGGACTTTACGTAGGTAAAGGTGAAACACATAGAAAGTGAACTGAAACTTGAGATAGGTGAGGAGGCAGTAAGAAAACACCTATCTGTTTCAAAGAAGTTCATGTTTCCAGGCACAAATTACATCCCACAGCTGTTTACAAGTAACCTAAGACCTATTGCTTCTGAGTTCTGAGAAACTGTAAAAAATGAAAAAGGTGATAGATCACCTGCTTAAAAAATGGTAAAAGGGTATATATACATTGAAAACTGTAGAACAGAAGAGTAAAACTCCAGAGTCCATACTTAAATGTGTTAGAATTTGGTGGTCAATTGGAACCAGACTGACTAAAATAAGACAAGTCACACTATACTTCTTTATTTGATCTTTGAGAGAAGATGGAATTTTATAGCCATGATATAAATTAATTTCAGCAAAGCATGTAATCCAATCCTTCATATCTTTGTGGATGAGACTAAAATAGGGGCCTGATTTAATTATGATTAGGTAAATTCAAAATTAGTTGGATAACTGTACCCTGATTTTTGTTCATGTTTTTCATAAATTATATAGGTGAAGAAATTATTCTGGTCAAGTCAACAGGTGAAACAAAAAATACATCACAAAGAAAATATGACTGAAGACAGAACCAGGAAACAAAATTATTTTAACAATTTGAACTTTGAGCTAAAACCTAAAAGATAAAATTTAACAGAAATATGAAAATTTCTACATTCAAGTTGAAAAATAAAATAGCACAAGTACGAAGTGGGATAGGTTCTAGCTTAGCAATGCAAAAAACCTCCAGAGGTTTTAGTGTCTACAAAGATTAATGTGAGGATGGCCTGAAGTTACACCTCAAACACTTCTATTTGAAAATGCTGTCTTTACCTCCCTCCTTTTTTTTAACCCTTGCCACTATTCCCCAGAAATAGACAGAATAATGAGCCCCACCCCCACTGTCCTAATCCCTGGAAACTGTGAATATGTTAATTTATATGGAGAAATGGATTTAAGATTGGAGATAGAATTAAGGTTGCTAATTAGCTGATCTTAAAATAGGGAGATTATCCTTGATTCTCAGTGGATGCAATATAATCACAAAGATCCTTAAAAAGTGAAAGAGAGAGACAAAAGAGGAGACTAGAAGTATGTGATGGGAGAACTCAATCTGCCACTGCTGGCCGTGGAGACAGAGGAAGGTCTGTGGATGACCCCTAGAATTTGGAAAAGGCCAGAAAACAGATTATCCCGTAGATCCTTCAGGAAGGAACAGAGAGCCCTGGGAACACCTTGACTTTATCCCAGAGAGATCTGTGTGTTGGACTTCTATTTGTTTGTCTGTTTTTGAGATAGGGTCTCACTCTGTCACCTAGGCTGAAGTGCTGACAAAAATCATAGCTCACTACAGCCCCAATCTTCTGGGCTCAAGAGATCCTCCCGTCTCAGCCTCCTGAGTAGCTGGCACTACAGGCACATGCCACCCACCCAGCTAATTTTTTGATTTTCTGTAGAAATAGGGTTTACTGTATTGCCCAGACTAGTCTTGAACTCCTGGGCTCAAGCCATTTTCCTGCATCAGCCTCCCAAAGTGCTGGGATTACAGGCACGAGCCATTGTGCCCCGCCTGTGTTGGACTTCTAACCTACAGAACTGTAACAATAAATTTGTGTTGTTTTAAATCACTAAGGCTGTGACAATTTGTTAGGGAAGCAAGAGAAAAGCTAGTACACTTTTTATAATTTATTTTCCTTCTCTACATTGCAGTTCTGTGCTTATTTAGCAACCAAATTTCCTTTCTTCTCTCCTGTCTTTTTTTTTTTTTTTTTTTTTTGAGACAGAGTTTTGCTTTTGTTGCCCAAGCTGGAGTGCAATGGCACCATCTCGGCTTACTGCAACCTCCACCTCCCGGGTTCCAGTGATTCTCCTGCCTCAGGCTCCCGAGCAGCTGGGATTACAGGCATGTGCCACCATGCCCAGCTAATTTTGTATTTTTAGTAGAGATGAGGTTTCTCCATGTTGGTCAGGCTGGTCTTGAACTCCTGACCTCAGATGATCCACCCACCTCGGCCTCCCAAAATGCTGAGATTACAGGCATGAGCGGTAGTTCCTGGACTTCTCTCCTGTCTCTCTAAGCAAGCAACATGATGCCATAGAAAGGACAGTAAACTATTACTTAGATATTGTGGATTTAGAAACATAGTAACTGATGTGACTTCATGATCATATATTACTCATGGTTAGTTTCCATAATCACTGGTTTCCTATTTGTAAAACAGAAATCTAAAATAACTTCCTTCCTTGACTCTGTGCTGCTTTAAGGAATTTATGAGATGAAATATAGGAAATAATAAAATCCAACTGTTGAGCATATAATATATGCTGCATAATCTTCTATATGCTTTATATGTACCTTTTTATTTGATCTCTATGATATGTGAGCTATGAACTATTATTTTTTATTCACCGAGGTAAAGAGAAGTACTCTGAAAACTGTAAAGTACCAGAAATTACAAATAAATGTCCTGTAGGGAATCCATGTACAATGAAGAAAAAAAAAAAAAAAGCGTTTTCAACGAATTAACTTTCAGGAAACTTTTTGTTTTCTTATTTAAACTTTACTGATACTAACTTTCAATATTTGTACCTTGAACATTTCCATCACAGTTATTCTCTTTCTTCTTCGATGTGTCCATTCATTCTGTAAATATTTGTAAGTTACCTATTATATGTCAGGTACCTATTATATATCTAAGGCTTTGGAAGAACAGTGGATGAAACAGACATGGCACCAGCTGTTTAGCATTATCCATTGTAATGAGGCTATAAAACAGTAGGTGACAAAGAAGTATGGTCAGTAGCATCATGGGAATAGTGGTCCGTAGAAGGATATTACAGACCTAGGGTGTCGAGGAACATTGTTTAGAGGAAGTCATAGCTAAAGATTTGAAGGCTAAGAAGGAGTTAGGCAAAATAGAAGTAGAGAAAATTCCGAAAGAATAGTACCTTCAGCATTTCTGCGTCTTTCTTGTTTACATTGATTTTCTTTTTCTCTCTGTATCTTTAAACTCAAGTAAATCCTTCTTTAAGTTTTATTCCCAAAATATAATTTGAAATTAAGTTCTTGTAAAATTTTCAAATAGTTCATACTTCATAAGCTTTTCATAATCCATTTATCTGATCTCGAATTTCTTAATCCAATAACCAGGCAATATTTTATTAAGGACACTTTATTTCCCTATTCAGGTAGAACATGGCCCTCTGTTATTAGCTAATCATCATATAAATAAAACTCAAAATAAGCAAGCAAATGTTTTCTATATAATTTCATTCTTGTGGTTTCCTTCCTTTGCCACTAGATGGTACTTGTATGCCTGAGAGATCAAAATGCTGATTCAGTTTACCTTCCTGGAAACTGTAAAACTAACCAATCAGAGGATCAGGTCATTGAGAAGAAGAAACTTGCCCAACCCAAAATGTAAGTGATCCTGTTTCTTAAATTTATCTTTAAAAATTAACCCAACATTATCTTTTCTCTTTAGATAAATATGACAGTAAGAAATTTTAAATTAAATTAGCTTTAATTTCTTCCCATCTTGTACCAACTCCCAAACCCCATTTTTTTTTACACTTATTTTTACTCTTTAATAATACTGCTTTTCTAACATCCTAACCTGGAAAATTGGATTACTTGTTCCTTATCAGAGGCCCTCCATTCTCCTAGCTCCTTGTGTAAGCTAATGCTTTTCTTTCTACTTGGAAAAGCCACTACCTCCCTTCTGACCCCTTCCTCCTAGGTTTTATTTTCAGAAATCCTAGTCATTCTTGAAGTCTCATTTTAACTAGTACCACTACCATGAAGTTTTTCTTGTTAGTATTACTTGAAAATACCTCCTTCTGATTCCTTTTTCATTCTTCTAACAATTTTAGTAATTTGTTTGATAATACATGGAATGTATTATTCTAAAGAGCTATATGTATCTCCATAGCAATTAGACTTCCTGCATTGTGATTATTTATGAAAATTTCTTAATCTCTGTACTATACAATGTTTGCCTCTTGAGTGCAGAGGCTATCTTAGTAATCTACATATTCTGAAATATTTAGTACATTATTATTTATTGAATTGAGTTTAATGCTAATATCCGTAAGACTATTGCAAAAAACTCTAAGAATAAAAAAATGATATGGTGATTCTTAATGATAGTCTCATGTGTAAGTTGGATCAAATTCATTAGCAAGACCTGTGGAATCAAATCATCTTTTTCCCATTTTCCCTTTTTTCCCGTGGCATGAGACTCCTGCCTTCCCCAAATATATAGAAATAATGGGTCGGGCACAGTGGCTCACACCTGTAATCCCAGCACTTTATCGAGACCATCCCGGCCAAAATGGTGAAACCCTGTCTCCACTAAAAATATAAAAAATTAGTTGGGCGTAGTGGCACATGCCTGTAGTCCCAGCTACTCAGGAGGCTGAGGCAGGAGGATCGCTTGAACCAGGGAGGTGGAAGTTGCAGTAAACCGAGATCATGCTACTGCACTCCAGCTTCATGACAGAGCGAGACTCTGTCTCAAACAAAAAAGAAAAAAAAAAAAAAAGAAATAATGCAGAGTATAAGCACTTTAAAATATAAAGCTGAGTTTAAAACAGAGACAGCAAAGGCTTCAGATACCAGAATTGAAGAAGAAATTCAGTCACAGTAGTAAGGGCCAGGAGCTGAGGTTTTAACCCCATTTTGAACTAAAAGATGTGGTCCTAAAGCTACTTAAGAGGATCTGGAACTAACATTCCTGCATAAACTAGAAGCCTAAAGAGATTTTCACTTTTTGAAGATGTAGAAGCTTATCTCTTAACTCAATAGTCTAGGATGAGCAGAGGTGATAGTAATATTGAAAGCCTGTGAATATTGAAAGGTTCCTGTGAATATTGAAAACCTCTGCCAATAAAAATCCAATTTTACATTATTGTTTGAAAAGATAATCCTGGCCAGGCATGGTGGCTCACACCTGTAATCCCAGCACTTTGGGAGGCCGAGGCGGGTGGATCACTTGAGGTCAGGAGTTCGAGATCAGCCTGACCAACATAGTAAAACCCCGTATCTGTTTCTTAAAAAAAAAGAAAGAAAGAAAGAAAAGAGAAGATAATCCTAAACTTAAAAACAGAGAAACAGCCAGGCCCTATAGAAGCAAATATAAAAATCCTTTATGAGGACATCTACACAACTCAGGAAACAAAAGAATCCCGCAGAATAAACAGCCTTCAGTAAAGGTGCACTCTCAAGAAAATTTGCACGCTACACAAAGAAGCAATCTATCACAAGGCAGATGAGAAGACACAACAAATAGAAAAACCTGTGCCCAAATAACTTGAGTTAATAAAACAACTTGACAATTGGGTGCAGTGACTCACACCTGTAATCCCAACACTTCATGGGGGCCAAGGCAGGAGGATCACTTGAGGCCTAGAGTTGAAACCAGCCTGGGCAACATAGTGAGACCCTGCCTCTACCAAAAAAAAATTTTTTTAATTAAAAAAACAAAAACCTGGATGTGACTATCAAAGAGATATCCATAAAATGATTAGAACCGTAAAGAAAAATAAAAATCAAATGAAAAAACAAGATAAGGTAAAAAATAAAAATATTTGAGAAAAAATAGGAATTTGTTGATGTATTAATTTTGATACTTATGAACATCTGCAGACTTCTAGTACTGTTCTGGGTACTAAAGATAAAATAGTGAATAAGATATATAAATTTTCTACTGTCATAGAGCTTATTTCTATTAAAAATAAAAAGCTCAACAGATGGGTTAAATAGATGGACTAGATACAGTGAAGGAGATAATTTTTAAACTGCAAAATAAATCTGAGGAAATTATACAGAGGATTTTAAAATGGAGAGTATAAAAGTAAAGTTATATCCTTAAGAATGTAATAACAAGACTTAACACATATTTAATAGAAGTTCTTTTTGAGATGCAGTTTCGCTCTTTCACCCAGGCTGGAATGCAGTGGCCTGATCTCAGCTCCCTGCAACCACCACCTTCCCTTTTCAAGTGATTCTCCTGCCTCAGCCTCCCGAGTAGCTAGGATTACAACTACCCACCACCATGCCTGGCTAAAGAATTTTGTATTTTTAGTAGAGACAGGATTTTATCATGTTGGCTAGGCTGGTTTCGAACTCATGACCTCATGATCTGTCCGCCTCAACCTCCCAAAGTGCTGGGATTATGGGCATGGGCCACCATGCCTGGCTGGTAAGAAATAGGCATTCTAAAAAGAAAGAAAATAAGGAAAATGGAGGAGAGGCATGATTCTAAGAGAAGACAGCAGAGAATGTGTCAGATATAAAGATAGACATGAACCAGAATGCAGTAAGTCCTTAGCAGAATATGTTTTAAAATAAATCAATATCAGAACATTCTAGTTAAAATTAAAGAGCACCGAAACAAGAAAAACAATTCCTAAGAGAAAAGCAAGAAAGAAAACATATCTGTAAACTGGGCATAGTACGACATGCCTGTAATCCAATACTTTGGGAGGCTGAGGCAGGAGTATGACTTGAGCCAGAAGTTTAAGACCAGCCTGAGGCGGGCACGGTGGCTCACGCCTGTAATCCCAGCACTTTGGGAGGCCGAGGCGGGTGGATCACGAGGTCAAGAGATCAAGACCATCCTGGTCAACATGGTGAAACCCCGTCTCTACTAAAAATACAAAAAGTTAGCTGGGCATGGTGGCACATGCCTGTAATCCAAGCTACTCAGGAGGCTGAGGCAGGAGAATTGCCTGAACCCAGGAGGCGGAGGTTGCGGTGAGCCGAGATCGCGCCATTGCACTCCAGCCTGGGTAACAAGAGTGAAACTCCGTCTCAAAAAAAAAAAAAAAAAAAAAAAAAAGACCAGCCTGAGCAACATAGTGTCTCCAAAATTAATAATTAAAAAATTAGCTGGATTTGGCAGCCCATGTCTGTCACCCCAGTTACTTAGGAGGCTGAATGGAAGGATCACTTGAGCCTAGGAAGTCAAGGCTACAGTGAGCTGTGATCATGTCACTGCACTCCAGCCTGAGTGACAGTGTAAGACCCTGTCTCAAACAATAACAACAACAACAACAACAAGAGCCTACCTATGAGGAAACAAAAACAAAATTGGCAATAGAAATTCCACTGGTAAAAAGAAAGGTTAAAATAAAATGTTTAAAGGGCTGTGGGAAATTCTATTCTCAACTAAATTGTCGAAGTAAGAATGAGAAAGTTGTCAGATAAAGACCAATAGAGTTTACCATTCACAGACTTAGGCTGAAGGAACTACTGACAGATGTACTTCAATAAGAAGGAAATAAAATCCAAAAGGAAGAAGCAAGATGTAGGAAGAAATATTGAACAAGGAAACTAAATAAAATTTTGGAGAAACTAAGTATTGACATATAAATGATGGATTATAACCAAGAAAATTAAGATGCTATACCATGAAAGAAGAGGAAGTCAGGTTTGAACATATTCTGTTTGTAAATTCCATTTTTTGAGAGGAGGCTACAGTTATTATTAATTTTGGAAATTATAAAATCAGGTATGCATGTTAAAAATTTCCAGAGTAATCACCTGTCATGTGTATTTGATATACTATTTAAGAATATTCAATTCAGGGACTAGAAAATGAAAAAAAGAAAGAATTAAGAGATACATAGATATGTTAGATATAAGGTAAGTAGAGTATATGTGTACTGAGTGCATAATCAAGAAGGTATGGAAGGAATGAGTAAGCACCAAATATTCATGAAACGCCCAAGGCACCAATATTCATGAGGACCCATTTTGCCTTCATGTGTCCTCTGCTTAAGAGAGATAAAATCTGTGGGTGCTTAGCAAGGTATCAGTGGTGAGTTTCAACTATAGCCAGGCAGACCAGTCCCTGAGTCTTTCTTGCAGAGAAAATATGAGCTGGCTCTAGGCACCCTCTGTCTGCTGAGTCTTCTTTGTTTATCTGCGACTCTGGTCTTTACAACTACAATGTTAGCAAGAAGAATTAATACAGAATAATAAAAGAGAAGACATATAAACATTTTATAGACTAGGCTTCAAGTAATTCAATCCCTCTATACCAATTGTACCCTTTCCTAAGTACATTATTAGCCTACTCTGCCCTTTTCCCCTTGCTTCTTGCTGTATGTTTTAAATTTATTCAATAAACCGTGACCTCAGCATCTTACTTTGATTTGTGAGCCTGTCTAGGCCAGCCCCTTGGTAAAGGACTCAGAGACACCATTGCATCAAGGTAATATCCCACTTAACATACCACTAAAAGGTAGAGATACGTAACTTACAAATGTGTGAAAGAGAAAAGGAGCCAGCCTGGCTAACATGATGAAACCCTGTCTCTACTAAAGATACAAAAAATTAGCCAGGCGTGGTGGCACACGCCTGTAATCCTAGCTACTCGGGAGACTGAGGCAGGAGAATTGCTTAATCCTGGGAAGTGGAGGTTGCAGTGAGCCGAGATTGTGCCATTGTACTCCAGCCTGGGCAACAGAGCGAGACTGAAAGAAAGAAAGCAAGAAAGGGAGAAGGAAGGAAGAAAGGAAGGAAGGAAGGAAGGAGAGAGGGAGGGAGGGAGGGAGGAAGGAAGGAAGAAAGGAAGGAAAAAAGGGGAAGGGGGAAGAAAAAATCACTCAAAAAAATTAAGAAACGGCATCTTCTTTGGGAGGCCAAGGCGGGTGGATCACGAGGTCAAGAGATCGAGACCATCCTGGTCAACATGGTGAAACCCCGTCTCTACTAAAAATGCAAAAAATTAGCTGGGCATGGTGGCGCGTGCCTGTAATCCCAGCTACTCAGGAGGCTGAGGCAGGAAAATTGCCTGAACCCAGGAGGCGGAGGTTGCGGTGAGCCGAGATCGCGCCATTGCACTCCAGCCTGGGCAACAAGAGCGAAACTCCGTCTCAAAAAAAAAAAGAAATGGCATCTTAAAATTAAACTTGGTGGTTACCTTTTCTTTTATTTCAAAGATACACAACTCATTTTTAATTCACCTACCTCAGCACATAATTTCTTATTGGTTGTATGAATACGTGATTGAGAAGGATTCTAAAGCAAAGTACCATTTTAATAAAGAAGAGTGCCTTCATCTGTTAGCAATATCTATCCAAAAGCACTGGAAATGAGCTGAAATAATGTGAGGAGTACATATGTATCTTTCTTAATCCAGGTTTTCTAAACTTAAAAAATCACCAATTCCCAGAGCTCTCAAAAAGTAAATTATATTTTCTTTCAGTTTTTTAAAAGTTGATGCTTTTATGCCTAATCTTTTTATATGTTTGAGAGAAGTTACTTCAAATAAGAATATTTATAATATGGCCGGCACAGTGGCTCACGCCTATAATCCCAGCACTTTGGAAGGCCGAGGCAGGTGGATCACGAGGTCAAGAGGTCGAGACCACCCTGGTCAACAAGGTGAAACCCCATCTCTACTAAAATACAAAAATTAGCTGGGCGTGGTGGTGCACGTCTGTAGTCCCAGCTACTTGTGAGGCTGAAGCAGGAGAATTGCTTAAACCCAGGAGGTAGAGGTTGCGGTGAGCCGAGATCACGCCATTGCATTCTAGTCTGAGTAACAAGAACGAAACTCCATCTCAAAAAAAAAAGAAAAAAAGAAAGAAGGAATATTTATAATATACACAACAGCATGAAAATCATAAGATAGTATTTTTAGTTACTACCTAGGAAAGAAAGTCCATTAATATTCCTGTAACTGGCAAGAAATTTCAGCCATCATTCAATTGAATTCCACAAATGATCATTGAGTTCTTACTGCGACATGCACAACGAACTCTACTAAAGGATCCAAAATTTAAAAACATAGTCCCTGCCTTCAAGAAATTTAATAGTGAAGGAGATATCCATTACATAGTCAACTGTAAAACAGAGCATAATGTCAGTAGATTCTACATCTAGAAGGGCATTAGGATCATCCAAGAAGCTTTTGTTTGTGTATTTATTATTGTTGATTGTTGACTGTCAGAACCTGTCAAAGATGTGAAAAAAGGATCTCTAAGGTATGAAATCTGAAAATGTATAAATTTAAAAGGGGTTCCACACGATTCTGATACTTAGCTAGATTTGTGAACAACCATGATAAATGTTATGCTATTCATACTTAGAAGAATGTGGTTTATGTTACTTTATTGCAATTGTTTTATAACCCTAGTTCTCAAGGAAAGGAATCATAATATGAGTACATTTCTTAGGAGGATAAACTTACAAGGATAAACTTGCAAAATAGAATATTAACGTGGGTTCAGCCCTGGAGTGCCAGAGAACACTATGAAAGCATTTGATGACAAGAGGGAATAGAGGTACAAACTCACCCAACATGTTGAGGGAAAAGACAGGATAGGAAATATAAACATAACCTATGTCCAAATTGTGCCATGAGGTCAGGCCTGTTTTTTACTTTCTCTGTATTCACACTTCAGCCTGAGGACTGACTTGGAATAGCTCTTGTTAAATTGGAAACTTTAATTAAAAAGAAAAAAGGAAAAGATCATGTGTGTATACTTCTGGTTCCTAGATTGCAAAATATTTTCAAGTCACCCAATTATTATTTTTGGTATATTTTGGGGTCGTTTTCTAAAAAGACAGTCTATCTAGTCAGATAAGTTTTCTAAGTAGGACTGCTTGTCTTTACCTATTTTTGTGTAGACCTTTATTTTTTAGGAAGATTTTTATTTTTCAAGTAATTTTTTATTTTTATTTTTACTGTTGTTTGGTAATGTTAAAATGGCTTGTAGTCATTCTTTTACAAACTAAGAAAAAGAAGAAAAGTATGTAAATAAAGGAAACATTTTAACTCTAGCTGTTCTGGTACCATTATGTAGCATATGACCTAGGATAGACTGATCGACCAAATAGGCCAGTTGACTCAAAAATGTGCAGTAGGTCAAATACCACTGATATTTACTTCTTGCTCACATAGTAATTCAAAAGGATGCCCTAGGCATTGTCATCCTGTTGGAGGATAGAAGCGTTGAAAAGGCACAAAGGAACAAAAGGCCTCCTTCTTAGTAGTCCCTACCATGAAGTGACAGTTATCACTTAAGCCTACATTTCTTTTATGAGAAATAGCTATGTGGCTCTACCTAGATGCCAGAGAAGTGCCAGTCTTGGCTGTGCAACCACTTCCTAGCTATGGTTCCATAATATGGAAGGAGGATTACAAATCTTCAGTGACAGCTAGCTATATGTATTCTCTTTAGTAAGAGAATCTACTTTTGAAAGTATCTAAGCCTGGCACATCATAGAGGTTATTTATTGACAACACTATTTTTCCTCCATTGCTAGTGGTCTTCTTAAAACATTTTGGAAATTCGGCCAGGTGCGGTGGTTCATGGGCTGTAATCCCAGCACTTTAGGAGGCTGAAGGGGGCAGATCATGAGGTCAGGAGATTCAGACCATCCTGACTAACACAGTGAAACCCCATCTCTACTGAAAATACAAAAAAATTAGTCAGGTGTGGTGGCACATGCTTATAGTCCCAGCTACTCGGAAGGCTGAGGCAGGGGAATCACTTGAACCTGGGAGGCAGGGGTTGCAGTGAGCCCAGATCATGCCACTGCACTTCAGGCTGGGTGACAGAGTGAGACTTGGTCTCAAAAAAAAAAAAAAAGGAAATGCATATTTCCACTGAAATTGCTAATTTCATCTAAATTTTCTAATGTATTAGCTTAGATCTGTGCAATAGATCCTCAAATAAGTATCTTAAATTTATTTGAATCATCGGTTACATCCATTTATTCCTCAGACAATAAACTGTTTAATTTGTTAGTGTTTTTAATGAAAAATAATTGAGTCTACTTATGAATTCTATTATTTTTCTGCATACAATTTTTTAAATATTAAATCTTACGTTCCCATTCAGATAAGGGTTTTTTTGTTGTTTTTTTGTTTTGTTTTTTGTTTTTTGAGACATTATCTCACTTCATCGCTCAATCTGGAGTCTTTGCACCCACTGCAGACTCTTCCTGCCAGGTTCATGTAATTTTCGTGCCTCAGCCTCCAGAGTAGCTGGGGTTACAGGCATGTACCACCACCTCCAGCTAATTTTTGTATTGTTTTTAGAGACAGGGTTTTACCATATTGGTCAGTCTTGTCTCAAACTCCTGACCTTGGGTAACTTACCTGCCTCGGCCTCCCAAAGTGATGGGATTACAGGGGCAAGCCACCATGCCCCGCCATGTATTCAGATAGATTTTTAAAGCAATAGTATAGGAGTGATGTACTTCCTAAGCCCTTGTATATTTAAAAATTATTCTTTCACATGAATCATGATTTAGCAGCTAGGAACAGAAAATTCTTGGGTAATACTCTTTTCTTTTCTTTTCTTTTTTTTGAGGCAAAGTCTCACTCTGTCATCAGGCTAGAGTGCAGTGGCACAGTCTCAGCTCCCTGCAACCTCTGCCTCCCGGGTTCAAGTGATTTTCCTGCTTCAGCCTCCCAAGTAGCTGAGACTCAAAGTGCACGCCACCATGCCCGGCTAATTTTTGTATTTTTAGTAGGGACAGGGTTTCACCTTGTTGTCCAGGATGGTCTCAGTCTCTTGACCTCATGATCCGCCTGCCTTGGCCTCCCAAAGTACTGGGATTGCAGGCATGAACCACTGTACCTGGCTGGGTAATACCCTTTTCTACTCAAAACTTTGTACAGACATACACAGATGCACACACAGTTTTTATTTTCTGAAACATTTGAGGTAAATTATATACTCTCTTTGGGGCTGGATTTGGCCCCTGAGCTGAAGTTTGTCAACCCCTGCATCAGATGCTGAAATGGAATAAAGAAATAAAGAAGAGTAAAAGGAATTTTTTAATTGGCAAATTATGAGTCATATACAAATACAAAATGAACATATATAAAATTTTTATTTAGATTTTTTTTTAAGACAGGGTTTCACCATGTTGGCAAGGCTGGTCTTAAACTCCTGACCTCAGGTGATCTGCCTGCCTTGGCCTCCCAAAGTGCTAAGATTACAGGCATGAACAACCGTGCCCGGCCTAGTTCTTTAAATAATGGGAGAGTCAGCAAGATGTTACCATTAGTTCAAAGGAGAATCAAAAATCACTTCTACACACACATGCAAGCATGCACACACACACATAATCAGGAATGCTGAAATAAATTTACTAATTGATGCAAAATTGGTCAATATCTATGGGCAATGATCAATTGTATTCCTCTAACAAAATTCGTTTGCATTTCTGGAGACAATAATCATCTGCTTTATCCTTTTTTATGACTTTCAGAGTTATAAAACAGCCACATTAGGGAAACTGAGACCCCTGACCAGGATTTTCAGCTACTAAATCAAGCATGATGACATCTTAGCATGTACTGATTTCAAAATATCAAATTCAGACCTTAATGCTGCTTTATAGGGAATGGTAAAAATTAATTTGTGTCATTTATTTATAAAATGTCATAACAGTTTAATAATATGGCACCAAAGAAACATCCCAACTCCTCTGTCACAAGAGTAGGTGCTGTCTTAGCCAAGAGGACTTGAAAAATTGTATCAGTGAAAAAAATTACGGCAGTGAGGAAGATCTGATCTAGCCCACACCCCTCTCACCTTTAGCTTTCAAGCTGCCTTTGATTATTCCTGAGCTGACTTTGGAAGATGTTTAGGTTGTGGTTTAAATGATAAGAGCGCTTTCTCCAAAACTCAACCACCCTGTAAAGCTAATGAGAGACAACGAAGCTAGGTAGGGGGAGAAGAGGAGCTGGATTCTGCAAAGGTATAGACTGACCACAAGATACGAAACTTCCCTGTTTACACCCGCAGATAACAGCACAATTTTATATTGGCCTTTGAGATACCTTTTGAGTTTTTTTTGCATGTCTGACACTGATGGCTCCTCTTGGACCCACCAAACCACTCCTGTGCCCACCCTCTCAGGACTGACTCAGCTAAAGAAGACAGCTTTAACCCTCTGTAATTTTACCTCTGACCTAACTAAATCAGGAGCAAACACCAATTTCTTAGCCACCCCCTTCCTTCCTCCAAACTGCCTTTGGAAAACTCTCTAACCTGGGATCCTTCTATGAGACTGATTTGAGTAATAACTCTGTCTCCCATGTGGTGTGGCCATGTGACATGGCTGGCCTCACATCAATTAAACTCTTTACTGCAATACTGTGGTCTTTATCTGTGCAGCAGGCAGGATGAACCCATTCAGTGGTTACGGATTTTACACAGGGACAGAAACATTAAAGTGGCTTTAAAGATGCAGATTGAAATAACAGTTCCAACACATACTAGCTGTATAATCATGGGGAGATAAATTAACATCTCCCAGTCTCAGTTTCTTCATCTGTAGCATGATATTAGGAAGCCCAATGTATTACATTGAGGTAATACAGGTGACACACTTAGTATATAGCCTAGTACAAAGTAATCACTTAATACTGTTATTTTTCATTCATTTAATTAATTAATTAATTAATTAATTAATTTATTTTTGAGACAGAGTCTTGCTTTGTTGCCCAGGCTGGAGTGCAGTGGCATGATCTCTGCCAACTGCAACCTCCTCCTCCTGGGTTCAAGCAATTCTTGGGCCTCAGCCTCCCAAGTAGCTGGAATTTCAGGCATCTGCCTCCATGCCCAGCTAATTTTTGTATTTATAGTAGAGACAGGTTTTTGCCATATTGGCCAGGCTGGTCTCAAACAGCTGACCTCAAGTGATCCACCTACCTCAGCCTCCCAAAGTGTTAGGATTACAGGTGTGAGCTACCACGCCCAGCCCTATTATTTTTCTTTTAGATTAGGGGCTTGGTACATCTAATTTGTCTAAAATTTGCCAACATAAAACTTTGGACACTCTTGACAAAGCTGTGTTACCATTTTTATGCCACATTTGTGTTTTATTTATTTTTATTTTTATTTTTAAAGACGGGGTTTCACCATGTTGGTCAGTCTGGTCTTGAACTTCTGACCTCAGGTGATCCACCCGCCTTGGCCTCCAAAGTGCTTGGATTACAGGCATGAGCCACCACACCCGGTCGGCATTTGTGTTTTATTAGAGAAAGTTCTTTCTTGGTGGAAAAATACCAATACATTCAATTCTCTAGAACCTGGCTGAAGTGTAGTGACATGGAATAGCCATACCTCTCCTAAGGTATCCTCTGATACCACTTATCCTGGGGTGTACATTTAGGTCAAGAGAAAGAAGAGGAACACCATCTAATTTTCTATGGGAATCAAAATGTTCTTTGAATTACACTCAAGTCTTTTCTAAAAGTCTCAACCGACATTATGCAAATATTACTTTCCAGCATGCATTCAATTTTATTAGAACCTAATATAAGGAAATATCTTTGTTCTATACAATTATTTTTTAAAAACAGGCGTTTTCCACACCGAAATGAACACAGAGGAAGAATTAAATTTGAACCTAATTTCATTTCAAGTAAATTATAGACACTTACTTGCATCTTTTCTGTTCAATTTATAGCACACATTAGACATTTAAGAAATTAGAATTGTTATACCCCTGTTACTGGAAAGGAGTCCTGACCCAGACTCCAAGAGAGAGTTACTGGATCTTGTGCAAGAAAGAACTCAAGGCAGTCCATAAAGCAAGTGAAAGCAAGTTTATTAAGTGAAAGCAAGTTTATTAAGAAGGAAAAGGAATAAAGCAGCCCCGAGGGCTGCGGATTGCCCATTTTCATGGTTATTTCTTGATTGTATTCTAAACAAGGGGTGGACTAGTCATACTTCCCCTTTTTGGACCATGTAGGGTAACTTCCCAATGTTGACCATGGCATTCATAAACTGTCATGGTGCTGTTGGGAGTATGGCAGTGAAGACCACCAGAGGGCACTGTCATCACCTTCTTGGTTTTGGTGGGTTTTAGCCAGCTTCTTTATGCAAACTGTTTTATCAGCAAGGTCTTTATGACCTGTATCTTTTTTCTTTTTTCTTTTTTGAGATGGAGTTTTGCTCTTGTTGTCCAGGCTGGAGTGAAATGGTGCGATCTTGGCTCACTGCAACCTCCGCCTCCTGGGTTCAAGTGATTCTCCTGCCCCAACCTCCCGAGTAGCTAGGATTACAGGCATGCCCCACCATGCCCGGCTAATTTTGTATTTTTAGTAGAGACAGGGTTTCTCCATGTTGGTCAGGCTGGTCTTGAACTCCCGACCTCAGGTGATCCACCAGCTTTGGCCTCCCAAAGTGCTGGGATTAGAGAGATGAGCCACGGCACCCAGCATGACCTATATCTTATGCTGACCTCCTATTTCATTCTATGAATAAGAGTACTTTAATGAGTGCAGCCTAGTAGGTCTCAGCCTTAATTTACCATGCCCCTATTCAAGATGGAGTTTGTTCTGGTTCAAACACCTCTGACCCCTGCACTTCTAAATTTAAAAAAAAAAAAAAAAAAAAAAAAAAGCACTGAAGTGACTTTTTTTTAGAACCATGGAGGTTTTTTTTTCTGAAATGTAACATTTTCTATATGAAGAACTGACATTTTAATTCTGTGCCCTACTCACTCATCATGCTGCTCGAATCATCATTCCAATTCCTCAACTCAGTGGTTTGTTGTTGTTGTGGGATTTTTTTTCTATTTACGGTAGATGAAAACTAACATTAATGTTATAAAAATAACATTAAGATGCACATTCAAAGCCCATAAGAAAAACTTTCTGGGTTGAGGACATTTCTGTCTGGGTTTTCAGACAACAAAAGTCCATTGTCTTTTGAAATATCTTTTGTTTGACATTGGATTGTCCCCTTTTGCCTGCTTGATCAGAACGGGTGAATTTAATTTCCTCTTTTCTTTGTTCTATTATCAACTGCAGGCACCTCTTTAAGAGGACCCAGTAGGAGAGAACTGCCCTTGAAATGCTAAAATGGGGAAAACAGCTTGAGAATGTTATGAGGCAAGACAGACTGACGTGAAAGATATTTTCATCTCCACGCACTTGGTGCCAACTCAAGGCCAAGTTAGGAAAACAGTCCGCGATGTACTGTAAAGTAATACTGAATGGAACAGGTGAGTTAAGAATGGAGTAAGAATGGAAAAGTGAGTCAGACATAAAGTCACAACACCCTGAGTTTGTCCTCAAGATAATTACCGGTGGCATTAATTGACAAATTTCTGTTGCTATTTAATTGTAAACTAATTAATGCTACAAATATTTGCATTTTGTGGCAAGAACATTACAGTGTTCTCAGTATAAAACTAGATGGGAAAGTGGAATTTAGTTTTAAACTCCAACATATCTCTTAAATCACTTATTTCTATTTTAAGCAGGAGAGAAAATTATTGTGCATGAAACCTATAATAATTTAGGGTGTTTATCAGGAAAAGGAGAGTGTTCTGCAAGTAAGGGCTTTATTTAAATTTACTAAGGGAAGAGTGTATTCACACTTCTATGGCAACTTTTCGATATGACTACTTTCTAACAAATATGAAATCTTTCTGTTCCAAATAGGTGAGTGGTTTAAATCAGAGAGCCTGTATCATGGTCTTTGATTGTTGATCCTGTTTTTACGTAGCCTTGAAACCATCTCAGGTTCTTAATTCTTAGCTTTTCCTTTCCATAACTATAAAAATGGAAATGATAAAATGCTGAAAGTTTTAAATGTTTGTATGTGTTTGTTTGCTTTGTTTTGGTATTCCCAAGTAGACATTTTTATTTCTGTGAAATATTACTACACTGGGAACCTGAAAATACGTGGGCAGATTCAGGGGGCAATGCCATAAAAATGAAGACAATTTTGATGAAACAAAACGTTAAAAGTATGAATTTTAAATACTTTAAAGACATATATTTTAGAATGAAGTTAAAAAAAATTTTTTTGAATGTTGTTGAGGATACAGGGCAATAGAGCTTCTTATATACTGCCAGAGTGGTGTGTGTTGGTAACCTCCTTCTCAAAAGTAATTTATCAATATGTGTCAAGAACTTTAAAAATGTTTTTAAGCCAGGCACGGTGGCTCACACCTGAATTCTAGCACTTCAGGAGGCTGAGGTAGCTGGATCACTTGAGACGAGGAGTTTGAGAACAACCTAGCTAACATGATGAAACTCCATCTCTAATGAAAATACAAAAACTACCCTATCGTTGTGGTACATGCCTGTTATCCCAGCTACTCTGGAGACTGAGGCACCAGAATCGCTTGAACCCTGGAGGCAGAAGTTGCAGTGAGCCGAGATCCTGTTACTGTACTCCAGCCTGAATAACAGGGGAGACTCTTTCCAAAAAAAAAAAAGGCATTTTTATTAGTTTGCATAGGCTGCCATAATAAAATTAAAATACCATAGATTTTGTGGCTTAAACAACAGAAATTTATTTCCCACAATTCTGGAGGCTGGAGTCCAAGACAGGGTGCCAGCTGATTTGATTTCTGGTGAGGGCTCTCTCTGGTTTATAGAGGGCTGCCTTCTTGCTATGTCCTCACAGAGCAGGGCTGCAGGGTGAGAGGGAAATATCTTTCTTTTCTTAGAAGACTTGTAAGACTATAGTAGTCCTTTCTATTGGTTAGGGTCCTACCCTTGTGACTTTATTTCCTAATGACCCTCTCTCCAGATATAGTGACATTGGAGATTAGGCCTAACTAACATATGAATTTGGGTGGGAAACATAACTCAGTAATATTCATACCCTTAGATCAAGTAATTCAACCTCTAGCAGTCTATCCTGTGCACATATTATAAGGTAGGTGTGGGGAGGGAGGACAGGGAACTGAAATGTAGCCCTGGATGGGAGCTTATTTAAATTCATCACATTCTTTATTTACAATTTAAAATAGAAAAACAACACAATGTTCAAAAGATATTTTGTTTGACCACAGCACACAAATGTGTGTTTGTACCCTAACACACTAAAAAAATAGTTGAGTGTGTTGTGGTACAACATAGACAGAAAATTAGACAGCCAAAACTTTTAATTTTTTTAATCACAAGAAAATAATTAGGTTCTATTTTAAAATGTAGAATAATGGCCAGGTGCAGTGGCTCATGCCTGTAATCTCAGCACTTTGGGAGGCCGAGACAGACGATCACCTGAGGTTGGGAGTTCGAGACCATCCTGGCCAACATGGTGAAACCCCGTCTCTACTAAAAATACAAAAATTAGCCAGGCATGGTGGCACACGTCTGTAATCCCAGCTACTCAAGAGGCTAAGCCACAAGAATGGCTTGAACCCAGGAGGCGGAGGTTGCAGTGAGCTGAGATCGAGTCACTGAACTCTAGCCTGGGCGACAAAAGTGAGACTCTGTCTAAAAAAGAAAAGAAAAGAAAGAAAATTGTAGGATAAAAAGTTATCATGGGCCAGGCACAGTGGCTCATGCCTGTAATCCCAGCACTTTGGGAGACTGAGGCAGGTGGATCACCTGTGATCGGGAGTTTGAGACCAGCCTGACCAACATGGAGAAACCTCATCTCTACTAAAAATACAAAAATTAGCCAGGCATGGTGGCGCATGCCTGTAATCCCAGCTACTTAGGAAGCTGAGGCAGGAGAATCACTTGAACCTGGGAGGCAGAGGTTGCAGTTAGCCGAGATAGCACCGTTGCAATCCAGCCTGGGCAACAAGAGTGAAACTCTATCTCAAAAAAAAAAAAAAAAAAAAAGTTATTTATGCACTGTGATATCCGCAATGTAAAATGTAAAATATATCTATAGATGCACAGAGAAAAGCCTTAGGAAATATATAACAAAATATTAACGTGATTATGTCTGGGTAGCAGGATTATACATTTTTTTAACTTTTTTGCAATAAGCATATAGGGTATTGATAACATAAAAATATTTTTTCAAGGTGAACAAATATGTGAATGTGGGATAAAGTCAAGATAGGAGAGCTAAATGTGTATGATTATCTAGGAAAGCCACCAAGTATCTTAATGATAAGATGAAATAAAGAATTTTATAATAAAATTGCAGGTAAATGTATTTAGGCTTTATTTGTTTGTTTGTTTATAGTAGCAGGAATACAAAGACTTGAATAAAAAGCCAGAAGTTGCCAGATTTTTTTTTTTTTTTTTTTTTTGGCCTTCTAACTTAGAAAATACAAGGCTGGGCACAGTGGCTCACACCTGTAATCTCAGCACTTTGGGAGGCTGAGGCGGGTGGATCACAAGGTCAGGAGTTCAAGACCAGCCCAGCCAATATGGTGAAACTCTGTTTTAAAGAAGAAAATACATTTGAGGCTGGGCGCAGTGGCTCACACCTGTAATCTCAGCACTTTGGGAGGCCAAGGCAGGTGGATCACTTGCAGTCAGAAGTTCAACACCAGCCTGGCCAACACGATGAAACCCTGTCTCTACTAAAAATACGAAATTTAGCCAGGTGTGGTGATGCATGCCTGTAGTCCCAGCTACTCAGGAGGCTGAGGCACGAGAATCACTTGAACCCAGGAGGCAGAAGCTGCAGCAAGGTGAGATCACAACACTGCACTCTAGTCTGGGTGACAGAGTGAGACTCTATCTTAAAAAAAAAAAAAAAAAAGAAAATACATTTGATTGGATAAACATGGAAATAAACAAATACATTTTTACAAACTAGATACCTGTTAACTTTTTGCTCAAAATTAATGACAAGCCAATAAAATTCTCCATTGTAAAACAAACAAAAAGCAAACATAAAAGGGCTAACCAAACTCATTTTTTAAAAATACGTGCAACTTTAGATGATAATGCATAAGATCCAAGCCAGTTTAATTCAAATTGCATAACAGTGTCAATAAATACGATGTTTTATGTATATAAAATAAAATACATATTAATTGCCATTAGATGTCATTACTAGCTTACACCATTATATATTAAGTTCATATAACAAATGTAAAACTTTTAGAGAAATCCTTTCTTTGACTTTCATCTTGGTTCTGTAAATAACAAGACTGCTATATAATTGTTTTGAATAAGGCCGGGCGTGGTGGCTCAAGCCTGTAATCCCAGCACTTTGGGAGGCCGAGGCGGGTGGATCACGAGGTCAAGAGATCGAGACCATCCTGGTCAACATGGTGAAACCCCGTCTCTACTAAAAATACAAAAAATTAGCTGGGCATGGTGGCTCGTGCCTGTAATCCCAGCTACTCAGGAGGCTGAGGCAGGAGAATTGCCTGAACCCAGGAGATGGAGGTTGCAGTGAGCCGAGATCGCGCCATTGCACTCCAGCCTGGGTAACAAGAGCGAAACTCCGTCTCAAAAAAAAAAAAAAAAAAAAAAAAAATAATTGTTTTGAATAAATATATGCCCATACTTCATGGTAAATACACAACTTTCCCTGCTGACTTTTTTTCTAAAATTTTTGGCATAGTAAGTTATTATTTTATATCATGGTACAATAAGATAATTTCTAAATATGATCTGAGATTAATTTTCCTACCTTTGCATAGAAATTACATTGTATACTTGACCATGCCATTCTCCACTGTGGTAAGTGAACTATGCTGTAAAACTAAAAGAATATAGTTTAGTGAAAACCAGGCAGGCTTCCTTTTTTTTTTTTTTTTTTAACACTCATTGCTGACTGTACAAAAGCGTGTCCTAAGCCCAGAGCACAGACTACTTAATGGTTCATTTAGGAATAAGAACTCAGCAGCCACACTGGAGCAATATTTTGATGTAGCCTAGAAAAGCACTGCCCCTTGTAGGTAGTTATAGGAGGGTTTGTTAGGATGTGTTGGAGCCAAATATGATGAACTCCCCAAACTGATAGCTAGCTGTGGGTTTTGCGGAGTGTGTTGGGTTGGAAGAGACCTGGCCACATTTGCTTGTTAGCATCTACAGTGAAATGAGTGCCACTAAGGCCCACATTCAACCCATGGTTGAATGGGTGAAGTGCTTTTGGGTGAACCATCTTTGTGTTCTCCAGGATGCTGGTGATGGCCCCTGGCTTGATAGAAAATTCATGATCCCCCGATAATTCAGAAGGTTTAAGCCATGACCAGGCGAGGTGGCTCATGCCCGTAATCCCAAAACTTTGGGAGGTTGAGGCGGGTGGATCACCTGAGGTTGGCAGTTTGAGACCAGCCTGACCAACATGGAGAAACCCCATGCTACTGAAAATACAAAATTAGCTGAGTGTGGTGACACATGCCTGTAATCCCAGCTATTTGGGAGGCTGAGGCAGGAGAATCTTGAACCTGGGAGACGGAGGTTGCAGTGAGTTGAGATCCTGCCATTGCACTCTAGCCTGAGCAACAAGAGCAAAACTCTGTTTCAAAAAACAAAAACAAAAAATAAACATCTAAGCTACATAAAACTACCAACCACATTGCTTGCAGGTATCATAAATAACCAGGCAGACCATCCTACCTGTGCCTAGGTGGTCTGCAAAAAATGTAGCCTTCACAGCAGTGTTCACAGAGCCAGCCCACATTCATAGATTCATAGAAGTCTAAGTCCTGGCTAATGTGACTGCTCTATTTATGAGTGAAGTACCTCTGTTTAGAATAGAATAGCTTCAAATTGTGGTATACCATTCCTTCTGTACTGTCCATACTGTTAATAAATAAGGGAACTTAAGGTTTGCCAGAAGTGTCTTGATTCAATTCAATTCAGTTTATTCATTTATTTAATGAATATTTATTAAGTGCTTACTATGTGCAAAGCACTGTACTAGGTGCTAAAGACTGAACAAAACACACATACACAAATAACACACACACAGAGTTTCAGTGGAGGAGGAAAAAAATAAACAAGTTAAAAAGAAAAGCATATGAAGTGTTACCCCATGTGAAGGAGAAAAAGAATTAAGTTGGGAAGAGAGATGCTGTGGTTTCAGTGACCCCCAAATTCTTGTGTTGAAACTTAATCCCCATTGTGGTGGTGGTGAGAAGTAGGGCCTTTTGGGAAGTGGTTAACTCATGAATGGATTAGCACCTTGGAAAAGGGCTGGAGGGAACTAGCAGAGACCCTTTTGCTCTTCCTCTCTTCACCAGGTGAGGGCACCGCAGTCATCTCCTGTTGGCCTTTCCCCTCTGTCACATGAGGATGTTGTTGCAAAAAGATGCCTTTGTTGGCACAGGCCCTCAGAGAAGCTGCCAGTGCTTTGATCTTGGACTTGCTCGCCTCCAGAACTGTAAGAAAAAAAAAACTCTATTATGTGTAAATTATTCAGTCTGTTATTTTCCTCTTGCAGTACAAACCTGGCAGGCCATCCTACCTGTTCCTAGGTGATCTGCAAAAAATGTGGCCTTCACAGCAGTGTTCTCAGAGCCAGCCCACACTCATGGATTCATAAAAGTATAAGTCCTGGCAATTGAGGCAAGAGCTATGGCACTGGGAGAGTGGGAATCTAAATTTTAGATGAGATAGCTAACGATACCTCAATTAAGATGTGACATTAGAGGCAAAGATTTCATGGATAAGACTTCAGAAGCATAGGTAAAAAAAACAAAAAGAGACAAATGGGAGTCTACTAAATTAAAAAGTTTCTGTAAAGCAAATAAAACAATCAACATAGTGAAAAGATAACCTGTTAAATGGGAAAAAAAAATTTGCAATCTATTCATCCTACAAGGGACTACTATCCAGACTATACAAGGAACTGAAACAACTCAACAGTAAAAAAAGCAAATGATCCCATTAAAAATTGAGCAAAGGATGTCAATAGACATTTCTCAAAAGAAGACATACTAAAGATCAACAGGCAGATTAAAAAAAAAACCCGCAACATTGCTCATCATCAGGGAAATGCAGATCAAGCCCACAATGACATATCGTCTTACCCCAGTTAGAATGGCTATTATTGAAAAGACAAAAAATAAGGTATTGGTGAGGATGCAGAGAAGAGCAAACTCTTGTACACTGTTAGTGAAAATGTAAATGTACAGCCACTGTGGAAAACAGTACGGAGATTTCTCAAAAAAGTAAAAAACTGATCTACCATAGGACCTGGCAATCCCTCTACTGGACATTTATCCTAAGGAAAAGAAATCAGTGTATCAGAGGGATACCTGCATTCATGTTTATTTCCGCACTAGTCACAAAAGCAAAGATATGGAATCAACTAAGTGATCATCATCGGGTGAATGGTTAAATAAAATGTGATCTATATACACAATGTAATACTTTAAACCATAAAAAAAAAAAAAATGCCATTTGCCTCCAATATGGATGGAACTGGAGGTCATTATGTTCAGTGAAATAAGTCAGACACAGAAAGACAAATTTCTTAAGTTTTCACCCATATATGGAAGCTAAAAAAGTTGATCTCATAGATGTAGAGAATAGAATGATAGATACCAGAGGCTAGGAAGGGCATATGAGGGAAGGGAGGGGACGAAGACAGGTTGGTCAATGGATTCAGTTAGATAGAAGGTGTAAGTTCTAATGTTAGAAAGCAGAGTAGGATGATAATATTTTTTTTTTTTGAGACGGAGTTTCGCTCTTGTTACCCAGGCTGGAGTGCAATGGCGCGATCTTGGCTCACCGCAACCTCCGCCTCCCGGGCTCAGGCAATTCTCCTGCCTCAGCCTCCTGAGTAGCTGGGATTACAGGCACGCGCCACCATGCCCAGCTAATTTTTTGTATTTTTAGTAGAGACGGGGTTTCACTATGTTGACCAGGATGGTCTCGATCTCTTGACCTCGTGATCCACCCGCCTCGGCCTCCCAAAGTGCTGGGATTACAGGCGTGAGCCACCGCGCCCGGCCCGGATGATAATATTAATAGTTAGCAACAACTTATTGTATATTTCAAAGTAGGTAGAAGAGAGGCTGGGCGCAGTGGCTCATTTCTGTAACATGGTGGCAGGTGCCTGGCGGGTGCCAGCTACTTAGGAGGCTGAAGCAGGAGAAGTGCTTGAACCCAGGAGATCGAGGTTGCAGTGAGCTGAGATTGCTGCCACTGCACTCTAGCCTGGATGACAGAGCATGACTCCATCTCCAAAATAAATAAATAAATAAAAATATGTAGCTACAGGAGAAAATTTGAAATGTTTCCAACACATAGAAATGATAAATATTCAAGGTGATGGCTACCCACAAATACCCTGACTTGGTCATTACACATTCACTGCTACAAATATCACATGTACCCCAAAAATATGTAAAATATTACATATAAATTAAAAAATGTGACTTTGGAGTTGAAATTTGAAGAAGGGGAGGAAGCCAACTGTGTGAATTTCAAGCCAGCCTGGCAGGGGGAATAGTAAGTGCAAAGGCCCTGAGGAGGGTGCATGTCCATTTTGTTCTAGGAACAAGCGGGCAGCACAGAGGAAGTAGGAAAGAGTGACTGATGAAAAGAATGAGAATGAGGTCAGAGAGGTAATGAAGTGAGGGCAAGATAGGGCTTTGCACAGATGTAATTCCACATCACCTCTTCTGATGGCTACTTATCTCTTGCTTCTTTCCCACTGCCACGTGGAACTCTTGCATGAACCCCTTATCCCTGTGCATGCCAAGAGTCCTTATGGGAGATGGAAAGCCAGTGGATAAATACATCGTTCCTCTACCCTTGGCAGGACTATTCTGAGGGAATATAGAGATAGCTTGTTGAGATTCCTCAGTGGGATCCAACTCCAATTTTGCCCATTGTGGCAGTCAGCTCAATAACACACACTTGGATTTCCTTTTCTTCCATCCTTGTTTCACTTTTCAAACACTCTTGATTTGGGAAATCTTTTTTTCTTTATCCACCTGCCTCAACCTCCCCTGGGAATCATTTTTAACCGTAAACTACCTGCATACAGCCCCTATCTTCAGGCTCTACTTTGAGTGGGGAGGAAACCAGGGATAAGACAACTTGCAGATCATAGTAAGAACTTTGAACTTTGGTATTTTTTTTTTTTTTTTTTTTTTTTTTTTAGGCAGGGCCTCACTCTGTCGCCCAGGCCGGAGTGCAATGGTGCGATCTCAGCTCACTGCAACCTTCACCTCTCAGGTTTAAGCGATTATTCTGCCTCAGTCTCTCATGTAGCTGGGATTATAGGAATATGTCACCACGCCCAGCTAATTTTTGTATTTTTAGTAGAGACAGCATTTCACCATGTTGGCCAGGCTGGTCTTGAACTCCTGGTCTCAAGTGATTCGCCTGCCTTGGCCTCCCAAAGTGCTGGGATTACAGGCGTGAGCCACCGCGCCCAGCTGGAACTTTTTGGCTTTTGCTCAAAGTGAGATGGGAGCCACTGGAGAATATTTGAGAATATTTGAGACGTAAGGTGATCAGATTTCTACTTGAAAAGGATCACTCGCTCTCACCTGCAAGGTTGAGAACAGACTGCCTTAGAAATGGCACAGTCCGGGAGACAAGTTAAGCTACTGGAATAACCCAAGTAAAAGAAGATGATGTCCTGGGCTAAGATGGTGGCTGTGGAGGTGGTGATCAAAGTTAACTTCTGAATAAACATTGAAAGTGGAGCCTATGGATTTGCTCATGAATTGGATGTGGGTTAGTACTATAGACAAAATGTTTGTGTTCCCTAGTCTCAAATTCATATGCTACAACCCTAACCCCCCAGTGCAATAGTATAAGGAGGCAGGGCCTTTGAAAGGCAATTACATCATGATAGTGGAGTCTCCATGAATGGGATTAGTACTTTATTAAAGAGAACTCTGAAAATGGTCAGAGTTCTTCCCTTTTGCCATGTGAGGACACAAGGAGAAGATGGTTGTTTATGAGCCAGAAAGTGGCCCTCACTAGACACAGAATATGCCAGCACCTTGATCTCAGACTTCCCAGCCTTCAGAACTGTGAGAAATATTAATAAATGTCTATTGTTGAAGCCATGCAGTCTATGGTATGTTGTTATAGCAGCCTGAGCAGACTAAGACACTCTATATTCTCAAGGTCCACTTTAGAATTTTATTTTATAAAATGAGATGAAATGAGACAAAGTCTTACTCTGTTGCCCAGGTTGGAGTACAGTGGCATGATCTCACCTCACTGTAGCCTCTGCCTCTCAGATTCAAGCTCCCATCTCAGCCTCCCAAGTAGTTGGGACTACAGACATACCCCACCACACCTGACTAATTTTTCATTTATTTTTTATGAAGACAAGGTCTCACCATGTTGCCCAGGCTAGTCTTAAACTTCTGAGCTCAAACAATCTGCCCGCCTCGGGTCTACTCCCCTGCCCCAACAAAGTGCTGGGATTACAGGTGTGAGCCACCACGGCTGACCCACTTTGCAATTTTAATAGTTTTTCTTTTCCTACAAACCCAAAGATTTCAATATAAAATTCAAATTGTGGTGTCTAAAATTCAATTTCATACTAGAAAGATTGATCAAAATCACAAGTACAGTGAGAAGCCTCCACAGCAGTCCTTCCTACATGTTTGTTTTCTCCAAATGTAAGATGTACCTGGAAGGAAAATCTCCCTATGTTGGAAAAGGCCGTTGCCAACAGAAATGATTTTTAAGCCAAGAATGTATTAGCACAAAAGCTGGCAATCTCTATTCCAAAAGGTGGTTGCAACACTCCTTTTCTTTGTACAACAGATGTGTACTGGCCTTTAGGTCATAGAATAGTTAAACAACCTTTCTCCAAAACTATTGCTGATGGATCAGTGACTAATCAAAGAAGAAATGCTTCCTCCAAGTTAGAGTGACTGGTTTCACTCTAACTTGAGGGTTATAACTAAAGGGACATAGATCGGATAAGTCCACAGAACAGAGCTCTATGACTCAGGAGATTTCGCATATTTTCCACAACAAAAGGTTATGGTATCTTTTTTTTTTTTTTTTTTAGACGGCGTCTCACTCTGTCGCCCAGGCTAGAGTGCAGTGGCAAGATCTCAGCTCACTGCAACCTCTACCTCCCTGGTTCAAGTGATTCTCCTGCCTCAGCCTCCTGAGCGGCTTGGACTACAGGCACATGCCACAATGCCCAGCTAATTTTTGTATTTTTAGCAGAGACAAGGTTTCACCATGTTGACCAGGATAGTCTCAATCTCTTGACTTCATGATCCTCCCGCCTCAGCTTCCCAAAGTGCTGGAATTACAGGTGTGAGCCACTGCGCCCAGCTTATGGTATCTATTTATCGTTATATTGATAGAGCTAATCTGAACAAGCAGATCCATGAGTCTCCAATACTTGCACACTTGTTAAAGTGTCTGAATTTTTTTTTTTTTAAACGGGGTTTCACCATGTTGGTCAGGCTGGTCTTGAACTCCCGACCTCAGGTGATCCGCCTGCCTTGGCCTCCAAAGTGCTTGGATTACAGGCGTGAGCCACCACACCCAGACTAAGTGTTTGAATGTTAAATGAAGTTGCATTGGTTGCCTATATTTGTGTTTCAGCAGCCTAGGTACCTGAGAAAAATGGCTCTTAACTCTAATAAAAATTTTTTACACACAAATCAAATATGAACGTGACTTAATTTTTTTAAACTATTTTTATTGAGACAGAGTCTTGCTCTGTCACCCAGACTGGAGTGCAGTGGCATGATTTTGGCTCACTGCAACCTCTGCCTCCCAGTCTCAAGTGATTCTCATGCCTCAGCCTCCCAGGTAGCTAGGATTACAGGCATGCACCACCACACCTGGCTAAATGACTTATTTTCAACTTAAATATTGTAGACCTCAGTTTAGCTATCTGTTGGATTAAATGTCAGGCACATCCTTAATTTACTAAATCAGCATTCACATCTGTAATTGAAATAATCTCTTTTATAATATTATCTATAAGGCAAGGGTATACTTTGACTTACATAATTAAAAAGAAAATGTTCGTGAATGAGTATATTTTCTCAGAAAAAGCTTCCTTGCTTATACTGCAGTTGAATCAAAGAAACATTGTAAAACGTAACAGAGAACATATTTGTAATTTTAAAATGATTACAATTGTACAAATGTAAAAATGATTATTATGTAATTAAGCAATATAAGTTCATTACATTTGCCCTGATGGAAAAAAAAAAGATTTTCTTTTTCTTTTGAGACAGCGTCTCACTCTGTCACCCAGGCTGGAGTGCAGTGGTGTGGATCTTGGTTTACTGCAACTTCTACCTCCTGGGTTCAAGCCATTCTCCTGCCTCAGCCTTTTTAGTAGCTGGGATTACAGGCAAACTACTACCACGCCTATCTGCCTATTCCATTGAACAAAGAAATCTGAGCTCTCTAGTGTTAAAGATATGGTTTGGATAAATAGGACGGCTTCCTGATTACAAGCTTATTACACACTTTAACAGGTTTTCTAGGAACAAGACTGGGCTTCATTGAAATAGATTACGTAGGGCACGGTGGCTCAAGCCTGTAATCCCAGCACTTTGGGAGGCTGAGGCGGGTGGATCACGAGGTCAAGAGATCGAGACCATCCTGGTCAACATGGTGAAACCCCGTCTCTACTAAAAATACAAAAAATTAGGTGGGCATGGTGGCGCGTGCCTGTAATCCCAGCTTCTCAGGCCAGCTCCTCAGGAGGCTGAGGCAGGAGAATTTCCTGAACCCAGGAGGCGGAGGTTGCGGTGAGCCAAGATCGCGCCACTGCACTCCAGCCTGGGTAACAAGAGCGAAACTCCGTCTCAAAAACAAACAAACAAACAAACAAACAAACAAAAAAATTAGCTGGGCATGGTGGCGCGTGCCTGTAATCCCAGCTCCTCAGGAGGCTGAGGCAGGAGAATTGCCTGAACCCAGGAGGCGGAAGTTGGGCTGAGCCGAGATGGCGCCATTGCACTCCAGCCTGGGTAAGGAGCGAAACTCCATCTCAAAAAAAAAAAAAAAAGAAAAGAAAAGAAAAGAAATACATTGGTTTGGTCCAGAAAGGTGGAACAACTAAAAGCTGATGAGGAGCTTTCAGGTGATAGGTGAATTTAAACGTTCTGGTTGACAACTGCTTGAGTTTGTCTGAAGATCTGAGACAGACAGAAAGGGAATGTTCTAGTTAAGATAAAGATTGTGGAGACAAAAGTTCTTTTGAAGTTTTATAGTGGCTGCCCTTAGAGACAATGGATGACAAATGTTTCCTATTCAAGTCTTAGTTATCTCTTCAGGATTGGGGGGGTCTGGAAGGAAAAGATCTAGCTATGTGAATAGAGATTCTTTACAGATACAAATTTTCTCCCACAAAGAACAGCTTTGCAGGGTCAATTCAAAATATGGCAAAGAAACATGTTTTGGGGCAAAATATTTTGATTTTTTAAATTTGTCTTGTAAAGTTATGCCAGAGTCAGGTTGGAAAGTAAATCATGATATATAGGGTTAAATGAAATCCATCGGATGAGAATTTATAATTTTTAGAGCATGACTCCCCAGATTCCTTAGATAGGAATTTGAGCAAGAGAAAACAATCTATTATCTTGCCCAAAAAATCTTTTGAGTTTAGGCCTCAAAACAAAGAAAGAAATGCAACCAAAATTTATTAAACACTATGTGCCAGGTACTATCCAGCCAGCGTATTCTATGTCCTTGTGAAGCTCACCTTGGAAGGGAGTGAGGAGCAGAGCAGGAGTGGGGGACAGGGAATGAAATGAAGTAAATGACATGTTGTGTTAGAAAGTGGTAGGTGCTATGGAGAAAAATTAAAACATCAAGCAGGGAAAGGGCTGAGGGCTGCAGTTTTAAATAGCTTGGCCAGAGGTCACTTTGAGGTGATGTTTGAGCAAAGACTTAAGGGAGGGGAAGGAGCAAGCTCTGAGCATATGCAGTGGGATGGGGGGATGGGAGAATGTTTCAGGTAGAAAACCCTGAGGCAAGTCAACGCCCCTGCTTGAAGAATAAGTAGATCAACTGGCCTCAGCAGAATGAACAAGGTCAAGAGAGGTGGACAAGGGCAGAGAAGTAACAGGGTGAGGATGAAGGCAGATCCTTATGGGCCCAGTGAGCCTGTCAACAGTCTTTGATTTTCACTCTCCCTGTCTTTCTTTTTTTTTTTTAGAGACAGGGTTTCACCATCTTGGCCAGGCTGGTCTTGAACTCCTGACCTCAGCTGATCCACCTGCCTCAGCCTCCCAAATGTTGAGATTACAGGCCTGAGCCACCACGCCTGGCCCTTTTTCCTTTCTTTTTTATTTTCACTCTCAATGAAAGAGGGAGCTACTAGAGAATTTGAAACAATGGGACGTTATCACCTGCCTTAAACTTACAAAGGATTAACTGGCAAAAAAAGGCATCAGCAACTATTACTCAGAAGTGAAAGGGGTCAACAGAGAAAGAGATGGAAAAGTCTTTAGAGAGAAACAGAGAAGTACTTGGCTCTAAACCTTGCTCCTCTGCCTCCCTCACCCCAACCTCTTACCACCAAAAGGCATATTGGAAAGAATACTTCCCCAGACCTGGAGACAGTCAAATTGAGTTGGTTCATTTGCTTTTTTTTTCCTTTGAACTGAAGACTAGTAAAAACTATTGTTGAAGGGTCAGGGACAAGACAGAGGAATGAACAAGGAGGCTCAGCCTCCAATGGATACAAAACCCAGGGCCACACAAATCCAGTGGAACGACACAAAAGGTGAATAAACAGATGACACGCACTGTGGAAAAAGACTCACGAAGTCACCTGTACTATATCAGGACAAACACGAGGTCAGGTAGAGTCACAAAATCTTAGCAAAAGCAATAGCGTGGTAAGGACATAAGTATCCTATGGGGGAATAGGAAATGTAGCATAGAAGAGGCAAACAGTCACCTTAAAGATCAAAAATGACTTAAAAAGACATAATATTCATCCAAATAAAAACATTACAAGGTTCAAAACAACATAATAACACAACTAAATTTTAAAAATCCAAAATAACAATTAACAGAATAGATACTATTGAGAACTGAATTACTGACTTAGAGCAAAGGCTTTAGATAATCAATGTGAATGAATATAAATAATATAGAGAACAAAGGAATAAAGGAAGCTAAGAAGATCCAGGACACATGACTGGACACTGTGGCTCACACTTGTAATCCCAACACTTTGGAAGGCCAAGGCCAGAGGATTGCTTGAGGCCCGAAGTTTAAGAACAGCCGGGGCAACATAGTGAGACCCCATCACTTAAAAAAAAAATTTTAAAAAGATACAGGACACACACTAAAATAATCCAATAAAAATAATTTCTTTCCCTGAAATAGAGACCCGATCAGATGGTACAGAAGATGTATTTAAAAATAGACTTCGAGAGAATATCCTATACATCTAGAAAAAACATCTCTCAATTTACAACACACTTTTTTCCTAGGAAAGTCTGATAAAGAATGCTCAAATTCAGTAGGATTACTGAATCTCAATGATAGAAGAATGTCCTTCAAGAGGACAGAAAAAAAGTTGGTGTTAGACTTCTCTATAACAGTCTTTGGAGTCCAAAGATGATAAAGCAAAGTCCACAAACATGCTACTCAACACGGGGTCTGCAGATGGGTACCATGAACATTACCTGGAAGCTTGTTAAAAATGCAGAATCTTGGCTGGGTACAGTGGCTCACACCTGTAATCCCAGAACTTTGGGAGGCCCAGGCAGCTGGATCATGAGGTCAGGAGTTTGAGTCCAGCCTGGCCAATATGGTGAAACCCCGTCTCTACTAAATATACAAAAATTAGCCAGGCTTGGTGGTGGGCCCCTGTAGTTCCAGCTAGTAGGGAGGCTGAGGCAGGAGAAATACTTGAACCCAAGAGACAGAGGTTGCAGTGAGCCAAGATCATGCTGCTGCACTCTAGCCTGGGCGACAGAGCCAGACTCCTCATCTCAAAAAGAAAAAAGAAAAAAAAAGCAGAATCTCAGCCCCTATGCCAGACCTACTGAATATACATTTTCAACAAGTTCCCCAGAAAATGCCCTTTGCATATTGGTTTGAGAATTATTAACCTATGAAACTTTTATGGCACAAAGCTGTTGCCAGGAATGTTCAATTGCAGTTACTGTCATTCCAATTATAAGATCATATTCTCAAACATAAAATGACTTACAAAATTAGCCCACAGGTGCCCTTCTGAATGCTTGACAACAAAAATTCATGTCTCAAAAAAGAATTCAAAAACAACAAAGCCAGAAGTGAAAATACTGTGAGAACTTTGAGTTCATCTGAATATAAGGCAAAAACAACCATGACAATTGTCAAGGAAATTAATGTGAATGCAAAAACCTGGATGACATAAAAATGATATAGCTCAGAACAGGGAAGAGGAGAGAAAGAATATTTTACTCTTTCACAGAAGACAGACTATACATACTCTCTAAAATTGAAGCATATAATATTTTGCTCTTTCACAGAAGACAGACTATACATACTCTCTAAAATCAAAGCATATTATGTTTTCTAAAAAGCTTAATGACTCAAATACCTTAATGTTTCTATTATTTACACTTGTTCCTTTAAAAAAAAAGTTTCTATTGTTTACACTTGTTCCTTTAAAAAAAATTAACCTATAGACATATTTTAGGAAATTAGTTCATCTGTGGTGAAAAGACACATGAAGTTCAACAATTTCACTTCCTTTTATTTCTGTTACGTTAAATTCAAAAAATTTTAACATTTTAGTTATTATTTTTATAGTTTTGTTTTGTTTTGTTTTGTTTTTTGAGACGGAGTCTTGCTCTGTGCCCAGGCTGGAGTGTAGCAGCTCAATCTCAGCTCACTGCAGTCTCTACCTCCCGGGTTCAAGCAATTCTCCTGCCTCAGCCTCCCAAGTAGCTGGGATTACAGTTATGTGCCACCATGCTCGGCTAATTTCTTTCTTCTTCTTCTTCTTTTTTTTTTTTTTTTGAGATGGATTTTCTCTCTGGTTGCCCAGGCTGGAGTGTAATAATGTTGGGATCTCGGCTCACTGCAACCTCTGCCTCCTGGGTTCAAGTGATTCTTCTGCCTCAGCCTCCCTAGTAGCTGGGATTATAAGCCACTGCCACCATCCCCAGCTAATTTTTTTTTTTTTTAGTAGAGACAGAGTTTCACTATGTTGGTCAGGCTGGTCTCAAACTCCTGACCTCAGGTGATCCACCCCCACCCTCAGCCTCCCAAAGTTCTGGGATTGCAGGCATGAGCCACTGCACCCGGCTCATTTTGTATTTTTAGTAGAAACTGGGTTTCATCATGTTGGCCAGGCTGGTTTCAAACTCCTGACCTCAGGTGATCCTGCCTGCCTTGGCCTCCCAAAGTGCTAGGATTACAGGTGTTAGCCACCACGCCTTGCCCATTTTTATAGTTATAGCATTTATAGTTATCATTTTTACAAAAGCATTTTGATCTTTCTCTTTTTATATCTCCATCCATCATTGATCTTTTATCTGCACATATGCCAAAAGAATTGCATATGCATTTGTGGTGTCTAGAATGATGTTTAATGTTGACAACACAAGTATTTAAATGTTCATATGTTTATATTTCTTCCTTTTCTAACTTACTTCAAAAGAGCATGTACAATTAAAAAAATTATATAGCAAAACAAATATGAGAAGACATAAATAGTAGTTAATTAGCCAAGTGAAGTGATTTGCATCTGTAATCTATTTGGGAAGCTAGGGTGGGAGGATCCCTTGGGGCCAGGAGTTCAAGGCCAGCCGGGGCAATATAGCGAGAACCTGTCTCAAACAACAACAACTACAACAAAAAACCCTAAAAAATTAGTCTGACGTGATGGCACATGCTCAAGGCTGCAGTGAAGGACAGAGTGATACCCCATCTCTAAATTAAGCAAATAAATAGTTGGTGGGGGGGTTGGTTTACTTTTGCTTTGTTTGTTTGAAACAGGGTCTCACACTGTCTCTCAGGCTGGAGTACAGTGGTGTGATCATAGCTCACTGCAGCCTTGACCTCCTGAGGCTCAGGTGATCCTCTCACCTCAGCTTCTGAGTAGTTGAGACTACAGGCCCTCTCCACCATGCCCAGCTAACTTTTTTTTTTTTTTTTTTTTTTTAGAGAGGTGGGGTTTTACCATGTTGATTAGGCTATTTTCTAACTCCTGGGCTCAAGTGATCTGCCTACCTTGGCCTCCCAAAGTGCTGGGATTACAGATGTGAGCCACTGTACCCAGCCAATAAATAGTAGTTAATGTAGGTAGCAGAAAAATGTTATTCTCTTATTTGATTTTTTATCTTTTTTTTTTTTTTTTTTTTTTTTTTTTTTTTTTTCAAAAAAATTTAGCCAAGCTTTATGTCAAAGCTGGGCTTCAGTCCCATGGCCTTAAGTAGGGGAATGGAGAGACAGAAGTCAAGGTCTAAGCACATTTAAAGTAGGGGGTCTTAGAACTCTCTCTCTCTCTCTCTCATCATGCAATAGCCAGGATTCCCAAAGGATGCACTCTCAGGGTAAATTAAACTATGACTGACTTACCCAGCATCCCAGTCACAGGATTGCATTGGCATGAATGTTGATGTGGTATGGAAGAGAAGAAAATGGGATAGAGATGAAATTACTATCCTTGACATGGTAAGGCTACAAGTCAGCAGATCTGCGCTCTAGGTATGCCCAACTGAGATGGGATGGGAACTCCCAAGCCTTAAAGTTGGTTTGAGATGATCTCCAATTGGTAGTACACTCAAGTACTGGGAGATACAAATGACAGATCTCTCAGGAAGAGGCTACCATCATCATTAGCATTGAATAATCCTCACAGAGTTTTTGAAGGACAATGGCCAGTGCTCCATCAACGATGTTAACCCAGACACAGGTAACAAGGCAACATGAACTGAAACCAGCAGAAACAGAGACAGCAGAAACAGTCCCACAAATGACCACATACAGATTATAAAATACTTATCCTCAATGTGCTTAAATGAATAAGTGTTGAAAGCTTGGGGGATATTTGTCGTCAGCATGAACCTACAAGACTGATCCTGCAGATCTGAAAAATAACCAAACAGACCCAGACTGCCTCAACATGAAAAATGCAATAGCTAAAATAACTCATCAGATATGTTAGGAAATAGTAAAACAAAGTAGTGGGATTAGTTAATGGGACGATTGAAGTAATTACTCAGAATTTCAGCACAGAAGAAGAAAATATGCAAAATACAGAGGAGAGCTTAGGAGATGGGGAGAAGTCTAACACACATTTGATCAATTATAGAGGGAGAAGGGAAAATAAACTGTGGCAATATTTGAAGAGATAATAGCTGAAAATGTTCCAAAACTGGTAAAGGTAACAATCCACAGACTTAAGTGGCTTGGTAAATCCGAGAAGGCAAATAAGAAAATAAAAACCATCATATGCATCAGATTGTTTTAACCACAATGAAGTTGGGGTAGCCATATTGATATTGGAGAAAGTTGACTTTAAGATAGAAAGCATTAATACACCAGTGATAAAGTGGGCTGCTTCATTAAGATTAAAGCATTCAATTTAAAAGGAAGGTGATCATTTTACTTTTTTTTTTTTTAGATTGAGTTTTGTTCTTGTTGCCCAGGCTGGAGTACAATGGCACAATCTTGGCTCACCACAACCTCTACCTCCCAGGTTTAAGCGATTCTTCTGCCTCAGCCTCTTGGGTATCTGGGATTATAGGCATGCACCACCACACTGGCTAGTTTTTGCATTTTTAGTAGAGATGGGGTTTCTTCATGTTGCTCAGGCTGGTCTCGAACTCCTGACCTCGGATGATCTGCCCACCTTAGCCTCGAAGAGTGATAGAATTACAAGCATGAGCCACCGTGCCCTGCCATCATTTTACATTTAATATGCACCTAATAATACAGCCTAAAAACATATAAAGAAAAAAAGAACCACAAGAAGAAAGAAAAAAAATCTTTAAGTTATATTGCAAAAACAAAACAAAACAAAAACAATCATTTCAGTAAATGATGGAACAAACACATTAAAATGTCAGAACAGAAAGATACAGAAGATTTGAACAACATGATTAACAAAATTTGAACTAATGGACGTTTATAGACCATAGCTTGCAACCACAGTGGAATGCACATTCTTTTCAAGAATTTACATACACATACATGAATCCAAGATGCTCCTATATTATTTGGATCAAGGCATGGACATAACACCATACACATATACAAGAATGTTCATAGAGGAATTATTTATGAAAGCCAAAATCTGGACACAAGCCAACTGCCTATCAGCAGTAGAATAAACAAATTGGGGTAGAGCCATAAAAGGAATATTATTTAAAAAAGAAAAAAATGGGCCAGGCACGGTGACTCATGCCTGTAATCCCAGCACTTTGGGAGACCAAGGCAGGAAGATCACCTGAGGTCAGGAGTTCAAGACCAGCTTGGTTAACGTGGTGAAACCCTGTCTCCACTGAAAATACAAAAATTAGCCAGGCGAGGTGGCGGGTACCTGTAATCCTAGCTATTGGGGAGGCTGAGGCAGGAGAATTGCTTGAACTCAGGAGGTAGAGATTGCAGTGAGCTGAGATTGCACCAGTGCACTCCAGCCTGGGTCACAGAAGGAGACTCTGTCTCAAAAAACACAAAGAAGCAAAACCCCCAAAACCCAAAATGTGAACTATAGTCAAATATGCCAACATAGACGTATTACACAAACATAATCTTCATTAAAAGACACAAAAGCAAGATACATAAAAAGAGATACATAGCATGCTTTCATTTATATAAAATATGATAAAGGGCAAAATTCAACAGTTGTGTCTGGACTTTTAGATATATAAAGAAATCCAAGAGACCAATTTCCATAGACGTCAGAATATCATAGACTGGGCGTGGTGGCTCACGCCTGTAATCCCAATACTTTGGGAGGCAGAGGTGGGTGGATCGCTTGAGTACAGGAGTTCAAGACCAGCCTGGGCAACATGGCAAAACCCCATCTCTACTAAAAATACAAAAATTAGCTGGGTGTGATGGTACCTGCCTATAATCCCAGCCACTCAGGAGGCCGAGGTGGGATAATGGCTTGAGTCTTAGAGGTGGAGGTTGCAGTGAGCCACGATTGTGCCATTGCACTCCAGCCTGGGCAACAGAGTAAGTCCCCACCACACACACACACACACACACACACACACACACACAAAAAAAAAAAACAGAGAAAAAATAAAGATCAGAATATTAGGATAATGAATACCCTGTAGAGTGAAGGAAAGGATTGTAAGGGTTGTAATCAGAAAAGTACCATGAGGGAGAGGCTTCTTTAGTGAAAGCAATATTTTACTTATTAATGTGGACAGTGGGTATTCATTAGAATTTATAAAGTTGACTCTATATGTTGAACAAAAATTTCTGTATGTATATTATGTTTCCTTTTTGCATTGAAATAGCTGATCTATTTCTATGTATTCTAAATCATATCTGAAGAATGGGTCCAACTTTTAACTTTTTTTCTTTCTTTCTCTCTTCTTTTTCCAGTAGGAAGGGAGAAAGGGGAAAGGGAAAAAGGGAGAGAAAAGACTCCTTTTTTTTTTTTTCCCAGCCTTTTTTTTTCATATAGCTATCCATGTATCACCATATTTGGTACTTAAAAGTTTATCTTTCCCCCAAGAATTTGCAATGTGTCTTTATTGTATACTAAATTAAAAATGCAAGTGGATCTAATTCTGGATTTTCTATTCTGTCCCACTGGGCTGTCTACTCATGCACCAATACCAAGATGGTTTAATTAGAGAAGATTTGGTGCCTAGATTCTCAACCTCAACACCATTGACATTTTGGATCAGATACTTCTTTGTTGTTGAAGGCTGGTCTGCATAATCTTTGGCCTCTACCTACTAAAATCCTGCAGTGCCCCCTGTCTCCACCCATTCCTGGCTATGACAATGAAAAATGTCTTCAAACACTGCTGAATGTCTCCAAACACTGGGGGGCAAAATAGTCCCTGGTTGAGAATCACTGCTTTGGAGTATGTTTTAATATTTGGCAATGCCATCTCCACCCATTGCTCTTTTTGTCTTCTTGGTTGTTTAATTCTCCCAAATGCATTTTATATATCACATTTCTAGTTTCAGAAGAAAACATAATAGAATTTTTAATGAGATTGCATTGAATTGAGAAGTTAACGAAAGGAAAATTTTCTTTATGATATTGAATATTCCTGTCCAAGAATATGAATATGTATATTAAAGTTTACCTTCGTGTCTTCCAGGAAGGTTTTATAGTTTTTCTTATGTAAACTTTGGATGTTTCTTGTTAGTTTTGCTATTACTAATTTTGCATTGTATTCTGGACATTATGGATTCTGCTATTTTCCTCCAAGTGTTGATATTTATGTTTTAGTTGGCAATTAACTTTGTTCAACTCACTGACTCTGTGTGGGAGGCACCTCAGATCTCAGTTCAGACTGCAGTCAGCTGGTTCTGTTCATGCATAGTCCCAAGGTGTGCCAGTGTCTTGGCAGAGTTTTTACACAGACTTTGGGATCCTCCATCTCTCATTTTCTCTTTTCTGAAATTCTCCCTTCCCTCTCTGGAAGCTCTGATTTCCCGGAGCCCTTTATTTGATTCCTCTGACCAGAATGAGTTCAAAGCAGGGATCTTTGGTGTACTAGTTTTGTTTTTGTTTTTGTTTTTTGAGATGGGATGTCACTCTGTCACCCAGGCTGGAGTGCAGTGATGCAATCTTGGCTCACTGCAACCTCTTCCTCCCAGGTTCAAGCAATCCTCCTACCTCAGCCTCCCAAGTAGCTGGGATTATAGATGTGTTCGACCACACCTGGCTAATTTTTGTATTTTCAGTAGAGACGGAGTTTCACCATGTTGGCCAGGCTGGTCTCAAACTCCCAACCTCAGGTGATCCACCTGCCTTGGCCTCCCAAAGTGCTGGGATTTCAAGCATGAGCCACCAACCCTGGCCTGGTGCACTAGCTTTATGCAGGTTGGGTTTCTCAAGAATTAGTGGTTGTTATTAGACCGTATCCTATTACGACCTCTTGCACTCAATCATATACTGGATACAGCAGAATCCTTCCTAATTTGGGATGCTGTTCTCAGTGAGTGTCTGTTGGTGATTTAGGGATTCTTTTGTTACCCATCAGGGTTATCAGATACCACATTGTTTTCTTCACTTCACCCAAATGAATGGTGATTCCACACACACCTTATAGGTTTGAGTGGTATATTAATTTCCTAGGTCTGTTGTAACAAATCGCCACAAGCTGTATGGCTTAAAATAACAGAAATTTGTTGTCTCACAGTTCTGGAGCACAGAAGCCTGCAGGGTCATTCTCTCTCTGAAGGTTCCAGGGGAGGATCCCTCCTTGCCTTTCTTCTACTTTTCAGTGGTTGGCGGCAACCCTTATCATCGCTTGGCTTGAAGATGCATCACTCCAATTTCTGCCTCCATTGTCACGTGGCATTATCCATATGTCTTCTGTGTGCTCAAATTTTTCTTGTCTTAAAAGTACACTAATCACTGGACTAAGGCCCAACCTCTCCAGAATGATCTCATCTTAACTTGATTATACCTACAAAGATCCTATTTCCAAATAAGGTCACAATTCAAAGATACTGAGTAGGATTTGAACATATCTGTTTGAAGATACAGTTCCACTCACAATAGGTGGTTTCCCCTTGATGGAACCTACTGGAGGAAGAGGGCCTGGGGATAATGTGTAGAGTTTTGTTATGGACTTTTGGTCTATTTTTCTTATTGTTGTTGTTCTTAATTGTCAGAAATGGGAAGATTTCTAAAAGGTGAAAGCACTGGATACCTAAGGAATAGAGTGGGTTGAATAGGGTTTGTAGTGTAAGAAGTGGGTGTTGTTGTAAAGGAATAAAAAAATAAAGAATACAAGATGATGGACTGAAGAGAAGTTTGCTTTAGACATTAGTATCACCCAAGATATATCTAAACTGTAGTTCTGACCTAAAACAGGCTGGAAAATGTCTATCTTAAAATTAATGAAAAATCTAGAGAAAAACATTTTTTCTTTTGATTTTTTGATTGTGCAGTGGTGTGATCTCAGCTCACTGCAACTTCTGTCTCCTGTGCTCAAGCGATTCTTTCACCTCGGCCTTTGGAGTAGCTGGGATTACAGGTGTGTGCCACCATGCCTGGATAATTTTTGTATTTTTAGTAGAGACAGGGTTTCACCATGTTGGCCAAGCTGGTCTCAATCTCTTGACCTCAAAAGATCTCCTGGCCTTGGCTTCCCAAAGTACTGGGATTATAGGCATGAACCTCTGTGCCTGACTGAATTTAGAGGAAAATATTTTAAATATATATCTTATGTAGGGCCAGCTGCAGCTGTCAGTACCCAGCCCAGTCTGGCCACCACTGCTTTCTTAAAAAAATTAAAAAAAATAAAAAAATAAAAAAAAAATATATATATATATATATATATATGTATGTATGTATATCTTAGACTCCATATTTCTAATTATAATATTTACTTCATACATAAGAAAAATATTTTACTTGTCTATAGATAATTAAATGGCTTGTATCATATCACATAAACTGTAAATTAGAGTATAATTCACTATGTCCTTTTATGCAGTAAATACATCACATTTTCTCAGAACAATGTTACTTATTTTACATTTATTTCTTTTAAAAGTGGAAAACTCTAGCCGGGCGCAGTGGCTCATGCCTGCAATCCCAGCACTTTGGGAGGCCCAGGCAGGTGAATTGTTTGAGCTCAGGAGTTTGCAATCAGCCTAGGCAACATGATGAAACCTTGTCTCTATGAAAAATACAAAAATTAGCCAGGCATGATGGTGCATACCTGTAATCCCAGCTACTTGGGAGACTAAGGTGCAAGGATTGATTGAGACTGAAGCAGTGAAAGCACTCTATCTAACTTGGGTGACAGAGTGAGGCCCTGTCTCAAAAAACAAAAAACAAACAAACAAAAAAAACAACAAAAAAAAAAAAAAAAGAGAGAGAAAAGAAAAACCACAATTCTGAATTAAAAAAAAAAATTATTGCATTTTAGCTTTTGGGGTACATGTGAAGAACATGCAAGATTGTTGCATAGGTACACACGTGGCAGTACAATTTGCTGCCTTCCTCCCCTTCACCTATATCTGGCATTTCTCCCCATGCTATCTCTCCCCAACTCCCCACCCGCTGCTGTCCCTCCCCTATTTCCCCCCAACAGACTCCAGTGTGTAGTGCTCCCCTTCCTGTGTCCATGTGTTCTCATTGTTCAACACCCACCTATGAGTGAGAACATGCGGTGTTTGATTTTCTGCTCTTGTATTTTTAATAAATGGAAAAAACTTATCCTATTTTTCCTACTATGCTTGGATTAAATATATATATATATGTATATATATGGCCTATCATCTTCCTGTGTTTTTTCCATTTTTACTAGTATTTTTGTATAGTTGCAAGAAATCATGGTTCTTAGCTTTTAAATAAAAAGTAAATAAGGCCGGGCGTGGTAGCTCATGCCTGTAATCCAAGCACTTTGGAGGCCAAGGAGGGCGGATCACCTGAGGTCGGGAGTTCAAGACCAGCCTGACCAACATGGTGAAACCCTGTCTTTAAAAAAAAAAAAAAAAAGTAAATAAGCCGTATTAAGGAATTAATAATTAATTAAGAAATTCAGTTAAAAGAAACTTAATTGCTTTGCACTTTCACTTAAAATAAAATCCATAATACCCAGGGAAATTTCTAAGTCTTGTCAGCTCCTTCTTGGAATCTTCCTTCATGAATTGCTGATAATGGTCTTATAACTGATCTGTTTCATAAAAGCATGTTATGTAATTAAATACCATCTGCTGTACACCTGCTGAAACTAACAACTTGAACTCAAACATTATTATCAGTTAATTTATTAATCTTAATAATATGCCTAACAATTATAAATGAACTAGATAATTTCTGTGACTAGCCACGATTCATGATAGGTAGATTACCATCAAAAGACGTATACATTTGGTGAAAAACAGTACCCTCAATTCAGATATAAATGCCTGTGAAATGAAATCATCTAGACACATAGCAGAAGTGCATAATAAAGGATGAAGTTTGGCTTTGGAAAGAACAGGGTTCAGATCTTAAGTCCTCCATGTGCTGACTAGTGAAGGTACTTAAACCTCCCAAAAGCTTTAGCTTCATGAGTGAAGAAAATACAATTTATTTCATAGGGCTGTGTTTTTTGAAGACAGAGTCTCGCTATGTTGTCCAAGCTAGTTTTGGACTCCTGGCTCAAGTGATCCTCCTGCTTCAGCCTCCTGAGTCATAGGGTTCTTGAGAATGTGATAAAATTAATACAGTAGCCAGGTGCAGTGGCTCATTCGTATAATCCCATCATTTTGAGAGGCTGAGATGGATGGATTACTTGAGCTCAGGAGATCAAGACCAGGCTGGGAAGACTCCATCTCCCATTTCTACAAAAAAACACAAAATTAGCCAGGCATGTTTGCATTCACCTCTAGTCCCAGTTACTTGGGAGGCTGAAGTAGAAGGATTGCTCAATTGAGTATTGAATTATTCAATTGTGGAATAAATATTCAAGGAGTAATAGTTCATATAGAGATACTATTTTATAAAGTATGCTTCTAATTCAACTGGCCTGACTATGGTCACTTGAATTTTTTTATTTTTATTTTTGAGACAGAGTCTTGTTCTATCTTTGAGGCTGGAGTGCAGCAGCAGTGAACTTGGTTCACTGCAACCTCCACCTCCTGTGTTCAAGCAATTCTTGTGCCTTGGTCTCCCAAGTAGCTGGGACTACTAGCCTGCGCCACCATGCCTGGCTAATTTTTGTATTTTTAGTAGAGACTATATTGGCCAGGCTTGTCTTTAACCCCTGGCCTCAAATGATCTACTCACCTCAGCCTCCCAAAGTGCTGAGATTACAGGCATGAGCTACCATGCCCAGTCTTGAATCTTGATTGTAACCATCACTCTGGTCTATTTGACTCTGGTATTTATCTTTTTTTTTTTTTTTTGAGATGGAATTTTGCTCTTGTCACCTAGGCTGGAGTGTAATGGCGTGATCTTGGCTCACCGCAACCTCTACCTCCTGGGTTCAAGCGATTATCCTGCCTCAGCCTCCTAAGTAGCTGGGATTACAGGCATATGCCACCACGCCTGGCTAACTTTTTGTATTTTTAGTAGAGATGGGGTTTCTCCGTCTTGGTCAGGCTGGTCTTGAACTCCTGACCTCAGGTGATCCACATGCCTCGGCCTCCCAAAGTGTTGGGATTACAGGCGTGAGCCACATCTCCCGGCCATGGTATTTACCTTTAAAAATACTTGAATGGCACTTTCAACCCATGGCTTCATCAGGATAATAGAAATTAGTGGTTATAAATGATGTAACTTTATATAGTTTAGTACATATTTAACTTATGCATATAGACCAGGTGCAGAGACTCATGCCTGTAATCCCAGGACTTCAGGAGGCTGAGGCGGGTGGGTCACCTGAGGTCAGGAGTTCAAGACCAGCCTGGCCAACATGGCAAAACCCTGTCTCTACTAAAAATACAAAAATTAGCTCAGCTTCATAGTAGGCACCTGTAATTACAGCTACTAAGGAGGCTGAGGCAGAAGCTTGAACCTGGGAGGCAGAGGTTATAATGAGCCAAGACCATACCACTGCACTCCAGCCTGGGCAACAAGAACAAAAGTCTGTCTCAAAAAAAACTAGAAAACAAAACACAGAAAATTAAGCATATACATAACAAAGGCAATTAATATGTAGTCATAGCATAGTGTGGTCCAGAACTTAATTCCAATCTTTCTCAGATTAAACTTCAGGCAGATGAAGAAATGTTTTGTTCTGCTACCTTTCTTCCTCATCTTTCAATGTCCAGGGTCTGAGACTGTCCTGTCTCCTTGTTTTTATTGATCTGTCACTGGCTTATCACTTCTTTGCTTTAGGAATGTGGATCTTAGACTACAATTACTCAAAGTTCACATACAGTCTTCATTTACAGTATTTGTGTGTGTGTGTGCCAACTTTTGAGCATGATTTATAGTTTCATTCTCTTTAAAAATGTACACTTTTCCACAACATCTGATGCCGTTGTGTATTGGTCAGGGTTCTCCAGATAAACAGAGCCAATGGCATATATTTAGACACATAGAAACAAATGTGCTATGAAAGATTGGCTCACAAATCTATGGAGGCTGAGTACTTCCTCAATCGTCCATCTGTAAACTGGAGAACAGGAAAGCTGGCGGTGTAGTTTTTATCCATGCCCAATGCCCAAGAACCAGGAGCACCAATGTCCAAGAGCAGTGAAGATGGATTCCCCAGCTCAAGCAGAGATCAACTTCTCTCTTCCTCTGCCTTTTTGTTCTTTTTTTTTTTTTTTTTCTTTTGAGACGGAGTTTCGCTCTTGTTACCCAGGCTGGAGTGCAATGGCGCGATCTCGGCTCACCGCAACCTCCGCCTCCTGGGCTCAGGCAATTCTCCTGCCTCAGCCTCCTGAGTAGCTGGGATTACAGGCTCGTGCCACCATGCCCAGCTAATTTTTTGTATCTTTAGTAGAGACGGGGTTTCACCATGTTGACCAGGATGGTCTCGATCTCTCGACCTCGTGATCCACCCGCCTCAGCCTCCCAAAGTGCTGGGATTACAGGCTTGAGCCACCGCGCCCGGCTCCTCTGCCTTTTTGTTTTATTCAAAGAATTGGATAGTGCCTGCCCACATTGATAAGGGCAAATATTCTTTTTTTTTTTTTTTTTTATGATGGAGTTTCACTCTTGTTACCCAGGCTAGAGTGCAGTGGCGTGATCTCTGCTCACCACAACTTCTGGTTCCCGAGTTCAAGCAATTCTCCTGCCTCAGCCTCCTGAGTAGCTGAGACTACAGGCACGCGCCACCATGCCCAGCTAATTTTTTTTTTTTTTTTGTATTTTAGTAGAGATGGGGTTTCACCATGTTGACCAGGATGGTCTCGATCTCTTGACCTCGTGATCTACCTGCCTTGGCCTCCCAAAGTGCTGCGATTACAAGCGTGAGCCACCGCACCCAGCCATGGGCAAATATTCTTTACTCACTCTACCATTTCAAATGTGAATCTCTTCTGAAAACACCTTCCCAGATACATCTAGAAATGTTTACCAGATAATCTGAGCAGCTCTTAGGCCTGTCAAATTGACACAGAAAATTAACCTTTCCAAGCTACCCCTGGCATTTTGTGTCAGAATTCACCTAAACAAATAGTGATATCAAGCAAGCCTTTAGGTTGAGCGCGGTGGCTCATGCCTGTAATCCTAGCGCTTTGGGAGGTCGAGGCAGGTGGATCATTTGAGATCAGGAGTTCCATACCAGCTGGGCCAACATGGTGAAATCCATCTCTACTAAAAATACAAAAATTAGCCAGGTGGTAGTGGTGTGGACCTGTAATCCTGGCTACTGAGGAGGCTGAGGAGGAAGAATCGCTTGAGCCTGGGAGGCAGAGGTTGCAGTGAGCTGAGATCGTACCACTTCACTTCAGCCTGGGTGAGAAAGTGAGACCCTGTCTCAGAAAAAAAAAAAAAGAAAAAGAAAAAGGAAGCCTTTAGTAGAAGTGATTCTATTTTATTTGGCTCTTGAAACATGTCACATAGACCATTTTGCAGGGGAAGGCATTCAAGGAGCAAAGACAAGCTGAAAATGTTGAGAAAACATTTTGTTTCCAATAGTCTAGTTAGAGGGAAAGGCTCTTTGGGAGAGAATAGCAATAGACAGATCTGGACAGGAAGTCAGTCAGATTATGACAAGTCTTTTTTTTTTTTTTTTTTTTTTTGAGACGGAGTTTCACTTTTGTTGCCCAGGCTGGAGTACAATGGCGCTATCCCTGCTCACTGCAACCTCCGTCTCCCGGGTTCAAGCAATTCTCCTGTCTCAGCCTCCTGAGTAGCTGGGATTATAGGCGTCTACCACTATGCCTGGCTAATTTTTGGTATTTTTAATAGAGTCAGGGTTTCACCATGTTGGCCAGGCTGATCTCGAACTCCTGACCTCAGGTGATCTGCTCGCCTCAGCCTTCCAAAATGCTGGAATTATAGGCGTGAGCCACTGTGCCCGGCAGATTCTGGCTTTTATCCAGAGTGGAATGGGAAGTCATTTGGGAGGTTTTGAGCAGAGGAGTGGCATAAACTGAATGACTAATTCAACATAATAACTTTGGCAGCTGCTCAGGAACAGTCTGAAGAGGGATACACATTCTGGGCGAGAAGAGATTGTTTGGACCAGTGTGGATGTGAAGAGATGTGCTGGATACTTCATATAGTTTGAAAGTAGTTTTAACAGGATTTCTAATGGCTAAATGAGAAAATGAGAGGAGTGAAGAATGTCTCTAAGTTTTAGCATGAGCAACTAGAAACATGGAGTTGCTCTTTACTGAGCTAAATTGGGTGACCGTTTAATTCACTGTCAAATTACGACACTGTTGAGAATGAAAAGGGATGCTATGCACTTGGGAAAACACCTGTAATCCAGGACTATCTTAGAAAACTTCTTCACCCTTGGGCTGTGGTTCTCAATCAGGGGTGACTTTGCCTGCAATGGGACATTTAACAACATCTAAAGATATTTTTGGCTGCCATGACTAGGGGGCTGCAAAGCAGTCTTCCAAAACAAAGAATTATCTGGCACAAAATGTCAATAGTGCTGAGGCTGAGAAACTGCCCTAGAACTAGGAAAGAGAATTAGAAGGCTAGGTTTGCTGAAATGAATGGAGATGATAATCATTAAAATTAAAGAGAGAAATTATGAGGATGCTTACTCTTCATTCATTGATCATTTCACCCCAGCAAACTTCTAAAAAGATATGAGGCCATTTACCAAAAAAGGCATTGGTTCATGAATGTAGCAAAGAATTGATTAAGCAATTATACATTTGGAAGAATTTATAGACCCAATCAGCCTTAAAATTACAGCTAGGGTTTTACTGGGGTTCTCACTTACTTTCCTTCTTTCTTTCCTTCTTTTTGATTTCATAAAAATCCCAAAACATAAAATTTACCACCTTATCCTTCTTTTTTTTTGAGACAGAGTCTTACTTTGTCCCCCAGGCTGGAGTACAGTGGTGAGATCTCAGCTCCCTGTAACTTCCGCCTCCCGTGTTCAAGTGTTTCTCCTGTCTCAGCCTCCTGAGTAGCTGGGATTACAGGCGAGTGCCACCAGGCCCGGCTAATTTTTGTATTTTTAGTAGATAATAGGTGATCCACCTGCCTTGGCCTCCCAGAAGTGCTGGGATTATAGGTGTGAACCACTGCCTCTGGCTCACCTTGACCATTTTTAAGTATATAGTACAGTAGTGTTAGCTATACATATTGTTGTACAACACATGTTTAGAAGTTTTTCGTTTTGCAAAACAGACTCTGTACCTATTGAACAACAATTCCTTTTTTTCCCTATGTCTAGTCTCTGTAAACAACCATTATACTTCTGATTTCTATGAATTTGACTACTTTAGATACCTCATATAAGTGAAATACTATATTTGTCTTTTTGTGACTGGTTTATTTCACTTAACATAATGTCCTCACAGTTCATTCATGTTGAGATAGGTGACAGGATTTCATTCCTTTTTAAGGCTGAATTAAATCCCATTGTATGTATATACACTTTCTTTATCTATTCATCTCTAGATGGACATTTAGATTGCTTCCACCTCTTGGCTATCCGGAGTAATGTGGCAATGAATATGGGCACACAAATATCTCTTTGACATCTGTTTTCAATTCTTTTGAATATATACCCAGAAGTGGGATTGCTGAATCACATGGCAATTCTATTTTTAATTTTTGAAGGAAACTCCACTGTTTTCCATACTGGCTACTCCCTTTTACATTCTCATCAACAGTAGACAAGAGATCCAGTTGGTCTACATTGTCACTAACAATTATAATTTTCTGTGTTTTGTTTTGTTTTGTTTTTATAGCAGCCATCCTAATAAGTGTGAGGTGGTATCTTATTGTGGTTTTGTTTAGCATCAGTTAATTGTGGTTTTGTTCTGTATCAGCTATCTTTTCTTTCGCCAAAGGCTCAGTTCAGCTACAATATCATTGGTTCTTTTAGCTTCTTGGATTCCCAAAGTATATGTAAAAAAGGGAGCTAAGTGTAACTTTAAGCAAAATCATTGCCATGATCGCCATGCATCTAAATAGAGTGATCTGAAACTGGTTTTACAATCAAAGTTTTTCCTATCAGTGACAGGCGGGTAAACCTCTCAGGAAGAACAAGATCATCAAGTCAGATTCCCAAACTCATTCTTATCCCCACTTCATCTTCCCTGCAAAGCAGAAATGAATGAATGAGTGTGTGAATGAATAAGTAAGTGAATAAATGAATGAATAAATAAACAAATGAAAACACTATTAAAATTGATATCAAAACTCAAGAGATTGACTACCAGATCTCTGAAACTATATCCTTTTTTTCTTTATCTGCTTGGACCATCTGTGAAGTTACAACTAAAATCTCGAAATAACTGACCTCAAAGCTCTCTTTTAGTCTCAATTTAGGTCCTTGTATTTTTATTCCCCCCTCTGTTGTTTTCTCCAACCAAATTTAGTCATTGAATAAGACAACTCCAACAGTTGGATATACCTAATTGAACATGGTAGTCCGTTAGCTGCTGGAATCTGAGATTGGCATGCCAACTAATTATTAGCTATAAAGCCAATTATTTATTTTATTTATTTATTTTTTTTTGAGGCAGAGTTTCTCTTTTGTTGCCCAGGCTGGAGTGCAATGGCATGAACATGGCTCTCTGACACCTCCACCTCCTGGATTCACACAATTCTCCTGCCTTAGCCTCCCAAGTAGCTGAGATTACAGTCACATGCCACCATGCCTGGCTAATTTTTGTATTTTTAGTAAAGACAGTGTTTCACCATGTTGATCAGGCTGTTCTCAAACTCCTGACCTCGGGTGATCCACCTATCTCCACCTCCCAAAGTGGGATTACAGGCCTGAGCCACCATGCCCAGCCTAAAGCAAATTATTAAAAACTTTAAAACTAGCACTAATTTTCTACATTCAGGATGAATAGACAAGGTTTTATAAACTCAGATCCTTTCCTGTCTTGATCTTCCTCTGTGATCTTATAATGTGATCACAAGCTTTAGTAAAGTGGATGTGTCTTTCTGCGTATGGTTAAATACCGAGAGGGTGCCCACAGATTTTTTTTTTTTTCTGGTAGAAATAATATGAAGGCTTAGATCTGCACCTGCCCCTTCCGCCTCCTAGTTTATGCTCAGGCACATGAGAGCATTTACAATCATCACATAACATGGTATAAGGCAGGGATAGGGTGTTTACACATGCAGAACTCTGCCAAGCATGTGGAATGTGATAGAGACGAGTTTAGGCAGAACTGTGCCCCCAAACGTAGGAGAACTTCAGGGGAAGTTGGTGGAGAGAGTAATGAACCAAGCTATGTGTTCTGTTCATTCAGGTTAGATTTTATAAAAATGATGGAGAGCTATAAAATATCTGTGCTTCTTGGCAATACATGAGTTTCTGTATCTGATTGTTAGTGAGGTAACGATGAAAATTTTAATATGAATACTATTTCTACATATGTTGTATGTGTTCTACAGCATAACACCATTGGCACAATTACAGAGCAAACAACTCTGTGTAAGCATTAAAGGGAAAAACAGAAGGAACAAAGATAATGCGGCTACTTTTGAACTTTGGAATCTGCTACGTAGCTATTATGTGCTTAACAGCATGCAGTCATCTTGGGTAGAATCATGAGGGTCCAGATGTGTGGCAGTTCTACCCTCAACCCAACACATCTCCCCAAAGTAAAACAAAATAAGCAAAATGGCTGTGATGTACCAAGAGGATTAATATGTCATCCTTACTTGACCCTTTTCCTTACTTCTGTTTGAAGAAGTCAGGTGGCTCATTGCAGTCACATACTGATTCATGTTCCCATTCTGAAACTCAGATGAAAGATAAGACACAGATCAATCAAATACCTGTTTTTCCGAGAATGAAAGATACTCATGTTCAGAAGCTGAGGTCTGGATCCTGCTTTCCTTCCATCTTCCCCAACTCTCACTGTTAATTACTGTTTGTCAATGCTTGTTAAGAACTGCCTACATCTACTTTTGGAATCTCAGAATAAAATTTACCTACACAGTGGGCATACTTCCTGAGACTCATTGTGGAGATGCTGTAAACCTGGCACATTTCATTATCTTAATGTGACAACATGAAAACATTATTATTATTTTTTTTTGCATTTGTAACATTCAAGAATGCTCATAACCTTCAGGGAAATATCTTTGTTCCTGAGTATTACAAATTCATTGCATAAATTGTCTGTTTCAATGAATACAGAAATAGAACTAAGAGTGTGTACCTATAGCATCTTGAAAAATGATTTCATATTACTTGTTATTTGGCTTCCAAAGCATTATTCAAAATTTGTTGAAGAGAAAACTGGAATAGAATATCATCCAGCATAAATGAAGGTTTCTGCTTAGTTCTTACACCCTCATGACATTTTTAAAGTGCAGTTTTATTATTATGTATTATTTTTTATTTCAAATAGGTTTGGGGGGACTAGGTGGTATTGGTTACATTGATAAGTTCTTTAGTGCTGATTTCTGAGATTTTGGTGCACCTATCACCTGAGCAGTATGCACTGTACCGAATGTGTAGTTTTTTGTTTGTTTGTTTGTTTGTTTGTTTGTTTGTTTTTAGACAGAGTTTTGCTCTTGTTGCCCAGGCTGGAGTTCAATGGCATGATCTCGGCTCACTGTAACCTTTGCCTCCCAGGTTCAAGAGATTCTCCTGCCTCAACCTCCTTAATAGCTGGGATTGCAGTCATGTGCCACCATACCTGGCTAATTTTTTGTATTTTTAGTAGAGACTGGGTTTCTCCATCTTGGTCAGGCTGGTCTTAAACTCCCGACTTCAGGTGATCCGCCCACCTCCACCTCTCAAAGTGCTGGCCAATCTGTAGTCTTTTATCCATCACCTACCTTCACCCTTTCCCCTGATTCCCCAAAGTCCATTTAATCATTCTTGTGCCTTTGTGTCCTCATAGCTTAGCCGCCACTTATGAGTGAGAACATACAACATTGCATTTTCCATTCCTGAGTTACTTCCCTTAGAATAATGGTCTCCAATTCCATCACAGTTGCTGCAAATAAAGTGCTGTTTTTAAGACACAAATAAAGTGCTGTTTCAGTTCATTTTCTGGAAAGCACCCCAATAGATATTTGCTCAGTTCTTGATACAGCAACTTTTTTTTTCTTTGAAAGACTGTCAGTCACTGTGAACATGAAATCTTAAAAATACTTACTTTTCTTCATTTATTATCTACTAAAAACTAGCGTTGATCATACATTCCTAAAAAATTTACTATTTGAAAGTTAAAGTTTGATTAAAATTAAAATATTTAAGTTAAAAGGGGTTATATGTAGGCTGGGTGCAGTGGCTCATGCCTGTAATCCCAGCACTTTGGGAAGCCAAGGAGGGTGGATGATCTGAGGTTGGGAGTTTGAGACCAGCCTGACCAACATGGAGAAACCCTGTCTCCACTAAAAATGCAAAATTAGCCAGGCATGGTGGCGCATGCCTGTAATCCCAGCTACTCGGGAGACTGAGGCAGGAGAATCACTTGAATTCAGGAGGTAGAGGTTGCAGTGAGCCGAGATTGCACCATTGCACTCCAGCTTGGGCAACAAGAGCAAAATTGTCTCAAAAAAAAAAAAAAAAGGGTTAAATGTATACATTTTTAATCAAGTCAAAAATTTAGCTTTAGAATCCATAATACCTTGAGAATATGACAAAAATATTATGGAAACAGAACAATAGAATACGTTACCTGTAGGTCAGACTTTAAAATCTTTTTGAACATATTAAAGCTTCAATATAAGTCTGTCTATTAATATCTTTTTGAAATCCTGCAGATTCTTACAGGATGGCTTTCACATCTGGATCTCTCTTAACATTGATAAAGGAACAAGAGTTATTTTCTATGTATGATTTTTAACTTATTATGATGGAAGGCAAATATTTCAGCTAATACAAAATTATCTAATTTTTCTTTGTTTTCTGTTTTTTCGTCTTACCTATAATCCAAAACAATCCATGCAGTTCATTCTGAATAGCTAATAAACAATTATTTTAAACACAAATTCAGTGAATAAATCTTTAATAAGAATTTCTCCATTTTAAATAATAATAAAACATCCCTAATATATGCCTAAATCCCTCTGTTATTTATTCATCAGGTAACCGGGCCACTAGGGAAAACATATTTTGATGATTTTAAAAATATACCTAAGAGCTGGGTGTGGTGGCACCAACCTGTAGTTCCAGCTACTCCGGAGAGTGAGGCTGGAGGATTTGCTGGAGCCTAGGAGTATGAGACAAGCCTGGGCAATATAGCAAGACCCCCATCTCTAAAAAATGAATAAATACATAAAATGTCTAACGTAAATATTTAAATTCAGCTAATTAGTTAATTAACAAGTTAAGTAGCAAAAAGGCAGCAACCACTAGTAATTAAGAAAAAAGTTAATAAAAAGGTAATGGGGTCAGGCGCAATGGCTAACACCTGTAATCCCAGCATTTTGGGAGGTTGAAGTGGGCAGATGACTTGAGATCAGGAGTTCAATACCAGCCTGGCCAACATGGCAAAACCCCATCTCTACTAAAAATACAAAAAATTAGCAGTCTGTGGTGGTGTATGCCTGTAGTTCCAGCTACTTGGAAGGCCGAGGCCGGAGAATCACTTGAACTTAGAAGGCGAAGGTTGCAGTGTGCCGAGATCATGGCACTACACTCCGGCTTGGATGACAGAGCAAGACTCTGTCTCAAAAAAAGGAAAAAAAAAAAAAAAGTAGTGGGTGTAAGAAATAGATAACCAGAATAAATAAAATGGAAGAATGTAGAATTTTAAGGTCCTAATGTAATCAAATGTTTGGAAAGACCAACATAATCAAAATAATGTCATCTATGTACATATTATATATATTTATTGATATATATGTGTATATATATTATCATTATTATTCTTTGAGCTGGAGTCTTGCTCTGTCACCCAGGCTGGAGTGCTGTGGTGCAATCTTGGCTCACTACAACTTCCGCCTCCCAGGTTCAAGAGATTCTCTTGCCTTAGCCTCCCAAGTAGCTGGGATTATAGGCACCCACCATCATGTCCAGCTAATTTTTGTATCTTTGTAGAGACAGGGTTTCACCACATTGGCCAGGCTAGTCTTGAAACTCTTGACCTCAGGTGATCTGCCTGTCTCAGCCTCCCAAAATGCTGGGATTATAGGCATAAGCTACCACACCCAGCCAGGATTTCAGGATATTTTATTTTATTTATTTATTGAGATGGAGTCTCGCTCTGTTGCCCGGGCTGGAGTGCAGTGGCCCGATTTCGGCTCACTGCAACCTCTGCCTTCTGGGTTCAAGCAATCCTCCTGCCTCAGCCTTCCGAGTAGTAGCTGGGACTACAGGCATGTGCCACCATGCCCCTCTAATTTTTTGTATTTGTAGTAAAGATGGAGTTTCACCATGCTGGCCAGGCTGGTCTTGAACTCCTGACCTCAGTCCCCCAAAGTGCTGGGATTACAGGTGTGAGCCAGGGCTACTGGCCCAATGTATTTTTTTTTTTTTTTTGAGGCAGAGTTTTCACTCTTGTTACCCAGGCTGGAGTGCAATGGCGCGATCTCGGCTCACCGCAACCTCCGTCTCCTGGGTTCAGGCAATTCTCCTGCCTCAGCCTCCTGAGTAGCTGGGATTACAGGCACATGCCACCATGCCCAGCTAATTTTTTTGTATTTTTAGTAGAGACGGGGTTTCACCGTGTTGACCAGGATGGTCTCGATCAATATAATAACCTCATGATCCACCCGCCTCGGCCTCTCAAAGTGCTGGGATTACAGGCTTGAGCCACCGCGCCCGGCTTGCATTTTTTTAATAGTAATTTTAAAAATAATTTTTTTTAAATTTCATACATAAACACTGATCCTGGAAGCCGGACAACTCTTACCACCTCGCATTAGCCACCACTATGTCCCCTGCTGTTCACTTTTTAAATCTATGACATTATATGGCCAAGGGCCTATATAATGCATGTCTGGGCCATTCAGCTGTCCTTTAAATTCATTCCACACTGTGGAATGGAATTGTTTTCTCCAGATGGCCTCCATTTCCTCTTTACAAGCATCCAACAGTGTTTTGATTTCTTGCAATAAAAAAAAATTTTCTTCTCTCTTTCCCTTTCATTAAACTAAGCATTTCTATTAATATTTCCTCATGTTGGTGGTAACAGTCCTCTAATTTCAGAGCTTTCTTATGTGATCTGAAAAGATTTTCTTTTATAGGCCAGGTGTGGTGACTCACTCCTGTAATCCCAGCACTTTTGGAGACTGAGTTAGGCAGATCACTTGAGGTCAGGGGTTTGAGCAACATGGTGAAACCTGACCAACATGGTGAAACCCCGCCTCTACTAAAATTACAAAAATTAAGCTGTGTGTGGTGGTGCACACCTGCAATCCCAGGTACTTAGGAGGCTGAGGCGGGAGAATCACTTGAACCTGGGAGGCAGAGGTTGCAGTGAGCCAAGATCACATCATTGCAGTCCAGCCTGGGTGACAGAGTAAGCCTCTATCTCAAAAAAAAAAAAAAAAAAAAAAAAAAAAAAAAAGATTTTCTTTTATCATTTGGTAGCACACATGTTCTTACATCTCAGTTTTCTTCCATATCAAATACTATATCTTTGTTCTCAAGAAAGTAGCCAATACCTGGAAATTTAATAGCAATAATAATAACCAAAACCTCAATAGCTAATAGCTCTTGAGCACATATGCACCAGGTACTCTTGTACCAGGCACTCTTTTTAGTGCTTTAAGTGTAATTAATTCAACTGATCTTCTCAACCACCTCATGCAGTAGGTACTGTTATCATCAACTTTTTGCAGGTAAGGAAACCGAGGCATAGAAAAGTGATTAGCTTAGCTTGACATGACAGAACTAGTAATTTGGGAGCTGGGAGTCTAACCCAGGCAACATGGCTTCAGAGCCTGTGCTTTGATCCCCTCACAACTGTAGCCAAACTATACAGGTATAGCATAGTCAAATTATGCCTACAGACAACTGAAGAAGAGAATTGAAACCAGAATGGATCATGAAAGCAAGTGCCAGCGTTGTGTCAATTTATCTGCTTCTGCAGTACAGGAAAAGAGAATCTTCCAAGCATATATTCTTGGTATTTGACACTTTACTATATCTCTACCAGTCTTCAAAATGGAAAAGTGGAGCTCCAAATTCACATTCACTTGAATTTTCATTGTATATAATGCTCTACAGTATTTATAGCCTAAATCACAGTGAATAGTATCCCATCAGCTCAGCTGTCTTACCATCAACTGTTCAGCTGAATGAAAACAATGATCATAAGTGGAGCTGAGATAACATAGAAACTCATTGACTCTGAGATATAAGGCTGGGACAATTATTTCCCATGAAATGAACCTAATTTTCTTTTTCTTTTCTTTTACTTTCTTTTTTTTTCAGACAGAGTCTTGCTCTGTCACCAGGCTGGAGTGCAATGGCGTGATCTCGGCTCACTGCAACCTCTGCCTCATGGGTTAAAGCAATTGTGCCTCAGCTCCCGCCACCACACCCAGCTAATTTTTGTATTTTTAGTAGAGACGGGGTTTCACCATGTTGGCCAGGATGGTCTCTATCTCTTGACCTTGTGATCTGCCTGCCTTGGCCTCCCATAGTGCTGGATTACAGGCGTGAGCCACTGCACCTGGCTTAATTTTATTTTGCTTAATCTGAAATTGATTACTTTGCTTTTTTTTTGGTATATTAATTTGGTGTTTAAGGTATAAATTATAAGTAGATCAAATACTCTCCAAAATATCTAAGACTCATTTTTCTTTGTTAATATCTGACCGTATCTACTAATTCACATGAAATAGTTGCTTGTAATTTAATATGATATACTATCATCTGGATATTTACTACTTTTTCCAGGCTAAACTGGTTTCAATAAAGCACTTGACTTTAAGAAATACTCATCCTATCTAACATTGTAATTTTCTTTTTTCTTTTTTGAGATGGAACCTTGTTCTGTTCTCGGGGCTGGAGTGCAGTGGCACCATAACCACTCACTGTAACTTCCTCCTCCTGGGTTCAAGTGATTCTCCTGCCTCAGCATCCTGAGTAGCTGAGACTACAGGCACATGACACCATGCCCAGCTAATTTGCATATTTTTAGTAGAGATGGGGTTTTGCCATGTTAACTAGGCTGGTCTTGAACTCCTGACAGCAAGTGATCCTCTGCCTCGGCCTCCCAAAGTGCTGGGATTACAGGCATGAGCCATCATGCCCGGACCTGACTCTTCTATTTACATGAACTTTAAAAAAGATTTTATTTGTAATTGACACATGGTAATAGTACATGTTTATGGAAAACAGTGTGATGTTTCAATACATGTGTTCATTGTGTAATGATCAAATGAGGGTAGTTAGCATGTCAAGCACCTCAAATCTTTATCATTTCTTTATGATGATAACGTTAAAGATCTTATTTTATAGCTATCTTGAAGTATACACTATATTAACCTTAAAGATATGTAGGATAGGTATTAAATACTAATCTGTTTCCAAATTACATGTGAATGAGAGAAAAAAACAGCAAGTATCCTTACAATAATTTTTTTCATGCAACATTTGGAACAAATGATGTTGTAACATTTGTTATAATAAATGGGTTTCAAACATAACATATGAAACATTTTATTTAGAAGGACACTTGAAAATCACCATCAGCCAGTAAATTCCATATTTTAGAGTTACCCATTGCACGTCAAAAATAGTCCATGGCTACTGGTTATGGAAAGACTTGTATGTAAAATAATTAAACTTCTTTGTAGAACACAGGATTCATGGGTCTGGGTTGCAAGATGCACTATTATATTTGTAATATCCAAATAGCTTAATGTTGTTTTAATCATATGTTTACAACACTTTTTTCTCTGATATTTAATTTTAAATATAACAGAATAGTAATGATTTTAGTTTCGTTTTACCTCAATATTACTTCTAGATCAACATTATATAAAATCAGGTCACTTAAAATTGTGACAATGAGGATTCTCAGTTTGCAAACTAAAACAGTGGCTTCTGCTTACCAAATGAAATCTGAATCAACTCAATACTCCCAGTGTTGATGAACAGATCAACAAGTATCTATAGATACAGGAATAAATAGAGCAATGTAATTTACCTTGACGGTACCATTTTTCTTACATTTTGTGAGTAATTTTTTTTTTTTTTGAGACAAAGTCTTGCACTGTTGCCCAGGCTGGAGTGCAGTGGCGCAATCTCAGTTCTCTGCAATCTCTGCATCCTAGGTTCAAGCAATTCTCCTGCCTCAGCCCCCCAAGTGGCTGGGATTACAGGCACATGCCACTATGTCTGGCTTATTTTTGTATTTTTAGTAGTGATGGGGTTTCTTCCTGTTGGCCAGGCTGGTCTCGAACTCCTGACCTCGTGATCCACCCACCTTGGCCTCCCAAAGTGCTGGGATTACAGGCATGAGCCATCTCGTGTGGCCGAATTGTAGTAATTTTTAAAGTGCTAGCTAAGTAAGCAGTTAGATGTCGTAATGTACGTTTGCTATTTGACACTTTACCATCACTATCAAAGTCTTTAAAACACAAAACTGGGTCCAGGCGAGGTGGCTCAAGCCTGTAATCCCAGCACTTTGGGAGGCTGAGGCGGGTGGATCACGAGGTCAAAAGATCGAGACCATCCTGGTCAATAAGGTGAAAGCCTGTCTCTACTAAAAATACAAAAAGTTAGCTGGGCATGGTGGTGCGTGCCTGTGATCCCAGCTACTCAGGAGGCTGAGGCAGAAGAATTGCCTGAACCCAGGAGGTGGAGGTTGCGATGAGCTGAGATCGCGCCTTTGCACGCCAGTCTGGGTAACAAGAGCGAAACTCCGTCTCAAAAAAAAAAAAAAAAAAAAAAAAACAAACAAACACACACAAAACTGGGATCTAACATTAGCAGTACCCTACTTTCTTTCTTGATTCTATAAGAATCAAACATATATTGTGGACTGATTTTAGTTTCCCTAGCTTCAAACTGGGAGGTACTTTGGTTGGCTACCTCATTAAGATGGAGTCAGAATGAATGCAGGCATGCCTTGTTTTATTGTGCTTTGCTTTGTTGTACCTTGAAGATACGGCATTTTTTACAAACTAAGGTTTGTGGCAACCCTGAGTGGAGCAAGTCTATCAGCATCAATTTTCTAACAGCATATGCTCACTTTGTGTCCTTAAGTCACATTTTGGTAATTCTTGCAGTGTTTCAAGCTTTTTATTCTTATATCTGTTTCAGTGATCTGTGATCAGTGATTTTTGATGTAATTTGGGGGGGACATCATGAACTACCCAGTATAAGACAGTGAACTTAATCATAAAAGTTATGTGTGTTTATGGCCAGGTGTGGTGGCTCATGCCTGTAATCCCAGCATTTTGGGAGGCCTAGGCAGGTGGATTACCTGAGCACAAGAGACCAGCCTCACCAACATGTGAAACCCTGTCTCTACTAAAAGTACAAAAATTAGCCAGGCGTGGTGGTGGGTGCCTGTAATCCTAGCTACTAGGTGGGCTGAGGTAGGAGGATCACTTGAACCTGGGAGGCAGAGGTTGCAGTGAGATGAGATTGTGCCACTGTCTCCAGCCTGGGGAACAGTGCAAGACTCCATCTCAAAAAAAAAAAAAAAAAAAAAAAAAAGTTATGTGTGTTGTAATGGCTCCACCAACCCGCTGGCCATTCCAGTCTCCTCTCCCTTTCCTGTAGTTTCCCTGTTCCCTGAGACACAACAATATTCAAATTTGGTCAGTTAAGAACCCTATCATGGCCTCTAAGTGTTCATGTGAAAGGAAGAGATGCAGATCTGTCATTTTAAATCCAAACCTAGGGGCTGGGCACGGTGGCTCACGCCTGTAATCCCAGTACTTCGGGAGGCCGAGGCGGGTGGATCATGAGGTCAAGAGATCGAGACTATCCTGGTCAACATGGTGAAACCCCGTCTCTACTAAAAATACAAAAAATCAGCTGGGCATGATGGCGCATGCCTGTAATCCCAGCTATTCAGGAGGTTGAGGCAGGAGAATTGCCTGAACCCAGGAGGCAGAGGTTGTTGTGAACTGACATCGTGCCATTGCACTCCAGCCTGGGTAACAAGAGCGAAACTCCATCTCAAAATAAATAAATAAATAAATAAATAAATAAATAAATAAAGCACAATCAAGTAAAGTAAATAAATCAAAACCTAGAAATAATCAAACATAGTAAGGAAGGCATATTGAAAGCTGAGGTAGGCTTCTTGCACCAAATAGGTACCAATTTGTAAATGCAAAGGTAATATTCTCTAAGCACATTAAAAGTGCTACCTACTCCAGCAAACACGTGAATGATAAAAAAGTGAAACAAGCCGGGCACAGTGGCTCACACCTGTAGTCCCAGCACTTTGAGTAGCCAATGTGGGCAGGTCACTTGAGATCAGGAGTTCGAGACCAGTCTGACGAACATGGTGAAACCCTATCTCTACTAAAAGTACAAAAAATAATTTTAAAAAATTAGCCAGGTGTGGTGGTGCATGCCTGTAATCTCAGCTATTCTGGAGGCTGAGGCAGAAGAATTGCTTGAACCTGGGAGGCAGAGATTGCAGTGAACCCAGATTGTGCCACTGCACTCTACTCTGGGCAACAGAGTGAGATTCCATCTAAAAAAAAAAGAAAAGAAAAGAAAAAGAAATAAAAGAAACAGTTTGATTCCTGTTGTGGAGATAGTCTGAGTGATCTAGATAGAAGATCAAACCAGCCACAGCATTCCCTTAAGGCAAAGCCCAATCCAGAGCAAGGCACTAACTTTCTTGAATTCTATAAAGACTGAGACAGCTGAGGAAGCTGAAGAAGAAAACTCTGAAGCTTTAAGAGGTTGGTCTATAAGGTTTAAGGAAAGAAGCCATCTCCATAACACAAAACTGCAAGATGAAACAGCAAGGGCTGATAAGAAGCTGTAGCAAGTTATCTAGATGATTTGGCTAAGATCATTGATGAAGGTGGCTACACTGAACAGATTTTCAGTGTAGATCAAACAACCTTCTATTGGAAGAAGATGCCATCTAAGACTTTCATGGCAAGAAAGGATAAGTCAATGCCTGGCTTCAAAGAACAGGCTGACACTTCTGTTAGGGGCTAAGTCACCTAAGCTGGTGACTTAGGTTGATGCCAGTGCTTAGTTACCATTCTGAAAATCCCAGGGCCTTAAGAATTATGCTAGGGTTGGGTGCAGTGGCTCATGCCTGTTATCCTAGCACTTTGTGAGGCTAAGGTGGGTGGATCACTTGAGCCCAAGAGTTTGAGATCAGCCTGGATAAAATGTTGAAACCCTGCCTCTACAAAAAAACAAAAAACAAAAAACCAGCCAGGCATGGGTGGTGGTGGCATGTACCTGTAGTCCCAGCTACTTGGGAGGATGAGTAGCTGAGACTCAGGTGCATGAGTCCTAGCTAAGAGGATCAACCTTGAACCCAAGAGGTTGAGGCTGCACTGAGTTGTGATCACATCAGAGTGAGACTGTTTCGGAGAGGCGGAGGAGAGAGAGAGAGAGAGAGAGAACAACAAAGCCTGAATGACAGCACATCTGTTTATGGCATGGCTTCCTGAATATTTTAAGCCCACTGTTGAGATCTACTGCTCAAAAAATATTTTTTTTCGAAATATTACTGCTCATTGACAATGAACTTGGTCACCCAAGAATGCTGATGAAGATGTACAGAGATGAGTGTTGCTTGCATGCCTGCTAACACAATATGCATTCTGCAGCCCATGGATCAAAAAGTAATTTTGCCTTTTAAGTCTTATTACTTAAGAAATACATTTTTTTTTTTTGTGGCTACAAGTGCTATAGACAGTGATTCTTCTGATAAATCTGGACAAAGTAAGTACATCGAAATCCTTCCAGAAAGGCTTCCTCATTCTAGATGGCATTAAGAACATTCATGACTCATGAGAGGAGGCGAAAATATCAATATGAACAAGAGTTTGGAAGAAGTTGATTCCAACCCTCATGGATGACTTTGAGGGGTTCGAGACTTCAGTAGAGGAAATAATTTCAGGGGTAATGGAAATATGAAGAAAACTAGAATCAGAAGTGAACTATGAAGAATGTGACTGAATTGCTGCAATCTCATGATCAAATTTGAATGGATAAGGGGTTGCTTCCTCCGGAGGAGCAAAGATAGTGTTTTCTTGAGATGCAATCTATTTTTAATGAAGATTCTGTGAACATTATTGAAATGACAACAAAGCATTTAGAATATTACATAAACTTAGTTGATAAAGCAGCAACAGGGCTCGAGAGGATTGACTTAAATTTTGAAAGAAGTTTTACAGTGGGTAAAATGCTATCAAACAGCATCACATGCTACAGAGAAATCTTTCATAAAAAGAATCCTATTGAGGTAACACATTTTGTTGTCTTCTTTTAAAAAATTGCCACGGCCACCTCAACTTTTAATAACCACTACTCTGATCAGTAAGCATCCATCAACATCAAGGCAAGACTCTCCATCAGCAAAAAGATTATGACTTGCTGAAGACTCAGGTGCTCATTAGCATTTTTCAGCACTAAAGTATTTTTTTGTGCTGGGCATGGTGGCTCACTCCTGTAATCCAAGCCAGTCTGGAAGCAGAAGTGGGAGGATTGCTTGAGCCCAGGAGTTCAAGGCTGCAGTAAGCTATGGTCATGCCACTGCACTCCAGCCTGGGTAAGAGTGAAAGCCCATCTCTAAAGAAAAGAAGGGTCAGGCACCAGGGCTCATGCCTATAATCCCAGCACTTTGGGAGGTCCAGGCAGGTGTATCACCTGAGGTCAGGAGTTTGAGACCAGCCTGGCTAACGTAGTAAAACCTGTCTCTACTTAAAAAATACAAAAATTAGCCAGGCATGGTGGCTGGCTATAATCTCAGCTACTTGGGAGGCTGAGGCAGGAGAATCGCTTGAATCTGGGAGGTGGTGGTTGCAGTGAGCTGAGATGGCGCCATTGCACTCTAGCCTGGGAGACAGAGCAAGACTCTGTCTCAAGAAAAAAAAAAATTTTTTTTTTTTTTTTAAGAAAAGAAAAAAGGGTTTTAAAAAGGAATATACTTTTTTGTGAACACAATTCCACTGTACACTTAATAGACTATAGCATAGTGTCAACATAACTTTCATATGCACTGGGAAACCAAAAAACTCATGCGACTCACTTTATTGCAATATTTGCTTTACTACAGTGTTCTCAAACCAGACCCCCAATAGTTCTGAGGTATGCTTGCATTATGATGTTCACAAATCCTGTAAAAATATTTTGCATAGTATGTTTTAAACAACTACTATTAGAAGCCCCTACTGTACAAAACAATGATTTTTTTTTTTTTTTTTTTTTTTGGAGTCTCACTCATTGCATAGGCTGGAGTGCAGTGGCATGATCTTAGTTCACTGAAACCTCTGCTGCCCACGTTCAAGCTATTCTCTTACCTCAGCCTACAGAGTAGCTGGGGTTACAGGCACCTACCACCACGCCCAGCTAATTTTTGTATTTTTAGGAGAGATGGGGTTTCACCATCTTGGTCAGGCTGGTCTTGAACTCCTGACCTCATGCCATGATCCACCTACCTCAGCCTCCCAAAGTGCTGGGATTATAGGTGTGAGCCACTGCCTATAATCCAAAACAATGAATTTTTAAAAGTTAAAAACCAGGCATTATATTTTTCATAAAGGACTATCTGGCTATTAACAAAAATCATTCAAATGTTAATTGAAAACCTGTGTAATACCCGTCATAAATCCTAGATCTCATGAAAATAAATTTAAAAAATTATGCACAAAATTTCCTACATTTTTCTTTGAAATTTCCACAAGCATCCCAAAATTTATTCATCGGGCCAGATGGTGTTACCATACTCCACACAGTTTCTTTATATATAGTAGCATCCGATTTGGCAATATGCCCCTAAAAATGTTTAATAAATTCATTTTGATATTTATTTGGGTCAAAAAACAAACCAGAACCAAAAGAATAAATAAGGATCTATAAAATGGAAATCTTCCGTTATCTTTAGCAAATGTGCAGGGTTTCTAGGTTCTCGTCATTTTCCATCTAAATGCCAGTAAGGTAAGGCTGCCAGAAAGGGGTTCTAGGACACACTTCCAAAGAATTCTAGTGGCAGTAAAGTACAATCTAATGTCTCTGCTGTTTTACTTCCTATACTGTCTGATACAGAATCATGAACAAATGTGCAGTATGTAGCTCATGCTGCTGCATTACAAGGTTAACCATAATCTTTATGGATGATAAAAAGCCCAATTTATAAAATCCCATTAGTGTTCATTATACTCTCAAATAGCTACTTTCTAATACTATACAATCACATAATACTAATAAAATATGATAAAATAATACTGATTAAATTAACATGTGATATGTTAATTAAAAATCATTTACAACTAGGCTGGGTGCAGTGGCTCATGCCTGTAATCCCAGCACTTTGGGAAGCTGAGGCAGGTAGATTGCTTGAGCCTAGAGACCTGCCTGGGCAACATGATGAAACTCTGACTCTACAAAAAAATATATGTAAAAATTAGTCAGGTATGGTAATGTGCATCTGTAGTCCCAGCTACATGAGAGGCTGAGGTGGGAGGATCACCTGAGCTCAGGAGGTCAAGGCTGCAGTGAACTATGATTACACCACTGCACTCCAGCCTGGGCTATAAAGTTAGATCCTGTCTCAAACAAAACAAAACAAAACAAAACAAAACAAAAATCCCAACAGATAAAACTCATTGTTTTTTTGACTTTGGTCTACAGATACAATTATTTGTCTACAAATCTCAAAAAAGAATAAATATTTGAAAATCACTATTATTTTCTACTTATTTGCCATATGCTGTTAATTATAAGACACTCCCTCTGGATGCAAATCCAAATAAGAACAAGTTTATTTGTTATATTGGCTATCTAATTATTTCTACACAACTGTAGTTAAGACAACTTCATTTTCTGTGGACTTTTAAACTTATTATAACTTGCATACGTCACTTACCTAAAAAATTTCCCAGAATATTTTATAGTTTTTTTTTTAAGTGCAGTAATTCAGTGTGACCTGAATTATTCAGGTCTGTGACTGAAGCCCAGAACCGTCTATTAATATCAATGTAAACAGACCAAGGAGCCTTGAAGGGCACAACACTTTGTCCTATATCAGTGTTTCTAACTCATCCTCAAATACTACAGCATTTATTGAATTGTCACAGTGTATTGGCCAAGGTGCAGAGTGTAAAGGAGATACACAATTTGCTGTGGACTTTGTAAGTCCTGAGCTGAGCTTGTCCTATTAACAACTAGTATAAAATGAGGCAGAATGTTGCTAGATAACTCAGCCTGGAAAGGACACATTTCCAGGGCACTTAGGAGAAGTTATCTAGCTTAATACCAGATCAGATAGCTTAAAGTAAGGAAGTAGGAATCAGAAGACACATTTTTTACATCTGCGGTCAAGATGGTTTCAAATCACATATTTTTCCATCTTGTAAAAGTAGAGTACCCTGAGGTGTCAACGACAAACTGGGATGTTGGAACACCCATTTCACAGTGTCATCGTAAGGATAAAATGATATGGTGTGTGTGGAAAGAGACTGTAAGCTGTGAAACATTACAAAAATGTTATTAACATTACTCATGGTAGAGAGCAGGGTTTCTCAGAATATTAAGCTTCTCTGAACATAAATTGTACTTTTTCATTTTTGTAACCTATGCCTATCATAATTTTAACTCTTAAGAAAAGTCTAATTACTTTTAAAAAATGAAATATAATAAACCGAGGTGCTTCCCTCTTATTTCTTTTGCTCTCTGAGATTAAAAAGCATATTTGTGAGACATGTCTTTTATAGTTGGCATTTCTTAGGCTGTATTCTATATTTTGATTTTTCTTAGTCTCCGTCTAAATACATAGACCTACTACTTAAACATACCAGGACTTGGACATCCTGAGAGATATGTAAGAAAGTAAAATAGGTGGAAAGTCAGATATATACTCAAGGAAAACTGAGAAATCCTTTTGTCTGTTTATAAAATTTTATTTATTTTATTAAATTTTTAAAAATAGAGATAGGAGCTCCCCATGTTGCCTAGGCTGGTCTTTAACTTCTGGGCTCAAGCAATCCTTCCACCTCAAGCTCTCAAAGTGTTGGGACCACAGGTATGAGCCACCACACCTGGCTGATCCTTTTGTCTTATGTTTCAAGATTCATGACTTACCATGAATGAGTAACTGGAGTTTATGGAAACATGCAGTCAAGACCAGTTTATAAAGCAGGGATCTATACATTTATCATGTAAAGGGCCAGATGGTAAATATTTTAGATGTTAGGGACCACATGCTCTCTGTTGCTAATATTCAAACCTGGGGAAATATGAAAACAGCCACAGACAATACTTAAATGGATGGGCATAGCTGTGTTTCAATAAAACTTTACTTGGCGGGGTGCGGTGGCTCATACCTGTAATCCCAGCACTTTGGGGACTGAGATGGGCAAATCATGAGGTTAGGAGATGGAGACCATCCTGGCCAACATGGTGAAATCTCATCTCTACTAAAAATATAAACATTAGCCAGACATGGTGTTGTAATTTCAGCTACTCGGGAGGCTGAGGCAGGAGAATCACTTGAACTTAGGAGGTGAAGGTTGCTGTGAGCTGAGATGGCACCACTGCGCTCTATCCTGGGTGACACAGCAAGACTCCATTAAAAACAAAAAACACATTTAAAAAAACCCTTTACTTATAATAAGAGCCAGCAGGCTGAATTTGGAGCACAGGCTGCAATTTGACAACCCCCATTCTAAAAGAATTCTCTCTGCTGTCTCTATAACTTAATAAATGTTCCCTACACACTCCTCATGTCACTGGGCATCCATCAATCACCCTGAGCCCTCTGTAGCATATTACCTTTGAAAACTGAAGTGGTAGCTACAATGAGATTCTTTAACTCTTCTTTTAAATTTTGAGATGAAGTTTCACTCTGTTGTCCGGGCTTGAGTGCAGTGGCACAATCTCAGCTTAGTGCAACCTCTGCCTCCCAGGTTCAAGTGAGGCTAATTTTTGTATTTTTAATAGAGATAGGATTTCGCCATGTTGTTTAGGCTGGTCTCGAACTCCTGACCTTGTGATAGCCAAATTTGGTCTCCCAAAGTGCTGGGATTACAGGTGTGAGCCGCTGCGCCCGGCTCTTAAATTCCTTAACTTTGAAAAAGAAGGTACAGTATAAACATAAGGTTATGAAGGCATCCTCTCTGGAAGAAGTGGTAAAGTGAGAAACTAGGACTCTGGGTGACCAACATGCAATTCTTTCTCAATCACCCCGTATAAGACAAGCCAGTAATTAATTAAATATGGAATTGATTAGGTGAGTTCCAAAGGAGTTCCAAATTTAAGTGTAACCGAAACTTTACAGAGGGAGCACAGCAATTTATTTGGCTTTCTGTAGAGCTCTGGTGTCTTCAGATTTTCAGAAGCCAGACAGGGCAAGACCAGAGTTGGCAGAAAATGAGTGAGTGTGGTAACAGAGAGAAAAAATACACAGATGTGGGATATGTGTACATATAGTTCCATATATATACAGTTGACTCTCCATATCCAAGGATTCAACCAACTTTCGATCAAAAATATTCAGAAAAAAATTGCATCTGTACTGAACATGTATAGACTTTTTTTCTTGTCAGTTTTCTCTAAACAATGCAGTCTAACAACTATCAACATAGCATTTACATTGTATTAGGTACTATACATAATCTAGAGATGATTGAATTTATGTAGGAATATGTGTGTGGGTTATGTGCAAATACTATGTCATTTTGCTTCAGAGATCAATGGATTTTGGTATTGGAGGGAGGTCATGGAACCCAACCCATAGATACCAAGGGACAACTGTATAAGGAAAGAGAAATTGATTGATGAGGGTAGAAGAGAAGAAGTACATGCTGTTTGTTAGATTAAACATCATTCCAATTTTCTCTCTTAACAGAACTTGAAATTTTTTGTGTGCCCTGTATTACTCAAGCTAATGATTCAGACTAGTTCACTACTTGCCAGTGCAAGTAGTGAACTGTTACTTATAAAGATTTGTTGACAGTAATATGAAAATCTAGAATCTTAATAGGAGCTTCAAGAAAGTAATAGCCAAAATGTTTTAAATAAGATATTATAATTAAATAAAAATTCTTCAAATCTCTATGCTGGTGTTTCTTAACTTTTAATAAAGAAGGCTAAGATAAGCTAACAAATAATTAACATATTTCAGATGAATTCATTTAATAGATAATAAATCCATGCAAACATCAGATAAACAAATATTGGTTGAGCACATATTATCTGCATGACAAATGCTGGATCTGGGGTTACATGATGTTGATGAAACTGTCCCTGCTTAAGCTTAGAGTCAAGGGCCAAATACAGACAAGCAATGTCTTCCTACAAAAAGAATAGGTTAGGAAGGTGCAGGGAACACACCATTTTGTAGAAACGGTAAAATGTGAACTCAAGTAATGTTACCAAGAGATAGTATCAAATATATGGCATGTAAAAGCTAATAGATGCCACTAGAATTTAAAGGGCTGGATATTCTTTGTTTTTTGAGAGATGGGGTTTTACTATATTGGTCAGGCTGGTCTTGAACTCCCAAGAACAAGTTATCTGCCCTCCTTGGCCTCCCAAAGTGCTGGGATTATAGGTGTGAGCCACCACACCTGGGCTGAGGTGGATTTTCTTTCTTTCCTTTTTTTTTTTTTTTTTTTGGAGAGAGAGTCTTGCTCTGTTGCTAGGTGCCAAGCTGGATTGCAGTGGCGTAATCTCGGCTCACTGCAACCTCCGCCTCCAGGTTCAAGCAATTCTCCTGCCTCAGTCTCCCAAGTAGCTGGGACTACAGGCGCACGCCACCACGCCCAGCTAATTTTTGTATTTTTTAGTAGAGACAGGGTTTCACCATGTTGGCCAGAATGGTCTAGATCCCCTGACCTCGTGAGCCACCTGCCTCGGCCTCACAAAGTACTGGGATTACAGGCGTGAGCCACCGCACCCGGCCAGTGGATTTTCTTTTACGGGACAGAGGGATGTGATCAAAGAGATGACATAAAACCTCAAATGAAGACTAGAGTTTAGAAAACAAAGATTGCAGTGGAGGCCAGAAAAAGACAAAGTCATAGAACAAAGTCATAGAACAGTATGCGTTAAGGTATAGAAGTGGTGTCATGCAAATTCATGGCTCAGTGGGATAAGTAATCCTGTTTTGACTAGATTGCTTAAACAAAGGAATCCTACAGCGGATGAATGGGAGATAAGGCTAAACAGGTATAGCCAGCCATATAGTAAGTTTAATCATACTGAGATTTCTAGAATTTCTGCTGTCAATCATAGTTCATTGTGACACTCTAGTGCAGTAAAAAAAGAAAATAATAATTGTACTTAAAAATATTTTACCATCACAACTTGCTATCCGGTTCCTTAAATGAATCCTCCACCTGCTTCTTCCCTTTATACTTCACTATATATAACACACCTGTGTATGCAATGATTTTCTAGAGTCTGGAAAAATAGATATTTCGACTTGAGTTCTTAGCTTGAATTTTGGTACCTTCCTTTCTCTTTTTTTCTGACATCTAGTAGACACTGTTGGAAAACATTCATAAATGTCATGTGCAGATTTGTATTACTTACCTAGAAGGCAGTATTTCAAATGGTAATATGAATATCTTATCTCATCTCTTAAGAGACGTTGTTATGAGATCATCAGTGGTTTGCCAAAGCAAGGGATCAGGAAGATGTTTAGCCAGTGTATAAAATAGAGTGTGTGATGATTACAATTTTCTTATGTCTTTAAATCATTAGTGGTTTTAATCAGACAGGTGAATTAGGTTTAGAGACATGGAATGTTAGAACTGGAAGAGGCCTTAGTCTGAGTCTCCTTATTTTATAGTGGAACTAAAAGAGGCCCAGAAAGGTAAGATGGCTTGCCTTAGGAGACACAGTTAACATTTTCTGCAGTCAGAATTAGAATCCAAATCGCTTAGATTCTCCTGTTTTTCCCATGTCAAAATATTCCATCTCTAAATCTCATTAGCTTTAAATTAACTTAAAAGTAGAGTATTTAGTCTGGGTGAGGTGGCTCACGCCTGCAATGCCAGCACTTTGGGAGGCCAAGGCAGGTGGATCACCTGAGGTCAGGAATTAGAGACCAGCCTAGCCAACATGGTGAAACCCCATCTCTACAAAACATAAAATTAGCCAGGTGTGGTGGCATGTGCCTATAATCCCAGCTACTTGGGAGGCTGAGGCAAAAGAATCACTTGAACCCAGGAGGCAGAGGTTGCAGTGAGCCGAGATCATGCCCCATGCCCTTGTACAACAGCCGGGACAAAAAGAGCGAAACTCCATCTCAAAAAAAAAAAAAAAAAAAAAAAAAAGTAGAGCATCTAGTAATTTTTCATGGTATATAGCAGTAACTTTTCCTGGTATGTAGCAGGGTTTCTCAAACTCGGCACTATTGACATCTGGACTGGATAATTCTTAGTTGTGGGGGCTTTCTGTACGCTATAGTATCCCTAATCTCTATCCATTAGATGCCAGCATCACACTCTCTCCCACTACTCTGATAACCAAAAATATTTCCAGACTTGCCAAACATCTCTTTGGAGGCAAGATAACCCCCAGTTGAGAAATACTGCTATTCAGATATTAAGTCACAGGTACTGTTACTGGCCTGTGGAATATATGTGACATCTCCCTGACCTCTTCCTCCCTGCATATACCGCTAGAATAATTCCTTCAGATGTCAGTCTGACCTAACATAAGGGCCCCCTTTCAAGGATCTCACACCTCAAACCAGACAGCACAAGGCTCTTTCCAGGTTAGGTGCTCTAGTTTCCCCTACTGGTGATAACTCCGTTGTTGGAATCCAGGGTAATGTGTTACAGAAGGTGGTTGAGAAGACAGCCTAAAGGATGTGCCTGCTGAGTCTTCAAGGACAAGTCAGAGGGAACTAGGCAGAAAATGGAAAAGACTTGTTATGCAGAGAGAGCATGTACCAGGCTGAGTGTGGTGGCTCACGCCTGCAATCCCAGCACTTTGGGAGGACAAAGTGGGCGGATCACTTAAGGTCAGGAGTTCAAGACCAGCCTGGCCAACATGGTGAAACCCTGTCTCTACTGAAAATACAAATATTAGCTGGATGTGGGGTACCCGCCTATAATCCCAGCTACTCGGAAAGTTGAGACAGGAGAATTGCTTGAACCTGGGAGGTGAAGGTTTCAGTGAGCAGAGACAGTGCCACTGCAACAGAGTGAGACTCTTGTCTCAAAAAAAAAAAAAAAAAAAAAAAAAAAAAAAAAAAAAAAAAAACATGTATCTAATGGCAAGGAAGGAGAAAACCTGCCCTCTCCTGGTTCCCAGGTAAACATACAGTGAGAAATGAAGCTGGAGAGAAAGCAGGGCCCAGGTCTTAAAGAACCAATTACACCGTACCATGGAGTTTGGAATTGATTCTGAGGATAGCTAGAAGCTGAGAAGAGACTGCATCAGACATATTTTAGAAAGATCTGAAGAACAGAAAATTACAAAGATTGGTGCCTGTAATCCCAGCACTTTTGGAGGCTGAGACAAAAGGATTGTTGCAAGCCAGGATTTTGAGATCAGCCTGGGCAACATAGCAAGCAATTCTGTCTCTAAATAAAAAATAACAAAAATGGTCCAGGTGCGGTGGCTCATGCCTGTAATTCCAGCACTTTGGAAGGCCGAGGTGGGTGGATCACGAGGTCAGGAGCCTGAGACCAGCCTGGCTAACACAGTGAAACCCCATCTCTCCTAAAAATACAAAAATTATGTGGGCATGGTGGCACGTGCCTATGGTCCTAGCTACTTGGGAGGCTGAGGCAGGAGAATCATTTGAACCAGGAGGTGGAGGTTGCAGTGAGCTGATATCGCGCCACTGCACTCCAGCTTGGCTGACAGAGTGAGACTTTGCCTTAAAAAAGTAAATAAATAACAAAAATTGGCTGGGCATGGTAGCTTGCACCTGCAGTCCCAGCTACTTGGGAGGATGAGGCGGGAATTTCTCTTGAGCCCAGGAGTTCGAGGCTGCAGTGACCTATGATCAGACCACTGCACTCCAGCCTGGAAGACAAAGCAAGGCTCTTGTCCCTAAAAACAAACAAACATAGCCAGGCATGGTGGCATATGCCTGTAATCTCAGCTGCTTTGGAAACTGAGGTGGGAGAATCTGGGAGGCAGAGGTTGCAATGAGCCAAGATCACGCCACTGCACTCCAGGCTGGGTGACAGAGTGAGACTGTCTCAAAAAACTAACAACCATCAAATAAACAAAAAAAAATTTAAAAAGATGGGGGAGGCCAAGCGTGGTGGCTCACACCTTTAATCCCAGAACTTTGGAAAGCCAAGGTGGGTATATCACTTCAGGTCAGGAGTTTGAGACCAGCCTGACCAACATGGTGAAACCCCGTCTCTATTGCAGGAAAATCGCTTGAACCCGGGAGGCGGAGGTTGCAGGGAGCCGAGATCATGCCACTGCACTCCAGCATGGGCAACAGAATGAGGACTCCATGTCAAAAAAATAAATAAAAAGATGGGGGATCTAAAGCAGAAGCACAGGGCACCTGAAGATAAACACTTGATGTGCATATAAAAGAAGAGTCCTGCCAGAATTCAATTCACTCTTGCTTTCATATACCACAAGGGGAGGAATTCTCCTCCTGGTGCCAATGGTGCCATGAAGACTGGCAAGAAGAGGAGCACAGGTGCCTCCTCTTCCACCACCCAGGTATGTGGGAGAGGAAATCTTTTAACACTAAGGCAGGAAGAACTTTTTCTTCTGGTGACTAAAACTTCACGGAGAGGTTGAGTTCCTTGTCATCCGAATTTCCTACTTGAAATACAGGATATATTTTTCCCAGAAAGAAATATGATACAAAATTTTGCTTTTTTTAAATATGTGATTAAGGCGATTTATGGATGAAAGGTATTTTGTGTACACATGTGTGGTTGTGTATATATATTAGCTGTTGAACATATTGTTGGTTCTATGGGAAAACGAATTGCAGGCTGACTTTCAAGATACAATCCATTTGCCAGCTGTGGACTCTGCACGCCTATGCAGAGTAAGTAAGAGCAGTAATGACAGTGGCAAAATGCACCAGACAAGTTGTGATTAGAACTCTCCCATGAAGAAGGGAATCTGGGGCTATTTAAGAGCAATGCAGCTGACCACATAAAATGCAAATTGAAGCAAGCTCTAGGTGGCTGTTCAGGCCCTGCCTGGTCCGAGCCAAGTTTACGTAAAGCTTCGGTAGCTATCCTAGGGCCTGGCTCCATGAGTGTTGAGGAAAATGAACTAGATTGTCATACATATGTCTCCTGGTTAAATTAGACTTAGGAAAACATGCTGGTTTGAGGAGGTGCTGAGCTTGTGTGTATCTGATAGGAGGGAAGGGACAACATAGATTATCACAGAAGGTTAGTAAAAGAGTTAAAAGTCCTTGCACCTGTGTTCATGGATCAGCAATGCCTTCCTCTTAGGGGCAGAAGCTAATATGGAGATAAGATTGCCTTGACTAGTTCTCAAGAATGTCAGTAAAGGGGATCAATTTAAGTGAATTAATGTTAGTCCCATAACCTATTCATATTTAAGAGTTGATTTGCTGGTTTGCAGCTGAAATAAGATATTTTTCTTCCCTTTCTGCATATGGTCCTGGCTTTCTAACATTCTAAATACAGTTCTATAGTTTTCATTAGCAGTCATCAAATCTAGCTGAATCTTCTTTCAAAGTACCCCTTTTCTTTCACTACTGACCTGACCTATCTCTAGCCTCTCCCAGTTTCAACCCACCTTGATTGCTGGGGGCAAATTTACTTTCTTAAAACAATGCTTGGATTAGGTTACACCCTGTTTCTAGATCCTTTCACCTCCCTGCGAGTAACTACAGAAAAAAGCCCAAACCTCCAGCCTGCCTTTTAAGGCCCTTCGGAGTCCTCACCTGTAAATTCCCCCTGCCCCCATCACTCCTGCACGCAAGGCAACAAAGTCTCCTTGGCATCCTCTGAGAGGTTGTTCTCATTTCTGCCACATGCTTTGTCCACACCTCCCTGAATTCCTCAATTCCTCCCTCTCTGTCTTAAAAGAACATTTCTGAGTCTGTCTACTCCATGAAGTAGAAGTCTGAGCTCATTTTTGCCCACACCCTGCTCACTCCTCTCCATTCCTTGCAGTGAATTGGTCTCAGAATCTCTGGCTTCCTTGTCAAAGAGGTGATGCTGTTCTCCATCAGGGTGAACAAGTGTTCTCAGAATCTCTGGCTTCCTTGTGAAAGAGGTGATGCTGTCTTCCATCAGGTGTGGGCAGTACAGAATGAAGGAACACCCCAGGGCCCTAGACAGGTGCCTGGCACATCCTGGACACTCAACAAATATCTGTTAATTTTAATGAATAATGTAAGGTATTGGACTTTATTCACTTTCCACCCACTTTCCCCCTAGGCCAAGGACTTTCCTCCCAGGTGAGATAAAAGCATCTAGATACCTTAACTTTGATAAAGTTAGCTCTGACATATAAAAAGCAGAACTTCCTCTGTAACCCTGTGAGAAATGAGAAGCCTCCAATCTTCTTCCCCAGACCTACCCCCTACTGAGTTTCGAGTTCCTTGAAAATAACTGACCTAGATCGTTTCTGACAAAATAAAACTTTGCATCTTCTCTGCAGAGCAAAGGTAACCTTACCTTCAGCCAGCCAAATCATCCACAAATTTTCATGCCAGAAAAAATATTTTTAAAAATGGAGATGTGGCTGGGCGTGGTGGCTCACGCCTGAATTTCCAGCACTTCGTGAGGCCGAGGCGGGCTGATCACCTGAGGTCACGAGTTCGAGACAAGCCTGGCCAACATGGTGAAAATACAGAAAAATTACCCGAGCATGGTGGCACACGCCTGTAATTCCAGCTACTCTGGAGGCTAAGGCAGGAGAATTGCTTGAACCCGGGAGGTGGAGGTTGCAGTGAGCCGAGCCGAGATTGCGCCATTGCACTTCAGCCTGGGCAACAGAGCAAGACTCTTGTCTCTTAAAAAAAAAAAAAAAAAAAAAGGAGGTGTGAGGGTAAAATATCTACAGGCAAGAACAGCACAACAGGTGCTGAGCTGCAAAATCAACACACTAAACTCCCAAACAGACCTTCAAGACAAGCCAAAAACTCTTTAGCTAACCTACTGTTCTTTAGCTGTTGTTTCAGGGGGCTTTTCGAGAACAAAATTGCCGCCCCTTCTTGGCCTTGCCGCTTTTTACCCATCTCTCTATTGAGCGTATGTCAAGCTTGCTTATCTGGGCGCTATCTTTGTCGCACCCAGTTATCTCGCTCAGCCACCGGGCGACCACGTTTCCTTAAATCAGAGCCCCGTGGACTCCGCCTGAGAACTACATTACCCAGCGGCCTCCGCGCCCTTCGCAGGAAGGACGTCTGCGCACTAAGATACTCAGTTCCAAGTTTGGAGCTTTTAGCTGCCAGCCCTGGCCCATCATGTAGCTGCAGCACAGCCTTCCCTAACGTTGCAACTGGGGGAAAAATCACTTTCCAGTCTGTTTTGCAAGGTGTGCATTTCCATCTTGATTCCCTGAAAGTCCATCTGCTGCATCGGTCAAGAGAAACTCCACTTGCATGAAGATTGCACGCCTGCAGCTTGCATCTTTGTTGCAAAACTAGCTACAGAAGAGAAGCAAGGCAAAGTCTTTTGTGCTCCCCTCCCCCATCAAAGGAAAGGGGAAAATGTCTCAGTCGAAAGGTAAGAGGCTATTTGCATTAGTTGCAAAAATGCAAAGCGTTGTGCATGCATTTATGAATGCATGGATGCAATTTTCGCCTGGCGATTGCATTTTTAAGTTTGAGGTTTTCCACAGCTCAGTTGCATTTCCTGTTTAGTATGTGTCTTTTTTTTGCAGACACAGAGAGTTCCTGTAAGGCAGGGCTTGCAGTTCAGCTGTGCATTGACGTTATTTGCATTCTTCTGCTAGGATTACTGAGCTCTTTTTGCCTTTTGCACAGTCAGGAGAGACAGAGCAGGTTGGTAGCGTCTAAATGTGCAAGGCTTTATGTAATTGTAAAATTCTGTACTATGCACACATATTATAAGTAATTTTGTATGCAACAGGAATAGAAACTTTTAAAAACTCTATAGGTGAAGATGAAAGGTAAAACTTGAGTTAAACTACTAGGAAATTAATGTAATCGTATATTATTTGGGGAATAGACTGTTGCGGTGCTAGTATTTAGCTAAATTTCCATTGATACCGCTTTGAACATTAGGCAACTTTTGATTTTTAAAGTAAGTAAAGGTGAAGGGTGAATAACAGCAGATCACAAAAAAGCAGAGAAGTCTTGCTCTCTGAGATTTTGCACTTTACACCAATTGCTTATTGGCTCGCAAAATTTAGAGGCAGCAGAGAAAACCTAATGTTTTATGTCTGCCCATTTGGGAGATGCTTTGCATCTTGGGGGAAAATACTGGGGTTAAAACTGTACTTTTAAGCATTATAGCAATGTGAAGGGACTGCATTGTTTCATTGACAACCATAATGAAATATTTTAAGTGTGTAACCGCATATATTTAGTCAGCTATAATAGGTCGGAAGTTCAGTTTATGGTTGTTTTCTTTATGTTCTTTTCTTAATTTTTGTTTTTAAACACAGTTGTATTTTGCAGACTTAATGTCCTCCTAGGAAGGGGATTTAAAAAATTCCTGATTTGACATCAAAGAGAAGACTGGGTGCTGTCAGGTGCCTCTGGGACCCCAAATCACTTGTTTCAAAACAATTGTTTCTTTACCATAGTGAAAGCACATGCCATATGAGAAAGTATGGAATGATGAAGAGAGGAGTTAGATACTGTTGAATTAGGCTAACTGGGGCACTATTTGAGCAAGACCTGGTGAAATTAAGATGTCTAATAAGCTTTTTGCCACTTTTTTGGGAGGGTGTATGGGGAGCTGTTGCACCACTTTTTAATTCTACCTGATGGGAGTTATATATCTTAGCAGCCCAAGAAGGAAGTAATAGTCTCAAGCATTCAAAGTAGTACTCTGCTTTTCTTTGAGTATCAGGGAGAAACGGAAATCTGAAAAGTTAAGTGTGCTGAAGAACCTAGGAATTGGCATATCAGGTGGAGATGTTCATTAAATAGGGAAAACTTAAAATCTCCTTATTGAGTAGAGAAGTAACAGTTTAGAAGAGGCAGTCATGCTTTGGTGTATTAAAGAGATGGCATTTAGTTACTTTGTATTTGGTAAACATTTGCTCATTCATTCAATTCAGTTTAATATATGTATAAATATATTGTGATATGGATGTATATACATATGTATGTGTGCATATATCTGTATGTGTATGTATGTATTGTGTGTGTATGTGTGCACATGATTTAGGGACACACAAAAATATTTAAAATGAAGTTATTCCTTCAGGCTGGTGAAAACAGAATGTAAAGAAATCATTATAATACAAGATAATAGGTCAGATATTGAAGAGAAATGGTGCTATTGGAGTTTTAAAATGGAAGTGATTTATCTATTTGGGGGATAGTCAGGAAGGTTTATGAAGAAGTTGGTGTTTACTGTGATCTTATCTTTGGACTTTGGGGTCTAAACTAAATCAGGCTCATTTTTGCATGATTTTGGATTCGCTATGAACATAGATCCCTCTTAGTAGAGCCAGTTTTTGAGTTGAGAAGCTAAAGGAGATATTAGCCCTGCACTCTTTCCTATGAATGTGTTTACAATGGATCAGGTACTGGTGGTCCTTCAAATCAATTCCTGTTTACCCAGATGAGTTTTCTTAATTGGATTCTGCTTGGAAAGTACATATGGAATGAACATGGGGTTCTTGTCCAAAAGGAAAATTATTTGTAGAAAGAAGTGAGTGATCATTTTGGAAATAGCAAAAGAGCCACCTTGGCCTGGACTTTAAATGTAGAATTGGCCTTATTCAGCTATGCTATTCTCAAATGGCCAAAATACTTTTGCAGCACTAAACTTCTTTTTAATACTCTAAACAAAGAAATGGAAGGAAAAGTGAAAGGTGGATACGATCTCATCATATTGAAGAACTTAACAACATGTTCAATTCAAGGACCTTTACGAACTTTCTAGATCACTATAATTCGGTTTAACAGACCTCTAATTTAAGGCACAGCAAAGGCAAAGGAATTACAGACTCCCTGGAAGGACTGGGTTACTTCTTTACAGCCTTACCAACAGTGAGATTCTGAGAAAGAATTTCTTAAAAAGAAATTTTGTTTTCCACAGTTGTAACTTTAGGTTGTGTGCTTTTCAGCTTGTTTATATTAGCTGTCGGGGGTTGAGCTGACATTTTTCAAATATTAAAGCCTTTTGAGGAAATCTGAAATGTAAGTTAACAGGAAGGGCACCCAGAAAGTGCAGGAATTCCTGCACACTACAGGAAGACAAGCTACAGGAAAAATGTGTCATCTACACTACCCGGGAGAGAAAAACTATTGTTATCAGCCGTAATGATCTTCTGAGGGAGAGAAAGAGGGAGGTAGGGAGATCTGGCACCTCCCGGTTCACCTGAAAATGTACAAAAAGTTTGGCCCTGTTAAAAATACACTTTTCTCACTTCTCCTCCTATTCACCTTTAAAAGATACTAGTTTATTTTAGTTTTAGAAAGCAATAAGTAAATCATGTAAGAAATGCATATGAGGCACAATTCAGAAGCATATAGCAGAGTGATAGGAAAGGTCTTAACTCTACTGGGGTTCTTTGCTTCTGTAATGCATTCCACCCTGGGAAATGAAATGTGTAAATTTCTCATTCTGTATAAATTCCTTTGTTAGATTGTACCAGACGGACTTGTCATGTTTAGCCTGTAATCTGAGCCAGTATGTTTTATAACCCCGTACATCTCAGGACACAAAATCAGAATAGGTACCTTGGGTTTTCCTGAGCTTGTTTTGTATTAGTATTGCATTCAGTTCTTTAGACCATGCAGCATGTTAACTTTAGGGGGCTTCAGGGGTCTCTGGGTGGTAAATTTAATGTTGGAGAAAAGAGTTGAGATTCTCTTGTCTTTGTTTGTCATGGTTTAGTGTTGTTTTAATGACTCCCCAGTATTTTAAAATCTGAAAGATCTACAAGGAATATTTTTAAAACTTAGAAGAAATTTCATAAATAACACTTGTTCATTATAGAATCATTTCATAGAAAAAGAAAAATAAGAATTGCTAGTCACTGCAGTCTACATTTTGGCATTTATTCTTTTGGACTTTTTTTCATATATGTGTGTGCAAAACTAAGTCTATTTCGTTACCTTTTGTTTCACTTACCAATTTATGGGAAAATATTCCCAAGTTTATATATTTCTGCCTTCATAGTATCTTCTTCCATTGTATTTATTTAAATAGTATCTTAATGTTTATTAACTTTCACTATTATGAATATTTCCAACACAATCATCCTAGTCCATACATTATCATTATAGCCTTAGATTAAATTCCAAGGAGCAAAACCATAGGCAATGGATGCCCAGTTCTTTTTCACTCTCCAGTCTCTTTTCTTCCTTCTGAAAATAGCTTTATATTATTGCAGAAAAAAGAAAAAATGACATATGCTAATCAAAAAATTCAAACCAAAGAGAAATTCATAATAAGAATATAAAATTCACTCTTAAGTCATACCACCCAGAGCTAATTACTGTTAGTTTTTTGGGTATTATTTCTACATTTGTACGTACTTGTTACATTACACACTGTATACATGTTTTATAACTTTCTTATACTCTACCATATATCTTGGATATCTTTCCATAGTAGTACACATAATGTTACCTATTTTTTAACAATGGTGTATATTAATTTGTAAGAATGTAGCCATTTACTTAATGTCACATTGAGTTTTCAAATAGTTTTCTTTTCTTTCTTTTTTTTTTTTTTTTGCATAGCTATAAACAGTACTGCAAAGAATACTGTTTATACTTTGAACATACATCTTTACACATTTGCAGAATTATTTCTTTAGGATGATTCCTAGAAGTGGAAGTCCTGGGTCAAAGATATATTGCTAAATTGTCCTCCATTGAGGTAACACTAATTCTCATTTCTACCAATAATATTTAGAAGTGCCCATTCTCTCCTTTCAAGCATTACGGTAAATATTGTCAAGTAAACTGCTCTTCAGGAAGATGATACCTTAGTTCATCCTGGGTATAACAATTTGAAAAAATCTTCGGCAGTTTGATGAAAGCTATTAAGATTCTACTCTTGTATTATTAGTGATAAGGCAATTGCATATTTCACTTTTTTGACATTTGTGTTTTATGTGCCCATATTTATTTTTTTCTCATCAAATATATACTTTAAGTTTTAATTTGGGTGGCTGGGTGTGGTGGCTTAATGCCTGTAATCCCAGCACTTTGGGAAGTCGAGGCCAGTGGATCACCCAAGGTCAGGAGTTTGAGACTAGCCTGGCCAACATGATGCAACGCTGTCTCCACTAAAACTACAAAAATTAGCCGGGTGGTGGTGCACGCCTGTAATCCCAGCTATTTGGGAGGCTGAGGCAGGAGAATTGCTTGAACCTGGGAGGTGGAGGTTGTAGTGAGCAGAGATCGTGCCACTTGCACTCCAGCCTGGGTGACAGAGCCAGACTCTGTCTCAAAACAAAACAAAACAAAACAAAACAAAAAAAACGTTTAATTTGGGGATCAAATTATTTTCAGAGTTAGCCAGAAAATAACAATATTGTAGAGGTTAGGAAATCATGGATTGAAAGTTGGGTTCTGTGTATCTAAACAATTTAATTCCTTGATGAGTCTTAATTTTAATGTCTTAAGTTGCTATCACATATTTTATAACCTCGTTTTGTTTATATAGTCTATAGCTATCCAGACCTGTATGAAAATAATAAGAAAAATGTAATGATCTGATTAAAATTACAGTCTGAGAAATAGCTTACTATTGGGCATTCCTGCATTTTCAGTTATCTTTTCAGGCAAAATCAGCTTTTCTTTAGTTTTGTAAATAATTCTTACATAGAACCTCGTTGTGTTATATGCATCATTGCAGATACATTTAATTTTTTTAGGTTTATATGCAATGCCTAATCACAAAAAGTGGTTGACCTAAATTTCCTAGATTTTTAAAAATAATTCACTCTAGAATCAATTTTCATGACCTCACAAGTAATATAAGTCAGTCAGACTTAACATATCCCTAACATAGCCTTAGTAAATGTGCCTTTTAAATTAATTAATTAATTTTGTAAATTTGCCTTTTTATGCATCCTGATATTAAGTGATAGAATTTAGAGCTATTAATGTTTTATAGTCCAATCACCTCATTTTACAAATAAGCTAACTGTGGCCTTGGAAGTGAGTGATTTTCCTGAAGACATTAGAGGTAGAACCATAGATAGAAGTTAGATCTACAGATTCTCTATCCGTAAGTTCTTTTCACGAAACCACGCACGAACACTAGTAATACGCATTTATAAAATATTTTTTCTTCAGAATCTTTAGTATATTTCACATTTTTAGCTTTGTTTGTTTTTGTGGGGAGCAGGCTGGCAAGGAGGGGGCTGATGGTGTAATCAGCAGGGGTTATTTTTCTGTGTCCAAGAAATGGTGATATGTGAATCATGATGGTGGGGTTTCTTACCAATTCTCCGCCAAAGGATATTTTGCAAATGCTCTCATTTTGATTCCCAGTGCCTCATTGTACAGCTGTAAGTTTTTTTTTTTTTTTTTTTTACAGCTGCAAATCTTAACCACTGTAATGGTTATTTGCCTTTTATGGACTGTCTTGTTTGAAAGCCTTTGCTGGGTAACTACACTTGTTCTTATATATCTTTACATCTGACTCTTTTAGCATTGTGCTTGTAAATAATAGGTGCTCAATAAATGTCTGACAATGAAAGTATTTTTCACCAGGAGGGATAAGCTCTCATTTACTCCTAAGTTTTGTGAAGGATTTGGGGTAATTACATCGTAATGCAATTTTCTTCTTGTGCTTGTTTGCACTGATATTCCCATTATGTATTTGCTTAATTATTTGGAAGTTGCAAGAATAGCATGAAAAGCAACTTGTAATGGCTGGCAATGTGTCATTTTTCCTACCTAGGCCTTCTGAACAGATTTGAAGTTTGCATGATTCTCTGCTAACATTTTTTTTTTTTTTTTTCAAAAACATGAAGAGCTAAGGTTAGTTGTCCAAAGAATCCCATCCAATAGGATTGAAGTGCATTTCTCCATCCTGTGCCGGTTTTAGGAGTTGGTTTTTGTCTATGAGGCCTCTGAAGGGTTGTCAGAGACAATGTTTTTAACAGCTGGCTGCCCTCTAACAAAACAGGGAACTCCGCAAGGATCACCTCCCAGTGAAACAATTCTTCACTTCCTCCTTGACCACTTCCACTGCCTCTGCCCATCCCCTTCCTCCCTGGCTTGTTCCCCACTCTGTCTCTTTCGGTGGTTTTCCTTCCCTGAGCTGTATGTAGTCCATAATTCTGCATTGAGGAGGATATTCAGGTTATAATCCCCATACAATGAAGTCTATCAGAAATCATTGTAATTAAAAAGAAGTTTTTTTAGATGAGCTTTGCTGTGTCACCCAGCTGGAGTGCGGTGGTGCAATCTTGGCTCAATGCAACCTCTGCCTCCTAGGTTCAAGTGATTCTCCTGCCTTAGCCTCCCAAGTAGCTGGGATTATAGGCGCCTGCCATCATGCTCTGCTAATTTTTGTATCTTTAATAGAGACTGGGCTTCACCATGTTGGCCAGGCTGGTCTCAAACTCCTGACTTCAGGTGATCCACCTGCCTTGGCTTCCCAAAGTGCTGGGATTACAGGCATGAGCCACCACGCTGGGCCAAATCATCATAATTTAGTCAATGCATCTCTGAGTTGAAGCATTAAATAAGCATTTGAAGCATCCTTGTCATCTGTTTTATTTTCTGGTCTGTACATCCCTCCTTAAGTCAGATCCTTGAGATCGGTCTTCTTTGTGTAGACCATTAAACTCAGATGGAGCTGCTGATCACAATCCGTTCCTACACCACTCCCAAGGCTGTCATTGTCATCACTTACCCTAAACCAGTTACTTTTCATGTAGTATGCTTTAGGATGTCCCATAAACACTACGGAGAAAGGTGATGTTATTATTCTTAATTTATGAGTGAAGAAATTAATTGTTGATAACTAACTTGCCCATGGCTGGATAGCCAGTCAGTGGCAGAGGTAGGATGGATGTCTGAGTGGAGGGCCCATGCTTCTAACCAGGGGTCAGCAAACTACAGCTCCTGGGCCAAATCTAGCCTCAGCTATTTTAAAGTACAGACCATGAGCAAAGATGGTTTTCCGTTTTTTGTTTGAGATGGAGTTTTGTCGCTCTTGTTGTCAAGGCTGGAGTGCAATGGTGCAATCTCAGCTCAGTGCAACCTCTCCCTCCTGGGTTCAAGTGATTCTCCTGCTTCAGCCTCTTGAGTAGCTGGGATTACAGGCATGCACCACCACATCTGCCGTATTTTGTATTTTAAGTAAAATGGGGTTTCTCCATGTTGGTCAGGCTGGTCTCTAACTCCTTACCTCAGGTGATCTGCCTGACTTGGCCTCCCAAAGTGCTGGGATTACAAGCGTGAGCTACCAGCTATTGGTTTTCCAATTTTTAAATGATTGGAAAAAAAATCACAATCAATGTTTCATGACACATGAAAATGATAGAAAATTCAAATTCAGCATTCACAAATAAAGTTTTATTGGAACACAGCTATGGTCATTCATTTATATGTTTTTCATGGCTGCTCTTTGCTTTGCAGCTGTGGAGTTGAGTAGTTTTACTATAGCCCCTGTGTCCCACAAAGCCAGAAATATTTACTATCTGGTCCTTTTCAGAAAATATTTGTTGAACCTTTATGACTTTATTCAATCGAATAGTGGGGTTTCTTCACGACAGAGCTCCCAGAAAACATTCCTCTCTGGCTTTCACTGGAAGTTGTTAACCTAAATGATACTGGTCTGCTGCTCAGCCAGAGACCTCTTGGGCCCAGCCCACAGGAAATGTCTGAGTGGTGTCTCTCCTAGTTATAAGAATTGTAGGTCATTGCTCATTTCCTCTGAATTAAGTTACTCGTCTCCTTTTGCCTGTCCTGGGGTCTTTTCCCCTTAGTTGTGTTCTTCCTGTTTCCTTTATATTTCTTTCTTTTTTTTTTCTTCCCTTCCATGAGAAGCTGTTTATTAATTCTTCCCCCAGTCTCTTCATTCTCTCTTATTGTTCTCACATTTCATTTAGAAAGTATTAGGTTGGTGCAGAAGTAATAACGTTTTTTGCCATCACTTTTAATGGCAAAATACGCAATTGCTTTGCACCAACCTAAGAAATAAAAAATAACTCTTATGCTACCACCATGCCTAGCTTGTTGATTATCATCATGACCCAGCTCAGAGGTTCCATAATTTCTTTTGTGTAAATACGGAAGCCTCCCTCCGTGGTACCCAGAGAGGTTTCCAGTTACCATCTCCTGCAAAGTTTAGAGCTGTTTTCTTACATTAACCCCCAACCCTGGTGGTCAATTTTCTTTTGAGAATGAATATTCTTGGGCCAGGCACAGTGGCTCACATCTGTAATCCCAACATGTTGGGAGGCTGAGGTGGATGGATCACGAGGTCAAGAGATCAAGACCACCCTGGCTAACCAATACAAAAATTAACTGGGCATGTTGACACGTGCCTATAGTCCCAGCTACTCAGGAGGCTGAGGCAGGAGAATCACTTGAACCCGGGAGGCAGAGGTTCCAGTGAGCCAAGATCGTGCCGCTGCACTCCAGCCTGGCGACAGAGCAAGACTCCATCTCAAAAAAAAAAAGGGAAGATGAATATTCTTTGTGCTTACAGAGTTGCTTAAATTGTGGGTACTTGGGTGTATTTAGGAGAGAAGGTTTTGATAGAGGGTCTGAAAATGAAGGGAGGTGAAAGCTACATGTAGACAGAGGAGCTTTGGTAGAATGAGCCAGATTTGTTCACCATATCTAGAATGATGTACATTTAAGTCACGTACAAAGAAGTGCTAATTTCTACCATCCCAGATGGTATCACTGCTGTGATTCTTTCTGTGCTCCAGATATTGTGCTTAGTGATGAATGTAAATTATATCATTTACTCTCACTATGGATCAGTGAGATGATGTCCCATTTTGTAGATCAGCAAACTGAGGCCAGAGAGGTTAAGAACTTGCCTCAGTTACCAAACAGGTAGTGGCAGAGCACAGGCTTTCGTCAAGGTCTGTCTGACCTCAGAATCTGAGCTCCTGGCTACTCCACTTGAGCTGTCACTCCAAAATAAAGATTTGAAATCCACAAAAGACATGGTCGAAGAAAGAAAAACAAATGTGTCTGGTAGGAATTTGGATATATTTGGGCATACTAGGGCCAATTATGGTAATTAAGAAGGGCTGACCTATGTCTATTTATAGGTTCTTTGTGACATGTCCCTTTATATATGTCTTTTGATCACAGAATACAGAGTCTGACTTATTTTGACTCTTAAGGTTGAATTCCAAGTAGAAACTGTTCATTGGTTGAAGGAGGCTGATTACAATTGGCCTAGTGATAGTTACTGGTCTGTATATACAGGAATGTTGTATTAAAATGTAGGTAACAAATATTGCTTCCATTTGCTGTCCTGTAAGTTGTATCACATAGAAACTAAGCAGACTCAAACCTTGTGTGTTTCCTTATACATCTAAGTTAAATTGTTCTTGTATTGTAACAAGAAAATGGCCAATGTGGCAGCATACATAAGTATGGGAATACTGCAACCCCTTTTTGGCTTAGTGAGTTATTTTTTTCCTGGTTGTTTCTATGTAAATGTAACAAGTGCAGTTTCCTTGAAATGATGAATGAACCCACATCTTCAATGTTTTCCTCTTGTACTGGGCAGAGAGAGGAAACTGGAATTGCCTGTTTTTGTGGCAGAGGACGTAGATGGGGATGGAAATGAATTTCCTTTTAAACCAATAAATTCTTTCTCAACTTTCTCTCCAACCAAAGCAGAGCCATACCTGTCCCTCAGTTGTCTTTCATAATCCCATGCCAAAGCTTTGGAAATAGATGCTCTGATTGTTGAGTGCCAACTTATTTATCCCCTACCTTTATTGTCCCTCCTCCAATCCCAGATGGGATGAAAGGAATTAGCTGTAAGTGTAAGGCTAGAATCTGAAGAATCAGTGGGAACAGAATAGTAAAGAGTATGGAAATTATTTTGAAGTAAATGCAGAGATAACACCTTTTTGTGATATTTGTAAACCTTGCAAGGCAGACTTTGCAGTTTTTTTTACCTCTTCCTAAACACCTTTGCCATTTGAAAAAAATAAAAATAAAAACTCTGGATATACCTAAAAAGAGAACTTGGATAAGGAGTTTGTTTAGATCAATTCAACAAAGTTTGTTTTTGTTTGTTTGTTTTTGTTTATTTATTTTGATTCAGGGTCTTGCTATGTGGCCCAGTTTGGTCTCAACTTCTGGGCTCAAACATCCTCCTGTTTAGCTGAGATTACAGACAGTGCCACTGTTCCTGGCTCAACTAATACATTTTTGATCCATTTTTATGTTTAAGACATCATGCTGGGTGGAAATAGACAGAAATGCATTTGACTTTACTCTCCACTGATTAGCCAGGTGGCCCTGGAAAACCTACTTAGCCTCTAGCTTCAGTTTCCTCACCTTCTAAATAAAAAAACTGACACTTGACACTTATTCACAAGGTCTTTATGAAGATTAAGCAAGGTCACATATGTAATAGGCTTTGGCCAGTGCTTGGCATTCGTTGATTCAACAAATATTTATTGAGTGCACTTTATGTTTGAGCTATTTTGCTATAGTACTCTCTCTATAAACATACATTTGCTTCACTTTTCCTTTCCTTCTAGCCCTTAAGGAGGTTATCGTCCAGGAGGAGGTAAGAAAAGCACAGAAATGTATAGAATCTAAACTGGAATCCTAGATTAGCTTAAAAGAGGTGCTATGAGTTGGGAAGTCCTATGAATCAGAGAGAGATCA